>NC_140411.1:144465050-145678488 GCF_965140295.1 Lepidochelys olivacea
AAAGTTTCAGAGCAGCAGCCGTGTTAGTCTGTATTCGCAAAAAGAAAAGGAGGACTTGTGGCACCTTAGAGACTAACAAATTTATTTGAGCATAAGCTTTCATCACGAAAATAAATTTGTTAGTCTCTAAAGTGCCACAAGTACTCCTTTTCTTTTTATATAAATGCAAAGTACATATTTAATCATACTATGGATGTCTCATTCCTTCGGCTGGCAGCAGATTCAGCCCCCTGTGAGGAAGGCTCTTTTCTCAGCACTCAACAATAAATCTCTAGACCAATTCAGGAGCTGCCTTGGTGAATTCCAAAAGAAGGCCTGTCCAGGATGTTGGCTTTGCCTGGTTGAAGGGCATCAAAATAGAAACAAAATTGGGTGGTGGAAGTAGGAACCTCTGGCTTCCACTGGGAAGAAAATAAATTAAGGCTCCAATTCTCCACTAAATCCAGGTGCAGTGGCAGATGCAGGGAGATGATATCATCTCCCCGATTCAGGCCCTGCTGGGCCCAATTTAAGTTAGAACAGGAGGCGCATGCAATACAAAGTGGTCTTAGCAAAACTCAGAGAATCTAAGCCCTGAGTGTCTGAAAATTACACTGACAGCTAGAAAATTCAGAATTAGTGTTGAAAAATGTATAAAGCATAGAAAAAAAAATCTCCTGCTATTCAGAGATCCCTTAAATTTCTAAGTACCATGGAGGTGGTGGGGTTGAAAAATATAAATCTAGCTGTAGGTCATATTATCCTGGCTCTTTCTGGCTTGTCAGATCTTTCACTTTATTTGATCATACAGAAAGCTATTTCACAGTTTCTCTGTGCCACTACTTCAGTGTGTACAACCCAAGACTACCAACAGTAAATGCATCGCACTTGTCCACACACCAGGATAGGTAATGAAAACTAAGTGAATTTTGTACTCTAATACTCTGTCCAGATACTGAAACTTGCACTGGCCTCCTCTCCCCCTTGTATAGTCTGCAATAGAAGACTTGTTCCCCTGCTGCCCCCGAGAAAGTAGCTTTCACCATGGCAGACATGTTAAGCAAAGAAAAAGGATAAAGATAAATTCCTGAGGAAACTACAATCCATCGGTGATCTTCCTGAAAACACCATCCTGGCCACTATGGATGTAGAAGCCCTCTATACTAACATTCCACACAAAGATGGACTACAAGCCATCAGGAACAGTATCCCCGATAATGTCACATCAAACCTGATGGCTGAACTTTGTGACTTTGTCCTCATCCATAACTATGTATACCTTCAAATCAGCAGCACTGCTATGGGTACCTGCATGGCCCCACAGTATGCCAACATTTTTATGGCTAACTTAGAACAACGCTTCCTCAGCTCTCGTCCCCTAACGCTCCTACTCTACTTGCGCTACATCGATGACATCTTCATCATCTAGACACATGGAAAAGAAGCCCTTGAGGAATTCCACCATGATTTCAACAATTTCCATCCCACCATCAACCTCAGCCTGAACCAGTCCACACAAGAGATCCACTTCCTGGACACTACGGTGCTAATAAGCGATGGTCACATAACCTACTGACCGCTATGGCTACCTACATGCCTCCAGCTTTCATCCAGACCACATCACACAATCCATTGTCTACAGCCAAATTTTAAGATACAACCACACTTGCTCCAATCCCTCAGACAGAGACAAACACCTAGAGGATCTCTATCAAGCATTTTTACAACTACAGTACCCACCTGCTGAAGTGAAGAAACAGATTGACAGAGCCAGAAGAGTACCCAGAAGTCACCTACTACAGGACAGGCCCAACAAAGAAAATAACAGAACGCCACTAGCCATCACCTTCAGCCCCCAACTAAAACCTCTCCAACGCATCATCAAGGACTTACAACCTATCCTGAAGGACGACCCATCACTCTCACAGATCTTGGAAGACAGGCCAGTCCTTGCTTACAGACAGCCCCCAACCTGAAGCAAATACTCACCAGCAACCACATACCACACAATAGAACCACTAACCCAGGAACCTATCCTTGCAACAAAGCCCGTTGCCAACTGTGCCCACAAATCTATTCAAGGGACACCATCGTAGCGCCTAATCACATCAGCCACACTATCAGAGCCTTGTTCACCTGCACATCTACCATGTGATATATGCCATCATGTGCCAGCAATGCCCCTCTGCCATGTACATTGGCCAAACTGGACAGTCTCTACGTAAAAGAATAAATGGACACAAATCAGATGTCAAGAATTATAACATTCAAAAACCAGTCGGAGAACAATTCACTCTCTTTGGTCACTCAATTACAGACCTAAAAGTGGCAATTCTTCAACAAAAAAAACTTCAGAAACAGACTCCAACGAGAGACTGCTGAATTGGAATTAATTTGCAAACTGGACACAATTAACTTAGGCTTGAATAGAGACTGGGAGTGGATGGGTCATTACACAAAGTAAAACTATTTCCCCATGTTTATTTCCCACCCACCCCCACTGTTCCTCAGACATTCTTGTCAACTGCTGGAAATGGCCCACCTTGATAATCACTACAAAAGGTTTTTCCCCCCCGCTCTCCTGCTGGTAGTAGCTCACCTTACCTGATCACTCTTGTTACAGTGTGTATGGTAACACCTGTTGTTTCATGTTCTCTGTGTATATAAATCTCCCCACTGTATTTTCCACTGAATGCATCCGATGAAGTGTGTGTAGCTCACGAAAGCTTATGCTCAAATAAATTGGTTAGTCTCTAAGGTGCCACAAGTACTCCTTTTCTTTTTACGGATACAGACTAACACGGCTGCTACTCCAAAACCTGTCATAAATTCTTTATGCACTGAAGGCTCTGTTGTGCTTTTAAGGCACAGCTGTGATTTGGAGGCAATAGAAAAGCAGAATGTCTGCTAGAACTCGTAGGAGCATAGGGGGAGTAAAATGCAATGTGTCACCCTTGAAGAGGATGCATCATCCCTACCACCTCAACATGTGGCCATTTTTGCTGGCCTTTGCAGAGAGGTGTGGGATCATGACTCAGGATTAACAGCAGTTTAAGTGAGATCAGAATTAAGCTTATAGTAATACAAGCTGTAACACTATGGTTGCTGTTTAAATCTATGCATAATACATGAGTGAAATGGCAGAAAAAGCTATTGTTGTGGAAACCATTACTTTGAATTTTCTGACTTGTATGTTTAAATGATCAGTCATAGAATTGCATTACAATTGTTTTGGTACTGAATTTCCTAACTCTTTTTTGTTTTTTAAAAGAATGGTGATTGATCACTTAAAATCAATGCAGTGAACAACATGTTTATTTCAATGTGAGATTTAAATGGAAGAAAGTGTTGTCAATCTGTTTGACCATACTGTTGATATAGGACAATAGGTACCAATGATCACTTAGGCAAGTAAACACAAAAGTGCATTTATATGATGGTGCATTAGAACTTGACAAAATTATCCAAAGGATTCATCTTTGTTGGAGAAAAACCATGAGAATTTCAACCCAAATTACTTTTGGTTTAGTTTGGACTTACATCTGTTGTCATGGTAGACTTATAATAGCAGCTCCTGGGGCTAGTTTGTGTTAAGGAAAAGTTAGCACATGTGACTCCATTTTGGTTTGGGACCCACCATTGTTTAAATGCCAGCACATCATACACCAGGAGGAGTAATCCTCAGATATTGAATCCCTGTGAAAATCCTCCTCCTTGTCTCCAGCCTGCCTTGACTGCCAGTATCTGGTTTTTGTCAGTCTCGAACTCCCTGTCTCTTGGCCTTGATGTGAGGCCTCCCATCCTGATAATAAAAGTTACTGATGCATGGCTTTAGGACCATGCTGTGTAATTAACATACTGGTATAGCATGAGGAATGCACCAAGCAGGGATAGGTGGTAGATAAGACAAGGGTTTGTTTATTGGCTAAGGTTTCCGATGCACGAGGGCAACATGCTTTGCTAAAAGGTATATAACCTTTGTATAATCTGCATTCAGGGTCCCCTCCTGGCTAGCAGGGGGGCACCACGCTCGAGCATAATAAACTTAGTGTCTTTTGGGAACTCTGCAGTTGTGGACTTTGTTTCTGTGCCTCAGCCTAGATTCGAACTGTGCGTGTCCTACCAGGAGTAATTCGCAACACTGGTGTGCGTGTCCTACCAGGTGTAATTCGCAACATTTGTCATCCTACACTGCACGCTCTTAAGAGGCTGGTAACATGGTGGACAGATAAAGGACTCCCCTCTTCTAATGGCTTCCTGTGGACTACCCAGAATTGGCTTCTTTTAATGGGGGGCAGTCCCATCCTTCAAATTCCTACTGGGAACAGACTGTCATGTCCAGAAAGGATGGAAAGAATCACTTGTGCCACCCAAACCAGTTCCCTCCTCCCCCCTCATACTCTCTCCCACAGATGGGAGAGCCCTTGCTCTTTAGACACCCCTATATCCTATTCAGGGAAAGTATCCCTAAACAACCCCACCCTCATCCTCTCCAAAACAGCACCCCCAAATCCCATCCTCCTTGGAAACAGAATCCTGCACATGGCTGAAAATGGCACCACATAGTAACCTGTACCTCCACTGCAGTCAGTAGGGAGGTAGTATAGGAGGAGAGCGCTGCCAACTCAGAAGGGTAAGGTGTATGCACAGTAGGGCGAGGAAGCAAGTGTAACTGACTGGCGAGTGTTGATCCACATATGATATGAGGTGTTACTGCCCTTAGCTAGAGACAATTGGTTCTCTAGGTATAGCAGCTAATGCTTTTAGCTCTGAAGGTCCCCCATCCAATTCCCACTGTAACATCCAAGAGAGCAGTTGTCACTTAGCATCACGTTCCTAACAGCATCAGTTACTTTTTTAAAGTCATAAGCACCTGAAATTGAAGAGCTATAATGAAAACACTTTGTCAAGCATCCTGGGAGCAGGGGTCAGGTGCGCGTGGGGAACTGGTGGTACTCTTACAAGCTCTGCTTATAAAATAATCTCCAGCCACATGAGACATTGCTCAGACTGTGCAGATAGTAAAAATATGATCACGTGCTCTCTGCATTTCTTGGGCCTGGCTTTCTGTATTGGGGTTGTCAAGGTTCCTTCCCCACTCTGAACTTTAGGGTACAGATGTGGGGACCTGCATGAAAGACCCCCTAAGCTTATTCTTACCAGCTTAGGTTAAAAACTTCCTTAAGGTACAAACTTTGCCTTGTTTCAGAGTAGCAGCCGTGTTAGTCTGTATTCGCAAAAAGAAAAGGAGTACTTGTGGCACCTTAGAGACTAACCAATTTATTTGAGCATAAGCTTTCGTGAGCTACAGCTCACTTCATCGGATGCATTCTGTGGAAATAATATCTTCTACACTTTCCACAGTATGCATCCAATGAAGTGAGCTGTAGCTCACGAAAGCTTATGCTCAAATAAATTGGTTAGTCTCTAAGGTGCCACAAGTACTCCTAAACTTTGCCTTGTCCTTGAACCCTATGCTGCCACCACCAAGCGTGTTAAACAAAGAATCGAGAAAGAGCCCACATGGAGACGTCTTCCCCCAAAATATCCCCCCAAGTCTTACCCCCCTTTCCTGGGGAAGGCTTGATAAAAATCCTCACCAATTTGTACAGGTGAACACAGACCCAAACCCTTGGATCTTAAGAACATTGAAAAATCAATCAGGTTCTTAAAAGAGGAATTTTAATTAAAGAAAAGGTAAAAGAATCACCTCTGTAAAATCAGGATGGTAAATACCTTACAGGGTAATCAGATTCAAAACATAGAGAACCCCTCTAGGCAAAACCTTAAGTTACAAAAAGACACAAAAACAGGAATATACGTTCCATTCAACACAGTGTATTTTACCAGCCATTAAACAAAAGGAAATCTAACAACACTTCTAGCTAGATTACTTACTAACTTTTTACAGGAGTTCTGAGTTGCATTCCTGATCAGTTCCCGGCAAAAGCATCACACAGACAGACAGACCCTTTGTTCCCCCCCGCCCCCTTCCAGCTTTGAAAGTATCTTGTCTCCTCATTGGTCATTTTGTTCAGGTGCCAGCAAGGTTATTTTAGCTTCTTAACCCTTTACAGGTGAAAGGGTTTTGCCTCTGGCCAGGAGGGATTTAAAGGTGGTTACCCTTCCCTTTATATTTATGACAGGGGTCCAAATAAGGACATGGCCTCTGCCAGGCTCTTTGTGCTTTGTTTCCTCTCAGCAAAGATTGTATTCTCCTCTGGACTTCTTGAGCTTGGTCCCCCCCGGGAGGTTCAGATGGCCCACTGTGCTCTGACAGATTCCTTGGACTTGACTCCTTCATGACTGTGGACAGGGGAAAAGTGGAAATATCTCCCAAGCCCAGTCATTCATGGTGCCAGAATGAGCTGTCACTCACAATAGGATGTACAGCTTTTCATAACCTCCTTTCATACACACGTTGACAGGCAGTGAATCCTTTTAGCCACCATGACCTCCAAGACTCTGGACAGGGTGCTCTGGAGAAAAGATAACATGTCCCCAGGGTATTATATGTACCCTAGCATTATCTTTTCAGAGGAATCTCTCCAAGGCCTCAGGAGGGACTACATGTATCCCTCCCTGCCTACTCGATTGTCTGGCCTGTCCAGGCCCCTCCCATATCCCCAGACTCACAGAAAGGCCTCGTGGGGACTAGGAGCACATAGTGCCATGGAGGTGCCTCAAACCCCTTCATCACAGCCCTCCATAAAACAGATCCCTGGGCCACAGCCTGGGCACAAAATGTACACACACTCTGCCCAGTTGTCTGTTACTTTAAAACACTGAGTGATTTCAAAGAGGCACCAAGGATTGACACATACTCAACGTGAGACTGAACAATTCAAAAATGCCTGTCTCTGAAATACCATCAGCTCAGGGGATGGCTCAGCAAAAACAAATCAGTGTTCAGCCTAATGAAATCTTTATAATAATAAATCAAGAGAGGGGCGCACAAGCAAAGAGTAAGAAATAGGAAAGTCACCAGCCCTCAGCTCTAGGGTGACCAGATGTCCTGATTTTATAGGGACTGTCCTGATATTTGGAGCTTTGTTTTATATAGGTACCTATTACCCCCCACTCCGTCCCAATTTTTCACACTTGCTGTCTGGTCACCCTACTCAGATCCCAAGGATGGAACCCTGCTCCCCACAAGCATTCACCGCACCCTGCCTCACCAACAGCTCTACTCATTACAGTCCTTCTCTTCAGCTCCTGCAGTTAACCCCTATCTACGGAGCACAAAACTGTGTCACTCTACCCTGCCATATGTTCAGTACTGTAGAAAAATATACTACTCTGTGGGTCTAGGTCTTCCAGTTTGCTCCCAGGGCTCAGATCCTCAGCAAAAGGTCAATGACCCATTTTGGCTCACAAATTAGACTAATTCTGGCATCCCACTTATTTTCTTAAATTCCCTGAATCTGTGCAGGAAACACACACACACACACCGCTTGAGTCTCTTCTCACTTACACCACTCACTTTAATGACTTCAATCAAATTCCTCCCATATTATACTGGTGTGAGAGAATTACCAGGCCCATAATTTTCTAACACACAGCAAGATTTGTTTACCCAGATCAGATTGGCTCCTTTATAGCTTATTGGAATGAATAAGTGAACAACTTGGCCTGGTAAGGGTTTCCAACTCACAGCGAGTATATTTCACCGAGGCATTGAAGTTTGAACTTAAGGGAGAAAATAAATAAATTAATAATAGTCCAAGAGCAAAATGCATGTTCTATCTAGAACGATTCTCCAACTCTCAGCCCTTCCATAACACTATCAGAGTGCAGATGCTGGGAACAAAAAAACATTAAAGACAAAGGAATTACTGCAATTACCACAGTTGAGACGACTTCTTTTCTATGTTCCACACATGACGAGCACAAGGCTCAATGTTCAAATGCTTACACTCTGTTGGACTGTAGCATAGCTTTAATATTTGATATGTAATCAGGTTTGATTCTTAGTCACTGCACAAAAGATGATCATGAATGGCTTGTAATTGTGATAATAAAACATCACTTTTGGAAATATTATTACAAATTCAAGCCAAGTGTTTATTATAAAATAAGCCAGTCGGGTATTTTCAGCTAGACTGTGAGCTTTCTCTTCAGTGTCTGAGACCAGAGGAGGCACTTCCTAATTTAATGCTGTTCTCTAAAAGGAAATCCAGTTTCCACCACTCTTGGCTTGTTGTCTAAGGCATGTACTTGCTAAAAATAAATCTAACCTGATAATAAAGCATCTAGCTGAGAGAGGAAAAGGTGGAGAAAGTGACAAGATATGGGGCAATGCATTTTTCAATTTACAGAATGACATGACTATAAGTCTGCCTGGAGGCTCAATTCAAGAGAGCATCTATTAACCCTTCCAATACATTGTTTTACTATAAAGGACTCGACCCTGCATTCTTTTCCTCTTGCAAGTAATCCCATTGACTTCCCATTACTTCACTGGTGGCAGGATCAGGCCCACAGTATGCATCTGTCAATGCTCAAGCCTCATTACACTGAATATGATCCAACCAGGCATCTCAATTAATCACTCTCATGTATTTGTAAGTAATTCATTAATTCAATAAATTGCTCCAGGCCTTGGCATAATCAGTCATGTCAGAGATTATAACAAAATCACACACCAGAGTGTTAAACACCGGCCTCTCTCTGCTGATTCGTCATCTGAGGCAATAACTCAAAGCAGAACAGGTATGCTTTACACATTTTAAGACAGTTGACATGGAAAATTAATCATGCTAATTGTGCAGATTTCCTGCATAAATGTATTGTCCCATCATGTCTGGTGATTAGAGAATTATAAGTTCCAAACTGCATAAAATTTAGGGACATAAGTGCCTCAAAAACAAACAGATCCTCAGAAATGCAGAGATGGTTTTGGTGATAAGTCGTGGGATCTATATGTATAGTAACATGTAACTCACATTCTCCTTAATTCCTTGGCATCAAGAGAAGAATATAGCCTAGAAAATGAAAGAATGTAGAGCCCAAGCTGGAGCTATCTGACATACATAGCACAAACTAATGTCACAACACTGAGAGGTTGTACTGTATATCTTCATCTTTTCCGTTTCGTCTGGAATGCAATTACTAGTATCTCTTTTTATTTTTTAAATCATAAACAGGCCGACCTAGCAGTGCTGAAAGTCCAAGTGTGACATTATCTGATTAAAATTGACCATGTAGATAATTGTTGCTACCACTGTTCTATAATTGCAACAAATCTTGTACAAATTATGTCAAGTAAAGTTTCTATGGAAAGGTTATGATTTGCTTAATACGATTGTGCTATTTGTATAGCATGTATCATTTTTGTATTGGAAGTTATAAGCATTGGCTCTATACCTGGATTTCAAATATGTTTGCTTCTGGGGTAACGCCCGCGAGGTATTTAGCCTGCGCATCTGGAAGGGACTATTCAACTTAAGTGGCCCATCAAAAGAACACTTAGCTCACAATGGAAGACACCCATCAACACTGAATGGACTTTCCTGTGAACGTCCCATCTGAAATATAGGTAATGGCCTCAGCTATGATTAAGGGAAATCATGCGTGGACATGTGACTTGTCCATGTGACTCCAAACACCATCTTGTTCCCTGTAAATTTCCAGTAGCCTGCGCTGAGGGCTTTGTTTGAAACAATGGATTTCCCTCCACATGGCAGAAACTATAAGAGACTCTGGAAACCCCCCCATTATGTCTCTTTCTTGCTCAAACCTCTGGACTATTAACTCATACTAATGAGAGCATTCTGAACAAAGGACTGAGGACGTTCCAATGATTTGGAAGCAACCAGAGACTTGACTGAAGCCAGCAGTTTATTCCATCACTGCTACAAGCCTGATCCAACAACTTTGCATTTGTATGTATTTGATTCCTTTAACCAATTTTAACTCTCACCTTTCTTTCTTCATTCTTTTTTATACATAAACCTTTAGATTTTAGATACTAAAGGATTGCCAAGAATGATTATTGGGTAAGAGCTGAGTCATATTGACCTGGGTATGTGGCTGGTCCTTTGGGATCAGAAGACCCCTTTTGTTGATGAAACTGGTTTTAAATAACAACTCATCTTTAAGTCTCATTTCTGGGTGTTAAATCCAGGACTACAATGCCTAAAGAAACTGCTTTTTTTGATTTCTTGTTAGCCAGTGTGGTGAAACAGAAGTTTACTTTTGTTGCTGGTTTGGTATATCTTATGGGAGAATAACCACCAGTTTTGGAGTATGTCTGCCCTATTTCTCAGCAGTTTGTCCTGAATTTGGTACTCTAAGTTGTGACCCACTGAGGCATGGTGAAACCAAGCAATAGTTTATATCAGTTTGCCCACAGCCCACCCAATAATGGGGCGTGAGCCAAGTTTTACTGGGCTGTAAGGACAGAGTTATAGGTCATGATAGCCTCATATTCAAATAAAGCATCATCTGGTAGACAAAATAGAAACTGCCAGAGATCAGCATGTAACATCTTCATATCTCAGGTATGTACATTATGCTCAATTCATTGGAGGAGAATCTGAGAACCACAATTTCAAATAGTCAGCAGATCATATAAACCAGTCTTAGAAAATCAGTTGTGAAAAATTTACCACCCAAACTTAAAACTTGACTTGCCTGCTCTTTACTGTGAAGATGGAGGATAATGAAAGAAGCTAAGGTAAATGTGCTTATCAGAAAAATCACTCACCCTGGAAAGTGAATGAGTAAACATTTGGGTAACCCACATGACTGTACTATGACATTTTATATCTTTTAAGATCAAAAGGAAGCAAAGCAGCACTGGGGAGGAAGAATGGACTTTCTGGTTTCATATGTGCTTCTGTGTATGAGCAGAGAAGGGAACACACACAAGAGCCCCAAAAGACCTAGAAGGTGGTGTATATGTATGCAGTCATTGATAGAGCTGGCTGAAAAATGTCAAAATCCCCTTCCCCTTACCCCCCACCAAAAGGGGCAAGGTTTTCTGCAAAACTTCTCTCATTTTTCAACCATCTTTCACTAGAACGAACACTTTGAGCTACCAGCTGAATCAGCTTGTGACCACTAAGATTCCAGTCATGGAAGGTGCCTAGTGTACCGGTGAGTTGCAAAGCATTCCCTACACAATGAAGCAGTACTCTAAGTAGCACACTTTCAGGGCCTGGGTTTAGCCATACAACTAGTCAATGAGAGTCATGCAGCTAGAGCCAAGTGGAGTGCTTTGAAAATATAACCCCTTATGATGCATTATGTCTGTCTATTTAGGTCTTATCATATATGTTGTAGGATTCAAACATTGTTCCCACACGTTTTAGAGGTATGAGAGATTTGTGAAGGTTTACTTTAAAAAGTATCCGCCAAAATACCAAATCCAGTTATTGTCATAAATCTGCAGCCCATTTATATATTAACCTCATTGCTGTCACCAAACAACATGCAATCCAGGAAGGGTCTCATGGCCAAATGGCAAATTTAGGATCTCTTGATCTGTTATGTGAACTGTGGTTAGGGTTGCCAATTTTGATTGGACGTATTCCTGGAGGTTTCATCACATGACATAATCCTTAATGAAAGATTAATTTTTAATTCCTGGAAACTCAAGGGCAATCCTGGAAGATTGGCAACCCTACCTGTGGCTATAGTTTTCCTGCTTCATAACACAGCACATGGATTCTGTGCAGAACACACAATTACAGAGGAAATCTAAATTATTATTATTATTATTATTATTGCATCTGGGTCAATGATTCATTGATCCAGTACAAAGTAAAGCCCTGAAAGAAACTCACAGGTTGTGGATATGGTGTAAAATAAAATGTAGGCTTCGCTATGGGATCAGGTCTTATATATGCATATTGAAATCACTAGGCTCAAAGAGTGAAACCCTGAAGTCAATGGGAGATTTGCCATTGACTTCAATAAAGCCAAGGTCTCATTCAAAGCCACATAAAACAGAATCTTGATATGTGGACCTGCCAAAGGATGGGATGTTATCAGGGGTTTATTTACAAATCAGAATGAACCTAGCAAGGCACTTTAGAACTAGAGCTGGTCAGGAACTGGAATTTCCATTCCACTGAAAATTTCAACTTTTTTTTAAAATTCCTAATCAGAACAAAAAGCTGAAATTTTGAAATTTCCTGTGAAACAAAAATTTTGAAACATTTTGATTTGGGATCATCAAAGTGGTTTTGTTTTGATATTGTCAAGACATTCTATTTTGATAGTGTCATTTCAATTAATTCCATATTGACTTTTATATTATGCTGTATTAATATATTAAATGTAATATATTATATAAATCAAATATTGACGTTCATAATTAATATCCCAAATTGAAATGATATAATCAAAATGAAATATAACACTATCAAAATGAAATGTTTCAACACTGTCAAAATGTTTCAAACTTTTTCCTGTCAGAATCAAGATGGTCCCGATAAATGTTATAATTTCACAAAGTATCATATATGTTACATCAAAAATAATGTTTCAGTCAGCTGTTTAAAACATGTTCAACACTCGAAGCTTTGCTGAACAGGAAGATGGTTACACATGTGCTTAACCTTAAGCACATATTTAACCTTTGCTGAATCGGGACCTAAATCTTAATGGCACTTAGTACACCTTATGAATAAAGCGTTCTAAATAATGAAAACGTTTTCAATAATGGTGTGCTGTACTTGAAATTATAGAGTTTGTTTGTACAGTAAATTAAAACCAATAAGGCCCCTGTCCAGAAAAGAATCCCAATTCAGAAAAGCATAAAAGCCTGTGCTTAACTTTAAGCATATGATTAAGTGTTTTCCTGAATAGGGATGATGTTAAAATGTGCTAACTTACTTTGCTGAATTGGAGCCTAAGTTGGCTGGGATACTAAAAGACTGAAAAACTGATCATTGCAGATCTGAACTATAATAATAACTGCATCTTATAAAATCATCTTTCAAGGTTAACCACATGATTTTCAATATTAAAGAGAACAATTCATCATTATAACTAATTAATTGTTAGGGATACTACTAGATATTTAGCAAAAATGCTTTGTCCATGTGACATTCTTACTTGCAAAACACAGAGTTAACTGCTATGGAAATATCCATAACCAACAATAGTGAAATAATGGACTCAAAACATTCAGGAAATTCCACCCGTGAAAAAGCCCTGCAAGCTTTAGAAAGGGGCCAAGGATTTATTGTAAAAAACATTATATTTGCAACTTCAGAAGTTATAATAAATAGTAACAAAGGTAAATACAACCATACATTTCTAAAGATATGTCTATGCTGCAAAGAAAAATAAAAACCAGATCGATCAACTCACGGTCATGAGGCTTAGGCTGTGGAGCTAAAAAATAGCAGTGTAGGCATTCCCGCTTGGGCTCCAAGACCTTCCCTCCTCCAGCCCAAGTGGGAATGTCTGCACTTCTATTTTTAGTCTCACAGCCTGAGCCTGTGAACCTGAGTCAATTGACCTGGGATCTGAGACTCAGCACCAGAGGTTTTTCTTAGCAGTGTAGACATACCCTAAATGATCTCACAACAATTACCTCTAATAAACCTTGTCAGCAGAGCTTTCAGCTAACTAAACACATTGGGATAGAAATATTACAGTAGATTTAGAAAAGAAACCAAGACACTTAATTATTAATCATGTTTTATACTTGGAGGATCCAGTAACTCTAGAATCAACAGAACAATAGGTCAAAAGCAGTATATATGTGTTACAGTTCAGGGTATCTGCATCTATATTTCCCCTCCATGGTCCAGCCAGGGCACCCTACTCTCAGGTTTCCAACTCCCCAGCCATAGCCTTTCTTGTGTTGGGGACACTGGGGCATGGCCACTAGGTAACTCGAGGGGATGGAAGACCACGAGTGTCGAAGCCCCCTTGCACTAGGCCCAAGTGTCCTTGCCACCCCCCCGGCCCGCCTGGAGGCGCACACAGCAGTTATGCTGAGGATCTGTAACAATATGTTGCAGAGTCAGATTGCCTGAAACTAAGCAAGGCCAAACAGGGCAGATATGGAAGAACAATGCTTCATAAAACAGCTTTATGTATAGTTTAACAAATGATACAGAGAACCAGGGAACTAGATTGGCTGGCTATATGGATACTTGGGGCAGTTTGCTATTGGATAAGTATGCTGGGGAAAAGGATGTATAAAAGCCTGTGTAACTTCCTGCTCTGTGTGCAGGATTTGAGATTTTATTCTCCCTGTACCTTTTTGCAGCTGCAAATAAACTTTTCTGCTTCTCCACCCCGTTGTGATTATTGGGTGTAGCACACCGGGTAACGAACCAACTCAAGCTGTTGTTCAGCCTCTCGGCACTGGGTGCCGGCAACACTTGGGTGGAGACCCACAGCTCTCTCCCTCCTGACCAGGGTATTTCCAGGCTGAACAGTTCACTGCCTTCACTCTGTTATTCCCAGCAAAAGACAGTCTGCCTCAAGAGGCCTGCTTGCATCTCCCCTCAGAGATGGTACTCCATAATAGCCCACGATTATAAATTACCACACAGCTCTTCTTAAGCAGGCATATTTTATTCTAACTGTAACACACATATATACTGCTTTTGACCTATTGTTCTGTGGATTCTAGAGTTACTAGATCCTCCAACAGAGAAAATAATAAAAGAACTTATATGCATGCTAATAAGCTTACCAGAGATCACCCCCTCCTGTTAGGGGAGATACTGGCAACGCAGCAAAAGGCCCAGGCCACTGCCAGTAATTGGAATATTGATTATCATGCTTATTGCCACAAGCAGCTATAGGGCCTTTATAGCAGCCTTAGCATAACTAGGCAAGCTGGAGGGGAGGGAGTTGAGTGACCACGAAAATTGAGCATGACCCTGCTGTCATCCTGTTGAGCTTTCTATTAAAACTGCTGAAGTATGCAGCTTTGAAAAACAGGAAGTCCAACTATATTTGACTGCTGGTATGTAGAAACACAGCTGCACAATTCACGACTTGAACTTGCTAGCTTAATAGGGTTTTTTTAATTAAAATGTTATTGTAACACTTACAAGCATACTTTCACACTTACAAGCATACAAGCACACTTACAGGGTCTGAGGTGAGTGGACTCATTCAGTGAGCTCATTTTAAGATCCCTAGTGGCAGATGGAAAGCTGGCCACCGGAAATCTGTCGCTGACCACTCAAAGACCATTCCAGACTTTGAGTAACTATATATTTGGGGTGCACTCGCCTATTGCATACGTGTGTATGGGCTTGGGACTGAATAAAGTAAAAGCTTTAAGTGAACGCACTCTTGTTTGTACCAATCATTTATCAGACGGATGTGCTGTGTCCCCAATGATTTATTTCCTGACACTGCCTCGCAAAGAGTAAAGTTACTGAGAGCTTTGGGTTCAGAAAACCCTGGGTAACACTCCAACATGCGCTTTGGCAGGAGCAGTCCTTCAAAATCCCCACACAGGGGTTTTCCTGTGGTTGCAAATTCATCACACCCTCAGTTCAGAGGTAGCATCCTCATGAAAAATTTAGTCCATCATTTATACCTTTTGGAGGTCTTTGAACTGGAGTTTTCAGGAGGAGTAATCAGTATACAATTGGTTTCTCTCCCCAGGGCATAGCTTCAAAAGGATGGATTCAAAGTGGGTCATTTGCATTCCCATCATGCCCAAGTATTTCCTCAGAAATCCACTTCACACATATTATCCCAAAAGTCCTTTGAAGTGCCTAATATCTTCCAGAGATTGCATTAATCCTGTATTCCTGCTAAAGAAGTTCCATATTATCCCATAATAGTACATAAACATTTGCATTGTTGATACAATAAACTCCAAAAATGTTTAACTTAATTCAATAAGATTTGTCTGGCTATTATAGGACATTGCCATAATTGTCACAATATTGGACAGAACATCAATATTATAACACAGAATTGGAAATAATTCAGAATTGCTTTTGATACCTTCAGAAAGACCACCTTCGACTCTAAATCCTATTGAAGTCAATGAAAAGACTCCTGTAACTACTATTTTGAGAGCTTAAATGCTTTACTGTCATCATAATCAAAGAGAATGCATTTGTACTGTCTTTAGACAGGCTCAGCTTTGCAGCATGTTATGCAATAAAACCAAAAGCAATAAGGTCTGTCCTAAGCAATAAGAATTTTCACCTCTTAATTGGTGTGGCCTTAGAAAGCTGAGGAAAGATATGCATTCTGTGACTATTAATACACTCCTCTTATTAGAAAGAATAATATATTTGCTTCAATGAAATAGAGTTGGTCCAAGAGACATTTAACATTTGCATTTTTTTCCATACGTTTAAAAGCAAAAATAGCCATTTTGTGGAAACCCTGAATAATGTTTCATGGAATTTTGTATGAACAACACTTGTGAATTTTGCTCAGCTCTAGTAAAAAGCCAGTTTTGTCACTGAAATGTTGGACTGTTCAGATTTGCTATTTTGTAAATATTTCCTCTTCGAATAAACCGAATCTAGGTAATTAAAAAGATAGAAACAACCTTTAGCCAGAGTAATTAGACTATGAACTCTATGCTCAGACTAATGGACTATGGAATTCTCAGATGCCCTCTTAATTGCAGCTGAACAGCTACCACAGTAAAAGGCAGTTTCAGCTAACTAAAGGCTGGAGGGTAAACAAGCTACAAGATTTGTTCTTGGTAGACAACCTGCCAAGGCCAAGCACAGAGGGTGACAGCTATGTTCAACACCATTTTCCCCGGTATGCAATAAATATGATATATTAAGTGACACTTAAACACACACACACTTCTTGAATATTTGTGTAAAAATGTCACATTCAGCACCTGGAAGAGAGATTCAAGCAAATATTGAGGTAATGCATGTGTCATGGGGTAGGTACACCCCATCACAGGGTGCCAGATTTTGGGGGTTAGCCAAATGGTATTTGACGTCCCAAGTGTCCTTCTGCTCAGGGCAGCACGGCCTCGTGGCCCAAATCTATGTGGTGTCCCTGCAGCTCAGGGCAGTATGGCCCAATGGCCAGAATCAATAGGGCTGCCTTTCAGCAGCAAAGTCTGCCCCTACGGATGTCAGTTGCCCCCAGTGGTGGGGCAGCCGTGATAGGGGGAACCTGGGCCCACCCTTCTCCACTGGGGATTCCAACCCTGGAAAAGATCTTCAGAGGTCAGCAGCAATGGTGGGGGCCATGGCTGTTCACAAAGGGATGGCCTCAGGATACCGGGTTGCGTAGTCAACAACCACAAGGATAACTGTATCCCAAGCCGCTTTTCTCCTAGAGCACCACTACGTCCAAGCCAATACACTCAAAAGGTACTCCAACCATGGGAAGTGACATTGGGGTGCCCTAGATATCATAGAATATCAGGGTTGGAAGGGACTTCAGGAGGTCATCTAGTCCAACCCCCTGCTCAAAGCAGGGCCAATCCCCAACTAAATCATCCCAACTAAATCATCCCAGCCAAGGCTTTGTCAAGCCTGACCTTAAAAACTTCTAAGAAAGGAGATTCCACCACCTCCCTAGGTAACGCATTCCAGGGTTTCCACCACCCTCCTAGTGAAAAAGTTTTTTTCTAATATCCAACCCAAACCTCCCCCACTGCAACTTGAGACCATTACTCCTTGTTCTGTCATCTTCCACCACTGAGAACAGTCTAGATCCATCCTCTTTGGAACCCCCTTTCAGGTAGTTGAAAGTAGCTATCAAATCCCCCTTCATTCTTCTCTTCCGCAGACTAAACAATCGCAGTTCCCTCAGCCTCTCCTCATAAGTCATGTGTTCCAGTCCCCTAATCATTTTTGTTGCCCTCCGCTGGACTCTTTCCACATCCTTCTTGTAGTGTGGGGCCCAAAACTGGACACAGTACTCCAGATGAGGCCTCACCAATGTCGAATAGAGGGGAACGATCACGTCCCTCAATCTGCTGGCAATACCCCTACATATACATCCCAAAATGCTATTAGCCTTCTTGGCAACAAGGGCACACTGCTGGCTCATATCCAGCTTCTCGTCCACTGTCACCCCTAGGTCCTTTTCCGCAGAACTGCTGCCTAGCCATTCGATCCCTAGTCTGTAGCGGTGCATGGGATTCTTCCATCCTAAATGGAAGACTCTGCACTTGTCCTTGTTGAACCTCAGATTTCTTTTGGCCTAATCCTCTAATTTGTTTAGGGCCCTCTGTATCCTATCCCTACCCTCCAGTGTATCTACCTCTCCTCCCAGTTTAGTGTCATCTGCAAACTTGCTGAGGATGCAATCCACACCATCCTCCAGATCATTTATGAAGATATTGAACAAAACCGGCCAGAGGACTGACCCTTGGGGCACTCCACTTGATACCGCCTGCCAACTAGACATGGAGCCATTGATCACTACCTGTTGAGCCCGACAATCTAGCCAGCTTTCTATCCACCTTATAGTCCATTCATCCAGCCCATACTTCTTTAACTTGCTGGCAAGAATACTGTGGGAGACCATGTCAAAAGCTTTGCTAAAGTCAAGGAACAACACGTCCACTGTTTTCCCCTCATCCAGAGCCAGTTATCTCGTCATAGAAGGCAATTAGATTAGTCAGGCATGACTTGCCCTTGGTGAATCCATGCTGACTGTTCCTGATCACTTTCCTCTCCTCTAAGTGCTTCAGAATTGATTCCTTGAGGACCTGCTCCATGATTTTTCCAGGGATTGAGGTGAGGCTGACTGGCCTGTAGTTCCCAGGATCCTCCTTCTTCCCTTTTTGATCCAGCTCTCTGGCATTCTGGACATGAGGTGCAGCAGTCCTGGACTTTCCAGTGTATGCCAGGCCAAAAGAATCTTTGTGCCACCCATTGTAGAGTTCTCCCTTCCCAGGTGTCCCACCCATAGCAGCAAGCGAGCTAGGTGTAACAGGCCTCTTTGAAAGATCTGTGGGACTAACAATATCCAGGCATCTTCTTGGGTCTGGATGTCCTTAGCCAGCTGGTAGAGGCAGTCATCCCGGATCATGAATTGGGGTCCTTGGGGTAACCGCATGGGGCTACCCTTCCCTTACTCCAGGTCTGCCACTTGCTCCCAAGCCCGGCTTAGGGTTGGATCCTCCCTTTGTTTCCTTCAGGACACCTCCGTCAATGTCCAGCCACCCTGTCAGTCCTCCTCCGGGGTCCCTGTTGTAGGGTAGCACCAAAATGGGTGCAGATTTTCAAACACCTCAGCTTTCATTTAAGGAATCTAAATAAGCACTTGATTTTTAAGAACTCAGCATGCAGCTGCTCCTGTTGCGACACCTATACTGAACTCTTGAAAATGTGGCCACATATTGAACAGTCTAAATGGGATATGAGCTCTTTTGAAAATATGGTCATATGCCCACATTTTTAGATGCATATCGTTGGGTTGCTACATTTTTTTCACTCTAATACTCAGATTTGTACATCTGAATAAGCTAATTTATTATCACAAATGTAATTTGAAAAAAAATAAGCTTCTCAGAATGAAAAAATATAACTGTTAAAATTGCATATCCAAACATTCAGTCATGCAGCTTTAGGCCTGCTAATTCAGACTCCTTATTTGAAAATTTGCCTGAAACATAATTCGGTTGATAAGGGATTTTGCATATCCAGTTATGTGACTATCTAAGCTAAATGCACACATAAAGCATCAGCAAACATTCAAAATTGTTTTGTGCTGACATTTGCAAATGGATCATTGGTGCTGTCTCATTAATATATATAAAGCTGCCTATTATTGCCTTCACTTGCAGCGTGTAAGCAGCTTCTAAAATTTCTTCTTTCCATCATTTTAACTAGGCCTGGTCTGTGGCACCAAGAAGAGAATTACCTACAGTCAAACAACAATTTTTACTGATGCTAAGGTAAAACAATGGTAATTACCTTAGAATATGAACTCTACACATATATTATGTATGTGACTATATCGCTGAGAGAGGGATAAGGCTCTGGACATAAGTCAGGAAAGCATTTAAGTATGTGCTTAAATGCGTTTGTATTTAGGACTGTACTATAAGTATATTGACTTAATGTTAAGATCATGTGGAAGTGCTATCCTGAATAGAAATGCTTTCCTGAATTAGTGCCTGTATGCCCTCTTAGGGTTAAAATATTGTAACTTTCATTTTTCAATATAGATAAAGAAAACATTTGAAATGTTTTAGATTTAGATAGAAAAATGTTTCCAAATCTGGTTGTTTGCTTGGACAGTGAGCTGTAAATTGAATGAAGGGCCTGCTTAAGAATAAGCTATATGTTAATAGAAAGTATTTCTTAGCAGATCAGACAGCAATTTTTTATATTATTGGTGGGATTTTCAAAAGCGTTTTCATTAGCCTAACTGTACTCACACCAAAGTCAACATGGGTTTTACCACAGGGTTCAATAGGAACAGAGTTAAGACAGTGCTAATATTCTTCTTTATAACAGTTTGCAGTTTTCTTACACTTTTGCTTTTAGACATTTTATTATAGGTGGTTGTGTGATGTTTATGGTTGCCTTTTTAACGTTGTAAAGAGTTTGTTATCAGCGTTTTTTAGCTTGTAATCATATGCTAAGAATGTAAAGTGAATTGGATGCAATGTAATTGGATGCCCAAATGCCAACTGTTTATAAGCAACCACAGAAGTACATCTCTTTAAAAATATTACCCTCATAAGCATGGTATACTGTAGTGGGGGGCCCACTTACTGCATTTCTTTTCCAGTTTGTTGGAAAGTTGGGTGGATCATATCTTTTTTAATTTATAGTATTCCCTTCTTTGTCTTGGAAGCAGGGCAAAGGAGATGATTACACTTTGTGACTCACTGTTGAGTAGGAGAAAAATTTGTGGTTAAGAGAAATGGCTTTGACACACCTGCAAGCTGCCCACTAGCAGTATGCATGCAGAGTGTGTGTTCACAGCAATATCTTTCCGTGTACGAGTGAACGGGTCACATTCACTAGTGTTTTAGCTACATATTAAAAACTAGAAGACACTAGCAAGGAATGCATGCTACAGGGAGGCTGCTGATGGTACCCAACTGTATTCTTTTTTAATTTGCTCCTCATAGTATTGTAAATTATAATTGTCCTACAGCATTAAATTGTGTCTCCCACACACCGCCTCCACTCTGACAATGAAGTAGTTAAAATCCCCTATTAATAGTAGATAACAAAATAAAATAATAAATATAGGGCTGTCAATTAAAAAAGTAATTGTGATTAATCGCACTGTTAAATAATAGAATACCATTTATTTAAAATTTTTGGATGGTTTCTACATTTTCAAATATATTATAAAACAGAACACAAAGTGTCCAGGCTGATGACTGGTTCTGCTCAATAACAATCCAAAGCAGAGCAGACAGACGTGTGTTCATTTTCACTATCTGAGTTAGATGCCATCAGCAAAAGGTTAATTTTCTTTTTTGGTGGTTCGGGTTCTGTAGTTTCTACATTGGAGTGTTGCTCTTTTAAGACTTCTGAAAGCATGCTCCACGCCTCGTCCGTCTCAGATTTTGGAAGGCACTTCAGATTCTTAAACCTTGGGTTGAGTGCTGTAGCTATCTTTATGTAAGGGGACTATTGCCCCCTTACTAATATCCAGTGGGGGTGTTTTAGTTGCTAGCTCCCTGTACTAAAAAGGGGGAAGGGTCGATGGGAAATCAGGACCCTGAGACTGACAGCCCCCAGGAACAATGGGGAGAGGCTAATGCTCCAGGTCAGCCTGAATGACAGGGCGGGCAGGCTAATCAGGGAGTCAGGAAGGTCCCATCCTCCGTGTGAGCTGGAATTGCCTGGCCAGACAGAGTGGGGCCGAGCTAAGGAGAGAGTAGGGGGCCTACGCTGAGCTGAGGAGGAGAGCTGGGCCAGATCCAAAGGGACCAGAAAAGCAGCCCAGAGAGAGCAGACCCTGTGCTGGGACAAAGCTGGAGTCCCAAAGCCAGAGGCACAGCCCAGAGAGAGCAGACTTGCCCTGGGAGGAGAGCTGCAGCAACCAGAGCCAGAGGGGCCAGAAAAGCAGCCCAGGAAGCAGGTCAGTGCTGGGAGCAGAGTCACAGAAGCAGCCTTCAGAGCAGACCTGTCCTGGGAGCAGAGCTGCAACAACCAGAGCCAGAGGGGCCAGAGAAGCAGCCCAGGGAGCTGGAGGCAGAGTGGAGCTGGAGCAGTCTGGAGCTGGGTGCGGTGAGCAGCTGGGGAGACCGAGAGGGACCCTGGGCAGCGAGCCCAGCACAGGGAGATGCCTCAGCCAAGAGGCTCTGCAGGCCAGACTTGGATCGTAACCCCAACAGGGCGGGGGCGACACTGGGAAGAAGGGTTCTAACACTTAGAGCCTGAGAGCATGTGGCCATCACAAGAGCAAGCGTCCAACCCGCAGCATCCCCGTAGCACAGCCAGGGCCTGAGAAGGCAGCCTGGGGCTTACAAGGAACAGACTGAACTGCCCTGACATTCCAGAGACACTGTTTGTGATGTTCCCTGCCACAGAGCAGGTTGATGTGTTTCCTTGAACCTTTCCCGTTTTTCCTTATTCTTTTTTAAATTAATTGTTGATTAAATAACTTGCATTTGCTTTAACTTGTATGTAATGGTCAGTGGGTCAGAGAAGTGCCCTGTGCAGAGAGAGTACCCTGAATTGGGGACACCCTAGCCCCTGTCCTAGGTGACCATAGCAGGGTTGGGGGTCGAGCCCCCCAGGAATCCTGGGCCCAGCCTTGTTGGTGTTACGACAACTCTGCCAGACAGGAGAGTGGAAAGGGAGTCCTCAAGGGCAGGGAGGCCACTGGATAAAGGAAGTGGGAGTGAGGACTCAGATCCTTTCGCCGGGGTAGTGCAGAAGCCAGGAAAGTTCCCCACAATAGCGGGACTATTCCCTCGCTTACATTTAGAAATCTCACATTGGTACTTTGTGTTTTGTGAAACCTGCAGCGAAAAAGTGTTCTTAAAATGAACAACAAGTTATCATCCGAGACTGCCATAACATGAAATATATGGCAGAATGCGGGTAAAACATCAGGAGACATACAATTCTCCCGCAAGGAGTTCAGTCAAAAATTAAATTAATGCATTATTTTTTTAACGAGCATCATCAGCATGGAACCAAGTCCTCTGGAATGGTGGCCGAAGCATGAAGGGGCATATAAATGTTTAGCATATCTGGCACATAAATATCTTGCAATGCCAGCTACAAAAATGCCATGCAAATACTTGCTGGTGACGTTGTAAATAAGAAGAGGGCAGCATTATCTCCCGTAAATGTAAACAAACTTGTTTGTCTTAGCAATTGGCTGAACAAGAAGTAGGACTGAGTGGACTTGACTGTTTTGTTTTTGAGTACAGTAACAAAAAAAATCTATATTTATAAATTGCACTTTCACGACAAAGATTGCACTACAATACTTGTATGAGGTGAACTGAAAAATACTATTTCTTTTGTTTATAATTTTTACAATGCAAATATTGGTAAAAATAATAAACACTTTGATTTCAATTACAACACAGAATACAATATATGTGAAAATGTAAAAAAAAATCCAAAATATGTAGTAAATTCCAATTGGTATTCTATTGTTTAACAGTGCAATTAAAACTGCGATTAATTGTGATTAATTTTTTTATTCATGATTATTTTTTTTAATCACGTGAGTTAACTGCGATTAATCGTCAGCCCTAAATTAATCATATATCTGGGTGCATTACACAGCTCAAATTCAATCATACTTCCCTTAACATCACTGGGATCTCACTTAGGAAAAAGCTAGGATTCCCTTTCTATCACTGATTCTCTTGACACACGGTCAAGATAAGCTTAATAAAGTACTAAAATGAGGCCAGTACATAACCAAAAACATTATGGATCTGGCCTATCTATTCCCATAGTGGGAAAGCAACCTGGTTAGAGACTTGGCCAGAATGTCTAACTCTATAAGCACCCATGTTTATTGTATTTTATGCTATCAATAGCATTGATATTTGTCAGGGCCAGCTCTAGGATTTTTGCCACCCCAAGCAAAAAATTTTTTGGCCACCCCCGCTTTTTTATGTGTGCCCCCTAGCTCTGCCCCAACCCCACCCCTTCCCCAAATCCCCGGCCCCACCTCCTCCCCCAGGCGTGCTGCGTTTCCCACCATTGCTTCCTGCAGCTCCTCCCCTGCAACCTCTGCCCTAGCTCCCCTCCTCTCCTGAACATGCTGCTGCTCCGCTTCTCCCCCCATCCATCTCAGGCAAGGGAGAGGCAGCACGTTCAGGGGAGCAGGCGGATCAGAGGTTAGCGGGGGAGGGAGCGCGCAGGAAGTAATGGGGGGGTAGAGGAACCGCTCCCTGTCCCAGATCGCCGCCACTCCATCACCGCTGCCTCCCCCGAGTGTGCCGCCACTCGGCTTCTCCTCCCAAGCTTGCCGCACCAAACAGCTTGTTTGGCGCGGCAAGCCTGGGTGGGAGGGGGAGCAATGGCGGCGCACCTCGGGGGAGCAGGCGGAGGCAGAGCGGAGGCGAGCTGGGGCGGCAGGGGCACAATTCTAGGGGCAGCATGGCCGGCGCTGGAATGCCGCCCCTAGAAATGTGCCCCCCCCCAAGCACCCGCTTGTTTTGTTGGTGACTAGAGCTGGCCCTGCTATTTGTATTGTGATAACCCCAACACTAGTAAGATTCAAAGTCCCAGCATGGTAGATAGACATGGTACATAGCGTGGTAGACATTGTAAGAGGCTGTCCCTGTCCCAAAGCTCTGTCTAAGGCAAGACAAAATAAGTGGGTGCAACAAAGGGAAAATGGTCAGTGAGAGAGGCTTAGGCTAATAATGACATGGACATGTATAACAGGCTCCAGCCACCCCAGGGGGAAAAGAGAGGGCCTGAACCCTAAAGAATAATCAACACCATTGGAGGGGGAACTTACACATCAAAACAGGCTTGAAACCCAGTGTAGGAGTACATGAGAAGGTATGAACTGATTTCACTGAATAATATCCCAGTTCTTCAGGTTTCTGAGTAGCAGCCATGTTAGTCTGTATCCGCAAAAAGAAAAGGAGTACTTGTGGCACCTTAGAGACTAACAAATTTATTTGAGCATAAGCTTTCGTGAGCTACAGCTCACTTCATCGGTTGCATGCAGTGGAAAACACAGTGGGGAGATTTACGTACACAGAGAACATGAAACAAGGGGTGTTACCATACACACTGTAACGAGAGTGATCAGGTAAGGTGAGCTATTACCAGCAGGAGAGCAGCGGGTGGGGGTGAGAAGAACCTTTTGTAGTGATTATCAAGGTGGGCCATTTCCAGCAGTTGACAATAATGTCTGAGGAACGGTGGGGGTGGAGGGGGAATAAACATGAGGAAATAGTTTTACTTTGTGTAAGGACACATCCACTCCCAGTCTCTATTCAAGCCTAAGTTAATTGTATCCAGTTTGCAAATTAATTCCAATTCAGCAGTCTCTCGTTGGAGTCTGTTTCAGAAGTTTTTTGTTGAAGAATTGGTCACTCTATTACAGACCTAAAAGTGGCAAAGAGACTGAAGTGTTCTCTGACTGGTTTTTGAATGTTATAATTCTTGACATCTGATTTGTGTCCATTTATTCTTTTACATACAGACTGTTCAGTTTGGCCAATGTACATGGCAGTGGGGCATTGCTGGCACATGATGGCATATATCACATTAGTAGATGTGCAGGTGAACAAGGCTGAGAGTGTGGCTGATGTGATTAGGCCCCATGATGGTGTCCCCTGAATAGGTTTGTGGGCACAGTTGGCAACGGGCTTTGGTGCAAGGATAGGTTCCTGGGTTAGTGGTTCTGTTGTGTGGTATGTGGTTGCTGGTGAGTATTTGCTTCAGGTTGGGGGCTGTCTGTAAGCAAGGACTGACCTTTCTCCCAAGATCTGTAAGAGTGATGGGTCGTCCTTCAGGATAGGTTCTAGGTCCTTGATGATGCATTGGAGAGGTTTTAGTTGGGGGCTGAAGATGATGGCTAGTGGTGTTCTGTTATTTTCTTTGTTGGGCCTGTTCTGTAGTAGGTAACTTCTGGGTACTCTTCTGGCTCTGTCAATCTGTTTCTTCACTTCAGCAGGTGGGTATTGTAGCTGTAAAAATGCTTGATAGAGATCTTGTAGGTGTTTGTCTCTGTCTGAGGGGTTGGAGCAAATGCGGTTGTATCGTAGAGCTTGGCTGTAGACAATGGATCGTGTGGTATGGTCTGGATGAAAGCTGGAGGCATGTAGGTAGGCATAGCGGTCAGTAGGTTTCCGGTATAGGGTGGTGTTTTTATGTGACCATCGCTTATTAGCACTGTAGTGTCCAGGAAGTGGATCTCTTGTGTGGACTGGTGCAGGCTGAGGTTGATGGTGGGATGGAAATTGTTCAGGAATTTACTCCTAGATTATGAGGAGATTGACTCCAATAGAAAGGTTCACAAAGGGTACATCTGCATTGGAATAAAAGACAGCTGGCCTGGGTCATTTGACTTGGCACAAGTCTCTGGCTGAGGGTCTACAAATTACAGTATAGATGTTTGGAATCGAGCTGGAGTCCGGGTTCTAGGAACCTGCCCTTTTGCAGAGTCAGAGAGCTTGGGCTGCAACCCAAGCCCAGAAAGACTATACACCAATATTACAGTCTCACAGCCTGAGTCAGCTGACCCTATCCAGCTGTGGGTGTTTAATTGATGAGTAGATGTAGCCAGAGACTGTGCACAACATAAACTGAAAATGAAGGTGACACCTATTTCATATGACTAAAGCCTGAGTAATCATGTTCAGTGTGTGAGAAGTCCAGATGGGTTGTGGGAGGTGAAATCCACCTCCCACTAGGGAACCTGGCTCCAGGCTGCAACATAGCCATACTTTGTAGCTCCTACTCCAATGGAAGTGGTCTATACAGCAGGCTGGCAATGTTTACCTGACATGCCATATATTGATCTGGCTGACAACAGGTCAAGTACATTCATTTGATTCACTGAGACAAATGGCTTGTTACTTTACCTGCATATAAAGGAGGTGGGAGTGGCTCTCTAAGGGAAAAGGATCCAGTATGGAGGCTGAGTGATCCTGAAGGAGGAATCCTGGTAGTAATCAAGCCTGCAGAGATGGTTTGTGCTTAACCTAGTTATGTTACTGATAATTTCTTTATTAATAAATACCAAACACAGGAAGGGATGAGTTATGTCATCTGTAGCACGTGGTACTTGGTAAGTCGGTTCCCATTCCTCCACACCACTTGCACAGGGTATTGGGGCCATGGTACATAAAAATCCCAGGGACTTTTCCTGGGCATTCCCAAAACCAATCTGCAACAGCCTATGCAAGGCTGGCACAGGCCCCTTTTCCATAATGCATCCCTGGTGCCTGGCTGTTCTGCCTTCACCCCCTCTAAGCATCCCCTGCACAATTCAGCCTCAACAAAATATTTTACAATTTAATTTTTTACTTATCTCAATCCAGACAGCTATGTAAAGGACCTGATTCTGTTCTCACTTGTTCTGGTACAATCCATTGCAGTCAGAGTTACTGTCATGTAAGATTAGATTCAGGTACTATGTTCTAATCAGTGGTGGAAGGACAGTCCATGGAGGTGGTATGTGGCCTGGTTTTTTACCTGATGTAACCCACCATCCCAATATCTTTCCTCTCAGGGTCAGTGAGAAAATGGAAGTTCTCATCTTTGAATTTGATCCTATTTCCAAAAATCTTATTCAAACTCAGTTCATTCCTAAAATATTTCCTTTTGATCTTCACTGCTCATTCCAGTAACTCACTATACCTACTATCATATATTGGTCTGGTGTTCAGAAAATATAATAGTGACCATAAGGTTGAGTGTCTCACACACTTGCTTTCTCTCTTTTTCAAAGGTCTAGTGGCTTAAGTTATTCTCTTGACACTGGAGAATATTCATGGGAAATAGAGATTTTTAACTATCTGTATGAGGTATGTGTTAATACCACTGTGGGTTAGTTTGTTTGGGCGTTGTTTTGTTTTTGTTTTTTTAAAGGCATTATAATAGGGAGACAACCTAAATAAATGATGTAACATCTGTTGTTTGTTTGTCTTCTTTTTTTGTTAAGTACTGAATGTAATCTCCAGGCTTCCACGGTCTGTTTGCATATTGATACATATGGGATTTACATGCATAGCTTTCATTAGCATTATTTGTCTCAATTCCTGTGCACTAGTAAGGTGCAAAGTCTCCTCATGCTACTTACTTGCTTCTATCTCACAGAAAACTGGCAAACTGATCAAATTAATACTTCTCTGTAGACACTGTAGTGATTAACTCATCCTATTTAATGCCATTTGGTATCTGCCCTCTACAAAACTGATATAAAATGAAACATTGTCACAGAAGATCAGTTATATATAGGCCAAATTCTGCCTTAATATGACAAATAGGACCCTTTGCAAAGGGACCCTTTGCCAACAACTCATCTCAGAACTGACAAAGTCACTACATCAAATACATGGCTGACAGAGTATTTGTCCATAAAGCGCAACAAAGTCACTATTGAAAGCTTGCATTGTATCAGTGTTGCTAATCATGCTGTGATGTGCGTGCAGGTAATATTTAAGGGGTGATGTAACTATTTTGAAGTTTATGCCCTCATGGTCTTAAGGTTAAAAAGGAGTCACCAGGGTGTGCTATTACTCAGAGATGGCCTATTCATGCAGTAGGGAAGCGTCATCCCTCCCTGGTTAGTCGATTATGTAAGGTAGTGTTCAATTGCCTATCCTTGCTCCATCACAGAACAGTCAAAACCACCTTCAGCTAAAACAGAACATGAACAGAAGATCAGCCTGTCTCTGAATAAAGACAAAAGACTGATTTAGTATATGAGATGGTGAAGAAAGACTTTGTTCACTGAGGAGACATCTTGCTGAGTGGGGGTGTTTTTCATGAGAGATTGGATTCTGATTCCTGAGAAGCCAGCCAGCTCTGCAACAGAGTGAACTTGTTTGGGGGGAGGGGAAGGAAGCTACCTGATTAGATAGAAAAGATAACTATTAATAAAAATGTAGACCCTAGTTCACAATTTATGACTTCATTTTCTATTATAACCATTTGATTCCATCTCTGTTCTCTCTTAAATAAACCTTCTTCTACTATTTCATTACAAGTAGTGTGTGTTACA
This sequence comes from Lepidochelys olivacea, assembly GCF_965140295.1. Classification (NCBI taxonomy): domain Eukaryota; kingdom Metazoa; phylum Chordata; order Testudines; family Cheloniidae; genus Lepidochelys; species Lepidochelys olivacea. The sequence continues at coordinate 144,494,100 of NC_140411.1, forward strand.
CACAACTGGTGGCTTAAAATAAAACTGGTGTATACTGCTCCTTTGGGGGCAGAGGATCTGGTTTTCTGTGTCAGGGGCTGGATATCACAGGGGAACACTTAAAGGGGACTTAGTTGCACCTCTTGTTAACCTGCAAGACAGATAGGGCTGGCATAGCCGCGAGGGGAATGCTTGAGTGGCTGAAAGGCTGGTGGTGTTAGAAAGCTAACACTCACTTATCCCAAGGCAGAAGGAGCTAACAAGGTGACTCACAGTGTCATAAATATGCATTAATGGAACCTTATTGACTCAGTAATACATTGACTTCACTAGGGTTGATGAGTGTGACTGAGGGCAGACATTGGTCCAGGAAGCACTTTTTACCTATAGGGATGGATTCGCCAGTCAGATACGGCCAGTATTGAGCACCTCTCCACATACACCTCACCTCCCAGTGCCAGGAACTCTCGCCTGGTGTGAAGCCAGTGGAGGCAGCCCTACAGGTCCTGTGCCACATACACTCTAAGCTAAAGGTAGGGAGGGGGCATACAGAGGGCATTCTGGGGCCAAGGACAGAGTTATATGGCAGAGCCCAGTTTGTTATGACTGATCCTTCACTGGAGTAATATTCTGGAAGGCCTCCTATGGTGGGTAGCATTAAGTTAAGGTTGGATTGGGATAGGCCTAACTTACTGGATGGCTATGAATCAGAGATGCAACCAGCGTCTTGCAACCACCACTCTCTGCTTGGTTCACCTGCAGAAGCAAGCCCATAGATTCTTCAAAAATCCTAAACTCAATGCTTGGCTGCAGCTGTGAGGCTTTGGGCACAACTCAGGAGGGGAGATGATCATGAGAAAAAGAACTGGTTAGAAAACATTGCATTTCTAATTGTAAGATCAATAAGGCACTAGTGTCCATTCCAGCTAAAGCATGGGTTTGGCTACTTGCGGGTAATGAGAATGACCAAACTTTTAGAAATAAGAAGTAGAGATAGCTTTATGCTAATGCTACAAGCTAGAACCCAAACGTGGCTTAGCTGGAATGGCTTACTTGAGAAAGGGTGATCTATTTGACTGATATCTGAGAGGTGATGGATGATAAACAATGAGGTTTCAAATGGATTGGTAGACCACCTACCTAATTCTTAACACAGAAATTAAGAAGTGTGTTTAAAAGTCCATAACTACCTGGCCTCAGGCTTTTGGCATGAGACAGTGACCATAGAAAGATCCCTCATAACTGACTAAAATATCGCAGGTTTTCTAGTAATGCTGGAGCAGCAATTGTTGCAACCATAAAGAGGAGTAGACACAGTGGGTCCCACCTAGGCAAACAGCAAGAACTTTCCAGTCAGTTGTCATCTGGATACAGTTTAACAATTCATGTGCATTCAGAGAGTGGTGAGGCTCAGGGAGTGCTTCTCCGTGATCTTCTGAGGCAGTCCTCAAATGTTATTTTCCTGATTTAAAAGAAAATCAGGATATTGGTCCAGATCCTCAGCTGGCATGAATTAGCATAGCTGTACCGGCACATCTGTGACCAGGGAAAACCTGGCCTCCCACCCCTTTCCTTTTGTCTGAAATAAGCTTGGTTTTTTTTGTTTTGTTTTTTTCCCCTAAATGGCAGACAAACTTTGGGTGAGGAAAGAGAAACAGAGTAAATCATGTGTGATGCACTGGGAACCTATGTACAAAGCACTAATTTAAGTTAAAGAACTGTGCTTGGGGATCCAGAGCTCTTTTAGTGGGTAGCATTTATGACATGGCCTTCAACCCTGTACAGAGACAGAGGTATTTTTGCTGAGTCACTTTGAGATAAGGTACATTGTTCCCATTCAGCTCCAATCCAAAAATGTCTGGGGGAGGAAGGGAAATAGTGCCAAGATGTTTCATGAAAAAAATTCCAAAATCATATTCATCTCACACATTTGAAGGAAAATAATGTTTAGGTTGTTTAGAAATTATTGCCAAAAAAAATCAAAAAAGTTGATTTTCCAATCTCGATTTTCCCTCTTCTCTGTTTCTCAAATTTTTGAGCTTCACCACCCTTTTCCTTGTGCTATCATGTCACTGAAGAAGTAGGGTGAGGAAGTAAATGAGTGGGAAAGTAGAGGGACAGGGAAGGAAAACAAAAATGAAGATTCTGTCTTTGGGGTTTCTTGGGGGGAGGGGGAAAAACAACCCTGAAAACTTCAAAAAGTGAATTTCCCAGAAAAGAGAACATGCCCTAGGAGCAAAGAGTCCCAGAGTGCGTATCCCTCTAAGTGGAAGTTCCAGGTAGCACGGCTAACATGGAGTCTCACTGACATTGAACAGGATGTATACCTCCAGATTTACTGCAGAACCTTGGGGCAGATAGTCCTTGCCTCCCACAGATCCCCCAGAATCTGCACAGTTAAGTGATAAATTGAGTAGTCTGTTCCACATAGAAGGGCCCAATCACGGACACCTACATACTCTGACAGAATGACATGGGTATGTATCAGTGATGGAAACCTTGTGGAGGTTACCCGCCTCCCTCTGCCCCAGAGCAGGTTCATCCATAAGAGGGAGTTCTCTGGCACATGGCCCTCAACAGCAAGCTCTCAAAACAGAACTATCAGCCATGTTATATTAACCACCGTGCCTCTGCAGTAGAGCCAGTTGAATTATTCATGTTGAACAATTTATCTGATGTTTGGCAAATGCATTTTTGGTTATCAGACCCACTCTACAGCTGGCTGATGAATGAGAAAAAATATATTTGAAAAAAGCACCAAATAAAAGTATGCAACATTTTGTTCTCATTATGAGATCAGCTCTGCTATGCCCCACTAATTAGGGGAGGGCCTGGTGGGCGAAGAGGCTGCATTGTTAAAAATCAGAATTCCTGGCTTTTGACAGGTTAAGGCAGGCCTCTAATGTTATTTGAACATACTGTGGGGTTTAGAGACAGATGGCATCCTGCAGAGAGCAGAAACAATTTGCTAAGGAATACATCTATAAACTTGACAAGAATCAGCACTGAGACACCTCGCTGACTCCTGTCTGCGGTCTTCAAAGATTTTAGCCAAACTATAGTGAAAATGACTTTCTGATGTGCTAGAGCCTAACCAGACCAGAAAACAGGTATTGCAAGTTTTCAATCAGAATTCTTCACAAAAAGCCACTTTCAGTTGCTAGAAGAACTAGTAGAAAGGGGGGGCGGGGGAAGCAGCCTTGGAATGCCTGCTTTTGCTGGCATTCAGGGTGTAAAATAAAGCTTTCTATGGAAAGCTTTGCTAGTAGAAAAGGACCTCATATTAAAAGCCATACAAAGGCCCAAAGGTCAGCTCCTGGGTAAGATACCTGATAAGGAATCTTCCATAATTGCTGAATGAGACTCTACAAAGCAGAGAAATGCAGAAAGGGAAGGATGATGGGCTTTTATTAATACTAGAGAGGGGGCACAAACTGGAAACTCAGTTCCAAACCCCCTCAAAACTTTAGGAACAATCATACTGATATGTGAATTTAAGTCCAGAAACTGGGTAAGTTATGCCATCTTTGTGGTTCCTTAACCCTAGGGTTGGCGTGTACATGCCCAGTCCCTCGAGTAAAATGAAGGCATTGCTTTTAGGGTATGGGTTACAAAGCTTGGATCTGCACCCAACTTTCCTCAGTGGACTTTGGATCCAGGCCTACTTGTGCGATTAAAATGCTTGACAGGCAGAGTATAACCAAATAAAGCTCTATTGGACTTGTGTTCATAGATTATACAACCAGACAGAAACAAAACAATTATGATAATCTAATCTGACCTCCTGAATAATGCAGGTCATAGGACATCCCTGAATTAATTTCTGTTTGAACTAGAGCAGATCTTTTAGAAAAAAATCCAATCTTGATTTAATAGTCGCTAGTGATGGAGAATCCATCACAACCCTTGGTAAATTGACCCAATGGTTAATTGCCCTCCCAGTTAAAAATTTGCATGTTCATAGAATATCAGGGTTGGCAGGGACCTCAGGAAGTCATCTAGTCCAACCCCCTGCTCAAAGCAGGGCCAATCCCCAACTAAATCATGCCAGCCAGGGCATCATAGAACCCAGGTCTCTTGTATCCAAATCCAGTGCCCTACTACTGGGCTATGCTGCCTCTATCTTTGTATCTAGACTGAATTTGTCTAGCTTCAACTTTCAGTCACTGGATCTTGTTATACTTTTGTCTGCTAGACTAAAGAGCCCTCTATTATCAAAGTTGCTGTTTCCATGTCGGTGTTTATAAACTGATCAACTCACCCTTTAACATTCTCTTTGATAGACTAAATGGATTGAGCTACTTTAGTCTTCCACTGTAAGGCACATTTTCCTATTCTTTCATGGCAACACTTTCAAGCATTGTGATTCAGAGCTGGTTGTAGGGGGATGTACGAACAATGAGGCAGCACGCAGGAGCTCTTTCCTCATGGCACATCCCTTGCCAAAATGGTGGGCCATGAACTGGCTAAAGCATGGGTGGGGAGGATGTAGCCAGGTACTCTGCCCTACAATCCTCCACTGCTGGAACAGCCCCTAACCTTTCAAGCAAACTCTGAGTCCTACTCTTCCTGCTCACTAAGTCTTTGAGCTCAAGTAAATTGCCTAGGGACTTCTAGGAGCTTTATTCCAGCTCTTTTTAAGGGGACAATACACATTATTTCACTCCATACATAAACACTATCAGTCAACATTATTACATTTATGAATCAACATTTATCTATCAGTGGGAGACTGTCATTGACATTCTCGCTTGTTCGGTCAGACAAAAAGCAGATAGGTAAAAGTCAACAGGAGAACCAACAAAAGGTTAGAGCACAGTTACAAAGAAGAAAGTCACTAAGAATGGCAAGCTCTGACAAACTGAAAGTTTTTCCAATAAAGGACCAGGAAATGTTATTTTTACTATGTTCAGTGCTTAGCACAGTGGGATCACAATCCCTCACTAAGCCTGTGCCTTTGCCACAACACAAATAATGATTAACAAAAGTATGTGGACTGATGGAAAAATGTTGCAATGGTTTAATGGATTTTTAGAGAGACTAAGAATTATATAAGGGTTATAAGGAATAGCCAACATGGATTAGTCCAGAAAAAAAATCATGCCAAACTAATCTAATTTTCTTCTTTGACAGGGTTACTGACCTAGTAGACAGGATATACCTTGATTCTAGTAAGGCTTTTGACATAGTCCCACATGACAATCTCCTTAGCAAACTAGGGAAATGTGGTCTAGAGGAATTTACTAAAAGGTAGGTACACATCTGGTTGAAAGATAGTCCTCGAAGAGTAGTTATCAATAGTTTGCTGTCACACTTAGTGGATGTATTTAGTGGGGTCCTGCATGGATCTGTCCTGGGTCCAGTACCATTCAACGTTTTCATTAATAGCTTGGATAATGGAGTGGAGAGTATGCTTATAAAATCTGTAGAATGACACAAAGTTGGCAAGAGTTACAAGCACTCTGGAGGACACTATATTAAAATTCAAGAGGGCCTTGATAATTTGGAGAATTGGTCTAAAAACAACAAGATTAAATTCAAATTGAGACAAGTTGTCGGTTGTGAGGACCACAGCAGTGTGCAAAAAATCACACTTCAATCTGGATTACTCTTTGATACAGACAATAGGGATTTTAAAAAACAAAACAAGAAAGTCTATGAACATTTTAAAAAAAAGTCAAGGCCCTTGATCCTCAGGGCTTTCCAAAAGGGTTACAAGTCTCAGAGACAATCTGGTGTTAAAGCCTCTGGCAAGCTGGCTTGTATTGAGTTGTCTCCTTAGCAGTCCAAAGTTCTTCTGTCCCTGCCCCTTTCCCTCTGTTCCTCCTCCATTATAGCTGAGCTTACCCTCATCAATTACTACAGCTGTGATGTCTGTCTCCACAATTGCCATTTCTCACAGCTGAACTGGGGCATGGTTAATTTGGCTGTCTGCAAGCAGGGAGGGTTCTTAACTTTTTCCTACCTGTCTTTTGTAGACCCCCATCACCCACCATCCCTCATGATTGAAGCCTAGTGCATCAGGGAAAGTCCACCTATCGAGATAGTGTATGTTTTAGTGAGATATTCCTGGGTAGTGTGGTACTTGAAAAACATATGGTTGTAGTGACAGGTATCATCTCATAATTTGTGTTTGTTTCCTTCATTACATTCAACCATAATAAGGGTGCATGATCCAAAACCAATGTAAACACATTCCCAAAGAGGTAATAACTCAGGGTCTCCACAGAGCATTTGACTACCAGACGCTATCTTTTATCTCATGGAAAAAACTTCTTTTGCTGAGATATAACATAGGGAGTTCTTTGGCATCTACCTCCTGGGATGCAACTGCTTCTATGTCCAACTCAGGGGCATCTGTTTGTAATACAAGTTTTTTGAAAATCTGGGCTACAACACTGACTTCAGAGGATGTCTGAGGCCTTGGACCGCTCTCTGGCAAGTTGGTGTCTGTATAACCCACTTTGGGGCAGGGTCTTTAGTTTGGTTGATTAGCAGAGCTGCTATGGTGGCAAAGTGAAGTATGAACCTGCAGTAGTACCCTGCTAGCCCTAGGAAGGCTTGGACTTTTTTCTTGGTGGTAGGTGCTTGGTAAGCTTACAAGACATGGACCCTTGTCCACCTGAGACAAGAAAAACTCCCTGCACTCCATTGTGTAATCCTAACCTCTATTTTATCTCTGACTTCTCTCTTCAATTAGCAGTAGTCATTTTACCATGGAGAAAACTGCAGGTCACTTATTCTTGGATGTTGTAGGTCACATGATCTGAGTTAAGCAATTCCTGGGCTGAGCATGCCCAGTAAAATGAGGTATTGCCACAAATTAAATTACCTGAAGCATGAGCGGTAGGGTCAGATGAGGTAATCACGGCTTTGAGTCAAAACAATGCAAGAGAGCATGTGCAAGAACAATGTGTACGTGCAAGGTCACATACAGGTTGAAAGAGAAGGTTGCCAGATGTCAACAGTGAGCATGGTCAGTAAAGGTCTAGCTCCTGATAGACTAGTATAGAAGGAGAGAGAAGACGGAAGAGCTGCGGAGGAAAGTGACAACTTAGAATCTTGAGGAGCTAAAAGAAGCTGCCCCAAGAGCAGCAGCCACACCAGCAACCTCCAGCAATAGACAGACAATCACACTGTGATGAGTTCGGACACAGATCCCCTTGGGACCGTCACACGACGTGCTGAAATTACCTCTGAGCCCATTTTCCCTGCCAGCTTAGGACTTCCAGAACCCTGCTTTGTTGAGCCAGCCATGCTAGTCTGCTGCAACATAGACCCAGGTCTTGTCCACGCTGCCAAAATGGCAGACTTTAAGCGAAAACAGCTTTGCAGGTTACTTGACTCCAGCACCCAGACACCCAGCTCACGATAGGATCCAAACCCCAAATAAATTAGTTTTACTCATTATAAAGCTTATACAGGATAAACTCAAATTGTCCACCCTCTATAACACTGATAGAGAGACATGCACAGCTGTTTGCTCCCCCAGCTATTAATCACTTACTCTGAGTTTACTAATAAACAAAAAGTGATTTTATTAAGTATAAGAAGTAGGATTTAAGTGGTTCCAAATAGAGAACAAAGTATGTTACCAAGCAAAATAAAATAAAAATAAATTAAAAAAAACACATGCAAGTCTAAGACGAATACATTAAGAAACTGATTACAGGTAATCTCAGAGATGTTCCAATAAGCTTCTTTCAGGCTCGACTCCTTCCTAGACTGGGCCCAATCCTTACCCCGGCACAGTCCTCGTTAGTTCCAGCAGCCATCTCAGGTGGTAACTAGGGGTTCTCTCATGACTGGTCGCCCTTGTCCTGCTCCACCCCCATTTATAGCTTTGGCACAAGGCAGGAATCTTTTGTCTCTCTGGGTCCTCACCCCTCCTTCTAAATGGAAAAGTACCAGATTTAAGATGGATTCCAGTATCATGTGACATGGCCACATGTCCTGTAAGACCCTAGCCTCCATTCTTTCAGGGCTGGCCCACATGTACACAGGAAGGTTTGCAAGTAAACAGAGCCATTTACAGTTCATTGATTCTGAAGCACCCTTAATGGCTTCCACTTAATATATATTTATATCAATAATAAAAGTTTACATCTTATTCTCCTAACTCCAGACATAGAAATGATACATTCATACAAATAGGATAAACACACTCCATAGATTATAAGCCTTGTAATGATAACTTTTGCATAAAGCATATTCCAGTTACATCAATTTCATAAGCATATTTTCAAAAAGCACATGGAGTGCAACTCTCAAAAAGAGATCAGAAAGGACTCAAGGTGGTCTACCACCATGTTGGGAAGTTTGAGACAGGGGTGCTCTCCAGATTGATAGGCACAACTCCTGCTAGGGCAGGGTCCAAGTGGCTTTGTAAAGGCAGCAGGTTGGTCACATGTTGTAACACCTGTTGGTGTGTCACCAGCTGTTCAGACAATTTTCTGCTTCCGGTGTGCTTGTGAGTTAGCTAGTCACTGTAGGAACTGATTCACCTTTATTTGTGGGGACTTTTTGGAGGGGGACTAGAGATGGGCTTCTATGTTGAGAAAAAACAAAACAGATCCAACTTGTAGTGCCACCTGCCAGCTTTGATGACCACAGTTTTGTGCAAAATCTGCCTCAGGCACTCTGGGTCACTTCTTGACCTGAAGAGTTTCAATCAACAAGAAAGGCAGGGTCATTAGTGACCAATGGTTCCATGTCTAGTTGGCAGCCGGTATCAAGTGGAGTGCCCCAAGGGTCGGTCCTTGGGCCAGTTTTGTTCAATATCTTCACTAATGATCTGGAGGATGGTGTGGATTGTACCCTCAGCAAGTTTGCAGATGACCCTAAACTGGGAGGAGTGGTAGATACGCTGGAGGGTAGGGATAGGATACAGAGGGACCTAGACAAATTAGAGGATTGGGCCAAAAGAAATCTGATGGGGTTCAACAAGTGCAGAGTCCTGCACTTCGGATGGAAGAATCCCATGCATCGCTAGAGACTAGGGACCAAGTGGCTAGGCAGCAGATCTGCAGAAGAGGACCTAGGGGTTACAGTGGACGAGAAGCTGATAGGAGGCAACAAGGGCACACTGACAAGAAGGCTAATGGCATTTTGGGCTGTATTAGTAGGAGCATTGCCAGCTGATTGAGGGACATGATCATTCCCCTCTATTCAGCATTGGTGAAGCCTCATCTGGAGTACTGCGTACAGTTTTGGGCCCCACACTACAAGAAGGATGGGGAAAAATTAGAAAAAAAAAAAAGAGTCCAGTGAAGGGCAACAAAAATGATTAGGGGGTCTGGAACACATGAGTTATGAGGAGAGGCTTAGGGAACTGGGATTGTTTAGTTTGTGGAAGAGAAGAATGAGTGTGGATTTGATAGTTGATTTCAAGTACCTGAAAGGGGGTTCCAAAGAGGATGGATTTAGACTGTTCAGTGGTAGCAGATGACAGAACAAGGAGCAATAGTCTCAAGATGCAGTGGGGCAGGTTTAGGTTGGATATTAGGAAAAACTTTCACTAAGAGAGTGGTGAAGCACTGGAATGGGTTACTTAGAGAGGTGATAGAATCTCCATCCTGAGAGGTTTTTAAGGCCCGGCTTGACAAAGCCCTGGCTGGGATTATTTAATTGGGGATTGGTCCAGCTTTGAGCAGGAGGTTGGACTAGATGACCCCCTGAGGTCCCTTACAACTCTGATATTCTAGGATTCTATAAATAAGGCCCTACCAAATTCATGGTCCATTTTGGTCAATTTCAGTCATAAGATTAAAAAAAATAAAAATAAAATAAATCTCATGATTTCAACTAATTAAATCTGAAATTTCATGGTGTTGTAACTGTAGGTGTCCTGACCCAAAAGGGAGTTGGGTGGTGGAGGCGGTTGCAAGACTGTTGTAGGGAGGTTGCGGTACTGCTATCTGTACTTCTGTGCCTTCAGAGCCGGGCAGCTGGAGAGCGGTGGCTGCTAGTAGAGGAGCCCAGCTCTGAAGGCAGAGCCACTGGCAGCACAGCGCAGAAGTGAGGATGGCATGGTATGTTATCGCCACCCTTACTTTTGCACTGCTGCCTGCAGAGCTGGGCCCTCCATCAGCAGCTGCCGCCACTCTCCAGCTGCCCACGTCTGAAGGCAGCAACCCTTATTCTGCGCTGCTGCTGGTGGGGTGCAGCCTTCAGAGCTGGGTGCCCGGCCAACAGCTGCCGCTCTCTGGCCACCCAACTCTGAAGGCAGTGCAGAAGTAAGGGTGGAGATACCACAACCTCCTGAAAATAACCTTGCTACTCCCCTACAACTCCCTTTTGGGTCAGGATCCCCAATTTGAGAAACTGGCCTCCCCCATGAAATCTCTATAATATAGGGTAAAAGCACACAAGAGACCAGATTTCACCGGGTGGAAGGCCAGATTTCATGGTCCATGCCATGTTTTTCACGGCCATGAATTTAGTAGGGCCTTATCTATAAGGATAGAAATTTTAAAAGGTCCTTGATCCTCAGGACTTTCATCCGAGTACCTCCCTTGCCCCACCAAGAGGGCGACAAGTCTCAGAAGCAGTCTGGCGCTAATTAGTGTGGCTGAGTGGCAAGCCGGCTGAGAATTGTTGCTCCTTAGCAGTCCCGAGCTCTTCTGCCCCTTCTCTTCCTGTTCCTCCCTCTTTACAGTTGGCCTTGCCGTTATTAGTTACTGCAGCTTTGAATGGGTCTCTCCATTATTGACATTTCTCACAACTGACCACGAGCATGGTGAGTTTGACTGTGTGCAGGCGGGCAGGGGACTTAACCTTTTCCTACCTACGTTTTAGGTCGGATTTGTAGACTCCAACCACATAAGTGTGAAGCACTGTACTTAAGAAAATAAAATCAAATGCACAAATATAAAATGGGGAATACCCAGATAGGCAGTAGAACTGCTAAAGGGGAACGGGCTATTATAGTGGATTGCAAATTGAATACGAGTCAACAATGATGCAGTTGCAAAAAAAGGGTAATATTCTGGGAGTGTATTAACTGTAATGTCATATGCAAGACTCCAGAGGTAACTGTCCCACTACTTGGCACTGCTGAGGTGTCAGCTGGACTATTGTCTCCAGTTCTGGGTGCCACACTTCAGGAAAGTTGTGGACAAATTGGAGGGAGTCCAGAGGAGAGCAACAAAATTCAGTTTAGAAAATCTAACCTATGAGGAAGGTTAAAAAACTGGGCATGTGTAACCTTTTAAAAAAAAAAAAGAAAGAAAAAAGAAAAAGAAAAGGAGTACTTGTGGCACCTTAGAGACTAACCAATTTGAGCATAAGCTTTCGTGCGCTACAGCTCACTTCATCAGATGCATTCAGTGGAAAAATACCTGGATGAAGTGAACTGTAGCTCACGAAAGCTTATGCTCAAATAAATTTGTTAGTCTTTAAGGTGCCACAAGTCCTCCTGTTCTTTTTGCGAATACAGACTAACATGGCTGCTACTCTGAAATCTTTAAAAAAAAAATCAGATCCCCCCTCAAATATATTAAGAGCTGTTAAAAAAAAAAGTCAGTGATCAATCGTTCTCTGTCCACTGAAATTAGGAAAAGAAGTAATGGGCTTAATCTGCAGCAAGGGCGAATCAGGGAGGGGGGAACTTAACCAAAAAGGATAAGCTAGGCACTTGGACAGGTTGATAAGAGATTGTGGAATCCTCATTGTCTAATCTGTTTTTAAAAACCACCAAACAGACACCTGTCAGGGTTGGATTAGGTTTACAGTGCAGTGGGCTGGACTTGACCTACTGAAGTCTTAACTAGACCCTCCAGCCCTACATTTCTAGGAGTTTGATTCTGTGAGTGAGGGGGAAAGATTTCAGTTAATCCTACTTCTCCCCACCTCCTACAAAGAGGATTCTACCACTCACTCTTCTTCCTCAAATACTCACCTCTTCAGTTTTTGAATATTTAAAATAGACAGACTTGCTTTCTTTCAGCTAATCTGAGGTGATCGCTGATGGGCGGGGAGGAAGAAGGGAAGTAACACTGCATGTGGGAGCCTCTTGCCAATCTTGTTCCCTAGGACCAGCTCTGAGACAGAAAGCTTTGAAGTGGGGGTATGGGGGGAGGGGAGAAAGTCAGTCCAATAGAGCTTTGGTTGGTTATTCACCTTCTGAAGAATTAATAGCACATGGAAGCCCCATTCCAACATACAGTGTGGTCAATGGGAGTCTTTCCCATTGACTTCAATGGGTTTTTGTTCAGGCCCCTCAATGAGAAACAGATTCCATGTTATTTCTTTGTATATCTAAAGACTTTTCCAGGAAATAGACAATATTTAAATGCTCCCAAGGTTTTTTATTTTAAGAAATATTGGCAAATTGTAACTTGTTCTACAAGGGTCCTGAAAAAACCTCCTTCAGGACAAAACACTGGCTTTGTTAAGTGAAAAAATCAAAAGACAAATTCACCAGATAAGTGAGTTGAATACTATTTTATTGCAATTTAAACTATTTTTGAAATGTGTAGGACGATATAGAACCTGTCGGAGCAAAGAGCAGTCACTGAATAATACATGACACACCATAAATTAAGGATTGAATGTTTCTACATAACAAAGAACTCCCCCCACACACACACACACCCTTACCTAGAAAGGATAGGAATCACATTATTACTGAGCAGAGTGATAAACCCATCACCTTATGAATAAAGCAGTGGAAAGAGGAAATGCTAAAGATAGAGAGTAAGACTAGGGAAAGAATTTGTTAAATATCCAAAACATTCAGACGTTTGTGAAAGTCCTAACTAGAGCAATCCAATAATATTCACAAATTTATTCACTAATTGATGTATGAACTATTGATTAATATTTCTGGTACTTGATCCATTTTCTTCCCAATGGATTTTTGGCTGCTGAAAATAGGATAATGAGCAGCTGAGAGCTGAATAAAGAGAGAGTGAAGCATTAGCCAGAGGCACGCTACTTTCACTATGCCAGCGTTGCCAACCATAGGTGATGGTCTCTGAAATGGAATGGTGCAGAAATCCAGTCTGCTTAAGACACAGCATGCACAGATGTGAGTCTTAAAAAACAACTTAAAAAACTTTTGCAATGTTTAAGTCCACTAAATTAAAGGCATTATAGTAGTGTAAAACTAGGAGTTTGGTGGAGAATCAACCCTCAAGTGATTATTAGAATTACAAAAAACAGCTACATTAGAAGAGCATTTAAGATTTCTAAGTCAAGCACTCAAGTTAGGAAGTTCCTATGCAACTTTAATTTGCCCCCTTGTTCATCTGTAGGATATTACATTCTTTATTACATGATCATATTTTTCCCCAGCACCCCTGCCTCATTCAGTGCAGGGGATAGCGATAGACTGTCCTCACTTAATGAGCAAGCGATTCAATATTTTGTTTTAGCCTCATTCAGTGTGTTGTCCCAGATCTTATTTACTGCAGAATATTTAATCCTTCTCTGAACACAATTATTGATTTCCTCATGGGCTTGTCTATGGTGCCCCTCACTATAATATCTGAGCACATCAAACATTACTGAAACATTATGAACGAGAGGCTGCTAGGCAACTCTGACACCATATTCTACAGGCCATTACCCTCTGATCCCACTGAGGGTTACCAAAAGAAACTACACCATCTGCTCAAAAAACTCCCTGATGCAGCACAGGAACAAATCTACACAGACACGCCACTAGAGCCCTGACTAGGGGTATTCTATAAATCTGGGAATCCTGGATGCCCCATCATCTCAAGCATTGGCACCATGACAGCTGGATTGTCTGGCTATGAAGACTCTCCCCTCAGGCCCTACGCTACCAGCACGCCCAGCTATCTTCGAGACACCACTGACTTCCTGAGGAAACTACAATCCTTTGGTGATCTTCCAGAAAACACCATCCTAGCCACTAGGGATGTAGAAGCCCTCTACACCAACATTCCACACAAATATAACATAAGAATGGCCATACTGGGTCAGACCTAAGGTCCATCCAGCCCAGTATCCTGTCTACCAACAGTGGCCAATGCCAGGTGCCCCAGAGGGAGTGAACCTAACATGTAATGACCAAGTGATCTCTCTCCTGCCATCCAGCTCCACCCTCTGACAAACAGAGGCTAGGGACACCATTCCTTACCCATCCTGGCTAATAGCCATTAATGGACTTAACCTCCATAAATTTATCCAGTTCTCTTTTAAACCCTGTTATAGTCCTCGCCTTCACAACCTCCTCAGGCAAGGAGTTCCACAGGTTGACTGTGCGCAAAGTGAAGAAGGACTTCCTTTTATTTGTTTTAAACCTGCTACCCATTAATTTTATTTGGTGTCCCCTAGTTCTTCTATTATGGGAACAAGTAAATAACTTTTCCTTATTCACTTTCTCCACACCACTCATGATTTTAATATACCTCTATCATATCCCCCCTTAGTCTCCTCTTTTCCAAGCTGAAAAGTCCTAGCCTCTTTAATCTCTCCATTTCAAAGCCCTAATATTGTAGTTGCCCTTTTCTAATGCCAGTATAGATGGACTACAAGCTGTCAGGAACAGTATCCCCAATAATGTCACAGCAAACCTGGTGGCTGAACTTTGTGACTTTTTCCTCACCCACAACTATTTCAGATTTGGGGACAATTTATACCTTGAGTCAGCTGGACTACTATGGATACCTGCATGGCCCCACAGTATGCCAAACATTTGTATGGCTGACTTAGAACAATGCTTCATCAGCTCTCATCCCTTAACGCCCTTCCTCTACTTGTGCTACATTGATGACATCTTCATTATCTGGACCCATGGGAAGGAGGCCCTTGAGGAATTCCACCAGGATTTCAACAATTTCCACCCCACCATCAACCTCAGCCTGGACTAGTCCACACAAGAGATCCACTTCCTAGACACTATAAGTACAAATAAGTGATAGTCACATAACCACCACCCCATACTGGAAACCTACTGACCGCTATACTTACCTACATGCCTCCAGCTTTCATCCAGACCACACCACATGATCCATTGTCTACAGCCAAATTTTAAGATACAACCGCACTTGCTCCAATCCCTCAGACAGAGGCAAACACCTACAGGATCTCTATCAAGTGTTCTTAAAACTACAGTACGCACCTGATGAAGTGAAGAAACAGATTGACAGAGCCAGCAGGGTACCCAGAAGTCACCTACTACAGGACGGGCCCAAAAAGAAAGTAACAGAATGCCATTAGCTGTCAGCTACAGCCCCCAACTAAAACCTCTCCAACGCATCATCAAGGATGTACAACCTATTCTGAAGGACAACCCCTCACTCTCACAGACCTTGGGATACAGGCCAGTCCTTACATACAAACAGCCCCCCCACAATCTGAAGCAAATACTCACCAGCAATTACACACCACACAACAAAAACACTAACACAGGAACCAATCCCTGCAACAGACCCCATTGCCAACTCTGTCCGCATATCTATTCAAGGGACACCATCATAGGACCTAACCACATCAGCCATACCATCAGGGGCCCCTTCACCCACACATCTACCAATGTGATCATAGATATCATAGAATATATATGCCATCATGTGCCAGCAATGCCCCTATGCTATTTACATTGGCCAAACTGGACAGTCTCTACACACAAAAAAAATAAATGGACATAAATCAGATGTCAAGAATAACATTCAAATACCAGTCGGAGAACACTTCAGTCTCCCTGGACACGCAACAACAGATGTTAAAGTGGCAATTCTTCAACAACAACAAAAAAAACTTCAAAAACAGACTCCAAAGAGAAATTAATTTGCAAACTGGACACCATCAAATTAGGCCTGAATAAAGACTAGGAGTGGATGGGTCACTACAAAAAACTAATTGCCCCCTGCTGATACTCACACCTTCTTGTGAACTGTTTGAAATGGGCCACTTTGATTACATTGGCCTCATTAGCACTACCAAAGTGATTTTTTTCTCCCTTGGTATTCACCCCTTCTTGTCAACTGTTCAGAATAGCCACTTCCACCTTAATTGAATTGGCTTGTTAACACTGACCCCCAACACACACTTGGTAAGGCAATTCCCATCTTTTCATGTTCTGTGTATTTATATCTGCCTCTGTATTTTCCACTCCATGCATCTGATGAAGTGGGTTTTGCCCACGAAAGCTTATGCCCAAATAAATGTGTTAGTCTCTAAGGTGCCACAAGGACTCCTCGTTGTTTTTGCTGATACAGGCTAACATGGCTACCATTCTGTTTATTTTCACAATACTCCTGTGACATGAGGAGGTAGTATTATCCCCATTTTACAGACAAGGATATTAAGGTCAAAAGTACCTACTAACTTTTGATGCTTATTTCAAGATGCAGAGGACCTGATTTTTCAGAGTACTTAGCATTATATATGTTCAAAGCACAGCTCCCACTGACTTCAGCACTTCTGCTGGTCAGACCCTAGGGTCTCAAGTCAGGCACCCAGAAAATGAAGACATGATTAGTGACCACCTCTGAAACATCTGATTTAAATGACTTTACTAGCACCACACAGGAACTCTGTGGCAGAGTACAAGACAGTTAATATTACCCTGGACAATTCAATTTGGTCTCAAATGTGAAACTTTCCTCTCTCTTCTTACAATCCCCTACTTCATTCAAAAACACATGTTCTAAAGTCTGCAATAAATGAAGCAGGAATCCTACTGTTAAGGAAAAGTTAGCACATGTGACTCCATTTTGGTTTGGGGCCCACCATTGTTTAAATGCCAGCACATCATACACCAGGAGGAGTAATCCTTAGATATTGAATCCCTGTGAAAATCCTCCTCTTTGTCTTCAGCCTGCCTTGACTCCCAGTATCTGGTTTTTGTCAGTCTCTAACTCCCTGTCTCTTGGCCTTGATGTGAGGCCTCCCATCCTGATAATAAAAGTTACTGATGCATGGCTTTAGGACTGTCATAAATATAAAGGGAAGGGTAAACCCCTTTGAAATCCCTCCTGGCCAGGGGAAAGCTCCTCTCACCTGTAAAGGGTTAAGAAGCTAAAGGTAACCTCGCTGGCACCTGACCAAAATGACCAATGAGGAGACAAGATACTTTCAAAAGCTGGGAGGAGGGAGAGAAACAAAGGGTCTGTGTCTGTCTGTAGTCGTCTTGGCCAGGGACAGAACAGGAATGGAGTCTTAGAACTTTTAGTAAGTAATCTAGCTAGGTATGTGTTAGATTATGATTTCTTTAAATGGCTGAGAAAAGAATTGTGCTGAATAGAATAACTATTTCTGTCTGTGTATCTTTTTTGTAACTTAAGGTTTTGCCTAGAGGGGGTCTCTATGTTTTTGAATCTAATTACCCTGTAAGATATCTACCATCCTGATTTTACAGGGGGGATTTCTTTATTTCTATTTACTTCTATTTTTTATTAAAAGTCTTCTTGTAAAACACTGAATGCTTTTTCATTGTTCTCAGATCCAAGGGTTTGGGTCTGTGGTCACCTATGCAAATTGGTGAGGCTTTTTATCCAACATTTCCCAGGAAAGGGGGGGTGCAAGTGTTGGGAGGATTGTTCATTGTTCTTAAGATCCAAGGGTCTGGGTCTGTAGTCACCTAGGCAAATTGGTGAGGCTTTTTACCAAACCTTGTCCAGGAAGTGGGGTGCAAGGTTTTGGGAAGTATTTTGGGGGGAAGGACGCGTCCAAACAGCTCTTCCCCAGTAACCAGTATTAGTTTGGTGGTGGTAGTGGCCAGTCCAAGGATAACGGGGGTAATATTTTGTACCTTGGGGAAGTTTTGACCTAAGCTGGTAAAGATAAGCTTAGGAGGTTTTTCATGCAGGTCCCCACATCTGTACCCTAGAGTTCAGAGTGGGGGAGGAACCGTGACATGGTGGCACAGTGGTGGGATTAACCTGAAATCATTTTGAGATCCAGTTGAGATTTTTTGAACTAGAAATACAGATTTTAAAAAGGAATTTTTAGGAAGTCCAGAAAGCAGCTTGGTTTCTCTCTGCTTTGTGGCCAAGCAGAGACAAAAGGGGATTATCTTGTGAATTGCAGGTTTTCTTTGCCTGGAGGCAGGGTACTTAACTCCTGCAGGGAAATTCACAGTCTTCCAACCCAGAGGTTTTTTTTTCTTTTCTTCCTAAAAGTAAATAGGGGGGGTGTGCTCTACCCATTTGCCTGGAGACAAAAGTGGCAGGGTTTTTTTTAGGATTTTGATTTTTTTTTTTTTGTTTTACAAGGAGCACAGGTTTGAAAAGAATTTTTTTTTTCTTTGGGCTGGGTAAGCAGGTTTCCAAGTAGTTGGAGGTTTTTTGCTTTAATTTGGGCCCAGAGCAGAGACAAGGGAATTGTCTTTTTCTGTAGGCTGACAATCACTATCAGAGAATAGGTATTCTATTCCAGCACAGCAAAATTTTACAGCCAAGTTTTGTTTGTTTATTTCTAAACCTCGGGTGTAAAGTTAGTTAAAAACAGAGAGGTTAGAATGGCCAAATCCTCGGCTCGACTACAGCTGGAATTAGCCAAATTTCAGGCTGAGGAAAAACAAAGGGAACATGAAAGACAGATAGAACTCATGCGGCTGAAGGAGGAGGTACAGGAGGCTGCCCACAAGAGGGAAATGGAGGCAAGGAAGCATGTGGAGGAGATGGAGAGGATAAAGGCCCAGCAGAATATACCAACAAACCCTAGCGATCCTTCTCCAGGTACCACTTCCCATCCCAGAAAGTTCCCCACCTACAAGGCAGGTGATGATACTGAGGCCTTCTTAGAAAACTTCGAAAGGGCCTGCCTTCGGTACAACATCTCTACTGACCAATACATGGTAGAGCTGAGGCCGCAGCTCAGTGGACCCTTAGCTGAGGTGGCAGCTGAAATGCCTAAAGAACATATGAACAAGTATGAACTGTTTAAATCCAAGGCGAGAGTCAGAATGGGGATAACATCCGAGCAGTCTCGTCGGAGGTTCCGAGCCCTAAGGTGGAAACCAGACATGTCATTTACCCGACATGCCTACCACATTGTGAAACATTGGGATGCCTGGATATCAGGAGCAAGTGTTGACTCTCCAGTAAATTTGCCCTTCCTAATGCAAATGGAACAATTCTTAGAGGGTGTTCCTGAGGAAATAGAAAGATACATCCTAGATGGGAAACCCAAAACTGTAATAGAGGCAGGGGAGATTGGAGCCAGATGGGTGGAGGTGGCAGAGAAGAAGAAAACTGGTCGCAGTTGGAGCGGAGACCAGAAGGGACCACCCCAGACCACACCCTATTACCGGGGGCTGCCCAAAGCCCCACCTACCTCCCAAAGAACCCTCCAGACCCCTTATCGTCCCACCACCCCGTTCTCCAGCAACCCTCCTCACCCCAGTGACCCGTCAGCTGGACGATGTTTTAAATGTAACGAGCTGGGGCATGTAAAGGCCAACTGCCCCAAGAACCCCAACAGATTACAGTTCATTGCACCAGAATCACACCAGAGGTCCACAGGCCCAGATACCTCCCAGATACCCTTGGAGCGGAGGGAAACTGTGAGTGTGGGCGGGAAGAAGGTCACCGTGTGGAGGGACACCGGAGCACAAGTGTCAGCTATCCATGCTTCCTTAGTGGACCCCAATTTAATCAACCCAGAGATCCAAGTGACGATTCAACCCTTCAAGTCCAACTCTTTCAATTTGCCTACCGCCAAGTTGCCTGTCCAGTACAAGGGCTGGTCAGGAATGTGGACTTTTGCAGTCTATGATGATTATCCCATCCCCATGCTGTTGGGGGAAGACTTGGCCAATCACGTGAAGCAGGCCAAGAGGGTGGGAACGGTCACCCGCAGCCAGGCTAAACAAGCCGTGAGGCCTAGCTCTGTTCCGGAAACTTCTATCAGGGCCCGGTCAGAGGTGATGGACCCGGACCCCAGGCCAATGTCTGCAACAGCAGTAGTGGATCCAGTCCCAGAGACCCAGACGGAACCAGTCCCAGAACCGGAACCAGCCAAACAACCAACACCAGACCCCGTGCCAGCACTGAATCCAGTACTTGCAACCTCAACACCAGAGGGCCCCACCGAACCTGAACTGGCAGCAGCCGATAACCCTACACAAGAGGCTCAGCCGGAGCCTGAATCCCAACATAGTGCCCCAGCGGAGAGCGGTTCACAGTCAACAGAAACAGCTCCATCCCCTATATCGCTTCCAGAGGGACCAAGCCTATGTCCCCAATCCAATGAGGAACTGATGTCTCCAGCATCAAGGGAACAGTTCCAGACCGAACAGGAAGCAGATGAAAGCCTCCAGAGAGCGTGGACGGCGGCACGGAGCAACCCACCGCCTCTCAGCTCTTCTAATCGATCCAGGTTTGTTGTAGAAAGAGGACTTTTATACAAGGAAACTCTTTCTGGGGGACAACAGGAAGACTGGCATCCTCAGAGACAGTTGGTAGTTCCAACTAAATACCGGGCCAAGCTCTTGAGCTTAGCCCATGATCACCCTAGTGGCCATGCTGGGGTGAACAGGACCAAAGACCGTTTGGGGGGGTCATTCCACTGGGAGGGAATGGGCAAGGATGTTTCTACCTATGTCCAGTCTTGTGAGGTGTGCCAAAGAGTGGGAAAACCCCAAGACCAGGTCAAAGCTCCTCTCCAGCCACTCCCCATCATTGAAGTTCCATTTCAGCGAGTAGCTGTGGATATTCTGGGTCCTTTTCCGAAAAAGACACCCAGAGGAAAGCAGTACATACTGACTTTCATGATTTTGCCACCCGATGGCCGGAAGCAGTAGCTCTAAGCAACACCAGGGCTAAAAGTGTGTGCCAGGCACTAGCAGACATTTTTGCCAGGGTAGGTTGGCCCTCCGACATCCTCACAGATGCAGGGACTAATTTCCTGGCAGGAACTATGAAAAACCTTTGGGAAGCTCATGGGGTAAATCACTTGGTTGCCACTCCTTACCATCATCAAACAAATGGCATGGTGGAGAAGTTTAATGGAACTTTGGGGGCCATGATACGTAAATTCGTAAATGAGCACTCCAATGATTGGGACCTAGTATTGCAGCAGTTGCTCTTTGCCTACAGAGCTGTACCACATCCCAGTTTAGGGTTTTCCCCATTTGAACTTGTATATGGCCGTGAGGTTAAGGGGCCATTGCAGTTGGTGAAGCAGCAATGGGAGGGATTTACACCTTCTCCAGGAACTAACATTCTGGACTTTGTAACCAACCTACAAAACACCCTCCGAACCTCTTTAGCCCTTGCTAGAGAAAACTTACAGGATGCTCCAAAAGAGCAAAAAGCCTGGTATGATAAACATGCCAGAGAGCGTTCCTTCAAAGTAGGAGACCAGGTCATGGTCTTAAAGGCGCTCCAGGCCCATAAAATGGAAGCATCGTGGGAAGGGCCATTCGTGGTCCAGGAGCACCTGGGAGCTGTTAATTATCTCATAGCATTCCCCACCTCCAACCGAAAGCCTAAGGTGTATCATATTAATTCTCTAAAGCCCTTTTATTCCAGAGAATTAAAGGTTTGTCAGTTTACAGCCCAGGGAGGAGACGACGCTGAGTGGCCTGAAGGTGTCTATTACGAAGGGAAATGTGCTGGTGGTGTGGAAGAGGTGAACCTCTCCATGACCCTTGGGCGTATGCAGCGACAGCAGATCCAGGAGCTGTGCACTAGCTACGCGCCAACGTTCTCAGCCACCCCAGGACTGACTGAACGGGCATACCACTCCATTGACACAGGTAATGCTCACCCAATTAGGGTCCACCCTTACCGGGTGTCTCCTCAAGCTAAAACTGCTATAGAACGGGAGAGCCAGGATATGTTACAGATGGGTGTAATCCGCCCCTCTGAAAGTGCATGGGCATCTCCAGTGGTTCTAGTTCCCAAACCAGATGGGGAAATACGTTTTTGCGTGGACTACCGTAAGCTAAATGCTGTAACTCGCCCAGACAACTATCCCATGCCACGCACAGATGAACTATTAGAGAAACTGGGAAGGGCCCAGTTCATCTCTACCTTGGACTTAACCAAGGGGTACTGGCAGGTACCGCTAGATGAATCTGCCAAGGAAAGGTCAGCCTTCATCACACATCTCGGGCTGTATGAATTTAATGTACTCCCTTTCGGGCTGCGAAATGCACCCGCCACTTTCCAAAGACTTGTAGATGGTCTCCTAGCGGGATTAGGAGAATATGCAGTCGCCTACCTTGACGATGTGGCAATATTTTCGGATTCCTGGGCAGACCACCTGGAACATCTACAAAAAGTCCTTGAGCGCATAAGGGAGGCAGGACTAACTGTTAAGGCTAAGAAGTGTCAAATAGGCCTAAACAGAGTGACTTACCTTGGACACCAGGTGGGTCAAGGAACTATCAGCCCCCCACAGGCCAAAGTGGATGCTATCCAAAAGTGGCCTGTCCCAAAGTCAAAGAAACAGGTTCAATCCTTCTTAGGCTTGGCCGGTTATTACAGACGATTTGTACCGCACTACAGCCAAATCGCTGCCCCACTGACAGACCTAACCAAAAAGAAACAGCCAAATGCTGTTCAGTGGACCGGAAAGTGTCAGAAGGCCTTTAACAAGCTTAAAGCGACACTCATGTCTGACCCTGTACTAAGGGCCCCAGACTTTGACAAACCGTTCCTAGAACCACAGATGCATCCGAGCGTGGTGTGGGAGCAGTTTTAATGCAGAAAGGACCTGATCAAGAATTCCACCCTGTAGTGTTTCTCAGCAAAAAACTGTCTGAGAGGGAAAGCAACTGGTCAGTCACTGAAAAAGAAGGTTATGCCATTGTCTACGCTCTGGAAAAGCTACGCCCATATGTTTGGGGACGGCGTTTCCACCTGCAAACCGACCATGCTGCACTAAAGTGGCTTCACACCGTCAAAGAAACTAACAAAAAACTTCTTCGGTGGAGTTTAGCTCTCCAAGATTTTGATTTCGACATCCAACACATCTCAGGAGCTTCTAACAAAGTGGCTGATGCACTCTCCCCTGAAAGTTTCCCAGAATCAACTGGTTAAAATCGTCCTTGAGATGTGGAAAATATTGTTAGTCTTTATGTACTTGGTAGTATATTTAGAGATGCATGTGTCTTATTAACTCTGTTTTCCTAGAGCTCCAGGAAGAAATCCCAGCCAGTGTTTCACCCTAGCTGAGATTTGGGGGGCGTGTCATAAATATAAAGGGAAGGGTAAACCCCTTTGAAATCCCTCCTGGCCAGGGGAAAGCTCCTCTCACCTGTAAAGGGTTAAGAAGCTAAAGGTAACCTCGCTGGCACCTGACCAAAATGACCAATGAGGAGACAAGATACTTTCAAAAGCTGGGAGGAGGGAGAGAAACAAAGGGTCTGTGTCTGTCTGTAGTCGTCTTGGCCAGGGACAGAACAGGAATGGAGTCTTAGAACTTTTAGTAAGTAATCTAGCTAGGTATGTGTTAGATTATGATTTCTTTAAATGGCTGAGAAAAGAATTGTGCTGAATAGAATAACTATTTCTGTCTGTGTATCTTTTTTGTAACTTAAGGTTTTGCCTAGAGGGGTTCTCTATGTTTTTGAATCTAATTACCCTGTAAGATATCTACCATCCTGATTTTACAGGGGGGATTTCTTTATTTCTATTTACTTCTATTTTTTATTAAAAGTCTTCTTGTAAAACACTGAATGCTTTTTCATTGTTCTCAGATCCAAGGGTTTGGGTCTGTGGTCACCTATGCAAATTGGTGAGGCTTTTTATCCAACATTTCCCAGGAAAGGGGGGGGTGCAAGTGTTGGGAGGATTGTTCATTGTTCTTAAGATCCAAGGGTCTGGGTCTGTAGTCACCTAGGCAAATTGGTGAGGCTTTTTACCAAACCTTGTCCGGGAAGTGGGGTGCAAGGTTTTGGGAAGTATTTTGGGGGGAAGGACGCGTCCAAACAGCTCTTCCCCAGTAACCAGTATTAGTTTGGTGGTGGTAGCGGCCAGTCCAAGGTGTAATATTTTGTACCTTGGGGAAGTTTTGACCTAAGCTGGTAAAGATAAGCTTAGGAGGTTTTTCATGCAGGTCCCCACATCTGTACCCTAGAGTTCAGAGTGGGGGAGGAACCGTGACAAGGACCATGCTGTGTAATTAACATTCTGGTATAGCACGAGGAATGCACCAAGCAGGGATAGGTGGTAGATAAGACAAGGGTTTGTTTATTGGCTAAGGTTTCCGATGCACCAGGGCAACATGCTTTGCTAAAAGGTATATAACTTTTGTATAATCTGCATTCAGGGTCCCCTCCTGGCTAGCAGGGGGGCACCACGCTCGAGCGTAATAAACTTAGTGTCTTTTGGGAACTCTGCAGTTGTGGACTTTGTTTCTGTGCCTCAGCCTAGATTCGAACTGTGCATGTCCTACCAGGTGTAATTCGCAGCACTTGTGTGCGTGTCCTACCAGGTGTAATTCGCAGCACTACACAGAGCCTCCTTTGCTGCACAACCCTGCTTCATCCCAGAGCTCATCAGATCTGTGCACTGAATGAGGCCCTCTGCAAGATATTAAGGACTGTATCATAATGCAGAAGCACTGAGAGCACAAGAGACAGCGTCCCTGCTCTTAGAACCAGTGCCTCAACCCAGACAGTCCACAACTGCAATTGCAGGTAAAGTTCTGCTCAGCCCCAGCCTGGAGCATGCCCAGTGCAGATGAAATCTTCAGGGAATTTAGCTGCCAAAATTTAAGCCTCTATTGAGCAGGTGCAAACTGCTATTTTTTTTCCCCCCCAAGGCTTACTTGGCCAAATTTGTGCAGGTTTTCATGGGATGATCAGAGGCACATCCCTAACAAAGGCCACTGCCTGCCATATTTAAAGTCCCTGCTCCAAACTTGGAGGCATGACAGTTTTTCCAAGAAGAGGGTGCCAGAAATTTGAAATTTTTAATGAGAGCAAAATATTTTCCATAGCTTTATTCTTTGAAATGGCTGAACTATTCCCAGAACAATTCAGTCTGAGGCAGACATCCAGCATGAAAATCTTCAGCCAAAAGGGTTATAATTTGGCAAAGTTACAAGCAACTGATAATAGGCTCTATTGGAAGTGTCAAGCAGTCTTAATAGGTGGTGTTACCAGCTCTTCTTATAAGAAAGAGAAGAACAGTTATGCAGTAAAACTGTACCTCTATTCTATGCATCCAGATAGAATAGTGCTTAGATATATGTAATAAAACAATAATCAGAAACTGCTGAATGCTTGATACCTCTCATTTAATGCTTCATAAACTTCTAGATCTCCTGGACTTTCACTGTGGAACTAATGTTTGTATCCTTTGAAAAAGGCTTACTGATACCCAGTTCTTGAATAGAAAGGGAAAAAAATTATGGATATAGCCATCTTCTCATGATGCTGTTCATCATTATCACAAGCTATACCGTTTTAGGTCCCATTTGAGTATTTTCCAAAACTCTTGCCCTTTAAAATATCCTTCCAATTATTGGAACTCTTGGTCTAAGTGTTTCAAAAATGTCCAGAAGTACAGTTAGACCTGAGGTCAGGGCTTATCTTCAACGCCTCCGTACTGCAATCAGCTTGTACCTGGCCTGGTAGGCAGCAGAGAGTCACACACCATTTTCATCCCAGAGCTCAGTTGCAAGACTCAGCTAACTGTTCCTGTGACAAAAATCTCCCTTTTAAGCTCATTTCCTCCAAGTACAGCAGACTCTGCAGGTGTGCCTTTTTAGTAACAACTGAGCCCTGGGGAGCTCATTAGCCTTTTCCGGATCGTGATGGGGCACGCCCCCATCCCAATCACAAGATTTGGATTTCTCCCAAGTCTGTGGGCTAGATCCTGGCTGCATTTCAACCACATTTAGTGCAGCTTGGGTTAAGAGGGAGAAAAGTGTATTTAAGCCACATCTAGGGCATATCAGTGGTGCAACCGAGATCTGTCCCACTGGGCCTGATTCTCCACTGCCTTGAACAGCCATTTATACCTCTGAACAATGAATATAAAGTGAGGTAGAATGTTGCCAATGAATGAGAGTGGATAATTTTGATTTGGCAGACTAATACTCACTTTGTATAAGCGTACATGGCTACACAAAGTGCAAGAGAATCAGACCCATTAATGTCATTTCATCTGTCTGAACTTGACAGCATTGAACTGAAGTCCAGACAGAATTAAGCCAATTCAAAGAAAGAACGTGCCAAAGTACCTGAATGGAGACAAATCTAAAGATGTAGTTTCAAATTAAGACCTGGCAAAGAGCAAAAGTAAATAAACAAATGCAATAGTGTTTTACCTTACCTCTAAGCGCTTCTATGCTCCCATGCCATAATATGGTAGTACTTCCTTAATATTTAAAAATAAATGAAAGTATTTCTTCCCAGCCTTGAGGAGAAATAACCTGATTAGTTTATAGTCTGGGACACAGATAGACGAGGGAAAGGGCCAGAGTGTCTATATGTGCAAAGCTTGAGAGAAAGCTAAAAATCAAAGGGATGCTGCTTGACTTTAGTTCTGAGTACACTGAAATTAGTACCTACTCTTTATTCCATGCAGAAGTGAGTTCCAGGAGTTCTAGAGCTCAGACTGTAATAGCTAAAATATGAGAGATATCTTGGCAACATTATCTGTGGCTTCAGAAGAAGAATGCCCTTTTAATATTTACCAAATTATGTTCTCAGCTATTCAGCATGTGGGATTTCCAAAAGTAATCTACTATCTTCTAATAACAATGCTTAATATATGTATTGTACATAAAATGATCTAAAATGTGATGTCTCCAAACCTTTGTAATTGCTTCATTATAAAACTATTAGTTATTTACATAATTGTTCCAGCAACTCCCCCTGCTTCCGCCCATGATTGTTGCAAATCTTCTCTCCTCTCATTATCTGTTTACAGGATGATGCATTCAATGATCTCTCTCCAGATTACTCCATATCCTTCTCTATCAACCCTGAACTACTCTCATTCCAAGCTGCTGAAGTAATTACAACTCACACCTGCATCCTCTCTTTATGCATCAATTGGACTCTAGTTGCTGTTATGGTTTCATTATAATGTCAGCACACAAATCTTTGTTTTTAGTTTTCAGATTGTTTTAATAACAATTAAAATATGGGACCAGATTCTGCTTTCCATTACTCTGGAGCCAATGGGGAGGTAGCCATGGGAGTTACGCCTGATTTGCCTAGTATAGCTGAGTGCAACAACTCGCTGATGGTTAACTTTACAATTCACGCTGCATGGATGAGTGAGTTTACAGGCAAATGTTATAATCTTCCTACTTCTTTAGTGTTAGTATTTAAATTATAAACTGAGAACACTTTAAAGAGCAATGTACATTAATATGAATGCTAGGTGATCTGAGTCTTTAAGGAATCAGTGACAAACATATCAAAAGAGACCCCCATTAACTACATTTTAAAAAATTGTTTTATTGCTCCACTATCTATTACCCTCTCCCAATTTATCCATTTCTACTTTCTAAACATTTTAGGCCAAGTTCAATGCTATACTCTGGTCAGGCAAAGAAGCCATAAGCCCAGCTTAATGGGTGTATCTGTCCCTCTGTTTATTTGTATTTTAAAAGCCTCTTTCATTGGAGTTGGGCTGTCTCAAAATACTTAGAAAATATGTATTGATTGAATAAGTCTGATTGAGCCTGGGAGAAACTACAGATGGGAAAAACAGGTTAAATTACCCAAGGTCGTACAGCAAGTGATTTGCAGAACTGGGTCAAGAATCTAAGAGAAATACTAACTACAGTACCTCTTATTTGCTCTATTGAATATATTGGGCTTGATTCTCCATTGTCTCCATCTTTGTGTAGTGATTTACTGCTGTGCAAAGTGGGTGTAAAAATGCTACCAAATAGCATATGTATGAATGGCTTCATAAAGTGGCAAACAAAGTAGAATCCCCATAATATTTACCCCTTATAACTAACATGTCTCTGCCTCATTAACTTTGTTTATACACCAACTTCCATGATAAACTGAATACTGCTCTGTTGATAAAAGGGTTGGTTTATAATTTTCTCTTTTCTGCTGGATGACTCTGCAGCAAATGTGCATGAAATATTGTAGGTGTCATATTTGCCAGGCCTCTTTTTCCTTGAATTTTTCAGCCACAGCAATGGCTATTTCTTTTCATTAGAATTCAGAGGCTTTCCATCTGCTATATTGTAACTATTATAATATAGATTATACCAGTAGGTCAAATTCTGAGTTGCAAGCTTAACAGTTTCCCCTTAAATACCAATATAAATCACATTAATATAATTATCTGAATGTCTGTTTTGCTGCATATACTTGATATTTAAATATTCTACACAAACATTTTAAATTTTCTTTATTGCAGATTACTACAAGAGGGGTAAGGCAAAAGGTAAGTTTTTTTCATTAAGATACGCTGGTTTCCATATTTGCAAGATATTCCCAAAATGGGAAGCCATCTTAAATTTTGCTAAAAATTAGAGCAAAAAATATTTTGCTATTGGGATGACTTCAAAAAGTGTGTGTCAATTTGTCATGTTATTTGCAGAATTCCAAGCTGGCCAGGTGGTTGTGTGGGGTCACAAA
The DNA here is from genome assembly GCF_965140295.1 of Lepidochelys olivacea. Classification (NCBI taxonomy): domain Eukaryota; kingdom Metazoa; phylum Chordata; order Testudines; family Cheloniidae; genus Lepidochelys; species Lepidochelys olivacea. The sequence continues at coordinate 144,522,568 of NC_140411.1, forward strand.
TCACATGGTATTGCCACACATACCCTGACTGGCTGCATGTATATCAAGTGGTGTGGAAGGTTAGCAAAAGGCATTAAGGTATTGATCGTGCTCCCTTGTGAAATGGCTGAAATTTTCCAAACAAAAAAAAGAGGCATGTGTTAGTAATGTAGTGTTCAGGCCTGTATATTTGCCTGAGGCAGAATTTTGGACCTTGTTTTCCCATTTGACTTTTGATATTTTTATATTCTTACTAATGTGTGAACAAAGAACAAAGACACTGTTACATCTGCCCACAAGCAGATGGGGTAAAAAGAGATGAGAGTGCTAAAGCAGGGGTGCTAGCACATTTTTAATAGTGGGGGTACCAAAAGCCAGCCCCCTTACCCCTCCCCCCCCCAGAGGCTGGGACCTCAGGCGTGCGGGGCTGGCAGCCAGGACCCCAGGAGCACTGCAGCACCCTCCACACCTCTCATTCCCGTGCCTATGAGCTAGAGTGTCGCTGGGTAGAGTGGGAGTTTAACATACAAGTATTCACTTGAAAGACAGTCCTGCCTCAACTCCTCTCCCAAGATAAGATCAAGCAACCAGTTGGGAGGGGCAAGGAGGATGAGGGGGAAGGTATAAGAAACATTAAAAGCCAAAGAAATGCCTGTCCCTGACTGAACCACACCCTCACATTTTACCCCCTCCCACGGGGTACAAAGAGGTGGTACTGAAGCCCCCGGACCCTCCAAAAGAGAACATGACCATAAAGTGTGGGACCAAGGGTGTGCACTATAGGTATATTATGCCTGCTAAGGAAGGGGTAATTGGGACACTGGGAAAAGGCTCTGCTGGCATACAGAGCTATGAATGCTTTTGCTTGATTAACCCCAATAAACATCTCATTGCCTGCACTTCAGACTTCTGCATGACAAGAACCTGGGAAAAGGGAAAGCCCTTAACAGCAAGTATTTCTCTCCCCCTGCCCCCACATCATTATGAATATCAAAAATTCTGTATTAATGTGTGGAGATGGGGGGTGGGTTTAAGATGACTCTTAAATGGATTTTGGATCAGTCCTACGTAGAGCTGGTTGGGAATTTTCCATGGGAATGATTTTGCAACAGAAAATGCAATTTATGCAAAATTGAAACTTTGTATGGGAAAATTTTGATTTTGCCATAGTAAATCATTTTCTATCAGGAAAACCTAAATAAAAAACATTTTCATTTGGGTCAAACTGATTTGAAATATTTTGTTGCAAGTTAGTTTAATGTTAACAGCATTTCCCTATGATGGTGTATTGACTTCTGGGAGCAGTAATTCAGATGCCTTATGCCCCCATTCCCTCCTCAAGGATGGGGGACTACACCACCCTGATGCAATAAAATCTCTCCCCTGACCAAGCAGAATAGTGCATCATATTCAAACAAGACATTTCAATTTGGGATATAAAAAAAAAAATCAAATCATCTCAGTTGAAAATGCCAAAAATGAAACATTTCACAATTTCTGAATCAAAATTCTTTAAAACTTTTATTCCATGAAGAGTGGATATTTTAAATTTGTTTTTTCTGTTGTTGAAATACTGGAATTTCCTGAAGGTCAGAAATGCCGATTTCACTCAGCTCTAGTCATATATCCTACAACAACCACCACCACCAACAGAGGACCAAGCTTGACATTCCTGATATTATGGTTGGAAAAAGCAAAAACGAACAGTCAAAGCACTCTTTAAAGTGGTAAAGCCAGAAACAGGCAAACTTTTTCCCCCCTTTGCAAGTCACTTTTAAAAGTGACAACAACATTGTCTCAATCTATTGTGCACTCATACTATTCATATCTATTTTAATACAAACAGTAATATAAAGCGATGCATTTTTAACAAACTACTACTGCCATCACCACTTTGGTTTTGGCTGGATGGTACCATATAAGAGCAATCTCAAAGCAATTTACAAATATTGTGGAAGTAAATGGTGTATCTAGCTAGGGACAGATAGCTACACCAGTTTGCTTTGGTAAGTTTGTTCCTAGGTCACTCCTGTAGCTTTGGGTCCAGGAACTACGAAACAGTAGGAGGGTGGGCTGGGAGAGGAGATAGAGGAAGAGGAGGAAGAAGAATGAGCTCTAAGAAGAGCAAGGGAATAACCTTACTTTTACAGATGTGGTTTCCTCAAGTTTTCCTTAGAGGGATTCAGAGACAAAACACCACAATAAGTAGAATGGGATAACTAAGATCTGGCCTATGCCTAAAACTTAGGTCTACCTAGCTACATTGCTCAGGCCTGTGAAGAGTTTTACACCCTGTAATTAGGTCAACCTAACCCCCACTGTAGACACAGTTAGGCCAACAGAAGAATTCTTTGATCAACCTAGCTACTGCCTCTCTAGGGGATGAATTTATTATAGTGATAGGAAAACCCCTTTCATTGCTGTGGTAAGTGTCTATACCACAACGGCATAGTTGTAGTGCTGTAGCTGTGCTACTGTACTGCAGATATAGCCTCACTTTCATAGCACCCTCCAAGGGAAATAATTATTCCCTTTGACAGATGTGGACGCTGAGTCACAGAAAGGCACAGTTTCTTACTGAAGGTCCTGCAAGGAGACTGTGACAGAGCAGGCAACAGAACCCGTCTCCAAGGTCCCAATCCCGTACCCTAACCTACATGCTATCTTTTCTCCAACAGGAGGAGGAAATGCTGTGTGGACATCAAGTTCAGCCTTTGCCTTCAAAATGTAGGTCATACACCTTAGTTCCTTGATCTCTCATACAAACTCTTCTTCCATTCCCTCACCCCTCTGCTTAGCCAACACCACCAACTTTGATCCCAAGTATTTTCTTCCTTCTCAAAATGTCTCTGGCCCTCAGGACAGCATCCTGATTCAGGACAGCATTTAAGCAAGTTTTAAGGTTCAATTTGTGCTTAAGTCCTTTTCTGAATGGGAAACCATTTAAACAAATACTCAAGTGTCTTCCTGAATCAGTACTTCTGTGCCTCGTTCCATGCTGCCCCTTATGCTTGGAACACCCTCCCAAAACCACTTCCCTTGCCATATTCAAATCCACCATGCAACCTCACTTCTGATTTCTTGCCCAAAAAGTGCAAGTGGGGGGAAAGACAGCAATTGATAACACAGTTAATTGGATTATCAAGGCATGTGTACATGCCTCACTGAGTAACCAAGTGATCTTGTCTTTGCTATTCCCTTCTCCATGGAGTTATTATTGCTGGAGGAATCATAAAAATACACAGAAAATGCAAGTGTTATTTTCAATGTGCAACCTTAAACATTGCATTAACATTGCATCTACATTATTTTTTAAGCCCCAGAATCCAGTATTATTTAAACCAAAGTAATCATGTTGTAACAGGGTTCACTCACCATTAGGTTAACTCCTTCAGGTCTGACACTCCCATTCTGTCCTCTTGCTTTTGCCACTGTCCCACTCGCTCTCTGGGACTCCATGCACTTCCTCTTTGTGACTCAGCCCTCTAGCTAGATCACTGTATATTCCTCCCCTTACAAACTGTCTCAGGCAGTCTTCCCATTCACTGCCCAGACTATGCCGTTTCTCCAGGAGCTGGTAAGGGAACCCAGACCCATCGTCCACAGTGGGTTCCAGCTCAGGGAACCTCCAATTGGCAGCCAGCCTCTGCACCATCTTAAACCTTGCTGCCACTTCCCTGAACCTTTTCCCATACCCAGACAGACAGACATCTCACTCTCCTAACCAGAGACTGGCTAGAAGCCCCCCACACTGCAGCACCCTTCTGCTGCTGAACTTCCTGGTTTTATATTAGACTTGCCTGTTTCTTCTCAACTGGGCTTCTTCATCATTCAGGGGTTACTTAGGACACCTAATTCCCCTCAGCTGTGGCCCATCTGGTTAATTTGCCCCTTCTCAGCCTCTTTAACCACTTCTTGGCTGGGAGGAAGGGGTGGCAAACATCACATCGCGGGCATATTGAAACTATAATCATCTTTGTTCTAGATTATAACAACAAATGAACATAAGAAATTAACATATTTCAATACATATCTACCTAATATAATTAAATATCAACACTCAAAATAATTCTAATTTGGACACAGGGAATGTATGAGTGCAAATCCCTTTGCCCTGAGATGTGTAGGTACCTCCTTTAACATGACATTATTTCACATAGTGTACAATTAGACTATTATTAATAATAAAAATATTAAGAACCAGAATTTGCCATAGAATACATTAATCTTAGGAGAAATAAGACTGACCAAGGAAGGAAAGAGACACAAGGATCAAGGCACTCTTTCTGTCTTTGATGTTAAATCTGGCAGAAAAGAAGTGCAATGAACCCAAGAAGAACAAAATGAGTGATCTCTGAGGCAGTTCCTGTAAGTAATACCCTCCTAGGGTATGTCTACACTAGCAACTGTACACGTATACATATGCATAGTTGTGCCATAACCCCTTACTGTCTACATCTGAGTCCTTGAAGCATGTGCAGAGGGAACAGTGAAAAAGCTAGCATGCACGAGGGGTGTCGGTTTGCAGTGCTATAATCACCGCTATCAGGGAAGTATGTGGGCATAAGTGCCAATGTCATCTTGCGTTTTTCCCCAAAGCAGCGTAGGGTGACAAGTCCCTCCGCACAGTCACAGAAGTTACCTCCTGGATCCCCACTGTTCCAGGATTTGTGAACGTATGGCATCCTGGATTTCCCTTCCCTGCTGGGAAACCAGGACCAGTGTGCATGTGGGAGGGATCCAGTTATCCATACCAGCTTTGCACGCCTGCTCCATATGGAAGTATTCTCTTTCTCCTTCACAGCACAGCATGCCACGATAATGCAAACCATGTTGGCCACACTAGCCTCCAGCCGGGCATGCAGGCATTGTCAACAAGTTTCAGCCACTCAGACGCGCCCCCAACAATGATTCTGCAGCTACTCAGTCTACAGTTAAATTCCCTTTTGTCTCGGTCATTGATGTTGAGGTAAGGCTTCGTGAACCAAGTTTGGAATGGGTATGCAGGGTTCCCCAAAATAATCATAGAGAGACAAACACTGTACAGAACCACATCATGTCTGGGGGGAAAAGTCACTTCTTCCCCCATTAAATACAATCCCAATCTTCTGGAAGCATGAACCTTTCCTGTGTTCCAAATGTTTGTGTTCATAAATGCTGTTGCCCATGAAGCCCTGGAGAACAAGTGAATAGAATCCTTTTCAGTTCACGTATTCACTTGCGCCTTTCGGTGGGCAATGTATGGGGGTATGGTGCCATCAATGGCTCCTGCACAGTTTGGAAAACCCATCAGCTGAAATCCAGCTATAATTACTGGTACTTGGGCTATGGCAACCATCCATGGGTAGATGAAAGGATTGATTGCCTGGCAAACCTATACAGCCACCACCACCGACAGGGGACTTCTCTAACCCTGAACTGTTTGCAACTGAGTGAAGCTGTCAGGTGTTGCCAGCACGCAAAGAGCAATAGCCAGCTGCGTGTGTACTGGTACGGGTTTCCAAAAACAGGTGGTCTGGCGCTGGACGGTTGGTGCAAGTTCCTTGTGTAGCTCCATAAAGGTATACTTCCTCAAGTTATGAAGCTACTGTTTATCATCCTAGGTTTCCAAAATGATGTGATCCCATCACACCATGCTGGTTCTGAACCAGAAGAGGCAGTCCACCTATAGGCCGACCGTGGCAATACCAGCAGTGACAATCTCTGTTCCATGGGACTACAGTGGATTGTCACTCATTGTCTCAGTCACCCATCTTAGGTGCATCAAAAAGTTCTGCTCTGATTCTGTCAAGTATCTAGTGGACTGAGTACTGCAGCACATGAACATTGGTACCATGAGAAGTAGCAGGAACAGAACCACATCATCCAGGACTTGGTCCATGTCTTCCAGCAGAAGGGAGAGGTAAGTGGGAACTGCCATCACCCAATGTGTGAAGGCAGCAGACAGTTCCAGCACCACACAGCAAGGCAGCTCCTAGAATGTCTCCTGGGATTCATAGAAATCTGGGATACTGCCCTAAAATGGTAGCACTAATGTCACGTGCTAACAAGGGGCAGTGTGGACACAGGTATACAGATGTACACAGTAGGTACCCATGTCCAGAGCAGCATATGTGGACATGCGGTGTGGCTACAGGGTACATGCACTAGCGGTACATGGACAACTACTTGTACAGCTCACAGGCATAGATGTAGCCTTAGAAACAAGTTAGGATTTTGAATACAGAAAAAGAAGTCTCACATGAGGTGGAGTTTCCTTGTAGCAGAAACAGATCTAGCTGCAAAAGAGCCCTTCTCTTCACTGATGTTGGAGTAACATCTTTAAACTCCTGAATGGTGGCATGGCCACCCTGCACCTCATGCAGAGGCAGAAAGGAGCTCTGGCACCGCTTTGTGGAAAGCTATATCATCACTCCCAGTGGGGAGAAGCTGTAGAAAAATCAGCTCTTCTTCTCTCCTTGTCAAAAGCAGCTAATCCCAGAGCAGGAGCCAGGAACTCTTCCTTAACCTTTCCCTGGGATGTACTGGGAATTCTCTTCTGCTCTGCTCAGCAAAACCAAGCAGGAGGGGGAAGTGATAATCTCCTTGCATTCTTCATTTAACATCTATCTGGTAGGCAATAATTACCAGCTTTCCTGGGAACTAGTATAATGGAACCATGTTATATCTCAGAGAAACTTCACTATATACTTCAACCTCCCTGGACACTCAGCTTTTAAAAAGTGTCAATTCTTCAACAAAAAAAACCTTCAAAAACAGACTCCAACGAGAAACTGCAGAACTGGAATTAATTTGCAAACTGGATACCATCAAATTAGGCCTGAATAAAGACTGGGAATGGATGAGTCACTACCAGAAATAAAATAAAAAAAAATTAATTTCCCCATGCTAATTTGCCCCTACTGTTACTCACACCTTCTTGTTAATTGTTTGAAATGAGCCACCCTGATTACCAGTACAAAAGTGATTTTTTCATCCTGATGATAATAGTCCACTTTAATTGATTTGTCTCAACCGCCCACTCGGTAGAGCAACTCCCATCTTTTCATGTACCGCTATATATATCTTCCTACTGTATTTTCTACTCCATGCATCTGATGAAGTGGATTTTAGCCCATAAAAGCTTATGCCCAAATAAATTCATCAGTCTATAAGATGCCACAAGTACTCCTTATTGTTTTCACTATATACTGTGCCACATGCAAAGCCATCATTACATGCCTGATTCAAATCCCACTGAAGGCAATGGAAAGATCCTATAGGGACTTGTCCTTCACTGCTGGTGAAATATGTCTGTCAGCTTAGGGAACAGGGAAGGCCCCAAACATGATGAACCATTGCTGATGTGTTCTACAGAGGAGCGCACCCAATGAGCAGCTGTGCAGAAGGATTCCCCACACACTGCAAGGAGCAGAGCTGGGCTTTGTGTCAGCTCCATATAGCAGACACAGAGCAGAGTGGCAGTGAGTTAGATGGATGGGGCATGGTCACTGGATCCACAGTTACATGGATCCAGTGGCTACAAATGCTCAGATAGGGAGTAGGGGTTATGCGCAGAGGTTACAGCTGCTACACAAGCACAACGGGGGTGGCAAGGGAGTTGGAGAACAGTCCTTCCTGTGCTTTGAGTATGCTATTATATTATTTGTATTACCATAGTTCCTAGAATTCCATCCCTGTCTCTTCCTGCAGAGTCTGTTCACACAGAGCTTGTGCCTAAGCAAAATTTAACTATCACCAAGTTCACTACAAGCAAGTTCCACTCTATCATTAATAATGCTAATAGCAGAACAAGTCCTATAACAGATGCTCACACTTTTTTTAAGGGTTGTTGTGCTGCGAGAAAGAAACGTGTGCCTGGGAAACAGAGAAAATAAAACGGAAGGAGCTATGTCGCTCCAAGAAAGGAGCATCCTGCAAAAGGACCTAAATTTAGAAGCACTGTGGGAATCACCCTGACTAAAATTATATTTTTTAAAGTACGCTCTTGGGGTTTTTTAAATATAACTATAAACACTATTGTTAATAATTAATACTATTTCAGTAGGATCTAGAGCCCCCCGGTGGGATTTTTGCATCATTGTGCTGGGCACTGGACAATCACACGTTGCGCAGCTCCAGAAACAGACTAGAAAACAGTGGGGTGGGAGGAGGTATTGTTTCATATTCTCTGTGTGTATATAAAGTCTGCTGCAGTTTCCACGGTATGCATCCGATGAAGTGAGCTGTAGCTCACGAAAGCTCATGCTCAAATAAATTGGTTAGTCTCTAAGGTGCCACAAGTACTCCTTTTCTTTTTGCGAATACAGACTAACATGGCTGTTACTCTAAAAGAAAACAGATTGTGACTCAGTGGGTCATAATCTGCCTTCCAGTCTCCCCCTGCTCTGTGAGAGATCTATCCTCTGCCAGATTTATCCCTGGTGCAATGTACTTTCCCCCCATGTACCGGCCAGCTGTGGGGTGAGCAGAACCAAGATTTCCTCTCTGCCCATATGGAGAGTAGAGGAGGTAGCATCTCTCACTGGCTACATCTCCCCATGTGCTGCTACCCATAGCATGAATAGACTGCATAGCAGAGTCAGGAAACACCGGATGCCCCTCACTCTACTATGTGCCACATGAGCTGGCCAATGAATTTACCCATAGTAAGAGACAGGGAACATTTATAATCTAAATAGACACCATCGACCTGGGATAAGAGAAAGGGGGTATTAGTGTCCTGTTTTTGAAGAGGAAATACAAGTCATTTTGCCCAAGGTTATTCAGTAAGAGTGTGGCAAAGCCAGGAACTAAGGCCAGATCTCCTGAGCCATAGTCCAGTGCCTTAAACACAAGACTATCTTTCCTGTTAAATAAAAAATTTGATCTCTATTGAAGAATAGGTAATCATGTTTTATGTCATTTTTAATAGAAACAGTTTGTGACAGGGTTTGGATCACTCAGCACTGGTAATGGGTTAGTAAGCCTTTCCACTTATAGGTTACCAGTTCAAATCCAACCGGGTTGGTGGAGACGAAAGGTGATTGCTCTCTTTGATCCTATGGCCACAGAAATAGCTGTGCAAATCAGTGCCCTGTTGCAGAATCCTGTCCCCAGCACTGCAGGCCAGCTCATGCTCTGCTATCCCTTGTATTGAACAAGTACATCTCTGCAGTGCCTCTAACAGGCACATACTGTCTCTATGGTAATGGGAGACAGGAAGCATCTATGAAAGATGCTGCAGAGAAACAGTGTGTATGGGGGCCAGCAGGAGAATGGAAGAGTATATAGAAGCCTGAAAGGAAACATTCCCTGCAAACTCAAAAAAGTGATCCTTAGTGCCAATAGGATGATATGGAGTGACAAAGAGGATCATAACAATAATTTGCTGTTGTTATCTCTTAGTTAATCTTTTAATCTACTACTGAGTGTTGTTCATCATTTCATTATTCTGTTTATAATATGTTAATTGTTAATTACCAAGTGCTACAAAAAGTGTTTACAGATATTATCCAGAACATTTAGATCAATTATTGCTGTAAATTGAAAAACGGGCCACAGAATTTACAGTTTTCTTCGGCAGAATTTAATAATACATTGTTTGCTTGTTTGTATTGCAGGAAGGGCTATTGTGAAATTTCAGGTATGGGTATAACTGTGCCGTTAAGGCACTCTCTGTATTTCTAGTTGTGCCGTGCTTTACTCAATCTGGAAGCGCGAAAATAAAAGGAAGTGTCCGGCTCAAAATCATATGTTAAAAAAATGAATTCCCTTACTTGTGTTACTAATAATGTGTCAAAATATTAAGGCAAATAATTATGAATGATTTAATTCACTCTTCATTCTGTTTGGCTCCTTTTTAATATTTCATTCAGACTGGACAATGAAATGGTCTAATCAGATGCAATTTTTGTTTATAGTCCCTTTGTGGTTCTTATGCACTAGCACAATCTTACAGTGTTTGTACTGAAAAAATAGCATAGCTATTTTTAAAGTGAAAAAAAGTTTGTTTGTTTTTTAAAATGTCAATGAAAACATTAGCGTGAGATTCTATACCGCTTTGAGGGGCTAAAACTCCCATAGACTAAGCAGTTGTTTTCTGGACTGCAAGGCTGTATAGCTGGAGTTATTGCTCATCTTCATTGTTACAATTAATATTCCTTAACAGATAAGGAAATTAACAGAAAAGGGAATCCTGTGTGCACACAATTGCGCTCAAAAACTAACAGCATCAGAGAAGACAACTGTATATAGGACATTTTCTAAGTCCCCATTAGAAGGAAATTATCCACAGGTGCTAATGCAGTTTGCATGTATAATTTCAGGGAACAGATTAGGGAGCAGTGTAAATTTTGCCTGGTTATTTGTACCAAATAGAGCAAAAAGCAATACAGCATGTGTTTAAATGCTTATTCACCTTCTGTACATTCTTACTGCATGCTGTTTCATAGCCGCGTAATCTCTACATATGAAGGATAAAACACTGGGCACAGTACAAATATATAATATTGGAACCACCGAGGAAATTGGTGGCTATATCCAAATTACACATAGGTGTAACTACAAAGGATCAGAACGGAGCCATAAATATGCATGTGGTGTACAGGACATTTCCTGGAACACCTTCCTTAGGGCACACACTGCTGTCTGCTGCTGCACATTTTAAACCTTAATCTTATTTTAAGGGGATAATATCTGAGCCCAATGCATTCTAACTTTGTGTGGGTGTTTAATTGGCTCAGTTTCCAAAGAAACTGAGCCAGTTCTATACCATTAAATGTTCTATACCACTCAGAAGTAATATTACTGGTACAATAAATACTTCAAAGGGGAAAAAACACCCATGACTGCACTGCAGATTTGTAACAACCAATTAATGGCCAGAGAGAGAAATGTTTCTGGAAATGCCATAGCCTCTGTCACAAAATTTTCAGTCTGTCTCCCTGCACCAACCAAACAAGCCTTTGCTCTTGATGCAAATATTTCAAAACCAAACCTAGACTGCTGTCTTCATGCACCACTGCACTGCCTACATGACGTGTTTTCTGCATAAGTGAAAGAAAGTTGCAGACATCTTGTACTGTTGCCAAGACACTCTGACACTTGCTCAGAGACACTCCTCTGCTGCTGCTAGTCAAAGATGCTTTTACTCCAACACTTCAGCGTTGCATCAGTGTGCCCCTGGCCGTTTAAGCTTTATATATTATTTTTCAATGGTTTTGGATGTGCCTTCTTTCAGTGCAACAGGGTCCACCCATCTCAGAAAAATGCCCCCCAAGAAAAAACCCTGACAATTTCCCTTTGGCAAAAATATGTGTGTATAATTCCAATTATGGTATGCTAGATCAATAACCTCCACATATTTATTGCCGTTTAATGCAAGTGAATAATACATCCTCTTTCATCTGAACTGTTTCACTATTGTTTGGAGCTTTTGGTTTATAAGGCAGTATGTGATCCAGTGATGCTATGACAAATCCCATAGTTACTGTGCTTTTACAATCTGTTCAGTGCATATATTTGAGAGATGTGGGGGAAATGCTAGCACACAGTAAGAAGTTATTTGGACAACCACCATTATTATTTGTGTTTTGTTTTTATTGTGGGTTACTTAAATGCTCATTAAAGCGAAGTGAGAGACAGGAACAGAACCAAGCAGAATCTGTGCTAGCTTGGCTACTAAGCTTTGCCAAACCTTCTCAGTCTAACCCGTAGCATTGTTGTCAGCCTAGTACAGCCCCTTCTCTCAACCACTGACTGCCAATACAGCGTGGACCAGTATCCACTGGGGACTAGGATGAAATCACCAAACTCAGTGTCACTTGTGACCTAATAGATAGTGGAACCTGCCCTTCTTTAATGTGTTTCTTAATGGGAACGGTCAATGTAGTTCCCAATACTTCATGCTGGGAACTGTTCCCCTAATAAGAGAATACACTTGTGGGACTCAGCTTGATCATGCTGAAATTCACACCCCCAGACTCAGCGCCCCTTTTGAAAAATCATGGCCTTTCAGTTCTGTGCTCGTGGAAAGTGCCAGTTTATGGTGCTTTTTCTAATACTGGAACCAGAAGTTAGGTCTGGGGGGTGGGGAGCGGGAGCTGGGCAGCAAAGCCTTACCTCCACTGGTAAATTTAGTGGTAATGTCCCTCATCTTCTCCCTTCCCAGACCACACACCAGCACCTCTCCCACCTCCTGACAGTGGGCTGGACTGGCCTGTTCCTGGGCCTGGCTGGAGACAGCTCCACCGCCGTTTCTAGAGCACTCCCACTAGGGCTTGGCGTGGCTGCTGCGGGTGCTCCTCAGGCTGTGCCTGAGAGCATGCTGCACAATGCCGTTGAGCAGCTGCACTGCTGCAGCAGACCTGCTGGCCCTCCCTCTCCTCACCCCACCCCACCCCAAGAGAATACTAGCCTGGCCAGGGCACAGGAGTTGCAGAAAGGAACAGACAGTTTACAGATGCCCTTCTCCCAGAGGCCAGCGGCAAGGGGCAGCGAGCAATGGGAGGTGTGATGAACACACTGCCATCCCTGGAGTGTAAAGGGGAGTGTTGAGGGTGGAGATGCTCAAGGCACTTCCTACTATTCCCTGGGGCTCTCCCTTACTCCCACCTGGCTGGGTAAGAGAGGACTCGGCAGGCTCAGAAACCTGAAGTAGAAGCAGCAAAAAGAGCCAGTGTCTGGCTAGGAAGCATTTTGGGTTTCCGCACTTCCTATTAGTTGGCAGAAGAGCAGCAGCACCGGACAGAAAAAGAGGAGGTGTCCCAGCCAGGATTACCCTCTCTGCCTCTACTATGGGAAAATCTGTCCCTTCCCGCACATCATTTTCTCCACCCAGACCTCCAAAGGGTGAAACCATGTGGCATTTACTCCCCTTTCCCTCCGAGGCAAGAACAAATACAGCAAGAGACCTCCTACACTGTGACTGGCTCCCTCATCCTCTCACATGGAAGGGCTGCAGGTTAAGAGAAGGTAGCAGGGAAAGAGAGAATTGGAAGAGAAACTCCACCACACTGTCAGCTACAAGCTCCTCCTTTCCTCTGTAGAGAAAGATGGGCTTAGTCAGATCCCAGTGGCAACAAAAAGAACATACAGAATGCAAGGGATGGACAGGAAGAGGAGAAAACTGGGATGGAGGAAACAGGGGGGATTGATCATAGGGTAAACTCAAAGACTAAGGAAAAGAGACAGGAAGATAGAGGAAAGGGGGGAAGAATAAGAGAAGGATGAGGAAGGACAGAAAACTCAGGAGTCAGAAGTCAAATATCGTTGTACTTTTGTATAGAACGGGAATAAACAACTGGTGGCACAGGAGCCGCATCTATCTTGCCAGATCATTTTATTTGGTCTGCCACAGCCTAGCTGGGGACAGGTGATCCAAAAGCACCAGGGCCAGGAGGGGGAAGGTGGTGCATGCACATCACATGACACTGTGGCAAGAACAGGCCAGAGAGGGGAGCCGGGTCCAGCCTGGCAGGACAGGAGCCAGCACTGCAGCCTGCATGCAGGACAGACTCACTATCCAGACCCACATCCACCCCTGGGGCAGGACTCAACACCCCTCCGCGTCACACGCACATTTCAGGGGCAGGATCTGAACCCACTGCCAAGGGGATGCGATGTTTCTATGGCCTTCTACTATCATAAAGGTGCCCACCCCTGTTACAGAAAGTCAAGTGCCAAGACAGGACCCTAAATTATACCTACGCTATGAAGGTTTATATTTTTATTAATAAATGTTGGTAAAAGTTGATTTCACTGTACACACACAAGCCAATAAAAAAAATATTTTATCAATAATAATCAAAATGTGCAATTAGCAAAAGAAACATGCTCCTTGAGAAATTAGCAGCATTTGATTTATGGATATTTACTTTGTATATTTTGATATGTGATGTGGGCAATTTGTAACTTTTTGAATCTCAGCATTTATTGGCCTTAAATAATTATTGTCTGACCCCCCACTATTGTTTCACCACCATCCCATAATTTCTCACTTGACAAAAATGCTTAAAAATAAACATCAATATTATCTATCACAATTATACAGAAATAAAAATTGAATTCTGAAGGCCTAAATATTCTTTAATGTTAGATTTAAATGTCAGAGGCCATGACAGCGTAGAAAGAGTGGGTCTGGAAAGACCTACCTGTAGGTGGGAGATGAGTAAAGCTGGTCAGAAAATGGGAACACAATTTGTGAAAAATATATACTAAAAATACTTATCCCCATTTTCACTGAAAAAAAATTCAAAATGAGAAATGATTTGACCAGCTTTAGAGATGAGCCCAGTATTCTGACATATAAAGCCTATAAACACCAGGGTTCATTTCAACCAGGAACATCAGAGGCGCTCAGCTCGGGAAGGGAGCTGTGGGGGTGTACTAAATAAGTGTCATGGTGCACTCCCCAAGCAGCATCCATTAACTCTTTAGGCTTTGTTGGCTCCCCAGAAGCCCCAACTACAGGAGGGCTGAAGGCTGCAGCTGTCTTTTGCTATTGAAACACACCCCCTTGGTCAATTATGTGTCGCATGCGTCCTTCCAGCCTGGTTTGTCGTCAAAAGTCAGTGTAAAATAGGAATGAATTTGGTACATTACAGGTTTAATAAGCCTAACAAACCTTGGCCTTATTTTATTCTTTAACTTGTATTCATTTGTCAAATTAAATGCCCCAAATATGGGGAAAAAATTACCCTTGCTCCCTCAAATGCTCCTTTCCTCTTATGTACCGATAGATTATATGGTATATTCCTATATATTCACCTCCTTTTCTCCTTTCACACATGCACTATTTTTACTCTTTTGCTTTTTATTTTGCTCTATAGGGTGTTAATGAAAGGAAAGCTAAATTCAGGTGTCATCTGGGTTTGGACTGACTAGACAATGTGGTTGCATAGGAGTAAGACAGGATTTGGCCCAATGTGTTATTTCTTGCCATACTAAGCAGATCGCCTTTCCATTGTGTTTTTTTAAGTGTGGTGTGAGGTAAGCCTGCTGCAACCAGAGCAACTGTAAATGGAGGATGTTGTCTCTTTATACTAAGCAACCTTCTTCCTTCCAGTCATCAGTCCACTTAAACTCACCAGGTGCTGATGTGGGAACAGGCTGACGTTATCCAAAGCGACTGTGACCACTGCCAGTCTCAGTTATATTGCTGCCTAACGCTAAATAACCTGGGTAGAAATGAGAAAGAAATCGTCCCCAAGAGAAGATGTTTGGCAATCACTTTCATACTTAAAATTCCACCATACTGAATGGTCTCCCATTCAAAATATTTTTTAAATTAGATGCTGTGCTTATGACAAACTATCAGCTACTATTCATAGCATCCCGTTACATTTCTTCCTTCTCCCTGTCTTTCAGGCTAGAGTTGGTTTCATTTAGTTCCAGACTATAGATTCAATTAATTCCAGCCACCCAGGTTTCTGGCTCCAGATCAATGACCTGGGGATGGGTGCTTTTCTTATCTTGATTTTCTCTTTCCACTTCCAGACTGTCCCCCATCCCTGACAAGAAGATATATAGCAAATTTCAGGAGTCAAGGCTGAGTTCAGTCACCCAGTGCAGTTCTTTCACTACTGATGTATCCTCCCCATACACTTTAACACTGATGAAATTATACTTACTATATTTGTCAAGTGGTAAAGTACATGGGTAGGAAGACACAAATCCTCTTAACAGCACCCAGTCAAAGTAACTGGTCTTAGTGGTGGGGAGGAAAGGCTAGGTCAAACTCTGAGGCTCACCTCTTTGGGGAGGGACAACTGGAAGATACACATACTGCTTTTTCCACCTCACTAGGTCCTGCTCACCTTTTTGCACAACAGTTCCACTGTCAGGGGCTCTCCACAGAGAGATGAGGGCCAGATTTTCCAGACTTGAAGAAGAGCTCTGTGTAAGCTCAAAAGTTTGTCTCTTACCAACAGAAGTTGACCCAATAAAAGATATTACCCCACCCTCTTTGTCTCGCTAAGATCCTGGAACCAACCCAGCTACAACTACCCTACATGCACTACTTTTCACATGGGCATTTCTCTAGTGCTCTCCCTGCACTATCTGAGTATGTCAAAAATATCTGTGATTTTATCTTCACAACCTCTGTGAGATCAGGTGCTATCATTATCCCCATGTGCAGATGGGGAACTAAGACAGAGAGGTTAAAGCTAAAATTGTCATAAGTGTGCACTAATTTTGACTCCCCAATTTAAGACAACAAGGACCTAATTTTTCAGACTTTATATGTCCACAGTTCAGCTCCAGTTGACCTCAGTTGTAAGTGCTAGCATATGTGCAAATCAGACCCCAGAGTGCCAAGTCAGGCTCTCAGAAAATGAGGAACACAGAGTTAGTGGCCAATGTCAAAATTTTGGTTTAAATGATTAGCCCAGCATCACATACAAACTCCATGGCAGAAGCAGGGATAGAATCCAGTTCTCCAGGGTGGAATTCAATTGTCTAAGACCAGGGACGCTGGAATAATTTTTATAATGGGGGTGCTGATTATGGAAACCATGTATTTGGTGTTTGTCATTATTACTTCAAATCAGGAGGTGGCAGCAACCCCAGCACTCCTACTTCCAGCACCCCTGTCTAAGCCACAAGACCCTCAGTTCTCTTCCTACATTTTCCTGCCTCATTCACTACACACCTTCCAACTTCTGCAGCAATTGAGAGAAGGCACTACATTTTCACACAGTACACAACCCTCATTTGTTCCCCAAGTATCATTCATCTTGTGCAGTCAATGAGGAAGGGGTCCTGTGAAAAAAAAATAGTATGTGATCATGTATTTCAAATGCATAATCACAGGGGGGACAAACCAAGGTTGCATAGGCATAGTTAATTCTTACATTCCCTAACTTTTGAACACTTGACTTTGAAACCTTAATGTTCTTTTACTAGATATATATAATTTCCCAAGTTTTTAAAAATTCAAACTGAAAAAACAAAGTCCATCATGTTCACATCAAGGTGGGTAATCAGCAGATTTGGAACTTCCATGTCTCCGGCCACCACTACTTGAGCCAACAAATGATAGTAGTAGGCTGTCATCCTCTAGGTCAGTGGTGGGCAACCCGCGGCCCGTCAGGGTAATCTGCGGGCCACCAGGCAGTTTGTTTACATTTGCATGGCCGCCTGCAGCTCCCAGTGGCCACGGTTCACCATTCCCAGCCAATGGGAGCTGAGGGAAGCGGCATGGGCCACAGGGACATGCTGGCCGCCGCTTTCCACAGCTCCCATTGGCCGGGAACGGCAAACCACAGCCACTGGCAGCTGTGGGCGGTCGTGTAAATGTAAACAAACTGTCTGGCGGCCCGCCAACAAATTAACCTGATGGGCCGCATGCAGCCTGCAGGTTGCTCACCACTGCTCTAGGTGGACCAGCCACTAGCATGTGATGAGACACACACTTTGCTGGTAGCTTTCACAGCTGTTTGCTGACAGTAGAGGAATGCTCAGACTCATGAATACTGGGTTCTGGAGGGGGATAGTCTCTAGTGGTTAGACCCCTGTCCTAGCAGCCTGTATCCTTCTTCCTCTGTGCCCCCCACCCCATGTGTCCCTCCCAGCCTGCCCCCATCCTCCTCCCCTCCTCTATCCCCTTCTGGTCCTATTCCCCCAGCCTGCTCCTGTTTCCTCTCAACCTCCTCCTTGACCTCTTGCTTTCCCTTCTTCTTTCCAGTCAGGCTGATTCCTCCTTCACATTGTTAAGGTGTCAGTAGGAGGACCACTGAGATCACAGAAGAGGAAGTCTCCCTGCTCTCAGTTCCGGTGCCTGGCATCACAGCAGCCCCTAACAACCAGGAGAAGCAATTGCAGGGACAGTCTTATTCAACCCTTGCAGCCCTAGGCTGACGCATGCTCAGTGCTCAAGGAACACTCTGCAATTTTTAGTGGTCTGTCCCTAAGAACCTGCTACTGGTCATGTGTAATTTGTGATTTTTTAGATTCTTATAAATTGGCCAAGTTTGGGTAGATTTTGACAGGGACAGCAAAAGGCCCTAGTACAATGGGACCCTGCATTTGGCTGGTGCCTCTGGATACTACCATACCATAATAGCAATAATAATGCTGCTCTTAATCTTAGTAAGCACAAACATTTACCATAATCTGAAATGTATGCTTGTTGCAGCCTTGACGAAAAAGGCTTACAAATTGTTCAGACCTTCAAGCAAATTTCACTGAAATAGAAGAGCTTTTCCTGTTCTGATTTTCCCATACAGCCAAAAAAAAAAAAGTGAGTGTTTTCAGGTGCAAAGCCAATCTCAATTAGTATTGTACACAAAACAGAACATAGCTTGAATTCTGATTAGAGTCAAACGGATGATTCATACTGCAATGGTCTTCATCTTCTTGTTTGCTAGGAAAGCCAGTGTATGAATGGATAAGGGTTTTCCAGGCTAGAAATAGGGATATATATCAATTTAAACATTTTCTCTACAAACTGAGATTTTGTCACTGTGGCTTTTATTTTATGTTGTCTAGCATTAAAGGCCACACATCATGATAGAACACCAGCTCCCCAACTAAAATATAAAGTAACATGCTATAGTTACAATAATAATGTACGTCTATTTTCATCAGGGAAAGCTGTGATCTGTTTGGAAGGCAGCCTTTCATAGATGAAAAATAAAAATCATCATCAAACGTTCTTTGTACAGTAGTAAAATCCCTTGCCGCTGTTTATATCTCAGGAGCATTTAAGAGCTATTGGAAGATCAGCCCATCCCTACAAAAAACAGAGAGGAACACAAGCACCAGATGTGGTGTGTTTTTTCTTTTAACACACACCTGTTTAATTATTTCAAGCTCCTGGTCAACCAAATAACTGAATATATGCAATATATAAACAAGTACGTATTGTCAGAAATTGTATTTATACCTGTGGCCTGCTTCAGTGTTTTTACTTGCAATGCGGTTTTCTCCTGGGTACAAAACAAGACATTTTAATCCCATCTACACTTCTTATTTCTAAAAATAAAACACTCATGTTTTGTACACAACCATAACAAAAAGTTCTTTAAAGAGACCTTGTGTTAGTCTCCTGCACACCTCAATACAACAAGGGAAGTAGGAAGTTATCAGGGTTATTAATATGGCAGGTTTCAGAGTAGCAGCCATGTTAGTCTGTATTCACAAAAAGAAAAGTAACCAATTTATTTGAGCATAAGCTTTATGAGCTACAGCTCACTTCATCAGATGCATAAAGTGGAAAATACAGTGAGGAGATTTATATACACTCAGACCATGCAAAAATGGATGTTTACCATACACATTGTAAGGAGAGTGATCACTTAAGATGAGCTATTACCAGCAGGAGAGTGGGGTGGGGGGAGAGTAAACCTTTTGAAGTGATAATCAAGGTGGGCCATTTCCAGCACATTTCCAGGAGTTAACAAGAACGTCTGAGGAACAGTGTGGGGAGGGGGGGGAGGAATAAACAAGGGGAAATAGTTTTACTCTGTATAATGACTCAACCACTCCCAGTCTCTATTCAAGCCTAAGTTAATTGTATCCAATTTGCAAATTAATTCCAATTCAGCAGTCTCTAGTTGGAGTCTGTTTTCGAAGTTTTTTTGTTGAAGAATAGTCACTTTTAGATCAGAAATCGAGTGACCAGAGAGACTGAAGTGTTCTCCGACTGGTTTTTGAATGTTATAATTCTTGACATCTGATCTGTGTCCATTTATTCTTTTACGTAGAGACTGTCCAGTTTGACCAATGTACATTGCTGGCACATGATGGCATATATCACATTGGTAGATGTGCAGGTGAACGAGCCTCTGATAGTGTGGCTGCTGTGATTAGGCCCTATGATGGTGTCCCCTGAATAGATATGTGGGCAGTGTTGGCAACGGGCTTTGTTGCAAGGATAGGTTCCTGGGTTAGTGGTTCTGTTGTGTGGTATGTGGTTGCTGGTGAGTATTTGCTTCAGGTTGGGGGGCTGTCTGTAGGCAAGGACTGGCCTGTCTCCCAAGATTTGTGAGAGTGATGAGTCGTCCTTCAGGATAGGTTGTAGATCCTTGATAATGCGCTGGAGAGGTTTTAGTTGGGGGCTGAAGGTGACGGCTAGTGGCAGTCTGTTATTTTCTTTGTTGGTCCTGTCCTGTAGTAGGTGACTTCTGGGTACTCTTCTGGCTCTGTCAATCTGTTTCTTCACTTCAGCAGGTGGGTATTGTAGTTGTAAGAATGCTTGATAGAGATCTTGTAGGTGTTTGTCTCTGTCTGAGGGGTTGGAGCAAATGCGGTTGTATCGTAGAGCTTGGCTGTAGACAATGGATTGTGTGGTGTGGTCTGGGTGAAAGTCCCCCCCCCAACTTTCTTGTTAACTCCTGGAAATGTGCTGGAAATGGCCCACCTTGATTATCACTTCAAAAGGTTTACTCTCCCCCCACCCCACTCTCCTGCTGGTAATAGCTCATCTTAAGTGATCATTCTGCTTACAATGTGTATGGTAAACATCCATTTTTGCATGGTCTGAGTGTATATAAATCTCCTCACTGTATTTTCCACTTTATGCATCTGATGAAGTGAGCTGTAGCTCATGAAGCTTACGCTCAAATAAATTGGTTAGTCTCTAAGGTGCCACAAGTACTCCTTTGGTTATTAAAATGTGGCTACAGTCCATTTTTTAAAAGATCATCATCACTGTTCAGATAAGTGAAGGGCAAGATGTGTGAATGATGGAACTTAGCCTTTACAACTGTATTTATTTTTGGCATTTAGGTGTCCTGACTGTCCCTCCCCTCTCCCTTTTCTTCCTGATTGCAAGTAAAAGCCCTGACCTCTGGACTTCTACATTATGGCAGGGGGCATGCAAATCATTGCCTGCCCGAAGAGGCTGCAGTAGCCCTCACAAGACCAGGGAAAGAAAGTGGAGAAAGGCATACCCAGCCTCTCCTAGGCCTCAAAATAAAATAATAATAATAATCTAGTTCAGTTTAAGGGAAGAAAGCCTCCTCCCACAAGAAAGCAGCAAGGCGAATGGGCAGGATCATCTGTACCCTCTAATCACAGGGCCCTGGAGCAGTTTGAATAGCAGGGAGGGAATGCGCCCTGCCAAGAATGTAAGAGATAAGATCCTGGAGGGGGAGAGCTTGGGAAGAGGCACTTTGAAGGCAGGTTGGAAGCTGCGTGAGGCAGCTGTGGGAGCAAGGAAAGAGACAAGCTCCCCTCAAAAAATAAAAATAATAAAAGCAGATTGACAATTAAGCCACTCCAACTGTCACTTTTCTGAACAGCAATCACTGTGATGAGAACCACCCTTTTAAATTATTTGAAAAAACTGCACAGTGAGTCAGCACCAAGTTATATAGCACTATTATTTCTGTAGCTGTGACACCAAAAGAATAATCACAGTTTAAATGGGGCCCTCCAGCTCACACTTCTACATATGTGGTTGTGATGATTTAGGGAATCTATGTACAATTTATGAATTCAAGTTCGATTTTATGAACGGTCAGTATCCTTATGTCTTATGGCTACCTTTTACTGTGGCCTTACTTTATGCTTTTTGTGCTGGGGGGAGGAGGCGGTGATGCCAGGATGTCTGTGTATGAATAGTCTGGGTGAGTGAGAGACACAAATTAAGCTTGAGGTAGGAGAGAGAAACAGAGGAATAGGCTTTTGGAGGGAGGGGGGATTTTTTGGCCGTGGAACCAGCCAAGGCTGAAGTAAGCTGGCTGTAGGAGAGAGAGGCACTCCATAAACCAAAGAAGCGATGCACAGCAGGATGGGAACCCTGGACACTCCAGAGGATGCTGACCAAATCCCAAAGAATGCACAGAAGTCACGAGGAACCTGAAGCAGGGAAGGTCCTGTAGGGTGTTTTACTGTTGTTACCTACATCTGTGTATCTCTTGTATTGTCTAAAGGTATAGAAACCCCTTATGAAAAGCCTACAACTATTTGTGTCAACATCATGTGTGAAGAGGTAAACTATTAAGCAGAGTGCCCACAAGACTGGAGCTCTAGGAAAGAGTGTGCTTAAGCACCTGAGGAGTTTGGGGGAGGCAATACCTAGTCTCAGGGCCTACGCACTTGGACTGTGGAATCTCAGAGGGGGGGCGGGTGTTAGAAAGAGTTTCAGGACCCGGGAAGTGTGCCTAGAAACCCTGTGTACCCTGAGTGTATGCCTGGACTCTGCTCAGACTCAGGAAAACTTAAAAGCACATGGGTTCCAGTGTGGTGGCCTGTGACAGGCTAGCTGGGCCTTTAAGGGAAGCCAGGCTCAGCCTTGCCTGTGACCTAGCATCTAGCACATACACACACCCCCACTGATGGTGATATGGAAACCTAATGATAATTAGCCAGCCCAGTTTCAGGGACTCAGGCAAGACTACTTAAATAGAGCTGGAAATTCAGTGAAGGGCAAGAGACTGCCAAGGAGGTAGGATCTGGCTGCAAAGGAAGCCTGGGAGTTGGGTGCTGGCTGTGGCTAGAGCTGATCCCCAGAGGTAGAGCTAACTCCTGTGAGGGAGCTGCTGGAAGAAGGAGCAAGGTGTCCAGAAGAACAGTTCTGGGATCAGTGTTCTGGAAGTGAAACAGGGGATAGAGGAAACCGAAGAGAGCAGAGTAGCCTCCTGCGGGGAAGCACTGTGATAGGGATGTCATTGCTGTGAAGCTGCCAGCCTCCCTGGGGAAAGAAGGCTGTGGAGGAAGCTCTGCAGGAGATGAGGCCAAGAAGCAGAGAACTTTGGTTTCGGCATTTGATTTAGACCAGTTGTTCCCAAACTTGTTCCGCCGCTTGTGCAGGGAAAGACCCTGGCAAGCCGGGCCGGTCTGTTTACCTGCTGTGTCTGCAGGTTCGGCCAATCACGGCTCCCCGTGGCCACAGTTCGCTGCTCCAGGCCTGGCCCGCCAGGGGCTTTCCCTTCACAAGCAGCATAACAAGTTTGGTAACTACTGTTTTAGACTTTCAGCTGGACCTTTTCTTATCCCAGAAAGAGAGTGAACTTTTGTGTGACTTGGCTGATGGGGCAGGTGATAGAAGACCCGGTGAGACAGGCCATTGCAGGAGTGAGGCAGTGACCATTGCGGGGGTACCAGAGATGAGGGCCTCTGGCACCCTGATACAAGGGGGCACTAGTCAGCATGAGGCTGTGCCATTACAGGGCCCAGACTCAGCAGCCTGGTGAATATTGAGAATGGAGAACTTGACCAGCACTGTGGCAGGGTTTATTTATGATTAATATTTTGGATGGTGACATGAAAAACAGTGGCTGGCTCAAGGCCAGTTAAATCTTTCCCTCTTTTTTCTATTCTTTATTTCTTTCTTTAGCACATAACAGCAATCAACTAATTATTCTGATCCTGTAAACCCTTATTTACATAAATCCCATTGATTTCAATGGGATTACTAATAGGAGAAAGGGCTGTTCTTATGTGTAAAGGTTTCCCAGAGCAAGCTCTGTAAAGCTTACCAGTAATATAGCAGTATATTTTCGAATCACTGTAAAAGTATCAAGAAATTACCCTCACAACACTCCTGTAAAGTAACTGAGTAAACATTATCCAGGTATTAGAGATGGGGAAACAGATGCAAGATGCCCAAGATCACACAGTGAATCAGTAGCAGAATTAGCTCTTAGCAGATTCTAGTTACCCGTCCCATGCTCACCCCATTAGATCATGATGCATCATTAAATGATCTATAAACTATGTGATGAGATATAAACACAGATCATTTGAAGATGGGAAGAAAAGCCTTCTAAGAAGCCAAAATATGCAATTCATTTATTCTGAATCTGAAAATCTCTCATTTGATTGCAAAGTACATAGGCACAGGTGAAAGAATGTGCCTGAGGGTGACGATTCTGAGTCAGAAATACATTGTCCTGAAGTTGGGCATCTGTTGTTTATATTTACATAACTGGTTTTACTAACAGCATTAGAGATACAAAATCTAAGCAACAGACTAAAGGGAAAACAAGCCAGGTGGTGGAAAAAAAAAAAAAAACAAAGGTGGGGAGGCATGCTCACCATAAGGGAAAGCAACAAGCTATGTAGGCAGTATATAAATAGATTAACGTACAAATTAATCAATCATTACCCAGCATCTAGATATTCAGCAGATGGGTGTTTTAGAAATACTATAGATGAGAAAACAGATTAAAATTCAGTTTGTTTGTTAATTATACATTCAGCTACCCAGGACTGCCTTCTGGTGATCAGGGGCCCCAATCTTGCAAAGACATACCCGCTGAAGTCTTTGGGACTATTCAATGTGTGTAAGTCTTTGCAGCATCAGGGCATATCCAATTAACTGACCTACCAGTGGTATTCAATCAGGCTTTATCTAACACCGATTGTCCTGGTGTCAACCAAGAATTAGCTTTCTCCGGATTGAAGGAGATTGTACCCTTGGAGCTGGGGAACTGTCCACTGTGCTGAAAAGTAAGTCCAATATTAGTCTTTGGTTTTAGATCCCTAAATATTAAACCAGGTGCCAATTAATCTGTTTGCATATGGTGAAATTTACATATTCAATGTGTCTATTTTATGTGAATAAATATAAACAGAAATGAAATAGTCAAGATGTATGGACAGAGTTATTCTTCCCCTGCCAAAATATTAATGTCTGCATACTTTAAATATCTACAGAACTTCCTAGTTATAGTCTGTGACACTGCACCCCATATGCTTCATAGTGATAGTATGATATGATTATGACATAGTTATGATGTATTTTATGCAAGATAAGTCTTGTGAGATGTCATAGAAAAGGTTATGATTTGCTGAATACAGTTATCCTATTTGTATGCATGTATCATTTTTGTATCTATTTCAAATGCAGTTATACCTGGGTAACGCCCACTAGACAAGATGTTTTCAGTCTAGATAGCTGGTTGGGAAGGGCCTATTTGGGGCAATGGGCCATCAGGAAAAAACAATAGGCCTAAGGAGAAGCTTATCTCCCACCTGGTGAGCCTTACTGTGAACACTCCAAACAGCCTGTGAGTGATGGCTGCTATGACTCTACAAGGACATGTGATGAGACCACAGGTCTCTAGCCTCCATCTTGGAATGTCAGTATTTTTCCACAGACTGGTCTGGGAACCAAACTTTGAAACAAAGGGTTCCCACCCTATGCAAAAGCTATACAAAGTGAGGAGTGACATCATCTAATGTTCTTTGCTCCCCACCCAGGAAGACACCTGAGGAACAAAGACTGAACTGGGGGAAGTGCTGGACCCAGGCTAAAGGGATTTTTAGCCTGAGAATGAAACACCTGGGGATTCCAAGCTGTAAAGCAAGTGAAGCTTCCCCTCAAGAATCTGTAGCCTGCTTGTATCATCTCTTAGGGTGAGAATCTGCTATTCATATCCAATCTATTTAGTGTATTAAGTTTAGTTTGTATTTTTAGTTTATTTGCTAGGTAATCTGCTTTGATCTGTTTGCTATCACTTAAAAAAAAAATCTATATTTTGTAGTTAAACTTGTTTTTGCTTTATCTAAACGGGGGGTGGAGGGAATCATAATTCAGGGGCAAAAGACTGTTGCATATTCCTCTCCCCACTGAGGGAGGGGGTGAATTCTATGAGCTTATCCTGTACAGTTCCCTGTGCAGCACAAGACAGTATAATTTTGGGTTTATACCCCAGAGGGGCTGTGTGCCTGAGGAGCTGGGAGTAACTTTCCCATGCAGGGGCTGGTCAGAAAATGCAGCTGAGCGTGTAGGGACTTGTATGAAGGCTGATGAAAGTTCAGGCTGAAGGGCTTTGTAGTTTGTTACAGCAGTACAGTGTGAGAGGGAACCCAGGCTGGTGGGTCAGGGGGCTCAGTGGTACCCCACTTCCAGGTGGCACCCCAGGAGGAACCCATCACATAGTTTACCCTGACTTTATAACTTGTTTGCCATTGTACTCTTAAACCAGACTAACTGAGTATTTTAAAGAATTAACTTTGATAGCTAGATAATGAAATCCTGTTTCCCCAAAATAACTGTACATGAATGCTGCCACATCCCCCGCTCTGTCTCTTTGGGTCACTTTTACATCTCAAATAGCAAAACTGTTTTACTAACATTCACACAGGAATCAGGATTACCATTAGGATGTGAATTTTGTATTTGTGAACAAAGGACAGTATCTCTAGACCTGAATCTTTCATACTCATATAGCCTTTCATTTACATCAATATGTTTAAATCCATTCACAGCACCTTCATAAAAATTCATGTCCTTGATAAAAATATTTGCATTCTGTATTTTCTAGTAACTTCCATCACCCACCTATCTGATCTAATGCTGTTTAATGTCAACTGGAGTGGTCCACCCTAAAGGCAAAGTTATTGTGCAGTCCAGTCTGCTTGTTCTGTCTGTTAAAATGTAGTAGGAAAGCTGTAAGTTGACTCATTTTTTATATTTGCTATTCCCTTTCAGTACATTGAGATCATTAGGCTGCTTTTTAGAATACAAAGGTAATTCATCTTTCTGCAAAAAAAGGACATTGTGTCAGTCTATCATTGGTTTTGGTGAAGTAAAGACCCTCCTAACAGATCTGAATCAATACGGACATGGATGTCTGTCAATAGCCTGTGTTCTAAAATAAACAGATGAGGGGGCATCCTGAACAATCTGGACTGTCATAAATGCAAGCTATATGTGGTGAAGGTAAGAAATACAGTAAGAGCGGGATGCTGTGCTCCAAAGATTTTCATGTAACATCTGAAGAGCTCTGACTGATGAACTGTGTATTCATGCAGCCTGTGCCACTCTGTAAGTGGAATAATTTTCCCCACTATACGAGGCTTCATACAAGCAAGCACCCACACACACACACGTTTTTCTTTCCGTTCATACTAATGGGGAAGTCAGGGGAACTCCAATCCAATTTTAGTATCATCATGGCCAGAAGCAGGCTAATGGAGCGTCTCAGAGATGCCCATGAAACTGCATTTCTAACAACCTCAGGTATTTCCCTTTTTTTATTATACTTCATAAAAGATAAGTCACCCAGGCTCTCTCTTAGCAATTGTCATGAATCAGCAAAGAGCTGCCAAAGAGTGACCATTAGGGAGCACCCCATAAAGACTCATGTGCCAGCTGTCAAAGTATATCTTGGTGATTTATATTCTTTTAATATCTACTTATCTGGAAGGAGGGACAACCCAGGCAGAAGCATCAGGATTTGCATTTTATAGAACATGCTGCAAAAGATGATATTTTCAAGCAGTATTTAGATTTGGGCATTGCTTTAATTTTTGCTTATGCAAAAAGGAGCCAGTTCATGTGATTTCTCCCCACAAGGTAAATTTGCAAGTTCAGTTGGAATCTGTGTACTATTATCAATAGCAGACCATCAATGTATGAGGGCGTAAGGAATGCAGCTTTGAGGTATACCCAGAATTGAAGCATTAATTCATTCTTTACCCCCTTTTTCTTCCATTATCTGTAGTTAACACAAGAGGTTCATCTACCATAAATGAAAAGTCAGATGAAAT
This sequence comes from Lepidochelys olivacea, assembly GCF_965140295.1. Taxonomy (NCBI): domain Eukaryota; kingdom Metazoa; phylum Chordata; order Testudines; family Cheloniidae; genus Lepidochelys; species Lepidochelys olivacea. The sequence goes on from NC_140411.1 coordinate 144,549,976, forward strand.
TTTTCAGCTGTCCATTGCAGCAGAGGAAAGCAAAACTATGCCCTGCTCTAAATTGTGTCTGCCAGAAGTTAAGAAGGCCAACAATGAAATCTATGACTGCAAATTATCCGAGGTATAGCTACTCCTCAGAAAGCGTATAGTCTCCTTTTTGTATCCCAGGTCCATAAAGAAGCACATCCCTCAGAAAAATCTCAACCCTAATATTGTCATCCTAACTCCCTGAAAGGGCATGTTCTGAAGGATACCGCACATCCTTAAAATTCTTCTCCCTTAATCGGATCCTTCATTGGATTTCTATTCCCCCCCGCCCCCGCTGTTATCACCAGGATGAAAACAATCCCTCTGTGGCAGGGGTCCCCAGACTGTGGCCTGCACAGCACTTGCTTATGGTTTTAAGAGTGCTAGCTAGACCCATTAAGTTGGCTCTGCTCCTTGCTGCCAGCTGAGAGAGAGAGAGAGAGAGAGAGAGAACAGATGGGAAGGAGTAAGCAAATAAAGAGCAAAAGTAAACAGTGTGATTAATTTTATTCAAAAAGGAGAAAACATGTATCGCATCAAAACAAAGCTAAAAATGCAGCAATATCAATTTCCCGTATAAGCAATTCCTGTAGTTGCCACAGAGATACTATGTGAACATGGACAAAAGCTGGCAGGTGGGACTCAGCAGATATTCTGCCTATTAAAATGTGACTCACACTGTGAAGAAGTTTGAGATCCTCTGCTCTGTTTTATATGTTAATTACAAACTGTCTAAGACTAGAAGTGTGAACTTTCCTCATTCACCATTAGTAGGGTGTTACCTTTAGAGCCTTCTCTGCACAGTTAGTTTCTCCATTGACTTTTAAAAACCATCAGCTCAGATCCTCAGCTAAGGAGTGCACAGCAGAATTCACTGAGGGGATGTAAAAGTGGTCACTGTGCTCCTGTAATACTGACAGATGCTGTATCGAACCTGGGACCTCTGGAGCTAAATGCATGAGCCTCTACTGTATGGGTCAGGAACCTTTGGCATGTGGCCCATCAGGGTAATCCATTGGCAGGCTGTGAGAGGTTTTATTTATGTTGACTGTCCACAGGCATGGCACCCCCAGCAGCTGCTGTTTGCTGTTCCTGGCCAATGGGAGCAGCAGAGAGTGGTGGCCAGCACATCCCTGTGGCCCATGCCACTTTCCACAGCTCCCATTGGTTGGGAACGGCAAACCGCAGCCACTGGGAGCTGCAGGGGGACCGTGCCTGCAGACGGTCAATGTAAACAAGATGTCTTGCAGCCCACCTGCTGATTACCCTGATGGGCCACATGCCAAAGGTTGCAGACCCTGCTCTACAAGTCACGTGGCCCTTAGCTAAGGCTGTAGAGCAGATGCATTAATCTTTAAGTGTTCTCTGTGCCACTAGAGGGGAAAAGAACACCGCACCCAGGAGGTGTGTGAGTTATATAACTTCCCCTAGCTGAGTAAGGGGATCTGGAGCTTCAGAGACTTCCTAGTTGATATCTTGGACGAGCCCCCACTTGTAACACTGCCAGACCCTGGTTGTCAGTGGGCAGGACTGAACCTGGGACCTCTCAAGCTAACTGCATGAGCCTCTATTGCATGAGCTAAACACCACCTGGCCCTTAGCTAAAGCTATAGAGCAGACTCATTAATCTTTAAGTGGTCTCGGGGTCATTGGAGGGGACAGAGCACCTCACCCAGGAGGTATGTAAATTACATTCCTAGCTGCATCTCAGTTTTGTCCCCCAGCACAAATTTGAGCACCTTCTTCATTAGTTCTTAGGTGTCACTCTCCTTCATATCCTCATATGGATGCTGGGCCAGATTTTCAGCTGGTGTAAACTGATGTAGCTCCAGTGACTTTGATGGAACTGATTTATACCAGTTTAAGGATCTGACCCTAGATCATGCAGACTTAATCTCCCCAACATCACTTAAAATCTTCCTTTTCCTCTCAACTGTCATCACAAAAATCTTTAGTATCATCTTCACCCTGGATTCCTGTAAGCCTAGTCTCTTCGGCTCCAGCTGAAGCCCACATCACACAATTTGCTCAGTAGTCTATTACAAAAATCACCTGCCTTTCCCCACACTAAGACCACAGTCAGATACTCCCAAGGTGTCTGCACTGACATCCTAAACCTAACAAAACAAATACAAGGTATGCACATTATCCGCCACATACTTCTGCTCATTACCTTTTATACCCTTTCATGCCTTCTTTGCACAGCCAAAGCTGCTATTGGGATGCTTTCCTTCATGTCTACCTCTTTTGGCTTAAGAAGGAAACTGAGATCATGTCAATCCTTATCTTATAAGTATCTACATGGGGAACTTAAATTTAATAAGGCTCTTCAACCTAGCAGACAAAAAATGTATCATGATCCAGCAGTTGGAGTTGAGACTAGACAAATTCAGACAAGAACTAAAGCACAATTTTTATTTTTTATTTTTTTAAACACGGAGGATAATTAACCATTGTGACAGTTTATCAACTGCTGAGGACGATTCTACATTAGTAGCAATTATTAAAAGAAAGATTGGATGTTTTCTGAAATATCTCCTCTAGTTCAAACAGGAATTAGTTCAGGGAAGTTCTGTGACCTGTGTTATCTAGTCTACCCTCTTAGATGAGCACTGTGGTCCCTTCTGGCCTTAGAAACTGTGAATGTCCTTACAGCTATCTATGCCCGGTTTTAAATGGAGCTCCCTCTTCATGAGCTAAATCTAACGTGTTAGTTGATGAACCAAACTCCCATGGTTCTCTGTACATGAACCAAGTTCCAGACTAAATCCTTGTGTGTTATCAAACAATGGATTGTGTGTCCTTTTGCTTTGATCTGTAGACCCTTAGAAAACATGTCCAGATGTGCAGGAACCCAAGAAATGGAATTGTTACACATGGCTTCTGTGATTAATGATATAATGACTTGCTGAACAGATGTCTTTAGCTTATTGAGTCTGTAAACTGAGATGTCACAAAAGGAACATCAACAAGTAGACCACGAGAATGAAAAGAGTAAGAAATTCCATAAACAAGTATATAAGGGGATAAATTTCTAAAAGATAGGTGGAACAGAGGGATGCAGAGCTGCTCCCTGGCTTGGTGCTGTATTAATCGATTTGTTATCTTTCTGTATTACACTGATTAATCTTTGACTGATAATATTTGATTAATAAAATTTAGCCTGCTTACCTGACCTCTTATTACTAATAGAGCTGAACCTTTATCCAATAAATATCTCCCACCTCTTGCCTCTTGTTTTCTCAAAAGAAACTCTTATCTCCCCAAAAGACACACTGTAACCTCAAAAGGGAATGCATATGCATATTTTCTTCCTCATTATCCTTCTTCCTATCCTATCCTTCCAGCCCACTGTGTTCTCTCTTCCTGTTCTTTTCTTAATTAGCTGTCTGGGTATGAAACATTGTGTTGTAAAGCACTATGAATATTTGTGGAAAGAATTAATAAATAGAAACTATTGTGACTTTGTATTCCATATGATTTTATAAAAATATGCTAATAAGTGTGAATATAATGTAACTGGAATATGCTTCATGCAAAAGGTCTCTTGTAAGGTATCATTTCAAAGTTTATAATCTACTGAGTGTGGTCATCCTATTTGTATAAATGTTTCACTCTTGTATCTGAAACTACAAATATGACTGAGGGCCTATTGTAATTATGTAAAGTGTGGGCCATTAATGGTGGTTTGGAATCTCGATGGCTCCCATCAACTAGAACAATTGACTGTAGATGGTTCTGTTTACTTGTAAGCCTTCTTGTATACCTGTGTGCTGACAAGTGGGTAATGAAGTGTTAGTGACATGTGATCATGTCATCTGAACTGGAATCCATCTTTAACCCTGGTGCTTTTCCATTTAGAGAGAGGGACAAAGGATTCCCGCCTTGTGCGACAGATATATAGGGGGCTGAAGTCATGAGAAAGCCCCTAGCTACCACCTGAGCTGGAACAAGGACTGTATCAGAGGCCAGGATTGTTCCCAGATTAGGAAGACATCCAGTCTGTGATAGAAGCTTATTGAAACGTCTGAGAGTTATATTTTATCTGTATTCAGTTTTCTTACTGAATTAAGCTTAGACTTGCGTGTTTTATTTTATTTTGCTTGGTAATTCACTTTGTTCTGTCTTATTACTTGGAACCAACCCATCACGATCATTCTTAAATTGCTCTTAAAAAAAAAGAAGATTTGTGATGGTAAAGCTGGTACTGTCTAATTCATGGGAAGCATAAGGGCTCTGAGCAGCAATAAAGAGATAAAGGCAATCAGCCCAGATCTTAGAATATGAGAATGGCCATACTAGGTCAGACCAAAGGTCCATCTAGCCCAGTATCCTGTCTTCTGACAGTGGCCAATGAACAGAACAGATAATCGTCAAGTGATCCTGTTGCTCGTTCCCAGATGCTATGGACACCATCCCTGCCCATCCTGGCTAATAGCGATTGATGGAACTATCCTCCATGAATTTATCTAGTTCTTTTTTGAACCCTGTTATAGTCTTGGCTTTCACAACATCCTCTGGCAAGGTTCCACAGGTTGACTGTGCATTGTGTGAAGAAGTTTTAAACCTGCTGCCTATTATTTTCATTTGGTGACCCATAGTTCTTGTGTTATGATGAGTTATTAACACTTCCTTATTTACTTTCTCAACTCTCATCATGATTTGAAAGATCTCTATGATATCCCCCCATAGTAGTCTCCTTTCCAAGCTGAAAAGTCCCAGTCTTATTAATCTCTCCTCATACAGAAGCCGTTCCATACCCCAGTCATTTTTGTTAACCTTTTCCAATATATCTTTTTATGAGATGGAGCAACCACATCTGGATGCAGTATTCAAGATGTGGGCATACCATGGGTTTATATGGAGGCAATATGACATTCTGTCTTACTAATGATTCCCAACATTCTTTTCGCTTTAACTGCTGCTGCACATTGAGTGGATGTTTTCAGAGGACTATCCACAATGACTCCAAGATCTTTCTTGAATGGTATCATTTTATACATATAGTTGGAACTATGTTTTCCAATGTGCATTACTTGGCATTTATCAACATTGAATTTCATCTGCCATTTTGTTATCCAGTCACCCAGTGTTGTGACATCCTTTTGTAGCTCTTTGCAGTCTGCCTGGGACTTAAGTATATTGAGTAGTTTTGCATCATCTGCAAATTTTACCACCTCACATTTTATCCCTTTTTCCAGATCATTTATGAATATGTTGAGCAGGACTGGTCCCAGTACAGACCCCTGGGGGACACCATTATTTATCTCTCTCCATTCTGAGATCTGACCATTTATTCCTACTGTTGTTTCCTATCTTTTAACCAGTTACCAATCCATGCGAGGACCATCCTTCTTATCCCATAACAGCTTACAGAAAAGGAGTACTTGTGGCACCTTAGAGACTAACCAATTTATTTGAGTATGAGCTTTCGTGAGCTACAGCTCACTTCATCAGTGATTAAGTGAGCTGTAGCTCATGAAAGCTCATGCTCAAGTAAATTGGTTAGTCTCTAAGGTGCCACAAGTACTCCTTTTCTTTTTGCGAATACAGACTAACACGGCTGTTACTCTGAAACATAACAGCTTACATTGCTTAAGAGACTTTGGTGAGGGACCTTGTCAAAGGCTTTCTGAAAATCCAAGTACTGTACACTATATCCACTGATTCTCTTGTACACATGCTTGTGGACCCCCTCAAAGAATTCTAATAGATTGGTGAGGCATGATTTCCCTTTACAAAAACCATGTTGACTCTTCCCCAACAAATTATGTTCATCTACGTGTCTGACAATTTTGTTCTTTACTATAGTTTCAACCAGTTTGCCCTGTTCTGAAGTCAGGCTTACCAACCTCTAATTGCCAGAATCACCTCTGGAGCCCTTTTAAAAAAATTACATTAGTTATCCTCCAATCATTTGGTACAGAAGCTGGTTTAAAGGATAGGTTACAGACTACAGTTAGTAGTACTGCAATTTCACATTTAAGTTCCTTCAGAACTCTTGGGTGAATACCATCTGGTCCTGGTAACTTACTATTTAGTTTATAAACTGGGGTCAGCACCATGTTGCACAACAGACACTTGACAAAATTACTGGACTTAGTGACAGACATTGGTGGGGGAGCCCTCTGGGCTGGAGTAGGGAGTTGTGGGGGAGGGCCCCAGCTGGGGGTGCAGACTCTGGGGTGGGGCTGGAGATGAGACACTTGGGGTACAAGAGAGTACTCTAGGCTGGGATAGAGAGATTTGGAGGGCGTGAGGAGGATCAGGGCTGGGGTGGGGGGTTGGGGCACAGGAGGGGGTTCAGGGGTGCACGTGCCAGGCAGCGCTTACCTCAAGCAGTTCCTGGCAGCAGCATGTCCACTCTCCAGCTCCTATGCAGAGGCGCAGCCAGGCAGTTCTGCATGCTTCCCGTCTGCAGGCGACACCCCTGCAGCTCCCATCGGCCACGGTTCCTGGCCAATGAGCTGGGAGCCGCAGAGTCAGTGCTCAGGGACGGGGGATAGAGGCAGCATGCCTGCAGAGCCCCCTGGACATGCCTCTGCCAGCAACAGCAGGGATGGGGAGCCACTTGCGGGGAGCTGCTAGAGGTGACCTTGAGCGCTCCCCATGGAGCTCAGAATTTTTTTTTTTTTAACCACAGACATGTTGCTGACTACTGTTTATCAATTATCTTCTTGCAGAGATAAGTGCTAGGCCTCAGCTCAGCTTCACTATCTAGGAAAGGACATTGGAGGGCCTGCAGCTGCTTGTGAACTGCTCTTCTCCTTTAGGCCATAGCACACCTCAGTTGGAGAGTGTGTAAGGCCTCTGTCCATCTGAGAGGGAGGCCATGCCCCCTTAATACAAGTCCTCTGGAAGAGCACAATTCAGGGGGAATTAGCATCAGGGTCTCCGCCACTTGGCAGGGTAACCCAGTATTGAGTCTAGGAACCCCAGTCCTCCAACCAGACAGGGCACTAAACACTTAGGGGGCTGTACCCTACAGTCAGGGTAGAGCAGTAGTGTCCATAAGCCAGGGGTGGGCAAACTTTTTAGCCTAAGGGCTACATCTGAGTATGGAAATTGTATGGCAGGCCATGAATGCTCACAAAATTAGGGTTGGGGTGTGGAAGGGGGATGAGCGCTCTGGCTGTGGATGCAGGCTCCAGGGTGGGGCCAGAAATGAGGAGTTCAGGGTGCGGGAGGGGGCTCTGGGCTGGGGCACAAGGGGGTGCAGGCTCTGAGGTGGGGATAAAAGGTTTGGGGTGTAGGAGGGTGCTCCGGGCTGGGACTGAGGGGATCGGAGCAGGGGCGGGGGGATCAGGGCTGGGGCACAGGGAGCTGACTCAGGGGTGCAGGCTCCAGGCAGCACTTACCTCAAGCTGCTCCTGGAAGCAGCAGCATGCCCCACTCTGGCTCCTGTGCGGAGGTGCAGCCAGGCAGTACTGCTGCACGCTGCCCCGTCCACAGGCGCCACCCCACAGAGCCCATTGATCACGGTTCCCTGGCCAATCGGAGCTGCGGGAGCAGCACTCAGGCAGCCTGTGGAGCAGAGCCCCCTGCATGCCCCTATGTGTAGGAGCCAGGCAGGGGACATGCTGCTGCTTCTGGGAGCCATATGCAGTTGCCCCTGACCCTGCTCCCAAGTTGGAGCACCAGAGCAGGGCAAGCCCCAAACCCCGCTCCGCAGCAGGAGCTTGAGGGCCAAATTAATATTGCTGGCAGGCTGGATGCGGCCCACAGTTTGCCCACTGCTGCCATAAGCCCCAGCCCACTGGTAGGCCAAGGCAGCAAGCAGATAGGCAGCTCTGGCCGGTATTCAGGACAGAGCAATAATGAGTCCATCAGCCCAGGCCCTCAGGCAGGGCAGGGCCACAAAATCAGGAGACTCTGGCCCATAGTCAGGACAGAGCAGTAGTCTAGATGCTGGGCCCTCAAGCAGAGCAGGGCAGCAAAACCAGGGAGTTCTGGCCTGCAGTCAGGACAGCACAGTAACAAATCTATTAGCCTGGCCCTCAAACAGGGCAGGGCAGCAAAGTCAGGCCTGTACTCATAACAGAGAAACAACGAGTCTAAGCCCAGGCACCCAAACAGCACAGGTCAGCAAATCATTGGGGGTCCTGGCTCTCAGAGGCCACCAACAAACTACAGTCTCTTGGCCTGGGGTGGGGAGTCTGCTCCCCCCAGGGGTGGCATGGCAGGGGGATGCAGGCCCACCCAACTCCACTGCATCCCAGCCCAGGGCCCTACAGTGGCAGACTGGTCTGCCACTGGGTCAGCAGGGAAATCTGACCACAATACACTGGCCATCTGTCAGTCAGCAACACAACCAAATGGTATTCAGTTCCCCTGGGCTACATCCTACACTCCCATTCAAGGGGGGTACCTGGGTCCCAGGGTCTTCATCCATCTCACTGGGGTAAACAACTAACAGCAACTCCTCAATGTCTCCAGCAAACAGTAGCCCTGGCAGTCCCTCCATAGCTCAGGTACTGCAGTAGTTGCTGTCAGGGCTGAACTCCAGCAACAGATGAAAAATGTCCTTCTCCCCCTTTCCAATTGACCTGGAGGGCCAGCCTTTTATACTTCCGGTTTCTGTCCCGCCCCTCTGCTTCTGGTGGGGCAGGTGTGGGTGTCCCAGCTCTTCCCACCAGGGGGGGCTCACAGCTGTCCCTCCATCCATCCCCGAGGGAGGTCACATCCCCTCGCTACAGACAAGCAGAGCAAGGGGCAGCCCGTTTTGATGGGGTCTCATTTCTTGTGTGGTCTAAAGCATGCCAGCAGAATTCAATTGCCAACATTAAGACTGTGTCGAAAGTAAAATTGTGATTTTGTCAGACTCTCTTCTGACCCACTTACAACAATGATGATTGAGTTGTGTCTGCTCAGCAGCATTTTTCAAGCTACATTATGTCTGACACCAATGTATGTGCATGTCCATGTGTCCACTATGTGTCCCCTGGCGGCAGAATATGGTGTAATTTCCCTGCACTGGGGAGAGGTGGAATTTGATGGGGAAGGGGCATGACACCAACATCATGCAAATCTCTTCTCCAGGATGGCTCTCGGGATGACATTGTGCAAAAGACGTGAGGTGGTAGGACTGAGGCAAGAGTGGGAGGAGTGAGAAAGGCTCCAGATCTGAATCCTTCTAACCTCTCTGTCCGAGTAAAGTGATTGTTTTAGGATGGGGGGCTGTAGGATTCTTACAGGGTTCATGCGCTTGGCAACATTCAGGGCACACCCTGAGTGTTGTGTAGGAGCAGTGCACACACGGCTCCTCTCAAGGGCATGAACCTTGGAAACTCGCCCAGATGACATGAACCGTAGGAAGCCTCCCAGGACTGGGCTCAAGGCCCGAGAGCAAGGAATGCGGTAGATAGAAATTGTTAAATAACAATATTAAACAAAGCCAGTGTATTCCTTTTATCTGTTGGAGTATGTAATGCGCAGGAGGAGGGAGAGAAATAAAAGAAAGGGTGGAAAGCTGACAGGCAGACCAGCCCGTCGGCAGACCAGCCTGCTTGCTTGCTTAAAGCTTTGTGCTGTCTTGTATTTGAACCGCAACAACTGGCGCCCAAACGTGGGGCCCTCAGCACTCACCTCCCCCGGCCAGGGTTTCAGACACGTCACTCATCCGCTTCGCAGATCCCGGTGAGTATTTTTCGTCGTGGTAAGTATGGGAAGCTCCCTCTCTGCTTTGCAAGTGCAACACTGCAATGAGCTACAGTATTTGCTGCGTAAGGCTCAGCATGACTGCCCCACTCGAGAACTCACTCTTCTGCTACAGGAGGTGAGTGCCCAATGCCCATGGTACCCTGAAGCCAGAACCCTTAAGCTAGCGGACTGGGAGCGGTTGGGCCAGACATTGCACAAAGAGCCTCGGGCGGGCTTTACATGCCTGGCACCTCTGCCGCGACATGATACAGCGTGTCGCCTCGGACAGGCCCTCCGTCGCGCCAATAGAGACGCTGATGATCTCGCCACTCCCGTCCGCTCCTGCAGCCATCCCCCCGCCTGGCGATGCGACACAGCGTGTCGCCTCGGAAAGACCCTCTCCCACGCCAATAGAGGGGCTGCCGATCTCGCCACCCCCGTCCGCTCCTGCAGCCATCCCTCCTCCTGCTTTGCCCCCAGTGCCTCAATTACTGCTGCCTCCTTTGTCTTCCCCTCTGGAGCCAGTGAGTGGTCACCATCCCCCCGTGGGGCTCCATGCTCCGGGGCCCCCCGGGGGGTCATCCACATCTGCTCAGGGGCTTTCGCTGGTGCAACAAATGGTTCACGCAGCGAAGACTCGCCCAGATCTTACAACAGAGGAATTAGCTGATCTGGTCTCAGTTTGCCCGGTGACCTAGCAGGATGATGGCCAGGGCAATCAGCTTGCAAACTGGGTCAGTTTGCCTTACTCGGTGATCTGAGAGGTAAAGAAAGCGATTCGCGAGTTCGGCCTCACTAGCACATATGTACGTGGTCTCCTTGAAGGGCTAGGTACTGTGTACACCCTGATCCCTGAAGATTGGAAGGCGCTGTTGCGCATGATGCTGACGCCCAGTCAGTATGTTATTTGGCTTAGTGAGTATCAGCAGATGGCGGAACGCCAAGCCCAGGTATATATAGCGCAAGGTGTCACTTATGAGCAGTTAGCAGGGGAGGGCCCGTTTGCTACCGTTCAGATGCAGTCTCAACTCCCTCAGGCCGTCTTCCCCATTATTTCTGCCTGCGCCCAGCATGCTTTCCGGAAGGTCCCGGATTCTGGCAAGCCTACCAAAAGCTTTGCCAGTATTCGTCAGGATGCATCTGAGTCCTTTATGGATTTTACCAACAGATTGCAGGAGGCTATCCTCCGACAGGTAGATAACCCTGCGGCAGCTCAGGAGATTCTTTTAAAAATGGCGGTTGAAAATGCGAACGAGGATTGCCACCGTGCTCTCCAGGCGACACAAGCCGCTGGCGTTCTAGAGCTGTCGGACATGCTGCGGGCTTGCCAAAACATCGGCACACAAGCACATAATGCTGGGGTTCTGGCCGCCGCCCTGCGGAAAAGCGGGAAGGAGGGGAAGCGTTGTTATCGCTGTGGTAAGGAGGGTCACTTTCAACGGGAGTGCCGCTCATCGACAGCGCCCCGCCCGCCCCTCAAAGAAGTGCCCCAATTGTTGGAAGGGCTATCACTGGGCTAATCAGTGTCGTAGTGGGTCGGGAAACCACACGACGGGTCCCCCCCGAACTCAGGGCCAAACGGGGGTGTTCCCCACACAGACAACTGTTCCTCTGCCTTAAAATCCATAGACTCTATGAGGGTGGCGACTGCCGGAAGTGCAGGGCTTGATTTGATTATGCAGGAGGATGCTGATTTTCAGTTGCCGGGGGAGGTTTGTGCCATACCTACACAGGTGACGGGACCTCTACCTGCCGGATTTGTGGGTCTGGTTCTCCCTCGCTCACACGCTGGGAAACAGGGTTTTTTTGTCATCCCAGGGGTCATTGACGCTGATTACACCGGTGTTATTAAGGTTCAGGTGTGGACCCATCTTCCACAGTCGCTCCCACGTGGACGGTCAATTGCACAATTGATTTTAGTCCCCTATCAGGTGCCAGCCACAGAGGATCGAGCCCGGGGCGGAGGCGGCTTTGGATCGACGCTGTCTCAGTCGCCGCCTCACAACACGTCCTCTCCACTTGTTGCTCTAACAATGTCGGTCCGCCCCTCGAAACCTCATTTAACACTTCTCTTAAATAATGTTCCTTTTACAGGGCTGGTGGACACTGGAGCTGACGTTACGGTGATTCATGATCAGGACTGGCCGGTCAGTTGGCCAACAATTCCTTCTAAAGAGTTGTGGGGGATCGGGGGTAGCAAACCCGGGCGCCAAAGTTTGTCTTGGGTCACGGTCTCTAAACCGGGAGGCCATGCCCTTGCTACAATCTGCCCTTTTGTGCTCCCTGTCCACCTCAATATCTCGGGGCCGTGACTTATTTGTAAAGCTGGACACCACCCTCGATATTAATATCTAATGGCCCCAAACCCTCCCCCACCCACCTTGCCTTCCACATTACCATTGGTATGGCAATCCTTAGAGCCCGTATGGATTGACCAGTGGCCCCTCCCTCTAGAGAAGCTAAAAGCGCTTCATTCACTTGTGCAGCAACATTTGCATGCACAGCGCTTGGAGAGCTCCACTAGTCCTTGGAACACCCCGGTGTTCGTTATTAAGAAAAAATCGGGTGCATGGCGGCTGTTACAAGATTTAAGGGAAATAAATAAACGCATCCAACCCATGGGCCCCTTGCAGTTTGGGTTGCCAAACCCGAATTTAATTCCTCAAACCGATCAGCTTTGTGTGTTAGATTTAAAAGATTGTTTTTTCATAATCCCCCTTTGCCCACAAGATCGCAAAAAATTCACGTTTACGGTGCCAGAATATAATAATCAGTGACCCTCTCAAAGGTATCAGTGGAAGGTCTTGCCCCAGGGAATGCAAAATAGTCCAACCTTGTATCAATTTTTTGTGGATCGGGTCCTTGCCCCTTTTCGTGCCTGATACCCCACACTAAAGGTCTACCATTATATGGATGATATTTTGCTTAGTGGTCCCCAGGTCACGGCACAACAGCTTGAATATTTGTCTCAGATTCTTGGCCAAAATGGCCTGTTAGTGGCACCAGAAAAAATTCAAAGCTCTTATCCCTACCAATATCTCAGGCATAAGGTTTTACAAACCTATGCTGCCCCTGTTCGCCCGGAAGTGGTCCTACCCCAACCCCTAACCCTCGTTAAATTACAACAAATTTTGGGTTATTTAAATTGGATTCAACCCTACTTCTGTCTCCCCACATCGATGCTGCAGCCGTTGTTCGAGCTCCTATGTGGAGCTCGGGCACCGGGCACAGTTATTGCCATCACTGAGGAGCACATTGCCTGCATTCGACAGATCAATGCAGTGTTGAGTCAGCAGTTTGTGGATAGACTCAATGAGGTTCGTCCCCTGCGGTTAGTTCTCCTTGCCACCCCTCATACGCCTACTGCAGCTCTGTTTGTACCTCGTACAGACACAGCCGTCTCTATTATAGAGTGGATATATTTGTCATCCACTCTTCCTCGGAACATTTATCCTTATTTAGACGCCCTCTCCGACCTTGTTCGTAAAGCCCGCCACCGTGCAGTGCAACTCACGGGCACTGATTTAGTTGCCATTGTTTTCCCCTTATCACGTAGTGAATTTGATTCCTTGTACCACACCTCCTTGGCCTGGCAGGTTGCTCTTTGTGATTATGTGGGAGAGATTTCTTATAACCCCCCAAAAGATCCTCAGTTGGTGATCACACAAAAGGTGCCACTAATCGTACATCGTCTTAGCCGCTCTCGACCTATTGTTTCAGCTATCACTCTTTTTACTGATGGCTCTCCACATCGTGGTGTTGTCACCTATCAATTAGGTGACCCCCCCTCGTTGGCATTCTCGTTTTACGCTGCCTCAGCATTCCGCGCAGCGCTCAGAACTGGCTGTTGTAATTTTGGCCTTTCAACTTTTTGCTGATTGTCCCTTTAATTTAATTGTGGACACCCATTATGTTTATCAGGTAATTGATCATTTACCCCTTGCCCTCATTACCCCTCAGGTCGATGCGGACCTTCTTCGCCTGTTTTTGTCCTTACAGTATCTTATCACCACTCGTAATTTCCCTTATTTTGTTGCTCATATTCGCAGTCATACCCCTCTGCCTGGGCTACTCACTGAGGGCAATGCGCGCACTGATCGCGCATTACATGGTCAGGTAAATTCCCTTTTTTCTGACCCCATCGAAAGCCATTCCTTTTTTCATCAGTCTGCCTCTGCTTTGGCCCGACAGTTTCACATTCCTGCTGATCATGCACGTTCTATTGTTCGTTCCTGCCCCCACTGTGCCGCTGCTGCGCCTACCTTTTCTTATGCCGTTAACCCCAGAGGTACCACGGCGAATCAGCTGTGGCAAATGGATGTCACTCACGTGCCACAATTCCGCCCCTATTCGTTTTTACATGTTTCCATTGATACCTATTCGGGATTCCTCTGGGCGACCCCACAGCGTGGGGAAGCCACTCCCAAAGTTATTCACCATTTGCTAGCCTGTTTTGCTGTGGGGGGGTCGCCCGACCCAGATAAAAACGGATAATGCCCCAGCCTATTGCTCCACAGCCCTCTCCACCTTTTGTGCCCAATGGGACGTCCGTCTCAAACATGGGATCCCTTATAATTCCACAGGCCAAGCTATTGTTGAACGTGCAAATCGCACGCTAAAAACCTTGCTTGACAAACAATTAAAACAAGGGGAGCTACGTCTCCGAACCTTAGGAGACATTCAGCAACAATTGCATGTCCTTTTGTTTATTTTAAATAATTTAACCCTGAATACAGATCAGCAGACCCCCGCGGATTGGCATTTTCATAAGTCCAAGGTACTGGAAAGACCGCGTGTCTATTACCGTCAGCTGCCTGATCCGCAATGGTTGGGCCCAGTACCTTTAATCACTTGGGGTCGGGGATATGCTGCTGTGTCTCTCCCTGCAGGACCGTTGTGGGTTCCGGCCCGGTGTGTGCGACTGGCACTGATACAGCATGGCGTGGCACCAGGGACTATCGAACCCCATTCCGGAGTTTTAGCTGACCTTGGAGGAGAACGCGGTGCCTCCCGGGTCGACAATGGCGGGACGGAGAAGGAGGAGACGTAGCGTCCCAAGCCAGCCCGTGACATGAGGAGCAGTGAAAGCATTGGTCACCACGGCTCAACAAAGACTGGCAGCAAACCAACAGCCAGAGACTCCTGAGACTCTGTCTGTGGCCATTCTCACCCAAATCACTGCTAATTCTGTATTGATTGTGTGCCTTATGTGCCTGCTATTTCCTGTAGAGGTTGACTCGGGAGCGCCTCCTCCGTTACGGGCCCGAATGACATATAACCTATGGGAAAGATTGGCCTCAATAGCAAATGTTACCCACTTTTGTTTATTTGATTTTGTAGCAGCAGAAGAATTGTTAGGTACGTGCCTTATTCCAGTATGTTGTCACCCTGAGGAAATTGGGAATGAGATGATGCTCGCTGCTTATGCGAACCTCTCTTCCCAGTACTCTAGCATGGCTAATTGGGGCCCAGCCAACTACACTTTACCTTCTTGGGCTTATTTCTTGCTGTTGCTGTGTGCAATGTATTTCCTTTTTTGTTAAGGCTTTGTCGAGAACCGCCCTGGCAGGCTCCACGAGTTATGACCTTGTCTGTCTGGGAGTTAATGGCTTGCAAAAGCAAATTGATGGCTACCATGAGTTGGCCGAGCACAAATAAAAAAGGAGGGGATGTAGGATTCTTACAGGGTTCATGCGCTTGGCAACATTCAGGGCACACCCTGAGTGTTGTGTAGGAGCAGTGCACACCCGGCTCCTCTCAAGGGCATGAACCTTGGAAACTCGCCCAGATGACATGAACCGTGGGAAGCCTCCCAGGACTGGGCTCAAGGCCCGAGAGCAAGGAATGCGGTAGATAGAAATTGGTAAATAACAATATTAAACAAAGCCAGTGTATTCCTTTTATCTGTTGGAATATGTAATGTGCAGGAAGAGGGAGAGAAATAAAAGAGAGGGTGGAAAGCTGACAGGCAGACCAGCCCATCTGCAGACCAGCCTGTTTGCTTGCTTAAAGCCTTGTTCTGTCTTATATTTGAACCGCAACAGAGGGGGGCTGCTGTAGTTTGGGACTGGATTAGTGACCCTGGAACTAATTAGATTGGGAATGGGTTGAGGATTTGGACCTTAAAGTCACATTACTGGAAGACCCCAGATTTACTTACCCAAAGTAAAACCCAGATTTGTGAATCAGCGGTTTGATATTAATAAGCAATACAATTATGTAGCCACATCATACAGAAGCACATAGTCACAACATTACTTTGTTACTCTACTAATTAAAAAACCTGACAAAGGCTAATACCAAAACATTGTTATGTGTCTGTGCAGGGCCAGCCTTTGGGGTGGGCCGCCAAAGAGGGCCAAGTGCTCAGGGTTTGGAGTCCCACCTGACCGGCTGAGGGCCAGCTAGGCTGATGGACGCGGCAGGCAGGCGAGCAGCAGTACTGGGAGTGGGGGAGCGGGGAGAGACCAAAGCTGCAGGGGACAGTTGGACGACCAGCCGTCCAAGCCAGGTGAACAGATGACTCCTCCTGCTCCACATATGCAGCCGCTGATGTTCCTGCCCAGAGCTGCCCGGCCACTGGGACTGGGAGCATCCTCCTGTCTGTTGGGGGAGGAGGGGCTGATGTCGGGGTGTCCCCTCACCCATGCAGCCGATTTCCACTGAGCTGGGGTGATGGGACATGGGGGATCAGTGTGTGTGCTGCTGCCCCACTGGGTTCCGAGCTGTGGCCGCTGCTTGTGTCTGAACACAAGCCTTCAGGTTACTGACCCCGAGTGCTTTCTTAAAGAGCCAGCACACTCATACACTCAGGCTCACACACATTCCCCTCAACACAACACACATACTCTGTCACACACCCACACATTCTCTCTCTCTCTCTCCCCCTCCCCCCCCTCCGCAACACACTCAACAGCAGGGGTCCTTGCATTCAGGTCACTTCCCCACCTGGGCTGTGCTGAGGCATCAGCAACTGCTGCTCTCCTGCCCTCTCCTTAGGCAGCCCCGGGGGTGCATAGGGCAGAGGAGCAGCAGTCCAGGGGGGAGCAAGCAGCAATGCTAGCTGGTTTGTGCAGCCAGATGTGTCAGTTTCCCCACGTGCATGCAGAAGGGGGATACAGAGGTTAGGGGCTCAGGAGGGAGGTGCAGGGGTAGGAGTGAAGGGGGCACAGTGAAGGTTAGGGGCGCAGAAGAGAGGTACAGGGGTTGGGCTGAAGGGGGAACAGTGCAGGGGTTGGGGGGAAGGGAGGGAGGGTGAGGAGCCCACGGGGGACCAGGGGCAATGGGGAGCACCATGTCCATGGGGGCCAGGGGCACCAAAATGCAAGTTCACCCAGGGTCCCTAAGGCCAGCTGTGTGTGTGTGTGTGTGTGACATTCCCAGTTAAAATAGCAAAGATCACTGTTCCACGCTGATGACAAATTACCATGCAAAGCATAAGGCGTGTAATGCAAATCAATTCTACACTGTAAGCCATCTATAGCTACAGAGAGGTGGCATAGTCTAGTTGATAAGGCACTGGACTAGGAGTCAGTAGGCGTGAGTTTTATCCCTATCTTTGCCACTGACCTGCTATGTGACCTTGAGCAAATCACTTCTTCTGTTTCCCTTCAGACCCTTTGTTTGTCTTGTCTCTTTTAGATTAAGTTCTTTGGTACATGGACTGTCTCTTACTATGTGTTTATACAGTGTCTAGCACAATGGGGCCTCTAGGCACTACCATCAAACAAATAATAATAACATATCAGTAGATTCAACAACATATATGAAATTGTATTATGGCAGGGTACTGGATATCACATTTGTTGCAACTGAAAAACACCTACAGACAAAAAAAGTATGAATTCTGGTGAAGCATTACAATTAATGAAAGCATGGCATGCAATAACTTAGTAGTGCCATACTGCTCAATCAAGCTCTCATTTCCATGGTTTTCACATTGGAAATCATCAGGGACAAGGTCTAATCCACATGAAACACAGAAACCAACTCTGCACTCAAGTTTGTATGGAGATGATATGAAACTTTTCATATGCCAGCTGTCCATCAACAGACCATTAATCATCATTGTAGATCACACACTACTGAAAGCTGATATTGCCATGAATACCAGCTTATTGTACAATAACCAAGACATGAAAGTGCCACTATTTGATTCAACAATATGTGCAAAACTAAATAGTCACCAAAAGTTTCCTTTTTCACTCATTTTAATATTTCAGGGATAGATAGTAATTGGTTTATTAACAATAAAGTCTCTATGATTTGGGCAGTGATGGCTGGGGTGAAGCTAAGAAAGATGGTTTAACTGTAACAGAAATACACATATGTGGATATCTGGGTATCCAAATATGAAAGCTTTAAACTAGCTGCTAATGTATTTCTGATTTTTTTAAAAATGATTTTATATGGGTATAGTTACACCATTTATTCAGATTAGACTGTAGGTGGAGCTAGGTATACAAATGTAATAGGTTATAATATTATACATTACTAGAAAAAAGTTGTTTTGTTTTTTTGAAGAGAAAGAAAGAAAGAAAGAAAGAAAGAAAGAAAGAAAGAAAGAAAGAAAGAAAGAAAGAAAGAAAGAAAGAAAGAAAGAAAGAAAGAAAGAAGCATTGGTAAGGTGCCCCATCAACAAAATCATTAACATTTATAACAGGCAGCAGATTTTTGACAGAAGCAACAGAAAATCTGTTAGTGAAAGAAGGGAAAAAATAAGCCTTAAACACCCAACTCAAGTTAAAATCCAGCCATAAAAATACTGAAAGGAAACCTGAATCAAAACCAAAATTTGAGTCACTCAAGAGAGACGCTAGTATAAATCTTAAATGACTCATCTGCTCACTACCCATACCTCACGCTATGTCATCTCCAAGGGAGAACCCCACTGTGACATCACTACACACCTACCAATTAATCAGAGGGGTGGGGGGAATGTCCAGGCACATGGGGATGCCTGTGTCAGTGCCGCTTCAACTTTTTATGGCACTCCTGCAGCCTTTGTATGCCCCACCCTCCCACGATGGCAAACCCCGACGGGAATTCGATACCCTGCTCCGATTTAAACATTCCTTCGGCTCTGCATCGCCTACACCCAACCTCCTCCCCCCTCCCGATCAGCTGCTCAGCTCGCCCTCTCACACGCCGCTCGCGGACCCTTTCCCGCGGCCGGCGGCTCGCCAAGGGTGCGTTTGGGGAAGGGGGGTTTTGCTGCCGCTCAGGGCAGAGGCCAGGGGAAGGGCACCAGCTTCAGCGGGGCTTCACTTTGGCAATGGGCATGTGCAGACACTGTGCACATGCCCATTAGGGCCGCATGAGGCCGGGCGGATTCTGCTGTTCCACCGGCAAAGCCCTCGCACAAGCCGCATCCTGAGAGAGCGGCAGAGCCAGACAGGGGGAGACCCACGCTCGCACTCACACGCGGCCAGACAGGGCGGGCGGAGGAATCGCCTAGACGTTTCTGGCTCCTGCTTTCTCCAGCGAGCGACTCCCCCGCTGCATGTGTTGGCCAAGCTAAAGGATCGCGTGATCCCAATGAAATACACAAAACTGTATCTCTGTGCTGATCCTGTGCCGGGAACAATGGGACCCGCGGCCGCCGGCGTGGGGCCCAGCCCCCAAAACGTGCTGCTAAGAGGATTTTTGGCGAGGTGAGGCTGGAAACTTTCCGGAGGAGCGTGAATGTACCAGTGACATGCCTGGCTCCCTCCTTCCCTGAGCGCCTGGTGATTTTCTGATTGGCAGCTTGTCCCTTGGAGGCTCACGGCGGCGCTGTCATGGGGCTGACATAAAGCGGTATCATCAGGTCCTCTTATTTCAAAGTGTGTGTGGTGGGGGGGGGGGGGACGAGAGTCCTCTGCCTCGATCGACTCCGTTCTTAGTCATTTTGCTTTGCAACCGATCCGCTGTGACTTCTTCCAGCCAAGTTCCCCGCCCGACAGCTGCGGGAGGCGGTCAGCAACGCAACCCACCCGCTCCCCCGGCGGCCAGCTCCGGCGGGCAGGACACTAGGAGCCGCGGCTGAAGATGGGGCGAGGAGGCACCGCGGCGAGCCGCCGGCTGCCCTGAGGACTGACTAATCGTTTTCTGGGCGGCGGCAGGTGGGGAGGCAGAAGGGGGCGGGGGGTGGGGGCCGCCTGCTGAGCAACTCGTGCTGGAAAAGCCAGGAAGGCAACTGGCCCTGCGCTCCACGCGCGGCCACCTCCAGCCCCTCGGTGCCACGGGGCGCTGGTGTGATTCCCTCGCAAGCGGCGATTCCCCTCCGACCGGCGCGCTGCTTTAAAGCCAGACGGCGCGGAGTGTGTGGCAGGGGGCGGGGGACTGGCCGCCCGCAATCCATTCAGCCCAGCCCGGCTCACACGGGGGATCTACAACCGAGCAGCCGCAGCCCCCCTCCTCCCCCCCCCCCGCTGTGTGCTGTGTGGGTCTGTGTGTGTGTGTGCGTGTGTGTGTATGAGGGGGATTGTTGTTGTTGTTGTTGTTGTTGTGGCGAGCACGCCTCCCCTAGCCGCTCCATGAGGGGGAGTGGGCGCTCCGCTCTCCTCGCTGCCTGCGCGGGCTTGGAGACCAGGCGGCAACCAGCGGCCAGCCCCCGCCTCCCCGACAAACTCGGCTGTGCGCTGGCGACAGCCGCGGTGGGCTCGGGGCTTCTGGCGCTCGCCCGGGCTTCCCTTCGCCGCCCCAGCCCCGCTGCCCTTGGGTGCCTGCTCCCTGGGGCCGGCTGGCGGGTGGAAGTCAGACAATGAGGCGCTGGGAAACTCCTCTAGGGCACAGCCGCGTTCCGGGAGGCAACGAGCCTTAGCAGCCCCCCCCCAGCGCACACACCCACCGAGCGCCTCGGCTCGGCCGGATTTTTTTTTTTTTTTTTTTTTTGCCCGGGTGTATTTCAGGCCGGAGGGGCAGCTCCCGTCTGCCTGGGCTCCCCCGATGATTTTGCCTCGGCTCCGGGAGAGCTTCAGATCGCACCTCGCCCTCCTGAGCTCCCTCTGCACTAGGATGTTGCGGCAGGTTTTGCACAGGGGGCTGAGGACGTCTTTTTCCAGACTCGGCCACTTCATTGCCAGTCACCCGGTGTTCTTCGCCTCCGCACCTGTGCTGATCTCGATTTTGCTGGGCGCCAGCTTCAGCAGGTACCAGATCGAGGAGAGCGTGGAGTATCTCCTGGCCCCCAAACACAGCCTGGCCAAGATCGAGAGGAACCTGGTGAACAGCCTTTTCCCGGTGAACCGCTCCAAACACCGGCTCTACTCTGACCTGCAGACCCCTGGGAGGTACGGCAGGGTCATCATCACATCCTTCAGGAAGGCGAACATGCTGGACCAACATCATACTGATCTGATCTTAAAGGTAAACCTCTGCTGTATTCCGAGTTATTCGCCTCCTCCACACCTCATCTCTCTCTCCATCCCATCCCTCTTCTTTGAGCCAACCTTCCCCACCTTCCCAATGTGTGTTATAATAACACAGACACTGTCCAGATACACATTTATGCCTCTTGGGGTATGCCCTACCTTCCATAGACAATGTGTGTCTTGTGAACACAGCTACTAAGTCACATCCCAGCAACAGTTGGGATGACTACTTATTTTAAAAATCAGAAATCTCCCTTATTTGTGGATGAAATAACCTAGACAACACTGTGTATTTTGGTGAATAAGGAGGTCAGGGCAGTTTGTTAAACAATTCTTCCAGCATTCTTTATTATTCTTACAGTCATGCCTGTGAGTTAAGTTCACTCTGAATTCAGTAACTGTTTTTGAAGTTTGAGTACAAATCTGTAAACTGCTTGGGGGAGAGGGGGGTTGCTCTGTATGGATTGCCAGGTATGGACTGCCTGTGACTTTCGGGTACAGAATAGCTTGAAACCTCCATTTCTCTTGGAACCAAATTACATACCAGATTGATCATTTTTAACTGGTAGTATTTCCTCCTACACTCATTCTCACAAGCCTTTTTTGCGTTTTTGTTTTTTTTTTATAGAAAAAACAGCCTGGTTGTAAATTTGAGGCATTGTACAGTTTGTGATGTAGAGGATCAAGTTACATCAGGTTGCATCTTGTCATATAATTTATGTTGCATGGAATATGTAATCTGATGTAATGTGACATTTCATAATACAATTTAGCCTAACGTGTCAGAAATATGAATTTCTTTAATTTCATTATCTGGTCTAGACTGCAATAGTTGAGTAGGTTTTGGGGGGCAGGGAGGGAAAGTGGGATGGATGTAAACATTGAGCTGCAAGAGGGTCGAGTTCCAGAAAGAAAGAAGAATCTCTGGAACATTTGGAAATATTCAAGGTGTGGCTCTTAGAATCTACACACTTTAGCATTAAACTGTACGAGTACATGTTAACATTGTTCCCCTGTGGAAAGTATAAAGACTGTCAACACTTTTCTCTTTGCTGAATGTCAAACCATCAAAACACGCAAAAGATAATGTTAATGTGAACAGTAGAGAGTGTCTCTCCTAAAATGAGAAGGGAAGTAAAAAAAATATATTCTGACAGAGTTCTGGGAGATTTCACTCTTTTCACTAAACTAAATGAGTTTCAGTGGATTAATTTTTCTTATTTCAGCTATAGTACTATTGCACTGATCCACCCAAGTATTTAATATTTTTCCTTTTTGTTGGTGACATATCAACAAACAGCAATCAGCAAATAGACTTAATGAATGTAGTCTCAGTAAGTCTAGTAACATTTCAGTGGTAAATAAGAAAACTCCAGAGAGGACAATTTTCATTCCTTCATTTTCCAGTTTTTCTGAACTGCATTTGCATCCAGGATGTGCATATTCATTCAGTCACAGATTAAAAGTTATAATGGATTTTTCCTCTGTAGTGCTATCTCTAGAAATCTGTAGTTTAATCAATAGAATAGTGACACACAAATAAATGTTACTTTGAATCTTTCCACAAGCAAACTTCTGCATTCGATTTATCATATCAGGGAGAAAGCTATAATTTAGAAAGTTCTATCAGTTTTAAATGCTGCCTCTTTTTTTATAGCTGAAATGTTCCCACAAAATGATTATTTTTCACTTACTGAGATCATGATTAACCACGCTATTGTCATTTGACTCCATTTACTTATTGTTAATCTGACATCATCAAGCATATAAAATACATTTTTACAGAAAATACAAAATACATTTGTTCTAATTATTGGTCTGTTTGTGGGCAGACCCAGGCACAGATAGCAGCCTAAAGAACCCTGTAGATGGCTCAGGAGATTGGTTATGAGCAGTGGGTCTAAACAGATCAAAATAGGAGGCGGAGCTCACAGCTCTTGCTCTTATGTGGTCATGCGGCATTGCATCGTCTTGTGGTGACAGGGCGCAGCAAGTGAAAGAGAATGAGAACTAGATGTAGGTTTTTATGCTGTACCTATCACCACTATATCTGAGCACCAAAAAGAACAAGAGCACAAATGTAATCTGAGGGGAGTTCATGTTTCCATGCAGTCCAAAAGCCAGCCAAACAAAGTACTGTGACTACATATAGTGTGGGTGATGGCGAGGTGCTTACCCCACCTGTTTTATAACCGCTGCCACATAGACATGATCAGGATAGAAAATGTGTTTAATAATATCCTGCATTTTAAAAGGTTAAGACATTTCAAAGAGAGAATTTGAACAAATCATTGTGCATTGTTTGTCTTTTCTTCTGTAGTGGAGGGGAAGTTGGCCTAGGGACAACAAGCTTTAGAGCAGTGGTTCTCAAGCAGGTGTACGCATACCTCTAGGGGTACACAGAGGTCTTCCAGGGGGTACATCAACTTATTTAGATATTTTCCTGGTTTTATAACAGATTACATAAAAAAACCATAGTAAAGTCAGCACAAACTAGAATTTTCATACAGACAAAATGAGAAAGTAAGCAATTTTTCAGTAATAGTGTGCTGTGACACTTTTGTATTTTTATGTCTAATTTTGTAAGCAAGTAGTTTTTAAGTGAGATGAAACTTGGGTACCGCAAAACACATCAGACTCCTGAAAGTGTTACAGTACTCTGGAAAGTTTGAGAACCACTGCTTTAGAAGAGGCAGATGGGAGACTTCAGGATGGGACACCCTGTCTTCTCACATCAGTTGCTGCTGTTCCAGCTACTAGCTGAAGCACTGGGAGTCACAGAAACTCCCCAGCCAGGCACCAGCTGCTTTTGCTGCATCTCCTCCAGATTCCCCTACCTGCTTTCTCCTTCACCTCACCAGCCAAGGAGAAAGGGGAGAGCTTTGGAGTGCTCGCATTCCCCCACTCACAGAAGGAGAAGAAGGAGAGCTCTCCCCCTGCTTTTAGCAGAAGAATGTGTGCTTCCACACAGTCACCCTGGTAATGATATGAAACATTTAGTCTGGTTGGAATCAGAATAAGGTTGATAGCACTAATACTTACCATCTAACAGCTTTTTGGTGGCCTATCTAAAATGGTTTGGTGGTCTGTGTCCAGTTCCCAATGGACAGATGTCCACAGTGAAGCGGGGAGGGAGAAACTATCTTCACAACAGGCGCTGAAGGACACCTTGTTGGCAGTCTGGGAAATGAGGTATGAAATGGAGAATAGAATGGAGTCTGAATCACCCTATCACTGGACCAGTTCAGACAATGCTGCCAAACCTAGAGACACAGCCCTCTCCCCCCAGTGGGCATACTGAGTGTTAGTGTGGTGTAGGTGCTCACGCCTCAGAGCCAAGTACTGATGAGTATAGAAGCTACTACACATGTCCTAGCAGTTTTGTGATGATAACTAGTGCATTCTAGAGAATCAGGCCATCTTGCCCTGTATAACAGCCTGGCATGGACACAATGCTGATTACCCTTTTCCTATTTAAGAGGAAGCCTCCATCCACTGTTCTCCTAACTACCACCACAAACCAGTTCTAAACACACTGCTTGTTGCCTCCCCGAACTAGCACAGAAATTACAAAGTAGCAACAAAATAGCTTTATGGGCCTGTGACATTCATGAAATGTCTAATCCCTCTCACATCACATTGAGATAGAGAGATAAAGGTAGTAGGGCAGCACAGGAATTTTATAATTCCATTGCCTATGCTGTGCCTGTTCAGTAGTTAAATACAGGGCACTGACATCCTGCATTGTCAATCCAGACCCCTTTTCTGTCCAAAATTCACTATTTTGTAGAGAGGAGAGAGAAATGTAATAAAAATATAACCAAATATATTGTTTTCACATCTGCACCTCAACACAGACCTGCAAGAAGAAAAAAATATTTGGATATTTGGTCCAGGTCATCATCCAAAAACGTTCAGAGATCTTATGCAAAACTTCTCCCATTCTCTTTCATCTAGAAATGAAGCTGACAATACTGCAAGGGCTTCTTCTATTTTAGTATGGTATTTCCACTTTCAGAGGAAACCAGGAAAATTAAAGGCACACAAAATCTGCAAAAAACACTAGTCAGGCACTTTAAAAAAAAAGTTTGATTTAGATTCAGCTGGAGTTTGATGTCAATATCTGGGTCTTTTGTTTGAGCCTCTTTGCTCAGCCCTAGTCACAGTGAGCCCACTGTATTGCACATTAATTTTAAATTAATCTTTTTTTCTACTCTACCTCTGTTATTATATTGATAAGAAACACTATAAGAATATTTTTGTTAAATTTAAAGTGGCTTAAAGTTAAGGTAAAAGAGTAATATGCCTGAGAGCAAAAAAGGATTTTTATATTCACAGTTGTGTATATACAGATATAGAGATGCTGAGTTTTTGAGAACTACACTAACCTCACATTTTCAGCAGCAATGTTTATTTGCCCCTTCTTTCACATAGCCTGCCATAGTGAGAGATAGATATTTAAGTAAATATCTAGATATATGTGGAGGTAAAAATTAGGATAAAATATTTATTTCTGAAATTCATAGCTCCTACTTATTAATAAACAGGTTAATTGTAGGGGTTTTGTACCATTGTACTCCCCCTTGTTATTTGGTTGTTGTTTCTTTAATAGGTTGTTATTTAATTATTTCATATGTCAGTAAATATCACATCTGCATATGGTAGATAATATTTTCTACGATTTTCTCGTTCATATTCCGGATGGATAGTTTCTACAGATGGTGAAACTCATGGGGAAAATAATTCAGTTACGCTCCAATGTTTGCGTTATCTATAATCATTATCTTATAGATATGCTGCAAGTATAGAAAATCATTTTCAAAAGTCAATGGGGGCTGCTGGCTGCTCAGCACTTCTGAAAATAAGGACACCTAAGATTTTGGAGCCTAATTTTAGGTACCCATTTTTGACATCTTGGCCACCTCTTAGCTATAGTTAGTTTTACTAATACAAACACACATACAAATGTACAAGAAATATAGCTACGTGACACTGCATAGGTATGTATATAGCAAATTTTAACTATTTTGCTCAAAAGTTGAAAAACAGTTCTAACTGTGGCCAAACTGTGAAGTGAGCTGAAAATAAAGGGCCAAATCATGCCTTTAGGAAAAGGCTGCAGAAAGAAGGAAAGAATCCTCATGTAAGAGGAAAGTGTATGAAAGCAGTGGAAGTGCAAGACATTTGTCCTAACAGCACAATGTCATGAGGCTAAAATGTGCCTTATGCAAAAACCAAGTGGAATTAAGATATGCAGTTAAGATCTGGGTACAGCCAGGTGAGAAAGAAAAATACATAGGAACATGGTGCAAGAACAGCAAGGAAATACAAGTGCAGAAACATCAATGTCAGCATTAAGTTACAGTGACTTCTGTGTGTGAGATGATACAGGCTGTCAGGAGCAGATCTGTCTGTACCAGGACCCATAAAGTTCCCTGCTGCCTTTAATTCACAAAGACCTCTAATTTACTCCCACACATGTATCCCCTTCTGCCACCATTTAACAATAGCTCCTCCAGCTATTCTTTGCCTTAAAGAGGTCCCCTCTGCACTTCTCCTTTGGCCCTTTGATGATTTTCAACAGCAGCCACTATCCCTTCCCTGGGATGGCAAAGATCATGGCACAACCTCAACAGCATGATGCCTCAGGAACTGAGTGGCTTCAAAGGCACAGAACTTTGAGTAATGCTCCTCTTCCAGTGGAGGAGATGACACGGACCAAAGTTTGAACTAAAATGATCATTGATGACTTTACAGCTTGTGACAGACTCCTTTCCCAAACAGAAAGAGAGTTTTATTTGGGACATTTGCCCTCTATAAAGACACGTACCAAGTTGCCAGCCTACCTTAATAATGACTCAAGAATTAGAACAAAAATTGGGGGGTGACCTAAATCTTCCCATCTGAGTGTTAAAGCTGCAGCATTTTATCTTAGCTGTAGCACAAATGTTCTTCTTTCAGATGCTCCAAACAGGGATCTACCTTGGCTGTGCACCATGTGCCTGTTGGAGCAACAGCATCTGAAACAGGGTAGCCAAATGAATCGTGTTCAGCTCAATGTAGCACACATTCAGCCTGAATTGTCATGACATTGGTTGAAATGAAGATCATATTGGGTACAAAAGCTTTTTTCCCTAGATTAGAAAAGAAAATTATTCATACAGTCTCCTTGAATTTGGA
Organism: Lepidochelys olivacea; assembly: GCF_965140295.1. Lineage (NCBI taxonomy): Eukaryota > Metazoa > Chordata > Testudines > Cheloniidae > Lepidochelys > Lepidochelys olivacea. The sequence continues at coordinate 144,577,167 of NC_140411.1, forward strand.
AAAAGAAAAGGAGTACTTGTGGCACCTTAGAGACTAACCAATTTATTTGAGCATGAGCTTTCGTGAGCTACAGCTCACTTCATCGGATGCATCCGATGAAGTGAGCTGTAGCTCACGAAAGCTCATGCTCAAATAAATTGGTTAGTCTCTAAGGTGCCACAAGTACTCCTTTTCTTTTTGCGAATACAGACTGACACGGCTGTTACTCTGAAACCTTGGATTTGGAGCCACTAGGAAAATGGATGGAAATATGTATACTGGAAAAGCACACATTCCTGTAATACTCAATTGTTAATGCAAATAATATAGTAACTTAAGTAACTTTCTGTATTTTGAAAATCACTGAAGGATTTTAATTACATTGAAAATTGTTTAGTAGTTCTGTTCCCCTCATGTTTTGTGCAGATTACAAATAGTGCTGGTGAAAACATGACTTATTTAATTAATTGTAATGTCTCATTCAGACTTTACAGTCTGGGTGAACATATATATATATATACACACACACATATATATAAAAGTCCAGTATCCCATACTGTTTGTTTATTGCATATTCTCAAGTTACAGGTGAATTGCCGTTAGTCTTTAATATTTACTTATGAACTGTTATGGTCTGTTGGTTTCATCCATCTGCTTTGCATGCAGGTTACAAACGCATACTGGAACTTCTTGTGCAAGACAGTGCTTTCCATCGCATTGGTGTACACTGTTACTGTAGACACACAAAAGTGAGGCTGAGAGTAGAATCTGGCCCATTATGAAATGTTTATGGCACAGTTACACATCTTTCCCCTTCATCCTTCATGTGTTCATGTTTTTATAATGAAGAACCCTTATTTAAAACATTGCTAAAGATTCAGGGCTCATTTCTGTCCACATTTGTACAATATGCAAAGTATTTCCCCCTGTAAATTAAGAGAGCTGTGTAAATATGTTCTCTCACTTAATTCAGATGGATGCATTCCTCTTTACTGGGACAATTTTCTGAAAATATTCAATCAAAAAGCACTATGCAAAAATAGATGGAGATCATAGAAAAACAGAAGAACTTTACAGTAGTTCAATAGAGGTTTTTTCCTCTTTTTCCTTTCCATTGGCACAAGTTACCCGTAAAAATTACCAACAAAATAAACTAGACAAAGGCAACTTTAACTTAAAATGAAACCATAGGCTTAAGTAGCATTGCCAGCCGCAAGCATTCAGAAAATCATGAGATTGTAAACAATAATACATTTGGAGTTCTTTGTTTGCCTTCTGGGTTTTAAGCTTTGCTCGATAGCCAGGAAGGTATACGTTTTTTGGTTTTGTTTCTTTTAATGAAAGTTGAGATGATCAAATAACCTACATGACTTCAGGAGCTGGGGCTTTAAAAGAAACACCAAATACTGTGAGAATCACAATACAATTGCAAGAGTTGGCAACATGTAAAGTCATCTCCAATACTGACCCATCAGATGCCCATTGATCCTGCAATTTAGAGACTAAACAAATTACAGTAAAAATATATTTATGATATGGCATCACAAAGCTCAGACTCTCATAACAACGTATGTCCCTATTTTTGTCAAATTACTCATTTTAGGAGGAAAATATTTCCATCTAACTAATTTTATTTAGCTAGCTATTTCTCTACGATAGGTCAAGTGACACAGCATAATCCAGTGTGACGCTATGTATTGTCACCCATAAAATATTATACCACATCATTTGAAAACAAAACCAAAAACAAGTACATTTTTGAAACCCAGACAGCAAGCTGCAAACATTGTGTGAATCAGGTAAAGCACAGTTCACGCATTACCACTATCCAAATTATGTCTGGCTAGTTTTACACATGCTTAGTTTTAATAATCTGACTCCATTAAAGTCAGAGTCTCTTTAATGGGAGTTGAATTAGGCCATAAGATTCCAGTTGATTTTTGGTAACTCATTTGCCTGGAAGTAAATTTATACCATTAACCACAGAGCCTTAAAACCTGTAACAGACATGGGACTATATGTGGTTCTTCAGCTGCTTTCTCTGTGCTGTTCAGCCATGACTTTGATCACAGTACCATGTTGTATAGCATGGTTTTACAGGATTTCTTGGAATGCATCATTTTGCAAATGAATCAGCAGTTTCAACCCTTTCATCTGGAATATAATTTGTTTACTTTAAAGGGACATTGCTAACTTGAATTTTTATAATATGTCTTTTGATAGAGCCCCATTTACATAGTATGTGCAGACTTCTAAATCAGAAAGTTCCTTTTTTAAAAGGGGAGGAGGATTTTTCCCCTTTCTGAGTTTAAAAGGGCCTTCTGAATAGGCATAAGGGCAAAAACAAACTGTCTCCTTTGTCCTGAGCATGCCCCTGACTGCTGCCTCTTTGCTTTCAGTTCCAGAGTTGCTGTTACTGATGCTACTGGTTAATGCCCTCTAGCAGTTCCTGGAGAAGGACTTCACCATCATCAGAACAGTGAAACTGACTGTAGAGAAAGGTCCTTATTCTCAGTTTCTCCATTCCTGCACTTGAGGCAGATATGGGGGGACTGGGAGCCAAACGTTACTTTAAACTACCTTTGCATTTCCCATATTTGGAGCTATGCAGGGATCTAGATGATCACAGTGGTCCCTTCTGGCCTTGGAATCTATGAATTCGTGCCCTGCCCAACCCAACCCCTGCCCTAATGTAAGTTATAGCAGCCTTACATTCTATTTCCCTTTGACCTCCTATAGGTCTTGGGAAGCAGAAAAGTGGGGGGACTGGGAATGTGAATTTTAGTTGACAATGCCCCTCTAAGCAAGAAAACTTGAAGGTTGTCAATTATTATTTAATTCATGACAGATGCACTTTCAGGTACAAGAGCAAAACCAGCATGCTATCATGGCTGAAGTGATATTACAGAATTCTCATGTGCAGTGCTTTGCTGCACCAGCGATATGCTGGGTTCTAAAGTTACACCGTTAGTGAACTGAGAAACCTGTACGCCATGATGAACCAGCACCACTTGCCCTTTGAGGATCTCGGATAAAAAATATTTGTGCAGATTATATTCATATTACTTCAATTCTCCCTTTCTAGGTATAAGACTATGAGGGATGGGAAAACTGATTAGGAATAAATAAGACTGTCTGACCCGTCCTTACTCCAAGCTTCGAATGTCACATCTTTTTAAATCCTTATTACTCACCATTAAACTACTTTGCAATGTCTAAATGTATCCTCATGCTGTCCCAATTAAACAGTAGTCACAACTATTCACTAAACTAAACACTTTCCCGAAGGGATGTCATAATATACCTTGTTCAAATGAAGTTGCATATAGTGTAATCATTTAACTTCATAGCACCTTTCAGCACAAAGCATTTTACATATTCTGTATCCTACAAAACAAAGAGTTTGGATTTCTGCTCTAAATGAAAAATTCAATGCCAATCTAACAATCAAGTTCCTAAAATGCCTTCATATAAGGAGAGCCATGGAACTGCAGCTGTCTCTGGGAAAGAGGGAAGTAGCCAACTGACACACAGGCTGATGGATCAGCGTGGAGAGGTAGATATTCTATGATGCTGTTGCACCAAACCAAATTCTTCCTGAGTGTTCCTTAGTATTCACACACAAGCAAGAGTGGTTTAGTTTCTAAGATCTGGTCTGAAAACAGCACATAGTAAACTGGAGGGTACTGAATGTATCTGCTTCCAGGATGAAGGTGTGAGTCAACCTTCTTTATGGCTGAAACAGTGCTCAGTGCATGTAGTGGGTGGGGAGGATATGAAGGGAAAGGTGGTTTTACACCACTTTTCCACCCATCTCTGATTCTTGGCCAGGGGTCAATTTGGCTCTCGGCACAATTTAGAGCAGCCTCAGCGCTGCTCTAAATTGCACCATCTTGTAATAACCTTCAAGGGCCGTTATACTATCCAGGGATTGGCAGAGCACAGTGCATTCTGGTTGCTCCCCTTCCTTCCCTGATGCATCCCTGGAATGTTCCCTATGCTGGCAGAGTGGGGAAGCCCAATAGCCATCTCCAGGTTACTTGAGTCTTCTCCTAGGTCAGAAGATATCCCGTCTGTCTGGCTAAGCCAGTATTATAGCCCATTTGCTCTGCCAGTACGCAGAAAAAAGACCACACTACATGATATGATCTGGTCTCTGAATCAGAAATGATGGCCTCCAGGGAGAATGAGTATTTCAAATACCATGTTTAGCTACTAGCTTTTTAGTAAAGATAAACAGAATTGTTGGCAATACAAATTATTTTCTAACCTAAATAAGAAAAGGTTTCGGACACACAAGAAAAGGAAATACAAGAGAGTTGAGGCAAAATAGGTAAGTAGAGTAAATAATATATATTTTAAATTATATATAATATATATTATTTTAATATAGATTTTAAAATAATATATATTATTTTTAAAAGTTATATCATTGTTTGGGGGGGGTTAAATTGCAGCATCCTACTCTGTGCATCCTTCCTCAAAGAGATCAGTTGCTAATCTAATTCAGGCAGCAAATAATTCCATTTTAAAAAGTATTTTATTCTTGTCAGCTACACTTCTATAAATGGCATTTGTTTTTACAAATATAGTTGATGAAATATATTTATTGGCTGCTACCACAAAAACTCTAAACAGATATCTACATTTGATTTCAGGACACTTCCATAACACCATGAAGTTGAAGGATATATTCTGAAATAACTGTTGCATTAGTTTTCAAACAGAACAGAAGCCTTTCAACTTGGGACAGTCTCAGAAGACAGGAAGATGACCCATTACCTCCAGCATTTTCCTGTGAAGTCTTCTATTTTGTTTTGCAGGACTGTTGTGCAAAAATCTTTAATCACAAATTCCTATTTGTAATCTCTCCATGAGGGAGAACTTAGCCTGCATACTCTGGTTAACATTATATCCTTCCAATCCTCTGGAGAGGTTTGTTGTTTCATTTCCTTTTCCCAACCTAGCTTCACGTTGTCAGTATTGCGCTATAATTTTACAGAAAATAAAAGTTACTCAAATACAAGTGAAACAAGCCACATAATTGCAAGACAAACAAGTTCAACGGGCAGGAATTTTGTTTCTTCTTACACATATTGTTTATATCATAAGAATTGGAGACAATTTCAACTAGATTTATCCCAATAGTGGACTATGTAAGATAATTACAAGATAATCGAATCACTGGTAAAATAAATAATACATGGTATGCACGTTTTTCTACAAATATGGTGAAATTCTGGCTACACTGAACCCACTGTGTTTAGACAGCTAATCCATCTCCACCAACAGAGCCTGCAAGCTCCATTGTTATTGTGGGTACCTTCTCTCATTTTCTTTTTCAATCACAGTTTTCTTCTACAGAAAACATGTGTGCTAAATATTGCTTGAATTCAGTCCCTTCACTGTCTGTATAAACTGAGAATCCCCCGGGATTCTGTGGATGGCAGCAAATGTAATATAAAGAGGAAAGGATTTTTTTCTTCCCTAGGACAGTGCTCTCTGTCCTGCCAGGCAGCAGGTCAGATTATAATTACTCATCATTTAAAAAAAATTAGAGACATTTCTAATTCAATCTCCCAACTCATCAGTAAATGTGTGTTAATATCCCTGCTTTACAGATGAGGAAACAAGAGACTTTCCTGACACCAAAGAATCAGGAGAACCAAGATCTTTTGATTTACTGGCAAACCCCTGCACTTTACAAGCAAGTCATTGAGCTTTTCCATATGTCAGTTTTCCTGTCTTTAAAGTTGACCTAATGAGAACACTTTGCACCTACAGAGGGCTTTTCCATCTATAGATCTCAAAAACAGCAAATGTGGTCAAGCAAACATGAGTAGACAGCTTTTATAGGCTATACACACACAAGCACTTAGACTGGATCCTTTTTTTCTAAGAGGAACTGTGCTCAAGTGAATGAGACATGAGTCTATAATCTGATTCTGTTCACAGCTCTGCCACACACCAAGTGATCCTGGGCAAGTTAAGTCAGCTTTGTGCCTCAGTTAACCCATCTGAAAAATGTCAAAGATATTGTTGGTCTTCTGCAAGGAGTGTTGTGAGCCTTCACAAAAAAGGGATTGGGGAGTACATTGAATTATTAAAACCAGTCAGATAAAGGGATGGAAATTGAATTTGGGATATTCTGGCTCCCAGCCCCATGTTTACTCCCCTACACTTTGAGAAGGCAAGGGGTCCCTTTGACCAGATTCCATGTTTCCCTGAAGCATTTTCACAGCAGTCTTGATCATTTCAGAGTAATTCAGGGGCCTATGGAGTGTAGCACTTTGAGCTAGATCCCCAGGTGAGCCAGAGCAGTGCACCAGGAGAGGAAGGGAAGGACACCTTCCTACCTTCCTGATTTTGAGAGCTGCCAAAGACCAAGCCAGCTCCTGGTGCAAGTTAGAGCAACCTCAGCACTTTTCTAACTTGCACCAGCTGATGATGGCCCTCAAGCGGTTGCTCCATCAGCCAGGATGGTCGGAGTACATGACATTCTAGCCCAAGCCACTCCCATACCCTGTGTAAAGAGTGGCTATCATACGGGTGGCTTTTCATGGAATCTTGCCTCCTTATGGCAGGTTTAAGTACCCTTTGCACCACTACAGGAGCACAAAGAGGACTTAACTCGTCCTGAGGATCTGCCTCTATAAGTTTATCAGGGTACCATATGCAAAATAAACAATATAGTTTGCAAAGATTCCTAACACTGCCAAGTTAAAACATTTTTTCACCAGAATACTGAATGGGCCTTCACTATACTTAAGGCTATTCCCCTGCCAAATTTCAACCTTCTAACTCCACCTGATTTAGCTGGAAGCTGATTCAAAAGAAGTCACAAGATTTTATTTTATTTTTCCCATGGGGACAGTGCAATTTTCCCACTCTTTTCCTCTTTCAAAAATAACAGCCTTTTTTGCTCACATTTTCCAGAACAATTCACTTTTGGTCAGAGATTAACCATGGAAAATTTCAGCCTAAACAGTATGCTTCAGAAGAATACAAGCACCTCTGAAAAGGAGCTGGGATACAACTGTAATGTAGCAGGCCCCAACCAGCAACTCCTAAAATAAAAGGTTTTGCCAGCTAATATGTTCTTCCAGGAGGCTCTAACGTCTAACTTTAGCCTCCCTCATCATCTCAACTCTTTGCTGTAGTTTGGGTGGATAGGACTACAATTTAATTAATGCCGGATAGTTTGGTCCTGCTATCCTGACAATCCTGGCACATAGGACATGCAGCTGTGATCTTTCCTTTGTCCTGAGAGAGGGTTAACTCTCCCACTACCAGTCAACAGGGTCTACTACACTCACCCTAGTGGCACATTGAAATGACCTGTCATGTTGCTTTTCTGTACTGCATTCCTGATAGTTGTCTGATGCAGTGGTCATTTAGCAATCCTGATTATTATTACATTGCCATAATGTAGCTGGTCTGTAGCTGTGTCTTTTGCTTCACTTGGAAATGAAGCATTCTAGTTTATTGGAATGATGTTTTGTTTTGGGAGAGGGTGAACAGCAGATGCACCTAGCATTTATAGAAGTCAAAACATAATTGAGTTATGAGTAAAGGAAATTGGGGGAAAATATCAGTACTTTAGTGCATGTTTTGCATTTTTATAATGTGCTTACTATTAATATTGTAGCAATTAGAAATTTTTTTTGCCTAGAGTAAATAGGAAATGGACCGAGATGACAAAGCTGCTGTCATTCTGCCTGCTATGGTGCACAATTAACTGATGAATAATGTGTGTGATTTTTCTCCTCCTTACAGTTGCACTCAGCTGTGACCAGGATCCAAGTACAAAGACCTGGTTTCAATTACACATTTGCCCATATATGTATCCTGAATAATGACAAGACTTGCATAGTGGACGACATAGTGCATGTACTGGAGGAGCTAAAGTCTGCTCGATCTTCTAATCGAACTAATTTTGTTATCACATATCCAATCACTCGCTTAAAGGATGGCAGGGAAGTGTATAACGGGCACCAGCTTGGCGGGGTTACCGTGCACAGCAAAGATCGGGTGAAGTCTGCAGAAGCCATCCAGCTCACCTACTACTTGCAGGCGATCAACTCTCTGAATGACATGGTAGCAGAAAAGTGGGAATCCATCTTTCGTGACACTGTCGAACTTTTCCAGAAATCCAACAGGAAAGTCAAAATGTATCCCTTCACTTCGTCTTCGCTGAGGGAGGATTTCCAAAAGACGAGCAGGGTGTCAGAACGTTACCTGACCACAAGCCTGGTCCTTGTGGTCACTTTGGCCATACTCTGCTGTTCCATGCAGGATTGTGTCCGCAGCAAACCTTGGCTTGGCCTTTTAGGATTGTTAACGGTGAGCTTAGCCACACTGACTGCAGCTGGAATCATCAATCTGACTGGTGGGAAATACAATTCCACCTTCCTGGGAATTCCCTTCATCATGTTAGGTAATTATCTCATTCTATTTTTTGGTGGGGGTTTCTGGTTCTTTGACATATTTCATGGGCAGCAGAAAAGAAGCCAAGTATCACTGCATGAATCCCAGTACCCATTCACTGTGACACTGCAGTGTACTCCTCCTCATCATGAATTCATCTGGTATTTGCAATAATAATGCTTATGGACATTAAAAAAAAAGGCTCCACAGGGACTCGGTTGTTCTGTAGCACCATTTGGTGTGACATTCTGCTCATGTGGCAGATAGAGACAAGTTTGTGCTAGTGAAGTATATTATGCAAGAGAGGGGAACCAACAGCAGCTTCTCTGTGGAAATTTGATTATGTTTTTTGGTACTCAGCTTTATAAGGAAACCTTTGCACAGGACCCTTTTGTGAAATTAAAATATCAGCTGCCTTGGTAAATAAAAGGGGCACTTTTCATTTACAGAACAATAACTGTATCCCCTTGAGTACACACTGTTGTTTTATCATGGGCTTATGTTTTAATCAGTCTGTTTAGGGAATAAATGCAGTAGTAGGCAGTTTTTTGTGGCATTTCACTTGAAAAAAGTGAATTTGCCAAGGCACTTTAAGTAGCAATATGCACTGTCTCTTGCTGACCAGGCCAGCTCACACCATTCAGCATCAAGCCCTGCAAATGATTAAAGTATTGACAGACAATGAAGATTGTCCTGTGCAGACCTGGTGGCTGGAGGCGTTAAAACAGAGATTTCTGTCTGTCTCTATTTTTATACTCCACTCACCCACCATAATTTTTTGGGTATCAAGACTAGGAGAGTCAGATTGTACCTGATCTGAAGTCAGTGGAAAGACTTTTATTGACTTCAAGTGTCTTTTGATTAGGCACATTTTGAGGAAACTTGGCACTAAATCAGAGCAGGCAGAGGACTTCACTAGTGGACATAAAAAAGATAGCTGGAAAGCTCATTCTGTTTGCTTTTGCATTTAGTCCATGAATGGTAAACACTTTGTACACTGCAGGTGTCTGATGTGTCCTTGTTCGCCACATTATTAATTTGTGAAGAATACCTCATGCATTGATTTGATAGTTTTCCCAGCTGAAAATCAGTGTGCAGTACTACACATTTTCAGCACAAGTGAATCTCCAATTATTAAGACACATCATGTAGTGATGTTACATGTTTCAGTAGGATTGTTTTATATTCAAAACTAGGCCTACTATGATGTTCATATAATATACTTGTGCTCCTGACATGTTTAATTGAAAGGATGTTACATTTTATAAAGCAGCCATTTAGGTGCAGAATATACGTAGTGAAAAACAGAAAGCAGACCCTCAAATGTCACATCAGAGGCAGCATGTAATTCTGATTTTCAAATCACATCCAAAAAATTAAAATAAAATGTAACATGATCAAAAAGAAATATCTTGCAGGAATTTTCAGTCACAGGGAGGCTAGCCATCTGCCCTGTTTTCATATATTTGACTTTATGTAATGTAAAACCGCCTTGATCAAACTAAGGAGATTATGCAAAATATCCTGTTTTTCTGTGTGTGTTATAAAGAGAATATTCACTGCAAAAATTAAATCTAAAAGTCCATCCATAGAAATGAAAGTATTTTGCATGGAGTGACTTTGAAATATGAAATGTTAGCTAGATTAAGGGATCAAATCTCACTCTGCTTGAAGACAACCTTTCACATTTTTAATTCATTGGCAATGAATATGCTGCAATATGCACTTCTTGGGGGGGGTAGAAGGGGTGAAAAGTTAACTATGGTAAATTTGCATGCAGTGTTGTTCTAGCCACGTTGGTCACAGGATATTTGAGAGATAAGGTGGGTGAGCTAATACAGTTTTACTCCGGATCTCCTCTGATTGCCAAACACTATAGACCAACATTATTTTTTAATTCAATTGTATTACTCTTTTTTTAGGAGTGAGTTTCTAGCAAGTAATTAAACTCTAAATAACTGTCAGAACCTAATAGCCCATTTCACTTGAATCCTCCATATGCTTTGCATGGATTAATATAAACTCCTAAAAATCAGACATGGACATGAAGGACAGATATACATTTTTTTAATGAGAACTGGTTTAATCAAGGGGACAATTGGAAACACAATTTTTTTTCTTCTGACAGCAAAGTGAAGCAGGACATAGAATGATTCTGAACAGATTTCAACAAATATTTCACATATATACATTTAAAATATAAAGTCTCCCTTTAGGTAACTGAAGGCTAGAGGTTCAATCTAACATTGATTGTAGTCAGTGGAGATACTCTCAGTTAACTTCAGCAAGGACTAGATCAGACCCTAGATTTACTAACCTTCAGAGAATATAGATTTCTGATCTGTGGTTTAGTGTGGTAGCTACTACTTACCCATGTTTTCCTAGCTGAACATGGGCTCCCAGAGTAACACAGTGGCCTAAAGAGTGAGTGCGATCCTGGGATGCATAAACAGGGGAATCTCAAATAGGAGCAGAGAAGTTATTTTACCTCTGTATTTGGCACTGGTGGAATACTGTGTCTAGTCCTGGTACCCACAATTCAAGAAAGATGTTGGGAAATTAGAGAGGGTTTTGGAGAGCCACGAGAATGATTCAAGGATTAGAAAACATGCCTTACAGTGATAGAGCTCAATCAATTTAGTTTAACAAAGAGAAAGAAGGCTAAGGGGTGACTTGATTACAGTCTCTAAGTAGCTACATGGAGAGCAAATATTTAATAATGGGCTCTTTAGTCTAGGAGAGAAAGGTGTAACATGATCCAATGACTGGAAATTGAAGCTAGAGAAATTCAGACTGGAAATAAGGTGCAATTTTTTAAAAGTGAGGGAATTAACCATTGGAACAATTTACCATGGGTCATGGTATATTCTCCATCACTGACAGTTTTTAAATCAAGATTGGATATTTTTCTAAAAGATCTACCCTAAGAATTATTTTGGGGAAGTTCTGTGGCCCATCATATATAGGAGGTCAGACTAGATGATCACAGTGGTCCCTTCTGGCCTTGGAATCTATGAATCCATGATCTCATGACTACAAGCAAAAAGTTGACCGAAAAAAAAAACTTATTCCTGATACAAATCCTGACCTTACACAGATGCCACTATGCCACCACTGTGATCAACTACAGCTGGTCAAATAATATTTCTCAAATAATTTATTCATAACATTTCACAATATTTGTCCAGTTATTCACTGAATGTTTTTAGATGATTTGCCCAGTTACATACAGCCAGACTGATAATTCAGGTTTCAGAGGGGTAGCCGTGTTAGTCTGGATCAGAAAAAACAATGAGGAATCCTTGTGGCACCTTAGAGACTAACAAATTTATTTGGGCATAAGCTTTCATGGGCTACAGCTCACTTCATCAGATGCACGGAGTGGAAAATACAGTAGGCAGGTATAAAAATACAGCACATGAAAAGATGGGAGTTGCCTTCTAAGGTGCCACAAGGATTCCTCATTGTTTTTACTGATAATTCAGGCAATATATTTGCAAAACAAAGTATTCAGTTAATTTTGTACTATTTTTAATAGCTTATTGACAAATCCTTCTATTATTTACCTTGTGTCTGCCTCAACCCCTCCAACAGTGAACAATCTGTAGTGCAGAAAAGGTAGCTTCAGTTTCTGTATTTATTGAATTCTTTGCCTCACTAAGTCTTGATTGTGGTGGCTTTTATGTTGTGGACAGGCTTCTGTACCACAATTAGGATTCATCAATGCTTATTAAAACAAAGCAGAAATCAAATGAAGTCGTTGAAACAAACAGGCTTCTGAGATATGCTATTCAGTGAGCTTCAGCACTAGTCAGAAGTGCAACAGGAGCCTCTCCACCTGGTCCCAAAAGGGCAAGATTCTACTCTCACCATATACGAATGAGGTTTTAGGCACAGGGAGGACAGGAAGAGCTGCAAAGATTGGAATCTTATATGGCTCTGACAAGTGCTGTCTCAGCCATTGAGCTAAATATGGGAATTTTTGCAACAATCTTGTTTTCACTGTGAACATTTTGCACAGCTCTCGGTTAAATAACTGCTTCTTGGAGCAGCTAGTCCTGGAACCCACAAGAGGAGAGGCAGTTCTTGATTTAGTCCTAAGTGGAGCACAGGATCAGGTCCAAGAGGTGAGTATAGCTGGACTGCTTGGTAATAGTGACCATAATATAATTAAATTTAACATCCCTGTGGTGGGGAAAACACCACGGTAGCTCAACACTGTAGCATTTAATTTCAGAAAGGGGAACTACACAAAAATGAGAAGGTTAGTTAAACAGAAATTAAAAGGTACAGCGTCAAAAGTGAAATCCCTGCAAGCTGCATGGAAACTTTTTAAAGACACCATAATAGAGGCTCAATTTAAATGTACACCCTAAATTAAAAAACATAGTAAGAGAATCAAAAAAGAGCCACTGTGGCTAAACAACAAAGTAAAAGAAGTACTGAGAGGCACAGAGGCATCCTTTAAAATGTGGAAGTTAAATCCTAGTGAGGAAAATAGAAAGGAGCATAAACTCTGGCAAATGAGGTGTAAAAATACAATTAGGAAGGACAAAAAAGAATTTGAAGTACAGCTAGCCAAAGACTCAAAAAGTAATAGGAAAAATTTTTTAAGTACACCAGAAGCAGGAAGCCTGCTAAACAACCAGTGGAGCCACTGGACGATCGAGATGCTAAAGGAACACTCAAGGACGATAAGGCCATTGCAGAGAAACTAAATGAATTCTTTACATCAGTCTTCACAGCTGAGTATGTGAGGGAGATTCCCAAACCTGAGCCATTTTTTTTAGGTGACAAATCTGAGGAACTGTCCCAGATTGAGGTGTCATTAGAGGAGGTTTTGGAACAAATTGATAAACTAAACAGTAATAAGTCACCAGGACCAGATGGTATTCACCCAAGAGTTCTGAAGGAACTCAAATGTGAAATTGCAGAACTACTAACTGTGGTCTGTAACCCAGCTTCTGTACCAAATGACTGGAGGATAGCTAATGTAATGCTAATTTTTAAAAAGAGCTCCAGAGGTGATCCTGGCAATTACAGGTCAGTAACCTGACTTCAGTACCGGGCAAACTGTTTGGTTGAAACTATAGTAAAGAACAAAATTGTCAGACACGTAGATGAACATAATTTGTTGGGGAAGAGTCAACATGTTTTTTGTAAAGGGAAATCATGCCTCACCAATCTACTAGAATTCTTTGAGGGGGTCCACAAGCATGTGGACAAGGGGGATCCACTGGATATAGTATACTTAGAATTTCAGAAAGCCTTTGATACCGTCCCTCTCCAAAGGCTCTTAAGCAAAGTAAGCTGTCATGGGATAAGAGGGATGGTCCTCTCGTTGATTGGTAACTGGTTAAAAGATAGGAAACAAAGGGTACAAATAAATAGTCAGTTTTCAAAATGGAGAGAGGTAAATAGTGGTATCCCCCAGGGGTCTGTACTGTGCCCCGTCCTATTTAACATATTCACGAATGATCTGGAAAAAGGGGTAAACAGTGAGGTGGCAAAATTTGCAGATGATACAAAACTACTCAAGATAGTTAAGTCCCAGGCAGGCTGCGAAGAGTTACAAGAGGATCTCAAAACTGGGTGACTGGACAACAAAATGGCAAATGAAATTCAATGTTGATAAATGGAAAGTAATGCACATTGGAAAATATAATCCCAACTATACATATAAAATGATGGGGTCTAAATTAGCTGTTACTATTCAAGAAAGAGATCTTGGAGTCACTGTGGATAGTTCTCTGAAAACATCCACTCAATGTGCAGCAGCAGTCAAAAAAGCGAACAGAATGTTGGGAATCATTAAGAAAGGGATAGATAATAAGACACAAAATGTCATATTGCTTCTATATAAACCCATGGTATGCCCACATCTTAAATACTGCGTGCAAATGTGGTCGCCCCATCTCAAAAAAGATATATTAGAATTAGAAAAGGTTCAAAAAAGGGCAAAAAAATTATTAGAGGTATGGAATGGCCACTCTATGAGGAGAGATTAATAAAATTGGGACTTTTTAGCTTGGAAAAGAGACGACTAAGTGGGTATAGATAAGAGGTCTATAAAATCATGACTGGTATGGAGAAAGTAAATCAGGAAGTGTTACTTACTCTTCTCATAACACAAGAACTGGGGCCCACCAAATGAAATTAATAGGCAGCAGGTTTAAAACAAATAAAATGAAATATTTTTGCACACAACGCACAGTCAACCTGTGGAACTCCTTGCCAGAGGATGTTGTGAAGGCCAAGACTATAACAGGGGTTCAAAAAGAACTAGATAAATTCATGGAGGATAGATCTATCAGTGGATATTAGCCAGGATGGGCAGAGACGGTGTCCCTAGCAGAGTGACCAGACAGAACCCATAAAACAAAATGTCAGACCAGAGACCCTTTTCTTGAATATCAGCCAGGTAAGGTTTGGACTAGAAGAGAGGGAGTTGGAAAGTCTGTGGGCTCACTGACATCTGGAAGAAGCAGATCGAGATGGGACAAGGGGCTATATGAAGTCAAGAGAAGGAAAATGGGGAATTAAGTTGATGACCAGATTGACGTGAGCATTGTGAGCAGGAGAAGGGAAATTAAAAAAGCAGGGTAGGAATTGGCTGTGTTTGAGGGAGAGAGGGACAAGGGCAGAATGTGAAAGTGAAAAATGGAAATGAAAGGAACTCTAAAGGTCTAAAGATGTTCAAGCTTGTGTGTAACTAAACAAAACCATGAAAATGTGAAGAGCAGTGGAGGTTCAGGTGGCCCTTCCTAGCATAGTTTGAAATACCAAGTGCAATTTCCTGCACTTTGGAAGATTTTAGACCAAGATTTGAACAAACAGGTAGTCTACCTGCCATTTCTCTGGAACTCTGAAGTAAACTACTAGTGGTGAACTGCATTCTGTTAAAATGTAACCATGCTCAAAAATATCCCGGGCTCTAAAAGCACTCATCATATTCTTCATCAGACACAAAAAATATTCATATATTCTTTTAAAACCCTGTGTCAACATTAATTTCACATACAGAAACATTAGTGTCCCATACTAAGTTCCTGAACAGCGCTCCCAAATTTCCTTCATTCCACATTTAAAGGTACAATACACACAAATGTTTGACTTTGTAGAGTATTTTGCCACCAATCTTTGTCATAAATTAATAAAAATGAGAAGCTTATGTGTCTCCCTTGTTTTTATTCTTTTCACTCAGCTTTCTTTCCTTCTCTATCAGCCTGTCTCTCTTCCATGTCTTTTTCTCCTAAGGAGAACTTTATCTCCCCTCTAAATGTGTGTCTCCCCAAGTTTCTGTCCCTCCACCTCTTCCCCTTCCATCTCATTCATTCCTGTTCTCACTTTCCCACAGTCTTCACTCCCACATCCCTTTACCCTGCCGAGGTTTGTTTTCCCTTGCTTCCACTCTGCTCTCTGTATCCTGTTTACTGTCTCTCCATGTTGTGTCTTCCAGCTCCCACTTCAACCCTATATTCTGATTTCTCTCCCTAAGCTTCCCTCATCATTTTTGCTATTTTTCTCTGCCTTTGCTTAGGCTCCCATCTCTTTCTTGACTTCATCTTCCATTTCTTTCCCATTCTCCACCAGCTCAGTCATCTGCCCCCAGTCTAACTTCAACAAACCCCAGCCTAAACAATCCATCCTCTGCCTCCTAAACTTCTAAAATTGCTACTTTGCCCACAATCCGTACCCTTTCCCCTCGTCTCTCCAGTGAACGCTCTGGCCCTGAACAGTTCTTTGCCCTGATCCATCTTCTGCCCCCACTTCATCTCTGAATACAATATCTGCCTCCTCAGACCCCTGATCAGTTCCCCAGCCTGTCCTCCGCCCATCCCACCCCTGCTTATCCCCAATGCATTTTCTGCCCACAAAAGTCCATTCTGTTCTTCATCAATCCATCCTCTGAACCCCTCAGTCCCTCCTTTGCTCTTCCAATCCAATCTGATCCAACTGCATTCTGTCTCCAATTGATTTTTCTGCTTCTCTCATCTCCCTGCTCCCTAATCAATTGATTCCCTACCTACCCCAATCATATTCCTCTTCCCAATCCATCCTTTTCCCCTCACTCACTTTAACAAATTTTCAGACTTCCAATCCATCTTCCGCAGTCCCACCCCATCAGTCCTGGAGCAATGTTTCTAGTCCTTTGATTATATGAGCATAAATCCCCCCCACAGCCATGCCTGTCCCCCCGTTCCCCCGATCTCAACCTATACTTTGTCCCCACAGATCTCCAAACAAATTCATCCTCTACCCCCAAACCCACTGGCAATTGATCACCCTTCTTCCCCAAACAACTGCTGCTCTCCCTCCCTCCATTCTGCCTCCAGTCCATTGAGGAAAGCAAAGGAGGCATTAACATTTGAAAAAAATGTATTTAAAAATACAAATAGTTCCCAAACATTTTATGCCATGTTCTCCCAGCTCTCTTCAAGTGCAAAGAAAATACATAGCTTACAAACTGGGGTGAGATCCACGGCAAATATTAGTGCAGCAAGAACTGTGTTTTCCCCTATAAAAGGTCAGGAAGCAAAAGTATGTTGTACTCAGATACATATCCTTGTCCCAAGTGAAACATATCAGAGATGGTTCAGCATGGGTATAGGAATCAATTTAGGAATACAACCTCCGTTTGCCAGAAGCTGGGAATGAGTCACAGGGGATGGATCACTTGATGATTACCTGTTCTGTTCATTCCCTCTGGGGCACCTGGCATTGGCCACTGTTGGGAGACAGGATACTGGGCTAGATGGACCTTTGGTCTGACCCAGTGTGGCCATTCTTATGTTCTTAAAGGTGTTCCTTGCAAAAAAAAATTCTTTTTAAAAAAATCAATGAACCAAATTCTGATCTGTTACATCTGTGCAACCCCAGCAGCTTCTATGACTTGCCTGAATGTAAGTGGGAGCAGAATATGGCTGAATAATTTAAACATTATGGCCCCAAATCATCAGCACACTTAAGCATGGGCATAAATGCTTTGATAAACAGGAATATAATTATTTAAATGCTTGAAGTTAGATACTTGAATAATACTTTGCTAAATCAGGGCCTATATACTTTTAGCCTCCAGAAGTATGTAATGACAAATCAAATTCTTCATAATTATATTAAACAAATTATATAGGTGGGCATGAACTGCAAAGCAGAGATCCAGATTTTGATTTACCATAGCCTCCCCAACCAAAGTTTTGGGGTGTTTGTTATCTGGGCCCAGGCCAAAGTGATGTATCAAAATACCATGGATCACCATATCTAGTAAGTGTCATTTAATGATTCCTGATCCTTAAAAGTATATCCACTTCCTCAAAAGCACTGTGTGTTACATATCAAACCATTTAAAAATAAGCTGTGCTCATGAGACAGTCTACATGTTATTTCATATAGCTATAATTACACATTGATCTTAGACAACTGAAATGAAAATTTCAGTGTTAATCTTTCCATTTTAAAAAGGCAGTCTGTTATTCCTTTAGAAAAACTGTACAGTTTGTTCAAGAAGATTCAGCTCTTTTAACTAGCCACATTCACTGAAAGAAGCATCCATGTAAAATAATTGTGGGATGTCAGACTGCCAAATATGGGGAAAGATGCAGTAAATGTTCCACTGGCTTATATTTAGCTTCTGATTTAAAAGTGCATGTAATGCATTAAAATAGGCATGGAAAAAACAGTTCATCAGAAATAAAAATGGCCTAAACTTTCAGCCATCCATAAACTGATCAAACATTTTGCTAAGTTTGATAAAATACAGATATGTGCAGTGCCAACACTCACAGTCCTCTACAAGCCTCTTTCCTTTGTCAAAACATTCTTTGCAGTCTCAGCAAATTGAGGAATCTCTGCTGAGCCAGCAGCAATCTTCAAAATATGCAACTTCTCAAACTTCCTTAGGCTCAGAGGAGAAGGTAGTTCACATGGCAGTTAAAGGTCTAGAACATGTGAAATTTTAGCACGGGTATAGGCATCAATTTAGGAATACAACCTTTGAAGCAAAATTAAACATTGTCAGAATCTACCTGGTTTTGATCTCCTGGTGTTTTTCCCATGTTTCATGAAAAAATGTTCCATGACCATGAAAAAATTTAATCAAATTTGGGCATGAAACTTTGTTTTAAAAATAACTTTCTAGAATCTGAACATTTTGAGGAAGTTTTGTGATGCATTTTGAATTTTGAGCTGGGCTGGTCCCTGGGCAGAAAGGGAAGTTACATGGCATATATTTATGTTTGCTGATTGGCTGAGCCTGTCTCAGATACTCAAGAGGGTGAGCAGAAACCAATTTGACTCTTTTTCTCGGGGGGGGGGGGAGGGTGTGTGTGTGTGTGTGAGAGAGAGAATCCCATGTGTCATAACAGTCTTGTGGAGGACAGCGGATGTATCCCTGAAATACCAGAGCGGGGAGCAGGCCCATCTCTCTCTCAACCTGATGTAGTCCAAGGATGCAGTATATGACAAAGGCCCAAAAGGAGAAGCATAGAAAATTATTTATTTAGGAAACATGCATAAATGCTGTGGGGTTCCTTCCTTTAGTGTAAATAACTTCAGTCATAACATCAGTTTCATGATCCTGTTGTAAATAATTTTCAAAAATAAAATGTCAGTTTTCAGCATAACAGCCGTGTTAGTCTGTATTTGCAAAAAGAAAAGGAGTACTTGTGGCACCTTAGAGACTAACCAATTTATTTGAGCATAAGCTTTCGTGAGCTACAGCTCACTTAGTGTACACTGTAGCTCACGAAAGCTTATGCTCAAATAAATTGGTTAGTCTCTAAGATGCCACAAGTACTCCTTTTCTTTTTTCAAAAATAAAATGAGACACCAAATTTGTATGGAATATAACTCATTTTGGACCTAAAGTGAATGACATTTCTCAAAATGAGAGACAACTGTGAGGTATGTGTAGGCCTGTCATCTTTGGGCAATCGGACAGGGTGCTGGGAGGGACAAAGGAAGAGAATCTGTGACTAGGCCTGTTGGGGCAAGGGTGACAGTGTAGGGACAGAGGTCCATGGCAGGTTCGGGGAGTTGCCTATAAATTTGGACATTTCAACTAAGTATCCAAGATAATCTCTAAACCTGAGATTTCCCCATCACTAAATTTACTCTGTCTCCTATTTTTATGAAGTTTTTCAATGTTATGGGCAGTTTACTGTATGGTTTTCTATGTTAATCTGTTCTATTCATTATCCTGGATGCAGGGCAAAAAGTATTTAAAGGGATAAAATTAGTGCATTATTGAATTATATTGGTTTCAGTTTTATTAGGCAGATGGGGAAATTGGAAGCGTTTAAACTACTCCATATTCCAGTAGACCATGGATGCAAAAAAGAAAAAACATAACCCAGAATCAAAGATGCTTTGGCTTCTGAATTCAGATCCAAAACCTAAGATTTTGCCCAAACTAAAATACACCCAGCCTCATTCCATCCTTTGGTAGTATTCCTGTGTACCATACCCAAACAGTGGTATTTGGCTGTTGTGTTACACACAAAAATTATTTTTACATGGGCAGGTTGACACGGCCTCAGTTTTCTTTTTGATTGCTGTTGCTTCAATTTTATATATTTCATGTAAGGTCTGTCAAGAAAACTCATTTTATTCTCTGTTGAGAAGGTCAGCTCACAGTACCTTCTGCTCTTGCCTAACAGTTATTTTATTTAACTTTCATTTGCTAATCTCAAGTACTTTGAATATCAGTGGATAGAATAAAAGGACGAATCGGTAGTACTTTGCATATGGTGACATGACAGCAATGGGAATCTGTCTGGGAGGTCTGTCTTACTTTGTGCCTGCTGCCCTACGCCAGCTGCTGGCATTCATGCTGAAAGCTCTTCTCTCTTGATTAAACGTGGTTTGGCGCACCTGAATGCTAGGGAAACTTTCTCTGTTTGCTTTTGCTGTGTGTCTGCAGTACCAGTGTCCCCTTATGTTTCCTAGCAGCATGATTGAAGTCTCTCACATTCTATGCAACTCACCCCATTCCTCATGCAAGGTAAAGTATCCCTAGATATTCTGTGGTCCAAACCTCTGCACCATCCTCCATCCTCTGCAGCCACAGTATACTCCCCTCTTCTTCTCTGTATCCATAACAGGTGTGTGGTTAACCAAACAGAATGTTTCTCTTTCTGTTCCTTTCATGCTCTCTCCACAGCTAAGAACTCAGCCACAGTACTGTGTGTTGGAGGGGGTTTGCGCATTTTTCACACATTTCAATGTGAAAGACCACCCAGTGGCAGATTTTTGAGGGCACAAATGGCAGTTAGGCCCCCAGCTCCCATTGAATATCAACATGAGTTAGACCCCTGGCTGTCTTTTGTGTCCTTGAAGATCTCCCCTTTAACAATCCAAAAGTTTGTTTTGAAGTGTAGACCAGTATTTATTAGTGATCAGCAAATCTCCAAAAAACTTTAAGAACAGATTCAGTTCAGAGAAGCATATAAAAAGTTTGGATCGTCATACATAAATAAATAACCAGCCAGCTAAAAGCACATAGCTAAAGAGCAGCACAAATCTTTTTCAATGTGCTAAAAGAAACATATGATCTGACATTTCAGCCTCAGCCAGTTCTCTCTCAGAGTGAGTGGAGTAATCCACAAGTTGAAATAGAATTGACATTCTGACGTTTAAACACCAAAACAAGCCTTTGACATGGAAGCGTATTGGATTATTTTCTTAAGACAAATATTTGAACTGTAGGAAAAAGTGGTTTTCTCAAACGGTTTTCTGCTACCAGATTAAATATTCAATTTAAATAAAAACAGATTTTGAACCATATTTTGCCTTGCTTATCTCTGCTTCTCAAAATAAACTTGTCTCTTAGATGTTTTTCTATTTATAAAATGTGCTGACATTTTGCTGTCACAATAACAAACACAAACATTGCATTGGATCAGTATCCAAAAATGAACGCTGCAAAAGAAACAGTTCCAACCCACATTAAAAATATCATCCTCTGAACTCCCAGTCTACCCAACCAGGTCTCTTGACTCCATTAAAGTCAATGGGACTACACAAAGGGCATAAAGTTAGCCATGTGCAAATGTCTTTGCTGGATCGGGTCATAATTCCTATACAAGCTCCACATGTAGAGCTTTTGTCCATTTATTTTAATTGGATTTGGTATGCTGCATCATACGCTGATTGGGAAACATAATATATGGATAGAGATTTTTTTGAAAGTGGACATGATTAAAATATGTTGTGTTCAAAGTTTAATGATTAAAACATAAAATAGAATCTATCAGATTATAGGTTTCTAGTGTTATTGCTCATGATCATATTAAAACTAGGAAGAGAGATTGTGACTAGATCATTGAAAAAAAAAGAACTAGTTAAATTCATGGAGGATTGTTCCATCGATGGCTATTAGCCAAGATGGTCAGGGATGTAATCCCACGCTCAGATGACCCTACACCTCTGACTGCCAGAAACCAGGAGGGGAAGATAGGGTGAGTCTCGCCAAAGTTGCCCAGTTTTCTACTCTCCCCCTGAAGCTGTGGTACTGGCCGCTGGAGACTGGATACTGAGCTAGATGGACCAACGGTCTGACCCAGGATGGCTATTCTTATTTCACTCCAGTACTTTACACGTACTTCTCCTTTTCCATATTCCTCTATCTGTTATATAGATCAGGGTAGAGAGACAATGGAGATGAAGTATACATATCTTATGTGCATGTGTTTGTACATACTAAGGACTTACATCTAGACAGTAATTCTGGTTTGAATGGTACTACAGATAACATAGTTTGTTCTTTTTATAGCCATTCCTAAAGTGTATGTCCATTGTTATTTGTCTGTCATGATAAAATACTATTATTTATATTATAGTAATTTATATAAATATTTTCATTTTTAGCTTTAGAAAACTGACACCACTCACCCTGGTTTATTATTCTGTGATAGGAAATATTGGGGAAGAGTTGCATTTGCTAGAGCCCTCTTTGTGCAAGTTTGGGAGAGTAGAAATCAAAAAGGGTATGGCCTGACCAATATTAAGTGTTCCATCCCAGAACAGATAGTTGGCCCTATGCCGCCTTTCCAAAAAGGTGCATTCTTCAGCAACGTAGGATGGGTGAAATATTCTGTGTCTACTGTGGAACACCCAAATGACCGAGGATGAAATTCACCCCGGGCAGAGGGCCCACACAAGTCCTATTCACCACCTAAATGCCATATCAAGTATTTTGAGGGCTTGTGTGGGTCCTAAGTGATACATAAGGCTTGTGCTAGTGAATTTCACCGTGAATGTGCAAGATAAAGTAGTGTATCAAGCAGTTTGACTAATGGCACATGCATGTCTGTTCCAAAGATCCAAATACTATAAGGTGAGTGCACAACTGGTTGAAAGACCATTCTCAAAGAGTAGTTATCTCTCACTGTCATACTGGGAGGGTATATCTAGTGGGGCTGCACATGGCTCAGTCCTGGGTCCGGTACTATTCAATATTTTCATTTATGACTTGGATAATGGAATGGAGAGTAGGTTTATAAAAAATTGTAGATGATGCCAAGCTTGCAGGGGTTGCAAGCACTTTGGAGGACAGGATTAGAATTAAAAATGACCTTAAACTGGAGAATTGGTCTGAAATCAACAAGATAAAGATAAGTGCAAAGTACTGCACTTAGGAAGGAAAAAAATCAAATGCACAACTACAAAATGGAGAATAACTGGATAGCGGTAGTACTGCTAAAAGGGAGGGGGGGCTATAATGGAGCAAAACTGAATATGAGTCAACAGTGTGATGCAATTGCGAAAAAGGCTAATATTCTGGGGTGCATTAACAGGAGTTATCCCACTCTACTCAGTACCAGTGAAGCCTCAGCTGGAGTACTGTGTCCGGTTCTGTGTGCACACTTTAGGAAACATGTGGACAAACTGGAGAGAGTTCTGAGGAGAGCAACAAAAATGATTAAAAGGTTCAGAAAACCTGAGCTAGAGCAAAGGCTACAAAAAACTGGACAGTTTAGTCCTGAGAAAAGACAACTGAGGGGGGACCTGATAACAGTCTCCAATATGTTAAAGGCTGATATAAAAAGAAGAGTGGTCAGTTGTTCTCCTTGTCCACTGAAGGTAGGACAAGAAGTAATGGGCTTAATCTGCAGTAAGGAGATTTAGGTTAGGTATTAGGACAAACTTTCTAACTATAAGGGTAATTAACCTCTGGAATAAGCTTCCAAAGTAGGTTGTGGAATCCCCATCATTGGAGGTTTTTAAGAACAGATTAGACAAACACCTGTCAGGGATGGTCTAGATTTATTTGATCCTGCCTCAGTGCTGGACTTGATGCCTTCTTTTGGTCCCTGCCAGCCCTACATGTCTATGATTTTATTATATTCTTCCTTGAGGTCCACAGACCCAGAAGAATGTTGTCCTCTAAGAAGAGCAAGCTATTGTACATTTGCTATAGTTTTCCTTATCAGCATGCATTGATCATGTTTGTACATGACAACTTTTACCTCTCACCAGTGTTCCTCTCTCAGTGCAACTAATTAACTGTGTGTAAATGCTGCAACATAGTCAACACAATCGCTACACAGGTGGACATTGTTAAACATTTCAATCTCTATTCCTTTTCTCCCAAATGGATCCCATATAGGACTCAGACAGACAATGTATCTGGAAACAAGGAGCCAGATTCTTAGTTCATGTAAATGAAAATCTGGCCAATGCACTCTAATTTTTGATCCATAGAATAAACCAATGAATGAACCCTAAACTGGGATGGATATGGGCATACCTGGGTTTGTGACTATGATAATGATAAAAGAGTAGAGTTATGAGCTTCTGTCAGGAAGGCAGCCATGTTTCAGACTTGGACAGCAGATAAGGTAGTATATGGTTTGCTGCCATCTGCAGTGTGGACATAAATGTTGTAGAGTGCTACCCAGGCCAGTAAACAGTTACAAACTCAGTAAAAAATGATAGTGTAAATTAACTGTGGTTCTAGTTCAATCAGCTTCTTTGAATTTTATTTTTCTCGTCAGGAAGATTTTATCTAAACTGTGTGCTCACTCTTTTGCTCTATGTGCATGTTCATGAACATTTTGAGACTGCTATTCACTGGTGTGTTTTAAGTTCCAACCATATTTGAAGGGAGAGGTCACACCTGGCAAGTCAGATAAGATTTTTACTTTGTCTTTGATTGGCTGTTCTTAACCCTGGTGATCAGGAAGGCCAGCAGTGGCCTTTTCACTTAGCTTCACAGACGGTGGAGCTGGGTTTTAGGTGAGCTGTCTGATCCTGCTGGAAAAATTATGGAGCGAATCATCCCAGGCTCTTTGTCTAATTCTGGAATGCAGTCACGTAGCTGAGCAGAGCACAGTTTTATTTTTTATTCTATCAGCTAGTGGAATCTAGTGTGTCTTCATTATATCATATACTATTACCTTTCTAGTTTTGTAAAAGAAAATTCCCTGGGCCTGATTCTGATATCCCTTACCTAGGTTAGCTCTTTTGACTTCAGTGGAATTATTTTGGATTTACACGGATGTAAGTGAGATCAGAATCAGGCCACCTGAATCCATGTGCAGCAGTTTCCCACACATGCATAAACCTTGCATCAACATCCATATCTAGTCCCTGTGACTGATTATCCCAGGAAGACAGTAGCCCAGATTAGCTCATTATTATTCTTAGTCTTTAATGCAGAGGTCAATCATTATTAATGTTTTGTGTACAAGTGTGCTAAGATGGGGCAAATAAAACTAATTATTCATAAAATCATGGGTGGAGTTTGGGGGGCAGGGTGGGGCATTGCACCCCCAAAACTGCAAGCATCAGGCAGGCAGCCTGAGTGTGCAATGAGTTCTGCAGAGGAGACAGGAGACTTCTCCCAGCTTGGGCCCCTGTGAGGCAGGGAGTCAGAATTTTGTTTATAAACAGTATCAGAGGGGTAGCTGTGTTAGTCTGTATCCACAAAAACAATGAGGAGTCTGGTGGCCCCTTAAAGGCTAACAGATTTATTTGGACATAATCTTTCATGGGTAAAAACCCCACTTCTTCAGGTGCAGGGAGTGAAAATTACAGATACAGGCATAAATATATTAGCACAAGAAGAGAAGGGAGTTACCTTACAAGTGGAGACCCAGTGTTGACAGGGCCAATTCAGTCAGGGTGGATGTGGTCCACTCCCAATAATTGATGAGGAGGTGTCAATACCAAGAGAGGGAAAATTGCCCTTGTAGTGAGCCAGCCACTCCCAGTCCCTATTCAAGCCCAAATTAACGGTGTAAAGTTTGCAAATGAATTGTAGCTCAGCAGTTTCTCTTTGCAGTCTGCTTTTAATTTTTTTTGTTGAAGGATGTGTACTTTTAAATCTGTTATTGAGTGTCCAGGGAAATTGAAGTGTTCTCCTACTGGCTTTTGTATGTTGCCATTCCTGATGTCCGATTTGTGTCCATTTATTCTTTTATGTAGAGACTGTCCGGTTTGGCCTATGTACATGGCAGAGGGGCATTGCTGGCACATGATGGCTTATAGCACATTGGTAGATGTGCAGGTGAATGAGCCTCTGATGGTGTGGCTGATGTGGTTGGGTCCTATGGTGGTGTTGCTAGAGTAGATATGGGGACAGAGTAGGCAACGGGGTTTGTTATAGGGATTGGTTCCTGGGTTAGTGTTTCTGCGGTGTGGTGTGTGTTTGCTGGTGAGTATTTGCTTCAGGTTGGGGGGCTGTCTGTAAGCGAGGACTGGCCTGCCTCTCAAGGTCTGGGAGAGTGAGAGATCGTTTTCCAGGATAGGTTGTAGGTCGTTGATAATGTGCTGGAGAGGTTTTAGCTGGGGGCTGTACATGATGACCAGGGGTGTTCTGTTGTTTTCCTTGTTGGGCCTGTCCCGTAGTAGGTGACTTCTGGGTACCCCTCTCGCTCTGTCAATCTGTTTCCTCACTTTCCCAGGTGGGTATTGTAGTTTAAGAATGCTTGATAAAGATCTTGTAGGTGTTTGTCTCTATCTGAGGGATGGGAGCAAATACAGTTGTATCTTATTGGCTGTAGACAATGGATTGTGTGATGTGTCCTGGGTGGAAGCTGGAGGCATGTAGGTAAGTATAGTGGTCAGTTGGTTTCCAGTATAGGGTCAGTAGGTTTCTGGTATAGCCAGTAGGAGAACACTTCAATCTCCCTGGACATTCAATAACAGATTTAAAAGTAAACATCCTTGAACAACAACAAAACTAAAAAACAGACTGCAGAGAGAAACTACAGAGCTACAATTCATTTGCAAATTTAACACCATTAATTTGGGCTTGAATAGGGGCTGGGAGTGGCTGGCTCACTACAGAAGCAGTTTTCCCTCTCTTGGTATTGACACCTCCTCATCAATTATTGGGAGTGCACCACATCCACCCTGACTGAATTGGCCTTGTCAACACTGGGTCTCCACTTGTAAGGTAACTCCTTTCTCTTCATGTACCAATATATTTATACCTGTATCTGTAATTTTCACTCCATGCATCTGAAGAAGTGGGTTTTTTACCCACAAAAGCTTAGTCTTTAAGGTGCCACCAGACTCCTTCTTGTTTATAAACAGAGTGATTAACAGGTAATTAAGATAAGAAAGGGCTGTTAGGGTGTTTCCTAAAGTTAAATGATCTGTTCCAAGCTTGATGAACTGCAAAAAGAAAGTAGCCTACATGATAGAAAGTAATTGTAGATTTTTCTACAATTATTTCAGTTGTTGGATTCAAGTAACAAAGTTACTAATTTTTTTTTAGATGATAACTGATTTTTTAGACAAAGGAAATGCAGTAGATATAATCTACCTGGAAGTTAGTAAGGCATTTGATACAGTTCCACGTGAGAATTTATTAGTTAAATTGGAGAAGATGGGGACTAATATGAGAACTGAAAGGTGGATAAGGAACTGGTTGAAGGGGAGACTCCAATGGGTCATACTGAAAGGTGAACTGTCAGGCTAAAGGAAGGTTACTAGTGGAGTTCTTCATCAGTCTTGGGACCAATCTTATTTAACATTTTTATTACTGACCTTGGCACAAAAAGTGGAAGTGTGCTAATAAAATTTGCGAATGACACAAAGTTGGGAGGTATTGCCAATGTGGAGGAGGACCAGAATATCATAGAAGAAGATCTGGATGACCTTGTAAACTGGAGTAGTAGAAATGGGATGATTCTTAATAGTGCAAAGGGCAAGGTCATGCATTTAGGGACTAACAACAAGAATTTTTGCTGTAAGCTGGGGACTTATCAGTTTGAAGTGACAGAGGAGGAGAAAGACGTGGGTGTACTTGTTGATCACAGGATGACTATGAGCTGTGAATGTGATGCAGCCGTGAAAAAGGCTAACATGGTCTGGGGTGCATCAGGCCAGGTATATCCAGTAGAGACAGGAAAGTGTTAGTACCATTGTGTAAGGCACTGGTGAGACCTCATCTGGAGCACTGTGTACAATTCTCATCTCCCATGTTTAAGAAAGATTAATTCAAACTGGAACAGGTGCAGAGAAGGGCTACTAAGATGATCTGAGGAATCGAAAACCTACCTCATGAGAAGAGACTCAAAGAGCTTGGCTTGTTTAGCCTACCCAATAGAAGGCTGAGGAGAGATATGATTGCTCTCTATAAATACATCAAAGTGATAAATACCAGGGAGGGAGAGGCATTATTTAAGTTAAGCACCAATGTGGACCTCAAAACAAATGGATATAAACTGGCCATCAACAAGTTTTAGCCTTGAAATTAGGTGAAGGTTTCTAACCATCAAAGGAGTGAAATTCTGGAGCAGCCTCCCAAGGGGAGCAGTGGGGGCAAAAAACCTAACTGGCTTCAAGACTGAGCTTGATAAGTTTATGGAGGGGGTGGTATGACAGGACTGCCTACAATGGTGTGTGGCCCATCAGCAACTGTAGCAAAAATCCTGTAGCAAAAAGCCCAATGTCTGTAGATGGGACACTAGATGGGGTGGTTTCTGAGTTACTACAGATAATTCTTTTCCAGGTATCTTCTTGGTGGATCTTGCCCACATGCTCAGGGTCTAACTGATCACCATATTTGGGGTTGGGAAGGAATATTCCCCTGGGTCAGACTGGCAGAAACCCTGATGGTTTTTCGCTTCCTCTGCAGCATGGGGCATGAGTCACTTGCAGGTTTAAATTAGTGTAAATGGTGAATTCTCTGTAACTTGAAGTCTTTAAATAAGGAGGTGAGGACTTCAGTAACTCAGCCAGAGGTTAGGGGTCTATTACAGGAATGGGTGGGTGAGGTTCTGTGGCCTGCAACATGCAGGAGGTCAGACTAGATAACCATGATGGTCCCTTCTGACTTTAGTAAGAGTATCTGAAAAAGAATATACATTACAATTTTAAACCTAACCAGTGTCCCATAAGTGACTTGCCACAAGATGTCAGAACATGTAAGTATTAGAACTGAGTAGGTCTAATATTTATTTAATTTTCTTTCTTGATATAGGAATTAAATATAGTGCTCCTGTCAGATAATTTCTAAGTTATTATCTGCAAAAAAAAAAAAAGAGAGAGAGAGAGAGTTTTCAGTTGCCTAAGTAGCCCCTGGAATCACAGTTAAAGTTCCCGCCCTCCCCCCAAAAAAATCTGAAATGGTGTCCCTGTGTGGTGGCACAGAATTTTTTTCCCTCCCCCTGCCCCGCCCCACCCATGCACGTCCCTGTTGGCTTGACTGGAGCCACCCTCCAAAATATAGAAGTCAAACTACACCTAAGCATAAAATGCTACCATGTGTAACAGACAGCCATGGAAGAGTAGAACATCCTCCTCCATCTTTAGCGGGTGTCGCACTTTCCAAGGATAGTAAACAAACACTTGAAACCAACACAGGGCAGTTCCACACCACAACGTACTGCTATATTCTATCTATGTGCCTGTAAAACTAAAGTTATGTCTATACTCGCGTTTTTGTCGGTAAAACTTTTGTCGGGCAGGGGTGTGAAAAAACACATGCACCCCCCGCCTGACAAATGTTTTACTGACAAAAGCACTGGTGTGGACAGCGCTATGTCAGCGGGAGACACTCTCCCACCAACATGGCTACCACTCCTCATTAGGGGTGGTTTAATTATGCCGGCAGGAGAGCTCTCTGCTGCTGGCATAGAGCGGCTACACGGGAGACCTTGCAGAAGCACAGGAGCAGGGGTACAGCTGTGCCGCTGTAAGGCTCGTAGTGCAGACATAGCCTTGTGAAAGGGAACTAATATTTGATTCCCAGTCTCTCTCCCTGTTTTCCTTTCCTTTAAATACATACATTGAATCTTTTTATGGGGGCTGTGAGAAAACCCACATAATTTTTGTATAAAATTAAAGAGAGCACATTGCATTCTTTAAACAAAGACAATCTAACAGCAGCTGTTATTTTAGGCTGGCAGTGTTGCCTAGTGGAGAGAGCACTGGACTGGGACTCAGGAGACCTGCCACGGGGCAATTCATTTCACTTCCCTGTGCCTCAGTCTCCGTGTTGTAAAATAAGGATAATGATACTGACCTCCTTGATAAAGTACTTTGAGACCCTGATGAAAAGTGCTGTGTAAGAGCGAGGTATTATTTATTACCTTATTTTCTAAAGACAAAGATGAGTGAGATAAAAACCCCAGGCTGCTGCAGAAAGTACAGTCGAAATGTGTACAGCCTGAATTCACAGAAGGGCTTAAGCACTGCAACACAGACATGCATACACGCTCCCTCCCTCAGCCATTTTGTGTGGAGTTAGGTATACTTGGACCACACCTACTGGATGGCGTCCCATTCGGTGAGAAAGGTGGGGCAACACCTGTCTTAACCTGATTTGAGGATCAAACTGGAGTTTAGGTGTGAGATACGTATTCTGGGATTCCTGCCTGAGGCAGAAATACTGCAGACATTTACGCACCGAGTGAGTTTAGGCACCTACAGGTTTAGGCAGCAGCTGTGTAGGGGTTTTGTGGATTGCAGTAGCACCTAAATCAGGGGTGACTCTCTGTGACTCTGGGCCTACTCTCTGAGCTGCTTTAATCAGTATTGCTGTGATGGATCTCGAGCAACAGCAAACATGACAAGGGGAATCCTGTGTCCCAAAGGACTGGCTCTTTAGTGCAACAAGAGGATTTTTGCCTGACTTTCTCCAGTGCTATTATTAGTTATTTGTATTATTGTGGTGCCTAAGAGCGCCAATCACAGACCAGGACCCCATTGTGCTAGGTTTTGTAGAAACACAGAACAGACAGTCCCTCGCTCTCATTTTTCCAATACCTCATTGTCATTCCTCCAACAACCTCATTTTCCCCTTCAGATCACACTCTCCAGCCTCCACAGCCCTGTCTTGGCTCTATCTCTACTCATCTTCCTATTACTGGTGCCAGCTAATGCCACCAGGTCCTGCACCATCATGT
The DNA here is from genome assembly GCF_965140295.1 of Lepidochelys olivacea. Classification (NCBI taxonomy): domain Eukaryota; kingdom Metazoa; phylum Chordata; order Testudines; family Cheloniidae; genus Lepidochelys; species Lepidochelys olivacea. Next base: position 144,607,934 of record NC_140411.1, read on the forward strand.
CTCACTTTTCCTCTCCACCCAGAGTGAATAAATATTTGAGAGCGTATTCACGGCTCATTTATTATTGCTATTTACACAAAAGATTGGTTAAAAAGAGTTGTGAATAGTGAACAAACTGGTATAAACAGAAAAGGGGACTCTGCCTGATGATACAGTTAAAGTCACCCAGCCAAGCAACAAAATCAATACCTTTTGATCTAGGTGACCAAGTGGAGGGTACACACAGTGAACTATGAATAGTAAGTAAATGTTTGTAGTGAACAGTTTGCTAATAACCCATTGGCTAAATGTGTTCGCACATTATTTACTGCACAATTGTGAAAAACAAATCAGTACAAATAATGTATTGGATAACTAATTAGCAGGAAAAGATTTAAAATAACAGGATTATTTATTTGCAAGGAATGATTTGATCACCTCTAGCTGATGGCTTATAGGACAGACATCATAACATTGAGAGAGAGAGGAGCAATAGAAGTCAAAAATAGATGGGCAGATGGTGGTAAAAATGGAGAACATGAAATCAGCATAACCATAGAAGGAAAGCCAAATTCGTACAAAATGCCTCCATACACTGGACAACAAGAGCTGATCTTTAACATGCTGTGCCTAATTACCATATGAAATTAAGGCCTGCTCCTTTCCATGGACTTCTGTGGGCACTGCATCAGGCCCTGCGTGTGACTGCATGTAAAAACTGTGACTTTGGGTTAGACAATTAAGGACACTTCGCAGACTTCCCATTTTGAAAATTAGGCCTTCACTACCCTTCACAAATATTGTATGTTACAGAGCATGGTTGAGAAATACACAAAATTCAAACCGAAAATACCAATCCATAATGTACGGAATGTATATAAGACAAAAAAAGTAACCCATAAAATAGGATGATATGCGAGGCAATCATTTTTTTCAGTTAGCTTTCTAGATTTTACGCATTTGAGCCTCACTCATTTACTTTAATCATTTTATTAATCCAGTTCCTTTTCAAGTTATCCTCCACAATTATGTAAAAGCAAAGTAGAAAAAGTATCCTAAAGTATTCTATTATTAAAATTTGTCCTTGTTGTAAATGGCAATCAGAAGCATAGGCGCAGAAATGAGGGGTATGTGGGTTGCTGCAGCATCCCCAGGTTTTATGAGTGGCCACGGGCCCCATGCCCAGGGCTCCACTCCCCGGCTTGTGTCCCTGGGTTCAGCCCCATGCCCCGCTCCCCAGCCACTGGCTCCACACATAAAACCTGGGGGTGCTTGCCATGCCTATGCCCTCCTCCCAGCCCTCTGTCTGCACTCCGCTCCCCAACCCCTCATCTGGGCTCGGGTCCTGGCCTCCGGCCCCACTCCCCAGCTGCTGGTCCTGTACCTGGGGCCCATGCCCAGGGCCCCACCCACCAGCCCCACTCCCTGGCCACTGGCCCTGTGCCTGCCTGGTCGCACCCCCCACTCTCAGGCCTCTGCTCCTGGGGCCCCACGCACCTGGCTCCATTCCTGGGGCCCCGCACAGCCGGGGCTCTGCTCTTGGCCCTGCACGTGGGGTCCCTGCTGCTGGCCCCTGCCTGGGGATCCACTCCTGCCCCCACACTCGCCCCCAGCTGTGGCCTCGGCCACCTTAATCCCTTAATCCTCTTGGTCCCCCCAGAGACACAGTCCTTCCCAGCCTCAACTCGGGGGGGGTGGCAGCACGGACAGGAGTAAGGGGGCTGGCTTTCAGCACCCCCTCTACTAAAAATGTTCCAGCGCCACTGATCAGAAGTCAGTCATCAGACATTACTATTATCCAAAACATACAAACAAAAATCAGACCTTGCATCATTTTTAACTATATCTAAATTTTGGTGTATTGTAAGGACTAAAGCCTTCCAAATTAATGCTTCTGTTTGAAATTGTTATGCAAGACCTTATTATTGCTGGAGCATTTTTTTTTAAAATGTGTTCAAACTAAAGCTCATGGTGAAAGTAATTTGTAATACGATGCTGCGTGGAATAGTCAGACATGCCTGTCTGCAGGACTTATGGGAACCATAAAGAGATTAAACCTCTCATTCCTTGCTTTGGCAAGTGATCCGTGACTTTTAAATAAAGGTCAATCTGTCTTTACAAAGAACACAGTGAAAGCAAGTTTAATAGTTTTCCCTACTGAACCTAGAACATAACTATTTAAAACATAATTAACAACGGGGTGTCAGTCGCTGATTGTACTTTTTCCTTTTTCTATGTCTGGGAAGTTTTGGCATCCCCAATTAGTTTTAATAGGGGGCACTGTACTAGCTATCAAATTGACAGTCTTGACCTGCCCTCCAGAAGCAGCTGTAAAACAATATTTGGACAAATTAAGATAAATGCCTCATTGGAAATATGACTAATGTTACAAAATGGATATTCATGTTTTATGCCATGATGTAGATTTTTTTTAATCTGATATGCATGAGGGCAAGCACTCTTACTGTAAATAAGAGACGCTGGAGAGAAAAGACACTAGTTACATTAACTCATTTTAGTTCCATATTTCAAATTTCTCTGTTGTTTAAAAGTATCTGTGAATAGTGATTTCATTGTTTTCCGTTATTACCAGAATGGACAGCCATGCCATCAGCTCAAAACTTAGATATGCTAATTCCTGCAACAAGGCCAGGGTTGTTATTATCAGTTTTGTGGATAATCTGATTATGTAAAGGGGGCTGACTATAAGAACTACTTAGGCAGGGGTGTCAAACATACAGCCCACAGGCCAGATCTAGCCAATGGTATGTATGTATGTGGCCTTCATGACACACACATGCTCAAGCATCGATTTATTTTTTAAGAAAATTTTCAGCGCTAATGGTGGCAGAGATAACCTTCCAAATGTAAACCAAATGTAATCAATGCAAAGATGTCTGCCCAAGTTTGCAGACAGTATGAAACAGTAGTGCAGAGATGGAATGCCTCGGACCCTGAATCAATTATTACAATCCAATTTACACTTCGATGCCCTCATTAAATACGTTTTAATCACTGAACATTGGTAGGGGAAGGAATGAGGATGAAGATGAGAGCAAAGCAAGCCTACTGGGTTGGGAATTGGGCGTTGCTGAAGAGAAGGAAATGCAGAGAAAAAAGCAGAGTAGACTCACAAAGGCAGGGAGGGGGAGAAACACAAAGAAAGCAGGAAGGGAAAGGAAGAAAAACAAAAGGGAGATACAGTGGCTGGCCCAAAGGGGAAGTCTTATCACTGAATGACAAATGCAACAAGAAGAAGAAATCATAACTAACTAAATTTTTAGGCCCAAATTCACAAAGGGAGTTAGGCACGAGTCACCTAAGCTAGCCAGTGGGAGATGCTGACAAGAGGGGAGTATACTAAACCCCACCCCGCTCAGAGTCAGGCACCTAAGTTTCCTGACTCTAGGAAGGAGGATCCCAGTTTGTGGCTCACCAGTGAGACAGTCACTTCTCTGCAGTCTGGACTTAGCACCGAAGTCAGTTTCTGAGAGAATGAGTTAGATCCTGCCCCACGCCACACAAAAGAGCCAGAGAAGGTGGTGTCACCACCACCCCATCTTATAACCTCTAGCTCAGTGGTTAGAGCACTCACCAGTGATGTGGGAGACCCATGTTCAGTTCATCCCTCTGCTGAGGGGGAGAAATGATTTGAACAGGGGTCTCTTAACCCTTTCAGGGTGGGGCTCTAACCACTGAGCTATGGGATATTCTGATGTGGGAATCTCTCCTGTTGAAGCTGTTCCACTGTGGATAAACACTTAAAGAGTCATTGGGTGAGAGAGTGTGAGCATGATTCTTCAGGTTAGTGGTCAGAGGACTCACCGGGGAGTGGGAGACCCAGTCCCACTGCTACAATAAATCCCACCCTTAGTTCCCACATAAAAACCATATTTTCATTTGATCTCTGTGCAAACTTCAAACTGAAACCAATGGGCATTCCACTACGAGAAGTATACAGTCCAGAATATGCACCCAGGCCCATAATTAGCTTAGAATTTAGCCTGGGGGAGGGCTCAATGAATTGTTAAAGGGGTGCAGAGACACTGTCAAATCATCCAAGCCTAGAACTAGTATCCCAGAAATCCTGAGTCTAAACACTGACGCCCCTTCAGGAGTCACTCTATCTCAGTTTTCCTAGATCAAATCAGTTTAGTACTTACATACTTCCCAGGAGTGTATTTTTAGAGTTGATTAGGTATCCATCAGCTGGCATTTTACAAACTTCAACTTATTTCTAAACATTATTTTTACAGAACTTTTCTCCTCTAAAATACGTCTAGTTGTGTCTCATAACTGTTCCCATCTGATAGCTCTTTGGTGATGTATGTAAACTGAATCTGTGTTCACAGTTTAGTTCTGCTGCAAATGAGTAGATGTCCACATCACCAAAACCATCATCACAATTGGTACCTTTGTTGGCAGGTCACAATAGAGAGACCAAGGATTTAATGGGCATATAGGACAAAAGAACCAGAGACACAGGGAAAGCCATGCATTTTGCCAATCCTATATTTGTTCTGTGGTTAAACAGAGGATTTCAGTCTCCAGGTCTTTCAGTTCAGCTCTTTCATGAACACTATATTTATTTTAAGAGGTAATTAAATAAATTACAACATTTAGGGTTTGTTGAAAAATTAAATGGATCTGCATTTAGTTTTGCAAACTGTGTAAGTATACACATTAAAGTAAGGAAAATAAAGCATTATGTAGTTTTGTACATATAAGCTTGTTATAATCCTCATTAATTCTGCTTTTGTAAAATTTATTCATGCTTTTTTGTTTGCTACATTTCTATGATTTATCTTTTTTTTAGCCAGAGGATGTGGCAAGGGACTGGGAAAGTCTGTGATTGATTCACCCAGCAAAACTCAACTCAGATACAGCATTCCTTCACTTTATTTTTTCCTAGTTTTTCAGCAAGAAGACCAAATAATGCCCAAGCTCATCCGGTTCCTAATCACTTGTTCTAATCACTAGTCAGATCTCACCACCTTAAAACATTACAAACTTATTGAATTTCAAAGCATCCTCCATCTCAGGCGCTCTTGAAAACTAAAACCAATGTCTGAGAAAAACAAGTATTTTACCTGGTTACCACCAACCCAGTAACACAGATGTGTGGAAACTCTAGTGAATTCTTTACAAAGACATTAGGCTTCCACATGTTGATCCTTACCAAAAATACATGATGAAAATACTTGGGTTTGCTAACGGCTTTTTTCATGATTAATGTGCTTCTGCAATTTACAAAATCTTAATATTTTTTATTCCACAAGACCTTTGCTACTTAAATTATAACTGGGGGCCAATTATAACTCCTTTGTGCCTTTTAGCATGTCCATGTTAAAATTTTTCCATGCTGTTTTGCCCTTCCTGACTAAAAAGATACAGACCTTAAACACTTGCTTTGTTCTTTATTCTAGGTCATGGGTTATATGGGACTTTTGAAATGTTGTCCTCCTGGAGGAAAACTAGAGAAGACCAACATGTTAAAGAGAGAACTGCAGCTGTGTTTGCAGACTCCATGCTCTCCTTTTCTCTCACCACTGCCATGTACCTGGTCACTTTTGGAATAGGTGCCAGTCCCTTCACTAACATTGAAGCAGCTAGGATTTTCTGCTGCAATTCCTGTATTGCAATTTTCTTCAACTACCTCTACGTACTCTCCTTTTATGGTTCCAGCCTGGTGTTTACTGGCTACATAGAAAACAACTACCAGCATAGTATCTTCTGCAGAAAGGTACCAAAGCCAGAGGTGTTGCAAGAGAAGCCTGCGTGGTATAGGTTTCTTCTGACAGCCAAATTCAGCGAGGACACAACCGATTCAGAGGAACCAAATACTTACGAAAGTCATCTTTTGGTGTGTTTCCTCAAACGCTATTACTGTGACTGGATAACAAACACTTATGTCAAGCCTTTTGTAGTTCTCTTTTACCTTGTTTATATTTCCTTTGCCTTAATGGGCTACCTGCAGGTCAATGAAGGGTCAGACCTTAGTAACATCGTAGCAACCGCGACACGAACCATTGAATACACTACTGCCCAGCAAAAGTATTTCAGTAACTACAGCCCAGTCATTGGGTTTTATATCTATGAGTCAATAGAATATTGGAACACAAGCGTTCAAGAAGATGTGCTAGAGTATACGAAAGGGTTTGTGAGGATATCTTGGTTTGAGAGCTATTTAAATTATCTAAGGAAACTCAACATATCTACTGGATTGCCCAAAAAGAATTTTACTGACATGTTGAGGAACTCATTCCTGAAAGCCCCCCAGTATGCCCATTTTTCAGAGGATATCATCTTTTCAAAGAAGTACAACAATGAAGTTGATGTAGTGGCTTCTAGGATGTTCTTGGTGGCTAAGACAATGGAAACCAAGAGAGAAGAACTTTATGATCTCCTGGAAACCTTGAGGAAACTCTCTCTCACATCCAAGGTGAAATTCATCGTTTTCAATCCATCATTTGTGTACATGGATCGTTATGCCTCCTCAGTGGGAGCCCCCTTACAAAACTCCTGCATCAGTGCTTTATTTCTGCTCTTCTTCTCGGCATTCCTGGTGGCAGACTCTCTAATCAATGTCTGGCTCACTCTAACTGTTGCCTCAGTCGAATTTGGAGTCATAGGTTTCATGACCTTGTGGAAAGTGGAACTGGACTGTATTTCTGTGTTGTGCTTAATTTATGGGATTAATTATACAATTGACAACTGTGCACCACTGTTATCAACCTTTATCCTGGGCAAAGATTTCACAAGAACTAAATGGGTAAAAAATGCCCTAGAAGTGCACGGGGTAGCTATTTTACAGAGCTACCTCTGCTATATTGTTGGTCTGATTCCTCTTGCAGCTGTGCCTTCAAATCTGACCCGTACACTGTTCAGGTGCTTGTTTTTAATAGCATTAGTCACCTTCTTTCACTGCTTTGCCATTTTACCTGTGATACTGACTTTTGTGCCACCATCCAAGAAAAAAAGGAAAGAGAAGAAGAATCCTGAAAACCGTGAGGAAATAGAGTGTGTCGAAATGGTGGATATGGATAGTACCCGAGTGGTTGACCAAATTACAACAGTTTGACTTGCTTGTTTGTTGTCTTTTCACAGTAGGTCTTATTGAGAGAAAAGAGATCATTATTGACTAAATATTGGATTTTTGATTTTTCTTTTCCTAAACTAAAACCAAGAATAGCCAAAATGGTGGGGGGGGAAGGGAAATTGTACATTAATTGGCCTCCATAACAAAGGTATTATTAGTGAAAGAATTTATACACACACACAAAGAGTGTGAATTTTAGTCCCTTGACGTAAGATCTAATAAGGGAAGATCGGTTACTAAGAACTGTTCTGCCATCTCTATACTGCAGATACAGCTATTATTATTGCTGAGCCCAATCAAATTGAAAGGTCAACTGTCAAGGCTGAAGTAACGCTCAGTGTTCATCCGGAGGTAAAGGCTTTACAAACTTTCTGCACAGCAATAATTCAGCTCAATGAGTCAGCTCTGATAGGTCTTAGCCATCACATTGAACTTTTCTTTTCTCTTTTCCTCGAATGAAAACAGTCGTGCAAGTTTGTATAACAGAAAGCAAATTTAACTAGGGAAGAAGGCTGTATGCAGCAACCAGACACTTTCAGAACAAATTTGTGTTACAAATCATTTTCTTTTCTAAAAATACAGTTATTTTAAAATGTAATTCATCCCCAAGAACATTTTTAAAGTCATGGTTTTTGTAGCTGTTCCTTTTTAAAAAAACAAAAACAAAAAATGTCAGTGACTCTGGTATGGTAGAAGATGTACAATTCTATTTTATGAATGACTTGCTACTAGTTAAACAAGGGATCTGCTTTACCAACTGTAGTTTTGTTAGTACTGTACTAACATATGCCACTGGCTCTAACAGCAGATAAAAGATGGTGTACTGAATACTTCAGCACCAAAATCCATGAAACAAGCCTCAAATACCTAATGTCACCAAGGAAAAGTGAATGTTAGGGCTCCTTTAATAAGAGTCTCTTTCAGGCCATTCACTCGTAATGCACACTAAGAGGATTAATGGATAGTTTTACATAATGTATAACTTAATCCCTCAATCTTCCTAGAGTAGCTGTAAAGCAATAGCCTTTACAGTTATGGGCTCTTCCAGGAGACAGCAGACCACAATGAGAGTTATATATTACAGTTCAAAGGTAGGACCACACTAACGGTATCATGTTTAACTGTCTCCCCAAAGAACCTGTATCAAAGGGGCCTATTGAAAACACCACATTTTTTTTTTTTTTACATATCTGAATCTTTTTGGAGCATTCTGTTCTAAATTAATAATTATGTCAGCATCCGTGATGTGGAGTAATGTGGATAAAGAAGCATCCTCATCCCCACCCCCACTTAAGAACCACAGGACACTGTTGTGCGGTTTTATACCAACCAGTCAGACCCCCTTCTGGGAACATAGATCAACTGACTTGGTTTTGCTAGAGCAGTCTAAATTAGTCAACTAAAACCAGTAACATGCAGCTGGCTTTTGTGTGAGATGTTTGAGTGACTATTCTCTGTTAACATCTGTCCAGAAAGTAAAAGTACTTGAAAGTATTTCAATAACTGGGAAATTGTTCACTTAAATCATGGGTTGTGGAACTCAAACTGATGTTTTCAGGTGCTGTGTGGCTTGGGCTAACCAGGGTGCTTTAGTTTCAGGAGGCTGCATGTGTTACACAATGATTAGTGCATCCATTGTAATGAATTGGTGGTTTGCCCATCACTGCCTAGTACCATGCTTTAGCACGAATTCAAAATGGCTCCCATTAGACCTGTATGAAATCCTCAGTTTCCATTTTGTGAATTTTAATTTTCAAAGAGATATTTCTTACAACTTTTTGCTTAGCCAAAAATTCAGACCTTTTACCATGAAGCAAAGTTTGATGACTATCTAAGAGCAACTGGAAGCTCTAATGCAACTTCATTCTCGGCAGAAAAACTGTCAGACGTTGTCAGACCTGTAGAAAGACAACAGAACCTGGGGATGGGTGGAAAGGTACTTTGAGGCGCGCTTGATAGCCTCCTTAAGGACCTGTTGTTTGAGGTTTTTGTTTTGTTTGTTTTTGATATGTTCTTTAGGCTCAAGCCTTGGTCTATAGTTTCCAGCCAGATGGGGGATGGGAAGAGATTTGGGAACACAGAAAATCAGCTTTGTTTTGGTAAAAATTCAAGAGTTTTCCTGTCATTGTCTACTCTAAAGTGTGATTCTTGTCTACCTGTTTCACTTCCACTGTCATTTTTTTCCACAGAACTCTAAGCACACTGTTGCTTTTTGTGAGCTGAACTTTGAGAGTCCTTTGAAAGGTCCAATGTTTCATATCTGTTTCTGAGCTTGATGTGAGTAAGTCTTTAAATTAGGTCCCCAGATGAATATTTATTTCAAATTTTATGTGACAGTCATTATTGTCATTCAAACAACACTTAATTACCCTGCATTAGAACTGTTCAACAGATAGATAAATACCTATTTATTGAAGTTTAAAAGCTAGTGTAACTATCAGTAGATTTACCAACACACACTATTATAAACTTCTTTACATTTAAGTTAAATGAATAGCTGGGACTGTCTTTAAGTGCTCCTGAGGGAAGAGATGCTTGTAGCTTCATAGGTCTCTCATTAAATCTGAGTAAAGTGGGACATTTTGATATCTCCAAGAAAGAAGGCAAAAAAGAGTTAGAACACCTACTCTTTTGTCCCAAAATCTGCTGGAGGGAGGATGTTGAGGCAAAGTGGTATCACCCTGTTTTAGAAGGCCATCTTAGTTTAGGCAACCAGTTTTTGTCACACCCCTGAGTGATCCCTTGCCATGGGTTTCACTGTGTTTTTAACTGCAGTACAGAAGATCCCTTTTCTGGGGGAAAAAAAAAAAAAAAAGGTTCAGTCAGTGTCTAATACTGGGTTTCTGTCAGGCACTGACTGAAAGTTAAATGAGATATTTTATTATCCTCAGATAAAGCTATTATTCTGACTTTTTATTTTAAACAGGTATAAATATGATTACCCTTCTATTCAGAACATAAATTACAAACATTAAAATTTCCATTTAATACCTTATTGTTCAGAGCAAATTTCTAATAATGGACAAGCATCTTAAAAAAAAAAGAAAGAAAAGAAAAGAAAAACCAAAATGCATATGACCATCAAGTTCAGTCTAGTCTTTCTTGCAAGATTATTCCCTATGGTGGCTTAACATGAGTTCATTTTCAGTTTACAAGTATTCCATTCTGCGAAAACACTGAGAGAGAAAAACTGGAAAATCTGGAATAACTTCACTGTAAACAGAAATTGGCCATGGCAGAATTTTCTGCCCAAAGCTTTATCAGAGAATTTTCTAGTTGGATTAAAATTAGAACTGTGAAAGCTGAGAAAAACCTATCTGGCAAGGAACAGCTCCTTTTCCAAAAACAAAGAAGCTCAGTGAGGTCAGTTTTATGAGCCTAAAGGGAGAGTGCATCACTGAAGCAGCTTGATATGTCTATGAAACATACCAGCATTTTCTTCAGATCTGAGAGCCTTCCTGATCCAGGGCTGAATTCAGACAAAATGGATGAAGAAGTGGCAGGCTGTAAAGTGACTGTTTGTCTTTTTAAATGCTGTTCTGGATTCAGTCTTCTCCTTCCTGCCAGTTGCCACATCCTACCCCAACCAAAAATTTGATTTCATTCGTTTAAAAAAAATAAAAGTTAAAGCAATGTCACAACCTGATAGTCCGTGTTAAGAATGATGCCCACATCCTTAAACAATAGAGAAGCAAAGCCCTCTGTTAAGGCTGAGTTCTACAAAAGGAAACACTCTAGTTATTTCTAGCTTTCAAATGTTAACAGATACATGGTTTCCTGTTTCTTAAAGTTTGAAAGTAGATAAAATTACTATGGGCCAAATCCTCCCACAGTAGGCCTTGTATACAGTTCTACTTCATGGGGATGTGGAGACTGGAAGCAGAGGGCATGGATAAAGAGTCCAGGCTCCCTGTGCTTAACGGAAAGGCTACAGCTATTCTAGTGTGGATAGATTTTGGAGACCAGATTGAGGTACACACTGGGGAAAGTGTAAGCTGTGCTCCTTGCATTAGTGACTGTTGCAGGACCCCAACGATAAACCCACTCCCCACTTTTTTCAAGACTTTGCATAGTGGAGAGGATTTGTCCCCAAATATTTCCTGTATAGTATTACTTAGATATCAATACTTAATGCACTAAGTATCAAATGATACTATTATCTCCAAACAAGATGTATTTTTCCCCCTTTTCTTTTTATAAATACTTAAATTTGCTAATAAATATTTCTAGTGATAAAGTTATCTACCTTTGAATGTTATTAAATTAGGAACAGTATCTATTCATTTCAATTCCAGTCATGAAAACTGACTACCCAATATGTCTTTGGTGAAGCAGACTGGTAGCATCAGCAGGAAACAAACAACTAATCCACTTACCATAGGTGTACGTATGGGCCCTGATCCTGCATTCACCCACACACAGATGGACCCTTGTCCCACTGGGGCACTGCACCGGCACAGGGGTCGACCTTCCTGACTCGGATAGCAGGATTGGGGCCTTAGGTTTAAATTCTGGCAGAGCATTGCGTATAGGAACCCACCCATGAAATTCATTCACCGCAGGGCAGAACTCTTCTGATCCTATCCTTGCTAGAGCCATGGTAGAGGCTGCTCGGCAAGCCTTGCCTACTTGCAGATGCAGAGAGGCGCTCCTGACTGCTTACGCTGAATCACGGGGCATGGCTCACATATTTTTGCAGATATTCCCCCTTATCCAGCCGTGGCACCTAGGCGTGCACACACACACATAGCCCTACATAGTTTAGTCATGCTTCTAGCTGTTGCTACATAAAGGATGGGTGCATAATGATGATTCATTTGCAAGCATATATTGTGTGGCCTTTTGGGAGGCACATATTTGTTAAACTTGAATTTGTCTCTGATAGTCTGCCTTCTAAAAATCTTCACAACCATTTGTTTGGGGGGGGAAACAGATACAAAAAATTCTAGGTCATTTTGAATTTTCCAGCTCCAAGATATTCACAGGTCTTAATCCATGTGGTAAATTAATGTCTTGCAAAATTTCAGGTGATTTTTGGTTACTATTTTTGTATTAATTGAGGGAAAAAATTGTATAACAAATCTCAATGTACAGCCAATGCCTAAAATAAAATGTCTCTCTCTCGCGCGCACGCTCTCTGCTTCCTGTGCTCCCAAACTGCTGCAGAATCATATTCTGTCCCCTAATTAAGAAACTGATTTATCGGGCCAAATCTTAAAGCTGTGCACTAGGTTCTCCACGAGGGCCAGGTGGAGAAGGAATCTTCCCACAAGTCTGCACATTAACAGCAGAATTAGCAAATCTCTCTCTCTCTCTCTCTCTCTCTCTCACACACACACACACACTTTTCCTCCATTGGCCTTTTCATGCTATAAGTAGGGCCCTACCAAATTCACGGCCATGAAATCTGGTCTCCCCCCAAGAAATCTGGCCTTTTCTGTGCTTTTACCCTATACTATACAGATTTCATGGGGGGAGACCAGTGTTTCTCAAGTTTGAGGGTTCAGACCCAAAAGGGAGTTAAGGGGGGGTCACAAGGTTAATTTAGGGGGGTTGTGGTATTGCCACCCTTACTTCTGAGCTGCCTTCAGAGCTGGGTTCCTGGCCAGCAGCTGCTGCTCTCCGGCTGCCTATCTCTGAAGGCAGCGCTGTCACCAGCAGCAGCACAGAAGTCAGGGTAGCAGTACTGCAACCCCCCTAAATTAACCTTGTGACCCCCCCTGCAACTCCTTTTCGGGTCAGGACCTCTACAGTCACAACACTGTGAAATTTCAGATTGAAATAGCTGAAATCCTGAAATTTATTATTTTTAAAATCCTATAACCACAAAATTGCCCAAAATGGACCATGAATTTCAGGCCCTACCTATAAGAGGCCCCCACAGCACATAGCCCAACAGCAGCACTGGGACATTCACTCTCTACGCAGGGTCCCCATTACTTGGTACAATGGAACAAAGACAACTCCACAGCAGGCAGGTCCCTCCATGTTCATAGGATTAGCCCTTTAAATATAAACAATAATATTATTCCTTTGCCTTAGCCAATTCCTGCAGCAGAATTCCAGCCCAACCGTGATTTTAACCAATTATTTAAAATTAAAATCTGGAGATAGCTGCAATTTGTTTGAGTGGCTCAAAATGCAGCATTATCTTGATGGCCTGAACAATGGTTCCACCATTATTGCCAAAAAGACTGCTCTTAAAATCTTCCTTACCAACATCCCCAGATCTGAGAGATACACTCCTCCTGACATTTGATAACACAGAGGACATCAAGGCAGATCCCTGTCCATTCACAGCTGTGAATTCTTCCTGTGCATGTCTTTCTTCCCTCTCTCACACACACAGGCCAGTCATTGATTTGTAAAGCATTGTCATTTAATGTATGTGGCCAGATTTTCAGAGGGCCCAGTTCCCATTTACACATCTAGATGAAATGACCAGGGAAGCCGCTGAGTTCTTTTTCAAATCTGCCCAGTAATTACCACCTTTATTCACCTTCCCTCCTTTTCCCACTCAGAGCCTCCCACCAATACTGGAAAGCCAGAAGCCAGCTTCCCTCCGTGCTTTCCCTGAGCTGATTGTCATTCCTTGAGGTCCATTTGGACCGACTGCTTCAGAACTGAAGTAAACAATTACACTGAGTGACAAGTGTGTTAGCAGCAGTTGCTATGTCACATCTGGGTGCAGCAATCAGCTGAAAAATATGTCCACTCAAAAGAGCAAACGAGCCAGACACAAGCCTAAGACACAATGAGAAGCAGGAAGTCTGGGAGTTGCAGAGGGTTTGACTGCCGGAGTTTTGCTCTTGGACACTTTAATTTAAATGGAGATTGTGAGTCTGGAAGACAAATGTCAAATTCAGAGGTAGATTGTCAACTTAGTTACCATTGCTGCTCTAGTCCATTTCAATAATTCTTTATCAAATTATTTTACAATCTAGATTTTTAAGCATCGATAGCATAAATTCTGGCTGTAACAAAAAAAACCATTGATTTTCTGATTGCTAATCTAATGTAAGAGAGGCTACATCATCTTTCAAGAACTCAAGGAACAAAATTTTAGTACAGTGCTAATGTGTATCTCCCGACGTTACCAAGAGCTGTGTGACTAATTCTCCATGCATGTAACTGACTAATAATACCTTTTTTAAATGTACTAATATATTATTCCTGAAACACACATTCCTGCCTATAGTCATATCTTTAGGAGGTAGGCACATTGGATCTGATTTTTAAATAAGTGAGGTGTGCAGTTGTGCAAAAATGACATGTCCACATTTCATGTGCAATTCCTATGTTAGGGCATGCAAATCAGATAGTTTTAACTACAGATTAGCATATTTAGTCACTTATGCAATTACCTGATTTGCATGAGCAATTGCAGTAACTTGCACACATAAACAAGGCGTAAATTTCCTGTGCACATAGAAACTCCTGTGTGCTAACATTTGCACTCACCATTTAAGGACGTGCAAGTGTTAGCATTTGACTCATTAGAAAGAACTGGGTTTATTTTGTTAGTGAAAATATGAATACTTGCTGGTGTTAGACAACAAGCTCGTGCACAAGTGTTCCCTTTGTAGCAGGTGTTTGTGTGTGGGAAGTACAGATGCATAAGAAATTTTACACACACACACACACACACAGGTGGTGGTATAGGTCCAGTTTAAAGTTTACCCCTAAAGGAGATAAAGAGTTGTATAGCTAAAGAGCTATCTTGCCATTTGTCATATCCTATGTGTATATAACCTTGTAGCATAAAGGTATGCAAAGTATTCCATAAATGTTCTCTTTGGCCAAGTGCACTACACTTTGTGTCTGAGTTGAGCAGGCACAAATGTTCCCAGAAAGCAAATTTCAAAGTTGCATCAGTGAGTTTGCATAGAATCAAAATTTTAAATGTATACATATAAAGATTTGTGCCAGAAGTATTTGAACACTGTCCAACCAGGGAACAGAAGCAATACCATGTGACTTATCTGACCTATCACAAATGAACAATCTAGGAATAACAAATGCCAAATATTTACAGAGCACTGTTCACAATCAATCTATGGACAGTTATAAATAGTGTTCAAAAAAAATCAGTCAAATGCTTTCACAAAGTGACTACATTTGAGAATATACCAATGTGTTTGCTGATACTATAAACAAAAGTGGTTAAATTTGTCAGATAAATTATTTAACAACCAAATGTCCAACAAATACATATGCACTTTATATAATATTTATACATACACACACACAGATTGCAGTATGAAATGTTGAATACATTTCAGCCCATATGCCCAACTCAACTCAGGCTGATAAGAGTAGCAGGAACAGCCAATCCAGCAATACATTTGAGTGTTGGTTGGCAAAGCTACTTTAGTGGCCTTGAAAGCAGTAATGAATCAGCACAGGGGGAGCAACAGGGAAGCTGTCAAGGAGTTCAGGAAAAAAGAAGCTGGATGAACAGATGCACAGCCAGAGGTGTTGAGGAAGAAATAAACAGACTATCAAGTGACCAAGACAGAAATGGTGTAGAAGCTGTTGAGTTTGAAAGAGAAAGGATGCACTGGTGAGCAGACGGAGATAGAAGTATTGCTTGAGTGTGTGTGCAGGATATGGAGCTGGAACATATATTAAGATTACCTAACATAATTTATACAGTAAAAAAAAGTCTATAATTCCATCTCTTATTTGTACTGGTAACTATAGAAGATGGTCCAGCTTGACTCTCATTGTATGTGGCATCAAATTTCACAGCTGCCTATATAAATAACATATATAAAATCAAATCAGAAGTAGACTTAACATCCCTGAGCTTTTGGGTAAAATATGGAATCTCAGAATTGGAACCCAGATCCAGAACTAAATTCTGGAGAACTCAAAACAGAACTCCTCACTGATATTTATAACATAATTTGGAATGAAAAAAACAATCTGATAATTTGACCCTTTGGGTCAAAACTCATTGGCCAATTATTCCCTTTCAAAATGTCTGTATTCTAATAATTGAATGAGAGAGAAAGAGAGAGAGATTTAGAATCCTAGCAAAAGGATTTTTATTTTATATATATAAAGAATTATTGAGGATTATAAATTCTAAAGAAGCAAATGACTTAACATTTTTAAAACCTACATCTTCCCTATAAAATATTCATGTGTTGGATGGTTTTGTTTTTTTTTAAATGTCATCAATCTTTTTTCGTGCTTAAAAGTGAATCCATGTGGTACATTACCTGTCACAGGAAGTGGGAAATGTCAGTTCTCTCAGAAGATTCTTGAGTCAGGATCATCTGCAATTGAATTTTTCCCTTTTTTTTTCTTTTTTTTTCCCCTTTTTTCTTCTTCTCAGCGTGTTATTTATTGATCAGATTGTGAGCTGTCCCAGCATTGCCTATTCACACCACTATACAATTCAACATACCGTGACTCTTATTGTGACTTTTGAATCTCTCCATCTCTGCTGATTCCTTCACCTGTTCTTACTGTGAGCGTCCCTACTGCAACTCCCAGGGGAAGTCAGACACTGTGCTGCTCTCATGCCTCTGATATGGGTAACTAACACTGTGAAGCTCACTTGGGTTATTCTGGGGAACACTTCAAAGCCGTATGTCCAATACACACCTTGTTATTGTTTATTGCCCATGTACATGCATACGTAGTTTCTAGACAGACATTAGACTATTATAATGCGGCACTAGCAGAGGAATGGAATACAAAACAAAAGAGGTGATGCCACTTTAGCTATTTGTTAGACACATCTGAAATACCTTGTGCAGCAATGAGGGAAAGATCACTGCCTTGCGGACAGTGACAGCCAAGCCTGAAGAAACTGGTTTATAAGGAAAGGTTAAAGGAACTGGGCTTGTTCTCTTTGGGAAAAGAGAAACTTGAAGTTGATGTAATAAGAGATTTCAAGGCTTACAGAGTTCATTTCCGCCTCCCCTGCCCGCTGGTATGTAGTTCAAAAACTAAGGTACTGAGTCTAAAACAATGTACGGAATGAAAATATATAAGAATATTTAGGGATAGGTATTTCACAGAAAGGATAACAAACACACATTTGAAATGGGTAGTTGACAGGAAAGACAAGTGACATGGAGACAAAAAGTGAAATCAAAAAACACCTAGATTTATTTTAGAGAAGACAATAGAAGAGCATTATGTAAAAGCCAAGCAGAGAAGAAGCATTCAAATATACTCACAACCCTGAACAAATCTTCAGGTGGTCTGTTCCATCAGCTTGCTGAAAATAAGGTAAGAATTTTAAATTATTGATTTTTACAGCCTACCTCACTTTAAACTGGGGGACTGGGGAAAGAGAAAAATGTAAAACGTGACTGGGGAAATTCTTTTCAACAAATAACTCTTGGTGATTAATTAGCTGCAAGTGAAGAGATGAAATTTAAATATACTTAAAACTAAAAGACCAGAAATTCAGCTAGTATAAATCAGTATATCTCCATTGGAACTATGAAGATTTACGCTGGCTGAAAATTTGGCTTTCTATGTTAAAAAATCAGGTCCTCCTTCACTTAGCTGCCAAGGGCTGAGAGTACAGTTATTGGTTTCTCCTCTAAAGTTGGTAGTATCTCTTAACATTGTCTGGAATAGTTGGAAGTACAAGAAATGCATCCCTATAATACCTCAGTGGGTAGGAGACCATCAGCTGTTGAAAGAGAAGCAACCTGAGCCCACTTGGAAGTGCAAAAGGCCTTTAGTTAACCTTTTGTTTAAAAAAAAATGAAAACATATTTTAAAGGAAACTATTTTTAAAAGTGTTCTTTAAAAAACTTACAAAAAAACCCAGCTGTGTCTTTCTTTAACTTGTATAATGTTTTATAAAAGCAGTAACAGAGACACCTGTACTGGATGCCTGCACATCTCTAGCACTTAATGGCACTCAGCCTTTGGCTTCATACCTTGCAACCCAGCTGAGAGTCATGTGACAAGATTTTGTTCTCACAGTTGCTTGCTGAAAAAAACTTTATTTGTCTGTGAACAAGTATTTACATGCATGAATTAGTATATTTGCACTACAAGTGCTCACCCACATATCCTACTTTTACTGGGTTTGTGTGTTTGGAAAAGAGGGTGTCAGAGACAGGAAGAGAATAGGAATTTGAGAAAAACCATTTTTAAAACGAACAAAGGCCCAGATTTGGAAAGTGGCATCTGATTCAGGTGCATGATTTTTAGGTATCTAACTTCATGTACCTATGGCCTGATTGTTAAAGGTGTTGAACATTCACAAATCCAGCTGAAGTCAATGGGAAGCTGGTGTTTTCTGTACTTCTGAAAATCAGACTATGGCAAGTACTACTGCTGGCTGGAAAACATTTTTCCCATGGAAAATATCAACAAACATGAAAAAAATTGCGTTCTTTGAAATTTTCAGCAGAAATTTTTGATTTTTCAATAAAAAAAACTCTGAAAACCAACAATTTTCAGATTTCATCCTTCCTGATCAAAAAAATAAAAATTTTGAGGAAACGGACACATTCTGCCGAAAATTTCATTTGGTCAAAACCCCAATTCTCCATTAAGAAAAAAAAGTGTTGATGGAAAGTTGTCTACCAACCCTTGAGGCACACAAAATCAGTGGACATTTTCCTTAAAAGTGGCCTAAATAAACACAACTGAGTGATCACTCATCATGAGCAATTAAGAGAAGCTAAAGGTAGGTAGAAAGGGGATGTCACTGCAGAAGAATCTCTGTTCTGAAGTCATGAAATGTTTCAGCCCAAGCCATGGAGCAAGGTATTTGCAGTGTGGCCAGATATTAAAGCAGTTGTGGAATCAGTGTCTAGATAGAACTGCCCTATGGAACAACCTCTAAGTGTATGTAGTCCTGTGGTAACAAGGATATCCATCAGGTTGATTTCAAGATGCTGCTGGAAGGAATGATAGCCACCAGCCCTAACTCCATCAACAGGGAAAAACAGGAGGGGGCAGGGAGCACAGCAAGCAGCAGTATCAGTCAGGAAAGGGGAGGCCCACAGCGACAGTAATTAGCTGGTGTGAATGTGACAAGAGAGAACTGAATGCAGACAGCCAATAAATCTAGGTTACAGCTTTCTCTATCCCTCAGTAAGGAAAGAGTCCAGCTATTTAAAAATCTGGGCTCCACCATTTGTTACCAAATATTCATACTTGTGCAAAAAAGGACAAGAAAAGCTTTTCAAAGTCCTAAAATTTCTTAGACTTGTTTACCTCCTGCTACTGTCTCTCTCACTGAAGTAGCTCCAACTAACGCTCTCTCTCTGTCTCAAATCCTCAGTTATTTCTTTAGGTACTACCATAGCTCCTATTGATATGTTAGGTCATCCAATAAGCAAACATAATCCATAGCACATGATCTAGCTGACCATGCACAGAGCTCAAATAGCAAATACCAAAAACTGATTGCTTGAAAGAGCACTTGCTACATACAGCTTGTAAACATTCCAGAGGTCCACGTTTGCTCATAAAACTGTTCTTTTAACAATTATGAATAATGAACAAATCTGTAGAAATGAGAATCTATTTGTGGGCAATTTGCTTATAAAAAATAGGCCAAATAAAATGAACAAATAATTTTCCCAACAAATAATTTCACTATGCCTAATTGTGAAGATAAAGTATCTCTGTTCAGATCCATCTAAAGAGAATGCTGGCAAGATGTACAGAATACATAAAGAAGAAAGCAAGAATGCATATGATCCCAGCGTACCTCTTTAGAACCTGGCAGTTGACCTTCCCGGGCTGAGAATAATGAGCTGTTTGGATGACTAGTACTGCATCCAGTGGCTGATTGTATTTTCCCCCCACAAAAAATGTAATCCAACTCTGCTAAAGAGTGCCAAAAGATAAATATTGGCCATGGGAGGCTTCGCCATTAGCATCCTTTCAAGGAGCATGAAAAAGAATCAGAACATTGTAATCAAATGAATTTGTGATAGCTCTTCACTTTGAATTTCTTTAGAGGAGGTTTTTTAAACCATTGCCGGGGGGGAGGATCAGAAATAAAAATGTTTCAAAGCCCAGAATTTACTTTAATATATTTTTCCTTACAGACAAACTGTCCTCAGCCCCTTCTTCTTTTTCTCTTATGAAATTCCCAGTCTTCAGCTATTGTGGCTCAATAGCTCCCCTAACATACTTTTGCAATTGTAAGCACTCAGGGGTTCCACTAAAAGGGTGGCTGGATGCAGCTTCAGGACTAATTGTATCCTACAAGGTATAGAATTATGCACCAACAGCTAAAAGGACACAATTACAAGTTGAACTATTGTGACACACACTGTGTAATGTCATACAATCAAATGCAATGTTTAGTAAACATAAACCTCTTTGTCATTTTGTATTTATTTATACAGGTTTAAAAAATAAAGCACACATTTAAAAAATATAATTTCTCTACTGTATCTCTGTAATAATATGCACTTTTCTGAGAGGCTGAAAGATGAGGCAAAGATGAGTTTGAGAAATAGGGAATGACTATTAGATTGCATTAAACTGCAAAGAGAATATTTTCATTCAGCAGCCTGCCATAGCTTCTTTGGGAGCTGTTTCAACCTACCAGGCCAAATAAGAATTGGCTTGTTGAGGAACCAAAATTCTACTGATTAGCGAGACCTTAACTAGGTCATCACATAGAAGAGTGAAATGCTCCAAAGAAGCTGTTACGATCCATTGGGTTGATAAAAAAAATACTGAAGAGCTTATAAAGTTAGATTCCCCCTTCTGCTACACAGCACATGTGGGAGTAAAAGGAAAAGAAAATGGATTGAAAAGCTGTGAAGCTAGTGGACAAGGAGACACATCATGACACACTCCTTCCCCTTCCCATAAGCCAGTGGAAGTCACTCTGCAAGGACACCAAATGGTGGGCTGCCTGGAGGTTTGAGGGAATACTATGGCTTCATGAGGATGAACTTGGGGAAGAGCTGCTGTCTGCAGCAGGCTCCTTTCCAACTCAGCAGATTTCCAAGAGAAAATTTCAAGGGGGGTTAATACTGTTCTAAGCAGCAAACCTTCCAACCTGAGTCTTTCGTACGGCAGAGAGGATGATAAAGCACTGGGACAGCCAAGCAGCACAGGTCCTCAAAGCAGGAGGAGGACAGGGACCAGTATGGAGAGCCAGGGACTCAAAAAGTTGTCTCAAGATCCACGGATTTAGAGCATGATATTCCTCCATAAACTCAGATTCCATGGAATTTAAAGGGGGTGCCTCTCATTCATATGAAGATTTTTTCCTATCTGTATCTTCCTACTCCCTTTCCCTTCTCTTCTCCCCCTCCCCCCCACCTGTCCCCAGCCAGCCCACCACATCCCCTTGTGGGACATACCACAGCAAAGGGAGCACATAGGTCAATTTCTACATTTACACAACAGCCCTTTCAGGCCAAATACAGCTCTGACTGAAATGGGCATAACATCCATTGATTTCAATGGAAGGTCAATGATGTTTTTCATGCAATAGGACTGACTACATGCTCCTCTTTCCATGTGAAAAACACAAGAAAGAGTAGGGGAGCATATGCCCCAAACAATAGTATCTTAAGCACCAGTAAGAAAGCTATCATGCATGACATTTTTATTAGTACTTTTAAAAGGAGACTTACTACCTTAAAAACAAATTAAGGCCTCAATCCTGCAAACACAATGGATTCAATGGGACTATCCACAGGCTTAAAGTTAAGCATGTAAGTAAGTGTTTGCAGGAATCTGGCCTTAACTAAAATAAAATTAACCACAAAGAAAGGAAATTTAGAGTTGACTCCTTTATAAATCTCCTTCCATTACTCATCCCTTCAAATGCAAATACTGGCATGGGATTTGATGTATAGTGGCCACCACTAAACAAAATAAATCATTATTTGCCAGTGGTTGCCATGCAGTTTTTGAGAGGCCAGTTTTTTTACCTATTCTTAGAATAAGGCCATGTCTACACTACTACTTATGTCAGCAAAACATATGTCGTTCAGGGGTGTGAAAAAACACCCCCCCCAAGCAACATAAGTTACAGTGACATAAGGGCCGGTGTGGACAGTGCTATGTTCACTGTCTATGTTGGCTTAATAAGACTAAAATAAAGAGCTCTTTCGTAGCTGGTATTTTCTCCCTGCAAAGATACTTACGGTAATGAAGTCACCTCTCAGTCTTCTTTCTGATAAACTAAATCAATTAAGTTCACTATCAGCCATTTTCTCCAGCCCTCACATTATTTGTGTGGCTCTTTTCTGCACTCTCTCCAATTTTTCAACATCCTTTTAAAAATATGGAAGCCAGAACTTATGCAGTATTCCAGTATTTGTCTGGACAATGCTATATACAGAGGTAAAATCACCTTACTACTCCTACCCTATTTGTATATCCACGAATCATATCAGCTCTTTTTGCCACAGCATTGCACTAGGAGCTCATGTTGAGTTGATTGTCCACTCTGACCCCTAAATCCTTTCCAGAGGAACTGCTTTCCTGGAGAACGGCCATTGTTCTGTAGGCATGGCCTGCATTCCTTGTTCCTCGACTTATAACTTTGGATTTGGCTTCATTAAAATGCATCTTGTTTGAATGGGCCCAGCTTACCAAGTGATCCAGATTGCTCTCTATAACTGCCCTGTCTTCATCAGTAGTTACTGCTCTGCCAATCTTTGTGTCATCTGCAAATTTTATCAATAGTGATTTTATATTTACTTCCAGATCATTCATGGAAATAGCATTAGGCCTGGTATGGACTCCTGCAGAACCCCAATAACACCACCCCCATTTAATGATGATTCGCCACTGACAACTATTTTTAGATTCATCTGTTAACCAGTTCTTAATCCATACAACATATGTTTTGTTGATATTGCATAATGCTATCTTTTTTTTTCAGAATGGCATGTTGTACTATGGCAGGTGCCTATCATAAGTCTATCAACCAAACTTACAGTCTCATCAAAGAATGAAATCAGATTAGTTTGACAAGATCTATTTTCAGTGTTGACTGCATTAATCATATTCCTATCCTTTAATTCTTTATTAATTGAATCTCATATAAGCTTTTTCATTATTTTGCTAGGATGACCTACAGTTACCCAGGTCACCCTGCTTGCCCTTTCTCAATATTGGCACAACATTACAACTCTTCTAGTCTTCTGGAATTTTTCCCAGTAATCCAAGACATTAAACATTAATAACACTGAGCCAGAGAGCTCCTCAGACAGATTTCAGGAGCTCTTGGGTGCAAGTTATTGGGGACTTTTGATTTAAAAAATGATTATCCATAGCAGATTTTGTCTAACATCCTCTTCGGTTACTAATGGACTGGAAAGTACTACATCAGATACAAGTATATCATCCAGATTCTTTCCAAATACAGAACAGAAATATTTATTGAATATTTCTGCCTTTTCAGCATCATTATTCACAGTACTACCACATCCATCTAGTAATGGTCTATACCACTGTTATTTCCTTTGTTTCTGATATACTTTAAAAAAACTTGTCCTTGGCCCTGCCAAATATGGATTTTTCCCTGCTGTCTTTAGCTTCCCTTATCAATTTTCTATACCTCGTTACTTCTAATTTATTCTGATTGCAGTCTGCTTCCTCTTTTTTCCATATGTTATTTTTTTTCCACTTTCCTTCTTAATCAGGATGGGCTTTTAACCAAAGTTATTTCTCTTTTTCAACTGTGGATAGATCAAAGAGCTATCTATCATCAGAAATCCCTTCCACATGTAGGTACTTTTAGATAAGGATGTTGAGAAAAGGGGGTTCTGTGCAAGGATCAGGGGGTGAGGCTAAGAAGAGAAAATGAGGATTGTGTGCAAGGAAGCCCTGTGTTAGGGAGACTGGGCTTTGCCTCTGGGACTGGAATGGGGAGCACAATCCCTCTGCAAAACATTAGAGCTTGAACAACTCCCCACAGAGCTGCTGAGAGAGAACAGACAGGTATGCAGGAGGAGTCATTAAAGTCCAGAAACATCAGTGCTTATAAGTGACCCCCCCGACTCCATCCATCCACCTATTTATCTAGCCCCAGTCTTTCCAATATAGTCCTTCTCCCCACTCAGGACAGTGCACCTACTGTTTCCCCATCTGCCCCTTCCCAATCATCTCTATCCTTTCACAGCTCTGCTCACCCTCCTCCCAAGCTGCCTCAACCCCAGAAAGAAGCAATGTGGGAAGTCACCACTGTGTCTTGACGCTTGAGGAGACACTTAACATGTGTGAGGAGAGCACAGAGATGTGAGGGGTCACAGAAGAGTCAGTGGATAAGTGAGAAGTTGAGGCCGAGAGCAGGGAATGGGGGAGGGGAACATCTGTATTCTACTATCCATCATCTCCTCAGTTCTAGAAGAAAAACAACGAGGAGTCCCTGTGGCACCTTAGAGACTAGCACATTTATTTGGGCATAAGCTTTCGTGGGCTAAAACCCACTTAATCAGATGCATGGAGTGAAAAATACGGTAAGCAGTATAAATATTACAGCACATGAAAAGATGGGAGTTGCCTTACCAGTGCTAACGAGGCCAATGCAATCAAGGTGGACGTCACCCATTTCCCAACAGCTGACAAGAAGATGTGAGTATCAGCAGAGGGAAAATTACTTTTTGTAGTGACCCATCCACTCCCAGTCTTTATGCAGGTCTAATTTGATGATGTCCAGTTTGCAAATTAATTCCAGTTCTGCAGTTTCTCACTGAAATCTGTTTTGGAAGTTTTTTGTTGAAAAAATGCCACTTTTAAGTCTGTTGTTGAGTGTCCAGGGAGACTGAAGTGCTCTCCTACTGGTTTTTGAAAGTTACAATTCTTGACATCTGATTTGTGTCCATTTATTCTTTTATGTAGGGACTGTCCGGTTTGGCCTATGTACATGGCAGAGGGGCATTGCTGGCACATGATGGCATATATCACATTGGTAGATGTGCAGGTGAATGAGCCCCGATGATGTGGTTAGGTCCTATGATGGTGTCCCTTGAATAGATATGCAGACAGAGTTGGCAACAGGATTTGTTGCAGGGATTGGTTCCTCGGTTAGTGTTTTTGTTGTGTGGCGTATAGTTGCTGGTGAGTATTTGCTTCAGGTTGGGGGGCTGTCTGTAAGAAAGGACTGGCCTGTCTCCCAAGGTCTGTGAGAGTGAGGGATCCTCCTTCAGGATAGGTTGTAGATCCTTGATGATGCGCTGGAGAGGTCTTAGGTGGGGCCACTTCCACCTTAATTGAATTGGCCTCGTTAGCACTGACCCCCCCACACTTAGTAAGGCAACTCCCATCTTTTCATGTGCTTTAATATTTATACTGCTTACTGTATTTTTCACTCCATGCATCTGATTCAGTGGGTTTTAGCCTACAAAAGTTTATGCCCAAATAAATTTGTTAGTCTCTAAGGTGCCACAAGGACTCCTCGTTGTTTTTGCTGATACAGACTAACATAGCTACCACTCTGAAATCAGTTCTAGAGGGATGTTTAACCTTGTGGAGCAGGAGTCTGCGTGAATGCATCCAATGAAGTGAGCTGTAGCTTACGAAAGCTTATGCTTAAATAAATTTGTTAGTCTCTAAGGTGCCACAAGTCCTCCTTTTCTTTTTGCGGATACAGACTAACACGGCTGCTACTCTGAAACCTGTCAATAGTTAAGGCTGTAGCAGGGTTTCTGTTTCTAGCCCAATTTTCAAACCTCTTTGAAATCCACATGCATGATTAGATTGTCTTCAAATCTGGCATGGCAATTCAGGATCTGGGATAGTTTTTGTGAGCCAAGTCTGCGGTCATTTTCTCAAGGACCCACCAAACATTGTGTGATTTTAAAATTAAAACCTTTGCACACGGGTAGGAGGAAGAACCTAAAACTGACAGGACTGGGCTGCCCCATGTGTGAGCTAATATCCAGCATAAGCTCTAAAATTTACAAAAAGAAGCTAGTTATTGGAGCTGGTTTTGTGTTCTGGAGAGCGCAACACCACAATGGCTGAATATCTGGGTTCTACTGGGCCTAAGCACATAGTCATAATGAATAATTTATCTGATGAGTTTGGACTCTTTTTCTGTTCATAGAATATCTACAAGCAGATCAGTTTTCTCAAATATACTCAAATTATTTAATATTATTTAACAAAATTTTGATGAATTTTTTAACTCTATGGATTAACTGCAGTCATTCTTTCCAAGTGTATGCTTGTGAAATTCACTGCAGTGAAGAGATGTATACCACTTACAAGGCTTAAGTAGGACATACATGGTGCATAGGTCTGGTGGGGGGTTACTGCATAAAGGTGAAATTTACATCCAATTTTACATCTACTTGAGCTGTGTTGTGTAGTTATGATTGGTCAGGTAAGACACAAGGTTTTGTTTCTGTTCTCTGTCTGGGACCCCAGTCCTGCAAGGGTCTGAGCTTTCTGGGGCCCGTCCAGCAAAGCCCTTAAGCATGTGTTTAACTTGATGCATAAGTAGTGTCACTGCACTCAATGGGATTACTCATATGTTTAAAGTTAAGCTAATGCAGAAGTACTTCACTGGATCATAAACAGGCGCTCAGTACCTAGAAAGACTGAGCCCTGAATGTGCATGTGAACATTTCTAGTGCAAATACCCACATATTTGAATTTCCACAAGTACTTGCACATGAGACTTGGAAACTGAGTTTTCTGGACCATTCATAGCAGTTCACTTCAATTTCATTAATGTTCACAAATATTAAAAGGGACATGAACATGATCTGGGGGGATACGTTTTAAAATTAATTTGCACAGAAAATGTTTAATGTTGAATTTTTTCTTCTAATCACCTCCTGCAAGGATCCAAATTTCAATTCTCTTTCCCCACAGCTGACGTCTTATCCTAATCCCATTAGAGTCAATGGGCCTAATTTACCATTGCACTGCATCATGTGGAGTCATTTGCACTTGCTCTGTACAGGAGTAAATGAGGACAAAATCTCAGGGCAATGGTGAATCTGGCCCAATGGGAGCTTTGCTGTTGACTTCAGCAGAAATAATGTAAGGCTCCTGCCTGTAAAATAAAGGGCTAGTCCAAAGGGGCTTATAAGGTTTCCTGCCATTTCATTCAAGCATAAAAAATCCATCTTTATATTCTCCATGTAATGTACAGATAATTGCACTATTCCTTCAGTAGAAGGTTAGTGAGCACTTTCCCTTGAGGTTGATGGTAATCTATACACTAGCCAACAGGAGGAGCTTTCATTCGACTCTCTCCTTTAGAATTGTCTGAGATGAGAAAAATCAAAGTTGTCTCTTCCAGGAGATTTTGGGTGGCCAGTGAACATTATAAAGATGAACATTATGAAATACATGTGCTGCAATTAGTACTTCACAGCAGCACCTGCTGTATTATTTGCTTAATATATATCAGTGCATTAAACACCTCATCATATTCTTTCAGAATATCTTTTGCAACCTTTTCAGTAGATAAGTTAGATACCCTGTATTCAGGAGTTAACGTTATACAAGCTGCATTACCTACATTTACAGAATGCTCTTCAACCCAAGCACACTTGGGACCACCTTCTTTCTCTATTTCAACCTGCCAGAAAAAGTCATTTCCAAATGTCAAGAACACATTGATCCAGGGAAGAATGCCACTTGGAAAAGGCATGCTTTCTTTACAAGAAACCAGATGTCAGCTGAGACCACTGATCATTCTGTTACCAACCTATCTATTAAAGTTAAGTCATGTAAATCTGAATAGTGATTAGTTGGCCTAATTACAGTCAGGAGTTTGTTTGTGGGAGGAGGGGTGTCTCGGACAAAAAAGGGAGGGAAGGATGGGGAAGATCAGAGAAAAGGAAGAAGAGATTGAGGGGAGAAAAGATACTAAAAGAACACAACAGAAATAAAAAGACAAGATGGGAAACAGGTGCGATAGAGGGAAAGAAAAAGACAGAAATTACATTAGAGACAAATGTTTGGGGAAAACCAGAAAGAAAGAAAAAAGAGAAAAGATGTACCACAATATACTCTCAATGGAAAGAAAATAAGAGTGAAGGAAAGGAAAAAGGAAGAAGAAGGAAGAAAAATACAAAGGAAAATTGGTAAGTTCAAAAACAATTACAACTTAAAAGAAAGTGTAATGTCAAAATCCTAGGGGTGAAATCCTGGCCCTATTGACGTCAATGGGAGGTTTGCGCTAACATTTAAATCTCTACCTGAAATCAAAGCTATGGGTCCTTGCATGTGTGTATATCTCACCGAAGTCAATAAGAGTTGTGCGCAAAAGGACAAAATGTGAACGTATGCCTTTTTTTGGCATAGAAAACGTAAACATACTGTTCTTTCCTCACCTGTACTACTTTGCCGTCTGATTATTTGTGGCCTACGATACCCATTTGTAGTCCCTCTCCAAGAGGAAGAGAAGGCAGAAAGCACATATTGTCTGTGCTGAGCACAGAATCATTAATAGACCCAGCAGCAGCACCACAGCAATCTCAGACAACTGGTCCACTAGCCTTGAGTCAGCTCTTCTGTGCTTTTTGCCTGCTGCTTGCATAATTGACCACATTTTACTTATTTATTTTGTCCATAAATACTGTTCTCAGCTGAAAAGTGTTGCAAACTCATTCACATTTCATGAATTCACAATGGGTCTTCTGCAATGTATCTGTGAAGAAAAAAAAACTAAAACAAAACTCTTTTTCCCCTAATTTTCAAAGGACAGTGACAAATGTCTGAATAACTGAAAATGATTCAACTATTTCATCCTTCAGATTTGTAGCTTTACCCACGTACAATGTCAATTCAAATGTCTGGAATATTATACCATGACCCCTGGAGGAGCTAATGCATATCCAGCACATCCACTAGATCAGTGTCTTTCAACCTGTGGTCCATGGACCCCTGGAGGTCCGCAAACTATGTTTAAGGGGTCCACAAAAGGTTGTCATTACTATAGAACAGTTATTTTCAACCTATGATCTAAGGACAGGTTTCAGAGTAGCAGCCGTGTTAGTCTGTATCCGTAAAAAGAAAAGGAGGACTTGTCGCACCTTAGAGACTAACAAATTTGTTAGTCTCTAAGGTGCCACAAGTCCTCCTTTTCTTTCTATGGTCTAAGGACTCCCTGGGAATCCGCAGACTATGACTAAGATTTCCAAGAAGGCCCATACCTCCCTTTGAAATATTTTAGGAGTCTACAAATGAAAAAAGGTTGAAAACCAGTGCCATAGATGTCCCCGGTCTGATGAGTCGCAGTGTGGTAAGGAACAATATTGCAAAGTAAGTGTGTTCAGAACAAGAATTCAAAGTTACTGTTGCATTGACATAAATTAGAGACAATAACACCTCTCAGTGTAACCCTTTCTAAGTATATTACTAATATACTCAAAAACACAACAGTTTAGATTTTCAAGGCTGATTTGTTAATGAGAAGGGCTAGAAACTTTTTTTTATTTTTATAGTAGTTCTGAGGCAACCCATCAAAATCTGCAGGAAGTCTCCAAATCTGTGAACTTCACTATTTTTTCCCTGTTTGGGGATAAGATAGATAAAATGCATACATATCAACTGGTGGAGAAGACTGGTTTTCACCTTCTTATATAGTGGGCGCAGTTTTACACTTACAATTAGTTGTGACTACAAATATTTGAGGGTGCAAATTATAGTATTGAGGCATGTAGCTATCTGCCTATGCAATCAGGTAGTTAGATATAGAAATAACCCAGTTTGTGCCTTGTGTTGAGAAGGCAGTGTTGAGGTCCCTTTAAAAATCAAGGCTTTCAAGCACAAATTAATGAAAGGAGGAGGACTTGACTCTATGCTTACACTATAATATCCTCAATGATATTTCACAAAGATGCTCTCTAAGTAGAGCGAACATTCATATTTAAAGAAAATAAATAGCAACTGAATGAAAAATACAGAACAAGATTTATTTTTTCCTAATACAAATTCATATATTTGAATCACATTGTATCCTTTCATGATTACTACATAAAAACCTATTTTTATCTAATCAACTTCATAGCATCTCCTTAATAAATACGGGTTATGGGACCTTAAGTAGTAAATAAAAGACATCCATTAAAAAAATCAGAGCAAGTGGTCATCTTATTAAGAGAAATACAGTTAATCAAAACAATTAATAAGGGTGAGGTATGTGGAATTCCAGTTAAATGAATAAACTAAATGCCATACTCCTCCTAAGGGCACCATGATTGCACTCAAAAACCCCTCAGAGTTTCCATGCACGTTTCAATCATGATTTTACAAGCAGCAGATTCTCCGAGGTGTCACACTCAGGAAGTAGAATGTAATAATTGTGGTGAACATGAATGTGATACTAGAGTGTGCCACTTTGCAAGAACGAACACTATGAAACATTAGTGCCAGATTTCACTGTACTGAATATTATATACTATCCATAATGTCCCATCTGCAAAACGTATAATTATTTGCATTGTGAGGAGCTCCTGGAGAGTTTGCTATCTCTCTGATCTAAACATCTTTTCTATTCCTGTCTTCTCCTTTTAATGGAGATTTCCTTCGCCAGCCTGCCCCTTTGACAATAATAATATACCATTTCCCACCAGATTTAAATGGAGAGCAGCCAAATCCCAACTGCCTTACTCATGCAAGATGACTTCAGTAGGACTACTTCTGTGATTAAGGCAAGCAGGATTTGGACCCAGTCTTTAACATTTCTCTGACAGATTTCTCTTATGGAAAAATTATTTGTTGGGATTTCATTCCTTAACACCAATAAGTCCCATTCCTGCTCCTCTCTGCATGATTACAACTACAAACCTTATTACAATGTGTCTTTTTGATGCATAATAGTCCTTTCATGTACACCTGCCAGAAGGGACTGTATATTAGCTCTGAAGATGGAAAAGAACAAGAATCTCTGCTGGCTACCAAATTGGATTAGGAACAGCTTCTGATGCATTCCCAAGTATTCACTCTTTGTCTGGGGCTCCCTAGACATTCCAATGCAAACTATTTTCAGAACTTTTACAGGGGAAGTGACATTTCAAAATACGAAATTCATTTCAGAGTAAATGAGGCAAATGATCATTTGTGACAGAAATGCATTATTGTGGCACTCAAGATTTTGCTCAAACATTTCCAAATAATGAAATGTATCTAACTCAGTAACTACATTAGTTACTTTTCAAATTTAATCCTGCCACTGAACACCTACAGGTACACACTAAACAAACACACATACATTCTGTCATTCTATCTATGTTCTCTCACTGTCTCTGTGGCACATGGGTGCTTTTCCACATACTAGTGTATACTGCACATGGTAGAGCACCCCAAAATATTTACCCTAAAACTATTAGTCATTGGACATTCTCTCAATCTTGAAAGAACATATGACGACACCTAGAGACAGCTAACAGTATCCAAGCCAGGGAGCAACTATTACATCTAAATAACACATTAAAGGAATGCTAAGGTTCCAAAGTCAAGTGAACCAAAATTAGAGAACACCAAAATTAAGCTTGCCCATACAACCTTAATTCAACCCTCTTGTGCATATGCATTATGATATCACTTTTAATTACATGATCACTTGTGATTTTTTCCACAGAACCCCTGTTTCATTCAGTGCACGAGAGGGATGGTGCTCACTAAAGAAGCAGCTACTCAATATTTTCTTTTAACCTCATTGTGCAACATATTTTATCAAACTAACAGGAGTGTTTTTAGGAGTCTTAATTAATGTTTGTAAATTGCTTTGAGATCCTTGAATGAAAGGTGCCAAACATGTATAAAAAACCCATGATTTATTATTAGATACTCCAGAACATATTAAAGATGTCTTAATATGGCCAGCTGTTTTCTCCCAAGAGGTTAATAAAAATGTATTTGTTTTAGTCCTCTTTTAAAAGTTATTTTCTAATTGGATACAGTACTGTCAATTATTCTACAGCTTATGATGTGAAAAATAAAAGGAAATATGGCTGATGCCTTTGGTGAAGTAATTATCTTTTTTGACATGTCATTAGATGCGTGCTTCTTGTGTAGCTATCTTGCAGGTTAATAAAATCAGGACCAAGATGCCTTTGAGACAGGGTAGCTATTTCCTATCAATAAAATGTAATGTTGCACAGTTAATTTATAGGAAACATGGACTTTGTTAAGTGCTCTGGGCTACTCATCTCGCAATATAGGGTTATCCAGCAACAGAAGCCGCCTTGTTGTTATGGCTCTGCTACCACAGGGTGTTTGTCCCTAAGCACTGAAAATGCATTTTATCTGAATAAAAGTTATGACCAATTTGAGGTTGTTCTGCACCAAAACGACCCACAGGATTTTGTATTTGCTTAATTATTCTCCAATTCATTTTTAATTTACAGGACTGATCATATACATCCCCAAACCCAGGAAGGATAATGTTTTAATAATGACAGGTTTTGGTATTGCAAGCAAACTGGTATTTGTTTCTGTAAAGATTCCTCTGGTCAGCCTAAATACTCTCTTGAAAGATGATACACCTGTTAATGGACAATCTAGGAATTACAAAGACAAATGGTTTAAAAAAAAAAATCTGACCTCCTCAACTTCCTTGCCATCCTCGTGTATTTATATGAGGCACTGCATCCCTCTACACTTTCACTGTAGTCTGTTTGCGGAAGATGTTTATGATCCAGTCTACCTGTATTAAAACTAAGGGCATGTTTTAGACTGCAATCTCTGGGTGGCATTGCAGCTCACGTAGACATACCTGAGCTAGCTTTAATCTATCTAGCTTGGTTACTGGAGCAATGAAGCTGTGGAAGCACTAACTTCAGTGCAGGCTAGCCCCATAAGTCATTACCCAGGGTTCCAGGTGGGTGTGTATAGCCCATGCTCGCACTGCCATGACTTCACTGTTCCGGGACCTGTGCTAGCTAGGTTAAAGCTAGCTTGAGTATGTCAGTGTGGAGTGGTTAGAGAGTCCCACAGTTACCAGAGAGGACCAGGACATACTGCAGCAGGGATCTTAGTAAACAGGGGAACTTCCTGGTTAGGGAGCTCTCTAGTCGCTACTTACAGCATGGCTCTTTGTGATTATGTTTTCGCTCTACATGGTGTCAGAAGTAAGTGAATTCCTCTCTCTAAAGAAGGAGTAAAGGAAAGGAAAGAGACACCACCACACATAGACTGCCAGCATGGTGAGTGAATGAGGAAAGTGGAAAATCAGACAGGAGACCTGTGAAAGCTGCATCAGGAAGGAGGCAGAACCCTGTCTCAGCACAGCAATGGAGCCCATAGTACAAATGCCTCAGTTAGAGAAGTTTGATTTTTGGCAAGGCAGACAAGTGGCCTTGATGTAGTTGTAGGTTTGAGCAATTATGATGGGGAGTGCTCCCCACACTAGCCCTGCAAGAGCTGAATTAGACCCGGTGGGCCCAATCAGCTAATTAGGCTGCAAACAGGAAAGCTATTGGCTGGAGGCAACTAATTAGAGAGAAAAGGAGGACTTGTGGCACCTTAGAGACTAACCAATTTATTAGAGCATAAGCTTTCGTGAGCTACAGCTCACTTCCTCACGAAAGCTTATGCTCTAATAAATTGGTTAGTCTCTAAGGTGCCACAAGTCCTCCTTTTCTTTTTGCGAATACAGACTAACACGGCTGCTACTCTGAAACCTGTAATTAGAGAGAGACTCACCTGTGCAGGAACAGGGGGGCCTATAAAGCCAGAAAGCTGGCTGCAGTAGGAGTCTGCTGGGAATGGCTGGAGGAAGGCAGGCAGCAGCCACTCCCTGGAGTGGGAGGAAAGTTTGGAGCTGCTATGCCCAGAGAAAGGAGGAGAATCTGAAGTGTAGGAAGCAGTCCAGGGAAGGAGCAGTGAGGGCAGAAAGAGGAAGCCCAGAACTGCTGAGCTGAGGTTCCCTGGACTGGAACCCAAAGAATAGGGCAGGACCTGGATTTCCTACCAGCCATCGAGGATGTGATGTAGACCTGAGGCAGTGAATGGGAAGACTGCCTAGGACTGGTGATAGATTGAACCCCAAAAGGGAGAATGCTGAGTGACCTGCCGGAGGGCTAAGTCATGAAGGAGACGCTGAAGGTCCTGGAGCAAGAAGAGATGCAGACTAGAGTCGGAGTGACAGCGTGCAAACCGTGGAAGGAGGCGTCTACCTCACTAGCTAATCCCACAGTGACCAGGAGGAGGAGGTGCCAGCCCAGCAGTGAGTATTGCAACCCTGTTACACAGATAGTTTCTGGTTTAACAGAGAAAGCACAAGAATACCAGGTGAACCTCCTGATATTTGCCCTGGGTGATGCTAATGATGGTATCCTATGTGCCTACTGCTCATTGATGAGGGAAAAGAAAGAATACTCCAAACTGAAAGAGGCTTTTGATGCCCATTTCATATTCAAGCAGAATATTCTATATGAAAGGGCCAAACTGAACAGGCGGTGCCAGGAACAAGGAGAAATAGCTGACACTCTTATTATTGCAGTTCATCGCCTTACTGAACGCTGCAAATATGGAATGTTTAAAGAACTAATACGAGTCAGAATAGCTGTTGCTGTAAAAGACACCAATTTATTGGCACAGCTTCAGTTAGACTCAGCTATCACACTAGCAAAAACTAGAAGGCAAGAAACCATAACGAAACAGCGGTGTGACTTACATGATAGCAGCACAGGACAGACTGCATCAGACAATAGTGACACAGCAAAGAGAAAAGACACAAATGTGAAAGGAGCAGACAGATCCAATTTACAACATCAGAATAGCTCACAATTAGAGAGTGGGAAACCAAAGAACCTTAATAGAAGGGAAGCTTGGAAAAGCTGTGGAAGATGTGGCAAGACCCCAAGCCACAGCTGGCAACAGTGTCCAGATAAAGAAACAAGATGTAGGAGATGCCACAAAACAGGACATTTAGCAATAGCAAATGGGTCATTGGGACTTGTCGAAACATTCCACGAGGGAGTGTTATCATCAGATGATGATAAGCCCATACTTCTAGGGACTCTAACCTCAATAGCACAGACAGCACCTGGTACACAAATAGGAATCTACATGGTTGAAACTTTACATTTAGAATTGATACTAGGGCAGCAATTCCAAAAAATAATTATAAATGATCTCAGGATGGAGAGCTGCAAAGATTCTACATGGGGCTAACAACACTACATTGGATGTCTGCCACCAGTTCTTTGGGAAACTGGAGAAAAGATGGAAAGGTCTTCAACAAATGATATCCGTAAGACAAGGACTGACAACTCCCCTACTTAGGTTGCCAGCAAGACAAGAACTACACCTAGCAGAGAAACTGGAATTCATTAATGGCAAAAAAAAAAAAAAGAACTATGCAAGAGATATATCCACCCATCTTCACGGGGCCAGGAAAGGTGTCAGGAGAGTACAAACAAAACTGACTCCCTTTGCTGTCATGGACCCATACCACTTCCCTATTTCCTTGCTAGGGAAAATCAAAGAAGAATTAAAGAGAATGGATGGCATGGGATTATTTCCCATATGGAAGAACCAACTGACTGGTGTGGGGGATGATTGTAGCACCAAAGCCCAATGGCAAAACCTGGATTTGTGTGGCCTTTATACAACTGAATAAAAGCATCTGCAGAGAAAGACCTACTTCCTGCAGTTGACCAGACATTAGCTCAGTTATCAAAAGTCAAAGTCTTCGCAAAGTTAGATGCTACAGCAGGCTTCTGGCAAATGCCCCTTGCTAAAGAATCTATACCATTAACTATATTCATATGCCATTTGGCAGGTACCATTTCAATCTTTTTCCCTTTGGCATATCTTGAGCACCATAACATTTCCAGATGAACAGCTCTTGGATCTTTTGGCATGCAGGCATGTTGGTAGATAGAGGGCAAAGATAAGAATGATCATGATGAGCGACTACATGCAGTATTAAGACACTGCCAACAAACTGGGCTCACTCTGAATGAGAAATGTGAATTTGGAAAGGAGAGGATAAAATGTGTAGATCACATAATTAGCAAACAGGGAATTTAGCCAGATTCAGACAA
The DNA here is from genome assembly GCF_965140295.1 of Lepidochelys olivacea. Lineage (NCBI taxonomy): Eukaryota > Metazoa > Chordata > Testudines > Cheloniidae > Lepidochelys > Lepidochelys olivacea. The sequence goes on from NC_140411.1 coordinate 144,643,946, forward strand.
ACTGAAGGCATTACTTGCTTTACCTAACCCAAAGATATTCTTGCTGTAAGGATATTCCTGGGTAAAAACAAATTATTTTGGGAAATTCTTACCAACTGTGGCTCATCTAACAAAATCTTTACAAGATTGCCTTAATAGTCTCAATGTGTAGATCTGGGCTAGCCCACAACAAAAATAATTTAATACAATAAAAGAACTAATGACATCTCCACCTGTTTTGACAATGTTCAGTAAGTATCGCATAACAGTAACAGCAGATGCATCTTCATATGGCTTAGGAGCAGTGCTCACACAAAAGCAGCAAGAAGGAGACCAGAGACCTGTTGCATACCCAGAAGCCTCACAAAAACTAAGCAGCAGCATGCTCAGTCCAAAAGAAAGCTCTAGCAGTCACTTGGGCCTGTGAGCAGCTCAGTCCATGTCTGTTTGGCTTGAATATTAACCCAGAAACAGATCACAAGCACTTAGGGGCATTATTGGGTTCAAAACCACTGGATTACTTTCCACTTACGATTCAAAAATGTTGGCTGTGGCTGATGCAATTTTCTTTCAACACTGAACACATACCAGAGAAAAGCAAGCATAGTTCCCCAATTGAAGAGCCACCAATGAAAGAAGATAAGGCTCTAGAGCAGTGATGGGCAACTTGCGGCCCGTCAGGGTAATCCGCTGGTGAGCCGCGAGATAGTTTGTTTACATTGACTGTCCGCAGACACGGCCCTCCGTAGCTCCCAGTGGCCGCAGTTCACCACTCCTGGCCAATGGGAGCTGCAGGAAGCAGCAGCCAGCACGTTCCTGAGGCCCACACCGCTTCCCGCAGCTCCCATTGGCCGGGAGTGGTGAACTGCAGCCACTGGGAGCTATGGGCAGCCATGCCTGTGAATGGTCAATATAAACGAACTGTCCACCACTGCTCTAGAGAGAGATGTCAAAATCTACACTGACCTTTTCTGGCAACAATTCCAGTAACTGCCATCTAACTTCAGCAAATTAGAGATGAAAAACTAAAGGATGAGACTTGCCAGAAACTCAGCCAAAGAAGGTGGGTTTGAAGGCATCAACTTCCAACAGACCTAGTACCATATTTGCAGGACTGAAATGACCCTCATGTGGCCAATGGCCTAGTTCTGAAAGGATAGTGCGTTCTGATTCCTACAGTACTTCAGAAAGAGATATTCTCCAAAATGCATGAGACACCAAGAAGTAAACAAGTGCAGGGCACAAACACAACAATCTGTATGGTGGCCTGGTCTGAGTAGGTGAAGTAATACCTTAGTAGAAGGCTGTGAGCTATTTAACAAGGGGGAGAGGGGCAATTGCCAGAACCGTTACTCTCGACATAGCTACCTGACAGACCTTGGCAGGAGATAGCAACATATTTGTTTTTCTGGAAGGGACACACAGATATTATTGTAGTTAATTACTTCTCCAAATATATTGACTTGTCTATACTTACACAGCTTTCAACTGCACAGGTCATCCAGAAACCAATGTGAATACTTGCAAGACATGGAGTTCCTGAAATCTTTATAACTGATAACGGGACTCAGTTTACCTCTATAACATTCCTAGCATTTGCACAGGTCTTTGATTTTGAACTTGTATGAGTAGTCCATGTTACTCCCAGAGCAATGGGGAGGTGGAGAGAGCAGTGCAGACTTTGTTTTTGCTAAAAAACACATCAAGCACACTTTGCATTTTAGTCAACACCACTTGGGTCTCAACTATCTCCAGAAAAAATATTGCTGGGAAGACAACTAAGGACGCCTTTACCTGTGGCACCTATACAGCTGAAACCAAAATGTTCATGCTTTGAGTCTTATGATTTTTTTGAGCCCCTTTATCTCAAAAAAGACAAAATATAGGAAGTCAAAAATATGTACCTATTGAGAGTTTGGTGGGCTCTCTGTGGTTATGTAATTTTCTAATTAACCGAAAGAAAGACATTGCATTTTTCATCATAACTGAATTCTTATGTGCCATGCTCAGCTAACTGAGAAAAGATTTACTACAGCTTCTTTAGTTCTATAACACAGTACAAGGAAGCTTTTTTAAACAGGAGAGAAATACAAAATGGCCTTTTGACATATGCTCTCAGTAATGTTCCCTTCATCCAAAACTGGGCACTTAGGGAATGGATTTTGCTAGTCCTTGGCCATTTCTGTTGCATCAGAGAAGTTCTTCTACACAGTACCTGCTTGTTTGACGAACAAGGGCTTCTGTGAAACTAGAGGTCGTGAACTGGCTGACTGTGACCAATTTTGTGACAACCAGGATCTTCTATTGATTTGTCCAAGACTGTGATCTCAATGAAAACTATTCAGTCTGTTCTTGAAAAGTTTCATGAAGAATTGGATCTTTGACATGGTTGCTTTAATAAAGATCTGGATCATTGAACTCTACTCCTGAATCAGCTGAATAGTAAAGTGTAGTGGGTTAGTGGTGGTCCCTCCCCTTCTGGGTCAGTGGGAGGCCACTCCACCCAGGGCTGGATTACCCAATAGGCAAACTAAACACGTGCTTAGGGCACCAGCAAAGCGGGGGGCACCAAAAAAAGAGGTTTTTTTAAATTTGATATTTCAAAAAAGGAACGAAAGTAGTCATCATGGGAAAAATCAGAACTTTGTTAGACTTCCTTTCATTCCACTACACACTCTTCCCCCGTTTCTGTTCTCTTTTCTAAACCAGGGGGGCATCCTACTAACGTAGATCGAAATAATGCGAGGAAATCAGATCCTGTCATGTATTGCAATGAATTTGTTTTATTATTGTATATTCTTCTGAGTTATATGTACTTGATTTGTTTTCTTTCTTTCTGATATATATATATATATACATACATACATACACACACACATAAAATAGTGTATGTTGCGTAATTTGGGGGGGGTTAAGTTCAGATAACTGAGATAAGGGGCAGGATGAGTGGAGCACAGAAATGTAAACTGACAGAAGAAACAAAGAACTAGTGAAATTTTCCAAAATCTTCCAAACCTAACTTTTTCAAAGCGAATCCATCAGAAGCAACATCTTCTCTCAGTAGCACAGACATCATTCCAAAACCTGTAGGTGTTTCAGAGACTGACCCTTCTTCTATTGGTGAAACAAACACCATTCCAGAACATATGGATGTGTCAGAGACTGTAACTGATCATCCTACTCCTGATGGTAAAACAGACATTGTTAAGAAGGTGTGGATGTGTCAGACTGAACCTGCTCATGCTGTAGATCCTGGTATGTGGGTTGACTTCAGTACCGATGTTGCAGCTTACGGATAGATCGTAGACCAAATGACTGTCAACACCACACTGGGCCATTTGAGAAATAATGTCGGACTTTTACCAATGGCAAACAAACAAGATATTGTCCACAAAAAGTATTTTTGCATGAAAGCGAATGGTGAGAAATACACTTGAGAATGGCTACTGTATTTACCATCAACAGGGTTTGTGTACTGTTTTGTTTGCAAATTTTTTGTATATAAACCTTCAACATCCTGGTTTGTGGCAGATGGATTTAGTGACTGGCAAATACTGTTTTAATTGAACAACATGAAAATAGCACTACTCACAGAGATTCAATGTTGACATATTTAAATTGAAGACAGGGCTTTGCATTGACACAAAAATTGGAAGAACAAATTAAAGGGGAGCGTGAATACTGACAACACGTCTGGCAGTGTGTTGTAGCTATTATTCAAACATTAGTTGAATGTGGTTGCTTTTCCGGCCATCAAATGACACATTTGGATCATTGCAGAGTGGAAATTTCTTGGGATTGTTGGAGCTTGTGGCTCAGTTTGACCCATTTTTAGCAGGCCATATCTCAAAATATAGGAATGCTGGCAAAGGTAACCCATCATACTTATCCAAGACAATATGTGATGAACTCATTGGTCTAATGAATGACAAAGTTCGTTCAGCTATTGTGGATGAAATAAGTACTGCTGGGTACTTCAGTTTATCTGTCGTCTCTACACTTGATCTTTCACATATTGATCAATTGAGTATTGTACCAAGGTATGTATCTTCCACAGCTGGAAAACCAGTTGAACGATTTATAACATTCCTCAATTTGAAAAGCCACACTGGTGAAGAAATGGCAAATCAAGTACTGCATTAGCCCTGCCAAGTTTGCAGAATGCAGAAGAAGCTTTTAGAACAGAACAAATATGCCATATTCATACCATGCGCTGCACACTCTCTCAATCTTGTTGGCCGCAGTGCTGTTGATTGTTGTCCGGTGGCAGTAAGTTTTTTCTCAACAGTCCAGTTACTTTATACATTTTTCTCTGCCTCAACACACCGATGGGCAGTTCTTAAAACATATTTGGGCAATGATCGTGTATTGAAATCTCTTTCTAATACTCGCTGGGAGGCACATGCAGTGGCAACAAGTGCAATTCTGGAGTCCTACTCAAAGATTGTGGATGCATTGAAAAGTACAGCTGAAGACCAATCACAAAAAGGAGAAACTATATCCGAGGCAGAAAATGCAAGATGCAAGAACTAGAGTTTGTATTCATGTTGACCATGTGGAATGAAATTTTACAACACTTTTACCACCCAAGCTCTCCAAGAAAAAGAATTGCATTTGAAAACATATGCAGACCTCTGTCAATCATTAGCAGACAACTTACATGCTTTGAGGAATGATTTCGAAAGATCTGAAGACATATCAAAAATATCTTGCCTCATACTAACTACAAAGAAGCCCAGTCCCACAAGCGAATCAGGAAAAAACAAGCAAATGATAGCTGTGCAGCATTGAAATCCCTAGAGACAAATTTCGCGTATCTACTTACTACGCTATAATTGATACACTTGAAGCTCATATGAAAAGGACAGGTGAAGCGTACAAAGAAGTATCAAGTAGATTTTTCTTTTCTAAACTATATGGACTTATCTGACAAACAATATTCATAAGTTCCCAAAAGCTAGTTGACTCGTACCCTGTTGACTTGAACATGAATCTCTGTGGAGAAGTACGGCAGTTCCACTATTATATGCATGCAAAGTTTAATGAAACAAGAAAAATGAAATTCAGTCACATTGATCTTCATAACACAATATTGAAAGATGGAATACAATGTGTATTTCCAAATGTAGGGATCGCACTATGTATTTTTCTAACATTGATGATTACTAACTGCTCCACAGAACGCTCTTTTTCTCAGCTGAAAAGAATAAAAAACCCTCAGAGAACAACAGTGTGTCAGGACAGACTTGATTCACTTTCCCTATTGTGTATGGAAGCAGACATGCTTCATTGAGTCAGCTTCAATTAACTTATCCAGAATTTTGCAATCAGAAAATCTAGAAAGAAGCTATTTTAATATCAGCATACATGTAAGTTTTGTGTCATTTCAAAAAATAAAATTTTATTTTACGGTATAGTATTGTTTTTATTTTGAATTACATATGGATTACATAATCTTTTCAGTGCTTAGGGCCTCTAAAGGTCTTAATCCGGTCCTGATTCCGCCTCACTACATTGCTGGGCATTGCTGGTAATTAGCTGGGCAAAACACAGTCTGGGGCTCTGGCTGGCAGTCTGGTCAGAGCAGCAGTCAGTTAGGGTCTCTAGCCTGCAATCAGGGCAGAGGAGCAAACAGTTACAAATCCAAGCCCTTAGTCAGGGAGGGGACAGTAAAGAGTCTATGGCTCAGGCCTGTATTCAGAGTTGAGCAGCAAGAGGGTCAGCCTCTGCTGCTCAGCTGATTTAGAAGTGGAGCTCTTGAGCCATCTGATGAGTTTAATGAAGACCAGAATCTTTGACAAAGCAATGGCTACTTCCATGGAGAACAAGAGCGCTGCTGTTAATCCAGCTGGTCTCTTTGAGGAAGATCCTGTTGTGTGCGAAATTGCTTTGTGAAGGATGCTATTTTTTTAAAAATGGGAAACATACACAAAAACACTGTGTTGCTTGACAGTTAAGATTGCTCTCTTGAAGTTGACCTTATTTAAGTCACTGGATCAATGCCAATTTAAACCAGCAAAGAATCAGGTCTATATTTTTTTTAAAGTGAAGTATATGGTTATATTCAAATTAGCTTATTAAATGATGCCAGGCTACAGTGACTAATTGCTTTTAACTTTCTTTCCCAAAAAAGCTGGCAATCCCAGGTAAAAACCATAGCAGACATAGAAGACCCCTTCTCCTCCCACTTCCGCTCACTGACCCAACTATTCACCCCCAACTCCTTCCTGTTTCCACACACAAAAAGACCTCCTAAGTTATGCAACAGGTCTCCTTCTCAACATATTAACTTTTGCCTTTAAAAAAAAAGGGGTGGGGGGCAATAAGGGTGGTGGGGTGGAATGGAAACAGGTACAGAAATTGTCCAAGGAATTGACAAAGCATAAGAATTTTTATATTCATTTGCAGCCAGACAGCATTTGTCTGTTCTGTATAAAAAAGAAAAACTCCTGAAAACTGGGTTAATATAGATAGAAACTTAACTCTAGTTATCAACTTTGCAACTATACTTTTGGTCCATTTATATGTAGCTTCCTAGCCAGCTGAATTTTTATAGACCATCATTTAATTTTATGCACAATTATAAAGCTCTAAAGGCAAATTTAGTTGTAGCAAATAGACTCTGAACAGAAAGGAAAATACTTCCTAATATTCCATGGAAAATGATTTCCTGGTGTTTTAAAGCAGGATTCATCTAGTCAGCACCAATGTATTATGCATGAGTTACAGATTGATAGATTTTGTCTGATAGGTTGTGCTTTCTATTATATTTATATCCTCGGGGTTATTGGAGGAGTGGGGAAAGCTTAACATCACTCCACCAAAAAACTGTTTATGTAAATGGGCTTATTACATAATCTATTTGCACCAGCCAGTTCTCAGTGGAAAGAGCATTTATGCAGCCCAGTAGATTGGTTTCAAAGGCCATGAAAATACACTCCAGGACATAATGCAGTATAATGAAAAAAAATGTCATCTTTGCTGCAAGCTATCGCAGTGGTCAACTTGTTTATAATTAGACTTTCCATCTTTAAAAAACTACAGTGGGTTATTAACGCAACAGCCTTTGCAGCAAGTGCTTTATGCTTCATAGTTTGGCATTTTTCATGCCACTGCTAAAACGAGTCAGTATTGCTCAATTCCATCACTAAAGAAAATGTCATCAAGGTCAAATGACATTTTTGGAATTCACAAGTGGTTGTTTTTATCCCAAGAGGCAGAGAAACTACTCAAAAAACTAGAAAGAAAATCTCAAAGTGATAAATTAAGCAATTTTTTTGATTTAGTAGCTCCTCAATTCCTTTCTGGATTTTTTTTGGGGGGCGGGGGTGGGAGAATTGTCTGGTTTTTGTTTGCCTTTTTTTTTTTTTTTTGCAGAACCTAGTAACAACTACACTGTGCCTCCATTAATTACATTTCTGCAGGTAAATGTGAATTGAACACTCTATATAATATAAAGGTGTTTTTGTCTGCAGATACTGACGTCGTAATGAAGGTTAAATTGACTGATATTTCAAGCCAGCATCTACACTTTGGGTGTCAGAGCTTTGTGAATCAATCAAAATGTGATATGTTTTTTATTATGGATAGAAACTAGATTCTTAACATTATAATGAAATAGGATTTTTCCTTCTACGTTCCTGTTTTAACAGCAGTTGTTTATATTAGAAATGTGCTCAAAATTGGATTTTTATGAAAAATCCCAATATTTTACTAATCTTCTGTTGGTATCAGACTGATTCCTTGGGTTTTTCATTTGCTTCTCCTGAGTAATGCTGCTTACAAGGCAAGTTGTCATGTTTACCATCTTCAGTTTCCAGATTGATTTAACCATCATGTAGGGCATATTGCAGTAGTCTACGCTTGAGGCAATACAATTATAGATGGTGATAGCAGGGTCTGCGTCCTGAAATCATGGTAACAACAATCTGATCCACAAAAGATGGAAGAAAAGGACTGGCCTGCCTCCCAAAGTCTGTGAGAGTGCGGAATCATTTTCCAGGATAGGAAGTCGATCGTTGATAATGTGCTGGAGAGGTTTTAGCTGGGGGCTGTACATGATGGCCAGTGGTGTTCTGTTATTTTCCTTATTTGGGCCTGTCCTGTAGTAGGTGATTTATGGGTCCCTGTCTCGCTCTGTCAATCTGTTTCCTCACTTCCCCAGGTGGGTAGTGTAGTTTTAAGAATGCTTGATAAAGATCTTGTAGGTGTTTGTCTCTGTCTGAGGGATGGGAGCAAATTCGGTTGTATCTTAGGGTTTGGCTGTAGACAGTGGATCGTGTGATGTGTCCTGGATGGAAGCTGGAGGCATGTAGGTAAGTATAGCGGTCAGTAGGTTTCCAGTATAGGGTGGTGTTTATGTGACGATCACTTATTTGCACTGTAGTGTCCAGGAAGTGGATCTCTTGGGTGGACTGGTCCAGGCTGAGGTTGATGGTGGGGTGGAAGTTGTTGAAATCCAGGTGGAATTCTTCAAGGGCCTCCTTCCCATGAGTCCATATGATGAAGATGTCATCAATATAGCGCAAGTAGAGTAGGGGCGTTAGGGGATGAGAGCTGAGGAAGCGTTGTTCTAAGTCAGCCATAAAAATGTTGGCATACTGTAGGGCCATGCGGGTACCCATAGCAGTACCACTGACTTGAAGGTATAAGTTGTCTCCAAATCTGAAATGGTTGTGAGTGAGGACAAAGTCACAAAGCTCAGCCACCAGTTGTGCCGTGGCCTTATCAGTGACACTGTTCCTGACAGCTTGTAGTCCATCCTCATGTGGAATATTGGTGTAAAGAGCTTCTACATCCATGGTGACCAGGATGGTGTTTTCACCAGGATGGTGTAGTGTCTCGAAGTTAGCAAGGAGTGCTGGTAGTGTAGGGTCTGAAGAGAGTCCAAATAGCCAGATAATCCTGCTGTAAGAGTGCTGATGCCTGAGATGATGGGGCGTCCAGGGTTTCCAGGTTTATGACTACAGCACCTCCTTTTGAACAGGTCAGATTATGAACAGGAGGCTGCCAGGCAACTCTCCAGCACCACTTTCTACAGGCCACTATCCTCTGATCCCACTGAGGAGTACCAAAAGAAACTCCACCAGCTGCTCAAGAAACTCCGTGCTTCCGCATAGGAACAAATCCATATGGACACACCCCCAGAGCCCTGACCAGGGGTATTCTATCCACTACCCAAGGTCCATAAACCTGGAAACCCTGAAACCATCATCTCAGGCATCGGCTGAGGATGGACTACAAGCTGCCAAGAACAGTATCCCTGATGAGGCCATGGCACACCTAGTGGCTGAGCTTTGTGACTTTGTCCTCACTCACAACCATTTCAGATTTGGGGACAACTTATACCTTCAAGTCAGCGGCACTGCTATGGGTATCCGCATGGCCCCACAGTATGCTAACATTTTTATGGCTGACTTAGAACAACGCTTCCTCAGCTCTCATCCCCTAGTGCCCCTCTTCTACTTGCGCTACATTGATGACATCTTCATCATATGGACTCATGGGAAGGAGGCCCTTGAAGAATTCCACCTGGATTTTAACAACTTCCACCCCACCATCAACCTCAGCCTGGACCAGTCCACCCAAGAGATCCACATCCTGGACACTACAGTGCAAATAAGTGATCGTCACATAAACACCACCCTATACTAGAAACCTACTGACCGCTATACTTACCTACATGCCTCCAGCTTCCATCCAGGACACATCACACGATCCACTATCTACAGCCAAGCCCTAAGATACAACCGAATTTGCTCCCATCCCTCAGACAGAGACAAACACCTACAAGATCTTTATCAAGCATTCTTAAAACTACACTACCCACCTGGGGAAGTGAGGAAACAGATTGACAGAGCGAGACAGGGACCCAGAAATCACCTGCTACAGGACAGGCCCAAACAAGGAAAATAACAGAACACCACTGGCCATCACGTACAGCCCCCAGCTAAAACCTCTCCAGCACGATTATCAGCAATCTACAACCTATCCTGGAAAATGATCCCTCACTCTCACAGAGCTTGGGAGGCAGGCCAGCTGTCACTTACAGACAGCCCCCAACCTGAAGCAAATACTCACCAGCAACTACACACCACACCACAGAAACACTAACCCAGGGACCAATCCCTGTAGCAAACCTTGTTGCCTACTCTGTCCCCATATCTACTCTAGCGATACCATCAGAGGACCCAACCACATCAACCACACCATCAGAGGCTCATTCACCTGCATGTCTACTGTTATATATGCCATCATGTGCCAGCAATATCCCTCTGCCATGTACATTGGCCAAACCGGACATTCCCTACGTAAAAGAATAAATGGACACAAATTGGACATCAGGAATGGTAACATACAAAAGCCAGTAGGAGAATACTTCAATCTTCCTGGACATTCTATAACTGATTTAAAAGTAGCTATACTTGAACAAAAAAAACTTCAGAAACAGACTTCAAAGAGAAACAGCAGAACTAAAATTCATTTGCAAATTTAACACCATTAATTTGGGCCTGAATAGGGATTGGGAATGGCTGGCTCATTACAAAAGCAGCTTTGCCTCTCCTGGAATTGACACCTCCTCATCTGTTATTGGGCGTGGACTACATCCACCCTGATCAAATTGGACCTATCAACTCTGGTTCTCCACTTTTGAGTTAACTCCCTTCTCTTTATGTGTCAGGATAATAATGCCTGAATCTGTAATTTTCACTCCATGCATCCAATGAAGTGGGTTCTAGCCCACGAAAGCTTATACCCAAATAAATCTGTTAGTCTTTTGGCGCCACTGGACTCCTTGTTGTTCCTTTTACCTTCAAGGAATGATGTGGACTTCCTCCACGACATAAAACTTAATCTGTTAATTCCCCATGTACTGTCTGCTCACCATAAACTATTTAGTCTAATAGATAAAGTGACGTATTTTAAAAGTACCTAGTTCAAACCCTGTAAAGATTGTAATTTTATTTTTTAAAATCTATATGCATTTTTCTCTGGTCAAATGTATTCCCATTCTTTCACTGCAACACCTGTCTTGAACAGGTTTTTTGACATATATTAGAAAAATGTATATTAGCTAAATAGCTCCATATGTGTCATCACTCTTTTTCTTTCCCCTCGTCATTATAATCTGCGGATTTGGAGATTCTACACTGGATAGTAATGTCATTCTCCAAGTCACTTCTAGAATAATAAAAGCTGCAGACCTAACAACAATGCCTATACTGCATCATAAGTACCTTTGTCTAGTCAGAATATTACTGTGTGTATTGCAGTAGTGCCTACCGACATAAGTCATAGGCCAGACAGCATTATTCTAGGACTGTACGAACACAGAACAAAAAGAAAGCCAGGAACAATTCCTGATTACTGATGGTTTCTTCCCCTGTAGTCATTAATACATGAGCCAAATTTTTCTCTCTCCACTGTCTTCTTCCCCAGTTAAATTATATATTTACACTTCTATTGTGTTTTTAATAAAATTAGCAAAAAGCTGTTAACGGTATTTAAGGCCCATTTTAACTCCAGCTGAGCCAATGGAAGGATGGATTGATTTCAGTGGGAGTTGGAGCCAGTCTACATACAGCAAGGTTTGGCAATTTAATCAATTAAGGTTCACCTCACAGCAATTTCAGCTTTCTACCTCCCCGTGGATAACCTGTTCTGTGTTTTCACACAAAATGTCCATCCGTCTCCTCAAGAGCCTAAAAAGGCTATACCCACAAATACGAGGGCCCATCCCTCCGTGGGACCTAAACCTGGTCTTATCAAGGTTTACGGGTCCCCCGCTTGAGCTGCTGGTAATGTGGCCCTGGTCATACCTTTCCTGGAAGGTGGCCTTTCTGGTGGCTATTACTTCAGCAAGATAGGTATTGGAGATACGTGCCCTTATGTCAGAGCCCCCGTACACAATCTTTTTTAAGGACAAGGTTCAGCTATACCCTGATCCTGCCTTTCTCCCAAACATGGTTTTGCAGTTCCACAGAAATCAGGCAAGTTTCTTGACAGTTTTCTACCCAAAACCACATGGAAACAGGAAGGAGCAATGTCTCCATACCTTGGACGTTAGACAGGCCCTAGCGTTCTACATAGAGAGGACCAAACTGTTCCAAAGATCCATCCAACTCTTCATAGCAATGGCTGACAGGATGAAAGGCCTTCCCATCTTGGCCCAGAGTATTTTGTCCTGGATCACATCATTCATTTGTACATGATATAAACAGGTGGTTGTTCCATCACCTGCTATTCTGACGACCCATTCAATTACTCTACCCTGCTGTAGTGGGGTGGTTACCCTGCTCCGGCCCTGAAGGGGTTAAAACAGACCTGGAGAGGGCTGCAGTTGGGGAAAAGCTAGGTTGATTGGGGAAAGTAGCCACAGCTGGGGCCATGCCCCAATCAGGCCACAGCTGGCCCTATACGAGGGCTGAGGGCCAGAAGCTGGAGGAGTCTCAGTCTAGCCCTGGAGTGGGAAGGGCTAGCTGCCTGAGAGCGAGGTACCATAAGTGGAGCAGTGCTGGGGAAGGCCAAAGGGAGCTGGGGAGCTGGTAAACCCCCAGGCTGCAGGCCTTGGTAAAGGCCCAGAAAGGTACTGGGGCTGCAGAGGGGCAGCCTGGGAATAGGCAGAAGCAGCTGGTCCTAACCCCTTGCCAATGATGAGTGGCCATTACACTGCAGTCTGTCCCAGTGAGCGGGGGTTAGATGATGACTGGCAGTAGCCACTGAGGCAAGGTGGGTGTGGAGGGTTGGGGGTTCCCCTGGGAAGGGAGACCCAGAGTGGGGGTACTGCTGGGGCAGAACCCCGAGGGAAAGGGGCAGCGGGGTCCGGGAAGGACACGGGGCCAGCAGCAGGCGAGACACCAGCCTGCAGAGGGTGCTCCAGGCTGGCAGAGCTAATTCCCAAGATAACCAGCAGGAGGCGCCACGCTGGTGAGTCATCACCCCGCTACACCTGCATACCCCACTCAATCCACCTCAAGGCTTCTCACCATCAGGGAGCACAAAGCAAACTGGTAGATCACCTCAGCAGGTCTTTCTTCAGTCACCATGAGTGATCCCTTCACTCAGACTCAAGGCTCAAGCATCATCAGCGGCATTCCTGGCTCAAGTCCCTATCCAGGACATCTGCAGAGCAGCAACTTGGTCATCTGTGCACACATTTTCTACTCATTACACCATCATGCAACAGACTAGGGAAAATGCCAGTTTTGGTCAAGCTGATTTACAGTCAACATGTCCATGAACTCTGATGCCACCATCCTTTGTTATTGGTTGGGAGTCACGTACAGTGGAATGGACATGTGCAAGCACTCAAAAAAGAAAAAATGGTTACTAACCATTCTGTAACTGTTGTTGTTCGAGATGTGTTGCACACTTCTATTCCATGACCCGTCCTCCTATCCCCCCTCAGAATTGGCCAGAAAGAAGGAACTTAAAGAGGAACAGGGTCGGTCGAGCCCTTTATACTGGTGCTATGAGTGCAACACATATCAAAGAACAACCGTTATGGAAAGGTTAGTAACAGTTTTATTTGTGACATACAGTGAACCGCAAATCTCCATTCCCAAATTACAGCACGGCACTGGCCACTTGCCAAGCCCCTCTCGCTTCTTCCTGAATTTACAATCTCAGCCACAGATTTTCTATTTCCTTTTGTTTACATTCCCCGTAAGTGGTCTTTTCTTAGTACCTTATTCAGTAAAGAATTTTTTGTAATAACAATTGTGGGCTCTTGTGGAGATTGCTTAATTCATCTTCAACCCTGTAAATCTGATTTCAGAAAGGTTGCTTCCTGTCCTTTTAAAGACAAATGAAAAATAATCACTTGATTTCATTGCTATAATTTTTCTTTTGCTTCTGCTTCTCTGCTACCTCTTGTACAAAGGACAAACATTTCCATTTTGACATCACACTGTAATATGAGAAAGGTGGTGTCCTATGACTTTTTCTTTTATGTTTGCATATTCTAAGATACATCTTGTTAGATCCTTTGCAATGTGGCTACTAAAGCAGGGAGAAGTCTAAAAAACATCTCGGGAAAAGTACATATTAAAATATATTTGTTCATTTTACTTTCTTTTAAAGACTTGTCAACAAATCTTCACATAGGACTTGATTCAGGAAAGCATCCATGGGACACCTTCTTCTACCCAAAAAACCCTAACCAACCAACCAACAAAAAACCCTGAAACAAATGAACCTTAAAAAAAAAAGTAAGAAAATTTTAAAACAAAAAAAAAAAACCCTATCCCAAGCAGAGTTTTTACCCCAAAAAGGAAGAAGTCTTAGGGTATCTCTACACTGCAACTAGACACCTGTGGCTGGCCGATGCCAACTGACTCAGGCTTGTGGGGCTCCAGCTGAAGGGCTGTTTAATTGCAGGGTAGACTTCCAGCCTCGGGATGTAGCCTGGGCTCTGGGACCCTCCCACTTCACAGAGTCCTGCCAGTCTCATGATCAATAACAGGGTCAATCTGTGAATTATTTCCATTTTGCAATGGTGCATGCAATACAGCAGATCAGGAAGGTTGCGGGAATGCCCAAAGAGACTGATGGAGACATGTTAACCTATAAATAATAACATGGGGCCAGATTGCATGGAACGAGTGAATGAGAAACCTGTCCCCCTTCTTCGTATGGCTATGCAAGGGCCGTTCACAACAGCAGTCCTGTTGTCTAGGGCATGCAGGGACTACTTACTCTTGTACCCTTCGCAGAGGGCAGGACTCCACAAAGGAAAAGAGGAGGTACTGGCAGGAAACAGGGCCATCACAAGGTTCCCCTCCACACTGGCCACAGCGTGAGGTCAGCATACTGAGGGAAGCAATCTTCTCCATTGCCCCTATGTGTATGGAGCAGCACTGGGAGAACTCTCTCTGCCAGAGACACAATCCATCACCAGGCTCCTCCTGGCGGGGAACAACTCTGCACTGCACCTTCCAAAGATTTAAAAGCCACATGCTAACATAATGGTGTCCTGAAACAGTTAAATGCAATGCAGAATCATTTTAAAGTTTCAATTAGTAACTCGCACTGAGTTATCCTCAATTACTTATTAAAGGAAGAACATCATCCATATTATAAATGTTACATGAGTAAACTAGGCATATAAAAAAGTGAAATATATTCATTGCTTTATGAACACAAACCTTCCAGAGATTGATACAAATCCACAGGATGTCCCAGAGTGCCAGAATTTGCTGTCTCATCTCAAAGATGAAAGACATGCAAAAGCATGTGTATCTAGATTGCTTCTGTTCTTAGTTACTCTGTCTCTGAGGAGATGCATGTCTGTTGCTTATTCCAGGAAAAGCCTGTGCTAGGTTGTGCCCAAGATACTTACCACTTAAAGGGCAATTTTGATTTTCTGCAAAGTACTTTAAAAGCATCAGCTATCAGTCATCAGAGTGAGATAATAAGTATCGTTATCCCAATGGTACAGCTGGGGAAACTGGGACATAACAGTTAAGGCCCAGATTGATACCCTTACATTGAGTGGTATCTTATTCTGCAACCAGCCCCTTGGAAACCATTGAGACCAGCTGTGAAGAAAGGCACCCCTCCATCAGAACAAGGCTTGCTCTATCTAGCCCTGAAGGACTTTCCCAGATGACAGGAGTCACTGTGAAAACTAGGATTATATCTTTGCAGTTCCTATCTCTCAGTTCTGTGTTCAGACCACTTCTCTCTATATCAATTGCTTGTTCCTCATATGTTTCTGTGGGCTGATAGCCTGGGATGCTACAGGACGTAGGGCTAAAACATCATAATTTTGGGGTAAAGCATGTTCCAGTCTATCGTCTTTGAACACAGGCATATTTGGTATCTGCATCTAATCTAATACAGTTTTTCTAAGATGGAAAATTTCCCAGATCACCACACTTCTCAAACTTTCTTTTGCATTAACGAAAATTTTTGCTGTGAGAGTTTTTTATTTTCTTAAAATAATTATTTAGCATTTGGTTTCTTTAACATACTTCCTACTTCGGTAGAGCAGGCAAAAAAAAGAATAGCACTTTATTATGCAATTGTTTACTGCAGAGGTGAGAACTGCAGTGCGGCAATACTTTTCATAGCAACTTTGAATTCTTCTCCACAGACTCACAGAGCCAGATCTTCACGTTTACTTTGCTACCATAGAGCTCCAAATCCCGGCTAACCCTTGAATAGCTGTGCGGAGCTGGAGGGAAGGGGTGAGTAAGGAGCCTCTCCCCCTGCATGACCCATATAAGGGCTGTACAGAACTTCAGACCCTCCCAACTAGGCTATTGGAGGGGGCAGCTGCTTCAACCCTCAGTTTGCACCATTCTAGTCCTTGAACTGGGAGTTATGATAAAAAGGGAGTTCTCTTTCTCTGGTCTAGAAACTCACCGCCATCACAGTATTGTGGCTACAGAGGGGCAGGGGCGGCGAGTTGTATGGACCCGTGGTGCCTGGGCTTCAGCAAATTCAGGGCCCCAGCAGGCCTGGATCCACTAATGTTTGGGGCCAGGTCTCTCCCCAAGCCCCGTCAGCTGCCTCCGCGCGCCTTGCCCGGATCATCCCCCGGCCGTGCCTGCTAACCCACCCACCTCCCCCAAGGGTCCCTGCCTGCCCTGGGCAGTGGGAGACTGCCCCCTGCAGCTCCATGCTGTGCTCCCTCAACGGCCACTGCCAGCTACAAGGGAGCAGTGCTGGGGGCAGGCCAAGGCAGCTGCTGTGCCTGAGGAGGGAGGAAGCGCATGGCAGTCCCTCCTAGCAAGCAACTCCGAGGGGGGGTTAACCTGGCTGGACGTTCTGAGCAGCAGCCTGGGGGAGCTTGGGTGAGTGTCATGCTGGGGGGGCCGGGGAGGGCTCCCCCTCCCCCGGAGCTCGCTGCTGCTAGCTGGGAGGAGTCCTCCTCTCTGGCCCCCTGCCCCAGCCCCAGGAAGTCTGCCTGATGCACCCCAAACTCCTCATCCCTGACCCAGCCCCACACTCCCTCCTGCATCCCAACCCTCTGTACCAGCCCAGAGCCCGCACCCAAGCCCCCTCCCAGAGCCCGCACCCAGCACCCCAAACCCCCTTGCACACCCCCTCCTGCACCCCAACCCCCTGTCCCAGCCCAGAGCCCACACCCAGTACCCAAACTCCGTCCCAGAGCCCGCACCCCTCCCACACATAAACTCTCTCCCAGAGCCTTCATCCCAAACCCCTTCCTGCACCCAAACTCCCTCCCAGAGCCTTACGCAGGTGTGGGGGGTGCGGGCGGGACTTGGACCCGTTCTGGGCACCACCAAAAATTATACAAACCTGCCACCCCTGCAGAAAGGGTAAATGAAAGCTTTCAATCACAGTGATTCAATTTCAGACAAATGCATCTTTTTCTCTGAGCTGCTTTCTTAACCCTTTCTTAGACTTTAGCATGGGAAGAGAGGTGATAAAGGAAGTATAGAAATACATCCCACCTATACCATTGCTGCACAGCCAGTCACATAAAACCTTTGACAGCCAATTACTAAGCACTCCTACAATACACATTTTATTTAATTAATCTCTCGTATATCCTGTATTCCTGACCTGAAGAAGAGCTCTGTGAAGCTTGAAACTTGTAACTTCCACCAGTAGAAATTGGTCCAATAAAAGATATTCCCTCACCCACCTTGTCTCTCTCTTATACCCTATCCTTACCTTTTGTGATTGAATACTCACACATTCCAACAGGTTGTTTTAG
The DNA here is from genome assembly GCF_965140295.1 of Lepidochelys olivacea. NCBI lineage: Eukaryota > Metazoa > Chordata > Testudines > Cheloniidae > Lepidochelys > Lepidochelys olivacea. Next base: position 144,661,614 of record NC_140411.1, read on the forward strand.
CCTGTGGCAACCTGGAATTTCTGCACTGTGCTTAGGCAGGCCATTCATCTGGACAGTCCTGTTTTTGTTTGGTTTGTCCCTGCCTGGTACTGATATAAAACTGGATGTTGTTTTGTTCAGTATCACAGACTGAGGATGCCATTTTGAGAAGCGCATCCCTTTGCCCCGGGAAGGTTCCATTGACTTCTCACGTGGGGTGACGCTCTCTGCAAATGGCATCCTCTGTGCCCCATGGTGCATGTGAGATCACGGCAGTGGGGGTGCAGTCAGCGAGGGCAGGCCCACACTGTTCCCAGAAGTACCAAAATGTTGGGTATTCTGAGGATGCATCAGTGACCACCCTAACTGTGATATTATGAATATTTCCAAAGGATTCCAGTATCTAGAATGAAAAGATTTGTACTACAAACTCTGTTCTGTCCAAATTAGTTTTACAGTTTCAAAACTGAAATCCAATGTTTGAAATGGAAATATCCATCTTAAAATCTTGAAGAGTAATTGATTGATTTCTTACTAGTCTATAAACATGGGAAATCAACTTCATTTTTTTCTAAAATTAACCCCCTTTTTTTAACAGTACTCTTCGGTCCTGCAGCTACGCACAGTGACAAGATTCCCTGCCTCAGTACCATGGTAACTGGCATTTTCTATCTGACTAGACTAGGTAGATATGGGAAGGGAGAGCCATTTTCCTCTACACAGGAATAACCTAGGTAGGACAGAGGAAACTCCATGAGTTTCAGCTGACAAAGTTTCCTTTCAGTTCTTCCATCGAAAGGATGGGACATGGTTTGCTCCTCCATAGAGGAAGCAGGGGTTCTCTGATGGATTAGGATTGAGTTGGTGGAGGGACTATGGAGACATCCCCCCTGGAGGGAGCCAGGGTGGTTTCCATCCGAACCAGAGGGTAAAGAGCCACCCTCTCAGCCTGAGGGGGCAGGGCCAGACCAAGCTTACGCCAACCCCTGGAAGGGCCAGGGTAGAATAGGAAATTCAAAGGGCGGGGCCCTTTGCCCAGTCAGGGCAGCACCAGGGAGGGAGACAGACACAGGCTGCTGGCTGTTCCCTCCAGACCCTGCTGCCGAGCCAGGGGAGGCCCTGGGCCAGGAGAAACCTGACCCGGAGGAAGGATTGAGGCAACCAGGACTGCCAGCCGCCGAGGACCTGGAGGGGCCAGGCTGTAGCCCGGGCCAGCGTGAGCCCGACACAGAGGGGGAGCTGGAGCGGCCAGCAGCGGAATACCCAGACGAGCTGGAGGGACCAGAAAGGCCCTCTTGAGAGGCCGGGTAGGAAGTAGCCCAGGGGCAGAACTGCACAGCATTGAGGGTGTATTTGATCAGCGTGGTGCGGATGGTTCCCCGCTGACCCAGCGGTGGGACCCTCTCCTCCCGCCACTGTCAGGCTCCTGGGCTGGAACGCAGTGGAGTTGGGTAGGCCTGCATTCCCCTACCCCGGCCAGCCCGCCTCGGGGAGAAGAATCCCGAACGCCGCGGACTCGGGCCGGCGCACCTTCTCCGCTAATTCCCCAGTGCCCGAAAGGTGTGACTAAGGCCTGCCAGTAGGACAGTAGCTCCCCATCGCCCCGTAGAGGCTCAGTGGACCGATTGAAACCTGTCACACCCCCTTATATAGTCCAAGAAGGGCCAGCCAAAAATGCAGTTCCTGTATTCAGGAGAGTGCAGAGGCCATGATTAGTTACTCCCAGGGGTGGGAAAGAAAGGGTTAGAAAAATAAACACAGTCACGGCCCTACTGTGGGGTTCCCTGTGTACATAGCAGGAGAGACAGGATGAGAGTGAGATAGCTGCATTCCCTCCTGGCCTGCTGGTACATGGGAAAGCCAGGTGGAAAGAGAAAGTTGCACTCTTAAAGAAGTGTAGCAGCTTGTGCCCTATTCAAAGTGCACAGTCAAGTCTTTATCCTGCAGGGAAACCACTGGAGGCAAAAGGCATCTTTCCTTGCTTCTGGCCTGCTCCTGCAAACAAGGCTCCTACAGGAACCCTACTTCTTGGATCTTCCCCTACAACAGCTTCCTCTAGAAACCTCCCTAAATTAGGTTTCCAGCACAGGTTAATACATCCTGAGAATCTGGAGGGTATGCAGCTACTTCACTCTCATCCTGTCTCTCCTGCTATGTACACAGGGAACCCCACAGTATCCCCTAGTGAGGACTGCCACAGGACTCATATGGAACTCCCCCACATACCCCTCTTATTTTGCAGGGGGCTAATCGAATTGATAGACACATAGATTAGGTTGAGGATTTGTTGGTTTGTTTTTGAATATTTGTGAAGTCTTCTCACAAAATGCTTTAATTAGAAGTCTGGTGTCAGAGTATGTGACTCCGGCGGGCATGTCAGAATCCACAGCAGTATGTTAACTGTAACTGTTAATGGACATTGACACAAAGCCCCTATCAGTTAAAAGCTTGCCATCCACTGCATGAATTGTCACATGGTCCTCAGCATGGTTTTGGATAGAAATCTATGAGATTCAAGAAGTCGGGAACTTTATGAGACATTAAACTGGTCTGTTTCTGAAATGTACTGCCATATATGATGCTACTGCAAAAGAAAACACCACATGCAGTTAATATAGTCTCTGTAAAACTCCCCTGTTACTAATTAATATAATAAATTACCAAGCAATCTGAATTGTGCCTGCTGACATCAAACCCAGGACAAAGCCTCCAGTGCTGTTAATTCCCAAATGTATATTTTAATCCAGTATTGATTTGTGAGTTTCTCTCCAGTATGCTAGAATTAAAAATGGTTTTGCCTCCCCCTGCTTTCTCTTGATCCCCAGCAACCAAATAATCTTAATTCATTAATAAAATCATATACAAACTATAATATGCACACACACATGCACACACAAACATACTGCATAGTAATATACACAATATGTATTTATACTCTGAACTCATCTATTTTAAATAGATAACTACTATGTATATATGTGAAGTGTGTGTATATACATATGTACAGCATCTAGACACATACTTAGTCTTTCATTAGTTGGGGGGAAACACTTATAATTAAAATGTAGGAACTGCACTTCAATTTAATTACAAAATAAGACCAATTTAAATTGGCAGGTGAGAAGTGGCAATGATGAAATGAATTAGATTATTCTAAAGCATAGTACAACAAGAATAGCAGGGGCGTTGCCCTCCTGTTTGGTTCCATTTTCTCCTGTAAGAACAGAGTGTGGTATTTGGGAGGGTGATGGGGATTGTGAAAACCAACACACGCACACACGTGCGCACACGCACACACACACTTTTGCTTCTCACAGTGCTGCAGAAGCTTTCCAAATGAAGAAGCTGTTTCCATGACACCAAACCCTTAATTTGAAGCCTACATATAAACAGCCTAGGAATGTGATCGCACAATGCACCGTTTCATATTTATTTTATTCTTTCTAGGTTCAGCTTTGGACAGAGACAGAGAATCCACATGAAATCTAACATAAAAGTTACTCATTATAACTGGCAAACAGTCTCACCTTTACAATTCTACAAATACCTTGATTTTGTTCCCTATTAAATTTTCTGTCATGGTTAATAAATCTTTGGCAATACGAAACAAGACTAGTAGATTAATTTGACTGCTTTGTATATATGCCTCGTTCCTTTAGTCAAATTAGTGTACCCAGTGCTTATGGCTTTTTTTCTGTATAGTCTTAGCTCAATTTATCCTTTTCCTTAATATTTGTTTTTCTTTAGGAAGCTATTTTCCCTCCTAGCAAGCTATTTTCTAGTCTTCTATCATTGCAAACATATAGTAGGAAGTAGGAAATGTAAATATATATCCTCACTCATCTGAAAAGTAAATAAAGGCAAATCCTCCTCTGTACAACATTTGTAATCATAAATATGCCATCATAGGAAAGACATAATCTGAACTGAAGTACTGGCAACTGAATGACATTAATGCCAGCTCACTAAGATATGGATCACATCCTATGCCCCCAAGTCTATCTTATTCTCTATTTCTTCAGCTTGATTTAATTTATAGTTTGGGGGTTTTTTTAAAGAAAACGTAGCGTAAATATCCTCTGTTTTAAAACACTGTAACCATTTGTTTTATAAATGGACAGGATTAAGACATAAAGAATAGGAATGAAGGGATGGGTAGGATTTCCTGCACACATAGTATGCTGAGTATCACACAACTACAGATACAAATGTACTGCATTGTCAGAAACATCACGCAATAGCAGTCAAATATTATTCATGGCCTTAGCTTCATCAGCAAACCCAAGACACTTCCAGTATATACGCCCACACACACCAAGTAAACTGCTAGAGAAAGAATTTATTTCCTGAATGCATTATTCTAAATTGCTTCGAGCAGCTATGGTGGTTGAATATAGGATCCAGTGCACTCAGCTCACTGTTCTTAAGAAAAGTACAGTAGTTCAATTTCCAGCATTGCAGAGTATGACCCATACTGTAGCTGTAGTTCACCTTGCATTTCTAAACGTACCTGGAGTATTCAGGGGAAAGTGGCATATTTCTATCTGGACTTCATTCATAGGTTAGTTGCTGAAGAGCAGCTATTACCTTTAGCCCAGATGTTTCTCTGCCCTGGAAACCATGGAGCAATGAAAATAATAATATTAGGAACTCATCTTAATATGAATGTTTGCAAATTGTTGCCAAAAAACTAGTGCTCAGGCTATGCGCTATCAGATCTGACCCTCAAAGGTTTCAGTAAATAATCCACAAATTCCTACAGGCATGAGAAAGGGTCATGGTCTGTGTCTCTGGGGGCGGAAACTTGTGATGACAGCTGATTGACTAATATTCAGATAACTGAGTCAATGAATTTCAGGGCTGATTAAAAATAAATTATTTGATGAATATCTGCTCATTATCCACTCAGCTCTCCTTGTGACATGCCTCCCCCAGAAATGGGGCTTGATCCAAAGGCCATTGAAGTCAATGAGAGTCTTTCTACTGATATCAATAGGCTTTGGATTATGCTATGAATGGCACAGATGCAGTTGCACACTCACCAGCAATGCATTCACAGTACCTTACCGGAAACAGCCAGGCTAGGAGTGTTTGAGACTCCTGAATGCTGCTGAAGGAGCCCCAGGTTGTAGAGATAAAACACAAACGCAACCAGCAAAATATAATGAAGGGCAGTACAAAGCTGAGCAATATTTGCTCTTGGGAAGGTGAAGCCTTGGTGCATTCACTCCTGTACTAACTCCTTTCTGTGGTGGCTCCCCAGGTCTCCTCTCTCACAGGTCTCCGAACAGCCCAAATTCACAAACCTGGCCACGCTGCAATCACCTGTGTCACCTTTGCATTTCCCCTACTCCCAGGGCTGTTAAGGCAGGTTCAGCCCCCAGCCACTTGCAATTTTTCACCCAAAATATTTTTTATGCCACAAAATGCAGATTCTGGTCCGTGGAAACAATATGAGAACTCAGGTTGAATTGGCCAGATTGTTCAGGTTGGGGGAAAAAACCCCTAGAAAAATTCAAAAAATTTCAAAATATTTTGATATTTTCAAAAATATTCTGATTTTGCAATGTGAAATGCCTTTTTATTTCAAAGCTGACTGCAGTTTCATGTTTTTATTTTTAAAAAGCATTTAAAAAAAACAGGAAACAAAACATTTGGCTTGACTGCAAGTGAAATTTTTGTTTAGATTTTTCATTTTGGCCACTGGACCAAAAAAATCAGTTATTCGTACAACTCTAGTTGTGAGGACAAATGCCTTAAAAACCTGAGTGGGGCTCAAATGCTCCAGGAATGGGAGCCATGTAAGCACTTTAGATAGAAAGTGTCAATTTGAAAATGTTTCTGTTTGTAGTCGCCATTCCAAAAAGGCCGTATTAATACTGGGGCAAATCTCACAGATAACCTGAACTGAAACCGGTGCCAGCAGGTGCCTGCAGAGCCCCAGTGTGGGGTCAGGGCCTCCAAATGGAAGTCCTCACTCACCACACTTGTTGGAGGTGGGAGAGAAAGGCAAGTCAGAAAACAGTGGCTTCGGGTGGGAGAAGGAAATGCCCAAACTTAATTTTAAATTGAAACTGAAAACCAGCCTGTAAGAAAGAGCAGTAGTAACTAAAACAAAGAGCAGACACACTTGCTGCAGCACACAAATGGAAAGAGGCTAGCTACGGATGGATTTGAACTGTGAGGGCGACAAAGGACTTTTTAACTACACAGCAGGTTACACATAGGCTTGGCAGAATTTGATCTATTTTTTTTTATTTCAAAGGAAGATATCTGTCTATTTTTAAGCTTTTTTTTTTTTCAATTTTTATCAGTTTTTATTTTCACAGTTGCAGGAAATTATGGGGAGTCAGACAATGGGAGAGATCAGACAATGATTTAATGATAATAGACACTTAGAGGCAAAAAGATTCAAAGTCTTATAACTGTTGAAACACAAATTGTCAATATCACGTCAGATATTACAAAGTAAATATCCTTAAATCAAACTCGAAGAAGTTTTCAAGCAGCATTTTTCTTACTTTGCCAGTCTGTAAATTTTGATTATCCCTGGAAATATTTTTTTCATTGGCTTGTGTGTGTGCAGTGAAATCAACATTTACCAATAAAAATCTCATCTTTCCAAACCTAGTTATATACCATTAGGCTCCAGCCTAGCTATTTTTAGCAACATTATTCTGAAGGGTGTTTGTGGTTTGTTATCTTCTATTTGAATGATTGTGTCTATTTTTCCTAACAAACCTGCTTGCTATATGACACAATCACACTTGAGGAGAAATTTTGGTTTAATGTACATGTCCTGCTTATCTGCTTTAAGCCCTCTTACATATTTGTTGCTCCCTTTTCCCTACCCATTGTCAGTGTGCTTACTTATCTGTCATTAGACTGAACCCCTTGAGGCAAGGATGGTACCTTCTCCTATTTTTGGAAACCACCTACAGGGACTAAATTATGGCAATTAAGTCAACCAGAATTGGCTGGTGGTGACTGTCAGATTTGGAATAATCATTGTCAGATATTCTCATCCTGGGATTTAGATATCCAGTTTTACAATTTCATAGGAGAAAGAAACAAAGAAGAGGTAAGGAGCATTAGGTCAAAGCTAGGGAACTGTGGATCCATTCTGTGAAAAAGTACATAGAGCAGGGATCGGCAACCTTTGGCACGTGGCCCGCCAGGGTAACCCCTTAGCTTACCAATTGATCCAGATTGCTCTGTGTCATTACCTGTCCTCTTCATTATTTATCACTCCCCTAATTTTTGTGTCATCTGCAAACTTTAGCAGTTGTGATTTTATGTTCTCTTCCAAGTCATTAAGAAAACTATTAAATAGTGTAGGCCCAAGAACCCATCCCTGCAGGACTCTAGTAGAAATACACCTGTTCTATGTTCTAAGGTGCCACAAGTCCTCCTTTTCTTTTTACCTGTTCCATGGTAATTCTCATATACAATTACATTTTGAGACCTATCCAAATCTTTACCCGCTCCCCATGTTTACTTACCTGTAAGCAGGTTTCAGAGTAGCAGCCGTGTTAGTCTGTATCTGCAAAAAGAAAAGGAGTACTTGTGGCACCTTAGAGACAAACCAATTTATTTGAGCATAAGCTTTTGTAAGCTACAGCTCACTTCATTGGATGCATTCAGTAGAAAATACAGTGGGGAGATTTATATACACAGAGAACATGAAACAATGGGTGTTACCATACACACTGTAATGAGAGTGATCAGGTAGGGTGAGCTATTACCAGCTGGGGGGGCGGGGGGGACCTTTTGTAGTGATAATCACGGTGGGCCATTTCCAGCAGTTGACAAGAACATCTGAGGAACAGTGCTGGGGAGGGGAATAAACATGAGGAAATAGTTTTACTTTGTGTAATGACCCATCCACTCCCAGTCTTTATTCAAGCCTAAGTTAATTGTATCCAGTTTGCAAATTAATTCCAATTCAACAGTCTCTCGTTGGAGTCTGTTTTTGAAGTTTTTTTGTTGAAGAATTGCCACTTTTAGGTTTGTAATCGAGTGACCGAAGAGATTGAAGTGTTCTCCGACTGGTTTTTGAATGTTATAATTCTTGACGTCTAATTTGTGTCCATTTATTCTTTTAAGTAGAGACTGTCCAGTTTGGCCAATGTACATGGCAGAGGGGCATTGCTGGCACATGATGGCATATATCACATTGGTAGATGTGCAGGTGAACGAGCCTCTGATAGTGTGGCTGATGTGATTAGGCCCTATGATGGTGTCCCCTGAATAGATATGTGGACACAGTTGGCAACGGGCTTTGTTGCAAGGATAGGTTCCTGGGTTAGTGGCTCTGTTGTGTGGTGTGTGGTTACTGGTGAGTATTTGCTTCAGGCTGGGGGACTGTCTGTAAGCAAGGACTGGCCTGTCTCCCAAGATCTGTGAGAGTGATGCGTCGTCCTTCAGGATAGGTTGTAGGTCCTTGATGATGCTTTGGAGAGGTTTTAGTTGGGGGCTGAAGGTAATGGCTAGTGGCGTTCTGTTATTTTCTTTGTTGGGCCTGTCCTGTAGCAGATAACTTCTTCTGGCTCTGTCAATCTGTTTCTTCACTTCAGCAGGTGGGTATTGTAGTTGTAAGAATGCTTGATAGAGATCTTGTAGGTGTTTGTCTCTGTCTGAGGGGTTGGAGCAAATGTGGTTGTATCGTAGAGCTTGGCTGTAGACAATGGATCGTGTGGTGTGGTCTGGATGAAAGCTGGAGGCGTGTAGGTAAGCATAGCGGTCAGTAGGTTTCCGGTATAGGGTGGTGTTTATGTGACCATCGCTTACTAGCATCGTAGTGTCCAGGAAGTGGATCTCTTGTGTGGACTGGTCCAGGCTGGGGTTGATGGTGGGATGGAAATTGTTGAAATCATGGTGGAATTCCTCAAGGGCTTCTTTTCCATGGGTCCAGATGATGAAGATGTCATCAATGTAGCGCAAGTAGAGTAGGGGCGTTAGGGGACGAGAGCTGAGGAAGCGTTGTTCTAAGTCAGCCATAAAATTGTTGGCATACTGTAGGGCCATGCGGGTACCCATAGCAGTGCCGCTGATTTGAAGGTATACATTGTCCCCAAATGTGAAATAGTTATGGGTAAGGACAAAGTCACGAAGTTCAGCCACCAGGTTTGCCGTGACATTATCGGGGATACTGTTCCTGATGGCTTGTGGTCCATCTTTGTGTGGAATGTTGGTGTAGAGGGCTTCTACATCCATAGTGGCTAGGATGGTGTTTTCAGGAAGATCACCGATGGATTGTAGTTTCCTCAGGAAGTCAGTGGTGTCTCGAATGTTGCTGGGAGTGCTGGTAGCGTAGGGCCTGAGGAGGGAGTCTACATAGCCAGACAATCCTGCTGTCAGGGTGCCAATGCCTGAGATGACGGGGCCTCCAGGATTTCCAGGTTTATGGATCTTGGGTAGCAGATAGAATACCCCTGGTCGGGATTCCAGGGGTGTATCTGTGCGGATTTGTTCTTGTGCTTTTTCAGAGAGTTTCTTGACCAAATGGTGTAGTTTCTTTTGGTAACTCTCAGTGAGATCAGAGGGTAATGGCTTGTAGAAAGTGGTGTTGGAGATTTGCAAACTGAATACAATTAACTTCAGCTTGAATAAAGACTGGGAGTGGATGGGTCATTACACAAAGTAAAACGGTTTCCCATTTTGGTGAATTTCACAGCCAGGGGGTGTTAAAATAAGTCAATTTCACATTTTCATGTTTCAATCTGAAATTTCCTGGTGTTGTAACCATGTGGGTCCTGACCCTAAAGGCAGTCAGAGTGAGAGAGTCACAAGGCGATGGTTTGGGGGTCATGTGTTTGCCACCTTTACTTCTGCCCTGCTGTTGGCAGGGGCTCTGTCTTCAGACCTGGACAGCCAGAGAGGAAGGCTGCTGGCTCAGCGCCCAGCTCTAAAGTCAGTGCCAACAGCGCAGAAGTGAGGGTCACAGGGTATGGGGGGGGAGTTTTACCGTATGTCCGGTTTTCCTGGAAGTCTCTCACCCAAGTAGGGGGCTGACAGCTGGGTCGCAGCCTCTCCACGCAGGGAAGTGGCAGCTGGAGCCGCCGAGCTTCCTGCAGCTGGGGAGATCCTGGAGGTCGTCTGATCCATCCCGGGAGTGGCCCCTTCAGGGGAAGAGGAAGTCTTCTCCCTCCCCATTGCCAGCTGGGATGAGCAGCTAGAGCCCTGTGCCAGGTAGGAACCCTGGCTGTGAGCCAGATTTCATGGGGGAGATTAGATTTCATAGTCTGTGATGTGTTTTTCATGCCCATGAATTTGGTAGGGCCCTAAATATGGCTAAATGTAAAAGTATACGTCTAGGAACAAAGAATGGAGGCCATACTGCCAGGATGGGGGAATCTGTCCTGAGAAGCAGGGACTGAAGATTTAGAAGTCATGGTGAATAATCAGCTAAACATGTGTTCCAAGTGCAATGCTGTAGCCAAAAGGATTAATGTGATCCCTGGCTGCATAAACAGGGGAATGTTGAGTAGAACTAGCAAGGTTATCTATATTTGGCACTGGTGCGACAGCTGCTGGAATACTGTGTCCCGTTCTGGTGCCCACAATTCAAGAAGGATGTTGATAAATTGGTGAGGGTTCAGAGAAGAGCCATGAGAACGATTAAAGGATTAGGAAACATATATTATAGTGACAGACTAGGAGCTCAAATTCTTTAGCTTACCAAAGAGAAGGTGAAGGGGTGACTTCCCCTTTCTTCCTTTTTTTTATTTTTGAGATAGATATAGAGACACACGACGAGGGTAAATTGAGGCAGCAGTTTCACAAGATGCCCCAAAAGCCACAATCAAGGAAGAAAGCTACATTGGTTGAAAAACTGACCTCATTTAGAGGGGTATATATATATATATATATATATATATATATAAAAACCAGGCCATTTTTTAAACCCATATAGCTCTTCTTTGGCCAGTTGGCTGTCAATGTCGGTCAATTAGTCATCAGTCAATGAAGTCTATCAACTGGTCAATTCAGTCTAATCTAGGAGTAACTCTTGGATACCTCACTGAGTTCTCACATAGCAGCATCTCTGAGTAACGCTTCCTACCACCTCTGCTTGCCTAGGAAACTCCATCCCCTGCTGACAGCTGAAGACCTGGCCTCAGTTATCCATGCCTACATGATCTCTCCACTGGATTACAGCAACATACCCAGTCATGAAGACTTCAGCAATTCGGAAACTACAACGAGTTAGAAACTGCAGCTCATCTGCTCAGCAATATAGGCAACCGCAAACACGTCAAACCTGTCCTCTGCTCTCCACATTGGATTCCCATCCAATTTCAAATCAAGTTCAAAGTGTCAGTCTTATCTGCAAAGCACTATATGGCCTGGGCCTTGGGTTTCTAAAAGATCATCTAAAACTCAGGGACTGTGGTCAGCAGCTTTGCTCCTCCCGTTCCATGGAATTCTCAGCAATAAGAGTCAAGCTGGTCTGTGTGAGCCACCTTCTCTGGGGGTGGTTCAAGAATGTGGAATGACCTCCCTCAGGAGCAAAGGTCGATCACAAACCTCACCACTTTCCACTCCAAGTGCAATGTTCATTTGTTTGGCCTTGCCATCTCTAATATAAACATATAGCAATGGGTATATTTATATTCGGGGGGAGGGGAGCACACCCTACCCAAACAAGACACTATACTGCATACATTTCTCCCTCTGGGGAGAGGAGATGTATAGTCACCTTGCTTGATGCACTACTGAAAGGGGCTTAGATACTATAGTGATGAGCATGGTATAAAAACCCGAATGGAATAGATGGGCTTGGTAGAATTCAATTTTTATTTTCTTAATATAATTTCAATTGAAAATATCAATGTTTATTTGTAAGCATTTTTTTCAAAGTTTATCAATTTACATTTTTACAGTTGTGCACGATTTTGGGGTTTAAGCATTCTTTTTCTCTGTTTTTTATGCTTTTAAAGTTCCCACATTTGTGGGAACTTATGGGAGGGAGGGTGTCCAAATAATTATTTAAGGACAGTAGACACTGAGATTCAAAAAGTTAAAGTTTTATAACCATTTAAAACACAAATTGTTAACATCATTTGACAAAATATGCAAAGTAAATAGACTTAAATCAAACTCTAACAGGTTCTCAAGCAGCATTTTTCTTATTACGCCTATCTGTAAATTTTGATCATCATCAATGGAAATATGTTTTTCAGCGGTTTGTGTGTACAACAAAATCAACATTTATCAATATTTACTGATAAAAATCTAATCCTTCCAAACCCAAGAATAGACTAGAATAGCTTCCTCCAGCCACCATTTCTACTACACAGATGCCTTCTGCATCCTTTTCACAGTCCCTCTCAGGCTCCTTACTCAGTTCCTTCTGAGCTGAGACTCCTCCTGCTAATCTCTCAGTTGCTCACTGGAGAGACCCACCAGCAACCCTTCTCTCCAGGTCTCCTCAGTAGAGACACACACAAACAGTTACCTTCTCACTCCAGATGTCTCTTCACTGTGGGAAAAGAAGCTACCGGACCCCCTTTCCCAGCATTCCCTGCTCTCCCAGCCTGAGTTCTGAGCTCAAAACAGTAACAGGCCTGTGCTCAATATGAGGTTGTCCTAAAAGGGCCAGCGCCTCCTGTTACAGGGCTATCGTTTGTAATGTGTTTTGGGATGAAGGGCTATTGGAAATGTAAGCTAATATTAAACCATTAATGGCCTCCTCTCAGCACAGATGACGTCAAAAAATGGAAATATTTGAGATTCCCTCTTGTAAGTAACATATGTCTTAGTCACCATCAGAGAGGAGTGAGAAAATCTATTTCCTCCAAGATACTGATACAATATCATTGCTACATCTCCATTTGCATTGCACAAAGGAGTTGTGGAGTTTGAGTTGTAGCTATTTGCTAACCAGGAACAAGTATTTCTTATGCTATGAAAACAATTTTTTAATTATTTTTTTTCAGACTTCTGGCTTGGACTATTTATATCAAGTTTGGTCACAACACAAATTTTCATAGCCAAGGCATAAACTTCTGAACAAAGAGATTTGTGATAGAAATGTTGACAGGCCTTTGACTATAACATCACAAACAGCAGCACTATAGCAACCTCTGTAGAAGTTCCTGCGCCCACAGAATTTCAATACAGTGCTGTCTTTTGGGAATGGCGTATTCCAGTCCCGCTTTTCCAAGCATGTATTGTTTTGAAGTTTAAGTGGCAACTGTCTGAATACTGAAGGATGAACCTGGACAATTACATGATCATTTTAATTAGAAGCATATCTTGCTGAAAGATTGAGAAGGGAGAAGCATAAACTTATTTGAGGATGTGGAGAGAAGTTTAAAATATTTTCCAGTCATAGAAAAGGTAATTGAATGAAGGGAAGGGGAAACAAATTCAATGTGATAATGTAATAGATATTTATTGCTGCAACCAATTGGCTTCAAATATGAGCTTGATGCTAGAAAAGATAATTTGATAACTGGAACCTGCTTTTCCCTTTTTCATTATATCAACCTCTGTTATTATGACATACCATAAAAGGAAAAAAAAATCACATTATGTATTTGCTGGCCTGTGTAATAATCTTGAAAGTATGCCACAGAATTTCTACATCTCTTTTTAGTTCTCCATGATTGTCGTAGTAATGAAAGTATGCAGAAGATTAGACTGATATAGAACGTGGGGTAAACACAGTATGTGACCTTTTCTTCATGACCAGAATGCCTCTGTGACCACAGCCAGTAGGAATTCAAAGGGAAAAGGTCAAACCAGTCAAAATGTCAGAGGTAAAAAAAACAAAACAGTGCTCAGAAATAAAACTTTACCAAGTGTGAACATTCCCTACTGGATTAAAACTTGTTCTTTTAAGCTATCTGTCATATACATATACATATGTATATGTAAATACCAGTGACACACATTCACTTCATTCCTATACAGAGATCTTGCAACAGGTTGTGGTGAAGCTAATTACTTTTTTTCCATTGTAAATAATGACTCATATGCTGTCTATATTAAACTGAGCAGAGGGGGAAAGTGTGAAAGCTACTATAAAAATAAAGTACAAGGACAGACTCTGATTTACTGTGTGGGGATTTTTTTAAAGTGAGTTTTTAAGTTTCTCTCTTCTTCTTGCCATAACTTTTTAGGGCCCTGTTCTGCAATCCTTCAGACAAAATTGTAGTTACAGTTGTTTTTGCCTGAGTAAGAAGTGTTGAATAGGGCAATCTACATTGTTCTCTGTGACATAGACCTGCTATTGTCTGTAGCCTTGTAACGTAAATATGTTACCACAGTACTAGTAACAAATAATATGTATGCATGGGGGTAAGCATGTGTATACCCACGCACACAAGCACGCATGTATTTACAGTAGAGGAAATGGATGATGCTCTAAAACATGCTCTGTTCTGTTTGTCTCGGACTCTCATTCTCTATATTTTCTCCATTGTACTTCAGATCAGTGAGACCTATTGATACACTTGGGTTCATCTACACTTGTAAATTTGCTGAAATAGCTTTCTGGAATAATTATTTCTTTATAAACCCTCATATAGCCCCTCTTATTCCAGAATAAGTGCGCCTTTTTCCAATTCAACTTAAGCCACTTCTCAAGTATCTACCCTGGGGTTTACTACTGAATAACTATTCCAGAATATATATACTCCAGAATAAACTATTTCAGTAAATGTACAAGGGTAGAGAAGCCCTGAATCATGGAATGGACACACATGCCTGCTAAGGAGATAAATCTTTTTCCTGAGTGTTTTCAATAGGACTCCATAGCAAGATATGAACCAATTTGAAGAATAAAACTTAGTACATGCGAATGAAGCAGACCTGTTTAAAATAATTGTGCTGGGACTTTCAAAAATACACAAGATTGGCTTAACTAGTGTAACCCTTCTGCTTGCCAGAGTTGGCAGCAACAAGGGCCGGGTTCAATATCTAGGTGTTCCGTTTCAATAACACAGTGCAAGACCGGCTCGAGCCCCCACCCAGTGACCTGGGACAATTACATACCACCCCCCGGGCACCTCTAAGAGGCAATACTTCCCCTCTCACAAGCACAGAGTCTGAATGTAGCAAAAGCCTTTTAATAAAGGGGGAAACAATACAGCATTATGTTGGGGAAACACCACAAACAGGATTCATAACACAAAACCATGAGCAAAAGATCCACCCCCAAGTAAGTTTGGCAGTGTCCTTTTCCCCTCAGGGTCTTAAGTCTAGCAACCCAATAACCACCCCACACACACACAGTTTCTGTCCTTGGTCAGTGCAGCCCCCAGAGTTCAGAAGTTCATCTGCAGAGTTTACCTCCTGGTCTGGGTGGAAGTG
Source organism: Lepidochelys olivacea (assembly GCF_965140295.1). Classification (NCBI taxonomy): domain Eukaryota; kingdom Metazoa; phylum Chordata; order Testudines; family Cheloniidae; genus Lepidochelys; species Lepidochelys olivacea. Next base: position 144,676,914 of record NC_140411.1, read on the forward strand.
GAGGGAGGTATGGGGGCCGTCTTACATGCTCCGCTGCTTGGGTCAACGGCCAATTGCCACACCTCTCCATAGTACTCTGCTGCAGTCTTCACCACCAGCTGCACCTCTCCGCTAGCCGTCCTGCTAGCCACTCACCAATATGCCTTCAGGCCCCCCTACTTAACAAAGCTCTCAGTGATTTCAGCTCTTAGCAACTTCAGCTCTTTCGTGATTTCAGCTGTTAGTAGAGGGGTCCCAGTGCTGGCACACTCAGAACCACTAGCCCAAAGTAGGTCTAATGCTTAGATCTAGGTATCAGTGATTTCAGCTCTGTAGTATATAACAACACCCCTAATGGAGTCAAAATCAGCTCTGTTATTACACAGTGAATTGAGGAAGAACTAAAGTAGTGTTTAGGACCCTCAAAATAGACCCATACTACCAAGCATGCATACATACCTATCCCCAACTCCTCTCAATTTACTGGGCTTTGGAGCCCATGTCCCTTGCCTAGCAAGTGCTACTTAGTTGAGGGCACGTCCCTCCGTCATAAAATGCCAAGTACAGTTCTACTGTCCTTGATTCACATAACCAGAATAACAACACTTATTACTCCTGCCCCAATCACAAAGAGACTGAGGATCCCACAGCAGCCAAAGTGACCATTTGGGCAAGCAGTCCCACCCTGCTAGGGATGGGTGTGCCCATGCAAATGAGATCAGCCCCTGAAGTCCTTTTCCACAACTCACCACCAGATGTCAGGGTAGAGCTCATTCTGACTCTGCTTACATCAGTTTTACCAATAAAAAGCCTTTCCATCATGAGAATGACACTCACAACCCTGATTTTCAACTCCTACCTCTAAACTTCTACCAACTGAAAGAAAAAAACCAGACAAAATTAACAAAATCTAAGAACACAAGGAAACACCCTGGAAAATCTAAGAACACAAGGAAACACCAAGCAGACTTTTGACCCTTAAAAGGGAGAAAGGCCAAAAACTTCATGAAGTCCACCCAGGACTTGACTATTGCCATGGATTTTACATGGAAGGAGCTTGGATTCTGTGGTGATGGGCAGCAGTATAAAACCATTAGGTAGATGGATAGATTTCAACAGGAATAGACAACCCAGAGTTTCTATATGAGAAAAAGTTAGGCCAACACTTAGCGCTTTGAAAATCCTACCCTATTACCAGAACTCCGGCTCCCTTTAGAACTCTGAGAAGAAAAAATTATTGTAAAATACCCAACTTTGTACATCAGGGACAACTTTTTCCCCAGCTTCAGACCTCATGCAACCCCAATAAAGTCAGAGGAAAGTCACAGAATGTTAAGCCATGTATCTGATCCTTTATCTCCACAAAATGTATGAGCATTTACAGGATTCTCACTACAATATACTGTATCATCATTTAAATAAAATCTCAATAAATGCTGTTTATAAATCACTATATTTAGACATCATCTTTTCACTTTAGTGCTTGATACAATTCTCATTAAAGCTATCAGAGCCACCCCAAAGTTGCCAAGGGCCATACTCTACCCTGTATGGATTTCTCCCGTCTAGGGCAGGAAATGCCTCAAGTTTTGACTCAGTGTTTCCTGCTCACCATTCCACAGGGAATAAGTAAGTCAGGGCTTTCACGCTCTTCCACTGAGTGAGCAATCGGCTTGGGGCCAAAGCCCTCCAGAGAGGTGGAGGCACCGTCCTCTGCCAAACTACATTTCAGCCCACCTCTCTTGGCAGCACAGTTCCTCATGGGTTCTTACTTCACTGGCTGACTCCCCCTGTAGCTGCCTCATAACAGTTATGTAGAGGGAATCCAGATATGTTAATGATATCCCATCAAAGAACATCAAAGGGGTATGGAGGGAAGCACAGTGTGGAGAGCGGCTGCTGCCCTGCGTGACCCTTTCTGAAGAACCCCCATCTCCCTAAAAAACACAGATGACTCTTGAAACAGAAGAGCTTCTGCTGGGTACATGGAAGGGAAGGATCATGACACACAGTGTTGGGTCTCCCTCTCCCATAAGCTCCGATCAGGATTCAAGTATTTTTCCTCCGCTTGCAGAGCAGAAGTATCACCCCACAATATTAAATTCTATTTCAGAACAAGAAAACTAAAAGTTCATTTACCAGCGCACTCCTGTTTGGTTTTGTAGGAGATTCAAATGTATCCATAGTTCTAGTGTTGTAGCTATGTTAACCAAAGCCATAAGTTACCCTATTAATATTGCGTGGTCAAATATATGATCTCAACTGTGTCATGTTTTCATCCTCAGGATGCAGTCATTCTTCCTAAGGATAGCTGCCATCCTAGCCGATGCCATGCCACTGCATCTCTCATTTGTGACATGACTGTTTCACAAACATCAGTCAGTCAGCACCATGTTGGACCTAGTTTTTATCTGAATACTTCCTATGCGGTCAGATGTTGCTTAGGGCATGAATAAGGTTCCACCATTCCTGCCTATTCTGGATCACTATTTGCCTGTGTCTTTGCTATAAGACCTGAAGAAGAGCTCTATGTAAGCTGAAACCTAGGGTTGCCAACTTTCTAATCGCACAAAACCAAACACCCTAGCTCCACCCCTTCTCTGAGGCCTCTCCCCCTGCCCCTTCTCTTCCCTGAGGCCCCGCCCCCTGCTCACTACATTCCCGCTCCCTCAGTGGCTCACTCTTCCCTACTTTCACTCACTTTCACTGGGCTGGGGCAGGGGTTCAGGAAAGGGTGAGGGCTTCAGCAGAAGCTGCAGGCTCTGGGGTGGGGCTGGGGATTAGGGGTTTGGGGTGTATGAGGGGGCAGGCTGGGGTGTGGGGCCAAGGAATTCAGAATGTGGGAGGGGGCTGTATGTTGAGGTAGGGGGTTGGGGTGTGGGAGGGGGTACGGATTCTGGGCTGGGAGTGCAGGCTCTGGGGTGGGGGTGAGGATGGGGATGAGGGGTTTGGGGTGGAGGAGGGGGCTCTGGGTTGGGAGGGCTCAGGGCTGGGGCAGAGGGATGGGGTTTGGGGTTGGGGCACCCACTTACCTCAGGCCGCTACCAGTCAGCAGTGCAATAGGGCTAAATCAGACTCCCTGCCTGTTCTGCACCCCAGAAGCGGCCAACAGGTCCAGCTCCTAGGCGGGAGGAGGCAGGAGGCTCTGCACACTGCTCTCGCCCACAGGCACTGCCCCCTCCCAACTCCCATTGGCTGTGGTACCCAGCCAATGGGAGTGCAGAGCCTGTGTTCCGGGCAGGGGCAGCACGTAGAGCCCCGTGCCCCCCTGCCCCCCACACCTAGGACCCGGACCTGCTGCTGGCCACTTCCAGGGTGCAACAGGGTGCCAGGACAGGTAGGGACTAACCTGCCTTAGCCCTACAGCACCATTGACCAGACTTTTAACGGCCCGGTCGGCGGTGCTGACCGGAGCCACCAGGGTCCCTTTTTGACCTAGTCTTCCAGTCAAAAAATGGACACCTGGCAACCCTATTGAAAGCTTGTCTCTCTCCGCAACTGAAGTTGGTCCAGTAAAAGATATTACCTCACCCACTTTGTCTTTGTCATAAAGCATTTTAAAGCGAGCAAATAGCCCCATCTAGTGTACTCATGTATTAAAGGCCCTATTCTGATCTTTTGAGTTCATGTATCCCTTCAATTATGCTGGGGGGGAAAGTGAGTGAATGTTGCTGCTCATCAAAGTAAGAGACTAGTAAATAGCCCTGTTTGAGCCAGAGTGACATTGTGCAAGCTTCATTCATGCAAACGGCTCTGTCAGTGCACCAGAACTACTGTTATTCCAGTCCTGGGTTTCTCTTGAGCAGAGACAGTTAATGGTGCCAAATTGTTTCATGCTTTATGGTAATTCTGCAAGGTTTATGTCATGGCTCTTTCTTCAAACCCCACACCAGTAGTAGCAAGAGGGCTTTGGCAGATTATCTCCAGAGGGTAAATTATCGACAGATTATTTCTTGAGAGAGTAAATTGAACATGCTGCTACCAACCCCCTACTTTGCATAAAATACTCCAGGTGAATGGTTGTCTCCCTGGTCCTTCTAGATTAGATATAAATAAAAATCGTGTGCTTCTTGAGGATGACACACATAACCCTCTGTCTGCTCCAAATTTAATTCATTTGTTTTTTTAAATTTAATACACCATCCATCACTGTTAGAGCTAGGTGAATTGAATACAAAAAAAGGATTTAAAGACACATGGTTTCAATAAACTACCCTTTCGAACTACCACTCCCATGACTGTCACTCACCAGGACTTAATTACACCAAATATTCATCCCAAACTGATCAAATTAACAAAAAAATAAAATAAGCCTAAAATGAAACTAAACTAAATGCAAACAGCCACAAAATCACTAACCATCACACACAGCCTTAAATCTTGTTCTCACACTCCCCATGCTCAGGTTCCTGCAGGTCACAAAGGGGCGCAAATTCCAAAAGCCTTGCCACCAGCCTCAGGGTCCTATGCTAGGACCTGCCAGGAAGAGCATCCCTGCCAAACTCAGCTACCTCTGTGGAGGTTACGGTGACAGGTGGTCTCTCAGGCTTGTTTAAATTAGAGTTTTTTGTCATGTTGTAATGTGTCTTCACTAACACCGTTGTAAATACTAATGTAGATACTTCACAATTGTCACCAGGGCCATCCTTAGGCATACGCAGCAGAAAATTTGGGGCAACCCTGGATCTTAGTGTCCACCCTCCCGCCTCTTCCTGTCCCTGTTCTAATCTGACCCTTCCTGCAGGCTCCCACCACAGCTGGCTGCTGCAGCCTGGTGAGTCTTCCTCTGGGGGGGATCTAGTACTTAAAAGTGAAAAAGCCTCCAGCCTGCCAGACCTATTAGCACCACACTGAAACTGTTAAAGAGCCATTCAAGGGGTAATGAAGCCATTTCACAGGCATTTGAAAACCCCCAGGTATAGACTGTCAGTTTTTGAATTTACTGACAAAAACAGGGCTAGTCTACACTGGTAACGCTCAAGCACTGCCGCAGCAGCACTTTACTGTGGGTTGTGTAGTCGCTGCACCAGCACTGGGAGGGAGCTCTCCCAGCGCTCTAAAAAACCCCACCTCCACGAGGGGCGCGGCTCCCAGCGTTGCTGCACTGTCTACACTGGTGCTTTACAGCGCTGAAACTTCCTGCACTCCGGGGGGTGTTTTTTCACACATCTCAGCAAGAAAGATGGAGCACTGTAAAGTGCCAGTGTGGACAAGCCCACAGTTTACTCAGAACACGTTAGTCCACAGGACCTTAGTTTAAAATTTGCTATACAAATATTTCATTAGTGTGTTGCTGAAGATTATAAAATCACATCTCTAAAAAATCCTTGCATAGATTTTTAGATGCACAATCTGAGTGTTCATCTTTAGCCTTAAATGCTTGGATCTTTAGACATATCGTTTTTTAAATAAATCCTTCAAAATAAATCCTTATCTAAAATACACATGCGAGCCCGGGCTGCTGTCGGGCATAGGGGCACCAGTTTAATAATACTGAATAGGGTCCCATAAATCCTAAGGACGTCCCTGATTGTCACAGTTCACTCTAGACTCGGCCTTGGCAATCAGTTAGCATGTTCAACATAACTAATAACTCTACTCTAGACAAGGCCTCAGGTAACCAGTTTCATCAGCAAGCAAGACTTTAAAGGATAATAGGCAAGATCTTCAATTGCTTCCAGAAACAAATAAGAGACAGAGCAGAGACTTGAGCCTAGAGGTTATGTTGTAACAATATCTGCCACACTCAGGAGGCAGGAGGGTACTTTCTGCACCAGCGGAAGTGTCTCTGTAGTCTTCAAGGGTAGCCCTAAATAGAAAACATTGCATTTGCTTAGCCTGGAGGTAACAAATGAGTGATGGACACCAAGAGGTGTGGGTCAGGGAGATGGCCATCCTGGCCAGCTATCAAAGATGAAAGGCATTATAGGCCACCACTGCCACCTAAGGATATAAGTGTAGCGATGGATCCACAGAGGTGTAAGGAAACAAGCTATTTTGACAAAAGGCATCTATCTGCCCTCAATAAGTAGAGCTGTCACCACCCTAGCTTGCAAGTATATAATCTGCCGTCTGCCATTAAATATCACTTCTATCTTGTGACTATGACTGAGCTGCAACCTATTAGCTTTCATCAAAGTCACCATGTCAGCCAGGGAGGATGAGGTGTTACCCAGCTCTGGGACCTCTCTAAGAAGCAGTGAATCTATTTAGGTGTCACTCCATCAACCCCCCCAGGACCCTAGAAGCAAATCAACAATACAGTACTTTATAGTCAACAGTATCAAGTAGTCCAAGTCCACTGCCAGGGGTAGATTATTAGATGGACAATATCACTCAGCAAAGCATCTTAGAGAAGATTTCATTTTTGTAGGTTAGAAGATGGTGTACATCAGTGGGTCTCAACCAGGGGTACACGTAAGCAAGTAGTGTTTAAGTGAGGGTGAAAATTGGCGGGTAAGCAAGACAAATCAGACGCCTGAAGGAGGAACAGTAGTTTGGAAAGGTTGAGAGCCACTGGTGTACATAACAAGAAAACAAAATCAATACTGTCCATCCAACTCCCACTGAGGTCAATGGAAAGACTCCCATTCGTCTCAGTGGGAGTTGGATTGGGCCCTTGGTTCCATACCTAGGATTGAAACCAGACTGACAAGGATTCAGGAAGTTTGTGGATTCCAGGTGTTGCTGGAGTTGCCCATTATCAATTTCCAGTTAACCTTTAGAACTCAGTAAATTTCAGGGGGGGAAATCTCTGATTCTGGATAAAGTTTAACAATTTTGTATTTGGATAAACTCATTTTGACAAATTAATAAAAATAGCTCATCTAACTGTATAATTATAATTATTAGTGTGCCCATACAACGTACCATATTCTCAGTAGATGTACACTGTGATTTTGAAACCACCAAATGATTACTCTTATTTCCCTCAAATAGCATCAGGCGGAGTTGCTGAAAAACTTCAGACTCCAGCTTCCATTCTTTAGAATTACCAAATTATCCCAGATCCTTTTCACACATTTCTCCCACCAGTCCAATGAGCCATAACACACCTCCTATATATGGTTGCCAGGCATCTGGTTTTCGAATGAAACACCCAGTTGAAAAGGAACCCTGATGCTGCTGACCAGCCCGTTAAAAGTCCGTGCAGTGGCACAGTGGGGCTAAGGCAGGCTCTATGCCTGGCCCCATGCAGCTCCCAGAATCAGCCAGCATGTCCCTGTGGCCCCTAGGCACAGAGGCGATCAGGAAAGCTTTGCACACTGCCCCTGCCCCAAGCGCCGCCTCTGCAGCTCCCATTGTCCGGGAACCGTGGTCAAAGGGAGTTGCAGGAGTGGCCCCTGCAGGCATGGGAAGCACACAGAGCCCCCTGGCCCCTCTGCCTAGGAGCTGGACATGCCGGCCACTTCCAGGAACTGCACGGAGCCAGGCAGGGAGCCTGCCTTAGCCCTGCTATGCCACTGACCTGGCTGGAGCCTGCACCCTGAACCCCATCCCGCACCCCAACCCCAAGCGCCAGTCGGAACCCCCTTGCACACTCTAACTCCCTCCCAGAGCCCACACCCCAAGCGCCTGCCCCAGCCCTAAGCCTCCTCCCGGAGCCTGCACCCCACACCTCCTCCATCACCCCAACCCCCTGCCCCAGCCCTGAGCCCCCTCCCACATCCAAACTCCCTCCTGCCTCCCTCTGAACCCCACACCCCCTCCTGCACTTCCTCCCTCACCCCAACCCCCTCCCCCAGCCCAGAGCCCCTTCTGCACCCCAAGCCCCTCATCCCCTGCTCTACCCCAGAGCCCACACCCCCAACTGGAGCCCACACCCCCTCACACACCTCAACCCCCTGCCCCAGTCCTGAGCCCCCACCCGCACTCCAAATCCCTTGGCTCCAGCCCAGAGCCCATATCTATTCAGGGGACACCATCACAGGGCCTAATAACATTAGCCACACTATCAGAGGCTCGTTCACCTGCACATCCACCAATGTGATATATGCCATCATGTGCCAGCAATGCCCCTCTGCCATGTACATTGGTCAAACTGGACAGTCTCTACGTAAAAGAATAAATGGACACAAATCAGATGTCAAGAATTATAACATTCATAAACCAGTCGGAGAACACTTCAATCTCTCTGGTCACACGATTACAGACATGAAAGTTGCGATATTACAACAAAAAAACTTCAAAACCAGACTCCAGCGAGAGACTGTTGAACTGGAATTCATTTGCAAATTGGATACAATTAACTTAGGCTTGAATAGAGACTGGGAGTGGCTAAGTCATTATGCAAGGTAACCTATTTCCCCTTGGTTTTTCCTACCCGCCCCCCCCCCCGACGTTCTTGTTAAACCCTGGATTTGTGCTGGAAATTGCCCACCTTGATTATCATACACATTGTAAGGAGAGTGATCACTTTAGATAAGCTATTACCAGCAGGAGAGTGGGGTGGGGGGAGGTATTTTTTCATGCTTTGTGTGTATAAAAAGATCTTCTACACTTTCCACAGTATGCATCCGATGAAGTGAGCTGTAGCTCACGAAAGCTTATGCTCAGATAAATTGGTTAGTCTCTAAGGTGCCACAAGTACTGCTTTTCTTTTTGCGAATACAGACTAACACGGCTGTTACTCTGAAACCTGTCATTATACAAGGCACTGCATTTAGCCGTATGAAGTGGAAATCTATCAACTGCATGAAAAAACTTGTACAGATACAGACAGACATCATCTTCCTTTCCAAATGCAAACAGATGGACATCGTACCAAAAGGACTGAAGATAAAAAATCCGTTACAATCTACATACCACACAGACTATGCTGACAGCTTGTACCACACGCTCTCAAAGAAATTGCGGAACCACCTGATCAACATCCTCTACAGCAAACAGGGAAAGATTAAGAATGAGCTCTCAAAAATGGATACTCTCATAAAAAAACAACCTTCAACACAAACTTCCTCGTGGTTGGACTTTACTAAAACTAGACAAGCCATTTACAACACACACTTTGCTTCTCTACAAAAGAAAAAGGACACTAAACTTTCTAAACTACTACATACCACAAGGGGCCACAGCAATGGTTCCCTCAACCCACCCAGCAATATTGTTAACCTATCTAACTATACTCTTAGCCCAGCAGAAGCAGCTGTCCTATCTCGGGGCCTCGCCTTCTGCCCCTCCACCCCCACGAACATGATACAGTTCTGTGGTGACCTAGAATCCTATTTTTGACATCTCCAACTCAAGGAATATTTCCAACACACCTCTGAACAACATACTAATCCACAGAGACCTCCCTACCAACACTACAAAAAGAAGGATTCTAGGTGGACTCCTCCTGAAGGTCAAGACAGCAGACTGAACTTCTACATAGAGTGCTTCCGCTGATATGCACGGGCTGAAATTGTGGAAAAGCAGCATCACTTGCCCCACAACCTCAGCCGTGCAGAACACAATGCCATCCACAGCCTCAGAAACAACTCTGACATCATAATCAAAAAGGCTGACCAAGGAGGTGCTGTTGTCATCATGAATATGTCGGAATATGAACAAGAGGCTGCTCGGCATCTCTCCAACACCACTTTCTACAAGCCATTACCCTCTGATCCCACTGACAGTTACCAAAAGAAACTACAGCATTTGCTCAAGAAACTCCCTGAAAAAGCACAAGATCAAATCCTCACAGACACACCCCTGGAACCCCGACCTGGGATATTCTATCTACTACCCAAGATCCGTAAACCTGGAAATCCTGGGCGCCCCATTATCTCAGGCATTGGCACCCTGACAGCAGGATTGTCTGGCTATGTAGACTCCCTGCTCAGCCCTACGCTACCAGCACTCCCAGCTACCTTCGAGACACCACTGACTTCCTGAGGAAACTACAATCCATCATTGATCTTCCTGATAACACCATCCTGGCCACTATGGATGTAGAAGCCCTCTATACCAACATTCCACACAAAGATGGACTACAAGCCGTCAAGAACACTATCCCCGATAATGTCATGGCTAACCTGGTGGCTGAACTTTGTGACTCTGTCTTTACCCATAACTATTTTACATTTGGGGACAATGTATACCTTCAAATCAGCGGCACTGCTATGGGTACCCACATGGCCCCACAGTATGCCAACATTTTTATGGCTGACTGAGAACAACGCTTCCTCAGCTCTCGTCCCCTAACGCCCCTACTCTACTTACGCTATATTGATGACATCTTCATCATCTGGACCCATGGAAAAGAAGCCCTTGAGGAATTCCACCATGATTTCAACAATTTCCATCCCACCATCAACCTCAGCCTGGTCCAGTCCACACAAGAGATCCACTTCCTGGACACTACAGTGCTAATAAACGATGGTCACATAAACACCACCCTATACCGGAAACCTACTGACTGCTATTCCTACCTACATGCCTCCAGCTTTCACCCTGACCACACCACACGATCCATCGTCTACGGCCAAGCTCTGCAATACAACCGCATTTGCTCCAACCCCTCAGACAGAGACAAACACCTACAAGATCTCTATCAAGCATTCTTACAACTACAATACCTACCTGCGGAAGTGAAGAAACAGATTGATAGAGCCAGAAGAGTTCCCAGAAGTCACTTACTACAGGACAGGCCTAACAAAGAAAATAACAGAACGCCACTAGCCGTCACCTTCAGCCCCCAACTAAAACCCCTCCAACACATTATTAAGGATCTACAACCTATCCTGAAGGATGACCCAACACTCTCACAAATCTTGGGAGACAGGCCAGTCCTTGCCTACAGACAGCCCCCCAACCTGAAGCAAACACTCACCAGCAACCACATACCACATAACAGAACCACTAACCCAGGAACCTATCCTTGCAACAAAGCCCGTTGCCAACTGTGCCCACATATCTATTCAGGGGACACCATCACAGGGCCTAATAACATCAGCCACACTATCAGAGGCTCGTTCACCTGCACATCCACCAATGTGATATATGCCATCATGTGCCAGCAATGCCCCTCTGCCATGTACATTGGTCAAACTGGACAGTCTCTACGTAAAAGAATAAATGGACACAAATCAGATGTCAAGAATTATAACATTCATAAACCAGTCGGAGAACACTTCAATCTCTCTGGTCACACGATTACAGACATGAAAGTTGCGATATTACAACAAAAAAACTTCAAAACCAGACTCCAGCGAGAGACTGTTGAACTGGAATTCATTTGCAAATTGGATACAATTAACTTAGGCTTGAATAGAGACTGGGAGTGGCTAAGTCATTATGCAAGGTAACCTATTTCCCCTTGGTTTTTCCTACCCGCCCCCCCCCCCAGACGTTCTTGTTAAACCCTGGATTTGTGCTGGAAATTGCCCACCTTGATTATCATACACATTGTAAGGAGAGTGATCACTTTAGATAAGCTATTACCAGCAGGAGAGTGGGGTGGGGGGAGGTATTTTTTCATGCTGTGTGTGTATAAAAAGATATTCTACACTTTCCACAGTATGCATCCGATGAAGTGAGCTGTAGCTCACGAAAGCTTATGCTCAAATAAATGGGTTAGTCTCTAAGGTGCCACAAGTACTCCTTTTCTTTCTCCTGCACTCCAAATCCCTCATCCCTGGCACCACCCCAGAGCCCACAACCCTAGCCGGAGCCCTCACCCCTCCCACACTGCAACCCCCTGCCCCAGCCCAGAGCCTCCTGCCACACCCTGAACCCCTCATTTCTGACCCCACCCAAGAGTCCGCACCCCCAGCCCAGTGAAATTGAATGAGGGTGGAGGAGAGCAAATGGTGGAGGGAAGGGGGATGGAGTGAGTGGGGGTGGGGCCTGGGAGAAGGGGCAGGGCAAGGGTGTTCCATTTTGTGCAATTAGAAAGTTGCCAACGCTACTGCTACACACTGGCCATGACTGCTGTCCCTTACACATAGAACAGCCTCTTTCCTCCTTCAAGTTTCTTCTAAAAAGATCACTTCTCCCAGTGAGTCTCTGACCCGAACCATCCCTCCCACAGTCCTGCTAACAAAAATATTTTTTTCTAACATGAAATATAAACCAATCCCCCCAACCCTGAAACTGGAACTCTTGGAGCCCTGCCATTACCAACAGTGCAAATTCACATGACTTCATATTTACATCCTTCTGCCAAATGTTACCCAATATATAAGGTAAGATCTTCAGGAGAGGACCTTGCCTTGTGGAATTTGTCTGTAATTTACAATATCATATCTAAAGTGCTGCATTAAAACCAGTTCATGATATACACAGGCAATGCTATAAAGGTGTTAAACAGATACATTTGAGTTCAAAGGAGAGGTGAGCAAAGGAAAATAGCACCCTATTAATATGCTACACATGTGCAAAACAGCAAATGATTCCCTAAAATATGAATGAATAGTAAACTCAAACCCTTCATCCTCTATTCTAAGCAGTCATTAATACTAGTATTCTTTGTCCCCTTTCTCATTAGATTTTTAAATCCATAGATTTTAATGTCTTATGTAGTGGATTGTTACAGTGGTAGTGAATATAGTAATCTACATTTCTAAATGTCCATGACCATTAGTGTATATTTCCCATCTTAGCATTGGAGTAATTATTTATATACAACTTGTAGTTTGCAAAATATTTACAGAATTGTTTTGGGCCTGCCTCAGTGTGAGAGTCTGGACATTTATTGGGACCGAAATTGAGACAGTAAATTAAAGTGATGCAGATTCAGCTTTAATTTATCTGCTTTTATTTGTCAGCACATTCTTTTTCTCAAGAAGATTTAATTTAGGTGAATTCCACTCTCATTTTTAGGTGCCTCTGGATCATTAATGCTTTCCTTCTAATGTCCTTCCTTCCTGTGTAACCAAAAATCTTCCCATGATGTACACAACCAAGCACTCATTTTAAGAGTATAGGGAGAGAGGATCTCAACTGAGTAATGTGAAAATAAGAGTTATGAAATCTATAAATCATGGCAAAGGAGGGTCATAAATAAAGAATTACACAAAACAGGACTCCAAGAAAATAACTCACACTTTATTAGGACTCCTACTCTGTCAGCTAAGCATATCCATCACACAGCACTTCTGTTCCAGACATAGGATATAGACATTCCTTTGCAGAATCTAGATAGATAGATAGATAGATAGATAGATAGATAGATAGATAGATAGATAGATAGATAGATAGGCAGGCTCCTCGGTGAGCTCCTCCTGCAAAATGTTTGTCCATCTCTTTAAAAAAAAAAGCTAAGGGTAAAATTGGAGTTTTACCATTGACTTCAGAGGGGGTAGGATGTCATCAAAGTTCTTCTTTATGGTTCAGGAAAGTGGAGTTAAGGACTCTCATATGCTCAAATCAACCTCTTTGAAGCTAAGAGATTGCAGGTATCTCCAGGTACTGTACCCAGTAGCCTGAAGCAGTCAAGAAAACCTGTTTAGAAGAGCAGATTTCAATTCACTTTGTGCTATCCAGCTCTACTAATGCTCTTCAAATAATCTCTCAAGATCTCTAGTTACATAACTGGTGCTAACCAAGCTCTGCCAATTCTAAACAACTAAAAACAAATTATGAATCTAGCATGCACTCTGCTATATATTAGTGTAACTACAGAGCTCACAGGAGGGCACAACTACTTGAGTGCCACTTGAGATGTGTTGAACACAGGGGCACAGCTGAGTATAGAAAAGCCAATTATCACGACTTGTTAATACTGGAAGTTCAACATTGACTTTCTAAGCCTCGCCTTTCAACATAACATTGTTGTCTGATGCAAGGTTGTTTGAAATTCAGTACCCACCAGATTAGCCGCCAGCAGGAATACAAAAAAGGAAATGGATACCTATAACCAGGAAAATGCCTACAACAAACATTATAATGTAGAGAATCATAGAATATCAGGGTTGGAAGGGACCTCAGGAGGTCATCTAGTCTGACCCCCTGCTCAAAGCAGGACCAATCCCCAACTAAATCAGAATAGAGAATTGGCAGCATTAGAAACTCTAATCTCCTTCACCTAGAGACTTCATAGGAATGGAATAAGGCTCAAAATGGGTACATGGCACAAGTTCAATGAGAGAGAGATACACAGACAGGTCAGACAGCAGTGTAAGCTTCCCCACTACACAACATGCACAAATCCTGTTCTGGAGGGTCCACCTCTACTAGTCCATTCTCCATGTCTAGTAGTTCCTGCTTCCTCTGATGAAAACATGAACAAGGATGCTGATGCATGCCATAATAATGCATGCCATTATCATCAGTTAATTCTGAGTCTGTTTTTTCTGATTGAAAAAAAAAATCTCATTTAAAAATTATGTTGAAAATAAATTGCTCCTCTGTGGGAAACACATTCCCACTAAAATCTTCTTAACCATATGTAAATTACTAAAATTAGCATTTATATTATGGCCAACCTGTACTTTCTTCTGAATTATTTGTATGATAGAACAATCATCTTCTTCTGTGTACTGGCTCCCCCCATTTCCTGTGGATATGTGGATGCTAGCATGTGTGTGCGCGCATATGTGTGTGCGCATGAGAGAGAGTTAGGAATACAATTGCACAAAATATTCAGTGCAAAATTTAAAAAACACAAAACACATTTTAAAACAAGCTAGCCTATGTTTGCATTAGCAGAATTCCCAGGAACTTGCAGTGTTTTCTGCTAACATTTTTTAATCAGCAACATTTTTATTGAAATTGGGCACAACTTTTTTTTCTTTTTGTGCTATCTGGAGGTCCACAAAAATTTCAAGGTGACTTTTTGTTGTGTATTTTTTTAATATTGAGCTGAAAATGGTTACTATACATTGTGGAAATCAATTAGATGAAATCACTTTAATATATATACATATAGTCCCCTGGTTTGTACAGCCCACTGTAACATAGTCAGGTTTAGGACCCAGTGGAGTCCCATTTGGAGTTTGTTTTGTTTGTTTACTTTCCCTGCGTATGGGAGAATCAGCTTGTCTACTGTTCACTTGACAAGGGCTCCTTCCTAAATCAATGGCAGTCTTTCCATTGTCTCACGCACACATGGAATCAGGCCCTTGGTTTGGAGACAGTACGAGAGCCACAGTTGGAGTCTCAGAAGAGAGAGCATAATTAATGCTTTGAGTACATTTTGGGAGCCGATGCAGAACAGACAAGCTTAGCTACTGCTAAAGATGCTGTGCATTGGAGCATACCCTTTCAAATCTAATCTCTGCCTATTCATTTAATTCATGCTGCTGTTGCTAAATCAATATCAGTTTTGATGTTCGGCTCCTGCTATCAACAACCTCTCCCTCTGTTCCATAATGCAAAACTAGTAAAATTTGTGGTGCAAGAATTACTGACACACTCACTTGTTGACTTGTAGATATTTGGCTAAAACAGACTCAAAGGCCACCTGCCCAAGCAGTCAGTCCAGTGACTGTGTGTAGGAATGCCATCTGGGGCAGTTTTGGAAAACGAAAGACAACTAGAAGGAAGCACAGGAGCAGACATACATCATATTTTTTCTGCGTCTTTTGGTCATTCCCATCTTCTCTCCTTGCAAACCAAAATGATGGGAGCTATTCCAATTTCATGTCCATTCCAGATTTCATGTACAAAAGGAGGTTCTCATGTCCACAGCTCACAGTTACTCAAGAGTATAAATATATGGCATCTCAACATACTTGTATAGCCTGGAGAACACATGCCAATTGTCCAGAATCTCAGCTTTCATTTTTTTTATATATAAGTTTCTAGCCCTCATGCTTGTGAAGAAAAGCTTCTAACTTTGAACTGAGCATAACAGATGCAGTGATGATTGCCTGAGTCTGCAGGCAGCCTGAACAATGGCTGAGAAGCATGAATTGCCCTGCCTCCTTTTATGCTGATCTGACGTCAGCTCTAAAATCCAGTTGTGACATTTCAGTGCCAACATTATCAATTTTGGTGCTGATCATTTTTATAGATGGATTGAGGCATGGAGTGCGAGTGAAGATCACACGGAGGGAAATTGCAGAGGGAACGACAGAGGAGATACAAACAGAGAAGAGGGAGAGACAGGAAGCTGGAAAAAGAAGAGAAACAGAAGGCAACAATACCAATGACCCTAAAGGGGACAATATTTTCCCACCAAGAGATGCTGAATGTGACAGTAAAATAAACATCAATAAACCACACCTAAAAGTTTAGTTACTACATAAAGACCAAATTCTCCCCTTAAGGTTTCTCTGACCTCCCACCAACATCAGTGAATTCAGGGATATACACAGTCCTAATTTATAACCTAGCCCCAGGGCAATAATTTAACATGGGATTCAGGCCTTGACACTGAGTGAGTTTGACACCTCCTCATGGAACAGTACCATTGAAGAGACATTAAATGGCCTGAAACAAAGTGGTGAAAAATTGTGAACAAATTTTTGAGAAAGTGTTTTTACCCACTTTCAAGCAGCTCTAGATAGAAACTAAATTACAAGATGTGAACATAAGAACAGTGATTTGTCTTAATTCTCCTTTCATTCCCAATGTACAGCTCAGCCAGACGCATGAGAAGTGATAGCAAAACAGTGAGAGAACTGAGACTGAAGGACATGTGTGGGAAAGTGAGGTCATGGGGCGAAGTCTCAGGAATAGAACAGGAAGTGGCAAAGTACCCAGACTGGGAAGATACTGACTGTTGAGAGCAAGCTATGGCGGGGGATGAGGTGGATGAGGCTTTCTTCCGGCAACTCGCAGAAGCTACTAGATCACACGCCCTGGTTCTCATGGGTCACTTTAATTTTCCTGACATCTGCTGGGAGAGCAATACAGCGGTGCATAGACAATCCAGGAAGTTTTTGGAAAACGTAGGGGACAGTTTCCTGGTGCAAGTGCTAGAGGAGCCAACTAGGGGGGGAGCTTTTCTTGACCTGCTGCTCACAAACCGGGAAGAATTAGTGGGGGAAGCAAAAGTGGATGGGAATTTGGGAGGCAGTGACCATGAGTTGGTTGAGTTCAGGATCCTGACACAGGGAAGAAAGGTAAGCAGCAGGATACGGACCCTGGACTTCAGGAAAGCAGACTTCGACTCCCTCAGGGAACGGATGGGTAGGATCCCCTGGGGGACTAACATGAAGGGGAAAGGAGTCCAGGAGAGCTGGCTGTATTTCAAGGAATCCCTGTTGAGGTTACAGGGACAAACCATCCCGATGTGTCGAAAGAATAGTAAATCTGGCAGGCAACCAGCTTGGCTTAACGATGAAATCCTAGCGGATCTTAAACATAAAAAAGAAGCTTACAAGAAGTGGAAGGTTGGACATATGACCAGGGAAGAGTATAAAAATATTGCTCGAGCATGTAGGAATGAAATCAGGAGGGCCAAATCGCACCTGGAGCTGCAGCTAGCAAGAGATGTCAAGATTAACAAGAAGGGTTTCTTCAGGTATGTTGGCAACAAGAAGAAAGCCAAGGAAAGTGTGGGTCCCTTACTGAATGAGGGAGGCAACCTAGTGACAGAGGATGTGGAAAAAGCTAATGTACTCAATGCTTTTTTTGCCTCTGTCTTCACTAACAAGGTCAGATCCCAGACTGCTGCGCTGGGCATCACAGCATGGGGAGTAGATGGCCAGTCCTCTGTGGAGAAAGAGGTGGTTAGGGACTATTTAGAAAAGGTGGACGTGCACAAGTCCATGGGGCCGGATGTGTTGCATCCGAGAGTGCTAAAGGAACTGGCAGCTGTGATTGCAGAGCCATTGGCCATTATCTTTGAAAACTCGTGGCGAACGGGGGAAGTCCCAGATGACTGGAAAAAGGCTAATGTAGTGCCAATCATTAAAAAAGGGAAGAGGGAGGATCCTGGGAACTACAGGCCAGTCAGCCTCACCTCAGTCCCCAGAAAAATCATGGAGCAGATCCTCAAAGAATCAATCCTGAAGCACTTACATGAGAGGAAAGTGATCAGGAACAGTCAGCATGGATTCACCAAGGGAAGGTCATGCCTGACTAATCTAATCGTCTTCTATGATGAGATGACTGGTTCTGTGGATGAAGGGAAAGCAGTGGATGTATTGTTTCTTGACTTTAGCAAAGCTTTTGACACAGTCTCCCACAGTATTCTTCTCAGCAAGTTAAAGAAGTATGGGCTGGATGAATGCACTATAAGGTGGGTAGAAAGCTGGCTAGATTGTCGGGCTCAACGGGTAGTGATCAATGGCTCCATGTCTAGTTGGCAGCCGGTGTCAAGTGGAGAGCCCCAGGGGTTGGTTCTGGGGCCGGTTTTGTTCAATATCTTCATAAATGATCTGGAGGATGGTGTGGTTTGCACTCTCAGCAAATTTGCGGATGATACTAAATTAGGAGGCGTGGTAGATACGCTGGAGGGCAGAGATAGGATACAGAGGGACCTAGACAAATTGGAGGATTGGGCCAAAAGAAATCTGATGAGGTTCAATAAGGATAAGTGCAGGGTCCTGCACTTAGGACGGAAGAACCCAATGCACAGCTACAGACTAGGGACCGAATGACTAGGCAGCAGTTCTGCAGAAAAGGACCTAGGGGTGACAGTGGACGAGAAGCTGGATATGAGTCAACAGTGTGCCCTTGTTGCCAAGAAGGCCAATGACATTTGGGGATGTATAAGTAGGGGCATTGCCAGCAGATCGAGGGACGTGATCGTTCCCCTCTATTTGACATTGGTGAGGCCTCATCTGGAGTACTGTGTCCAGTTTTGGGCCCCACTCTACAAGAAGGATGTGAAAAAATTGGAAAACATCCAGCGGAGGGCAACAAAAATGATTAGGGGACTGGAACACATGACTTATGAGGAGAGGCTGAGGGAACTGGGATTGTTTAGTCTGCAGAAGAGAAGAATGAGGGGGGATTTGATAGCTGCTTTCAACTACCTGAGAGGTGGTTCCAGAGAGGATGTTCTAGACTATTCTCAGTGGTAGAAGAGGACAGGACAAGGAGTAATGGCCTCAAGTTGCAGTGGGGGAGGTTTAGGTTGGATATTAGGAAAAACTTTTTCACTAGGAGGGTGGTGAAACACTGGAATGCGTTACCTAGGGAGGTGGTAGAATCTCCTTCCTTAGACGTTTTTAAGGTCAGGCTTGACAAAGCCCTGGCTGGGATGATTTAATTGGGGATTGGTCCTGCTTTGAGCAGGGGGTTGGACTAGATGACCTCCTGAGGTCCCTTCCAACCCTGATATTCTATGATTCTATGATTCTATGATGCTATGTGTTAAGGACAAGAGAGAAGTTTAATCTTGTAGTTAAAGCATAGGGCATGTCATCTGGAGATCTGGGTTCAAGACTGGATGTTTTTCTAAAAGATGCTTTAGGAATTATTTTGGGGAAGGTCTATGGCCTGTATTATACAGGAGGTCAGACTAGATAATCACAATGATCCCATCTGGCCTTAGAATCTAGGAAAGACAGGAAGAAGGATAGGTACTAGCAGGGAGAGATCAAGAGAAGAAAAAGGCTAAAGAGAAGAGAGGGGTAGGGAACACAAAGGGTCTGAAACAAACCAGTGGACCTAACACCAGAGAGAAGAAAGACCCAACAGAAGGGAGGTAAGAAACAATTGTGTTTCCCCATATAATTCTTTGTAAATTAAAAGCAAGATTTTATAACCTGTTCTAAATTAAATATGTAACCCACGTAATGGAGCTAACATTTCAGTAATATATTGATTCATACTAGGAGCCAGGGTTCTGGCAGCTGGATTGTGAACCAATTATAATCCACATAGCATATTAATAAGAGGACTGGCCAACTAAATATTGCAATAGCCTACCCTCAATATTATAAATGTGTATACTTGCAACTCCACATCAATGCATAATGAAATTCTGTAAGTCTCTGGAGTTTCTGGCCTAGTAAGGAAGATCTATAAGAGAAAATTCCGCAGTGACTGGGCAGAGAGAGAGAGAGACAGATTAGCAATAGGAAAGGAAAGGTCCAGTCCAGCAAGCTGCTGGGTGCCATTCACTCTAATGACATCAAATCATATCAAATCTGTTCTGGGCATTGTGCATCACCAAAAATGGAAGCTGAAGGTGCTCTGCATCTCACAAGAAATACACATCATCACATTTCAGGATCATACCCAAAAATCTAAAGGCTTGTCTACAAAGGAAAGTTGTATTTGTTTAACTCAAATCAGTTAAAAAACCAATTTAATTATCTAGTGCAAAACCGTGTGTATATATTCTTTTTTAGGCTTGAAAGGATTGGATTTTTATCAGTAAATGATGATAAACATTAATTTAGCTATTGTCATAAATATAAAGGGAAGGGTAAACCCCTTTGAAATCCCTCCTGGCCAGGGGAAAGCTCCTCTCACCTGTAAAGGGTTAAGAAGCTAAAGGTAACCTCGCTGGCACCTGACCAAAATGACCAATGAGGAGACAAGATACTTTCAAAAGCTGGGAGGAGGGAGAGGAACAAAGGGTCTGTCTGTAGTCGTCTTGGCCGGGGACAGAACAGGAATGGAGTCTTAGAACTTTTAGTAAGTAATCTAGCTAGGTATGTGTTAGATTATGATTTCTTTAAATGGCTGAGAAAAGAATTGTGCTGAATAGAATAACTATTTCTGTCTGTGTATCTTTTTTGTAACTTAAGGTTTTGCCTAGAGGGGTTCTCTATGTTTCTGAATCTAATTACCCTGTAAGATATATACCATCCTGATTTTACAGGGGGGATTTCTTTATTTCTATTTACTTCTATTTTTTATTAAAAGTCTTCTTGTAAAACGCTGAATGCTTTTTCATTGTTCTCAGATCCAAGGGTTTGGGTTTGTGGTCACCTATGCAAATTGGTGAGGCTTTTTATCCAACATTTCCCAGGAAAGGGGGGGGTGCAAGTGTTGGGAGGATTGTTCATTGTTCTTAAGATCCAAGGGTCTGGGTCTGTAGTCACCTAGGCAAATTGGTGAGGCTTTTTACCAAACCTTGTCCAGGAAGTGGGGTGCAAGGTTTTGGGAAGTATTTTGGGGGGAAGGACGCGTCCAAACAGCTCTTCCCCAGTAACCAGTATTAGTTTGGTGGTGGTAGCGGCCATTCCAAGGATAACGGGGGTAATATTTTGTACCTTGGGGAAGTTTTGACCTAAGCTGGTAAAGATAAGCTTAGGAGGTTTTTCATGCAGGTCCCCACATCTGTACCCTAGAGTTCAGAGTGGGGGAGGAACCTTGACAGCTATATACACATAAATCAATTAAAAATATTTCCATCGATAACTGAAATGTACAGATAAGCAAAGTGAGAAAAATTCTTCTTGAAAACTTACTGGAGTTTGACTTAAGGATATTTACTTCATGCATTTTGACATGTGATGTTGACAATTTGTATTTTAATGGTTATCAAATTTTATCTTTTTGAATCTTAACATCTACTGTATTGCCCAACTCCACTCATAATTTTGTGCAACTATTGCAATTTAAATCAACAAAAAATTGGAAAAAAAGTGTTTAAAAATACACATCATTATCCATCAAAATTATAAAAAAGAAAAATCGAATTCTGCCATTTCAGTTTAAGAGTGTCTTATTTCAGTTTAGATTAAGTTGATAGGTAACAGACTTAAATTCAATTGATATAAGCCTCTCTTGAACTGAAATAAGAGTGTCCACACAGAGTTCTGAAGTGGCTTAATTAAATCAGTTTAAAAACACACTGTTACGCCAGGTCTACACTACAGACCCGTAACTATGTTGCTCAGGGGTGTGAAAAATCCACACCTCTGTGTGATGTAGTTATACCGACCTTAACCCCCACACGTGCGCACACACACACACACAATTCCCACCCCTCCCATTTAGGCAGCGCTATGTCGACAGGAGAGCGTCTCCTGTCAACATAGCTACTGCCTCTTGGGAGGTAGATTAACTATGCTGATGGGAGAAGCTCTCTCATCGGCATAGTAGCATCTTCACTAAAGCACTATAATGGTGCAGCTGCACCAGAGTGGCTGTGCTGCCGTGGCACTGTATGTGAAGACAAGCTCTTAGTTAAACTGCTATAAGTTTGTGCGTAGAAAAGGCCTAAAAAAAGGTCATCTTCCCAGTGGGTTGTGTAAAAATGGAAAGACTGTTTTTGTTTATTCTGAGCAAACTTTTGATTTCTGGAATGCATTTCTAAAAGAAAAGGAGGCCTTGTGGCACCTTAGAGACTAACCAATTTATTTGAGCATAAGCTTTTGTGAGCTACAGCTCACTTCATCGGATGCATACTGTGGAAAATACAGTGGGAAGATTTATATACACAGAGAACATGAAACAATGGGTGTTACCATACACACTGTAAGGAGAGTGATCAGGTAAGGTGAGCTATTACCAGCAGGAGAGCGGGAGTCGGGGGGGTGGGGAAGGGGGCAGGGAGAACCTTTTGTAGTGATAATCAAGGTGGGCCATTTCCAGCCATTGACAAGAACGTCTGAGGAACAGTGGGCAATGGCTGAGGGGGGGAAATAAACAAGGGGAAATAGTTTTACTTTGTGTAATGACCCATCCACTCCCAGTCTCTATTCAAGCCTAAGTTAATTGTATCCAGTTTGCAAATTAATTCCAATTCAGCAGTCTCTCGTTGGAGTCTGTTTTTGAAGTTTTCTTGTTGAAGAATTGCCACTTTTAGGTCTGTAATCGAGTGACCAAAGCGATTGAAGTGTTCTCCGACTGGTTTTTGAATGTTATAATTCTTGACGTCTGATTTGTGTCCATTTATTCTTTTACGTAGAGACTGTCCAGTTTGACCAATTTACATGGCAGAGGGGCATTGCTGTCATTATTTCTAAAATAGGCCTTTATAAGAGTTTTATTTAGCCTGATGGGTCCTTTCTTTGATTTCTGTGACGCAAATTGTTTGAATATTAAAGTTTTCTGCTGATAAAAGCCCTTGCGAATTTACTCCCATTGTAAGTTTTGGTTGTTGAACTGCCCATGAGGATCTACTCGCTTTCAAACACATTTTGGGTAAATATTGTGTGCATTTACTTTATAGCTGCATGTGGCCTTTTAAAAACTTTTATGAGGATTGTTTTTGTATTAAAAAAAGCTACAGAGGAAAAAACCCACTAAGAACATTAAGCTACAAGAACACTGGGATAATCTTGCATAGCCCAGCAAATGCAAAAATATTGAGTTAGTTGCTACAATGTTCAACATCCCTGATTGCATCTCTAAAAGTTTCAGATTTAACTCTGGATTTTCTGGCTTTGTGAGTTTCCATAAGACTTTTACATTGGTTTGGGTGTATTCGAATACACACAAATTCCTAGCAAAAGAAGAGCATTGGAGTCCAACTTCCCAGTGGAAATACCCATTGGATGGCGCATTATCTACCTTAGGTTTTTCTCACCACATTATCTGGGGCCAGGTCTGCATTAGACATTTTTTCTAGTATAATGATGGTTAAGGGAATGATTTTCATGAAACTTTATACCAGCAAAAGCCCTAGTTTAAACACGGTTATACCAGCAAAAAAAGGTTTTTTTTGTATAGCTTATTTTGTTCAGGGGACTGATACAAACTATACCAGCAAAAGCACTTTTTTTCTGGTAGAAGTTGCATCTACACTAGGAGGGTTTGCTGGTATAGTTATAGTGGTATAACTCTATCAGCAAACTGTTTCTAGTGTAGTTGAGGGTTAGGGTGTCCAGTGAGTCCAGAGGATGGGGGAGAACAGGGGAAATAACACATGTGCCCCTCAGCCAGTGCAAACAGATTTCCGTACACCCACATACAACAGCTTAATCTTTAGTAGCCCTGTAGAATTACGTGATTGCTCAGTTCTATAAGTTGAGTAAGTTTTTCTAGGTCAAGAATAAAAAAAAAAAAGGTATAAAGGATTAAGATCTCCCCCATGGCAAATGGTGGTTGAAAGTAGAGCTGGTCAAAAATTGGATTGTTTTTCTGTAGAAAAATTTGAATTGGCCAAAAACATGTTGATTTGGAAATGCTGCCATGATGCCTCATGGGAGTTTTAGTTCAGTTGCTCTTGCTCCCGTTCTTCTCTGTTCACTGGGCTTCCTCACGGAACATGTTTTGGAGATAGGAAGTAGTATATCATGGGTGTCCCTGGCCATGGTGCAGCAAGAGAAACATAGTCCGACGGGGAACCCAGCTCATAGAGGAGAATGGGGACACGAGGTAATCAAACTACAACTCCCATAAGGCAACAGAGTAGCATTTCCAAATCAAACTATTAGCTTTCAGCTGAAATTTTTCAGTATCTGACTTTCCCCTGAAAACTCATAAAGTTTCAATGGTTATTTTGCTACTTTGGTATATGCTTAAATGTATATTAACGACCATAAAAGTTACTTCCTTAATTATATGGAACAATGGTGGAATAATCTCTCTTCTAATATTAAACAACAACAAAAAAGGAGTGCCAAAAGATTTATCTAATTTTGCTCAGGCTTGGAATTTAATAATAGCCTTCTTTATCATTTAATCTTCTTCAGTTCCAATTAAGTCAAGCTAAGTTTCTCCTTTAATTAAATTGCAACATATTGTATAACTTTCAGTAAAAAAAAATTGGTCATTTCGATCCTGCTTGTATTAAAAAATATTAGTACTATGCAAGGTGAACAGTTTAATTATTCATTTTATGTCTTTGTTTTTCCCACAGTATTCTTTACAAGTGTTGCTGACAGAAATGTTATGTTGCTATGTTTTATAGTGTTATGAAATAATTTTAGTGATAGCATTGTAATTCCCAAAATGCAGTAATATGTATTAAATATTTATAAATGTATAAAACTTTGATTCTTCCTAAGTCTTACGAATTTATCTTATAATTTTGAATTCATCAGCTTTAAGATTTCATTCACATCACTGCTGAGATATTTGCCAGAGTTAATATAATGGATGGTGCTCAGTGGTGGTGCTGCCTAGTGGGTTAGGCCTCTGCACTTTTCCTCTACTCTTTCCCCAAGGCCATTTTCATGCCTGTTAGCAGCCTTTTGTTTGGGGTTTGACTCAAGCATCCAGTTAGGTTGCTCCTCAGTCTTATCTCCCCCTGGTGTGACAGAGTTCCTAGGAAGATATGGGGTTAATCTATTGACTCCCATAGGTGTCCAATCCCTGCTGGGGGTTTCAAAAGGCATTTATCCTTTCTCTCCTTCTCCCGGAGGAGGAAGTCTAGAAGATGAGGGGTTTTGTGCCCTCATTAATGGGGGGAGGGGATTGGTAGGGGAGCCCTGGCCCTCCCACTCCACCAGGATCCAGCCCAAGGCCTTGTAAGGGTTACCAGACATCCAAAACCCTGGAGTTCCTACTACCCACTCTCGTGTTAAAGTCTTTCAGTCTGTCTCTGAGCTGTAAGAAAGACAAGTTCAGCCTCTCTGGGCTCACCGGCAGACTCCTCTTCTCCAGGGGAAGGTTCCTGCATCACCCTTCCTCGGGAGCTCTCAGGGTAGGTGCCTCTCCCTGCCTTGTCAGGCCTCTTCTGAGCTATCTGGCTACCTCTTATGCTCCAGCTGGAGCATGCTTTGTAGGTGAGGCTGGGCAGGGTTGCCTGGGCCCAGAGTTGTTCCTTAACCCCTTCAGTTCCAGTGCAGCATGTATACACCCCATCACAAAGCACTTACTAGCTCTTCTTTAGCCATAGTTTCAGTGGCCCTGATTTTGCCCTTTTCAGACAGAAGGTATATTACAGTCAAATGGTTGTGCATCTTTCTGCATTAAAAAAGACACAGGCTGATAGTCAAAATTGTCCTTTAATTTGCATGGATCTAAGTGTGCAGATCCTGCTGTGGAAAGGGTTTTCAGAACCATATTTTTGTCAAACATAGACTGCATTGAACTCTGACCATATCTCGGTTCTTCCTGACACACTTCAGGCCAAGTTTTCAAAAAGTTCTGCATAATAGACAAGTTGCCCAAAAGGTGTAATTCACCCATGATGCAGAGAGCCAGCGCAAGGCTTTCAGTACCATTTAATCCCTGTAGAGGGGCTGCAGTGGCGGACTGTAGAAGAAGCCGTATAATACATGGATGTCTGTATATCCTCTCCCTACCACAGAAAGAGTGTGCACGGATGGGCCAGAGGAGGGGCTGTGGATCTGTATTATTGCCAACTCATACAACAAGCTCGGAAGGTCTGACAGCTACTGTTCCACGCACAGCAGCCCTGTATCATGGCCTCCATCAGGGCAGGGGTAGATTTCACCTCACCTGTCCATTCCACTCCACACTTCACCCAGATGGAGCTCAGTTACTCAGGCTTTATGGACGTAGAATGAATTTGAACTGTGGTGCACTAAATAATCCCATCTGTGTGTGCAACTACAGGGGCAGATGGGTACCTGTGCACGCAATGTGCTGGTTGCTTTGCACATGTAGGACTGCATGGCTCACCCCATTGCACAGGGCTTTGAAAACTTGACACTTCATATCTCATTTTGGCTGTCTATTCCAGATCAGTTTCTTTATCAGATATAGCACAGACCAGTGTAATAGCAGATTACTATTATGGATTCAATCTCGCTAAAAACAGCATGGCCTTGTGTTTCATGCAATCCCTTCAAGTGCATGCATGGTAGTGTTATGCTGGACATAACTGTCTAGAAGGGGAAGAGCCCTCTGTGGAATGGCAAACAATATTCCAGTTACACAGTGAAAAGTTGCAAAGCTGCACAGACTGGAGAAAAAGAGCTAGCATGCCAAACCACCTGACTGTTCTACAACATACCATTTTCAGGAGCTGCCCCTCCCAAAACTGGGGCCTACAGCTAATTCCCTTGCACAAGCAAAAGTAAGTAGAGGGTTAAGAATGACTACTATCCTCATCACATTCAGAACTGAATGCAAAGCTCATATCTTTGGCTTAGCTTTTCCTCAATAATTATTTACATCCACATACTTGCATACAAAAACAATAATTCATAAAACCCTCTAGAAACGAAGTTGTTTCTTCTCCTGTCTGCAAAAAAAGAGAGAGAAATTATTTCAATTTTTTAATCTTCAGGAGGTGCTCAGATACTGTGGTGAGGTGGCTTATCGGTAGGTAAGTAGATAGATAGCGGAAGGATGATGAAAATGGTCAAGGATTAACCTAACAGGAGAAAGGAAACCGTTTGCCCTGATGAGAGCTCTCTCAGTGAGCATTTTCAGGAAAGCAAGCACACACACCCCAGATTCTGTGAGAGATCCCCTTTACTACACTCCATTTATATGGTGTGAGAATGGATGACCTTTGGCCATATCACTTCTGTCTTCAACCTCTTTGGCTGACAGGTACATCATGGAGTTCAGTCAGAGAGAGACTGCTTCAGGTCCACTACATTTCTTCTCTAGTTACTACACAGAATGGTCACTGAGGAAGCCTAGTTATATACTCACATACACAAAGATACATAGTAAAATGCGGGAGAAGGCACCAGATGGGGGGGAAAAGATAGCACCCATTCAGAGATAGATACAGTACTCAGAATGCATCTTTTTTGGCAGTACCTATTCCGCACCAGACAAGTATAATTTCTGACCTGTCTCTAACTCAAATGACACTGGTGTTTGGGCTTCAATGATCTTTATGATAGACCATTGCATGGATTTATCATTTTAGAAATAAAAATAGTACTTCCTGTTGCTGGACAGGAACAATTTGTTCCTATCCAATACATTGTTGGGTTTATTTATTTATTTTTCTGCTCCTTTGTCTAACCATCTGTGCTGCTTTGATAACAATAACTCAAGCTGACATTATTCACACTACATAAGATTTTCTATAATTCAATAAATTCGACTCAGCTGATTTTTCCCCTATGCCATGTAAATTCACATGTTTTTAATCACGACTATACACCTAGGACGAGGGTTAACTTTTTTACCTTCCACCAGAGAATGTAAAGGTTGCAACCAGATTTGAAACTTGTATATCAAAAAGACATCTTAATCAGATAATTGAATAAAATCAAACAAATTTATATTTCACTTTTTTATGCATGTAAAAACACCTCCCCAATATTTGGAAAGATCCTTGGGTTTCCATATTGCCTGAGCCATTCTAGGTAAAGCCTTTATTCTTGCCATTAATATTTATCCAATTGTATCTGTATCAATATCTATCTGTATCCATTCCTTGCTCCCTGAATTTTTGCAACTCTACCTGATCTGTCACGTAGAACTTTAGTATAAGTTTTCTGGATTCTAAATCAATCACTTTATAATGATACATGTTGCCATTTCCATCCTTGGATGTAACCATCTTAAAAAAAAAAAAAGTTGAGAAAGTCAAACACTACTGTACTATATCTATTCTTGTAAATTGTCCCGAAGTATCATTTCCATTATTATCTGGCAGACGCTATGAATGAACATCAATGATTTCTCTTAAAAATGACAGTAGCTTAATAAATTATGGAACAAGATTTATGTCACTGAGGGGCCAGTTCACTCAAAATGGCTTGTGTGTCTCAGTGTGACTGGAGTTACATGCTTTTTCGATTAGAAGTCAGACTGTTCTCTGACTGCCCTTTCAGAAGGGACGTACTGTCTGTAGCTCAGACACATACAAAATGTAAATGGTTATTGTGACACAATAAGGGATGTTGAATGTTCTAATGCAAACTCTGAATGTTCTTGCATTTGATAGCTGATATAAGAATACCCCAGGGTTCTGTGGCTTAATGTTCTTAGTCTATTTTTAACTCTGTAGTTTTAAAAAAAAATAATACACAAACAATCCTCACAAACATTTTTTAAAAGCTACTTGCAGCCATAATGGGCTAGCTTATAAATGCACACAATATTTACCCAAAAATGTGTTTGAAAGCTAGTAGATCCTCACTGGCAGTTCAACAAACAAAACTTGCATTGGGAGTACATTCTCAGGGTCTTTTATCAACAGACTGTGCATCGAAAACTTTAATATTCAAACAATTTGCTTCACAGAAATCAAGGAAAGGACCCCTCTGCTAAACAAAACTCTTACAAAGGCCTGTTTAGAAATATATTCCAGAAGTCAAAAAGGTTTGCTCAGACTAAACAAAAACTGTCTTTATGCTTTTACACAACCCACTGGGAAGAGGCATTTTCTTAAGGCTTTGTCAACACAAAAACTTACTCCAGTTTAACTAATAATGTGTTTTTAAACTAATTTAGTTAAACCACTTCAAAACTCAGTGTGGTCACTCTTATTTCAGTTCAAGAGAGGCTTATATAAATTTAATTTAAGTCTATTATTTACCAACTTAATCTACATTGAAATAAGACACTCTTAAACTGAAATGAGTGGCTACCCAGGGATTTGCATTTGTTTAATTAGGGCATGTTTACATTACAAACTTTTGAAGCTGCAAGTTACATCTTGATAAAGCTGCCACAGTTTATACATCACTTCTGCACATGCACACTTGGCTCCTTGCATCGGCGCTGCACGTACTCACCAGGAGTGCTTGTTTCCATGGGCGTGGGTGGAACCCCACTTCAGGGAAGCTAGCCCCGGCTCGTCCACTTCCACCCACCCACCCCCTGTGGCCGGAGCCCTGAGACGCCCTCACACACACCCACACACACCACAGAAGGTGTATGTAGTGCAAGAAACTGCTATCTGTAGGAATTTGCTACATCAGATAGCAGTTTTTTACAATAGCAGTTTTTTTAAATCCTTTACATTTGAGTAACTGCTACATGTAGACAGGTTTCAGAGTAGCAGCCATGTTAGTCTGTATTCGCAAAAAGAAAAGGAGGACTTGTGGCACCTTAGAGACTAACCAATTTATTTGAGCATAAGCTTTCATAAGCTTTCGTGAACTATAGCTCACTTCATTGGAATTCATCCGACGAAGTGAGCTGTAGCTCACGAAAGCTCATGCTCAAATAAATTGGTTAGTCTCTAAGGTACCACAAGTCCTCCTTTTCTTCTTGCGAATACAGACTAACACGGCTGCTACTCTGAAACCTGTCTACATGTAGCAGTTTCTCATACTACACCAGAGCCCCCACCACCACCACCACCCAGAGGAGCCCCGAGACCCCGATCCCCAGGCCGGCCGAAGTCCCAAGCCCCTCCCCCACCACCTGCCCACAGGAGCCCCGAGCCGGCCGAAGCCCCAAGCCCCTCCCACCCTGCACACACACACACACACACGCCTGGAGGAGTCCAGGGCCAGCTGCAGTCGCGCCGTGCCTCCCCTCCCCTCCCCAGACCCCAAGTCGCCTGGAGAAAAGCGTCTCTCAGACTCTCCTCCAGAAGAAGCTTTTGATATGCCCCATACAGGTCCTAGGGCAGCTAAGGAGGCAGTATTTGCTACTCAGCTGTCTGGGTTCATCAATGATCTCCCTATTACTGATGAACCCGGGAAGCTGAATAGCACATACTGCCTCGTCAGCCACCCCAGAACCTGCATGGGGCATAATAAATCTAAAAAACTTCCCCCCAAAACGCTGCAACTGGGGGTCCGGCGGCCTATTACACCCACTGCCCATGCTTGTTTCTATTCACAGTGTGATGCACCATGGGTAGGTATCCCAGTGTGCAACTCGCCACGATCCAGTGCACCGTCTTTTGGAAAGTTTTGGCAATGCATGATGTGGCAAAAATGAGTTACGTAGGGATGACTGGGACTGCAGGGTCAAGTTTCCATCATGCAACTTTCTCCCCATTTCTCATTTCTGAGAAATGAGCACTGATGGTGGGAATCGCATCACAATGTAGGCTTCAGATGACGAGCAGTGGCTGCAGAATTTTGGGATGCACAAGGCCACATTCCTGGACCTGTGCACTGAGCTTGCCCCAGCCCTTCAATGCAGAGACGCTAAAATGAGAACTGCACAGACAGTGGAAAAGAGAGTGGCAATTGCACTGTGGAAACCTGCAACACCAGATTACTACCAGTCAGTGGAAAATTGTTTTGGAGCTGGAAAATCCACCAAATTTTAGGCCTTGAGCTTTCACCTCTCTGATGTGGAATCCTGCAATTCTCCCATCCTCAGACCAGGTCTCAGGCTATTGTACTCTGTGTACCAACTGGGATTCCTCAGCAGGACTGACTGGGTTCAAGACCCGAAAGCCTTCCCTTTAGGAGCGTGGACCACTGTGTGAATACAGTGACCCAAAACAGCCTTTTCCAGATGAGCAGTAGGAACACATCATAACAAGAATAAAGGGTTTATAACACAAACAATCTTCAAGCAGATCTGTTTTACCTAAAGCATAGGGAGGCCTGGTTTCTCCCAGATACTGCACCTCTAGGGGCTCGAGGTTCACTCTGCTCCCGAGCAGAAGTCCCTGCCTCTCTCTCTTGGCCAACCTAATTTCCTTCTTTGACATGGTTACTGGCCTAGAGGATGGGGAGGGGGGTTGTCTACATGATATATCTTGATTTTAGCAAGGCTTTTGACACAGTCCCACATGATATTTTCGTAATCAAACTAGAGAAATGTGGTCTAGATGAAATTACTATAAGGTAGATGCAAAACTGGTTGAAAGACCAGGCTGAAAGGGTAGTTATAAATGGTTCACTGTCAAACTGCAGGAGGGATGTATCTACTGGACCCCACATGTGTCTGTCCTGGATCCAGTACTATTCAATATACATATTTCAGTAAATGACTCGAATAATAAAGTGGACAGTGTGCTTATAAAATTTGCAGATGACACGAGGGGCTGCTGGCACTTTAGATGACAGGAGTAGTATTCAAATGACCTTGACAAATTGCAGAATTGGTCTGAAATCAACAGGATGAAATTCAATAAAGGCAAGTGCAAAGTACTACACTTAAGAAGGAAAAATCAAATGTACAAATACAAAATGGGAAATAACTGAGCAGTTGGTACTTCTAATGAAAAGGATCTGGGGTTATAGTGGATCACAAACTGAATATGAGTCAACAGTGTGATGCAATTGAAAAATTGGTCCTGGGAATTGGTCCTGCTTTGAGCAGGGGGTTGGACTAGATGACCTTCTGGGGTCCCTTCCAACCCTGATATTCTATGATTCTATGAAAAGGCTTGTACGACTCAAAAGGCCAAAGGGCACTTATACAATTGCTCTAAACATGCCAAAAAGCCTAAATAATAAGTAAGGCTAAGATTGTGTCACGGGTTTTTTTAGTAAAAGTCATGGACAGGGCACAGGCAATAAATAAAAGTTCACAGAAGCCTGTGCCCTGTCCCTGACTTTTACTAAAAATAACTGTGACAAAATGAGGAGAGAGGAGTCCAGCACTCACCGCTGCTGCAGCTTCAAGGTCCCCAGGTGCCCACGGCAGCTTGGAGAGTCAAGGTCCCTGGCTGCCCACAGTGGATGAAAGCACTGCCTGCCGCCCTGCTGCTCACGAGGGCTGGGAGTGCTGAGACTGGTGACTCAGAGCTGCAGGGGCTCCCCTGCCACTCACACAGGCTGGGAGCTGCGGTGGCCCCCAACTCTAAGGCCAGTGGCTTGGAGCTGCAGGGGCCCCTCCGATAGGGGCTAGAAGCTGTGCGGGTTCCCCGCTTCAGCTCAGAGCTCCAGAGCCAGCAGCTGGGAGTTGTGGGGAACCCTGCCACCTGCAGCAGCTTAGAGCTCCGGGTCCCCTGCTGGCTGACAGTTCCAGCCCCACAGCCTCAGGGCTGAAGCAGAAAATGTCACAGAGGTCTCTGGAAATCACGGATTCCTTGACTTCTGTGACATAATCTTAGCCTTAATAATAAGCACTTTACAGACAGTAACAAAACATTTATAAGCATTTGATCCAGATACTTACAAACAGGCTACACCCGGGCATGCTTAGACTCATATGGGTTGGCTACAATATGATCAAGCAGATATTAGCAATGAATACTTCAGGAGTTTACTTTTTTATACCCTCAACAAACAAGTAATGTCATTGTCAAGCACTGACTTCTGTCTCAAATTGGCTTTTAGCTTATTTCCAGACTTATTCCAGATAAGATTTACAATCTCCTTTCTTCCCAAGGCCTTTCCTCCCCTCCCGCTTGTTGTCCAAAATTTATTCCATTGCACCTGTATTCACATAGGTATAAACACTGGTATGTGGATTAGGAAGATCCATGTTGGCTCATTTTAAGACAAATTCTTTCTGTTATTTAAAAACCATCTGCAGTCATCCCTATAGGTCAGAGGCCTGCTTTTTAGAAACATTCATTTATCTTATTAGTTATTCTTTGAACCTGACATCCTC
This sequence comes from Lepidochelys olivacea, assembly GCF_965140295.1. Classification (NCBI taxonomy): domain Eukaryota; kingdom Metazoa; phylum Chordata; order Testudines; family Cheloniidae; genus Lepidochelys; species Lepidochelys olivacea. The sequence continues at coordinate 144,709,974 of NC_140411.1, forward strand.
CCTACTTCATTCCTTCTGGCCTTATAACTTATTACTTTCAAGGCCTTCCTTCTATTTGTTAATCAGGGCTTCTCTTTACAACACATATATGTCTCCTGAACCAAACTTAAGCTAACTCTAATTCTTTAATTCCATATTTATCCTATAGTAGAACAAGAAGTAATCAGATTGATCAGCAGCACGAGAGATTTAGGTTAGAAGATATTAGGAAAAACTTTCTACCTATAAGGCTAGTTAAGCACTGGAATAGGCTTTCAAGTTAGGTTGAAAGATTTAGGTTAGAAGACATTAGGAAAAACTTTCTACCTATAAGGCTAGTTAAGCACTGGAATAGGCTTTCAAAGGAGGTTGTGGAATCACCATTATTGGATGTGTTTATGAACAGGTTGGACAAACACCTGTCAGAGATCTTCTAGGTTTACTTGGTCCTGCCTCAACACAGGGGGCTGGACTAGATTACCTCTCTTGGTCACTTCCAGCTTGACATTTCTATGATTCTATGACAACAGTTGACAGGGAAAAAGTTTGCCATTGCATTAGGACAGCCGTACAACTCTCAGACAAGGCTCAGTGGAGTCCCCTACTTTCAAAAGCTTGACCAATGTACTGTTTGGCAATCTGATCAGGCAGAGTAAATCAGTAATTCCATTCTGCAGCAAGGTTAGGGCCAAATGCCTGAGGCATTTTATATTCACTGAAAGAGAGCAGTTTCCTATAGAAACTCCAATGTGTCTGAAGAACACATGAAGCTCATCCATGGGTCAGTAGCAAGAGGGGCTATTGGGTTGAAATGAGCCATCCAATTTAACAACCAAGTTAGAAAATAGTGATAACACTGGGTACCACTGTAATGAATTAGGACTAATCAGTGTAAAAGCTGCAAAATCTTATTGTTCTCACAAGAAGACATTGGCCTCTGGAAGACAAACTGCAGCAACATCTCAGAGAAGCAATTTTTTAGTTACAAATGGGAAAGCAAATTTCCTGCCAGTTTTACCTCGGGTCATTAGCTGAATTATAACACTTCTGTTCTTCACAACTGATTCCCACTTTAATTTGATTTTGAGCACCTGGTTAAATTTACCTTCTATGCAGAAACAGACATTTAATTTAGCTCCAGTTCTGTATTGTGCTCACACTGAAATACCATTTTCATAGAAGCAGCTATAATTAAAGAGTAATTCTCTCTCCAGCAACAATATATAGGGTGGCTTGGAAGGATAAGATTTTTATTGGTAAATGTTGGTAAACATAGATTTCACCATACACACAAAAACCGACAAAAAAATATTTCCATCGATAAATGAAATTTACAGAAAGGCAAAGTAAGAAAAATACTGCTTGAGAACATTTAACAGTTGGATTTAAGGATATTTATTTTGTATAGTTTGACATGTGATGTTGACAATTTGTATTTTAATGGTTACAAAACCTTAACTTTTTAAAAATCAACGTCTACTGTCATTAAATAATGAGTTCTGACCCCCTCTTATCTGCCCCTCCATAATTTCCCTCAAACTGTGAAAATTTAAGTTAAGAAAAATTTAAAAACATGATTAAACATAAACATCAATATTAACTGTCAAAGATGTAAGAAAAATAAAAAAACAAAGCCTGCCAACACTATATATTATATATTGTTATTAAAACGGTCTGCTGTTTTGCTCAAGCTCAGAGATTTGTGAAGAGTGGAGAATAAATAAAGGTACAGTATTAAACATGTAGCAATAAACCGTTAAAATCCTCCTTCAGACTGTAGCATCATCAACTGCATGTCCCCAAATAACCAGTGTGAGGGAGTGCTCAGCACAGCTTACCTTCTCTGGTTTACACTTTCCACTATGTCTAAACCCACTACAGAATGATAGTCAATGTGCTTCCTCAGCATGCTCTTTGTTCTTGATGTCACAATCCTCCTGAGGTTGGATCCCACATCTGAGGGTAAGGTGCCCTTGGTTTTGCTATAATATTGCACCAGGTTTTTTTCATTTATTTATTTATTTAGGACATTCTGGGTTGCTGGATCAATTTGGGATTTTGGACAGAGCATTGCCACCTCTGGGACTCTTGTCAGACAATCAGAGCCACTTAGTCAACTGAGGGTATTTCTACACAGGGATAAAAGACCCGTAGGACTGCTGCAGTTGGCCCAGGTCAGCTAACCCAGGCTTGTGGGAATCAGGCTGTGGGGCTAAAAATTGCTGGGTAGACGTCCAGGGATCCTCCACCCTCGCAGGATCCCAGAGCTTGGGCTCCAGCCTGAGCCCAAATGTCTACACAGTGATTTTTCAGCCCTGGAACCTGAGCCCCACAAGCCCAAGTCAGCTGACCTGTGCCCGCTGCAGGTTTTATATCCCTGTGTAGACATACCCTAAATGTCTGGGGTCTTTTGTAGATTCCTCCCTGCTGCAAGTCTCCCAAACTGATGCTTTCCATCTCTGTTTTGAGCCACTAGCTGAACAAATTAGATGATAGGTCTCCCGTTTAAATGGATAATGAAGGGGTAATTTGGTTCATCCACTGACACTGATTTTGAACTTTATGATCCATAGTGGTGCTGCCCTTTTAAGATTCTGAGATCAACTCCTAGATACTATGGTGATTGACACTCTATAAATACTTGAGACAGAAGTTGCCTATTATGCTGAACTCTACTACTGCTGAAATTTTATTTAAATAACTTCCAGTGTGATGTACCATCTGGTACTAAGTTACCCTCAGTAAAATTAATTTTGCAAATGTAAGGTCTACCATGTGTCAATTTAACTTACCATTCTCTTAACTGACTCATTCTTTTTATCCTCAGATTTCTCATTGAACATCTTCCAAAGTCTTAGGGATGCTTCGCTTGAGCAACCAGCTGTCTCAGCTTCTCAGTATAAAATGAAATTCTGAGACATGTAAAAGCAAAACAAAGAGCCACTAGTAGCTTAAGTAGCACTTTACATATATAAAATCATATCTGTAAAAGAATTCAATTAGAGAGCTAATTAGAAAACACTCACACTGCCCCAAAACTAGCATGCCTAGACAGATCGAGCAGCTGCAGCATAGAATGCACAGAGTTTCACAACACACTGTAGACAAAGGGTTGCTTTCCAGGAGCCATCCAACAGCAAGAGGGTTTGGGAGTTAATGAGAAAAGAAAATTCCCAAGTGAGAAACTGGGAAAGAGCCCATATTATGAGGCCCAGGAGGTCTTCCATTAAAATTTAAGATCCAAGTCCTGCCATGAGCTCTGTGTAGATGGAGCTGTGCACCCATGCACTCATGGAAAGCTCACTGCAGGATCAGGGCCTAAAAATTTCCTTTCTGTGAATACAGATCATGTGTATTATGTCAATGTTAGTTCAATATTCTTCACAAAAGAGCCAAAGTCCCACTATGGAAAGGAAACTATTATTGCTCACTGGGTCTTTGTCCACTAAAAAAATAAATTAAAAAAATTAGCAGTAGAGGGACAAGATCAATTTTTTAAAAAAATCTCAAATGCAAAACCACCAATCAGATGCTGTTTTCCTTCCTAGCTACATAGCACTTTGAAAGATTTCATTTCAAATTCAAAGCTTTGGGCCAGATCCTCAGCTAGTGTAAATTAGTGTAAATCGATTGGCTTTACCGGAGCTAGGATGAGTTCTCAGTTAATTATTTTATCCTTATTTCAAATTACCACATTAACATTTCCTGTTTGTATGTAACACGTCTTGAGCAAACAACACATACAAGGAGTTGATATTTCACTGCACTCTGGACCAGTTTGAATGCTTAGTATTCAAAAAAGAAAAAAAATCAAATCAATGCTTGGAACGCAATTCCAGCCATATTAGGACAATTACTTATAGGGAGTATAGCGTGGAAGAGTAGTTTTCAGGTAATTAAACACTGATAAACATGGTAAAGTTTCCAGCTCAGGAGCTCAGTAGGCTTCATTATAGCTTTTGTTTTTCATTGTGTTTCATTGCATACCATATTTTAGCAACAGCTGACACCATTCATATTCTGAGACCTGGTATCTGTTCATTTATTTGTCTTTTTTCCCCTCCATTTTCTTTTTGTTGGCATTTTGATTTAACTTTTCATAGTCCATTGTTACCCATATAATCCCAGTCCTGTGCTGAGCATCTTGAGACATCTGACCAGAAAAGAAACATATGCTCACTGGAATGGGATTAGAATCATTGGTGACTCTTCCTGATTGTGTTCTGTACAGAGCTATGATTCTGTGAAAACGACTGTGGGGCGTGAACAACAGCACCAGGGACAATGGGGGCTGCAGGGAGCAGCCTGGGGAATCCGAGAAGGGGTCCTTAGGGAATGAGAGACACTGAAAGAGACCCCACGAAGGAGAGTGAGGGGAGCAGAAGGGAAAGGCTGAGCTGCCAGAGCCCAGTGACGTGCGCTCCCCCCCTTCCTCCCCCCCCCAGCCATCCTGAGATTAGCCGTGCACTGACAGGCAGAGTCCCAGCAGCCCCTGCATCCAGGGAGAAAGCGACAAGTCCTGCAGCTGGTTCTGCTGGAGCTTTTCCAGTCCAGTCCTGAGGCAAAGACCTCCATGAGCTGAGCACAGCTCAGGCAATGGCAGCCCCACCTCACAGCAGGCAGGGGAGTCGAGAGCACTGAAGAGATGGGGTTTTTTGTGGTCTCTTTTTTAATCCTTTTCAGTCAACCATTGACTGGGGGGGGAGGGGTGAGTGGACCATTCCCCCAGTAAGTACTCAGCCAGTGCATTCACCTGCTTGGGAGCTGGATCTTCTCCATTTACTAAAACCTACTGGGGAACATCTAGTGACCTTTCAAACCAGCATCTCCATTGTAGAGGAAGATTTTGGGTGTGCACAAAAAAGAAGAAAAGGGGGATGGGTGTGAACACTGCTGTGAGTGGAACTCCGAGTGAAGCTATAACCTGATGGATGGGGCATTACCCTCCTCACACAGCCTTTCTGGGGCTGTCAATCCAAAGAGCCAAGTTTCACCACTCCACAAAAAAGGGATTGTTACCGATTAAAGTAGGTGGAGGGGGGTTGTATGTGTACATATAGAGTAAATTGTTCCGTTTGCCTTTTCATTTGGCTGTCGGAAGTAGTGTAAGGGTTTGTTTAGTCCATTTTAAACCCTTTCAACAGCTTAGTATATTTTGAAACCCTCTAACAGGTTTTCTCCTGTTCCTGAGAAAGATAAGTCTGTTTTACTTGATTTGGTGGGGAGGGGAGTGTGTGTGTGTGTGTACCCTTTTTAACAGTTTAATTCAAGATACAGCTACTACCCTGGTAAGGGCACCTTACTTATTTGGAATTTAGTAACTGTTTGGGAGCAGTCCACCTCACAGATGGATCTGACACAGGTCAGAGGAACAAGCATGGAGGAAGTACCATGATGAGAGGGCAATGCAATTTGGAAGCTTCCTCACCAGAGTCTCCAGTGTTCAGGCTCAGTCCTGGGAACTCACAAGCCACTGTGACATCCCTCAAGGTTGGTTGCCAACCCTCCAGGATTGACCTGGAGTCTCCAGGAATTAAAGATTAATTTTTAATTAAAGATTATGTCATGTGATTAAATCTCCAGGACTACGTCCAATCCAAATTGGCAACCCTGCCCTCAAGCAGGAAGGTAATCGGTTTGCAGCCTTAAACCCAATCCCAGCGTGTTTTGAAGACCCGGTAGGAAAGACCCTGCTGGAGTAGTGTCAGTGCATCACTAGACAGATCGGGGGAAGGGAAGTCCTCTGGAGTTCCTAATGTCCCACCTGTTCCCAAAGGTGGGGAACCAGGGCCAGCCTGTTTCTCTGGGTAATGCCTGGGGCAGCGAGAGACAGGTAGCTTCTCATCCCACTGAGATAACTGAGGGTGAGGTAGGGTACCATTTTACCATACTCCTTCCCCTAATCCTGTTACATCTCATATGGAGACTTCTGTTGATTTTTTGAGGGGGCAGGAGCAGGAGAGTATTTTCCTTAATCAGAAATAAAAGTCATCTAGATAGATATCTAGGCAACGGATTCTCCTAGTGAGGAAACAAACGTGTACAAGGCTAGTAGTGACAGAATTACAGCTACTTCCTTTCCTCACCTCCTCCCAACAATAAAGACTCAACTGCTCTCATTATGAGGTGCATCCCAACCTACTCATTCTTAAAGCAATCAATTTCCAGGAGCTCACTGTAATCATAACATCAGCAGAGCCCTCATTGGGGATCAACGTAGGAGGTCTGAGATCAGAATTTGAATGTGTTGAAGAACGCTTGACTGTATTGAGCCACCACTTTAATAAATAATTTGCTAAATATAAACGTCCGCCATGGTGAGCTGTTCAAATATGTGTACCAAAGTAACAAGTCAGATGGGAACAGTGCGTAATTTGCAAAGTACACTACTTCTATATGCAGGGGAATAAAACCCAATAATTTGAGGTACAGTCAAGCCTGCTTAATGTCAGTATCAATTTGCTACACAAATCTGAGATTTTTACCTAAGGTTTTCCAATAAGTGAACTGACCTTCCAGATGCTGAAAATGAAATCACTGAAGCAGAGGCATTTTTAAAATATATTTAAGCTAAGTAGTCAAATAAGTGTTCTAGTCTGCTCATAATGTTTCTGCATATACAAACCACAATCAAAACTGAAAACATGTCATGCCTTTGTCAAGTGACAGCAGGTGAAGAGCACCTTGCATGTGGGTTTCCTACTGCATTAGAAGAGTGATGCAAAGTGAGGGGTTTTTCTTGGTGTACCTTTTTTTATACTAAATAGAGATGATCAAACACTACACAGGCAATCTCCTCTTTCAGGAATCACAGCCAAAACACTAATGCCCAGTTCCCAGGAAGCAACTCTGCCCAGGGAATTGACGTTAGTTAGAGAGGTTACGGGAGAGAGCAAATTCTTCCACTGCTTGCAATGGCTCCCCCCAAAAGGAAAAACAACACAAAACTAAAACTCCATTTCTTCAAAGACTGGACAGTGCTCACAACATAGAGGCCAGGTCTACACTCAAGTTAATTTGACACAGCTACGTCGCTCAGCGGTGTGAAAAATCCACCTGTTCAGAGGGAAAAGAAGAAGAGTGCCTTTTGAATTGAGAGAAAGGGGATAGCTCCTTTTGGAGTATATATGGGCTGACTCAAACTGGAATGCTCTCTGTAGCCCAGAAGAAACCTTAGATGAACTATCTGTTTCTCCAGTGACTGTGACATCAACCTCACAATGCTGGTGGAATGGGAGTTGATATGATGTTTATTCAGTCTAGATTTTGCAATTGGAAAAATGAACTCTCAAGGCAAACTTTTAATCAAACATGAAAACTGCTTAGTCCACTTTTATACAGTGGCTGATTGGACTGCAACAAGGAAAAGAGAAGCTACGGGTAATGTTTTTTTATTTCTACATTTTTGTGACAATCATGGTCCAGACACCCCAAGAGGGCAACAGAGTCTGAACACCACAGAATATGCAATTGAATCAACTGGCTGTGTACAATATTATTGTGTATAAATATATGTCAAATAAAGTCTCTTATGAAAACTTGGCATGTTCTGAACCTAGTACTCGTTATGAGATAGTGGTGGGAGTTGTCAGCACCTGTCCTCTCCTTGCATAATTTGTTTCACTATCAGATTTCCCCCAAGCGAGGCTACACTGAGTTGTAATGCCATAACCAGATTTTATTATTAAACCAAGCACTCTCTTTTCCCTTTTTACTGAATGTTAGGTTTAGTACCTTTACTACACCACCCTACTTAATTTTTTTATTTTACTACTATTTTACTATTTTTGTAAAGTTTTTAACACTTGCATAAAAAATTTTAACTTCTTACTTTTTTAAAAAATTACTTACTTATTTTTCAAAGTGACACAATTTTATCAGATTTCTTTTAAGTGTCTTTGCACCTTTTCTTTTGCTTTTTAGGCTTTTTGTTTTCTTAGCTACAATTAGTTTTTCTTTTCTTTTCTTTTCTTTTTTTTTTTTTTTTGGTTGCCCATGGGTTTTATTTTAAAATTGTAATGACATTTAACACACATTTGCTATGCTCTACCAAGTATTCTTTTACACAGGTATTTAGAATACCTTTTAAATTTTCTTTTAAAATACCTTGTTAGACTGCATGTCAAATACTTTATATATCTCTCTATGTTTTTTTAGGCCCCCAATTTTAAAAAAAAAAATGGGAGGGGTAGATTTTTTATTTTTTTTTTACATAAGGGTTAACTTTTTTACTTTTGTTAAACAGGGCTCCTAATGTTCAGGATTAGTTTTTGCAACAAGTTTTTGACTTCTTTGTTTTGCATTTTTTATTTCACACTCTGTGTTGGAGTTCCTTTTGCACCCAGCCCCAGTCTTCTCCTAATACTTCCCTGGGGAGTCCATAGCGACCTCCTTTAGATCTATTCCACTCCTCCAGTGCTCTGGAAACCTTCTCAAGTTTACATTTTTAGCCATTGCTAAATTGCTGGGTTGTGATCCTTGACAGTAAAGCTACATATATAAGAAACTATACATTACCTGCTCCAGATGAATGGACTCTGAGTCACTATGTTGGGGTTCTCCCAACACCTCTTCCACTTGGTTCCCTAAGAACTCAGTTCAATTTCAGTCTTGTTACTCAAACTCCTTTATTTGGCATACAGTAAAGCTACACAGAGTTGATTAGACTCAAATGTACCAGGTTGGTAAAGAGTATACCACACATCCAAAGTTACACTGAAGCTCCCTTCCTTTATATACCTTTACACATCACATTACTTTACTTTCACTATATATTGCATTACAGGTTTGAGACTGGCTTGGTTACTTTGTAGGAACCAACCCCTGTACAGCATGCTCTGTCCATGCACGGTCTGTTCACGACTTTCTCTTTACCTCATCTTACGTTCCAGGCTTTATTATCCATTGTTATTTCATCCATTGTAAATGGTTTCCTGGTTCTTAACTTAGTTAGTACAGACATTCTGTTTCCATCTTGCTGATTCTTTTATCTCCCTAATCCTCCTGTCTCCCCATTCTGTTCCTGAGGGGCTGCATCCCGCACCAGACAACGAGGCTAGCTCCAAGTACTTAGCGTTGGACAACCCAAGAAAAGACAATTATAGACCATTACAGTTAAAGGGAAAACACTGAAACAACTTGAAACTGAAAAGATGACCCTTGTCATGGAAAACTAAGAAGGGAGGAAATTTTCCCAACCTGAATAACCAGAAGTCACCATGCCAAGAGGGAAGAAAACAGGCTTGTCAGCAGTTATGAATATTAAATCCTTTATCTTAAGGAAAACTCCAAAACTTGATGTGGTAGATCCAGCATACCAAAAACTTACTAAATTTTATTATTTCTGTTTGTTCATTTGTTCAATAATATTAATGGATTATTAATTTGATTATGATATTTTCTTTATCATAACTTCCCTTTTCAGGTGCCACAGTTGCTGTTTTGGTGTCATTCTTTCAAACTGAAAGAAACAGATACTATTTAAAAACTGTGGCAAAAATTATCCAGTTTGCTAAGATCAAGATATCATAAATTTCAAGGACTTAGACCTTATTCTGAACAATTCATCAGGAAGTTTCATCAACCTAATTAAGTTTACTGCAGAACAAGATCCAAAATTCAAGGATGCACTGAAAACTATTCCAAAAAATGCAAAGTACATTTCTGCTGAAATTCAGAATGAAATAATTGATATTAAGATGGTTATAGAAGATATCGTTGAAGATATTCAGAAAAATTGTGATGTCAAGTGATTCTGCCTGCAATGTGACACAAGGGATGCTGTCAATGTAGGAAATTTGCCCACTGTTTTATGCTACTCTAATAGCAAAAGCCAAGGAGAGACTTATTGGAGTAGCCCAATTTCATGGCCTCACAACAAATTTTGAAAGACCTCCATGAACTGGGTCTCCATAAACTCGACTTTACTTTATGTTCTTACCTTGAGGGAACCAATGTTATGTCAGGGTGTAAAAGAGGTGTACAATGCATTTACACCAGAATTTAAACAAGCAAATACCTTACAAGCACTGATTGAATCACCAGTTCCATCTGGTGGTTATTCATGTGTGAGGTGAACTCAGCAGTGGCAGATGTTCTCAGTTATAAGTCTCTATACACATTTTTTTGCAGGCATGAAGTGAGTGTGCTGTACAAAGGCCTGCACCTGCAAACACTCAGAGAAACAAGATAGACTGGTCACCTGAAAACCTAGGAAATAATCCTCAGTAATGTGGAACAGATTCAGAGTATTCTGCCAAACTTTGTGAATGGATATGGCAATCTGTTCAATGAATCAAAAGGGTTGTTGGAAGTTACAAAATCGTCCGAATTCTTGTTCTTAGCTGAGGTTATGAGAATGATTTTGAAAGTTTTGCTCCTGTGAACAATTATCTTCAAAAGGAAATAATGCACCTTGCTAAAGGAGTTGAATTGATTGCTATGGCCTCTGAAGAACTTCAACAAAAGACAGACTTTGGAAGTTTTTTCTCAGAGATTTTGTCCAAGCACCCTGTTTTGAAAGAGGCATGTAAGGAAGCACCAACTTAAATTGTGCCACCAAAAGAGCCAAACTTTCAAGATTCTAGATTTCAACTTTCAAGAGTCACAGAGCACTTAGCAGGATTCCAAAATGAAAATGAGCATAAGCAGTCCCAGATTTCTCATGAACAGATTGATGAAACCAGTGGTGAATTGCAAAGGAGATTTTCTGAGAATAGCTCTGTCATAAATATAAAGGGAAGGGTAAACCACTTTAAAATCCCTCCTGGCCAGAGGAAAAATCCTCTCATCTGTAAAGGGTTAAGAAGCTAAAGGTAACCTCGCTGGCACCTGACCAAAATGACCAATGAGGAGACAAGATACTTTAAAAAGCTGGGAGGAGGGAGAAAAACAAAGGGTCTGTGTCTGTCTGTGTGATGCTTTTGCCGGGGACAGAACAGGAATGGAGTCTTAGAACTTAGTAAGTAATCTAGCTAGGTATGTGTTAGATTATGATTTCTTTAAATGGCTGAGAAAATAGCTGTGCTGAATAGAATGAATATTCCTGTCTGTGTGTCTTTTTTGTAACTTAAGGTTTTGCCTAGAGGGATTCTCTATGTTTTTAATCTAATTACCCTGTAAGGTATTCACCATCCTGATTTTACAGAGGAGATTTTTTTTTTTTTTTTTTTACTTCTATTAAAACTCTTCTTGTAAGGAAACTGAATGCTTTTTCATTGTTCTAAGATCCAAGGGTTTGGGTCTGTGGTCACCTATGCAAATTGGTGAGGATTTTTACCAAACCTTCCCCAGGAAGTGGGGTGCAAGGGTTGGGAGGATTTTGGGGGGAAAGATGTGTCCAAACTCCATTTTTTCAGGAACCCAGATAAAGTTTGGTGGTGACAGTAGAAATCCAAGGGCAAAGGGTAAAATTAATTTGTACCTTGGGGAAGTTTTAACCTAAGCTAGTAAAACTAAGCTTAGGAGGTTTTTCATGCAGGTCCCCACATCTGTACCCTAGAGTTCAGAGTGGGGAAGGAACCTTGACAAGCTCCAAGTTATATAAAAGCTTGTCAGCAATCTGTCCTACCAGCTCTCCTCTCTCTCTTCTTCTTCTTCTTGAAATTGGAATTATTGTATGCTTTGATTGACTTGTTTGGATTAGATATTGAGAAGATGAAAGTTGAAATGGCTGAATTTAAGTCACTGATAGATAAGAGACATGGCAAAGAATTTGAAGATGTTCTAAATGCTGCCGAAGAATTAAAGGAGGCTTTCCCATGTACTTTTGAAATGTTTATAGTGGTCTTGTTATTCAGAGCATCAACTGCAGGTGGTAAGAATTCCTTTTCTTGTTTGAAAAGAATGTTATCACACTTAAGAATGAGCATGATCCATTAAAAAAAAAGAGAGAGCGAGAGACCTGTATCTCCTGTCATATGAAAGTGATTTGACCTCAAAACAGAAACTGGATGTCTCTGAGAAAGAATTCAGACACTATTATCAGACTTCAGCTTTAGTTGCATAAACAGTCTGTACTTTACACAGCACTTTCATGTTAAGAGCTATACTTTTATATTTCTGAATCTTTGAATGTTTTGAATGCTTGAATATTTATTATACTGAACAATCACATAAATAGGAATCTTATTTTTTTCTTATTTCACAAGAACAAAGTTTTTAAAAAGGCTTCTGACTGAGACTGCATGTTTCAGTTCATGAACTTCTGAAGGCCACGCACAACTGCCTCTCATCATGCAGGTGCCCCCACCGTGTTGATGTCCTGGCTATGGAACTGGAGTTAGCTTTATGCATACAGGCAGGCCACAATACCATATTGAACAGGGAAACTGACTCACACATAATAGTCTTAAAAATAATACACATTTTTCCCAGTTTGTCACAGCATGTACATAATGCTAGCTCAAGCTTTACTGGGGGCTGTCTCATCATGAAAAGGATGACCTCTTAATTTACAGTATCCTAAATATAAACAGAACTGTATAAAGGGAGTTCAAAACAGTTCCAGTGGAAACAGGCCTTGGCCTGTCAGGGGCCCTTAAAGGGCTATGGGCTTTGGGTGGGGGAGGCAGTGATTGATTATTTGTGGGCCATACTTGTCATTTTTTTCTTCTGTCACAAGGCCCTAGCCTTTTCTATTTAGTGCATCCTGAATGGTGTGTTCAGGGTCCTGTTTAGTGCTTTGTAGATTTCATTGGCATCCACACCAAAACAGGGAAGGGTATTATGGAGGTCGTTTTAAAGAAGTGAAAAAAGATGGTTTAGATATGGCTGATGGCAGGGGACAATGCTATGAGAACAGAGCTACCATGGATGCAGCATACAGCGATGTTCAAAACTGAATTCTGCAGGTAAATAAGTATGCACCCTTCATCCCATATGCTATCCACTCACTGAATCTTGTTGGAGAAGCTGCTGCAATGGTTGTTCCCCAAGTTGATCTAATTTTTAAAATTATTTTAACACTGCATACCCTGTTTTCTGTTTCTACTAGTGGTTGGGATGTGTTGAAAAAGCATATTAGCATTACATTAAAATGCCGAAGTACGACAAGATGGTCAGCAAGGGTAGAGGCAATTCATCCACTACAAACTCAGGTTGTGGGCATTCTTGATGCTTTAGATGAGATCAAGGTTTGACATTATTTTATGCCAGAAATTAAGTCGAAAGCGAATAGCTTACAAATAAACATTTCAGAGTTTTCGTTTCTTGTTTTGGCCAACGTGTGGTATATTTTCTTATAAAAAATTAACAATTTGAGCAAAAAATTTCAGAGTTAGGATCCTGACATTCAAATGGCTCATGGTTTAATTGGTGGCCTTCAAGACTCTTTGTCAAAATTAGTCTGCAAGGTTCATTGCACATAAGAAGGCTGCTTCTTCACAGTCTGAAATGTTAGGAATATCCACACCATTAAAAGAGAAATGAGTTTGAAGAAGGGAAGTCACACCAGGCAAACTGATGAAAGGTCATCAATCCTGAAGGGTTCTTGAATGTGAGGTTTGCAACCTCATCTTAGGCTCAATATTAACACAATTGGATAATAGGATGCATAAGTACAACGGAGAAAGGATTGCTTTTTTGATGGCCAAGAAACTAAAGTCTCATCAGTGAAGGCATGCTCAAAACTTAGGAAGCAGCTACCCTGAGGATTTAAACTCAGAGTTTTGAGAATAAGACCAAGCTCTTGGCCAGTTTTTACAAGAAAATCTTTAAAGGTGACTTGAACTCAAAGGTGCCTATTGATCTCCTTAACTACATTCACAAAATGTCGTTGGATGTGAATTTCCCTGACACAGAAACATGTATGTTTTTTGCTGTCTCGCTGTAATTGTGGCTGTTAATGAGAGACAGCAAAATCAACTGACCTACGAGTGTCTATAGTGAGCTCAGAAGCAAGGCAGATAGACTGTGATGAGCTAATTAATGAGATTTCTTCAGAGAAGGCTCAAAAGTTTCCTTTGCAAAAGTACTTGGTGGGTTTTTTGCAGCGGACAAGCAGGGACGGGGGCAGATTTCAGTCATCAAACTGGGCCCAGAACACCCTTGGCATGGCACTGAATATAAAAAAATAAAATGGGTATTCAAGCAAGCCATGCTGGTTGTGGAAGTCCAGAATTATACGAACTACAGTGAATTGACCTGCATTATTTTCACTGCTGGAGAAAGAGACCCATACCACACACTCCCCACTTACAGAATCTTATGATCAAATGAAAACATCCCTCCTTCCTCAAGACCCTGGGTCATAACAACTCCTACCCCTCTTGCCTAAAGGACTGGTTAGCACTTAATAGCACAAGTCCACAGAGCTATTGTTGAATAACACATGCAGTCCCTCCTTCTCTTGAGGGATATAACATTAATTTTCAATTTAAAACTTAGTTTCTGTAGCTCCATTCAAGGAGGGATTTTCTTCCCAGTACTTAACAATTCTGATGTCACTAGAAGGAGCTTGGTTTTCATGCCTTCTTCCAAAGCACTTTAACAAAAAAAAGAGAGCATGTTGATTAGTTTGATTTGCATAGTAATATTATTAGTGAGATATTGAGACACCTCATGACAGCAGTAAAGAGAATACAGAGAGAGTGTCCTTTTCTTCCTACACTGACCTTTATTGGAATTAAGATTATAGCATTGTCTCTAAAGCTAAGCAGTGTGTCACTGCTCCCTTGAAGAGCTTCTGCTTAGAACCTCTGCCAGCCCCTCCAACCTGGCTACTTACTAGAGATGTTTTTAAAAAGCATATATATCCTTATATGTGCAAAGGTGCTTCTATCCAAAATAACACCTGCACAATAAGGATAGACTCACTGCCTTTTGAATAATGTTTAGATGAAAAATGATGATTTATCCAAGAGTTTGTTCTAGAGGTCCCTGGCATCTCCAGGCTCCAAGGATCAGGGCCCCATGGAGCTTGGCACTGTACACACACAGTCTAAAAAAATAGTTCTTTATCTGTTTCATGTAAAATTATAATTGCACACTGTATAATGTAAAGAGCCTTAATTCTACAGCATGTGCAAAATTGCAGTGTGTGAAGAACATGAGATCTGTAATATTTGTATGACTATTAAGTGACTTTCTGTTTGTTTGCAGATTATTGTGTTGCTGGCTAAGGATATAAAGTAGGAAACAGTAGACAAAGAATTTGTAAACTGTTAAGACAGTCCTGATGAAGATGCGGGAGAGGCAAGGGTCTGCAGGAAGCGGACAGAAGCCTGGGATAAGTTAGCCCTGAGGAAAATGCTAAGCTGTAGGTAAGACAATACCCATGTAGGCCTCTTGCTGTTTTAACTCTTTTCCCTCTGATTGCTATGTTCCCGTGGAAAAATAAACTAATTCTGGTGTCACTGCATTTTCCTGCTGATCACAGCTTCCAGAAGGAAGTGTCTGGCAGGCACCAAACGCAGCTGGGCCTGGTAAGGAAACAAAAGTGGTAAACAGGGGTGCAGTAGTCTGGAGACCCAGTCTAAAGGTGGGATGAATCACAGGATTGCACTCTGAAAGAAGTGCAGGTGCTGGGCATGTCAAAAAGGGATGCCCATGGAAAGACTGAGGCGGGGCCAAAAATACAGCAGACCCAGAACCATAACACAGTTTCAAATTGTTGTAGCAACGAGGCAAGGTATGAACAAACTTCAACAGGACTTTATTTTTAAAGTGGAAACCTCTTTACCAAGCTGCTGCTGCACCCTCAGTAGCTCTCACTCAGCTTCCTCAACTTCCCACCCCCATTCCTGTTTCCTGTCCTTTCAGACTCCCAACAGCCAGTGCTCCCAGTTCTAATAATTACAAGCAGCATCTAAACACCACATTCCCTCCTCTCTTAAACTCTCCCAATTAAAATAAACATTGTTGTTCTAACCACAGGAACAAATATGAAACAAGACACTGTACTGTTGGCAGAAATATTACACTGAAAACACTGTGGATACCACATAACATAGTCTCTAGTCCAGACAGGTGGTCGTCAGGGTCTGACAGGCCATATCTCAAGCCCCAGTTCCAGTGCAATGTCTTGTTGTGTTGGTACTACGGTGAAGTCATCCAATGCAGACTGGGTGTTGGCATAATCTCCTCTTGGTGCATAGGCAGGTGCAAGATAAGAAGCATTCCATACCCGCCCATCAGAAAGTTGATAGGTGTAAGGTCCCTTCTTCTTTATGATTTTAAGAGGAGCTCTGAATTTATGGTCCCCTTTGCATAAAATTCCAGGTTTTCATATTTTAACGAAGGAACCACACTCAAACTTTGGTTCCTTAGCACCTCACCGCCCGCTTGTGAAAGCCTGAGACTTTGCTTGGTTCTGTTCAACTGTTTTTCTCACATAATCCTCGGATGGGGAATCAGGTCGTGCCTTTAACAATCCAGCAATGTTCAGTTTAGTATTCATCTGTTTCCCATGCAGTAACTCTGCAGGCGATCTTTGCGTTGTGGCATGTCGTGTAGCCCAGTACGCTTGCAAGAAATCAGTAGTGAAGGTTATCCATAATCGCCCTTCCAGTTTAGCCGTTTGTAAATTCTCTTTCAAACTTCTGTTAAACCGTTCGATTTCCCCATTGGCTTGAGGGTAACATAGGGATGACCTTCTTTGTAAAATGTTCCTCACTGTTAGAAAAGTTTCAAACTCCAGAGAAGCAAATTGACTACCATTATCTGAAACCAGTTCTTTGGGGTTACCTTCCCTACTAAAAACTGAAGAGAGGAACTTAATTACTGTAGCAGAAGAGATTTGCAATGTAAATGCTACCTCAGGCCATTTACTGAAATAGTCAATTAAAGTGATGGCATAATGGCAGTCAATTAGAGCAGTATCAAAGGGTCCTACAATGTCAATCGGCACTTTTTCCCATGCAGATTCAGGAAGAGGAACAGGCTGTAATGGAGGGGTACATGTCACTGCTGTCTTATCATGCATTTGGCAAGTGACACAGGGTTTTCTGAGTGCTTCATTTTGAGAGTCCATCCCTGGCCACCAATACAGATCCCGTAGTCATTGTTTGGTTCTGACAATTCCTTGATGAGTATCGTGTGCCAGGTGTATGAGTTTTGACTGTAATTCTTCTGGCACAAGGAGCCGCTGTGTACCTCGTAGCACACAGCCATCAAACAAAGGAAGTTCCTCCCAAATTCTAAAATAAGGCAGCAAAACTGGATCAAGGTTTTTAGGGTTACTGGGCCATCTCTTTGTCAGAAATTCCTGTAGTATTTGTTGAATTGGACACGCTGAACAAGCAGCTTGAAATTGTTCTTTTGTAACTGCAGTGAGAGTGCTTGTAATAAGTGCAACTACTACTTCCTCATCCTCCAGTGGACCATCTGGTGAAGGCAAAGGCAGGCAAGAAAGGCAATCAGCGACCACATTTTGGTTTCCAGGCTTATATTCCAGTTGATAATTGAAAGAGAGTAGTCTTGCAGACCATCGAGCAATACGGTATCCTGTTCTTCCCAGTCCTTTCGTGGTGAGCAACGTCGTTAAAGGGCTGTGGTCTGTGCGCAACTTGAATGTGCAGCCCCACAGGTGAGTTCTCCATTTTTCAGTAGCCCAGACACAAGCAAGTGCTTTTTTTTTTTTACTGTAGAATATTTCCTCTCAGCATTACTTAGAAGCAAATGCAACAGTCCTCTGTGTGTTGTCCTCATGAAGTTGTGTGAGGACAGCCCCAAGTCCATAATCAGAAGCATCAGTAGTTACAATTGTGGGCAATGTAGGACTGAATAGTGCAAGTACTGTACTATGTACAATCAATGAGTCAGAGACATTGAAAATCCTATGTACAATCAAGTCTTTCACCGTTTCGAAACTAGCTTGTACATCTGTTGTCCACACTAAGGTTGAACTTCTCTGTAGTAAGTCTCGTAACGGTTCAATGACAGAAGCATAATTGGGAATGAATTTTGCATACCAGGAGGTAAGACCCAAGAAGGAACGTAAGGTTTCCAAATCCATTGGAGGAGGAGCATTTGAAATTGCCAGGATATGATCTGGATCAGGTTTTAGTCCAGCCTGTGAAATTGTATGCCCCAGAAAGGAGAGTTTAGTTTGTCTAAATTTGCATTTGGACCTATTGAGCTGGAGGCCTGCTTTGCTGATGCAGTTTAGTACAGACTGCAGGTTATTGTCATGCTCCTCAGAAGTATTTCCAAACATGATAATATCATCCAGATAGCACTGAATTCATGTTGAGTCTTCAGAATCAATTACATTTTTTTGGAAGATGCTTGGGGCAGATGCAAAACCGTATGGAACACATTTAAAACAAAATAGTCCCTCATTTGTATAAATGCTGTGAGGTCTCTGCTATCTTCATGCAACATAACCTGGTGGTATGCGCTCTGCAAATCAAGAGTAGAAAACATCTAGAAAACATCCACGGAGTTCTGCAAATACTTCTTCTATGTGAGGAAGAGGATGGCTGTCAATTACAGTAGCTTTATTTGGCTTCCTTAAGGCCACACAAAGGCAAATGCCTCCACCCTTCTTCTATGTCACTACTATAGGTGAAACCCATTCCGAGGAGTCAATCTCTTCAATAATGTCCTTTTGAACAAGTTTTCTCAGTTCCTCTGAAACAGCTTTCCTGACTGAAAATGGTAAGCGCTGTAACTTCTGTTGTACAGGCATCACATTATTCCACATTTTAACTTTATGCAGAAACCCATAAGCACAGCCGAGTTTCTCCTCAACCTGGTGTTGAGTCCCAGCTGAAACTGGTGTGTGTACCACAAAAGTGCTTTGCTGAGGAAGATCAATTCATCCATTAACTACTCTGAGATTTAAAGCAGCCAATAAATCTCTGCCAAGGATAGGAGTGCCTTTGTGGACAATGTAGAACTCTGCAGTTACACAGCAATCACAAAAAGTAACTATTGCTGGCAGGCAGCCATGTACTGGAATATGGTTTTTCAAATAGCAAACCAAGTGAAGTTTGGGTTCAGTAAGAGGCACATCTTTAAAGTAATGCAAATAGATGGAATCAGGTAGTATAGATACTGCTGAGCCAGTGTCCAACATTAGCTGAATAGAGTGTGGTTTGCCTGAGGGTATGGCCGAAATGTTTACAGTGCACTTTATTTGTTCTGGAATACGTGCAGTAGTGATTTTGTCCATGCTCAGCACAGTAACATCTGGTATTATAACTGCATGCACCTGTTGATTGAACTGGCTACTGCAACATACTTTAGCAAAATGCCCAATCTTTTTGCAATGACTGCACTGAGCTACTTTTGCCGGACATCCTGTGTAGCTTGCAAGGTGTTGTTGGGATCCACAGTGAAAGCATGCTTTTACTGTATCTTGAATTTGCTGATTCAGTGGTTTTTCATTAGTTTTCCTCTTGTAATCGTTTGTCTTCACAGTAGTGAACTTTTCTGCAAAGGAGTCACAGCCTGGACTGTGCCTCCTGTGTCCATGCTCATTATTTTGGCTTCAGCTATAGCTGACTCAATCTGAGTAGCAATGGTTATTGCTTTTTCTAGTGTAAGTTGTGGTTCTAGAAGTAAGCTTTCTCTTACACAAAGCATGTTTGTTTTCTCAATGAGCTGGTCTCTAATCATCTCATTTGCCATATTCCCCAAATCACAAGTTACAATCAGACTCCTCAGGGAAGCAATAGACTGCATTATAGTCTCCCTGTTTTCTGCTCATACTGGCAAAATCTGTAGCAATGACCTACTACATTCACTTTTGGCACAAAAAAATTCTTTAATGCAGTCTCATATTTATCATCTGCAAGGGGAAAAGTGTAAAATATATGCTGCCCTTCTGCTCCAAGGCAGTGGATTAGCAGAGCATGCTTTCTTACTTCAGAAATCTCTGTAGCACTGATTGCAAGCAGATAAATTGCAAACATATGGATCCAGGCAGTAAAAGCAATTGGAGGCTCACCTGGGCTTTGCAGAAAGGGTGCAGGTGGGTTCAGAGGCAGAAGATCCATATTCGTTGCCAAAATGTTGTAGCAACAAGGCAAGGTACTAACAAACTTCAACAGGACTTTATTTTTAAAGTGAAAACCTCTTTACCAAGCTGCTGCTGCACCCTCGGTAGCTCTCACTCAGACTCCTCAACTTCCCCCCCCCCCACGCTCCTGTTTCCTGTCCTTTCAGAATCCCAGCAGCCAGTGCTCCCAGTTCTAATAATTACAAGCAGCATCTAAACACCACACAAATGAAAACTCCTCTGACACAGTAGAATAAAATCACCTATTTGTCAAAATCTGTTTGAGAGCCTGATCATACTGAGAGCTGATGTCAGTGGTAGAGGAGGTTGGGGGCAAGATCAAATTGACACCCCCCACACACAAACACACACACATTTTCCTTTGTTGTTGAAGCATTACTCAGAGCAGAGAAAAGGGGAGGAAGGATTTTTGGGACCAAAGAATTGAGGAACGTGGGCAGACTGATCATTTACACCCTTCCTCAATGGAAGCTCCCATTATAGTTTTACATGAGATAGATAAAGAACCAAGAAAATATGTTCTAGTCTGCACACATGGCCTAGCTCTAGGGGGCCTTAAATGCTACTGTCATACAATTTATTATTAATTAATTATTTGTAACAAAGTACTGGTTTTCAGACACCTGATACTGATCAGAGACTGAAAATATAAAACCAAACCGCTCTTAATCCCTACCTATGTGTATGAGTGAATTAAAAATACTTTCTCATAGTACCTATTGCCAGCATTTAACTTTAATACTCAGTTTGATTAAAATTTAATTCACCTCATGCTGCCTTTTTTTTTTTTAAGAAAGCTTAAGTTTTAATAGTGATCGCTAAAAATCTGCCTTCAATCTAGAGCTTTCTCAGTGTCACAGCTCTGGAGCCAACAGCCAAATAGTTGTGTAAAAAATAGTACTGAAAAGCTAGAAGCAAGGGTTTTTTTTTTTTCTCCTCAGTTTGTTGTTGCAGATCAGGTGTCCAGTATTTTTTCATCCAAGACATTTCTTCTGTGATGCAGCACAGACCCTAGGTAATTGGTTTGTTTAATAGAATGAGTTGTAAGGCTGGCTTACCCAGAACTTACTTTTCTTAGGAATACTTGCTGTCTTAAAATCTTTGAAATTTAAACAGTGCTTTTCTTCTATTAAACCAATATAAAAGCAGGATAGACTTAACACTGGCTCCCACCCAGTACTTATCACAAATGATACACATTTTGGTAAGATGGCTGTAGCCATGGAAAGACTCTGAGCTATCAATTTCAATATTAGTATTATAGTGTCACTTAAACTCAGAGAATGCCTTGCAGCATTGAGAGTTATGTGCATACATCAAGGAAAAAATGTACAGATAACGTTTTATTTTCAAATCAAGTACCAGTCAATAAATGCTTTTTTACCACAGGAACTTTTAGACTGCTGTGCTGAAGAAAATAGCCATAGCATTTTTTTAAAGCACTAATGTGATGTATTTCATTTTATTATACACATTAAAGGACAGAGCAGCAGTTATAGGGAAGTGAGTTCCACTCCATTCTAATAAATATTTGAAAAATGTAAACTTATTCTTCTTTATTTTTTTCCATTCCTTACAGACAGATAAAAGTATAGGATAAGAACATGAACCCCTTAGATTGTAACTAGACCAGGACAGCACAGTTTAAGCGTAGCATGTTGTATCTTGAAACTGTTATGCTTTTGTTTTGTATGCTACTCTTCTAAATTTTTTAAGAAATCTATCAGTCTGTAGAGACAGTAACCATTGTTGTTCTTACAACCGCTCTACCACCTTGTTATAGAGGAGATGTGCACAAAACTCTCTTAAAGACTTTCTTTCTGCTGATTTACTTGAACCTGAAATAAGTCTCTCATATGGGAAGGGTGTTGTCAAGGTTCCTTCCCCACTCTGAACTCTAGGGTACAGATGTGGGGACCCGCATGAAAGACCTCCCTAAGCTTATTTTTACCAGCTTAAGTTAAAACTTCCCCAAGGCACAAAGTCTTTGCCCTTTAGATTAGGTAAAACGCTGCCACCACCAAGTGATTTAACAAACAATCAGGGAAAGGACCACTTGGAGTTCCTATTTCCCCAAAATATCTCCCCCAAACCCTTACACCCCCTTTCCTGGGGAGGCTTGAGAATAAACAAGATGAGCACAGACCAGCCTTGGATTTTTAAGACCCAAAAAACCCTATCAGATTCTTAAAAAACAGAACTTTATTAGAAGAACAAAAAAAGATAAGAGAACAACTTTGTAAGATCAGAATGGAAGATAATCTTACAGGCAGTCAGATTCAAAACATAGAGAATCCCTCTAGGCAAAACCGTAAGTTACAAAAAGAGGAATACACATTTCCTCCAGCACAGCGAATTTCACAAGCCAAAACCAAGAAAACTAACGCATTTTCTAACTAGGTTATTTACTAACTTTACAGGAGTTGGAGTGCTTCCATCCTTGATCTGTTCCTGGCAAAGGTATCACACAGACAGACCAAAGCCTTTTTCCCCCCTCCAGATTTGAACATATCTTGTCTCCCCATTGGTCATTTTGGGTCAGATGCCAGCCAGGTTACCTGAGCTTCTTAACCCTTTACAGGTAAAAGGATTTTGCCTCTGGCCAGGAGGGATTTTATAGCACTGTGTACAGAAAGGTGGTTACCCTTCCCTTTACATTTATGACAGGTGTGTGTAAGCAGTGTCAGGATGAGCTCCACCCTGACATCTGGTGGTGAGGTGTGGCAAGTTGTGGAAAAGAACTTCAGGGGCCGATCTCATTTGCATAGGCACACCCACCCCGCCTAGAATGAGGCCATAGCTGCCCAAATGGTCACTTTGGCTGCTGTGGGATCCCCAGTGTCTCTATTATTGGGGTAGGAAGAATAAATTGTTATTACCCTGATTATGGGAACTGTGCTTGGAACTGTACTTGGCCTTTTGTTATGATGGAGGGACTCACCATCAACTAAGTGGCACTCACTAGGCAAGGGTTCCAAAACTCTGACTTGAGAGAGGCTGAGGATAAGTATTAATACTTGGTGGCATGGGCCCCTGGGTGAGGGCCTTGCATGCTAATTGCACTTCCTCCTCTCTCCACTGTGGAATATCAGAGCTAATTTTGATTTCATTAGAAGTCTAGTTACAGGCTGCTGAGCTCACTTTGGGCTAACAGTGCACCAGTACTGAGGCTCCCCTACTACAAGCTGAATTCACCAAAGAGCTGAACTGACTAAGAGCTGAAATCACTGAACGTTGTGTTAAGTAGTGGGGGAGCCTGAAGATATATTGTGGAGCAGTTTGCGGGACGGCTGGAATGCCTTGTGGACAGGCTGGTGGAGCAGTTCGTAGGACAGCAGGAGCTGCTGATGGGACCCAAAGCAGTTTGTGGACCGGCTGGTGGAGCAGTTCATGGGACAGTGGGAGCTGCTTGTGGGCCGCGGAGCGAAGCGGAGCAGACCTGAGCGAAGGAGTTCGTGGGATGGCTGGCGGAGCAGAGCGAAGGCCTATGGAGCTGTGGGGCAGTCAGCTTCAGATCATGTAAGTTGCCTCTTACCCCCGTCCCATCTCCACCCAGGTTGGGAGGTAAAGCTCCGCAGCTACACTTTCAAACTCTGGGGCTGCCCTGACCAGGGACAGAGACTTTTGGGTCATTGGACTTTTGGGACTTTAGGTGATTTGGGGTTGCTGGACTCAAGAACCAAAGGGAAAAGGGCATGCCCCAATTTGCTTGGGGTGGGCTTTTTTTTTGCTCATGGGTTGTGTTATGAATCCTGTTGGTGGTGTTTCGCCAACATAATGCCACATTGTTTCTCTCTGTTATTAAAAGGCTTTTTGCTACACTCAGACTATGTGCTTGCGAGAGGGGAAGTATTGCCTCTTGGAGGCGCCCAGCGGGGGTGGTATATATTTGTCCCAGGTCACTGGGTGGGGGCTCGAGTCGGTTTGCATTGTGTTATTGGAGTGGATTCCCTAGATATTGAACCCGGCCCTTGTTGCTGACAACTCTGACGGGCAGAAGGGTTACATGTGTTTTGTTCTTTATGGAGAGAAATATAAACTGGCCTCTTTTTCAAACAAAGGGCATGGCTACACTTACAGATGTAGAGCGCTTTGAGTTAAACCCACCTTCAGAGAGCACAGTAGGGAAAGCGCTGCAGTCTGTCCACACTGACAGGAACAAGTGCACTGGCGTGGCCACATTTGAGGCACTTGCAGCGGCATTGGAAGCGGGGCGTTATGGGCAACTATCCCACAGAGCACCTCTTCCCATTCTGGCGCTGTAGCTTGAGGGAAGGGGGTGGGGATGAGGCATTCTGGGTCCTGTCCCAACGCCCCATGATTCATCGGTTCGCATCTTAGCAATCCCTGTGCTCCCGTCCACATTTGGCTCTGTCTTTCAACGTTTTTTGTACTGCGCGCTCTGTGTTCCCTTTCGGTCTGCGGGAATGGAGCCCGAACTGCTGAGGAGTATGGTGATAAGTCTCGCCAGCACATCACATTTGGCAGTTGAGTTATTCCTTATGATCCAAAGTGACAGTGAGGGCTCAGACGATGATATCGACTCAAGTAACGCATATGACACAAGTTTGCTTGTGGCATTCACGGACATGCTCACCACCGTGGAACACCGCTTTTGGGCTCAGGAAACAAGCACTGAGTGGTGGATCACATCATCATGCAAGTCTGGGATGATGAGCAGTGGCTGCAGAACTTTCAAATGAGAAAAGCCACTTTCGTGGGACTGTGTGAGGAACTCGCTCCCACCCTGCTGTGCAAGGACACAAGAGAGAGCTGCCCTGATGGTGGAGAAGTGGGTGGCTATTGCAGTCTGGAAGCTGGCAACTCCAAACCGCTACCGATCTGTCGCTAACCAGTTTGGAGTGGGGAAGTCGACCGTTGGAATCATGTTGATGCAAGTTTGCAGGGCCATTAATCACATCCTGCTCAGAAGAACTGTGACTCCGGGTAATGTGCATGGCATTGCGGATGGCTTTGCACAAATGGGTTTCCCTAACTGCGGAGGGGCAATAGATGGCACACATATTCCAATTCTGGCATCAGCCCACCTAGCCTCCAAGTACATTAATTGGAAGGGATATTTCTCTATGGTTCTCCAGGCACTTGTGGATCACCGTGGGCGTTTTGTTGACATTAACACAGGCTGGAGCAGAAAGGTGCATGACACACGCATCTTTCGGAATGCTGGCCTGTTCAGGAAGCTCCAAGCCAGAACTTTTTTCCCAGACCAGAAGATCACCGTAGGGGAAGTCAAAATGCCCACTGTGATCCTTGGAGACCCCGCTTACCTTTTAATGCCGTGGCTCATGAAACCCTACACAGGGAGCCTTGACAGCAGCAAGGAGGGATTCAACAACAGGCTGAGCTGGTGCAGAATGACTGTGGAGTGTGCTTTTGGCCATTTAAAGGGCCGCTGATGCTCTCTGCATGGGAAGCTGGACCTGGCCGATGACAGCATCCCCTTGCTGTACCCTCCATAAAATTTGTGAAGGGAAGGGTGAATGATTCACTCAGGCATGGAACTCGGAGGTTCAACACCTGGAGGCTGAATTTGAACAGCCAGAGAGCAGGGCTATTAGAGGGGCCCAGCACAGGGCTGCAAGGATTAGGGATGCCCTGAGGGAGCAATTTGAGGCTGAAAGCCACCAGTAATGTCTGGTGCCCTGCACGGGAGTGAAGTGCAATGGTTCCAATGTTAGTAGGAATCTGTGTTTGCTACACTGACTTGCAGTGCCTGGAAAGATTCGCTGAGAGCACTCCATGCCTGGCTAAGCAAACAGGAAGGGGATTTTCAAAATTCCCAGAGAATTTAAAGGGCGGGTCTGATGGTTGGTCACCTGAGGGCAGGGCAGTAGAGTTCAATGTGATGACCAGAGTGACTAGAAGAGGCATTGTGGGACACTTCTGGAGGCTGATCAGAGCGCATTAACAGACCAGAGCGTCCACACTGGCATCATACAAAATGTTATTCCACTCGCTGAGGTGGAATACCAGAAGCAGACTAGTCACAGAGTCAGAGCGCTCTACGTGCCTTGCCAGTGTGGACAGGTAGTGAGCTAGTGCGCCTGGGGCTCCTCTAATGCACTGTAACTCACAAGTGTAGCCAAGCCCTTAGATGAGGGGAAGTAACGATGGATGCCTTTTTGCCTCCCAGAGTAATGTTAGTAGTTGGCTATTGAGTGGTTGGCAATTTCTATAAGCATGGGATTTAATTCACAAGCTCTTAGGTGATCCTCAGGGATCTCTGGAATCTGGAATGACAATCAAAAAGATTAGTATCTGAACAAAGCATTGAATGTTGAGTTTCCAGTGTAGAAATTTCAGCCTTGACCCATACAGAGATTATCTCAGCACTGATAAGGGATAATAAGCAGTTGACCAATAGACACTTGAGGATAAATGAACCCACTAGGGCCTTAGTCAAGAGACATGCCTATGTTTTTCGGACAATGGTGCCTAATTGACATGGTTTACAATATTTGGGGTAATCCCCCTGGCCAACAATACTTGTAAAAAATATCACACAAAGAAAGTTCTGAAACTGTAGCAACTGCACAGGTTGAACTTGAAATTTGTGGATCTCTACAATTTTATAGCAAAGTATAGAGACGTCTGGAGAAGATGAGGATATTAACATTCCACAATGACAAGATCAGCAATTACTCATATTGGAACACGCCTCTGCCTCTGCCCCGCCCCCCCCCCCCCCACACACACACACTTTTTATATACAGCACAGTGATTTCTACAACGGTAAAAAAAAAATCTATTTTAAGACATAAGAATGAAGGCCATTGTGCTATACACAACCAAGCTATTTCAAGACTTGCAAAAGGCCTTTTGTTTAAGTCCCCAGAAGAATGGATTACATTTTGCATTGTTAAAGCAGAAATTAGAAGCCAATATTAATTTCAATTCTCTAGATGGATCATTTTAAGAGGTATCCTTTGTTGTAAATTTCCTTCTCCTTCACCCAGAATTGTATAGCTATCTCCATTTTATTATATCCTTCTTATTGAGGGAATAGTTGTGCTATTAAAATAGTCTCCTCACTCAGAAACGTAATGGAGAAGACTTGTTACTGAAAGATTTTTATGGGGTTGATTTCATTTACTGTTAGGGAGAATTCTGAGGAATCAGAATAGTGCATGTTAATGAGTATTTAGTATAGCTGCTTTTCTTCCAGCACATATCTTAGAAAAAATACTTTCTGATATTAAATAATCATTTTTTTACACCTGATTGTAGGACATTCTCTCATCTGCATTTTAAAGTGTAAAAATAACAAGATGCTGCCATCTAGTGCGCAATGCAAATGTGAGCTGCACTGCGGAGTCTACATAGTTTTGACCAAAACCATTTCATCTATTCACACATGTCCAACACACAGACACGTTTAAATAAAGAATAATTCAGTTGTACAAAGCTGTATGTAGAAAAATGGTCATATCAGAAAAGGCTTAGCCATTCCCATGGGATTCTAATATATATCCTTGACTCAAATGTGTTTAATCTAAGTTGACAAATTACAGCCTGTCATGAGGTACAGTAATTGCTTGCCAATGCCAGGACACTAGCATTAACATTTGCAGAGGATGTTGCTAGACAATTATTATTGTTGCCTCTTGGCCCAAGTAGTTATAAATTAGCCAATATTTAGGGCCTTGCTGGGTTGCTTCCATAAGAAGGAGAAATTGATTATATGAGACAAGTGTTTCTTTGGTGCAATCCTTTTTATTTAGACAAAGTTCTGTTTCCATTAACACAGGAGGCCCAAACAACAGGAGACAGTGCCCTTGCTCACATTTCCAAGCCTGCCTTTCCGGACAGAAATGTGCCCAAAAGAAGCTCGCTCTCTCCTGGCATCCTTCCAGGGCAATGTTCACACTGCTTCCGTGGCTTTCTGGTTCCTTTTACACACACTCAGACAATCAGCTGTAACCAAATTCATGTCCCAGAATCTCCCATTTGTAACCAGTCTCATCCCCTCCCTCCCCGCCCAAATCCCAAAACAACCCAGGCCCACACATCTCAGCTTCTACTCAAAACTTGCCATATGGGTCTGATCTTTGGGTGGTAGCTTCTTTTCAGTTATCATAAAACAAAGAGGCATTTAATTGCTTCCTCATTTAGCATGAATGAAAGATGGCTAGCACATCCATCAGCTTCAATCAGAGCTGTGATTGTTCACAGATCAAAAACAAACTTGCTGACAGCCATTAACACCCTTCAGTACAACACTGTTCTAGCCTGAGAGATTATGGGTGTGGGTTTCTACGGGGCTCCATTTGTATTCTGTGTCTATGAGGCTACAAGGGGAAGATCATGAGATATTTCATCTGGGATGCCATCAGCATCTGGATGAAATGCAGCTCTTGTTTTTGATTGAACCCAGTTGACATAGTATCTCTATTTTCCCATTGACTGGCTCAGATAGGGACTTGGATAAGTTGGCTGAAGTTCAAGCCAGATAAGCTAAAAGCGATGTTGCACAGTTGAGGGAAGTATCAAAGGTAGGCATGGGTACCACTCATGATACTGACAATGATCTTGAAAACTCTGCATGTCTCCTGTTCACACCACAAGTACTCCTGTTCTTTTTGTGGATACAGACTAACACGGCTGCTACTCTGAAAGATGAGCTATTACCAGCAGGAGAGTGAGTTTGTGTGTGTATGGGGGTGGGGGGGATGTGAGAACCTGGATTTATGCAGGAAATAGCCCAGCTTGATTGTCATGCACATTGTGTAAAGAGTTGTCACTTTGGATGGGCTATCACCAGCAGGAGAGTGAATTTGTGTGGGGGGGTGGAGGGTGAGAAAACCTGGATTTGTGCTGGAAATCACTTTAGATAAGCTATTACCAGCAGGACAGTGGGGTGGGAATAGGTATTGTTTCATATTCTCTGTGTATATATAAAGCCTGCTGCAGTTTCCACGATATGCATCTGAGGAAGTGAGCTGTAGCTCACGAAAGCTCATGCTCTAATAAATTGGTTAGTCTCTAAGGTGCCACAAGTCCTCCTTTTCTTTTTGTTCTGACTATGTGAGAGATCTATTTCCCCATAGGCTGCCACAGCAGTTGAGGTTATTGAAGGTGCTTGTGCTAACAAGTGTCTAGATTTGAGCAGCTCAGAGCTAGAGTCAGTGTGTTGTCGGAGGAGAGACCAAGTTGCTAGCATTCTATTTCCCCTTCCCACTAATCCAACAGAGCCATGGTCTGTTGACCTCCCAGGGCATGATGTAAGATCCATCGCTTCACTCTGGCATTTGTTGCAGTGGACAGTGTTTATGGGGGTATTTTCAGAGTCTTATCAGGCCTTCTCAGCTCTCTGTTGAACACGTCAGTACTCTGACACACCCAGCTGAAGGAAAACCCTTTCAGGCAGAGCTACCAATAAAACAGCCTTGGCTTAAAGTGCTGCAACCAAGCAGCTGCCTTTAATGTTTGTTTGTTAGTTTAAAGGTGCAGACAGCCAAATTCTAAGTCTTATTGTTTAACTGTTTACAGACTGATCCTGAGCTTACAACACTGTCTGCCTTGCTCAAGACCAGGGGTTCTCAAACTGGGGGTTGGGAGCCCTCCGGGGGTCATTAGGTTATCACATGGGGGGTCGCGAGCTGTCAGCCTCCACCCCAAACCCCGCTTTTCCTCCTGTATTTATAATGGTGTTAAATATATACAAATATGTTTTTAATTTATAAGGGGGGGTCGCACTCAGAGGCTTGCTATGTGAAAGGGGTCACCCGTACAAAAGTTTGAGAACCACTGCTCCAGACCTATAAACTGAGGCTGGAAGCACCTGCAATGCTACATTTGACCAGAAGGGGACATGACAAGGAGAGTGAGTTTTTTCCATAAGTCAATATGATTAGGGTTCTCAAAAATTGTTCATATGCCCAAAGAAACCTGAGTTCTTTAAAGTAGTTTTTGTTTGTTGTTTGTTTTTGTTTTAATGCAATATAACTTAGGATACAAAATAAATACACTTTTACCCCTCAGCTAAAATTCTACTGATAGTTGACACTAGACCAACCGAATTCACTGGGGCAAGCAGATGCCAGGTATATATCTTGCAGGTCTCCCTTATGCAAGCAGAAAGCTCTCAGAAGTGGAATGTCAAACGTAGAGGGAAGCTTTCCCAGTCATGTGAGTGTTGGAAAGCACTTTGAGTTAACCTAGGACTCTCAAGAGCTAGAAGTATTGATTACTCTTCTGTGTGTGCCATGTCAACGTTAATAAAACACTTATCTCTGTAACAACCACATGGGCCTCTCTGTGCTTCCGATGAACTACAATACATGAGGCCAGAGCTGGCTAAGTCCCACCTGCATACAGAGGAAAGAACAAGAGGAAAGGAAGAAAGATTAAATGGAACTTCTCTTCAAAAAGGGGAGGTCTGTGTTATTTACTTCCAAGCACTGGGGCAGCCCCCACAACAGGGAGTATTTTAAACTAGGGAATAAGAGCAAACATTCTTGTAACATTCTATACTATCAAAGATGACAGGTTTAAGAACAATCATGTTATATTTAATCAGACAGTGTACATTGTTTTAGCTTATTGTCAGCATTAGCGGTGGTAAAGAGTCAGAGTGAATTTACTGTCAAAACAAATATCCTGCCTTGTAATACTTATCTTTATGTATTTTTTCTGTCTCTTTGCAGATAGCACACATGCGACTGTTCCCATCAGTCTAGCCTTATTAAGAGCCAAAAAGGAGATCACCCTTCTAATTGGTAATTTTAATTATAGTCATTCTATTCAGTCCAATAACACTTATGAAACAGCTGTTTTCTATCATCCTCTCTCCAGCAAAGTTTTCGGTATTATAGGTTTTCTCTCATGCATGATAAGCAATGTCAGATATTTGTTCAAATGCCCTTGTAGACATATTTACAAGGACAAAACCAGCTGCCAATTGCAACAAAGTATTATTGAATATCGGGGATCTGTTCCAAGAAATGGTGACAAGCACCTTGCTACAATACACTATGCTAATTTTGTTCACAATATTTTCACATTAGATAAACTAAAATTAAAAAGGTACTTTATTAGTACATGAAAGTGGCCATAAATTCTATAACCATATTCAGACCACTGTAATATCCTACATCCTTGTCTGTTTCAAGGACACCAACCTGGAACTGAGAAAGCAAGGGAGAGTCAAACTTGAATGGCTGAGATATGGCGTAACAAAAGCAAATACTTTCTTAGAACAGATAAGTAGAGGGGGACAAATACTGCTCTCCTTCTATTACATTCAGCCAACCCTGCTGACATCAGTACAAGAATAATCAAGCTGAATTTAGCCCATTCTTTCTACCATTACATTTTCCCACCATAAGTTAATTAGAACAGTTTAAATTTCAGTCTGTAATTCAAGGACTTCATCCCCTAGGGAAAGATTGTGGATATGCCCTTTTGTTCATGGGGGGGGGGGGCGGGGAGGGAGGGAGGGAAATCACACATCAGGATCTTGGATTTCATTTACAAAATGGTTAACGTTTATTCATCACTTTTAGAAAGAAAATCTTAATAGCTCTACAGTAGCCTAAACAGCTACAAAAATTCATTCTGGTAGCTTTGTCTCAATACCCTTTCCCACATCTCCATTAGCTATATATACTACATTACATAGACGCACATGAATCTTAAAGGAATGCTGTGTAATTTACACAAGATTCTGCAGACGTAAACAGCTTTCGCCCGTTGACCTTCAGCTCTCTCTACCTACAAGAGGCCTGAGTCTCCTCTTTCTACACCAGTTTTACAGCAATTTAACACCACTGATCTAAGTGAAAGGAGAACAACTCAACAGACTCCATATCACCAATGTGTTTATGTTTCAGAATTCACCTTTTAGTTGCTGATGTCAATATTGTTCAAAGTACATACATAATAATCCCATCCATTTTTTCTACTTAGAATAGCACAAGTCCATGGCCCTTCAAAACATCAGGAGAAGGGGAGGGGAGCAGGGATGATTTATACACTAGTCATCTTGCTAAATGCTACTTCATGGGGGTGAAGAATGGAAAGATAGAGCACAGCTCTGCTATTCCCTGCAAGCAGAGATATGTCTACACTAGCACTTTTGTTGGTAAAACTTTTGTTGGTTGGGGTGTGAAAAACACACCCCGCACTGATAAAAGTTTCACTGACAAAAGCACCAGTGTGGAAAGTCGCTATGTTGGTGGGAGAATGTCTCCCACTGACATGGCTACTGCCGCTCGTTGGGGGTGATTTAATTATGCCAGCAGGAGAACTCTCCAGCAGGCAGAGAGTGGCTAAACAGGAAACCTTACAGTGACACAGCTGAAGCGATATAGCTGCGCCATTATAAGGTCCATAGTGTAGACATAGATTGTGGGGGGATCTAGTGGTCAGTTTCACTATAGGGCTCAGTCCTGCAAGGTACTCAACACTCTGGGTCCCATTCTAGCAAAGTACTTTAGCACATGCTTAACTTTAAAGAGATCAGGTTTCAGAGTAGCAGCCGTGTTAGTCTGTATCCACAAAAATAAAAAGGAGTACTTGTGGCACCTTAAAGACTAACAAATTTATCTGAGCATAAGTTTTCATGAGCTGCAGCTCACTTCATCAGATGCATGCAGTGGAAAATACAGTGGGGAGATTTTATATACACAGAGAACATGAAACAATGGGTGTTACCATACACACTGCAACGAGAGTGATCAGGTAATGTGAGCTATTACCAGCAGGAGAGGAGGAGGAGCGGGAGGGGGAGGACTTTTTGAAGTGACAATCAAGGTGGGCCATTTCCAGCAGTTGACAAGAACATCTGAGGAACAGTTGGGGGCGGGGAATAAACATGGGGAAATAGTTTTACTTTGTGTAATGACACATCTACTCCCAGTCTTTATTCAAGCCTACGTTAATTGTATCCAGTTTGCAATGTAGACAATGGATCGTCAGTAGGTTTCCGGTATAGGGTGGTGTTTATGTGACCATCGCTTACTAGCATCGTAGTGTCTATACCGGAAACCTACTGACCGCTATGCTTACCTACATGCCTCCAGCTTTCATCCAGACCACACCACACGATCCATTGTCTACAGCCAAGCTCTACGATACAACTGTATTTGCTCCAATCCCTCAGACAGAGACAAACACCTATAAGATCCCTATCAAGCTTTTTTACAACTACAATACCCACCTGCTGAAGTGAAGAAACAGACTGACAGAGCCGGAAGAGTACCCAGAAGTTACCTACTACAGGACAGGCCCAAAAGAAAATAACAGAACGCCACTAGCCATCACCTTCAGCACCCAACTAAAACCTCTCCAACGCATCATCAAGGATCTACAACCTATCCTGAAGGATGACCCATCACTCTCACAGATCTTGGGAGACAGGCCAGTCCTTGCTTACAGACAGCCCCCCAACCTGAAGCAAATACTCACCAGCAACCACACAACAAAAACACTAACACAGGAACCTATCATAGAATATCAGGGTTGGAAGGGACCTCAGGAGGTCATCTAGTCCAACCCCCTGCTCAAAGCAGGACCAATCCCCAATTTTTGCCCCAGATCCTTAAATGGCCCCCTCAAGGATTGAACTCACAACCCTGTGTTTAGCAGGCCAATGCTCAAACCACTGAGCTCTCCCTCACCCTGATAGACCCTGTTGCCAACTGTGTCCACATATGTATTCAAGGGACACCATCATAGGACCTAACCACATCAGCCACACCATCAGGGGCTCGTTCACCTGCACATCTACCAATGTGATGTATGCCATCATGTGCCAGCAATGCCCCTCTGCCATGTACATTGGCCAAACCGGACAGTCTCTATGCAAAACAATAAATGGACACAGATCAGATGTCAAGAATTATCACATTCAAAAACCAGTCGGAGAACACTTCAATCTCTTTGGTCACTCGATTACAGACCTAAAAGTGGCAATTCTTCAACAAAAAAACTTCAAAAACAGACTCCAGCGAAAGACTGCTGAATTGGAATTAATTTGCAAACTGGATACAATTAATTTAGGCTTGAATAAAGACTGGGAGTGGATGTGTCATTACACAAAGTAAAACTATTTCCCCATGTTTATTCCCCCCCCCCACACACACACACACACACACTATACCTCAGACATTCTTGTCAACGGCTGGAAATGGCCCACCTTGATTAGCACTACTTGATTAGTCCCCCGCCTCCCCAACCCCGCTCTCCTGCTGGTAATAGCTCACCTTACCTGATCACTCTCCTTACAGTGTGTATGGTAACACCCATTGTTTCATGTCCTCTGTGTATATAAAATCTCCCCACTGTATTTTCCACTACATTCATCTGATGAAGTGAGCTGTAGCTCACGGAAGCTTATGCTCAAATAAATTTGTTAGTCTGTAAGGTGCCACAAGTACTCCTTTTCTTTTTAAAGACAGCCATAATCCTTTTGATGTCAATGGGACTCTGCACATCCTTAACTGGTCTGCTGAATTGTGGCCAGAGTGTTTGACACTTTGCAGGATTGAGCCCATCATGGCTAGCTGCACTGTGCAAACCCCTGATATTGTCATCCATGGTCTGTTTGGGATACATTATTATTATGATTATGCCATTAGTGTGAATGGAGCTGTACAGGCAAAAAAGACTTGTCCTTGTCCTGAAGAGCTTACACGGAACTTTAAAACAAAAATGGCAAGAGGAGGGAATAAAACTTTGTGTTGTGAGAAGTGTAAGGGAATGGGAAGAAGGGGACAACATTAACATCATATAGTGGATTAGATGAGTAACATGTTTGTCCTGAGGGGGTTGTGATTCCCCCCAGCCCCCACCCAGCATGTGATTTTTTTAAAACTCCATCTTTTTTTAAAAAGTCTGTGTGCAGGACAATTCTGAAGTAGAAAGTAGTAGGAATCTGGCCAAGTCATGGTGCATAATGATGGGTACACTTGTATGCTACCCTTCTTCCTCTACCACCCTGTGCAATTTCTTTTGGGTCTATTTAGTTTTTACAAAAAGAAAAGGAGTACTTGTGGCACCTTAGAGACTAACAAATTTATTTGAGCATAAGCTTTCGTGTAGCTCACGAAAGCTCATGCTCTAATAAATTGGTTAGTCTCTAAGGTGCCACAAGTCCTCCTTTTCTTTTTGTGAATACAGACTAACACGGCTGCTACTCTGAAACATGTCATTAGTTTTTACAAATACTTTTGTTCTTTATAATTTAGTACTAGAGGTAAATTATCCTAATAGTACAGGTAGAACATGTTTCCTTCATTTAACCATGAATAATTCATTTCATGTTTTCAGACAGCTACTGCGAGCATCTGTGACCTTGTGATGAAAAAAGCAAACTATATGGCTGTCTAAGTACTTCTTTATGAGCTAAATTCATTCGCTCAGTCAATCTATATTTTTCTTTAGTTTCTCATCTAAATACACTCTTCTAGCTTAGATATATAAAGGCTTTCTTCTTTTTTTATGGATTTTTAGCAAAGGGAAAAGTGTTAATGGGCCACTTCATCTTGAATGGTTTCAGAGTAGCAGCCCTGTTCGTCTGTATTCGCAAAAAGAAAAGGAGTACTTGTGGCACCTTAGAGACTAACCCATTTATTTGAGCATAAGCTTTCGTGAGCTACAGCCCACTCGTCTCTAAGGTGCCACAAGTACTCCTTTTCTTTTTTCATCTTGAATGGTCCGTTGAAGTATATGTTAACTACTTATGCTAACCAGTCTGTTCCACCTTGTATTTAGCAGTGACACTTAGGCTGCATCTACACTACAGCCCTTGCAGCAGCACAGCTGCACCAATGCAGCTTCACTGCTGTAAGCTTGTGATGGAGATGCTCTAAGCCAACAGGAGAGCTCTCCCATCAGTTTAATGACTCCACCTCCCACGTATAGCAGTAGCTATGTCAACAGGAGACGCTCTCCTGTCAGTTTAATGACTCCACCTCCCACATATGGCAGTAGATATGTCAACAAGAGACGCTCTCCTGTCAGTTTAATGACTCCACCTCCCACGTATGGCAGTAGCTATGTCAACAGGAGATGCTCTCCCGCCAACATAGCGCTGTCCACACTGGTGCATAGGTCAGTATAACTTACGTCGCTCAGGGGATATTCACATCCCCTGAGCGACGTAAGTAAGTTGTAGTGTAGACAAGGTCTGAGTTAGTTTCCCTGACTTGAAGAAGAGCTTTGTGTCAACTCAAAAGCTTGTCTCTGTCACCAACAGAATTTGGTCCAATAAAAGATATTACCCACCTTGTCTATCTAATAACAGCAGCTGTAGCCAAGCATTATGCAATAAGCCCTTACATGTTAGTGATCCTTATGCAATCAGCTGCCTCAAAATCTTTCCGGTAAATCTTGACGTACAACATCCTTGCTTCTTCCTTTACTAGGTAGTCTGACAGCTGTGATGAATTATGCCAAATTATGAAGTTTTTTCATGATGGGAACCAAAGTCTGCTCAGCATCAGGCAAAATGATTTTCACATGTGACTTAAGCCAAACTCGAACCAGGGTATCCAGAATAAAAAGTAATGCTCCTGTTAGCCTCAATTCTGTTTAACCATGTTTTTCTTTTTCTGCTGCCTGCATTAGATGGAACTCAGCTGTGAGCTGTCATATGCACAGCCAAGCGTTTGGATCCCCTAGCCACATGTGAAATATTGCTGTTTAATATTTGGAATGTTAGCATCGAGGGGCCTTGATACAAGTCCCATTGTGGTAGCCACTGTACAAGCACAGAGTAAGAAACAGCGCCAGACCTAAAGAATTTACAGACTCAGAAGAAAGGCAGATAAAGGGCTTGTCTTAAGCCATTTTTCTCTGCACTTATACACTGTAGAACTGGTTATTTTTGGAGTAAAAGTACATCATTTGCCATTGCATATGAAGATTAAGACAGGCAGTGCATGAAGCTAGAAATCCATTAGTTAGGGCTGCGGCTCACTGCCTTCTGAATTTAGGGAGCTAATCCATTGTGCCACAGCCAGCACTAGTGCAAGGCAGGGAGTCTGAGATGAGAAGGGCTGCTCCTTGGTAAATGAACAGTAGAGCTGCCAGCACATGGCTGGAAGTTGAGAGAGTGGCAGTTAGGACAGGGGTACAAGAGAAAAAACTGGAATGCAATTGAAGCCAGTTTGATAAAGAGAGAAGGAGCAAATATGCTAATAGGAAGTAAAGAAGTAAGTGGGGGAAGGTAACAACAGAAAAGAACAAATGGCAGTTGTTAGGGGGCTTATTCCTTCACCCACTTACTTCCTTGGTCCTTCTCGCATGAACAGAGAGCAACAATACCCGAAGTCCAAAGGTGCAAACAATTCAATGTTCATTGGGGTGAACTTCCAGCAAGCATGATTCCAGTTTCCTTCCTTAGTGTCCCCCTTCCCAGCTCTGACACCACAGAGCCTTACACCTGAGTCCCTGTTCCCATTCCTGCCCTTAGCCAAACATAATTCCAATTTCCCCACTCCCATTCCCTGTTCCCATTTCCCCCTTTAGCAAAACATAATTCCAATTTCCTTACCCCTATTCCCATTTCCCCCCCCCCACCCACATACCCACTTCCTGATTGACTGCAGACTATATAGTAAAACTTGAGTTCTGCTTAGCTATACCTTAACCAATCATTTTACTGAAATTTAACTAACCAATCCTAACATATTGTAACATGATTATGTAACCAATTATATCCCACCACCTTAATTAGTTTACACCCAGCAAAATTAATTATACAGCAGACAGAAACAATCACAGAACCAGACAGAGATTATACAGACAAACAATGGCAAAGTAGTAACTATAATGAAAAACAATACAGAAGTGGGGATTTCACGTCTCAGCTATTGATAAGTGAGTTCTTGCCAGACAGGATGCTATCAAACTAAGTTTCCTTTTACATCTTCTAGGCACTTCCCTTTCTCTGGAGGCGATAGGCATTATCAGGACAGGACTGTATTCCTAACAGCCCAATAGCACCTTATTTCAATATGACTAGGTTGGAATGTGAGGAGGTGACCGGTCGCTTCCCATCTTATGGCTGCTTCTGCTGCAAAGCCAAAGGCCTTAGCCTAAGAA
Organism: Lepidochelys olivacea; assembly: GCF_965140295.1. NCBI lineage: Eukaryota > Metazoa > Chordata > Testudines > Cheloniidae > Lepidochelys > Lepidochelys olivacea. The sequence continues at coordinate 144,747,985 of NC_140411.1, forward strand.
CAGGGCCTCAGACTATCAAAGTAAGAGAAGGACCTTACACTGGCAGACAGTGATTTTGAGTCTTTCTTTTATACCTCTAACTAGCCAAGTGATAAGAATATACCTAAATTCTTAGAGTTACAGACCTTTACAGACAGGCCTGAATATCTATATCCTAACAGCAGTAATTATTTAAAGGGCCAGACTTTGAAAACTGGGATCAGGAGGCAATTGTGAAATATTAATAACTGTTTGCTTTCCATCTGAGGGTGTTAAAGTGCTTCAAACATTAATCCTTGCATCACTCCATGTGACTAGGTAGGTGGGTAGGCAGGAGTGAGGGAAAAGGGAGAGAGAAAGGTCCCTCTGTACTGCAGAGGGTTTTATGGGGTTTTTTTCTTGTTTACAGTAGAAAATTTTAACTAAAACTGACATAGTCAAAGTGGCACATTGAATAAAGACTAGGAGTAGATGGGTCATTACAAAAACAAATTTCACCCTGCTGATACTCACACCTTCTTGTCAACTGTTTGAAATGGGCCACCTTGATTACATTGGCCTAATAAGCACTACAAAAGTGATTTTTTTTCCTCCCTTGGTATTCACCCCTTCTTGTCAACCGTTCAGAATAGCCCACTTCCACCTTAATTGAATTGGATCATTAGCACTGACCCCCAGCTTGGTAAGGCAACTCCCATCTTTTCATGTTCTGTGTATTAATACCTACCTCTGTATTTTCCGCTCCATGCATCCGATGAAGTGGGTTTTAGCTCACGAAAGCTTATGCCCAAATAAATGTGTTAGCCTCTAAGGTGCCACAAGGACTCCTCGTTGTTTTTGCTGATACAGACTAACATGGCTACCACTCTGAAACTCTCATTTTGGTTTCAGAATACCTTGCCTCAGTTTACCTTAACTGATCTAACCAAATGAGTTTATAAACTGAGTTAATTACAGCACTACAATTTTCTCCCATAGATAAGGCCTCAGTCACAAAGATGGCTTTGTCCTTGTGTAATGTACTGTGTGTGGGTGTGGATGTGAGTGAAACTGGATCAGCCACTAGAGAGAGTGACTTAGGGTACGTCTACAGTATGAAATTATTTTGAAATTATTCTATTCGAATTTTCAGAAGCGATTTTATACATTCAGTCTTGTGTGTCCCCACTAAAGCACATGAATTCGGCGGAGTGCGTCCACAGTACCGAGGCTAGCATCAAATCTCGAAGCGGTGGGTAGCTATCCCACAGTTCCTGCCACCCATTGGAATTCTGGGATAAGCTCCCAGTGCATGATGGGGCAAAAACATTCTCGTGGGTGTTTCTGGGTGTGTGTCGTCAGTTGCTCCTCCCTCCGTGGAAGCTATGGCAGACAATCATTTCGTGCCTTTTGGGCATGCAGACGTCATACTGCTTTCAGCTGCTCTTCTGCTACTATGATTCCACCTCTCATTTCCTCTCGTCTTCCTATGTAATCTCTATAATATCTACTCTTTCTCTTCCTCGTCGCCCGCTTCCGCTGCCAACTCTGCTCGGCCATCATGAACCGAGCAGCACAGCTTCTGCTGCCAACTCTGCTCTTCCGCTCTTGCAGTGCTACTGTGCCTCTCCATGTTGTCTGCCCTGGGCTCCTGCCTCCTTGAAACCTACAGAAGACAACCATTGCCTGCCTTTTTTCGGCTATTGTGAACTGAACAGCACGTCTTCCGCTGCCACTGTGCTCTCCTACGTTTTGCGCCCTTTTGCCCGGATTACCCATGCAGGTGCCATATAGCAGCAAGCATGGAGCCCGCTCAGAACTTTGCTGCGGTTTTCACCATTGTAAATACCTTTCACACATTATCCAGCAGTATGTGCAGTACCTGCAAAACAGGGCAAGGAAGTGATGACAGTGTGATTACAATACTGATGTGGACATGGACACAGGCATTCCCAGAAGCACGGCATGTGGCGATTGGGAGATCCTGGTGGCGTTGAGCCAGGTTCATGCTGTGGAACGCCAATTCTGGGTCAGGCAAACAAGCGCAGACTGGTAGGACAGCATAGTGTTGAAGGTATGGGATGATTCCCAGTGACTGCGAAACTTTCATATGCATAGGGCCACTTTCATGGAACTTTGTGACTTCCTGTCCCCTGCCCTGAAGCACAAAAACACCAAAATGAGAGCAGCCCTCACAGTTGAGAAGTGAGTGGCCATAGCCCTGTGGAAGCTTGCAACACCCAACAGCTACCATGTCAGTCGGGAATCAGTTTGGAGTGAGCAAATCTACTGTGGGGGTTGCTGTGCTGCAAGTAGCCAACGCAATCATTGACCAGCTGCTATCAAAGGTAGTGACTCTGGAAAATGTACAGACCATTGTGGATGGCTTTAATGCGCTGGGGTTCCCTAACTGCAGTGGGGTGATAGACGGAACGCATGTTGGGGATGTTGAAATGTCTATAGTTATCCTCGGGGACCCAGCCTACCCCTTAATGCCATGGCTCATGAAGCTGTACACAGGCACCCTGGACAGTAGTAAGGAGCAGTTCAACTATATGGTGAGCAAGTGCAGAATGGTCGTAGAATGTGCTTTTGGATGTTTGAAAGCGCGCTGGCACAGTTTACTGACTCGTTTAGATCTCAGCACAACCAATATTCCAATTGTAATTGCTGCTTGTTGTGTGCTCCACAATATCTGTGAGAGTAAGGGGGAGACGTTTATGGTGGGGTGGGAGGTTGAGGCAGCTCACCTGGCGGCAAATTTCACACAGCCAGACAACAGGGCAATTAGAAGAGCGCAACAGAGCACGCTGCACATCAGAGAAGCTTTGAAAGCCAGTTTCATGACTGGCCAGGGTATGGTGTTACAGTTGTGTTTGTTTCTCTTGAAGTGAGCCGCCCCTTATATATATGAAAGGAAATAAAGTCACAATTGTTTAAAAACCATTCTTTATTGTTTGTTGCACAACACATTGAGAGAAATGAGAAGGTAGACTGGGGGAGGGGGAGGATTCGGTTGGGAGGGTGGAGGAGGAGAGAAGGACAAGTCCAGAAACCAAATAAAAATTTAGGATATGCCAGCCTTCTGGTGCTTGTGCAATCCTCTGGGGTTGAGTGTGTGGGTCCCCGTAGCCTCCCCCCTGGTCCGTGGGAATCTGGGTGAGGACGCTATTGAACTTGGGGAGGAAGGAAGGCAGTTATACAGGGGTTACAGTGGCGGTCTGTGGTCTTGCTGCCTTTCCCGCATTAGATCCACCGTACAGTGGAGCATGTCAGTTTGTTCCCCCACGAACTTGAGCATAGCATCCTGCCTGCTCTCATCGCGTGCGTCCCTCCTCTCTTCGTATTCATTGAACTCTATATGGGACTCCGCAATTGTTTGCCTCCACACATTCAGCTGGGCCCTATCATTGCTGGAGGACTGCATGAGCTCTGTGAACATGTCGTACCGAGTTTGTTTTTTCCGCCTTCTAATCTGGACCAGCCTCTGGGACGGAGTAGTTAGGGGTGTTGAAACATTTGCACCTGCGGGAGGGGGAAAAGGGAGGGTAGTATTTTAAAAGATACATTTTAGAGAACAAAGGGGACACTCTTTCTCAGTGAAACAGGCAATTCGTAGTACACAGCACATTGTCTTTCTGTACAAGGTCGCATTTTGCCTCTTATACTGAAGTGCCTGCCATTTTGGTGTGAGTAAGCCATCACATGCAGCCAGGCAACAGAATTCAGCTTGCAGGCAGCCATGGTAAGCTCTAGGGGCATGAGGGGTTCTGCTTCTTCCACATTCATTTCAATGCTTTCAAATTGCCGGGCCCCCTTTGCCATAGCAAGCAATGCCTGGTGGGTTTGCCATATGAAAGGAGGGCCTGCGGGCTCTCTGGGATGATCGCTTCACACAACCCCCGCCCCTCACCCCCCGCTCACCCCCACACCCACCGTGTGGCTCTGATGAGGCTCTGAGCAGGGATGAGCCCTTTAAACTAAAGGCGAACAGCCCAGATCGGCTGGGTTTCTCCCCACCCCCACAGCATGGCTCCGATCAGGCTCTCACTCACCAGAAGTGCCTTCTCCAGGGTCATGGTCCAGGTGCCTGCCTGCCTTGGGAGTGGAGGAAGGCTATTGGCTCCAGCGTTATTCCCCAACGGATTCCCCACTTGCCGCCTGTGCACTGTCCTCCTCCTCCTCCTCCTCCTTTTTGTCCTCCAATAACTCATCCTCCTTGCTCTGTGCAACTCCCCCCTTGCAGGTGTCCATGGACAGTTGTGGCGTAGTGGTGGCATCACCCCCCATAATTGCATGCAGCTCACGGTAGAAGCAGCATGTATGGGGCTGTGACCCAGAGTGCCCGTTCACCTCCCTGGCTTTTTGGTATGCTTGCCTGAGCTCCTTGATTTTTGTAAGACACTGCTCTGTGACCCTGGAGTAGCCTCTTTCCGTCTCTTTCCCTGGAGACTTTAGCATACGTATTTGTGTTTCTTTTTTTAGAACATAGTTCTGCCATAACAGATTCATCTCCCCAACATGCGATGAGATCCAGTATTTCCCGTTTGGACCATGTTGGAGCTCATCTGCAAATCCAGGACTTCGTGGTCTCTTGTGATGGTGGACTCTACATGGTTGCCTGTGATGGTGGACTATGCTCATGGTCACCTGTGCTGATGAGCTCGCCATGGTGACCAAACAGGAAATGAAATTCAAAAGTTCCTGGAGGTTTTGCTGCCTACCTGGCTAGTGCATCGGAGTTGACAGTGTTGTCCAGAGCGGTCACAAGGGAGCATTCTGAGATAGCTCCCGGAAGCCAATAACATTGAATTGCATCCACAGTACCTGTAACCAAAACTGCGATCTCGATTTTAGCGCTACTCCACTTGCCGAGGTGGAGTACAGAAACCAGAATAAAGAGCCCTTTAAATAAAAAAAAACGGTTTGGTTGTGTGGACAGAATCAGTTTTATTTCGAATTAATTTGGCTAATTCTGAAATAACCGCGTACTGTAGACCAGGCCATAGATAAGAGAAGGGACCCACTAATACTGCCAGCTAAAGGACACATTTTAAAATCTTTTAATTCTATGTTCAAGTTTATAAATGGCTGGTGTATGCGGACTTGGGCTATACAGAGTTCTAAACTGTAGAAGCTACCCTACAGAGTTCATGCAGGGGAAAAAAACAGTTGGGTGATTCCTTCTTAAATTTGGTTGCTGCTGCTTTCTGCTATCCTGTGGCATCACTTTCTGTGAAAGGTGGGTACCAGGAAACTTAACAAGGAGTGTTCCTGCTAGTTCTCACCACCAGGGCCGGCTCCAGGCACCAGCAAAACAAGCAGGTGCTTGGGGGGTACATTTCTAGGGGCGGCATTCCGGCGCCAGCCATGCCACCCCTAGAAATGTGCCCCCACGCCCCAGCTCACCTCTGCTCCGCCTCCGCCTGCTCCCCTGAGCGCGCCACCGCCGCTCCGCTTCTACCCCTCCCTCCCAGGCTTGCCGCGCACCAAACAGCTGTTTGGCACGGCAAGCCTGCGAGGGAGGGAGAAGTCGAGCGGTGGCGCGCTTGTGGGAGGTGGTGGTGGTGGAGCAGAGGTGAGCTGGGACAGGGAGCAGTTCCTCTATCCCCTCCCACCCTCACTCACCTCCGCTCGTCCTGCTCCCCTGAACGCACTGCCTCTCCCTCACCTGAGAGGGAGGGGGGAGAAGAGGAGCGGCGGTGTGTTCAGGGAAGCAGGAGAAGCGGAGGTGAGCTAGGACAGGGCGTTGTGGGGGGAAGAGCCACAGGAAGCAATGGGGGGGGAAATGTGGCACGCCCGGGGGAGAAGATGGGGCCGGGGATTTGGGGAAGGGCGGAGTTGGGGCAGAGCTGGGGGTGGGGAGGCACGAAAAAAAAGCAGAGACGGCCAAAAAATTTTTTGCTTGGGGTGCCAAAAATCCTAGAGCCAGCCCTGGTCACCACTACTGTGCAGATTACCTGTGAACTCCAATTTCCACACATGTGTGTGCACACGCACACACGCACACACACACTGAGATTTGTACAACCAAAGGCCCTGATCCTTTTAACTGTGATCATGTGTAATACTGATGTAAAGTGAAAGATGGGTATTATATTAGTGAAGGCTCTCTCACTCTCTTTTGTTATATCCATCCAATTTTGGCTTGCCAGATCAGGAGACCGAAAATTAAGTTTTCTGAAAACTAACAGTTTTCACAGTGGCATTGTAGATTTTTTTCACTTAACAAAACCTGGAAGAGAAACTAGATGATTCCTGGATAGGTGATCCTATAAAGAATTATTTTTTCCAGATTTTTTAATTTTTATTACTATTAGGGGGTGGCAGGTCAAGGAATGAAATTATTTGAGTTAATAAAATGTTGCTTTTCCTTTGGCCCATGTCATTTATTATATATTATCTTTTATTATCAGACATTGAATTTGTGATCTCTCTCTATTGTAAATTAGCTGACAATACACATATGCTCCACCACCTTCAACTATGCTTCTTCTCAGTTAGTCTGTCAGAGTGTGAATACTAGCCAAAACAAAACAAAAAACAAACAGTGGGTCAGCTGCTGAGAACTTGCAGAGCCAGACCCAGGGCATGACTGGAAGGGAAAGCATCTACCAATCAACATCTGATAGCTGACTGAGGAGTTGTGGAAGCAGAACAAAGGGGCATTTGTGGGAGCTAGAGGCAGTGTTTAATTTGTAATGGAAGAGGTGCCAGGGTTCAAGGAATTATTTAATTTTAAATTTTAAACTTGTTATGATTTTGAATGTGCAGCAGTATTATTGTCATTACTTAAGATTCTGTCACCGGTATTTTTAGTAAAAGTCAGGGACAGGTCACAGACAATAAACAAAAATTCAGGAAAGCCCACAACCTGTCCCTGACTTTTACTAAAAATATCCTGGGGGGAGGGACAAACAGAGTGCTACTGGGGCTTACTGCTGTTCCAGGAGCTGCTGCTCCAGGGCTGGCCACTGGCTCCAGCAGCCCTGGGGCTGACCACCGGTCAGCTGTTCCGTGGCTTGGAGCTGGGTGCTGATCAGATGTTCTGGCAGCCCCAGGGCTGACAGGTGCTCCCGCCCTGCCCCAGAAGGAGATCCCAGAAAGTCAAGGAACCTGTGACAGAATCATATCCTTAGTCATTACCAATTACTATAATACCGCTGCACATTCAGTCATAACAAGTTTATTTAAAAAGAGTAGCCTATTGTACATACCAGTTGTACGTATCTAGTGTACGTACCAGTGATATTTACAACCACGTATTCTACATCATTTATAAAGTAGTAGCTTATGTAGAAAAATAAATTAAAAGCAATTGCAGCAAAAAATTAAAAAATATGTCTGAATATATTCTCTAGCTACTGACCTATCCACCTTTGCTCTGGCTTTCTCCCAAGTATTATACCAGAATATTATTCTCACACTTTCCTCATTCCCTGCCCTCCTGTAACACCCCTCCCCCAACAAACATACATTCTCTACAACCATTCTTTGTTCAGTTGAAATAACGATACTTGCAGCATTATATTGTACTAATACTTAGCAACCAGGTATGGCACATCGCAATAACAACTTTCAAATAAATCAATAATCAATAAAAGTCGTTAACTAGGTCTACTTTGTCTTCTAAATTATTAAGGAACATTGTTAATAGAAATCAACAAATTATATTTTAGTATTAACCAAACAAATATAACCAAACTTAAAAAAAAAAAAAAAAAGATTTTTCCTTTCCCTAATCCTGCAGTGATTGGGAGACGTTGTACTGGATACAGCTCTGTGGTTTACATCTCCAGGAAAGTCCATAAAATAGCCATATTTCCCTTGCTATCCTCCGATTTTCTCTCCTTGCTTCTTGTGTCATCGTCTTCTCTGCACCCTTCAGGCACCCCGCTCTGAAGCCCGCGCAGAAGTGAGGGTGGCAGGGTATGGTATTCCCACCCTTAGTTCTGTGCTGCTGCTGGCAGAGGCGCAGCCTTCAAGGCTGGGTGGCTGGAAAACGGCGGCTGCTGGACGGATGCCCGCTCTGAAGGCAGCACCACTGCCAGCAGCAGTGCAGAAGTAAGGGTGGTATGGTGACGGGACCCGCAGGACAAGAGGGAGTTACTTTTCACCTTAATGTATATGAACTCTGGTTACTAGGCATGGGACCTAAGTTGAAATCCTGCATACAAAGATAGAACAGAACAGGATCAGCCCTTTACAACAGGGGTTCTCAACCTTCTTCTTTCTGAGTCTCCCCCCGCCCTGGCCACCCGGGGAGACTAACCCCCGGCGGAGGCTAACCCTCGGCCCCTTCCCTTCTGCCCAAGACCCCACCTCTCCCCTCCCCTTCTGCCACCCCGCCTTCCCCTTTTGCCTCCCCCTCCCCCACAGGAGCCTAAAGCACCCCCACTGCAGCCCCCGAGCCCCAGTGCCGGAAGGCCGGGGGCGGGTAAGCGAGGCCCCAGCAGCCCCAGTGCGCCACAGCTTCATTGCCCCCAGCCCGGGGGCTCTAGGCAACCAGGCAGCGCAGTTGCTGCACCCCCAGCCCCAGGGGTCAGGCAGCCAGGTAGCGCAGTCACTGCGCCCCCAGCCCCGGGGCGCTGGGCAGGCAGCACAGCACAGCACCAGCTATCCCGGCAGCCCCAAGTCCCTGCAGGGGGCACGCTGGCCTGGGGGCCCAGTCACAGTAGGCTGTTTGGGGAGGCACAGCCTCCCATTCCCCAAGATACCCACCAGATTTCCCATGGGCTCACCCCACCCAACATGCTATAAAATCTCTATGGCCATCCTGTGTCACAATAGCAGGTTTTCTGCATATAAAAGCCAGGGCCAGCATTAGGGGGTAGCAAGCAAGGCAACTACCTGGGGCCTCATGCCACAGAAGTCCCTGCTACATTGCTCAGGCTTCAGCTTCAGCCTCAGGTCGCGGGACTCAGAGCCTGGGCTTCAACCCCATGCGGCAGGGTTTTGGCTTTCTGCCCAGGACCCCAGTGAGTCTAATGCTGGCCCTGCTTGACAGACCCCCCTGAAACCTGCTCACGGCCCCCCCAGCAGGCCTCGGATCCTTGGCTGAGAATCATTGCTTTACAATACACCACATAGATCCAAATCTTGCTGCACAGACCTACCTTTGTACCTTTTTATATGTGTGTGTGTGTGTTAGCATCCCTTATTACATGGGGAGCCCCCTGATCTGTGCATTGTGCACTCACTATAACTTTGTGAGGTGCCACCGTATCAGGAATGCACACTGCTTACAAATGGATGTTGGAAGATGAAACCCTAGCCACAGTGTATTATAGCCTGAGCATAGATTCACTGCAGCTCTGTCAGGCGCTTGAGGGTTCTGGCTTTCAAAAAGACAAACACTTTCACAACACTTGTATAGCCTGTCATGCCAACAAAGTCTCATTGAAATGAATCACCGACTGCTGTCAATGGTGGCACAAGGATCTAGAAATAGAAGTTTTTCAGGACATTTGATATTTGAGACTGGATAGGAGAAAAGAGAGCAGCTGGAGGGGAAGGAAGAGAGGGGGCAGCCTGTGCCTGTGTGTGTGGTGGGAGGGAGAGGAGGGCAGTGCATGTGTGGTGGAGGGGAGGGGAGTGTGTAGGAGAGGAGTGGGAAGGGGCTGTGTGTGTGTATAGTGGAAGAGGAGGGCAATGTCAGGAAAGAGTGGATAGAGGCAGTGTGCGTATGGGAGAGGAGAGGACGGGAAGGCAAGGCAGGGGGAAGCAGTGGGAGTGGCTATTGTGCATGTGTGTTGGGAGGGGAGGTTGATGGGGTGTGGAGGGCTCGGCAGTGAGGGCAGCAATGAAAAGGAGTAGCAGGGTGTGTGAGGAGAGGAGGGCAGTGTGAGGGAAGCAGAGGGAAGGAGGCTGTGCGTGTATGGGATGGAAGGGGAAGGGAAGGGAAGGGTAGTGTGAGGGAAGCAGTGGAAAGGGGGCAGTGTGCATGTGGGATGGAAGGGGAAGGGAAGGGTAGTGTGAGGGAAGCAATGGAAAGGGGGCAATGTGCATATGGGATGGAAGGGGAAGGGCAGGGCAGTGTGAGGGAAGCAGAGGGAAGGAGGCAGTGTTTGTATGGGATAGAAGGGGAAGGGCAGGGCAGTGTGAAGGAAGCAGTGGAAGGGGGCAGTGTGCATATGGGATGGAAGGGGAAGGGAAGGGGAGGTCAGTGTGAGGGAAGCAGTGGAAAGGAGGCAATGTGCATATGGGATGGAAGGGGAAGGGCAGGGCAGTGTGAGGGAAACAGAGGAAAGGAGGCAGTGTGTGTATGGGATGGAAGGGGAAGGGCAGGGAAGTGTGAAGGAAGCAGTGGAAGGGGGCAGTGTGGGCATGGGATGGAAGGGAAGGGGAGGCGAAGGGAAGGGAAAGGCAGTGTGAGGGAAGCAGTGGGAAGGGGCAGTGTGTGTATAGGATGGAAGAGAAGGGAAGGGAAGGGCAGTGTGAAGGAAGCAGTGGGAAGGGGGCAGTGTGTGGATGGTATGGGAGGGGAGGGGAGGGCAGTGTGAGGGAAGCAGTGGGAATGGGGTAGTGTGTGGATGATATGGAAGGGGAGGGGAAGGGCAGGGCAGTGTGAGGGAAGCAGTGTGAAGGGGACAATGTGTGTATGGGATGGAAGGGGAGGCGAAGGGGAGGGCAGTGTGAAGGGGACAGTGTGTGTATGGGATGGAAGGGAAGGGGAGGCGAAGGGAAGGACAGTGTGAGGGAAACAGTGGGAAGGGGACAGTGTCTGGATGGGATGGAAGGGGAAGGGAAGGGCAGTGTGAGGGAAGCAGTGGGAAGGGGCAGTGTGTGGATTGGATGGGATGGGATGGAAGGGAAGGGGAGGCGAAGGGAAAGGAACGGCAGTGTGAGGGAAGCAGTGGCAAGGGGGCAGTGTGTGGATGGGAGGGGAAGGGAAGGAGAGAGGAAGGGCAGGGCAGTGTGAGGGAAGCAGTGGGAAGGGGCAGTGTGTGGATTGGATGGGATGGAAGGCAAGGGGAGGGGATGCGAAGAGAAGGGAAGGGCAATGTCAGGGAAGCAGTGGGAAGGGGGCAGCGTGTGTACGTGGAGAGGGGGGTGGCGTGTGGGGGAAGCCGCAGGGAAGTAGGGAACAATGTGAAGGGGCGGGGCGTGTGTGTGTTCGTGGGCAGAGCCCCGCCCCGCGCGCGCGCCCGCCCCTTGGTGGCCCCCGGCTCTGGCTGTTCGCGGGGGGCGGGACCTGCAGTTGCTCGGGCGCTATGGAGGCGGCGCGGCGCTGGCTGGCGCTGTGCTGGGCGCTGGTGCTGGCGGGGCCCGGGGCGGCCCAGGAGCAGGCCCGCGCGGAGGAGAAGTGCCATTACTACGCGGGGGGGCAGGTCTATCCCGGGGAGGCGGCCCGCGTGCCCGTCTCCGACCACTCCCTGCACCTCAGCCAGGCCAAGAGTAGGTAGCGGCGCGGGCGGGCGGGCTGCTTAGGGACGTTGCCGAACAATTCCCCGTCTCCCCACCGCAGCCTCCTCCCCTCCCCTTCCGCTGCAGCGCCCGCCCCTCCTGCCCTGTCCCCCTTCGCCCGCCTGAAGGCCACAGGCTAACACCGCCCCCCCAACACACACACACCGACACCCCAGGAAAAGGGTCGAGGGAGTGGGGTTCCCTGGTGGGCCCGGCAGGGGCAGAGATCCCAGCTGTGGGGCCGGGTTTCTCTGCGGCTTCCCACCGGCCTCAGTTTCCCTCCACTTGTGCAGTGGAGGCGGCGACCCCTCCCTCGCAGGGCAGCCAGCGCCCCGCTGCCTTAACGCTTGTGAGGGGGTTTGTCTGCCCGCCCCCCAGCCCAGGCCCTTGCGCAGCATCGCAGCAAAGCGGCCTCCCGAGGAGCCCTTTTTGCGATGGAGGACAAAAGTGGCCCAGGCGGGCTAACCCAGAGCTATTGGGTACAGTGCACCTTGTCTGGTATAGTGGCAACCCGTGTGTGTGTAGAGGGGGAGGGGGGATGATTGCAATCCTAAACTGTGGGCGCTTCACTTCGCTCCCCCTGTTGGCTTTTCTGAGCCAGATGCACCGTTCGCTGCTGCTGGGGGAGAAAGCCACGTCAGACAAAGCCTATTGGTTTAAAGTGTGTAGAGAGCCCTGAGCAGCTCCCTCACTGCCGCGTTTAAGTAATCTGAAGATCAGAATTTATCCTGCTTGATGATTTTCACGGGGGAGGTATTTAGTACCATGGGCCAAGTTTTTGCAAAGTTTCTGCCTTTTCCTCTCGTTGTAAATAGATAACTGTTCTAAGTTAACATTTCTACCAAAATACAGTTTGTCAAAAGCAAAGGAGCCTGTTTGGGGAATCAAAAACCATGCCAATGGACAGCTACTAGCAGTGAGGAATATGCCACTCATTAACCCCATCTGTAGAACTAAATAGTGTATATAGACCATGTTAAACTCTTTTTTTAAATAAAGGGAGATTCTTTAAATAGGAGTAAATTACAGATTTAGTCCTAGGTGCCAGTATGTTGGAATCCTTTTGGATATCTTGGTTGCTCATGATGCACATGAGACAGCTGGAATTTGTCAGCCTACCCCCAGATTGTGTTATGGAAGTTCTAAACCTCTGCTTCTGTAGCTTGCTTTGTGTAGCTACACTCCTGTAGCCACACTTAGCCTAAATGAACTCACTGGAGCTCCACAGCATCCACCCCATCCAAAGTCAGTGGCATAATTGGAGTGCAACTCTAGATAACTTTTCTGTTTATCAGTTAATAAATAGAAAAGTATATTTACTCAGTTACTTATTTTGTTACAGACTCAGCTTTGTTCAGAGGAGTTTGTTCAGTTATCAAGTAGTAGGATGGATGAACATGGACAGATTTCTGCCTAATAGAGGGCCTCTGCAGAACAAACTGAATCAGACACACTGTTTTTCAAGATTCAATTTTGAACTTTGTATAGCTTGTTTTATTAGATTATTTTGAATATTCATATGAAAGTCTTCATCTATTCTTGCATTTCTTCCCCTCCTTCCCCATTGAAAGTCTCTGGTTTGTGATGACAATCATTTGTCATGGTTGTCATCTGTACTACCATGGAGAGCTTGGGAAGGAAATCAGCAGCAGAGTAACAGATGAAACTCTTTAACAAAGGTGCTATTTTCATTGAAGGAGCAGTAGTAAAGAATAAGGGAAGGGAAGTAATGTAAATAATATATGGAATTCTTTGGGGTTGTCATTAAGATTTAAAATATTTTATGAACTAAGGGGTCACACTGTGACTGGTGAGCTATGTGCACTACTCTGGCTTCAGTAAGTGTTCTGTGTACAAAAGAATGGTAGGATCAGACCAAAAAGTGAACTGCATTAAAAGTCTCCTGAAATTAGATTTAATCTGGTTTGTGATTCTGATTTTTTTGTTTTGTTTTGTTAGCTATGTTCAGAGAGCTCTCATGTGAATTGATTACTCTGAAGATTCAGGGGCAGATAATTTTGTTTGAGTTACAGTTAGGGGGTTTTCTAGCACCTTTTTAAAATGGTCATCTGTTCTATAAATTTTCAAAAGTTTTGTAGTCAAGTGAGATTCCCAGTTACATTAATCTACAGTAGAACACTCGGCAGGAAATGCTTTTCTGATCCACAAAAGTTTGAGAGTGCCATTTTTCCCATGCTAAATCTGGACGAAAAGTTAATCTCCAATGTTCACAAATAGATAATTAAAAAATGTTTAATTTGATCAATCAAAACATTGTGTTTAGATTTCAACCTTTAACTTTTGGAATAAGTTAACAAAAATTTCATATAGTTATTTCAAACTGAAATTTCTTTTCAGAAACATCAAAAATTTCAAAGTTTTCAGAAAAAATTTGAATCGGGAGATTCATTGAAACCAACCCTTTCCCACGGACAGTTTTGTTTTCCACAAATAAGCATTTTGACAAAAAATGTTTTGTCAGAAAATTCCTAACCAGCTCTAAATAGAAATGTAGAGCTTGCCCATACTTGGAAATAGATAGTGTCTTCCCTCTTATCTGCAGAGATTCATTAGAAGAGTATTACTGAGAAGTCTCCAGGTTTCATAGTGAAGAATTTTACAAAACACTGATAGCAAAGTGCTATCATAAATAAAATAAACTAGACTTGTCAAATGAAGCATCTTGTGATGGTTGGTGTGTATGGGTAATTTATAAAAATGTGTACAGTATAAGTTACTAGAGAAAGACTTTGGTATGTGTACCAAAATTTGTAGGTTGTGCTAATAAAAATAAAAAGACAGTACAAGTTTTCAATGCCATTATTCATTTACTAATGTAGATATCTTATAACAAGGCTACTAAGGATTTGATTTTTAATCTGTAAATGTCGGTAAAAGTCAAATTTACAGATAGGCAGAGTAAGAAAAATGCTGCTTGAGATCTTAGAGTTTGATTTAAGGATATTAACTTAGTATATTTTTGGTATGTGATGTTGAAATTCAAAAAGTTAAACTTTTGTCAACATCTGCTGTCACATGGTTGTGTGACACCCTCACTCATAATTTCCTCTAACTGTGAAAGTTTAAATAAAAAAAAAATCTAAAAATATGCTTAAGCAGATATCAAAATTATTAAAAAAAAAAAATCAAACTCTGCCAAGTCTTCTTATTAGCAAAGCAAGGTGGGTGAGGTAATATCTTTTATTGGACCAACTTCTGTTGGTGAGAGAGACAAACTTTTGAGCTTGCAAAGAGCTATTCAAGTCTTGGAAACTAACTCTGAGTATCACTGAGGACAAGGTGGAACAGATTGTTAACTACTTATGCTAAACACACATTTCAAGGGACCACTCAAGGTGAAGTGGCCTGTTCAAACCTCTCCAATCAGAGGGAGGAGACAGGGAGAAAGCAGCTAGGGGGGTTGTAAGAGCATTATGGATTATTGTAATAAACTATAAATCCAGTGTCCGTATTCAGTCCATGTCTAGCAAAGTTATGAATTTAAGGTCCCATGCTCATCTTTTGAAAGTGTTGTGCTGTTTTCCTTTGTGGGTGACGACTGATAGGTCAGGGTCACTATCAGTCCTCGTCCTCAAAGAAAAACTATACATCACTTCAAAAGATGAGCCTGGGACCTTAAATTCATAACTTTGCCAGACACATAGGCCTGGTCTACACCTCAGAGTTAGGTCGATGTAAGGCACCTTACATTGACCTAATTACATGAGTGTCTACACTACAGTCTTGCTCCCACCGATGTAAGTGCTCTACTACACTGACATAATCCCTCCACTTCCATGAGAGGTGTAGGGCTTATGTTGGTGTAGTTAGGGTGACACAGTGTCCCTGTAGACATTGGGTTACTTACATTGGCTGCCATTCTTGTCAATTTCATGATTCCCTGCTGGAGCTGTGAAATTGATAAGAAAGCCCAGCTCACAGCTTGGGCTATCACCCTGGGTGGGTGGGGAGCTCCAGCTAGAGTCCGGTCATCCAGGCTCTTGGCTCCCCACCAGGCTACCGAGAGGGCAGCTGGGCTCCGGTGGGCAGCGGCATGCAGAGCTGGGAGCCCGTGCTCTCAGCCCCCATCATTGCCCCTCTTAAGTCGGTGGAAGTGCTCCTGGTGAAGACATGCGTGCACCACCAACAGAAAGGGTAGTGTGGACATGAACCACTGCAGTAATTATTGTGGTGGCTGTAAGTCAACCTATATTAGGTCAACTTAAGTTTGTAGTCTAGACATGTCTAAAACTCATGGACTGAATATAGACACTGGATTTATGGCTCATTAAAACATTCTTTCCCTCCCCCCTCCCTTTTCCTCCCTACGACTGGAGGGGTGTTAAGGGGCTAATTCATCTTGAGTGGTCCCTTGTTTAGCATAAGTAGTCAACACACATTTCAATCTGTTCCACCTTGTATTTAGCAGTGACTCTTGGAGGCTTGGTCTACACTACATACATACTTCGGTATAACTACATCTCTTGGAGCGTGAAAAATCCACACCTCTGAGCAATGTTGTTATACTGACCTTAACCCCATGTAGCAGTGGTGGGTAACCTGCGGCCTGTCCGGGTAATTCACTGGCGTGCCGCCAGACAGTTTGTTTACATTTGGGGCTGCCCGCAGTTCCCAGTGTCCGCGGTTTGCTGTTCCTGGCCAATGGGAGCTGTGGGAAACGGCGCGAGCCGCAGGGACGTACTGGCTTTTGCTTCACGCAGCTCCCATTGGCCAGGAACAGTGAACTGCAGCCACTGGGAGCTGCGGGCAGCCGTGCAAATGTAAACAAACTATCTGGCGGCCTGCCAGTGGATTACCCTGACGAGCTGCAGGTTGCCCACCACTGCCATGTAGACAGCATTATGTCAGCAGGAGAGCTCACTCCCATCCTCTTAGAGCATCTTTCCCAGATGTGCTGCATTGGTGCACTAATGTAAATTTGTAGTGTAGACCTGAAGAAGAGCTCTGTGTAAGCTCTAATGCTTGTGTCTCTCACCAACAGAAATTTGTCCAATAAAAGATATTACCTCACCCACTTTGTCTCTCTAATATCCTGGGACCACAACAGGGCTACAACACTGCATACAAACTTATAATAGTTACTGTGCTGTTGACAATAATTGTCTAATATTAATCAGCATGCTACCGTTCTCCTTTAAATCCATTCCAAACATTGCTTTGAGCCGTTTAATAACTTACCCAGCAATATATGCTTGACATTTCAGTCATGTTTAAATACCTTCAGTTTGATACTGGATCACCAACACACTGCCCTCAGGCATGGCATGCTCAGCCTTATGTGTTTTGATATTGACAAATGCTACTTCAGTACTGCTTTGATATTGACAAATGCTGCTGAAGTATCAAATCGCATAACTCAATATCAAAGCACATAACGCTGAGTATTCCATGCCTGAGGACAGTATGTTGGTGATCCAGTATCAAACGGAAGGTATTTAAACGTGACTGAAATGTCAAGCTGATTAATATTAGACAATTATTGTCAACAGCAATTATTGTCAACGTTTAGGCCCTGTCTAAACTACCAAGTTTACAGCAGCACAGCTGTACCAATGCAGCTGTGCCACTGTAAGATCGCTTGTGTAGCTGATCTATGCTGACGGGAGAGAGCTCTCCCGTCAACATAATTGAACCACCTCAAATGAGTGGTGGTAGCTATGTTGTCAGGACATAATGCTGTCCACACCGGTGCTTCTGTCGGTGTAACTTATGTCGCTCAGTGGGGTGTTTTTTCACACCCCGAGCAACATAAGTTATACCGACAAAGGTGCTTGTGTAGACATATCCTTAATCTTTTTCCGCTGTGTAGTCCGAATATTTTTGTGCAATAACCACTGATTTAATTTATAGGTGGGTTGCAGTAGCAGACAACCTACATATTTTAAGCATTTGTGCCATGAACACATCATCTGTCACGTATTTCCTGCAGAATTAAATTTTAGAAAACCTTTTTGCTAAGGAGTAAAAATAATGTGAAATTGAACCACTCTTTACTCATGGCACATAAGTTATTTATAGAAAAATAGAATTTACTGAAGTCTATAACTCAGTAACCATACATCATTCAATGCAAATCAACATCCTAATTTATGAGCTGTCATCAGCCTGTAGTAAACTTGTAATGTGTTAAGGGGGTCATGGTAGGTGTGTGCAGCGTTTTCTATCATGAAGCCTTATCCTTGGCAATATTTCAAATGGTTCAGAAATTTGTGAACACAAATCTGTTGAGTTATGTGCATTTGATGCATCTTGAAATGTACATTTTTTTTTTTTAAACACAGCATGACCCCAGTGTGGTGTGCTTTCCTCCTGTGAAAGGTTGAAATTAATAATGAATTAATAAAGTTTGATTGTGTAAATCATGTCCTACAAAGTGTTTTTCACTGTAAGGAACCACAGATATCCATCCAGAGAGAAAACTGTCCTTGGACATGTGTACCTGCTGAACAACCTCATTTATGTACACATGCTTCGCTTTATTCTTCAATTTAGATCTGTATTTTATGTTTCTAGTTTCCAAGCCAGCACCTTATTGGGAAGGAACAGCAGTAATCAATGGCGAATTTAAAGAGCTGAAATTAACAGATTATCAAGGAAAATATCTTGTCTTCTTCTTCTACCCTCTTGACTTGTAAGTAAAACTGATGCAGACATACCAAGATATATACTTCCATCTCCTCCCCCTCCCCCACCCACCCTTCCCAAATTTTGGAAGTGTGTTGTTTAGAGTCAGGAAACATTAAGATGTTGATTGCAACTGCACTTGACATTTTGTAGGTCTGTAACATTTTCCTGGGCAATGTTTACATTCCTTGCTACCATACAACTCATTGCCCCAAATGGAAAATGAATACAGGGAACAGCAACATTATCTCTTATCTCTTCACTTCGTATGCTTTGGAAGATATTTTGAGGGAGACTGATTTCCTCTTACAGGCTTTCAAGGATGTCATGGGATACATTTAAGTTAAATTATTGGATGGACTTTCCTTTCATTACACTATCATAACTCCACTGCAGTCAATGGAATTACTCCTGATTTATACCAGTGTAATGAGAGGAGAATCAGGCCCCTTGTTTTCTTGAAATGAGGAACAAAACATACAGTAAACTAATAATATTAATAATGCATATAGCACTTTTCATCTGTAGAACTCAAAGCACTTTACAAAAAAAGGGTAAGTAGTAGAGACAGGTAGCTGCTTTGATAGTGAAAATAATTGGAATCATGGTTTATTTTCCTCCTAGCCTCAAAGCTTGAACAATTGTGATTTAAAGTGTAATTTTGTGCCTAGAAGAAGCAGGAAGAAGTCAAATGCAAAATAGCTACAACTTGCATTACTAGTTTCCAGGAAATCATGACAGCTGTTTCTCTGCAATTTGGTGTGTCATACTTTAATCCAGTAATTCCTGTACAGTTTTAAATGGTGAATAATTGTACATGTAGCTAAACTGTAAGTTGTAATATTACTAAGTCAGCACTGACTGCATTTTCAAACTTATTATTCACAAACCACTTACACAGGGTTTGAAGATAGATAATCCATCTGTGAACATATTTATGAATGCTGTTAGGAACGCAGTTACTTTGTAAAGTGTAAATTATTTTAATTGTATATATTGGATTCTATCTGTAAATAAAAACAATAGTTGTGATAAGTAATTCACAATTTTTCTATTTTATATACTGCAAACAATATCTAGCTTCTCTATAGAAACAAATTTAGCTATGTATTGAGCTAACTGAGAAATCACTCCCTGGATATTCTGAGAATTCTGAATTTACTTTGTTTTCAATTTTTTAGCACATTTGTGTGTCCAACTGAAATTATCGCCTTCAGTGACAGAATTGAAGAATTCAGAGCAATAAACACTGAAGTGGTAGCATGTTCTGTTGACTCACAGTTCACTCACTTAGCATGGTATGTAGCCTACCCATGTGTCTTTTATAGGAAATTATTGGTGGATACATATTAGATTATGGGTTGCTTCCACAAATTCACATACTCTGTCTGATGCACTAATATTGTCAAGTAAATATTGAATGATAAGGTGTGAGGTGTGTTGCTATGTTGCATAAAAAGTGGTAAGTAATAAAACTAATGGTAAGAAATTCCAAAATAAAGTTTATTGTTGAAGGTGTCAAAGTAAAAATGATGACTTTGGTGTTACCATTAGAATAAATTGTTCATTACAAATTATTTGTCCAACTTTATGATCAGTTGTTCTATTGGTGGATTAATACCCCAAAAAATCTTCCTTGGGTTTTTAATTGTGGGATTTGGAAGAAAGACAGGGTAGTTGGGCCACAAAGAGAGAAGGAGGGTGTTTCAAGTGTAAATGAAGCATAGAAGGAGGTATGAAGAGGAGAGTAAGGCAACTATAAATGGACACATTGAAGGAGTGTAGGAAGCAGGTTGGAGCAAATGAGTAGAAAAAAGAAAAACAGCTATTCCTTCTGCAGAAAAGTTGCATGAGGTATTTGTAGGTGGAATAAAAATCTCTCTGAAGAATAAAATGTGCATCTCTTTTGTTTGCCAAAGGATTAATACTCCACGAAAACAAGGAGGACTTGGACCAATGAAGATCCCACTTCTTTCAGATTTGACACACCAGATTTCAAAGGATTATGGAGTATATCTAGAGGACCAAGGGCACACACTTAGGTACTACATACCAGTATGGTGCATTCTGTCTTGTTATAGCAGTGCATTTACCAGTTCCATTTAAAGGGGCACTCAGTATTGGCACTTTTCTCTCATATTATTTAGTTATATTCTGTGTTTATCACAGTAGTTAGTATCTTAACATATAATGGGTCTATTTATGTGGATAAAGTACTTTTCTTAAAAAGAAAGATCAACAGTCGAAGATATACAATAGCAAACCAAATGAACATGCATGAAGGGGGGGGAAATGAGTAGGAAGGAAAATTTTCAGAATGCTATAAGCCACATGGGGTTAAAAAACAGCCATTTAAGCTTCCCGTTCGGAAGTCAGCATATCATTTATAGAGGCATTTTTTCCACCGACTGTTGACAACTTAGCTGAAATTGTATATTAAAGCTCTTAGTCCACAAGGAATTATTTCTTAATTTAAATCTCAGAGTTAAATTCTGATTTTTTTTTTTAAAGGTGAACTGAAACGCTTTATCCTTCCAGAATCTGAACTCCCAGTTCTGTTTTTTTCCTCCATTACTTAGTGACTTATTAGGAGAAACTGAACGATGAACTCAAGATTTGGCAAAGAACTGTCTGTCAGATGTTTTTATTGACCATCTTGCTGCTGATCACAGGTGTACATCTTGTCTAGTGGTAGTTGTGGCATTGTTTGATACAGTACTATTTCTTGCCCATTCATTTTTAGTGTTCTTTGTTAATACTACAGATACTCATGCTTGAAACAGATCTGTCTCCCTTACACTGCAGTTACCTGATCCTATAGTGAAAACATCATGTGTTTTTTTGACATTAGATCTCCTATCTGGACAATGTCGCAAATTCAGAAATGTATCTTTGCTGCAGTAAATAGGTAAAGAAGGTGGACTTGGAAGGAGAAAGGTCCTACTTAAATATTTATGTCTGATTAGCTAATGCATAGAACAAGGGTCAGCAACCTTCAGCACACGGCCCATCAGGGTAATCCGCTGGCGAGCTGCAAGACATTTTGTTTACATTGACCGTCCGCAGGCACAGCACGGCCCCCTGCAGCTCCGAGTGGCCGCAGTTCGCCGTTCCCAGCCAACGGGAGCTGCGGGAAGCAGTGGGCCACAGGGATGTGCTGGCCACCACTTCCCCATTCTCATTCACCGGGAACGGCAAACTGTGGCCACTGGGAGTTGTGGGGTGCCGTGTTTGCGGACAGTCAACATAAACAAAATGTCTCGTGGCCCACCAGCGGATTACCCTGACGGGCCATGTGCCAAAGTTTGCTGACCCCTGGCTTAGAAGAAAGTGAAACTTAAGTGGGCTTGTGTTTTGAAAGTCTAATTTTGAAATGCTCTTACTATAGCTGCAGAAACTAGGATTAAATAGTCAATTTTCATTATATCAAAAGATTAGCGGTGGGGTTCTTCAAGGTTTTATACTTGGTCCAGTGTTTTTTAATGCTCTGTAAAGGTAGCAGAATTTTCAAGTGATAGTTATTTAGGTTTGTCAAAATCAGAGAAGGCTGTGAGGAGATTGAGAGTCCTAACCAAGCAAGGTGAGTGGCCAACATAATGGCAAATAAAATTCAGTGTCAATAAATGCAAAGTAACTATTCATACACCTTACAAAGGTTCTAAATCAACTGTAACAACTCAGGAAAGAGCCCTGGGCATCACAGTGACCTCTGTTAAGTGTACAACTGCATTCAAAAAAGTAAACAAGATATTAGGATGCATAAGGAATAGGAAGGAAAATAATATGCCATTATGTAAATAAATGGTGCAGTCTGGAGTACTTAGTGCAGAACTGATCACCCCATCTCAAAGAGGAAATTGTTGAATTAGAGGGGCTTCAGCAAAGGGAGATGAGAATGAGCAACAGCATGGGAAACATCTGCTTTGAAGAGAGACTGAAAAGACTGGTGGTATTTACTTCAGATAGGAGAAGAATAAGAGAGGACACTTTCAAAGTATATAAAATAATTAATGGTAGAGAGAGGGTAGGTCAGGAACTTTCTCCTTGCCTCATAAAAAGACCAAGGGAACATCCAGTGAAATTAGAAGGTAGCAAATTCAGAAACTGACATAAGGCAATACTTTTTCACACCATACGAAGCTGGAACTCATTGCCAGAGCAAGTCATTCGCAACATGTAAAAAGTGATTAGATATGTCTATGGATGTCAAGAATATCCAGCATTGTTATAGTTAGTACTAAAAAATTTGGAGGGATACTGTATCTCATGCTTCAGGGTTTAAAATCAGTCCTTAAATATTATAGGAATTAATGTAGAGCAAATTATCCCACATTTGCCAACCGTGAGACAGAAACCTCCCCCTGAAGCATCTGCTTCTGACCATTGTCAGAGACAGGAAACTGACCTAGGTGGACCAAGTCTGTACATTTCTTTAATACCATGCTGTAAACACTGAGCGGGCATTATCTTACCAGGTCTAGATATTTAAGTGTAACAAGTGCTTTTGGTTTATCATTGTAATTTTTTTACTAAGGACTGTGCAACTAGCTCTTAGCACATACATTCTAAAGGCTGTTAGGGTCTCATTTATACAATTCAGCGTTTAATGTCAGTGATCTACTTATCAAGCAGTATAGTTAAGGGTAAATAGTGTTCAAGACTTCCATATGAAGTCTAAAATCTTAAAGTGCATATAAAAAAAGTTCTTAAGCATCATCATATCATCACAGAAAGATGCAATCTTGTGTACTTGAACTTTCAGAAAGCCTTTGACAAGATCCCTCCTCAAAGGCTCTTAAAGTAAGCAATTATGGGATAAGAAGGAAGGAGGTAATCTCATGGATCAGTAACTGGTTAAAAGACAAAAAACAAAGGGTTGGAATAAATGGTTAGTTTTTAGAATGGAGAGATGTAAATAGTGGTGTCCCCCAGGGATATGTACTGGGACCAGTGCTGTTCAACATATTCATAAATGATGTGGAAAAAAGGTAAACAGTAAGGTAGAAAAATTTGCAGCAATTCAAAACTACTCAAGATAGTTAAGCCCAAAGCAGACTGTGAAGAGTTTCAAAGGGATCTCACAAAACTGGGCAACAAAATGCCAGATGAAATTCAGTGTTGGTAAGTCCAAGGTCATGCACATTGGAAAGCATAATCCCAGCTATACATATAAAATGATGGGGTCTAAATTAGCTGTTACCACTCAAGAAAAAGATCTTGGAGTTGTTGTGGATAGTTCTCTGAAAACATCCACTCTGTATGCAGCAGCAGTCAAAAATAGCCAACAATGTTAGGAACCATTAGGAAAGGGATAGATAAAATGACAGAAAATATTATAATGCTACTGTATAAATCCAGGGTACACCCACACCTTGAATACTGCATACACTGCTAGTCACCCCATCTCAAAAGAGATATGTTGGAATTGAAAAAGGTACAGAAAAGGGCAACAAAAATTGAGGGGTATGGAACAGCTTCCACATGAGGAGAGATTAAAAAGTCTGGCACTTTTCAGCTTGGAAAAGAGACAACTAAGGGGATATGATAGAGGTCTAAAATCGTGACTGGTGTGGAGAAAAAGTGTTATTTACTCCTTCTCCTAACACGAGAACCAGGGTTCACCCAATGAAATTAATAGGCAGCAGGTTTAAAACAAACAAAAGGAAGTACTTCTTCACACAATGCAGTGTCAACCTGTGGAACTCCTTGTCAGTGTATGTTGTGAAGGCCAAAACTATAACTGGGTTTAAAAAAAAAAACTAGAAAAGTTCATGGAGATTAGGTCCATCAATAGCTATTAGCCAAGATGCTCAGGGATGCAACCGCCTGCTTTGATTGCCACAAGCTAGGCGTGGACAATGGGATGGATCACTCGATGAGTGCCTGTTCTTTTCATTCTTTCTGAAGCATTTGGCATTGGCAGCTGTCAGAAGACAGGATACTGGGCTAGATGGACCCTTGGTCTGACCAGTTTGGCCATTCTTACGTTGTTACTGCTTTCTTAATTCTGACTTGACCTTACCTAGATCACAGCAAGATCTGAGAGCACTGCAAATTGAGAGCACTTTCAATGAGAGATGGAGTTGTTTGTGTCAATGAAAAGCACCTCCTATAAATGAGGCTGATATTGAAGGACTCCAGAGGTGGGGGAGGTTAGATCCTTAATATTCTGGGTGCATTATGAATGAGAAAGTAATGCGAAGGGAGTTGCAAAGGAAATTAAAAGTTAACACAGAACCTGCACTTAACTTGCTTGTGTAGTGCTTGGAGAGATCCAGTCACTGCTGATCTCAAGTAGGCATGCTGCAATATCTGGACACCACAATAGAGCATAATAGAGATCAATATAATTTGGTTTATATCTAAAAGAAAAATTCCATGTTTTTGCAGAGGCCTTTTCATTATTGATGATAAGAGGGTCCTTCGACAGATAACAATGAATGACCTTCCTGTCGGCAGATCAGTGGATGAAACACTTCGTCTAGTACAAGCATTCCAGTACACTGACAAACATGGAGAAGGTGCCTGTTTTCAATATTTTGGCAATGGGAATTATGCTGAGGTTTTATTTAGTTTGGGAGGTGTATTTTTAGCTATTAGGGAGCAAGGCATACCACAACATTTGATAGCTTCGTGGCTGTTATTGTGCAAAGTTTTTTGTTCCCCTCATTCAAGATTCAATGGACCTGCTTCTGCCCTGCCTTGCACTTAGTGTAGTGTCCAAAGAGAATGCAAAGTGGTTGTAACATTATTAAATCAAAACAGTAGCATTTACACTCATTTTCCACTCATAAGCATAAGCAACTGCACAAAGTATGAGGCAGTGAAGAATCGGGCTCAGTATTTTAATACATTTGGACAATCTGCAGCTGATTCAAGAGGCACTGCTAGTGTAATCTTAATGTTTGGTTGGGGTTTTTTTGTTTTGGTTGGGGTTGTTTTTTTGGAGGGGGCTGGTGTCACAAAATAGATACAGTACTTCGAGTCAGTGAAAAGCATCCCCGAAAATGGGGTTGGGTTCGGTGCCCAGTGTAATGAAGACTGCATATTCCTACCTCTTCTCTTAAAGTAAATTATTCTTAGCTGGTGTAAACTGGCATAGCTCCATTGACTTCAGCTTTTTACCTTGACTTCAGGGAGCTGTGCCAAATTACACCAGCTGAGGATTTGGCCCACAGTAAGCTATTCAACTTTAATAATTAACTCATGTAGTCAGCTGGCTAATCTTCCTGCTCTCAATTTAAAGTGTTGGTGTTTAAAAGCAAACCTATGGAAAGTGACACAGCTGCAATTCGTTCTAGGGTTGTCTACAGGGCGCGGTGATGCACACTGTAGGGGTGTGCTTTCTGAAGCGCAGTAATGTGTGGCACATCAACTGGTCTGCGTAGATCCTGATGGTGCGCCTGCCAGGTTCCCTCGTGTGCTTTAACGTAGTGCAGTTTGAAACATGTTAGCATGTAATGTAACATTATCTGTATGAACAGCTCTATTTCGCAATTCAGAATTGGAAAAAAAACAAATTCTGATACTTAAAAGCAATGACCGTTTTCATGAAGGAGATAAAGTCCTTTTGGTTCAGCTTCAAATAAAGCTATATCTCACCTTACGCAATACTGGACTCTCCCTGTGAGGCACGTGGAATCCTGTTGGGTTTTGCTGGATTTCTGTGGCAGTACATATCTAGTTCATTGGACTCTGCGCAAAGGCTAGGATGAAGAATCCTCCAAGGTTTTTATTATGTTCACCACACTTCAGCTGGCAGCTCTGTCTGCAGGGGATAAAATGCCTGTGCTACTGTTGTGTAATCCCAGCCGTGCAGGCAGATCCTGGAGCCTCATGGAAGCCAATGCAAGTCTGCCTGGGCACAAGGTCCGCCCACCCATATGAAGTTGCAGGATCAGCTCCCTGGTCTCCTAAAGCGTCTCACCTAGGTTGTACGTGAACAACTGAGCAATTGCAGGAATGGCAAATTTTTATTTTGATCACCCTAATCCTTTGACTTCCTAAGCAGGGTATCAAACAAAACAGTTGCTTGCTTGAGAGAGCTTTAATTTTTCTTCATTGCCACGGTACTGCTTGCCTCCTGGCATTAGTTCTAAAGAAAGTTATACCTGTCTCCATTTCCACCTGATGGAATTGTTGCTCTTATCTTGGCGCCATATGTCCTCGTGGAATAGGGATTCATCTTCAGAACGGGAGGTACTATTCCTTTGCCAGTAAATTGACAAGTAGACAGTAAACAGTGAAATCAAAACATACTCTACCAAGCAAGGATTTTTTTAGTGAATGGAACAATCCACCTGCCCTGCTAGTAGTGTCAATATGAATGTTTTAGGGATACTGTCTGATGAATAAGCACGTAACATATTTGCAGATGTTTACATGTGGCACCTTCTTGTTATATTTCTTAAAATTCAGAGATTAGTTTTTCAAGAGAATGGCCAGAAACCCAAATAAATGAGAACAATAATTTCTTTTCTACTAAGTTAATTTCATTTTTGCTTTTTTTTCCAGTTTGCCCTGCTGGTTGGAAACCTGGCAGTGAAACAGTAAGTCCGTATTTATATTCAGCATGCATTCGTTATTTTGCATGATTAAATAAAATGAGGGACCCGATCCTATCTCCACTGAAGGCAAAAGCAAAATTCTCATTAATTTGAATGGAAGCACAATATCAGGCCCTGTGCATTGTGATATTTTTATAAGTTCTTAATCTGTTGTCATTGGAATTTTGAGTGATTTATTACAGTATATCATGTTTGCAGTATTGCATTTTTTCATGCAGGAAAAAAGCTAATCTTTTCACATCAGGAGTTTCCTTCTCCGTCAACTTTCCAATGTATGATCAAAACCTCAAGCACAGCAAGTTAACTAGAGGGAGAATTTCCCTCCCATCCTGCAACACAGGTCAAGAGAGAGTTGGAAGTTCCCTGAGGAAGGGGCTATCTTCTCTATGTCTTACCTGTACAGTGCCTAACATAATGGAGACTTGATCCTTGATTGGGGTTCCTAGGCAGTTCCTCAGTATAAATAATCTCACTTCTCAGGCGATGTATAATTGCCCACATTTGGGCAAAGCACCCTACCACTATTAGAATTGTAAAATGGAATGCATTTTGCAGCACAGTATCTCTTCTTTTGTTTCTTCACACTAACAAGATTATGATCCAAAGAGCAAGGGCCCAGTTCAATGCCCACTGGAGCAACTGAATTCAGTGTACGTTAAATCAGGCCCCAATAGAACAAAGAAAATATTTTTCTAAGGCTATGTCTACACACACATCTTGTGTTGGCGTAATGTGTCACTCATGTGGTGTTAATAAACCACCCCCCCTGCGCGACATAAGCGCTTGTGTGCACAGCACTTTGTCCGCAGGAGAGGTTATGCCGTTCACGGGGGTGGTTTTATTATTCCAATGGGAGAGCTCTTTCCTGTCGGCATAGAGCATCTTCACCAGACGTGCCAGTACATCAGCGCCGCTACAGCGGTGTACATGTAAGCATGCCCTAAGAAACTGGGCTACAGAAGGTTGCCAGCTACAATATTACATCATTGGCATTTATTGGAAGCTGCCCTTTTTTCTGCTGTTGCTTGTTTCAGCTGTTGGCACAAACAGCATTTGTAAAAAAAATTAAAATAAAAATAAATAAAAGGTGCCTTGAAAGAAATTCTAAAAGGTTTCAGTAGCAGCAAAAAATTGAAGTGGTCTCTGCACCTTTCCTTGAGTTGAATACATGAATACATGACAGCAGCAAATACCACATTTTGGCAGGGCCATGAAATGTGTTCGTTCATACAGACAATGGGCTTATTTATAAACAATACAATTTTCAGAATGCCAATAGGATGCAAGTGATTTTAACTGATATAGCATTATTAATAAACTGTGTTCTGGTAGCTTCTGGAGTTTCCAGCCAAGTTCAAGGTCCCATTGCGGTAGTCACTGTACTGACACACATTAAAAGACAGTCCCTAAATTGTATCTACATACAGGATCTCAAACAGTGCATGCAGAGAGCCAAAGGGTCTGTATAATCTCTAGTAAAAGTTGCAACTGGCAACATTGAAGTGGCTAGCTTTGCTGCAGAGCAGCAGACCTCTGTATTACAGTGCGAAACAAGCAGACGCTGAGAATTACATTCATGGGCTAGTTGAGATTTGTCTTAGTGGGGAAAACTGGCTCTTCAGATTTTATGGTGAAAGCAGGTTATAGGATGACATATGTGTGGCATTGGAAATCATGCATTCCACTACCCTGGCTAAACTGAATAATCTGTCCATTAGCAGCTGACAAGTGAGCGATTTCCCGTTCTGAGAAGGGTCAAGCCTATGAATACACTTAATAAAAGGGAGACCCGTTGATAGCAGTAATAGATTACTACTTTATAGCATCTGCTGTTTCTGTACGCCTGTTGCTGACAGCTGACTCATTGCTGAGAATATCAGGCCTGAATAAATGTATAGCACTGACGTAAATACAAATAAGTTCTCTCTGCTTTCTGTGCAAAAGCTGTAGTGCACTTAAACAGCAGAATAGTTCTGCAAAGCACTCTTCAGAATATATTAACATCTGTAGCCATGCCTTCTAAATGTGTTTGATTTAATTAGATCAAACCCGAAGATGCCATGAGAGCGTGGTGGCCAAGACAAGAGCTGTAAGTAAACTCTGAGGCACTTGAGTACAGATGTTAATTTATGGAAATAATTCTAAGTTCATTTATGGGGAAAATCAGAGTAGAGTACATTCTTTCAACCAGGCAGACTCTGTTTCTTTCTCGAACTCCACTTCCTACTGCCCTCCACTGTTTAGTGTTCATTAAAGATAAGCAGTAACCTTAGATATGAACAGGTGAAAGGTAATTTCTCGATGTAGTTTGTGACCATTAATGCCAGAATATGAAGTAGATAATATTTGTTCCTTTTGTTTTTAGACCAACACTTTCACTTTCTTTCTCACACAGATAATCCCAGATCCAGCTGGAAAACTGAAGTATTTTGATAAACTAAACTGAAACTTGCTTCTACTGAGCTACACAAGTTACATGCAACTTCAAGTTGTCAATAAAATTCCATTAATTTTGTTATTTCCATGAGTTTGGCTGATTTATAGTGGCTACCAATTGTATTTGCTTTCTCAAAATACAGGTATTCACTGTGCAGAGATCACCAGTAGCAGAAAGAGCTGACACAATTGGTCTTCTAGGGCCTCCTAAAAGGAGGCTAAGAATTTGAGCTTGAGTTTATCCCATTCCATCTAGTCAAGAGTTCATATGTTTAGTGCATAATGCACTGCTATGATACTATGTAAGCAGGGAAATTGCACTTTTTAATCTTCAGTTACTTGCATCCTCTTAAAAATATAGATAGATATAGTACATCATTTCCTTAGCTATATGGACTTAGCTTTAGGAATCTCATTTTGGATAGATCACTTAATTTCCACAAAAGCTTAATCCATAAAATCCTTTATGCTTTTGCTTCTTTTTCAAAAAGATACCAGAATTTCCCTCCCAGTGGTTTTCTATTAAGCCCCAACTTTCTATTTTTGATATTTTAGAAGCTGTAGCTGAGAAATTGCCACCTGCCAATTGTTCACTATGAGTCAGAGACCATATTCCACAATTTATACAATGAGCTGTAATGAAGTCTGAAGCCAGGAATACAGTTCAAAGGAGTTAAACTAAAATTCCTCTTTGTCTGAAGTTGGAAAACATTTTAGTTTTTCTTCAGTCTAACATTAAGAACCAGATTCTCAGCAAGTGTCAGTCAGCATAGTTCAACTGAAATAAATGGAGCTACACAACTTTTAGAAAAAGATCTGGTTAACTTAACTTTTTTTCTAACACTTAAAACTTTTGGGGTACATGCTAATATAAAAGGAAGATTGTAGTGTATTTAAAATTCCCATAGTCTGTGGATGATCCTCTTTTCACACTATGACCTGAATCTTTTTCCTGTTCCTCTCCCAACAGTTTTCATTGCTCTTAATTTAGAGCAGGAGAATTGTGGAGTCTTCTCCAAGACCAGCATTTCTGTGCCAAATGGATTGGATAATATTAGCCATCATAAACCTTTGGGGTTCATGTGCACGCATTTGTTCCTACAAGAGACAAGAACATCACCTCTAAAACATGCTTGATCACCACCAGAACCTGAAATTCCTCCTAAATGCACATTCTCTGCATGGGTGCTCTTCCCACACTTTGATCTCTTTAACATAAGGTCATTCATGAACCAAAAAAAAAGATACAACATTGTGTGCAGTCAGTAAAGTAGCATCTGATATTATGAATAGTGTCCACCTCTCTTCCTAAAAATCGTAGTGTGATCCTTGAAAGAGTAAAAAGTGACTTTCTACATTGCCACGGAAGCTTATTATTCTTATACAGTGTCATGTTAGAATTTGATTTTTTCATATCTACAGAATGATGATGAGGCAGCCTCCCGGGCCCTGGACATCTGGATGGAATTTAATTTCACCAAACTATACAATACACTGCTCTCACCAGTGTAAATTTCTTAGATTGGGTGAACTTTTCTGGGAAGTGAACAGGTATTCATGTAGCACCTAGCACAATCGGGACTCCATCCTGTGCAAAGCCTCTGGGTGCTGTTGCAACGTAAATAAATACATTCTGGCAGGTAAAACAACCCCGCAGCAAACAAAACTTCTCCAATCCTCAACTCAGTTTCTCCCCAGATGTCTGGGAGAGAAGAGCAGCCTTGTGCCGTGGCTAAAGGCTAACATCGCCGAGATACAGTGTACAAGACGGGAGGGAATTCAAAAGCTGAGAATGTCTTGCGGCAGCCTCCTCATTTATAACAAGGGAGCTCCAACACATTGCTGACATCAAATATGGCTGAATTGCAGAGAGGGAGAAAAGCACACACACACTATCTCAGATCTGTTAGCCTTTGCCTGTGGCACAAGACTCATCACCAAGATATCTGGGGAGAAATGGGGCTGAGGACTGGTAATGTTTTGTTCGCAGAGGGTTTGTTTTATCTGCCAGTATCTATTATTTATTGGTTAGCCATTGCAGATGCTGGAGCACCATGTGATGTATTCCCAGTCCGAAGACTCTCTTTATAAAAAGATCATAACATTTTGTATTAGTTTCAAGCTTCCATGTGCTTGATAATCATAGAATATCAGGGTTGGAAGGGACCTCAGGAGGTCATCTAGTCCAACCCCCTGCTCAAAAGCAGGACCCATCCCCAATTAAATCATCCCAGCCTGGGATGATTTAATTGGGGATGGGTCCTGCTTTTGAGCAGGGGGTTGGACTAGATGACCTCCTGAGGTCCCTTCCAACCCTGATATTCTATGATTCTATGTGATCTGTGTGGGCAATCCCCTATAAGGCACATTACAACAAAACAAACTAAACAACAAAAGCATGCCTAACACTGATAAGGGTTACATCAGAGGGAAAAGGTCACACTTTTCATCAGCCCAAAAATAATTTGCAGTTGACCATGGCAGCTCCTGGCATCCACCAGTAGCCCAGAATTCAAAATGGATCTAATTTGTGATCATGTATTACAAAATGGTGGCTGCCCTCCTTCACTCAGAAGATATATTCATACCAGTATAAGTTTTACAAAAACTAGACAAGCCATTTACAACACAAACTTTTTGCTTCTCTACAAAGGAAAAAGGACACTAAACTATCTAAACTGCTACATGCCACAAGGAGCCACAACAGTAGTTCCCTTAACCCACCCAACAATATTGTTAATCTTTCCAGCTATACTCTTAGCCCGGCAGAAGAGTCTGTCCTATCTCAGGGCCTCTCCTTCTGCCCCTCCACCCCCACGAACATGATACAGTTCTATGGTGACCTAGAATCCTACTTTCAACGTCTCCAACTCAAAGAATATTTCCAACACACCTCTGAACAACATACTAACCCACAGAATCCTTCTCCCTACCACCACTACAAAAAGAAGGATTCTGTGTGGACTCCTCCTGAAGGTCGAAACAACAGACTGGACTTCTACATAAATTGCTTCCGTCAACGTGCACAGGCTGAAATTGTGGAAAAGCAGCATCACTTGCCTCATAACCTCAGCCGTGCTGAACACAATGCCATCCACAGCCTCAGGAACACCTCTGACATCATAATCAAAAAGGCTGACAAAGGAGGTGCTGTCGTCATCATGAATAAGTTGGAATATGAACAAGAGGCTGCTAGGCAGCTCTCTAACTCCACATTCTACAGGCCATTATCCTCTGATCCCACTGAGGATTACCAAAAGAAACTGCACCATCTGCTCAAGAAACTCCCTGAAAAAGCACAGGAACAGATCTGTGCAGACACACCCCTGGAACCCTGACCAGCGGTATTCTATCTGCTTCCCAAGATCCATAAACCTGGAAATCCTGGACGCCCCATCATCTCAGGCATTGGCACCCTGACAGCAGGATTGTCTGGCTATGTAGACTCCCTCTTCAGGCCCTACACTACCAGCACTCCCAGCTATCTTCGAGACACCACTGACTTCCTGAGGAAACTACAATCCATCGGTGTAGTTTCCTGAAAACACCATCTTGGCCACTGTGGATGTAGAAGCCCTCTACACCAACATTCCACACAAAGATGGACTAGAAGCCATCAGGAAGAGTATCCCCGATAATGTCACGGCAAACCTGATGGCTGAACTTTGTGACTTTGTCCTTACCCATAACTATTTTACATTTGGGGACAATGTATACCTTCAAATCAGCGGCACTGCTATGGGTACCCGCATGGCCCCACAGTATGCCAACATTTTTATGGCTGACTTAGAACAACACTTCCTCAGCTCTCGTCCCCTGATGCCCCTACTCTACTTGCACTACATTGATGACCTCTTCATCATCTGGACCCATGGAAAAGAAGTTCTTGAGGAATTCCACCATGATTTCAACAATTTCCATCCCACCATCAACCTCAGCCTAGACCAATCCACACAAGCGGTCCATTTCCTACTCTACTAATAAGTGATGGTCACATAAACACCACCCTATACCGGAAACCTACTGACCGCTATTCCTACCTACATGCCTCCAGTTTCCATCCAGGACACATCACATGATCCATTGTCTACAGCCAAGCTCTACGATACAACCGCGTTTGCTCCAATCCCTCAGACAGAGACAAACACAAGATCTCTATCAAGCATTCTTAAAACTACAATACCTACCTGCTGAAGTGAAAAACAGATTGACAGAGCCAGAAGAGTACCCAGAAGTCACCTACTACAGGACAGGCCCAACAAAGAAAATAACAGACTGCCACTAGCCATCACCTTCAGCCCCCAACTAAAACCCCTCCAGCACATCATCAAAGATTTACAACCTATCCTGAAAAATGATCCCTCACTCTCACAGATCTTGGGAGACAGACCAGTCCTCGCTTACAGACAGCCCCCCAACCTGAAGCAAATATTTTCCAGCAACCACACACCACACAACAAAAACACTAACCCAGGAACCTATTCTTGCAACAAAGCCCAACGCAAACTCTGTCCACATATTTATTCAAGTGACACCATCATAGGACCTAATCACATTAGCCATGCCATCAGGGGCTCGTTCACCTGCACATCTATCACTGTGATATATGCCATCATGTGCCAGCAATGCCCCTCTGCCATGTACATTGGCCAAACGGGACAGTCTATGCAAAAGAATAAATGGACACAAATCTGACATCAGGAATCATAACATTCAAAAACCCGTAGGAGAACACTTCAACCTCTCTGGCCACTCAGTAAAAGATTTAAGGGTGGCAATTTTGCAACAGAAAAGCTTCAAAAACAGACTCCAACGAGAAACTGCTGAGCTTGAATTTAATATGCAAACTAGATACCATTAACTTGGGTTTGAATAGAGACTGGGAGTGGCTGGGTCATTACACATATTGAATCTATTTCCCTAAAGTTAAGTATCCTCTCACCTTCTTTTCAACTGTCTAAATGGGCCATCTTGATTATCACTACAAAAGTTTTTTTCTTCTGCTGATAATAGCTCATCTTAACTAATTAGCCTCTCACAGTTTGTATGGCAACTTCCAACTTATCTGTATGTATATTTATATTTCTTCTTACTATATGTTCCATTCTATGCATCGGATGAAGTGGGCTGTAACCCAAGAAAGCTTATACTCTAATAAATTTGTTAGCCTCTAAGGTGCCACAAGTACTCCTATTCTTTTTGCTGAAACGAGCCTTCATAGTTACTTTGAGGTAACAGCTGATTGGAGTACATCTCTAAGTCAAAAGCCCCATGAACTTGGCACACAGCGCTTCCACTACTATGCATTCGACCAATGTGTACAAGTAGTTCAAATTGTTTCTCCCCATAAGCATTACCTTGCCATTAGTGAATTTCATCTGTAATTGTGTTGCCCATTTCCCTGGTGCTGGGTAAATCTTAAGTTATTTGCTTGATTCTGAGCTAACTCAAGCAAACGTGTTATCCACAAATTTTGCAACTTCACAGAATCATTAAATAGCTACTCCTAGTGCAGAGCCTTAGGACACCTCATTAGTAAACTCGTGTCATGAAAACTGAATATTTATTCCTAGTTTTGTTCTCTCAACTAATTTTTAATCCATGACAAAATGCCACCTGTGATGGGTTGCCCCACTTTAAGGTGCCCCCTTATATATACTGGGATGCCACTGAGCCCGTCTGGGCCCCTTTTACCCTGTCTTGCTGAGCCAGGCTCTTAAGCCTCCTCTAGCACACAGGACCACACTCAGCTGCAGAAAGACACAGACACTGAGATCAGCTCTGGGAAGACTCAACTTAAAGGACTTGCACCAGCACTCAGGTGCCCACCTCCCTTGGAGTGCAGACCCAAAGTTATATTGTCTTGCGCAGAAAAATCTGCACAGTGCAAGCTCAAAAATTCGCCCTCTCCCTCAATGTGAAGAGAGGTATTGACAACTTCTTCCCCACTCCCTCCAGTTAGAAATTTCACAAATTGGGTTTAATAATAAACTAAACAAATTTATTAACTATAAAAGGCAGATTATAAGGGATAGCAAACAGAACAAAGCAGATTACTGAGGCAAATAAAATAAAACATGCATACTAAGCTTAAGATCTTAAAGAGACTGGTTTCAAGAAGTAATTTGTCACCCTAAATGTTATTTTAGGCAAGTTGCAGAGTTTCTGTAGCTTAGAGTTCCAGTCATTTTTTCTTACAGACTGGAACTCTGTCTCAGTCTGGACTCACCCTTGCCTTTCCCCTCAGGTTAGTTCCTTTGTCCCTTCAGGTACTTTCAGCAGTCTTTCTTCTTGGGTAGACAGTGGAGGAGAGTCAAGATTAACCCCCTCTCCAGCCATAAAAAGGCTTTACCTAAAGCAAGAAACCTTTGTTTGATCCCCATCCCCTACAGAGGAAAAGTACTAGCAGTGTCCAAGGTGGTATTATGTAGCTGGTTATCTTATCACCTGACCTGGTAGTGTCACAGCTATGTCCCAAGATGCCTCTCAGGAAGGAGAGAGATTAGTATCTTCACAGTCTTATTGTTTCTTCCTAATGGGCCATCAAGGCTGTGATGGCCAGGTGTCTGGTGGGTGTCTCGCAAATACACACCCAATTGCAACTGTTACATAGTCAATATTCCTAACTTTAGATACAGAAATGATACATGCATACAAATTGGATAATCATGTTCAGTAAATCACAACCTTTCCAGTGATACCTTCCAATGATGGCCATCTTGCATAAAATGCTTCTTAGTTATACATATCATAAACATATTTCTATGAAGAACATGGGGTGTAATGTCACACCACCTACCGCTCCCCTGTGATTAGTTACCTTAATATCCATCACAAGAGCCTTTAGCAAGTCAACTACCTTAAAGCAAAGCAAAAAAAAAAATTTAAAAATTTAAAAAATTTAAATTTAAAATTTAAAAGTGGTCCCATGCTATCCAGTGGGGAGGGAGGCCACTCTCCCTCACTGTGTCAGGCAACAGTAGATGGGCTCATGCCCCACTGGTTAGGACCAAGTAATCATCAGTCTATGGCTCTCAGCCTCCTGGCAGGGCACACAACAGTTAACAGTCTGGGCTCTGACCCCCTGGGGAGCACAAAGCAATAAGTAATTGTTAGTCCTAGTCATAGAATCATAGAATATCAGGGTTGGAAGGGACCTCAGGAGGTCATCTAGTCCAACCCCCTGCTCAAGGCAGGACCGATCCCCAATTAAATCATCCCAGCCAGGGCGGCTTTGTCAAGCCTGATCTTAAAAACTTCTAAGGAAGGAGATTCCACCACCTTCCTAGGTAACGCATTCCAGTGTTTCACCACCCTTGTAGTGAAAAAGTTTTTCCTAATATCCAACCTAAATCTCCCCCACTGCAACTTGAGACCATTATTCCTTGTTCTGTCATCTGCTACCACTGAGAACAGTCTAGATCCATCCTCTTTGGAACCCCCTTTCAGGTAGTTGAAAGCAGCTATCAAATCCCCCCTCATTCTTCTCTTCTGTAGACTAAACATCCCCAGTTCCCTCAGCCTCTCCTTATAACTCATGTGTTCCAGTCCCCTAATCATTTTTGTTGCCCTCCACTGGACTCTTTCCAATTTTTCCACATCCTTCTTGTAGTGTGGGGCCCAAAACTGGACACAGTACTCCAGATGAGGCCTCACCAGTGTCGAATACAGGGGAACGATCACGTCCCTTGATCTGCTGGCAATGCCCCTTCTTATACATCCCAAAATGCCATTGGCCTTCTAGTCAGGAGAATCAGGACTCACAGCAAACAACGGTCTGTGGTTCTGGCCCTCTGAGTGGGGCAGAGCAATGAGCAGTTTTTAGCCCCAGCCTCCTGGCTAGGGCAGGCAGCAATATAAGTCTATACAAGGCCTTCTGGCCTCAGGTGAGTAGGCTGCCACCCCAGGGGTGGGGCTGGTGGCAGGGGGATCCCAGCCCACCCTACTCCACCGGGTCCCAGCCCAGGGCCTTATTAGTGGAAGGTGGTCGCACTATGGGGTCAGCAGAGAAATCACCAAAACACGCTGCCTCACTTCCCGGCAGCACAACTGGACTGAAGTCTGGTTCCCCTGCGCTATTTCCTCCCCCACTTAGTTCGTGACGCTCCATCGAGCATGGGCTATGTGTTGCCACCGCACAGTCATGCAGTGGCCGCTTCAGCCACTCCTCGGTGCCCTCTGCCTCTTTGTTCACAGGGTGCTGGTCAGCTCAGCTGTTAGTCTGGGATCCTGTAGGGGTTGCAGCTCCCAGAAAGAGATATCTGCTCCCTCTAGTGCTCCAGAGCTGTCCTCCTATATTTCCTGTCCTCTCCCGGTACTTCCAGCTGGAGGATGGGGCACATTTGGCTCTCCCCATCAGAGGGAGGGGAGTGGTCCCTCACTATCCAGTCCAGAGGGAGGCCATTCTGCCTCACTACACTGTACTATACAATAGCTCTTATTGAACGTAGCTATACCAAAGGAAATGCAATACAGACAAAAATGAAGGACTGTAATGCTGCAATAAAGAAGAATGATAGCAGGAAGTATGTAGTAGCTTTTAAAAAACAAAAGTTCTTGTCAATATGAATTAATTTTATTAAACAATACACTAATGATTACAGTAACTTGTTCCCCTAAGGACTATTAGCAGTGTATTTGCTATTACTATCATTAGGCCTGTCTGGAATTGGTAGTCATTTTAAAGTAGGGATGAGGGCTATATTTTGGTCATTTAGTTGCGATAAATATTTTATTATACAAAATAATGTAACATTTTTAACTAATGTGAAATTCAGTTTTTGCAACATCAAATATATCTTTTACAACATTATACACAGGATTTAACTCCATATAAGTTGATCTCATATGTGCTTGTATATAAACACATACATTAACATGACATGCAAATTGTAACAAATTTCTTCTAAACAGGTAAGCTTCAGCAGGCCTAGAGTCAGAGATGGAAATACATCTCACAGATGGTTTCAGAGTAACAGCCGTGTTAATCTGTATTCGCAAAAAGAAAAGGAGTACTTGTGGCACCTTAGAGACTAACCAATTTATTTGAGCATAAGCATCCGATGAAGTGAGGTGTAGCTCACAAAAGCTTATGCTCAAATAAATTGGTTAGTCTCTAAGGTGCCACAAGTACTCCTCATCTCACAGATGAACTCTGAATACATGCTACCCTACTAATATGCTGAACAAGAACAAGTCTAGAGACAACCACACTTCCTGACAAAACTGAAATAACAAGATACACAAATAACGTATTTCCATTAGTTTATTTGTTAATTACAGTATACACATGGTTATTCATACATGTCTATCATTACTCTGATTGGGGTACATCTCTAAGTCAAAGTCACCAGGAATTTTATGCACACACAGGGCTTCCACACTTATGCCTTCCATTCTATTCTGCATTTGCTCGGTTGGCTTTCTGGACTTTGGCCACAGCTACGGAGGGCAGTTTTCCATTTTTTGTTTTAAAAAATTACGCTAGAGGTGAAGTTGGAAAATACGGTGCTTTATGTATATAGAGTTGCTGCTAAAAGAAAAGGATGGGGACAGGATTGGGTAGCCACTTTAACTCAGCACTGTTATGCAAGGAACAGGATTACTGTACCAAAGTTGAAATGTAAGAAGTAGGGGGCTACTGATAGGTCAGATACAGGTAGCTCTGAATTCTCAGCTTCACTACTTATTTTTTGACATCCACCCATGCTCCCTCTTATGAGGGAGGGAAACACTGGGAGAGAATTTCAGATGGACTTCTGGATAGATCAAACATATTAATTTAGAAAGGGTCCATATATATCAGGGGTTCTCAAACTAGGGGTTGTGACCTCAGAGAGGGTCGCAAGGTTATTACATGGGGGGTCGCGAACTGTTAGCCTCCACCCCCCAAAACCCTGCTTTACCTCCACCATTTATACTAGTGTAAATATAAAAAATGTATTTTTAATTTATGGGGGGGGTCACACTCGGAGGTTTGCTGTTTGAAAGGGGTCACCAGTGCAAAAGTTTGAGAACCACTGATGTATATCTTATTGCCCTCCTGTCTGGAATGCAAAATGGAAGACAATAGGAAATATGTACAGTATCACAACTGATAAAAAGTATTAAATATCACCATATTGTCATAACTTAAAGTTTCAACAGAAAGTTTGGCTGAAAAGTTAGAAGTTCTATATAGGCAAAAGGTAGCTAACTCTACCCATAACTCATTCTAGATAGTGTCAGATGGCATCAGTCCCCTCAACATTTCTGGAGAAGTTGTCTAACCCTATCTTTACACAAAAAGAACAGCTTGGAGGGGAATGACCAAGAGGTAACTGTGACAGACTGTACCACTTTTACCAAATTATGATAAATTTTATTCAAAGTATGCCTTGTGAGGTTGTAGCCAGACAGCCAGCACCACCACCCCTCCCCTCCCCCGCCCAGACCAGCATTGCTGGAAACACAGGAGGAAGCAGGAACAGGGCACTTAACATATATTCCAGCACAGCCTTTGAAGCTGTGAAAGCACAGGTGTGCTGCTACAATGTGCCTCTGGGAGCAGATACGACGATTAAGCTCACAGCAGGCAGAGGCCCTGTGACAGACATGGCTCTTAGCCCCTACTAAATAGCGTGATGCACACACACCAACATCCTAGGTGGGAAAATATTTACCCTGATAAAAGAAATGTCCAGTAGTCGAAACTTATTGTTTCTCTCCTTTGCAAGTGTAAACTACTCTTGCGAAAGCTGGCGTCAGACCAGCCTCAATTTGGCATAAGAAAGGAGAAAGAGAATAAAGGAGCACAGAGGTATAAGTAGGGGACCTACAGCACCATGATTTTTGAGTGCTTTTCATTATCTATCTGCTGGTCAGATAAGTGACAGCCTCCCAAGGCTTCTGCAGCTAAGAGGGTCCCTACGCCTTGTCCCTTATTCGTCTTTCCGCGGAATTGAGTGACCGATCCTGGCTTGGCACCGCTGGAATCGAGAGATGCAGGGAGGGTAAGAAGCACCCACACCTGATCTCCTATCTTTAGTGTACACATATTTTGAAATAGAGCTCTATACTTTGTTTTCTTTCTTTGGGATTGTGGCTTCAGTTTTGTAACTTGTTTGTGTGTGTAACATCTCTACATTTAAATAAGTAGGCACTAGCAATTTTGTAACCACATGATTAGAATCTAGCTTAATAAATTTTGGTAACCATTTATGCATAAGCCTGACTTGTTTTCTCTGGTTTACTGTAAAGCAGCCAACACAATTAAAGAACCTCAGCCGTTTTGGCTCTAAAGCCTGGCCATTAGGTGAGAGTACTAAGAGCCTAGCGTTGAGTTGTGCCGCCTCCACGGGGCAAACTCTTGGGGCACCTGTCAGTCAATCCTGGCTGCCCGCTGCGAAGGAGCTCTGAGCTCTAGCAGTTAAAGTCACGGGTGGTTAGGACCTTGGGGCATCCGTCAGCCTAGCCCGGGCTGCCCGCCGCGAAGGGACAGTGCGTCCTAGCGGTTAAAGTCACGGATGGTATAAACGGGCATAGCTGGCACCTCACCAAACATCCTTGGCTGTCGGCTAACAGAGGTATCATTTGAAAACTCATAATTTGTTGATCATTATTATCCTGGTAAAATATGTGTGACAACATTGTATGTAGAGGTATGAGATTCTACTGTAGAATTCTGGATTCTACTAAGGCATATTCCAATTCTGGGGTAGCAGCCCAAACCAGTTCCTCAGAGACAACCATGCCTCAGCCAGTGTCCACAAAATCAGATAAACAATCACCTGGTTAAGTGGCCATTCTTTGACAGAAAGAGGTGTGTGAGCAATAAATTTACATCTTGGCAAACAGACTTGCTGCCGCCTAAGCCCCAGCTGGGGATGATTCTCAAAGAAGAGAAATGCTGTAAGGGAGAACAGAGGACACAAATCCTCCTTCTGTCAGCCTCTCTCTCTCTGCTCACGGCATCAATGACACATGAA
The DNA here is from genome assembly GCF_965140295.1 of Lepidochelys olivacea. Taxonomy (NCBI): domain Eukaryota; kingdom Metazoa; phylum Chordata; order Testudines; family Cheloniidae; genus Lepidochelys; species Lepidochelys olivacea. The sequence continues at coordinate 144,788,963 of NC_140411.1, forward strand.
GGAACACAGAACTGGGGGAGGGGTCCTGATTGAAGGAGTTCAGCCAGTAAAAGCATGTGATGAGAAAAACCTTTGCTTTGAATTCATTTAGCTCAGGGGTGGCCAACCTGTGGCTCCAGAGCCGCATGCGGCTCTTCAGACATTAATATGTGGCTCCTTCTATAGGCACCAACTCGGGCCTGGAGCTATGGGCGCCAATTTTTCTATGTGCCAGGGGGGTGCTCACTGCTCAACCCCTGGCTCTGCCACAGGCCCTGCGCCCACCCCATCCCTTCCCGCCCCCTCCCCTGAACCTGCTCTGCCCTCGCTCCTCCTACTCCCCTCCCAAAGCCTCCTGCATGCCACAAAACAGCTGATCAAGAGATGCAGGAAGGGAGGGGGAAGTGCTGATCAGCGGGGCTGCCGATGGGTGGGAGGCAGTGGGAGCGGGGTGAGGGAAGCTGATGGTGGGCTGCTGATGTATTACTGTGGCTCTTTGGTAATGTACATGGGTAAATTCTGGCTCCTTATCAGGCTCAGGATGGTCACCCCTGATTTAGCTTGTAAAGTTAGGTAGTCGTTTGCGTTTTGCCTTTTATTTCTTTCAGAGTAGCAGCCGTGTTAGTCTGTATCCACAAAAAAAAAAAAAGGAGTACTTGTGGCACCTTAGCGACTAACCAATTCTGACTTTTATGCCTCATTACTTGTAATCACAATCTATCTTTCTGTAGTTTACAAACTTGTTTTATTGTTTTATATAAATCAGTGTGTTTGCGTTGAAATGTTTGGGAACTTCATTTGAGATGACAGGGTTTGTGCATATCATTTTCTATTAGTAAAATGACAGACTTTCTATGAGCTTATACTGCACAGAAGGAAAGAGCTGGGCAGTGCAAGATGCATATTTCTGGAGACAAGTCTAGAACGGAGAATTTGCTGGTGTCACTCTGCAATATAATTCAGGAGTGACTGGCTAGAGCACTCATCTCATTCAGCTGCAAGTGACTTTGCATGCTAGAGGCTGTGTGTGAATAGACCAGGAGTGGTTGTTTCCACAGCAAAGCAGTGTGAAAGGCACCCCAGGTTGAAGAACTGAGGGGACACAGCTGTTCAGCAGTCCAGACTGTACCCTAGGGAATGTCACAGTAACACACTATACAGTTGAATTTTGTTTCCTTTTAATATTAATGGAAATGAGCTATATTAAATTCCTTTTAAAAACAATGGCCTGACTTTACTACAAGTGGAAGAGTTCACACCAGGATTCTGAATTTCTCAAATGTTTTTATCCTCAAATAAGATCCTACTATAGTGCTTAGTTCTATCAATGTATTCCCTTATTGATTGCTGAATCAGAGACCAAGATTACTTGCTTCTTCTAAGGGCTTCTCCAGATGGTGATGTAAATTTACACTCCAGCTTGCTGCACACTAAAATCGCTTTGTGGTAAGACTCTAGACTTGCTGATTTTTAAGGCCAGTGGGTACCATTAGATCATCTAGTCCGACTTCCTGGATAACACAGACCAAAGAATTTCACCCAGTTAACCCTGTATTGAGCACAATAACTTGTTTGACTAAAACATCTTTCAGAAAGGCATCCACTCTGGATTTGAAGACATCAAGAGAGGAAGAATCCCCCACCTCCCTTGGTAGTTTGTTCCAATGGTTAATCACCCTCACTCTTAAAAAATGGTGCCTTTTTTCTAATTTGAATTTTTGTGTATAACTTTCAGCCATTGGTTCTTGTTGTGCATTTCTCCACTAGATTAAAGAGCTCTTTCGTACCCAGGATTTTCTCCCTCATACACTGTAATCAAATCATCTCAATCTTTTTGATAAGCTAAACAAATTGAGCTATTTAAGTTTCTCTCTGTAAGGCATGCTTTTCAGTTTCCAAAATCATTTTTGTGGCTCTTTACCCCCTTTCCAATTTTTCAAAACTGATCATAGTATTCCAGAATTGGTCTCACTACTGCCATATACAGAGGTAAAATCACCTCCCCACTCTACTCGCTACTTCCCTGTTTATACACCCATGGATCCTATTAGCCCTTTTTGCCACATCACATTGGGATTTCATGTTGAATTGCTTGTCCACTATGACCCCTAAATACTTTTCAGTCACTACTTTCCAGGAATACAGGCCCCCATTCTGCAGGTATGGCCTGCACTTCTTGTTCCAAAATGTATGGCCTGGCATTTGGCTGTGTTAAAATGCATTTGTTTGAATAGGTCTAGCTTACAAAGTGATCCAGATTGCTTTGTATGACTGCCCTAACCTCATTAATTACCTCTCCACCAACCTTTGTGGCATCCACACATTTTATCAGCAGTGATTTTATATTTACTTCTGCATCATTGATGAAAAGCATCAGGCTAATACTGAGCCCTGCAGAATCCCACCAGAAAACTCCACACCTGATGATGATTCACCACTGACAACTTCTTTCTGAGACCCATCTGTTAGCCAGTTCTTAATCCATTTAATATGTGCTTTACTGGTATTGCATAGTGATAATTTTAAAATCAGCGTTGCATAGTACTAATCAAAAGTCTAATATTACATCTATTATCTATATTACTCTTTGGTGGCTCCCTTTCAGTAACTGCGTTTTACTGACTGGATGCGCTGTCTGTGTTTTGCCTCTGTTCCTTCTGATCTTCCTCGCTCGGTCTTGTCAAGGGTGTAACGTATATGCCAGTTTCTAGGCTGCATGCTTCCACATGAACTTTCCCTTTTCTTCTTTTGCTGCCATGCAAGAGGTTTTTCTAAGGTACTTAAGTGGAGATTGTTCCATCTTCCGCCACAGCTATCCCATCGTTGTTCTCAGCCAGATCTACATCTTCCCTTTGTAATCCATTTTATAGAGGTCCTATTATTTCTCTGAGACTTCAGCTGGTGTCAGAGTCCCTCTACAACGCTGCTTTCCAATTCATACATACAAAATAATCCTTTGGTGCAGTGCTTCATTATTGCCCACCTTAGTACCAACAAAAAACAGTATATGGTCCAGCTGAGGATTCTTTTTTCTAGCAATACTCTCTCATCTGGTTGGAATCTTTCTGGGTCCGAGAACACAGCTATCTTTCCACCTCAGGACCTGGCCTGTAAGCTGCTCAACAGGGTCACTGGGCCCTGACTTCTGCATGGATCAGCTCAATCCACTTGCTGTTCTAGCAGCCTCCACACAAAGCTGGTACCTAATGCTCTGTTCTAAAAAGCCTGCCTTCCCCTCCACACGTACACAACACCCTGCCAATAGCATCTGTACTGTATTTAGCCTAAAAGCTTTCGGGAATAATTCTCTCAGGAATTTGCCCTAGTCATCTTGTGTTTACTGAACCACTTATATAAAAGAATACAAAAAGGAGTATATGGTACTGGTGGGATCTCCCACACACAAATATCTGTCAACTTCACATTTGGCCATTTCATTCATTGTAAAAATGAGTGTGTCCTCAAAAGAAACAGGAAACACAAATCATCAATTCTTCAAAACAAGGGCTGCAGCAACCTTGTGAGAGCCCATCAGCAGACAAATACACACCTGATTGCAAGGATTATGACACAGATGTGCACATCACACTGTCCTTCTGCTGCCCAGATGCACCTGTTCCCGAGAGGCTGATTTTAACTTAGACAGGACCCTGGGTCAGATTTGCACACAAATAATCAAACAGGATTTCAACATTTGCAGCCCTCATTTTAGAGAGATGATAGCTTTCCTGTATCAGGGACCATAACGAGAAGCACAAGTGTGTGTAGGACAGAAGAGATGGAAATGGTGACAAAATTGAGACTTCTCAATGGTAGTATCCCTTTAAAGTTTTCTGGACTATGTTTTTCAATCCCTCTTTGCTAACATGAACAGCCTGTCACAGCGGAATTTTAAGGTGGTATACATCTTAACTATGGAAGCTCTAAAGGGAGAGGAGAGGAGAAAGCTGTACAACATCACAGTCAGCCTACAGCTAGTTGTATAAATAGCGCTAAATGATTGTCTTTTTGTACAAAAACAGACCACTTTCCAATATGCCTACACCGATGACCACATCACGTAAAAGAGCAGGAATACCATCACTGATACATCGTGCATAGGAAGCTAGCAATCTTTGGCAGAGGTTTCTCCAAAGCTAACAATTTGCTATGGTGCTGCAGTAGTTTTCTCCACTTCTCTGGTTTCTTTCATGGCGGCACTGAAGTGCCGCTTCCCATCTAAATACAACATTGACTCTGAAATGACAGGAACAAAGAAAAGAGATAAGAGTGTTTTTAAAAAAATTATCACTTTAAAAATTCAGCCTCTAGAGTGTACTGGGCACTACACAGAAGACCAAGTTTGAGAAGCAATATGAAATACATTTGTATAGAATAAATACAGTTTAGTATGAAGGGGCATTTTGTGTTACTCTACCAGTAGTAGTAGTCTATTAAAAATTAAGTATGCTCCACCAGCAGACAGAAAATAGGTCTTTCCCTTCCAAGAACAAAGTTTTAATGAGATGCATTAAAACTGCCACTTACCACCATATGTTTTTGGGACAATCTGTGGCACCTCTCCTTCTGACATAAAAGTGAAATGGAAGACATTGGTTGTCTTGTGCTCTCTGGTATCTGAATCATAAACCTCGCTGTGTACTCGAATCTGGATATAGTTTTCTTCTGTAAAACAAACCTAGACAGAACAGTGGACACAGTTATTATTTTATCGTTTACACTAAAGAAAGGGGACAAGATGGAAGAAGAATTAATTCCACGGCTTGACACTGAAAGTCAGTTTCTCTTTCCTAACTCATTGTTCATTGCCAATGATTGAGAATGAAGACATCAAGCTAAATAAGCTTTAAGGCTGTTTGAAAAGAGACCAACTCCTACCTGTGCAGAAAGCAGTAATAGGGATCCAATCTCAACTGGTCTTTGAAACATGATATCATCTACAGCTACTACATAAGGTCTGGAACCTCTGGCAGAGGGGGGAAGAAAAGGCACTTTGTATTCAAGAGCAGCTACTTGTCTCTGCACAAGTTGAAACAATTTCAATTATTTTTAATGCAAAATTTATCTGAAACTGAGCCACATAAATATAAAAACCAATAAGAATTGCTAAAGAATATTGCCAGGGTGCCAAGAAGAAAACAAATATCCTGAGGGAATGCCAGCATAAAGGTGATGATACATGTACTCCTGCCGCAGTACTGGCTCCCACCCTCTTCTACTACACCTCATACTCTAGCAACATTATGTACGAGAGTCAAAACACAATTTTCTGCCTCTTTTGGTTTGTCTAGTCCTCTTCACTCAGGCCTCACTCCTTCAAAGGCTTACACACGTGCTTAACTTTCAGAATATGTGTAGTCCCAGAGACTTCAACGGGGCTGCTTATGTGCTTAAAGTTGGGAAGTGTTTGCAAGATCAGGGACCTAGTCAAGTTTTTAAAGAGTAAGTGGCTGTAAGGTAAAGTTCATAAGCCATTCATCAAATCACAGATGTAACAAGATGTAGTACCTACAAGAACCCATATTAGACATTTTTAGCCAGTGTGTGTATCTCCAAGAGTTAGTGATAGTAGCACAGAAAGGCACTTTAAAAATAAAACAAAATTCCATCAGTTACATATTTTCCCAGAAACAGATTGTAAAATCTGAGCTCCAGGACTCTGGTATGCAAGTTTAGAGTTATTAGTGACAATGAAAGGTGTGTTCTGACCCTGATTAAGCTAAAGTTACAGCGGTTACTGATGTGCCCTGCTGTTAGAATAGCCATTCAAACATCAAACCCTTTTCTATCCCAACTATACATATTTTCCATTGACTGCTGAACTCTTACTTTGTTGGTCGGTTTCCCCCTACCCTATTAACAAAACACACAAAATGTTCTGGATTACACAAATACTGAAAACCTGAAACTCACCCATAGCTGCAGGCAATAGCCCATCCCAGCTCAAATGCTTTTCTCATGAGAAATCCCCCAAAGATTCTATTGAAAATGTTCCGTGCCTGCATTTAGAAACACAAAGCAAACTGGCAACAATATGCATGTACTCACACAACACAGTGGTAAAGCCTGTCAGATTCATCTTTCTTCTTGGTTATGGAATTATACATAGCTCCTATAATGAGTATTTGGCAGCTGTACAGCACAATTGAAATATATACAGAAGTCTAAATGACTCAGCGTGCTTACTTCTTAAGAGCTCACCTCATCCAAAACAAAATCAAAAAACAAAAACAAAAAAAATTGCGGTCAGCCCATCTTAAACACTCTCTGCAGAATCTGTCAGGTGTTTTCACTTCTGTATTTGTACTACTGGAATTGTACATTTGCTAAGCCCTACAGGTAAACTTTGTAACTTTAGGGCAGTGGCTCCGAAACTTATTCCACCGCTTGTGCAGGTAAAGCCCCTGGTGGGCCGGGCCGGTTTGTTTACCTGCCGCGTCTGCAGGTTCAGCCAATCACGGCTCCCACTGGCTGCGGTTTGCTGCTCCAGGCCAATGGGAGCTGCTGGAAGCGGTGCAGGCCAAGGGACGTACTGGCCGCCGCTTCCCGCAGCCCCCATTGGCCAGGCACAGCGAACCGCGACCAGTGGGAGCCGCGATTGGCCGAACCTGCAGACGCGGCTGATAAACAAACTGGCCCGGCCCACCAGGGGCTTTCCCTGCACAAGCAGCGGAACAAGTTTGGGAAACACTACTTTAGGGTTTGCATTGCACAAATCTGTAAGCCTACTTGGTATATTCAAATGCTAATTTAAAAAGAATCTTCTTCATGGCAGACAAAAGCTGTTAAAACAATATGAACTGTTCAGTCAAAATCTTGTGCTCTCAAATTAGACTAACTAGGGTTCCTACCTTTCTAATGGGTGGTAATCAGACCCCTGAGGCCCCGTCCCATGCTCCGCCTCTTCCCCCAGATAAAAAACCCCCAGATATCAGGGCTTGTTAAATAGCATGCAGATATACAAGCCGAAACCCAGACTGTCTGGGTGAAAACTGGATGGGTGGCAATCCTAAGACTAACACTGATGGATACTGTCTCTTGATTAATACCCATTACTCGCAGATGTCTGGGGAGGAATTTCTTTACTAAGATATCTCTTCTGATAAATCAAAAGAAATGCTAAAAGTCTTACATTTAGAACTATATTTAAACATCAGAGAAAAAAAACAAAAAAGCCCTAGTTAAATGTCTTAGATCCAGCAACCTTAAAGATGATTCATAACTCATTCATTATGATTTTTGTAACACATTAGTATTCCTTCAAATACCTGAGGATGGCAGATCTCCAAGCCCTTAAGTTTTGCATCTTCCATCCATACTGAATTGGGTGGTAGCACACGACTCCGAAAACTTACAGTCCTGTAGAAACAAGGGGTTTTAGGCAATACACTCAATATCCAGCTTTAACGGTGCTCAACAAGCTACAACAGCAAAAATAGAAAAACCCTTTGTGTGTGCACACACCAAGCAAGCCAGGATTCAAATGGAAAAAATGGAAGTGCTAGTAACGTAGTTTCTGACAGACTTCAAAAACCACTACTTGATTAATGCAAGTGTCTAGTCTAAGTTCCCGATCCTTCAAACATGTATGCTCATATTTAACTTTAAGTGGATCATTTCAGTGGGACTGTTCACATGAGTAAAGTTAGGCTCTGATGCTCAAAATATTTATGCATGTGCCTAAGGGGGAACCATTGCTCTTAAGACCATAAAAACCTCTCAAGTCCCCTGACCTGAAGTGTTTAACTAGCAAAAAACCCCAGCCAACCAAAAATCCATTCTACACTCCCTAAGCAAGTCCTTCACCTTTTTATTACGGCAGTGGTTTTCAACCTGTGGTCCGCGGATCCCTGGGGATCTGCAGACTATACGATTTCCAAAGGGGTCCCCACCTACATTCAAAATTTTTAGGGGTCTGCAAATGAAAAAAGGTTGAAAACCACTGTATTAGGGTATAGAAGATGCAAGTTTCCAGATGAATTAATCACAGACACATAGTTTAAGATTTGCAAATTTGTCTAGGGGATTTACACATACATCTGCTAATTTTAAATGGAAGATATGTCTAAATCAACTAAGTAGCCTTGAAAATTTCAGCCATGTAACAACTAATTTTAAGAGACATACATTGTGAATTATTGGAATAAATAAGAGCTCTGCTAATGTTATTTCTATAGCCATTACAGAATTTTCTTGTGTACTGTTATTCCTGCTTTGTATTAATAAAGTTAGTTCAAGAATGGCTCTGTGTGAGTGCACGTGTCTAACTCTACTGCTGTTCCTTCAGAAAGCTTAAAGATATCATGCAGATAGAGGGATTTTTTAAAAAAACTAAAAATACAAATGGTAATAAAATGTTTTCCTTACCCTTTTTTGTCCTTCCCTTTCCTCCTTTCTCTCACTTCACTTTCTGTATCTTACTTTGACTTTCCTGCTGTCTTTCCTGATTCTCTTTTCACTTCAGATTAAAAATATTACTAATTGTACAAGAATTATATTTTCAGCTTTCTTTTCCCTCTATTATCATCACTTCACTTCTTAATCTTTTCTAATTCTGCCACTTTTCAGATTATTTGCCCCATCACATTTTTTTAAATCTTTCACTCTGGTTTTCTTGTCTATAACTCATAACCTCTCTGTATCTCTATTTCCCAGACCCCTCATAATCTGTAAAATTAGTATGCTAAGCAGTAAGTCTCACAGGGTGCCAGAATTTATGTTTACAACACACTGTGAGAATCTTGGATCAGCAGGTGCAAAATATTATTATGGCCAAGGAACACCTCTTCCCTTTAGAAGTCTAGCCAGTTATTAAGGCAATGCCAGTGCAATAGCTCCAACAGCCCATTAGGGGGTTAAATTCCTTCTTGTGGTTAAGCATGACTATCCCTTTTTTTAAGATTATTCAATCCTGCTTTCTCAGAAGCCATCTACTGTAACCTTGTTGTTTTATTCTTGACTGCAGCTCCTGCATAGCATTAGCTTTCTTGGATAGCACAAAATTCATTCGGGAACATAAATGGTATATCAGCACATTGATGGTGCTTTGTGCCTTTATCCCAGGTACAGGAGACAGCATCCAAGTGTTTAAGTGATGGGATAGGAAAGCAAAAAGTATCTCCATTCCTTCTACAACTGTGCATTCAACTGCCACATTACCGTCCCTTCTTGCAAGTTATTAGTTCTTCACCTACTTGCCTTGTGTCCAGTGTATTAAGGAATATATTATGAACAGTGGTTCTTTCTTCTGCAGTGGGAGCCATTTTCAGTAAGGATGCAGTGCTGAAATCAATCCTCCTTATCTTGTTCACTAAAGAAAAAAAATGCATTGAGCACAAAGATAGCAGAACATCACTTGGTTTTCAATTGCTTTACAAAGGGGTCAACTCCTCTCTCCATTTTAAAATTCATCACCAGATTAAGTGATTTTTGTATTCACAGTCAGACTATTATCAGAAATTTGCTTTTAATATTTGTCTGCATTAAAGAAAAAAATATAGGGTGTAATCTGCCCCACCGAAGTCAACAGGAGTTTTGCAATTAACTTCTCTGGGGCTAGGATTTTACCCATACATTTTATTTAAGTGCTTTATTTTGAAATGCTCACTTAGCTGGTGTGCCAACAGAATTTGTTGGTCTTTTAAACATAGCAATGTACTGCAGACTCATTATTCACATACTAGGATATTCATTTAACCACTACAGACTGATTCATACTAAAAAATGCAAAGGAACTGAATAGTGTGTGTGACATTTCTACTTTTTGTATCGTTGGCAGTATATATCTATATATACACTCTAAATATTTACTGAAGATAGGGTAGAACTTTGGGGGAAAAGGAGCTTTTAAGAGGCTTCTGGTACTTCATGTGTGTACCCTTTTAAAAATAAACAAAACAGGGGACTTTAAAAAACACAATGTAATGAGGCTTTTGCAAGGATCTGTGCCTTATACTTTTTTTTTTAAAGTTGGTTTTATCATGACAAGTTCCAAGGTTCCTGATACTGCAACCCATCCCTCTTATCTCCTTCAATAGCATTTCTATGGTTCAGTTAATTAGCTGCTCATGCATTTGGATTTCCCCACAAACTCGTGTGGTTACTGTGTATACAGTACAAAGAACCAAATTTATGAGGACATGAATTATGATGAAACCAGTTATGGCAGCCCACAATTTTCAGATTTTAACTTAGTTAGCTATCTGAACTCAGTAGAGCAGTTTTGAACTCCTCTAAAACAAGGTATTTTTGAAGCAAACTTTAATTAAATAAAAAAAGTCACCAAGGGTGAGTCAGAAAATGAAAAATCAGTCATACATAGTACATGCTGCCACAAACCCCAAAGATTTACCATGCACATACAGAAAGCTAACAATGACTTCCTCTCTATCTTATGTCTTGTGCAGTGAAATATACTTAGAATATAAAGGAACAGTCCAACAACTAGTCATTTTGGTTGCCTCTGGTTTTGGATGCCCAAGTTGAGATATATGAAAGAGCTCTATTTTCAGAAGGTGATGAGCACCCAGTTGTTGAAAATCAGGCCCCTCTAAAGTGTCAAATTGGTTGTACAAAGATTAAAGCACTGAAAATTGAAATCAATGGGATTTACATGCACACTTAATGTTAAGCATGTGCTTAAATGCTGTCCTGAATAGGGGCTTTAATGGGTAAGATATTATGTGATTCAATTTAGATAGTATAGCCCTCAGTGTGCCACAGTCCAAATATGAAGACAAGATGCAGCAGTTCAGGAAGTATGATTTATTTAATTAACATATATACAGTTTCCTTACTCTCACTTAGTTATTCAGCACTTCTGATGTACTACAATAGCATATAAAAATTGATATGACTAGATATGATCTAAAACAAAACCCTGTATCTGAGGTAAGTTGAGGGGGAAAATGTTTCAAAATCCAGATTCAAAATTCATGGTTTGGACTCATCTCCAGGTATGAGCAGTTGTGTGAGGTGGAATAAATTTGATCTTAAATAAATTAAGAGCAACTCTTGCTAGTAGAATTTCTGAACTCCGCTCTCTCTCGGTTACTGAAATGAATCTATACAGAGTTTCCCACTACCATAAAGTATACATGAAGTATTACATACATTCTCCTTTCCTGAAGATTTCTTCCTCCTCTGGGCCCTCAGGAATTAATGGATTAACAAATGCTGGCCTATGGATATGAATTATTTTTAAAGTGATATGCTTTAGAAAAAATTGTCATGTAAATGCACAGGGGGAAAGATCAATAGACATTCCTTCATCATTCCTTCGTCCACAAACAATCTAAGAGAGAAAGACATAGCTTTATCACAGATAAGATGACATCTAAAGAAATAAATAAGTTTCATAGGATGGCTGGTGACACCAAAAGGTCACCCATCGGCTCTATTGCTCAGCCGATCTCAGACTGTTAACAGTTCTCTAGTACAATTAAAAATGAGTCCTCATAGCATTTATACTTCTTAAAAAGTTAAATGATTACCAAAATTTTCATATAAGAGATTACAGCAGATTGAAACCATTTAGGAGTACAGTAAATTCAAGCTGTGATCTAGGATTGTCTAATAATTGTCTAAATAGTTGTCTAAAATAATGAAATGAAAGAACTTGAAAAAACCTGTAGCAAGCCTTCAGCCATAATTTATTCATTTCAGCAGTGGCCTTATCAGCAACCAAAAGCTGTTTACCACACATACAGCTTATCAAATAAGAACATAAGAAGCTGCCTACAGTCCAGTTCATTTGTTTATTGTGCTGCATAAATCTACAATGCCTAATTATATAGATCAAATTAACATACAAAACTTTTGCATAGCAAGATGACTGTTTACTCTTCGGAGCCCTCCCTCTCCATAATTTGGAGAAGTTACTTCTGCTTTTAAATTGTTAAATTATGTTCAGACTGGATACAAAAAGATACATATATGCTATGTTTGCATCATGCTACACTGCTGAGGCAGCTTCTCTCTGTTCCCCAGATTTGCTAACTTTCCAAGCATGCTGCAAAGTCCAGGTTTTCTCTTTCTGTTTTCTTACTACAGAGGAGGGAGCTGGGCTGAGGTGGTCTTTTTATATTATTTTGTATATTTTATTTTTTGGAATAGTTACCCAGATCTGAGGTTAGGAAGGATGGTACAGTGACTGGAGAACTAGCCGAGAACCTGGATTGCCCATGGCCAATTCCTACTCTGCCACAGCCATCCTCTTTGATCTCAGTAAAGTTACTTACTCTCTCTGTATATCACTTTCCTGTCTGTAAAATGGGAATAATAGCACTTCCTACCACTCAGGGGTGTTGTTAGGATAAATACATTAAAAACTGTAAGGTGTTCAGATAGTACAGCAACAGGACCCATTTAAGTACCTAGGATAGATACATTATAAACTTGAAGAAATAAACATGTGACCATATTACTATGTCAAGGACATGGAATTATTTTAATCACAAAAATATTTTTTTATCATTATGCACACAAGAAGTTGTTAAACCTATTATGAATAGAAAGATTTACGATTTTTGAAAATTGCAAATTAAACAGGGAAGAGATAGATGTTTTAGTTAAGCCTCCCACAGCAATGCTAGTGTACTAAAAGCCAAAAGAGAAAATGATCAGTTTGTTTGTTTTAAATGACCAAGCAAATTATATGTGGGAAGTAAAACCAGCAAGATGGGGAAATGTAAATTAGAATTTTAAAATTCCTTCAGAATCATTAACAGTCCCAGTTATTAGTTACACAAGTTTTGGGTTGAGAGAGTCCTCTAAGGAACTCCCAGCATTTTCAGTACGGTATTAAAATTATATTTGTGAGTGACCATTTACAAGTTGGGTATCAGCCCTTCCCTCCCTTGATACAGGGACCAATTAATTCTCATGGTTACAGTAGATTCCTGGTGAACTTTTCCTTCTGGCATGTTAATCAGGTCTATTGTTTAAATTCAGGAAAACACCATTTCTAGAAATGGGTCAAATGCCAATTACAGTTTGAAAACCACCAACAGTACTCGGTGTACAGTTCTAAGACGCTAACTGTAGACCTCCTCTCCCTCAAGCTCTCCCCAAAAGAACCTGAAAATATACTGTCTATTTCCTAACCAAAAAAAAGGCAAGTATATGATTTACTTATAACTGAAGCACATATAAAAGTTAGAGCATTTGCCACTTTCCAACAACAACAATCTAGATTATGTGGTTTTCCCCGTTTCCCATACAGATAAATTACCTCTTGTTTTCTGGATCACGGGCCACCATGACAAAGGTTGCATCTAACACAGGGCTGTAAGTATCATCATGCAACTAAAACAGAATAAATAAAACCAGTTTTAAACTCTACAAAAGTGACGTTGTTTAACAGGCCACCCAGTTCATACTAATCATACAATTAAGGTGTTGTTTGCTTTCACATTTCACCCCTTTCCAGTTCTCTTGCAATGGACCTAAGACAAGAGAAGTGCTCAACATAATATTCTATTTCAGCAGAACTGCAATGCAACTATTCAGCAATGATACAGGTCATACAATTAGTATAAAATGGCAATAACTCTAGTTACCAATTAGTTCCCACTTCCATTCCCAAACAACCCCATGGAAAAATACCACAACAACAATCCATTATCACTGCAGACTACCTGATGCCAGCACAGAGAGAAATGACACATTTAGCAACAGATAATCCCTTATGCACTAACAGTTCAACAGTACAGACATTAGTTTTTAAGAGGTAAACTGGATCAAAACTGGGTTTTTTGTGTTTGTTTTTCTGATGTGTAGGATGTATTTTGAACAATTCAATTGCCACATTAGTATTTTGTAATGGAGCTGGACAAATTAATTGTGAATGATACATCATATTCATTGGCAGCTTTTCATTGAATGGTTACTAATAAATAATTTTTCCATTATTTAGTCAGGTATATTTTTTGTAGACTAAGTGTACTCCAATTAAAGTATCTTATTTCAACACCGTTTCCAGTGACGTTCATGTATTATCTGTCTTACAATGCTAAAAAGTCAAGTTATTTTACACACTAGAAGATATCAACACAATACCTTAGAAAATTGGTCTGAAATCAACAAGATGACATTCAATAAAGGCAAGTGCAAAGTACTACATTTAGGAAGAAGGGGAGGAAAAAATCAAATCACAGCTACAAAAAGGGGAATAACTGGCCAGGCAGTGGTGCTGCTGAAAATTTGTAATGGGTTTGTAATGTATCACAAAATTAATACAAGTCAACATTGTGATGCACTTACAAAAAAGGCTAATATCGTTCTGGGGTGTATTAATGGGAATGTCATATATAAAACATGGAAGGTAACTATACCCATCTACTTGGCACTGTGAGGACTACGGTGTCCAGTTTTGGGCACCACACTTTAAGAAAGACGTGGAGAGAATAGCAGAGCAATAAAAATGATAAGGTTTACAAAACCTGACCTCTGAGGAATGGTTAGAAAACTAAGCATGTTTAGTCTTCAGAAAAGAAGATAGAGGGGTGGGACCTGCTAATGGTTTTCAAATATGCTAAGGGCTTTCACCCACATAGACTCAGAGGCTTCAAGGCCAGAGGGAACCACCAGAATCATCCAGCTGGACCTCCTGCACATTGCAGGCCACAACCTCACCCACCCATTACTGAGGTAGGCCCATAACCTCTGACTGAGTTACTGAAGTCCTTAAATCTTGATTTAAAGACTTCAAATTACATAGGATCCACCATTTCCGCTAGTTCAAACCAGCGACTTATCCCTGCCCAACACTGCAGAGGAGACAAAAAAAAACCCACAATCTCTGACCTGGGAAAAAATTTCCTTCTGGCCCTAAATATGGAGAGCTGTTAAACCCTGAGCAGATAGACAAGATCCACTGGCCAGACACCTAGGAAAGAATTCTCTGTAGTAACTCAGAGCTCTCCCCCTCCAGAGTCCCATCTCCGGACACTGGAGATATTTGCTAACAGCAGTAGTGGATGGGCCATAGGCCATTGTTGGCAATCTCATTATACCATCCCCTCCATAAACCTACCAATCTTAGTCTTAAAACAAGTTAGGATTTTTGCCCTACTACTCCCCTTGGAAAGCTATTCCAGAACATCACTCCTCTAATAGTTAGAAACCATGATGGCTGGTTTATATCCCTTTGTTCTTGTGCCAACATTGGCCCTTAACTTAAATAACTACTCTCCCTTCCTGGGCTGTTACAAAGAGGATGGAAATCAATTGTTCTCCATGTCCACTGAAGGTAGGACAAGAAGTAATGGGCTTAATCTGAAGCAAGATCTCAGGGATAACTTTCTAACTATAAGGTAGTTAAGCTCTGGAATAGGCTTCTAAGGGAGGTTGTGGAATTCCCATTTTTGGAGTTTTTTAAGAATGGGTTAGACAAAACACCTGTCAGGGATGGTCTAGGTTTACTCGGTCCTGCCCCAATGCAGGGTGCTGGACTAGATCACCTGATGAAGTCCCTTCCAGCCCTAAGTTTCTATGAAATCCCATTTCAATATCAATTCTAAACTCTGGCATTCTCATCTGGGTATCTTTTAAAATAAAGAAGAAAACATTTCCAGAAAGCAGGGAGGATTCCTTTGTTGAAAGAGAAAAGAAGGGCTTACGGCCTGCCATGTTGCATTAGACCAAATGTCCATCCTGTCTCAAACAGTACCAGATACTTCAGCGGAAGATATAAAACACCTACTATAAACAATTATCCTTTGGTGAGGAGAGAACAGGGAAATATATTCTTAATCTCTGACCACTGGTAGTCATTTAGATTCTGAAGCACAGGGGCTGGTAGCCCTTCTTAAACAGATGATACCCTCAGTGTAATGTAGGTTTCTAATGTTATCACTCAAAATTCCTTCTGAGGTGTCCAAGGTATCTTGGGAGACATGAAGGGAGTTTTCCACTATAGAAGAAATAGAAGTCACTGAGCCCCAACCTGAAACATGTGCATCTTCACTTCCATTGAGGTCTTCCCAACCCAAGAAACATTTCCAGTGAATTTGATATCACAATCTGGGTATATGACCTTCTTGCACAAATCTAGAATATACATGACAATGTGTTAGAACAAGATAACTGAAGTTTAATATTTAAAAAGCAAGGATTCTCCTAGGCCACTTCACACAGAGTATGCAGCACAAAGTGGCTTTAAAATACAGCTAGAGATGACCAGTCAATATTGTACCCAGGGCAGGGCAACTCTCTGCTGGTGGAGGCAGCTCAACCAGCTTCTATACCAGCCACCCCTCCTAACACCAGTATAAGGGGAAGAAGCAGGTGAAGGCAGCACACAGAAGGAAGCAGCATGCCCGGCTACAGTAAAGTTCCACTACACACCATCCTCCACTGGTGTAACGGTCTTTCCCTGTATCCCCAAAACTGGCTCCCTGCAGACAAACCTAAAATACAGCTCTGATGTGGTAAAGAATGAGGGCCACAGTGTTTCCTGTTCACACAGCAAATTTATTTTGGTATTAAATCAAGATTAGTTCTGGTTTAGAATCATCAGCAATGGACTCACACACTGTTGGTGTCACTTTTCAGTAAGATGGCAGCAGGTCATCGTAATTGCCAATTGCAATTAATCCTTTTTTAAAAATGGTTTAATAGATTATATATACAGTGAAAAGGGAAGAACTCCGCTCTATTCCTGGCTCTCCTGTTAGGCTGCTGGGTGACCCTGGGCAAGTCACTTCACCTCTCTGTCCCTCAGTTTCCCCATCTGTTCAATGAAGATAATGATATGGACATTTATAAAGCAGTTTGAGATCTACAGATGAAAAGTGCTATATAAGAGCTAAGTTATTATTTTTAAGTACCATTAGTGTACTGGGTTACATACTGTACAAAATCAAAGCTGAGTCACACTGCCATAAGCCTCTTTCTTGGAAGACAAGCAACTCTGGCCTGTCAATATCTACAAGACTGACTTGACTGACGCAAAATCGAATACAGAAACATGTGAAACATGAAATATTCACTTTTTTGGAAGGAAAGGCATCAGAAAAGGCAGAATAGTATCTAAGAAAAAATGCAACACATCAGAATTAGCAACAAATGATTTCATGTAAACAAAGGAGAAAGATATCAGTTTCTGCTGGAGATAAGCAGTTAATTACTAAGTGTTCATAGAATAGACCATCATTTTTTAGTTGATCAAATGACCACTTACCAATTTTATCCACCAGGGCTGTAACAATTGACAAAGGAGATCTCTGAGAAGCTTCATGTTTGGTGTGAGTGTAACAAATGAGAACTGTGGAGAGATCAAAGAGGTAGTTAGTTATCTGTTCTCCATATATTTTAAAAGGGATTTTAAAGAGTGGAACAAGCTTCACAATGTAGCCATTGTGATACAAAATGTAGTGCACATGTACAGTTCAAACAAAACTGAGGACAAACAAGATTACATCCTGAAGGGTTAATGACTAAAGTAACTTAATCTGCTTACAAAACTTTATCCACCAGAGCAAGTTAATTTGGTCTGCTCATTCAAGTATACCCACTCCTTAGATCAATTTCACATTGCACTGGATCATTTTACGTGTTTATACTGTTTTGACTTGATGGAGATTTTTGTAACTGAGGGTATGCATACACTGCAAATAAAAAAGTTGGTTCTTAACACAGGTTAGTTAAAATAGCAGTAACTCAGGTTAGCAGCTTGAGTTCATCCCCAGGCTCCCCTATAGGTTTTAATTCAAGCTCCTAACCCAACTTAAAAGCCAAGTTGCCACATCTTCACTGCTACTGTAACCTGAGACAGCTAACCCACGTTAAGAACACACCCTTTTTTGCTGTACAGACATACCCTAAACATATTTGTTTGCACTTTATGTGGGGATCAATGGAAAAGGAGTACTGAACTTAAACAGAAGTATCTCTACCTTCCCAGAAAATGTGAGAGAGAACATGTACAATCTTCACTTGCTTCTTCCACAAAGTCTGTCAAGAACACCACACCACTGAAAAATCTTGAAGTTATTAGTCATGGTATAAGCATGGTCAGCAAAGATCTGGTGATATAAGGACTGTCACTCTCAGATGACAAATAACAGTTTGGCAGGCCCTCAGAGCTTATTGGCAGGATTCATAGTCAGGGGACATTGAAAAAATAACATACTAAACATTATCATCAACAAAACAAACCCAAAGGTATGTAGTCTCCATGCAAGATCAAGTGCCACCCAGACTGATCTCTAATTAGGCCCATAAGACAAACTGGCTGGATATTCAGTTTATGTCCATCAGTAGTGAACTTATTGCACCTCTAAAGCTTTGGGTGCCATAGTGATTGACAGCCATGTAAGCCGCATTCCTTGGTGCATATGCTTTGTAATTTGTTGGTCTTCCATCCTAATAACATGTCTGAACTAAGAAAACAGTCAAAACTGAACCAGTGTTAATGGAGGTGATTGCTGGGTTCAGCTACAAATATCCTCATTGCTAATATTGTCCTGATGCTTACCATGGAGCTGTTGATGAAGACTAGACTCAAAAACAACAAATCTGGTGCTCTTCAGCCTTCATCACCACCTATGTGTCCCTGCTATACCACAGATGGTATAATCATGGTTCGACAGAGCAATAATTTTGCAGCAAGCTCTACAGAAGCCACTGAAGAGCCTGGAACATGATGCCAGCTACTTGTATATGAGCATCCACATCTTTGAAGCATCCCCCAGCACTGTTTATGATGCTTCCCTAGCTTTTGACAGTTGCTACCTGCTCGATATCCCACCCAGACAGGTTAATACTGAGCAGCTTGTAATCTGGAGTTGGAGCTGCTTAATGGTACTGGTCAGGGACTTAGACCATTGCGCACTGCTTCTTGCTTCTACACTCCTTTGTTCTCAGGCTGACCTGATGGATTGCTCCAGCAAAGGGTGGCCGTTGTACTTATATGCCTGATGGGCATTGCAGGGTTGGTGAGTAATTAATGAGTGACTTATCGGAGTGCGATTCCTTACTGGCTGTGGACATCTTACCAAGGCCAACAACGAAGCTGCAGATAATTTTTACCAGCAACAGAGTGCAACTCTTAATGAAACTCCAAGAAAACATGTTCTCATGACCCCAGGCAACTTTAATGGGAAGACAGGAAAGTTTAACAACACCAGGGAAATACGCTCAGGAAATTTGGTATAGAGGAGAAGAACAGAATGGGCAGCAGAACAGAATGGGCAGCAACGCTGGAATCTGCAGCTGCCAATGACATGGTGGTTGCTGACTCACTCTTCTGCCACCTAAAGATTCACAAGCAAACCTGGTCCAACCGGATGGTTTCACTAGGACTATTATTGATCGTGTCCTCATTAACAAACTTTGGTGGCCAATGGTCATGGACGTAAGAGTTTGCAGAAGTGCCAAACTTCGCACTGACCTCAATAACAGCCAGTTAACGTGCTGAAAATAGTCTAATTCAACTCAAAGCTCTCACTAGAACTAAGCTTTCACACAGCTTTCTATTCTGAACTGCTCAAGGCCATCAAAATATTAGTGATACTCATTCACCTGATGAAGAGTGGCATGGTTTCAAAACATTACGTCTTCACATGAAAATTGGTTCCCACAGCTATGAATATTTCATAATTAGGTATATGACCTTCATGAACCAAAACCTTTATACGCTGGGCAGAATGAATACAAATACAGCAGTTGTCTGGTATCATTTTGAGTGCAAATATGTTCCCACACTTCTATCAGCAACAAACCACCTCTTTTAGCTGCAAAGCAAAAGATTAGGATCTCAATGTCTTTAAATGCTCCACATGTGGCTCTTCAGAAGTTAATATGCAGCTCCTTGTATAGGCACCGACTCCAGGGCTGGAGCTACGGATGTCAACTTTCCAATGTGCTGGGGGGTGCTCACTGCTCGAGCCCTGGCTCTGCCACAGGCCCTGCCCCCACTCCACCCCTTCCTACCCCTCCCCTGAGCTTGCTATACCCTCACTCCTCCCCCTCCCCGAGCCTCCTGCATACCACAAAACAGCTGATTGGCAAGTACGGGGAGGAAGGGGGAGGTGCTGATCAGCGGGCTGCCAGTGGGTGGGAGCGGTGGGGGAGGGAGGGCCGATGTGGGGCTGCTGACATATTACTTTATATTTGGCAATGTACACTGGTAAATTCTGGCTCCTTCTCAGGCTGGTCACCCCTGCTCTAAAACCTGAGCTACATCCCAAGTACCCTCAGCACAGAGTGGAGGTTGGTTTTGGCTGACAAGCAATGAGATGACAGTCCAAGACAGGGTATCCAGGCCCCAGCAAGCATTGACCTTGCAACCCCTCGTTTACAAGGCCAATGTTCTAACCTCTGAGCTACGGAGCCAGGTTCCTTGTTAGTGCTTCAATGCCGATTTGTAAAAGCAAGGTCTGATTGAAAGGCTTCTCCTGCATCTCAGCACCACCTAATGCCTCTAGAGAAAGTTCAGGGACTGCTATATATGTGGTCTCACTCCCATGCCAAACAGCTCCAATTTCTCCACACTAGACAATTGCTACTGAAAACCCCATTACCTCTTCCCACTTTTCAACTTTCTCCTCAGACAAAACTACCCTATCTCCTGATGTTTTTAAGAGAGAAAATCATTGAGTTTAATATGAATTTCTATACCTTGCTTCCTTCCTTTTCCACCCTGCATACTGTCCGCCATAACTCAAGCATCCGACTGAGAAACACACTTCTTATGCTCTTTCATTAATCTCTCCATAACTCAGGAACTGCCATATCAAGTCAGACCAGTGAGCCATCCAGTCCTGGTACTGGCCACTCTTGGGGACAGGACACTTCAGTGGAAAATGTAAAACATCTATAAAAAGGGACCTCCATTACCTGCCTCTTAGAGAATTTTTTTCCTAATTCCAGGCAGTTAGTGGTTAGTTTATGCCTTGAAACATGAAGGACTCCCTCTTCTAATTTTATTTCCTGCCCGATGTAACTGTAGATTTTCTTCCTATAAATGTCTAATTCTTTATTTAATCCTATTAAGCTCTTGTATTCAATGACATCTAGTGGCAGTGAGTTCCACTGATTTATTATGTATTGTGTAAAAATTATGTATTGTGTAAAAAGTATTTTCTTTTATCAATTTTAAATGTGTTGCAATTCAGTTTTATTGGGTATCCTCTTATTCTTGTATTAACAGAAAAGGTACAAAGCATCTTCTTAATTCTCATCATCTCAGATCTTCCTGCTGCTCCCATCTTTGCAATGCCAGAGCAGCCCAAAAACTGAGTATCTTTCCCAATGGACATTGTTTGAAAGACAAACGCCACCAGTCTCTCTCAGGGTAACCCTCGATAGGTAGCTCATATATCTTAATCACCTGAGGAAAACTGCTATGGTGACGACGCATTATAACCTTCTAGTCAAATTGGCCAGTACTTCATGAGGAGCAAATGCTAAAACTCTCCGATATTTGGTTTAGCCCTCTATTATTCTGCAGCAGAATACTGTGCCCCGCTCTGGCTCCATGTCTCACCTCAAGTCGGCTGACACATAACTATACTCAACCATGAGCATCATAAATGGGAAGATTCAACCAATACCAGCTCCACCTAATGCCTCTAGAGAAAGTTCAGGGACACCAGCTCCCCACATACATCATAAGGCTGCTACAGACAGAATGGCTGAGAAGGCCAGAGCAAACCCGAGACTACCACTATACACACCCAAGACCACCCAAGAGCGCGTTTGCTGTCAAGGAACCCATTGTGGACCCACTTGCCCTCCCTAGATTTCTCTGATGTTGAAGTGGCATGAAAAATGATCTGCAGCTGACATCAGAAATCGGTCTCTTATAACTGACCTGACACGTGTCCCTGGCTTTGATTTGCCACACCACTCCTAGGCCCTTCTGAACCAATTTGAATAGGCCAGGGTCAATGTGAAACCAGCCTGCATACTGGGGGCCAACAATAGGCCCCAACTTGGGGTCACAGCCAGAGACAGATAGCATCACAAATCACCGATGACTGCTCTCTGACCAGATTTGATGGTAGCCTGAAGGCTCTGCTCTTTGCTGATGAGGCTGCCGCACAATCGCTTGGCAAGCTCCAAATCCAATAAGAAGTCCCTATTCCAGTTGGCATGGCTGATCACTCCTTAGTCTGTGATTCCATGCTTTCCTGATCCTCATGCCCTCTGGTATTCCCATCAGTGGCTCCAATTATTTCAAAGACACCAGGCTAAACTTTGCAACTCGTGGGATGACTTCCAACAACTCCCGACACTAAGGAAAAAAAAAATTGATAGCTCTTTCCCAAGAGCATTTTTCATCATAGCTTCCCATCCTATCAAAAACAAACCAGTAGGGCTTTACCTTCTTTTAGGAACATTTATCTGCATGCTACTCTTTAAATTTGGCATAGGCAAGCAGCAGAGCTATTCTGCCTCTGGCTACTCCTTATCACATTTTCCTCTCTTCCAACTGTATTAGATTTCACTTTTGTTCTTCTGGAGGTTGTTGCACATCCTCACAGACAGTACACATCGGTATAATACAGTAAAAGCTGTGTTATCCAGCACTTTATCAACCAGAAAGCTTTATAAACTGGCATTTCTGATCTTCATTGAAAGTGCGGTTTATAGTCTGGTTGGTGCGGGGTCGGCAGGCTCCCTACATGGCCCCATGGGACTTCCCAGAAGTGGTGACATGATGTCCCTGCTGCTCCTAGGTGGAGGAACGGCCTTGTGAGGTTTGGAGTGCAGGAGGGGGTGCAGGGCGTGGGCTCTGGGAGGCAGTTTGGGTGAGGGAAGGCTCAGGGCAGGGGCACGGGAGTGGTGGGGGGTGCCGGATCCAGCCAGTGCCCACCTCGGGCAGTTCTCCGCAAGCGGCAACATGTCCCTGCTGCTCCTAGGCGGAGGTACAGCTGGGCGCCTACACCTTGGAGCAGCAGGGACATGTCGCCGCTTGTGGGGAGCTGCCTGTGGTGAGCGCCGGCCGGATCCGGCAGCCCCCGTGCCCCTGCCCCAAGCTCCCTCCCTCACCCAAACTCCCTCCGAGAGCCCACACCCCGCACCCCCTCCCATGCTCCAGCCCCCTCCCGCACCCAAACTCCCTCCCTCTTAGTTATCCAGGATTTTTAATTACCAGAACCCCCCACTTCCCCAACATGCTGGATAACAAAGCTTTTACTGTATATTGTTCTGACGTAATTCATTCCAAACAATACAGTAGCTACATCTTCAAACAGACATTTGCTATCTCTTGTTCTAATACAGTAACAGTAGATTTGCATTAAATGTAGGTATAGTTACATACCTCCTAAGCTGTCAAGATCTTCAAGAATTCTTCCAAATCTAGGACATAAATAAAGAGAATTCAACTACTACATTAACAGTAAAAAAGCAATTTTTATTTTTCCATATGCATAAAATGATTGCCTTGTTACCTCACGCTGTTATGTACATTCAAATATTTTTCTCTTAATTCAGGTTGACTTCCTAGAGGTAAAATAACCTCTATGTAGCTATCATTCATCTTCCTAGGTGGCAAGTCTTCCTGCTGTTTGGCCAATAAAATATGTAGGTCTTTTCTTTCATGCATTGCTTGCACATGGTCACTGGGAAGAAAAGAAATTGAGAACATCAGCAGAATACAGGATGCAGCTCTCCTCAAAATATGCCATGCTGTAGATCAATGTTGTTGGTTTTTGTTTGTTTGTTTGTTTTAAAAAACAGCAGCAGTCAGAAAAAATATATATAGTATACCAGGGATCACATGTCATGAGAGAAATAGAGGAGACATACAACACATCAATCAGAAATGTTAAAAGCAAGTAAACTATGTGCAAACCCATGAACAGGATGTGATGGTTTTATCAAAGAAACTGTAATAGAATAGCATACTTTGTACAAGAGAGTTAAATAATTAAATAAAAATATATGTCCAATCCTAAATAATGCAAAGCTGTTATAAAAAACCCTGCACTGCTTTAAAGAACAACTTGATTTCAAATACTTTATTTTAAGAAAACATAATTTAACCTAATGATTTTTGTACAGATTCTTATGGCTCACATTTACTATAGCCCAATTCTTCCAACATAACAAATCTGTTAAATTTACTAGGTCCAGATTATCACTTTACAATCTGCCTCGAGTAAGGAGACCAGAGAGGGAACTATGACTCTGTTGCTACTCCCTCCTCAGTTCTTCTCCATACCTACCCCCCCCCCCCCCGCCAGCACTTTGTTCCAGGAGAGAAGTAACCTGCCAATGTGCTACGCCAACAGCAGTTTACTTTCCACTCCAGACCAGCTCACCTGTGCTGGCCAGCACATTGATGGAAGGTGAACACCAAATCTACCCATTCCCCAATCCATCTATGCAGAAAAAGGCACACTGCTCCTGCAGAGGGTGCTCTTCCCACAACGCTGTCATCCATGAGGCAAATAGCCTGTACAAGGGAATAAGGAGACACCTCATCCCACCTTACTTCCCTGAAGAGATGCAGATGGCAAGTAAAACTCTTGCTCCAAACATCACTCCTTACATGAGCCTCAGAAGTTCCCTCCTCCTAAAAGTGCAACCTAACTTTAGAAAGCATATATTTTATAACTCTTCTAGAGTCAATACCAAATCTGTATAACAAATGGGTATTAAATCTGTTAAACCTATGAGAGTTCAAATATAATGCTAAAAATAGTCTCTAAAACACTAACCTGTTTCTTGGACCAGGCACGTTAAACTTTTTTATTTTTCCTCACAATGGCTCTTTACCACTCACACATGTGAAGCATGATCCTTTGTGCATGTTACAATACAGTACTATGCACCATTGTGCATAGCAGAGTTGGTCCCAAATTTCTAACAAAAGTTTGGGGTGGTTTTTTTGGACTGAAAATGCCTTTTCAAATGCAAAACCCCACACTTTTTCAAACAACTGGACTTTCTCTACCTCTGTTTTCCAGTGGAAAGGGGGGGGGGGGAGTGAGAGAGAGCTTTTTCCCTCACCAAAACCTATTTTGAAATGTTTTCAAAAATATTAAAAGATTAAACATTTTAATCAAAGAAACCAAAAATTTCACAGAACATTTTGAGTGAAATGAAAAACTTTCACTGCTTTAAAAATATTGTGAAATGTTACTTATTTTTTTGACCAGCTCTAGTGCTTATCAGAGTTCACAGAGCAGATAAGAAGTTACAATTCCTACCCCAAAGGGTTTACGTTAGACAGCTGTACAGACATGGAATACACCAGATTGCTAAGTGAAGATGTTCTATTCTTTAGTTTCTGTGGATTTATCTCTGGGTTGGACTATCAGTGAAACGTTTCACGGAAGATGCAAAATTTTAAAGGAGCGATCTAAATGAAATTGATAGTCACAGGTGCAAATTCAACAGTCCACAAATATGTAGGAATTGAACAATGAGATCCAATTATATTCTGTTCTCCACCTTACTCCTACATTGCACTTTTAATAGACATATTAAAGTCTCTTTTGAAGTCAATGGCAGAACTCCTATTGCCTTCAAGGAAGCCAGGCTTTCACCCCTAAAAGTTTTAGAAAAATTCACAATTCCATATACACAGATGTAAATATTAGGGGTTATGCTGTCTATACCATATTATAAGGAAATAATATTTCTCAAATATTTTTAAATTCTGAAGTACTACTCTTAAAATATTATACAAATACTCCATCCACGTATCAACTGCTAGGTGACAAACATTCACAGAAAGGAAATCTTGTATCTCTGAATTAGCTAAACATCTGATCAAGCACAATCATCTAATATTATAATAGGTTTCCTCCAAAATGGTCCAACCTCCTGTATCACTCATTATAAAAGCCATTTGTAAACTTTTCACATCAGCAAAATTGATACAAACAGCCATTAAGTAGAGGAGAATCTTGCATGTGTTCTGTGGTCCAGTACATGCAGCCCTAAAGTTAGACGTACAAGAATCTTAAGACCCGATCCAACTCCCATTGAAGTCAATGTGGGGGAGGGATAGCTCAGTGGTTTGAGCATTGGCCTGCTAAACCCAGGGTTGTGAATGCAATCCTTGAGGGGGCCATTTACATTTTTTTTAAGGGGGCCATTTAGGTATCTGGGGCAAAAATTGGGGATTGGTCCTGCTTTGAGCGGAGGGTTGGACTAGATGACCTCCTGAGGTCCCTTCCAACCCTGATATTCTATGATTCTATGATTCAGTGTGTTTCTATTGACTTTGACATGTTGAATCATATCCGTAATCTAGATTATGTAAATATATTTAATAATTTTATACACACAACAGCACAATAGAGTTGATGTAAACAGTCTCTCAATTTTTGCAGTTCACTCGGTAAGAAGAGTGTGTTCCTAATCTCAAAAATACTATAAACCCTACACGTACAAGCAAGATAGCTGTATAAAACTGATCTTGTAATGTAAAATGGCACTGATTTCCACAAGAGATTCATGAACCAAAATTTCATTACAACAAACTTAGGGTATATCTACACTGCAATCAATAGGTATAATTGCAACTCATGTAACCATACCTTAGCTAGCTTAATCTGGCTAGTATGGTACCAGAGCAGTGAAGATGAGATGGCACGTGCTTCAAAGTGGGCAGTACAAGCCTGCCCAGAACCCTGGGTAATTATTTACAAGGCAAGCCAGCACTTAAGCATGCACTGCTGTAGCTTCACTGTTCTGGTTCCAAAGCTAACTCAGGTATGTCTACACAAGCTGCCACCTCAAACTTTAGCCACTAATTTAGAATTCAGAAGCCTTCAGTTTTCATTGTTTCTTCCAGCCTTAGCCAGTGTTTTCCCCACAAGTTAGCTGTACAATGCTGTTAACCTCCATTGCTGTGAAAGTGAGCTCTCTCAAGGGTATCAGAAATGAAAGAAAAATACATTCATGTACACTGTACCTCCAGTTGGTAGAAGCTCCCACTATAGCCCTCAATCTGCTTCGCACTGAAACAAAATCAAAGCAAATCAGTCAAGTGACAAATGTGAAGTTGCCTGATGCTAAAAGGTACAATCTTCATCCCAAGAATAGGAAGATCAAGCAAAGTCATGCAAACAGTGGCTAGAAAACCAGAAATTGTTGGCCAAATTCACTGCTGGTTTTAGTAGGTATATCATGATCTTGAGATGAGTTAACTAGACTCTCCACAGTTTAATAATGTAATTAATCTGGATTCTTTCTATTTTAGTAACATATTCTGTAATCAGTTGTGTACAGCAAGGACCAACAGAAAATGCCTTCAGAAAATTTACTAATGCAAATGCAAAAGTTGTTAGCGCCTTAAATAACTGAAAAAATGTGGCAGATCAATTATCAACCTGGGGAATTAGAATATGGGGCCATTTCAACCTAAACACAAACAAATCCTGGCTAATTCACAGACTGACAAGAGGCAAGACAAACCCAAAAGGGAACAGTGCAGCTGAGGAAAAAAGGAAGATTTCTCTTTTTTAATCAATAATTTCCAAACAAAGACATGCAATGTCAGCATACTTGCTTTCGCAAGCAGGGACTCATCTCCCTTGATGCAGAAACGCAGCTCTCAGCTGGGCTTACACACAGGCAGTCAATAGTACTTCTACCATTGCTTGCACCAGTGAAAAAGCTCTAGCATCTGTGGGAGAATGTGAGATTTCTTTAAATTTGGGGTGAAGAGGCAGATTAATGGTTCTGTTCTTTTCTCATTTGGAACTGCCAAGTTGATGCTAGGTCTTCTCAAATCTAGGGACTCTACTCTTTGAGTTTTAGTTTGGTATATGCACGGTGTCTTCAGTGCCTGAACTCATGCAGCAACAGTTCATAAATTTCAGACAGTTAATGACATGAAGCAGTTTACACAAGCAGGGCAACCTTGCCTCCTTATGAAGATTTTTGAAGATTTTCCTTATGAAGGAAGAGAGAGAGGATTTTAAATTATGAAGACAGAATTAAGGACACATCAGGGAACAGTTATATAAAGAACACAAGCAAGACAGATTCAGCCACTGATAACACAGCAGCTGATCCTTCACATTTTTTATACAAGGCAAATTAAAATCATTACACATCATCTTGCTTTGCACATTCCAGACTGAACACTCAAGGCTATTTGTATTAACAATTATCAAAAGTAGATTTTGGATTAAGGGCAATTCCATGACTAATTTTACACCAATAAACCTTAATCAAAAGAAATGCTTAAAAATTAACTAAATTAAATTAAGCCTCATCAGTGACCTATTTATATAAGAGCTACTCCACTGAAGTCAATTAAATTCCACTCCTGGAGCCAGCAGTGAACTTGCCCTAATATCCATTAGAGTAAAGCAGCATTAGAATGAACACCATCACAGCATCTACAAAAGGCCTCATTTCTGTACTATTGTCCAAACTGAAAGAAAAATAAATGTTTTCACCCAGAATTTCTGTATCTTGATTTGAAGAGAAAGTTGTAGCCATTTCTAATTGTAAAGAGAGTGAGGCAATAAACTATTAATGACTTAATCCCCAATCTTGCAAAGATTTACATGTGCAAGTAGTCCCAATCACTTCTGTGCAACTATTTACAGATTTAAAATGCACAAGTGTTTGTAGGGTAGACAGCTTAGTACTTTCACTTTGATTACACAAAATGTAAAAGGAAAATATGCATAATGAATATTATCAAAATTTGAGCAAACCAAATCCATTATAATTTACAGATTTAAAACCAAATAGTATTTCAGAATTTGCTTAGTGAGAAAAGTCTATAGTAAGAAAAGATAGAGTAGTCTATCTACTCCCTTCTTCATTTAACAGGCTTTCAAGTAATTAGAGATAACGCTCCCTAAACTTCCATACTTGATTTACTATTTTGTTATATTACACACTCTAATCTCTTAGCAGTATAAAATATTAGTAAACCATCCATGAAAGCAATTGCTTTATTTGTGACATAAATGTTATGAGATCACGAATGGAAGGGGAGGTTCCTGTGAGTCAATCCATATGACCACATGGCCCATACTATACAAAAGTTTGAGCATCCCTGCTATAGCATACTAATAAAGTGATCCTACATCAGTTTCCAACTGTTCATTACAGCTCCACTGTAACAGTATTCACTCAAACCACAAAAGGTTTTCTAACTTTTAAAAAACAAAAATCACTAAAGCTGCTTAGTATAAATAAAAATACTATGAGTTCTCAGGTCAAGAGAGAATATTGTAAACAGCAATGAAAGTGAAAGCTGAGGTGGCTCTACAAGGGATGGTATCAAGATCCAGATTTCTTCCAATTTGAACAGATGGAAATTTAAAGTAGCCTCAGAGACAGCCGGCATCTAGGAAAACAAACCCCAGTGTTTCAGTGCATGTAGAGATTTTTACACAATGCACAAGAAATGGGATCTTTGGAGACCAGAGCACTGAAAATAGTTTGCTATCAGCACAGAGAACTCTCCCACCGACATAGTGCTGTCCACATCGGTGCTTAGTTCGGTATAACTTACATAGCTCAGGGGTGTGGATTATTCACACCCCTGAACACCGTAAATTATACTGAAGTAACCTGTAGTGTAGACAAGGTCAGGAAGTTTAGGAAGGCAGCAAGCCGGTCCCTGGAATCAAAAAGGTTGACAAACACTGCCCTAGAGAATGTGAAGGTAATCAGAGGATGAGGCTGTTAACATGATTTACTGGAGGCACTGAAATCTAATTTCCATTAAGAGTGAGAGTAAGCTTGCCATTAGTTTCAAGTGAGTTTCAGTATTCTCCAAAAAAGCGCCATATTGCACAATCATTTTTTAAGCAGACCTTGTTATTGGTTTCCATGGGAGTTACAGGTACTCAGCACATCTGAAAAATCAAAGTTTTTATTTAGATGTCTAAATGAGGCTTTAGGAGTCTAACTTTAGGTGGTCAACTTTGAAAATGTTGGCTTGGGTCTTTAAACAAAAGCAGACAAGAACTGATCATCTTTAAATGATCAACATTGCTTCAAATACCAAGTCAAAGATTTTCAAACTTGAGTCGCTAAAGTTAGGCTGCTAAACCCATATTCAGGGACCTAAATAAATAACCTGAATTTTCAAGAGTATTAATCAGTTACAATTCCTATTGATTTCATAGGAGGATGCGGGCACTCAAAACTTTTCAAAAGTCAGGCTTTTTACATTCTTAAATACAGATATTGGAGCGTGACTTCAGGCACCTAAGTTGGAAAAATCTTATTCCAGGGGCTTTCTTGAGCATACTTCTTTTTGGGCCAAATCCCGCAATCCCTACTTAGGCAAAATTCTTATTTATGTTATTAAGAGATTTACATGTATAAGAACTGCAGGATTTGTGTCTTAAAATATAAATGGTTTTATTACCCACAGATTTTTTAAAAATGCAAGTTATCATGCCCTTATATCAATCAACACATTGTATATATGTCTTGTGACAATATTTCTACCAATAAGACTAGACCCATTCACATATCACAGTTAACAGTTTTGATGACCACAGGGATGACTTGTGAAAGTTGACAGAGAAAAATGTTAGTTTTTGTTTTTCATGAATCCTCAAGTAAAGTTAGAGAGTAGCAAGATAGGCTTGAAGCGGTTCTGTAAATATTAAAATGCATGCTGATTACCACCACACACCATTATTCACATGAATGGGTAAGTGTCCTGTGGAGTGGAAAAAACAAGTTAGATAATCAGTACCACCATAAAACAAGGGAAAGAGTATACTTCTAATCACGGGTTGTCTGGTTATTTTTCCCCTTCAAATTCCACTTTGCACATGCACATTAGTATCTAAATGTAAGCAACTTGTCT
This sequence comes from Lepidochelys olivacea, assembly GCF_965140295.1. NCBI lineage: Eukaryota > Metazoa > Chordata > Testudines > Cheloniidae > Lepidochelys > Lepidochelys olivacea. Next base: position 144,819,705 of record NC_140411.1, read on the forward strand.
TCATTCAGTTACATGGTCTGCAGTTAATATATCTATATGTCAGACTCAGCTAGGTTAATCCATTCCTTCACATACAGTCAAAAATATACAGCTATACAGTTTATGTCTCTACTAAAAGCTGGTGTACAATACTTGCTGCCACCATATATTTCAAATTAATTTATCAGTCATTTGCTAACAAGAAAACCTGCTGCTGGCAAACACTGTCAATATTAATTTTTGTTAAGCACCAATAATGACAATAGTCCCTTCCTGCCCAGAAGAGCTTACAATCTATGGCCTTGATCCTGCAAACATCTAGGCACATGCTTAACTTGACACATGTGAGCAGCCCCAAGGATCAATGCCTCAACAGATGTAAATGAGGAAGAAAGGATGCAATAGGGAGGTCAGAGGAAGGAATAACATGGAGTATTTTTTGGAGGGGGGGAGGATGATCTTTACTGTGTTGTTTGGTTCACCTCTTGTGAGGATAAAGAAGAAATGAGTTTTGTTTTTTTGGTTTTTTTTTAAACAGAAGGGATTTGAATGGAGGTCAGTGGTATGGGAAAAACAAGTTGGGGTGAGCATTCAGCACTTAGGAAACAGCATGGAAAAATAGATTAATATAGCGAATGGGAATGAAAGAAGGACAAGTTACTTAGAGGTAGCAACAGAAGTCTGCATGGTGTTTTTACAAGCAAATAAAGTTACAGGTTGAGAGTAGAACCTCACTAAGCAGTAAGTGTTATAATATACAAACCATCAATTGCTCCCCATTTTTCAGTAAACCAACAATAACAGAGTGCCCCTAGAAGCTTTTACAAAAACGTACTGTATTACTAGCTGGTACTGTTATAGCTAAATCTAAAATTATAATCACAATAAATGAACAAAGTACAATTTGCATTAAATACAACATGCAGTATCCTTGCTTTTCTTTCCCTCCTCCCCACCCCTCAATTATGTTTGCTCATTTACTAACACAAATCTCCAACATTCAGTAACTCACAATAAATAACAGAGTCATTAGTACAAATGAGAGTTTCTATTTAAAGAAAGACTGAAGGATTAGATAGTATCAGACACGAGCAGAATCTCAGAGGAATTATTTGTGTCTCATTTCAGGCTCTTTGTTCTATTTTAATGTACATGTTAAAAAATAAGAATGGCCATACTGGGTCAGACCAATGATCCATCTGGCCCAGTACCCTGTCTCTTCTAACAATGACCAATGCCAGATGCTTCAGAGGGCATGAAGGGAACTGGGCAATGTATCAAGTGATCCATCCCCTGTTGTCCACTCCCAGCTTCCGGCAATCAGAGGTTTACGGACACCAGAGCATGGGGTTGTGTCCCTAACCATCTTGGCTAATAACCACAGATGGATCTATCCTCCTTGAGCGTATCTAATTCTTTTTTTAATCCAGTTATACTTTTGGCCTTCACCATATCCACTAGAAATAAATTCAATGGGTTGACTGTGCATTGTGTGAAGACATATTTCCTTTTGTTTATTTTAAAACTGCTATTGATTTCATTGGATGACCCTGGATTCTCGTTATGTGAAGGGGTAATAACACTTCCTTATTCACTTTCTCCACACCATTCATGATTTTATAGATCTCCATCATATCCCCCTTTAGTTGTCTCTTTTCTAAACTGAACAGACCCAGTCTTTTTAATCTCTCTTCATATGGAAGCTTAATCCTTAATCATTTTTGCTCTGTATTTTTCCCAATTCTAACGTGTCTTTTTTAGATGGAGCAACCAGAACTGCACACAGTGTTCAAGGTGTGGGCATCCCATTGATTTATATAGTGGCATTATGATATTTTCTTATCACCTCTCTCTTTCCTAACGGTTACTAATATTGTTAGCTTTTTTGACTGCTGCTGCACATTGAGCAGATCCTTTCAGAGAACTAGCCACAAAGCACTCAAGCAAAAGATCTTGGAGTCAAACAGCTAATTAAGACTCCTAGACAAATTGGAGGATTGGGCCAAAAGAAATCTGATGAGGTTCAACAAGGACAAGTGCAGAGTCCTGCACTTTCGATGGAAGAATCCCATGCACTGCTACAGGCTGGAGACTGCCTGGCTAAGCGGCAGTTCTGAAGAAAAGGACCTGGGGATTACAGTGGATGAGAAGCTAGATATGAGTCAACAGCGTGCCCTTCTTGCCAAGAAGGCCAACGGCATATTGGGCTGCATTAGTAGGAGCATTGCCAGCAGATCGAGGGAAGTGATTATTCCCCTCTATTCGGCACTGGTGAGGCCACATCTAGTGTATTGCGTCCAGTTTTGGGCCCCCCACTACAGAAATGATATGGACAAATTGGAGAGAGTCCAGCAGAGGGCAACGGAAATTATTAGAGGGCTGGGACACATGACTTATGAGGAGAGGCTGAGGGAACTGGGCTCATTTAGTCTGCGGAAAGGAAGAGTGAGGGGGGATTTGATAGCAGCCTTTAACAACCTGAAGGGGGGTTCCAAAGTGGATAGAGCTCGGCTGTTCTCAGTGGTGGCAGATGACAGAACAAGGAGCAATGGTCTCAAGTTACAGTGGGGGAGGTCTAGGTTGGATATCAGGAAAAACTATTTCACTAGGAGGGTGGTAAAGCACTGGAATGGGTGACCTAGGTGGAATCTCCATCCTTAGAGGTTTTTAAGGCCCAGCTTGACAAAGCCCTGGCTGGGATGATTTAGTTGGGGTTGGTCCTGCTTTGAGCAGGGGGTTGAACTAGATGACCTCCTGAGGTATCTTTCAACCTTAATCTTCTATGTTTTTATATGTATAGTTGGAATTATGTTTTCCAGTGTGCGTTACTTTGGATTTATCAACATTGAATTTCATCTGCCATTTTTTTGCCCAAGGTGGGTGAGGTAATATCGTTTATTGGACCACTTCTGTTGGTGAGAGAGACAAGCTTTTGAATCACACATATGCTCACTCACCCAGCTTTGTGAGATCCCTTTTTAACTCTTCACAGTCAGCTTTGGACTTAACTATCTTGAGTAATTTTGTATTGTCTGCAAACTTTTCCACCTCACTGTTTACCCCTTTTTCCAGATCATTTAGGAATATGTTGAACATATTTCAGTAAAAATCATTTACCTCTCTCTACCATGAAAACTGACCATTTATTCCTAACCTTTGTTTCCTATCTTTTAATCAGTTACTGAGCCATGAGAGGACTTTCCCTCTTATCCCATGACTGCCTAGTTTGCTTAAGAGCCTCTGGTGAGGGACCTTATCAAAGGCTTTCTAAAAGTCCAAGTACACTATATCCACAGATCACCTTTGTCTACATGCTTGTTGTCATGCTCAAAGAATTCTAATAGACTGGGGAGGCATGACTTCCCTTTACAAAAACTGTGTTGACTCTTCGCCAACTTATCATGTTCATCTATGTGTCTGATAATTGTGTTCTTTACTACTGTTTCAACCAATTTTCCTGGTACTGAAGTTAGGCTTACTGGCCTGTAATTGCCAGGATTGCCTCTTGAGCCTTCTTTTTTTAAAATGAGCATTACATTAGCTATCCTCCAGTTGTCTGGTACAGAGGCTGAGTTAACAGATAGGTTACATTGCACAATTAGTAGCTCTACAGTTTCATATTTCAGTTCCTTCAGAACTTAGGTGAATAGCATCTGGTCCTGGTGACTTATTACAGTTTAATTTATCAATTTTCTCCTAAACCTCCTCTACTGACACTTCAATCTATGACAGTTGCTCAGATAAATCATCTAAAAAGAATGGCTGGGATTTGGTAATCTCCCTCTTCTTGCCCATCCTCCCCTACGATCCATATGTCCCCATCCTACAGTTACTCTCCATCCAGAAGGCATCGTCAGAGAAAAAGGAAAGGTACCGTCCCAAAAGAGAGACATGAGCTTTCTGGTTTTCCAGGAAAAAAGGACCACACTGATACCCTGAACCCGTATGCTACATTCACACAGCTTTATCATTAGCTCAACACATGTGCAAGAATTTTACATAAAAGAAGCTTTCAGAAACCATGTCTTAAATAAAATGAACTACACTAAGGGATATACTCTTTACAATACATCCATGTCTCTCCTTAATGGGAGCTGCATGTGAGTATTAGAAAGAAAAGTACAATGAACTGTATTTAATACTGTATTTAATGTTAGAGAAGTAGATATGTAAAAAGGGAACTTTTCTGCTTTCTCTGTGTGTTGTTGACATAGCTTTCAAAGGTTGAAAAGACATCAGAAAGTTGGTTTGCATCCTATCTACAGTGGATTCTTGGTCTGTGTAGATAACTGGGCAAAGTGAAACAGACAATGTATCATTTTTCTAGATAGATACAAGCAAGTCAGATTAGGGGAGGATAAATACTGACTGAACAGAACTAGTCAGCAACCCCAAAGCCATAAGAAACAGATAAGTAACAATAAAACAACAGTTGAAAGAAATAATGAACACATGAAAGCAATGGTTAAATAAAAGATAGCTAAGGAGGTACCCGTTACTTTTTTATTTATTCTGCTAAAACTCTATTAGAAAACATATTTAGAATGGAATGTTTGCAGATTAGGTAGTTTAAATAATTTGTGCCCATGCAATGTCACAGGACAAGGTATAAAGAATGTGTGTTTAACAAAGGGAGGTGGAGCAATGCAGGATTTATACCAGATTGGACCAGATGCCAGAAACACCTAGTTCTGGGGTATAGGTGGGCAAACATTATCATTACATTATCCTGCTCTATCTACTTTACTTATGCTTTATGCTTGATTAAGGTGGTAATATACTGTCCTAACATTTTATTATTAAAGCGTTAAACTAGTTAAGCTTAGTAACTGAAAAGGACAGTGCTTTTCAACAGTATAAAGGAAAGAATAAAACCCTTTAATGGCATGATCTTCCAAAATTCAACCAGTTATATTACCTTCAGACATGTCTGGAGGAGACTGGAAACCATTAGTCATGGATGTCAGTGCCCTAGCCAGAAGAGGAGGAGCCTTCCTCACAGTACACCATCTGTAGACATGAAAGGAATTAAGCATCATTCAAAATTACTGCAGTGAAAACAAATGAGAAACGTACACACTACTTCAGAGACTCATTTCATCATTTTCATAGAATTTTTTTTCAAAAGCAATGCAATAGTTTAAACATATTATGGATGGAGTTGGCTAAATGGCAAATTGACATTTGCAGAGAATTAGTAAAAGAGACCAAGTTTGCATTACTTGTATGGTAAAAATATTTTGAGAAAGGGGAAAAAAAGTAAAGCCAAATCATGTATGTTGTTTCTCCACAGAAAGAACTGTTGAATTTTTCATAACATTGTTTGGAAGAAGCTGCCAATGAAGCACATAAACAGTAGCCAAGATTTTCAGAAGTGCCTCATGAGTTTAGGTTCCCAATCTGAGGCACCTTAAAGGGGCTTGGCTGGCAGAGACTGCAGTTGGAAATTAGGATCCTACATACCTTTGTGGATCTGGGCCTTAATGTCTCTGGGCCTCAATTTATCCATTTGTAAAACAGGTATAGCAACACTTCTAAATCATTTTGGGATTCTTGGACATACCTAATATTTTTACAGATGTGAACATGAGTTTAAATCAGGGATCGGCAACCCTTGGCACACGGCCCACCACGGTAAGTCCCCTGGCGGGCCGGGGACTTACCAGCAGCCAGCATGGGCCGAGAGATGTGCTGGCTGCCGCTTCCCGCAGCCCCCATTGGCCTGGAGCGGCAAACCGTGGCCAGTGGGAGCTGCGATCAGCTGAACCTACAGATGTGGCAGGTAAACAAACCGGCCAAGCCCGCTACAGGGCTTACCCCTGGCGGGCCACGGCCCAAAGGTTGCAAATCCCAGGTTTAAATCATTTACTGTAACATTAATAGGGAAAAGTAAAATTCACTGAAATAAAAGTTTTGTTGTATTGCAGTAATACTCTAGTTTTAATTTGGAAAAGTAAAATAAACAACAAAGGAGGCTTACTGATATTCCTAGTGAAAAAGCTATGTCATTTCAGGTCACAGTCTCACAGATTGCAAGTTGCTTAACATTAGGGTGGATGCTCAACACTGAAATCAATTGAAGTTAGGAGCCTGGGCCAGCCCCCCTGGGAGGCAGGGAGGGAACACCACCCAGCTCCACTCTGCCCCCAGCTCTTCTCCGGCCCAACCCCACCTGCGGCTCTGGGTCCTGGCTGCGGCTCTGCACCCTGCCACTGCCCCAACCATGGCCCAGCTGCAGCTCCCCTCCCAGTCCCGGCCATGGCCCCACCCACAGCCTCACACCTCGACCGCGGCTCCACTCCCAGCCCTGGCCCCCGACCGCAGCCAGGCCTAGTTCCACACCTGGCCCCGCTCCCAGACCCAGACCCACCCCAGTTGTTGCCCCTGGCTCCCGGCCAGGCCGCAGCTCCAGCCCCAGCCTCAGCCGCTGGCCACAACCGTGGCCCCAGCTCCTGACCATGGGTTCCAGGGGGGCATGGACATGGGTAAGGGGGGGGGGGGGGTGAGATATAAAAGGTTTGGGGACCACTGCACTAAATCTCATTTGCACTAAGAATTGCCCCAGTGGTAATGGTGGAAACTTTCTTTTAACATCCCCTACTGCAGAAACAGCCTCTGACTCCAACAGACACTTCTTTCAGCACAGCCCACAGGTGATCTGTTGCTTAACTCAGTTCACATTTCTACAGGATTTTAAAGTACAATGGCAAGTATTTTAGGAGGAAAAAAATGTTATAACATTTAAGACCATATTCTGGCCTTACTGACGCTATGTACAGGCTCAGCCCATTGGCATCACTAGAGTTGAACAGGGTACAAATTCGGGCAGAATTTAGCCCCAAGCATTACTAGAAAAGGATTCAAAATCTGCCTGTTTGGTTTGTTTGCATTTCAGGTAAAACAGCTTGCTTGGATTTAAACATTCCTCTACAGTGTTTTTCAACTGAAGGAGTACAGCTTTATGATAGTCCAGAACTGCAAAATTAAGTCAAATACTGGAAACGACAGTACAACTCTTTAATTTTCATGATCTAAGATGAGTGAAATAATAATAAAAAAGCAACTAGCATTAATGCAAAAAAATGCATTTTTCAAGTTCAATTATTTAATGAATTATTTGTAAAGCAGCTAGTTTAATATCTATGTAGCCCGATTCTTCACTGCCTCGTACACTGTGTAGCGATCTGTAAAATGCGGCCGAATCACCGTGCAAGAATCAGGTCTGTGCAGTTGAACCGGGTCGTGCCCCTTTACACGAGAGCTACAGAGTAAAGCTCGCTCGTGCACCGCTGGGATGTTGACAGCCGATCCGTGCAGCACAAACGTCAGCGGAGCCGACGATAATGTTGCATCCGGCATTTACAAGTGGGGGGAGGGGGGATAAAATTTACTTTTGGATTTTTTCACATGAAGCAGCGTGGCCTGGGGACCGGAGACCAGGGACCGCCCCCCACACAGGGACGCGGCACAACACAGCAGCCCCTCTGCAGCCCCGTTACCCGGCTCCGGCCCTCGGGCTCCGGGGGCCTCCGGCGCCAGCGCCGCCAACGGGCCGCGGGTGCCCCCCGCGCAACAGAGCGGCAGCCCGGGGGCTCCCTACGGGCACCCAGGGGCCAGAGAGCGGCGGCGGCCGCTCCCCGGGGGGCTCCGCTGCCCGGCCCCGGGCGCCCAGGACAGGCCGCGCTCGGCCCCCTGCCGAGCCCCGGGGCGGGGGGGGGAGCGGCCTGTGGCCCTGGAGCAGCTCGTCCTCCCCCCGGCCCCGGCCCGGCTCCGGGCCCTCACCCGCGGGCCAGCATCCTGCCGCCGAGCGCCAGCAACCGCCGCTCCGGGGCGAGCCCTCAGTCCTCCAGCACCATAGACGCGCCGCGGCGCCCCCGGCGCAGAGAGCCGCCGAATCCTTTTCTCTGTTTATGGTTCCTTCCGTCTGCCCCCCTCCCGCTCCGGGGTGCCGAGGTGGTTCCTTCCGCCCCGCCCCGCCCCGCCCCGCGCTGTGCCCTGGCCTCGGGTCCCCTGTTGCTGGCGGCGTCGCGCGCGGGCGGGCGCGGGCCGCCGGTTCCCCGGCGCGTGCCCCTCAGGCTCCGCTCCTGTGCCTGGAAGGCTCTGCCCAGGCTGGCACCTGCGTCCTCCCCCCAGCTCGCCCTACGCTGCCTTGGTGTCCTTGTTAACCCGGCTCGCGACAAAGGGAGCCTGCCCCCAGTGAGCCCTGCAGCCTCCTCCTTCCTGCTCTTTTGGTTGTTCCCCTCCCTCCGTTCCTCAGCACGCACTTAAAAACCAGCTCATCGGGGGCGAGCAACAAAGGAAGAAGGGCCATACTGAGTCAGACCAATGGTCCATCTAGCCTAGTATGGTGTCTAGCAGCCGCTGGTGCTTCAGAGGGCATGAACAGAACAAGGGCAATTATCAAGCCATCCGTCTGCTGTTGTCCACTCCCCCCTTCCAGCAGTTGGAAGTTTAGGGATGCCCAGAGCGAAGGGTTACGGCTCTAGCCACCTTTTGGCTAATAGCCATCGATGGATCTATCCTCCAGTCATGAGTACAATGTAGCTGTACAGAGGTGGGTGCCAGGTGTGAAAACATATGGCCCCTCATGACAAACGAGAGGTGGGGAGCGAGCCAGAAATCCTGACTGGTTAGTGCAGATTCTGTGTGTGCCTGTGCATGGCTGCAGGTCCATAAGTGTTTTGAATCAATTATTAGCTTCCGTCTATCCTGGGTTCTCTGTACATTGTGTTTTCTTCAAGCTGGTCAAACCTTCCTGTTGAGAAATAGCCCAAAACTTCAGCACCCAGTTTTGGCTCCCCTGCTAGCCACACAACTTCCCCAAACCCTGTACGTGCCTAAACACATAGCCTAAGTTGTCAGGATAAAAGCTTTCTCAGTGCCTAAGTTTCTGCCTCTGAGCATCCACACTGCCTCCTTCCTCTAGATGTCCAAACACTTATCTTCTGCTTATTAAGACCCAGAGCAAATCACAAACCAGGAGAAGACAGGCATTTGACCACCTATATCATGCGCAGTCTCTGAGTTTGCCTACTGGATTGGGTTCCATTCAGGGTCTACTCAGAGAAGGAAATGGTAGTACCTACTTTATATTTTTAATCCAGTGGTTAGAGCACTCAGGATGTGGGAGACCCAGGTTCAATTCCCCTCCCGCGCCTCTCAGGCAATCCGGGGAGAAAGTGTTTGAACATAGGTTCCCCACCACAGGTGAGTGCTCTTATGACTGGGCTATGGGAAATGCTGATGTGGGTTGCCCTCAGTGTCTCCCGTTTAAGCTGTTCTACTGTGAATAAATAATGACAGAGTGAAATAGGGGGACTGGACCCAAGATCTCCCACCACCCAAGCGATTACCTGAATCATCAGGCAACTACAGAGTCAGTCCCTCTTTCTCTAGCCCAATGGCTAGTTAACAATTTAGGCACAGTGGAACAGCTTCAACAGGAGAGACTGAGGGAGCCCTACATCAGAATATCCTGTAGCTCAGTGGTTAGCACACCTACCTATGAGGTGGAAGACCCCTGTTCAAATCTTTTCGCTCCCTATACCAGATAGCAGAGAATTTAACCTGGTCTCTCACATCCCAGGCAAGTGTTGTAACCAGTGGGCTAAAAGTTACAAGGTGGGAGCCATGTTTGGTCATTCTGTGTGAAGCAAGACAGCTGCCTAACTCTTTCCCACAAAAATGCCTAAGCAGCCTGCCTTCATGTGGTGGGTTCCGTTCATGGATTGCTAAGCAGAACTAGGTGAGTGCCTCTCTGCAGCCCAGTGAGTGCCTATCTCCAAGATGGGGCAGGGCTTAGCCTCTCAGCATCTTCCATTGGCTATCTTAGGCAGCTCCCCGCATAGGTACTGGCTTCCGCTGGGTCCAGGGGGTGCTCAACCCCAGGCCTCTGCCCCCACCTGTTCCTGCCCTCACGCCACCTCAGGCCCCGCCCCACCTCACACTTTCTCCCAAGTCCCCACCTCTTCCTGCCCAGTTCTGCCCCCTCCCCTGAGCACGCCCCATCCCCGCTTCTCCCCCTTCCTCCAAGAGCCTCCTGCACAACCGCGAAACAGCTGATTGTTGTGGGTCGGAGGCACTGGGAGGGAGGGGGAGAAGTTGATCGGTGGGGCCACCTGCAGGCAGGAGGGAATGGCTGCCAGTGGATGCTAAGCACCCACTAATTTTTTTCCATGGGTGTTCCAGCCCTGAATCACCTATGGCTCCCCACCTAGTATGCTGGCTTTTGTGGACCGCATTCTGAGGCACCTATGTCTCCCCATTCATTGTACTGTACAGGAGCCTAACTCAGGCCTTGTTTCCCCCCCCCCCCCCCCGACCTTCTGGTTAAACTTGGATTTAAACTTGGAGAGTGGTCAGTTTGGATGAGCTATTGCCAGCAGGAGAGTGAGTTTGTGTGTGTCCTCCCAGGAAAAGGGGGGGAGGGGTGAGAAAGCCTGGATTTGTGCTGGACATGGCCCACCTTGATTACCATGCACATTGTAGGGGGAGTGGTCACTTTGGATGAGCTATTACCAGCAGGAGAGTGAGTTTGTGTGTGTATGGGGGTGGGGGGGTGAGAAAACCTGGATTTGTGCTGGAAATGGTCTACCTTGATTATCATGCACATTGTAGGGAGAGTGGTCACTTTGGATAAGCTATTACCAGCAGGAGAGTGAGTTTGTGTGTGTGGTTTTTGGAGGGGGGTGAGGAGGTGAGAGAACCTGGATTTGTGCAGGAAATGGCCCACCTTGATTATCATACACATTGTGAAGAGAGTGGTCACTTTGGATGGGCTATTACCAGCAGGAGAGTGAGTTTGTGTGTGGGGGGGTGGAGGGTGAGAAAACCTGGATTTGTGATGGAAATGGCCCAACTTGATGATCACTTTAGATAAGCTATTACCAGCAGGACAGTGGGGTGGGAGGAGGTATTGTTTCATGATCTCTGTGTGTATATAACGTCTGCTGCAGTTTCCACGGTATGCATCCGATGAAGTGAGCTGTAGCTCACGAAAGCTCATGCTCAAATAAATTGGTTAGTCTCTAAGGTGCCACAAGTACTCCTTTTCTTCAGGCTTTGTAGATCACAGTTTTGTTCCTGTGATTCTCTAGGCGCTCCTGACACACAGCGGTGTACTGCCTAAGTCCCCTAGTGGATCCCACCCTTAAGCTGCTGTACACATTTCAAATAAGTTATTGAAACTACTAAGGACCTGTGTCTGAGAGATGCTGAGCTCTGACAATTCCCATTGATTTAAGTATCTCATTGGAGCCAAAGGCACATCAGTTGTGCACAAAAATATGGGCAAAAAAGAATATCAGAAGCCTTGTTTGCACTTGGAGGCCGGTTTTCAACCCTTTTTTTACCCATTATTTGTACTCACACTAGGTGATTTGTGAAAATAATCAGGTACTTAACAGTTTAATGCCCCAATCTAGCAAAGTATTTAGGACAAGCAAAGCATCTAGTCATTCATAATAATTAGCAGGATTGGGGCTCTACTTGTCAAGGCCAGGGTGTGGGTGCTCTGACCTAGGGGTTAGAGACATCCGATGAAGTGAGCTGTAGCTCACGAAAGCTCATGCTCAAATAAATTGGTTAGGCTCTAAGGTGCCACATGTACTCCTTTTCTTTTTGCAAAGACAGACTAACATTTACTCTGAAACCAGTCAAGAAATAGGAATCAAGCCAAGAGTCAAATGCAGTGACCAGAGCCAGAAGCAAGCAAGAAGGGAGGGCTGGCTAGGACATACTAAAATAAGGCCAGGCCCACTCACAGCTGTAGACATAAGCACTGAACAGCTGAAAACACATTGGTATTGGTGCTGCTGAGCTTAAATCCAGACCTGTAGGCTCCTTTTAGCCAATCAAGCAGGCCAGACAATCTGGCAGTTTTGCTGAAGCCCAGCTGGGCTCATTAACCTGCCTAAAGGCTAAACTGGCTAGCCCCAGGCTTTGTTGAGGAAACTCAGTTCCATGGTTCCTGACACTACTGCCGTAAGTTGTATCCCCAGAGAATTGTGGTTACAAAAATGGAAGCCAGTGCCTGAAAAGCTGCCCCTTTTATTTCCAGTTTAGGGAATAGTAGACAGTTTTATTATACAAGACTCTCAAGATATCTACACTGCAGAGTTACAGCACCACTCAGAGAGTACTGAAGGGAAACCACTGTTGTGTGTTCACACTGTCAGCTACCTGCACAATAGCATGTTCACACTTGCAGTGGTATTCGAAGCAGTGCACTCTGGGCAGCTATCCCACAGAGCATCTCTTCCTCTTCTGCCACTAAGAGTTGTGGGAAGATGGAGGGGGTCGCGGGGCATCCTACGTCCTGTCCCAATGCCCTATGATGCATTGCTTCGCATCCCAGCAATCCCTGTGCTTCCGTCTGCATTTGGCTCCATCTTTCAACAGTTTGTGTACTGTGAGCTCTGTTAGGATATAGATATTCAGGCCTGTCTGTAAAGGCCTATACTCTAAGAATGTAGGTGTATTCTTATCACTTGACTAGTTAGAGGTATGAAAGAAAGAATCAAAATCACTGTCTGCCAGTGTAAGGTCCATCTCTTACTGTGACAGTCTGAGGCCCTGTTCTTAGGCTGAGATCTCTGGCTAAACAACAGAGGCAGCCATAAGTTGGGAAGTGACCGGTCACATCCTCACATTCCAACCTAGTCACATTGAAATAAGGTGCTATTGGGCTGTTAGGAATACAATCCTGTCCTGATAATGACTATCACCTCCAGAGAAAGGGAAGTGTCTGGGAGAGCAATACAGGGGTGCATAGACAATCCAGGAAGTTTTTGGAAAGCGTAGGGGACAATTTCCTGGTGCAAGTGCTAGAGGAGCCAACTAGGGGGGGAGCTTTTCTTGACCTGCTGCTCACAAACCGGGAAGAATTAGTAGGGGAAGCAAAAGTGGATGGGAATCCGGGAGGCAGTGACCATGAGTTGGTTGAGTTCAGGATCCTGACACAGGGAAGAAAGGTAAGCAGCAGGATACGGACCCTGGACTTCAGGAAAGCAGACTTCGACTCCCTCAGGGAACGGATGGCCAGGATCCCCTGGGGGACTAACATGAAAGGAGTCCAGGAGAGCTGGCTGTATTTCAGGGAATCCCTGTTGAGGTTACAGGGACAAACCATCCCGATGTGTCAAAAGAATAGTAAATATGGCAGGCGACCAGCTTGGCTTAACGGTGAAATCCTAGCGGATCTTAAGCATAAAAAAGAAGCTTACAAGAAGTGGAAGGTTGGACATATGACCAGGGAAGAGTATAAAAATATTGCTCGGGCATGTAGGAATGAAATTAGGAGGGCCAAATCGCACCTGGAGCTGCAGCTAGCGAGAGATGTTAAGAGTAACAAGAAGGGTTTCTTCAGGTATATTGGCAACAAGAAGAAAGCCAAGGAAAGTGTGGGCCCCTTAATGAATGAGGGAGGCAACCTAGTGACAGAGGATGTGGAAAAAGCTAATGTACTCAATGCTTTTTTTGCCTCTGTCTTCACGAACAAGGTCAGCTCCCAGACTGCTGCGCTGGGCATCACAACATGGGGAATAGATGGCCAGCCCTCTGTGGAGAAAGAGGTGGTTAGGGACTATTTAGAAAAGCTGGACGTGCACAAGTCCATGGGGCCGGACGAGTTGCATCCGAGAGTGCTAAAGGAACTGGCGGCTGTGATTGCAGAGCCATTGGCCTTTATCTTTGAAAACTCGTGGCGAATGGGGGAAGTCCCGGATGACTGGAAAAAGGCTAATGTAGTGCCAATCTTTAAAAAAGGGAAGAAGGAGGATCCTGGGAACTACAGGCCAGTCGGCCTCACTTCAGTCCGCGGAAAAATCATGGAGCAGGTCCTCAAGGAATCAATCCTGAAGCACTTACATGAGAGGAAAGTGATCAGGAACAGTCAGCATGGATTCACCAAGGGAAGGTCATGCCTGACTAATCTAATCGCCTTCTATGATGAGATTACTGGTTCTGTGGATGAAGGGAAAGCAGTGGATGTATTGTATCTTGACTTTAGCAAAGCTTTTGACACGGTCTCCCACAGTATTCTTGTCAGCAAGTTAAAGAAGTATGGGCTGGATGAATGCACTATAAGGTGGGTAGAAAGTTGGCTAGATTGTCGGGCTCAACGGGTAGTGATCAATGACTCCATGTCTAGTTGGCAGCCGGTGTCAAGTGGAGTGCCCCAGGGGTCGGTCCTGGGGCCGGTTTTGTTCAATATCTTCATAAATGATCTGGAGGATGGTGTGGATTGCACTCTCAGCAAATTTGCAGATGATTCTAAACTGGGAGGAGTGGTAGACACGCTGGAGGGCAGGGATAGGATACAGAGGGACCTAGAGAAATTGGAGGATTGGGCCAAAAGAAATCTGATGAGGTTCAATAAGGATAAGTGCAGGGTCCTGCACTAAGGACAGAAGAACCCAATGCACAGCTACAGACTAGGGACCGAATGGCTAGGCAGCAGTTCTGCGGAAAAGGACCTAGGGGTGACAGTGGACGAGAAGTTGGATATAAATCAGCAGTGTGCCCTTGTTGCCAAGAAGGCCAATGGCATTTTGGGATGTATAAGTAGGGGCATAGCGAGCAGATTGAGGGACGTGATCGTCCCCCTCTATTCGACATTGGTGAGGCCTCATCTGGAGTACTGTGTCCAGTTTTGGGCCCCACACTACAAGAAGGATGTGGATAAATTGGAGAGAGTCCAGCGAAGGGCAACAAAAATGATTAGGGGACTGGAACACATGACTTATGAGGAGAGGCTGAGGGAACTGGGATTGTTTAGTCTGCAGAAGAGAAGAATGAGGGTGGATTTGATAGCTGCTTTCAACTACCTGAGAGGTGGTTCCAGAGAGGATGGTTCTAGACTATTCTCAGTGGTGGAAGAGGACAGGACAAGGAGTAATGGTCTCAAGTTGCAGTGGGGGAGGTTTAGGTTGGATATTAGGAAAAACTTTTTCACTAGGAGGGTGGTGAAACACTGGAATGCGTTGCCTAGGGAGGTGGTGGAATCTCCTTCCTTAGAAGTTTTTAAGGTCAGGCTTGACAAAGCCCTGGCTGGGATGATTTAATTGGGGATGGGTCCTGCTTTTGAGCAGGGGACTGGACTAGATGACCTCCTGAGGTCCCTTCCAACCCTGATATTCTATGATTCTAAGTGCCTAGAAGATGTAAAAGAAAACTTAGTTTGATAGCATCCTGTCTGGCAAGAACTCACTTATCAGTAGCTGGGATGTGAAATCCTAACTTCTGTATTGTTTTGTCATTATAGTTCCCACTTTGCCATTGTTTGTCTGTATAATCTCTGTCTGGTTCTGTGATTGTTTCTGTCCGCTGTATAATTAATTTTGCTGGGTGTAAACTAATTAAGGTGGTGGGATATAATTGGTTACATAATCATGTTACAATATGTTAGGATTGGTTAGTTAAATTTCAGTAAAATGATTGGTTAAGGTATAGCTAAGCAGAACTCAAGTTTTACTATATAGTCTGCAGTCAATCAGGAATTGGGTGGGGACATTGGAATCATGTTTGGCTAAGGGCAGGAATGGGAACAGGGACACAGGTGTAAGGCTATGTGGTGTCAGAGCTGGGAACGGGGACACTAAGGAAGGAAACTGGAATCATGCTTGCTGGAAGTTCACCCTAATAAACATCGAATTGTTTGCACCTTTGGACTTCGGGTATTGTTGCTCTCTGTTCATGTGAGAAGGACCAGGGAAGTAAGTGGGTGAAGGAATAAGCCCCCTAACAAGCTCTGCCTCTTCGATCTGCAGGAATGAATCCCGCACTGTTGACCAGTATGCTGCTTGCTCTCACTAACACGTCACAAGTGGCAGTGGAGTTATTCCTTAAACTACAAAGGCAAGAGGAGTTCGACATTGATCTTGCCACGCGTACTAGCTATGACACAAGATTGCTTGTGGCATTCATGGAGGTGCTGGCCACAGTGGAACGCCGCTTTTGGGCTAGGGAAACAAGCACTGAGTGGTGGGATCACATAGTCATGCACGTCTGGGATGATGAGCAGCGGCTGCTGAACTTTCAGATGAGGAAAGCCACATTCATGGGACTGTGTGATGAGCTCGTCCCAGCCCTGCAGCACAAGGACACAAGAATGAGAGCTGCTCTGCCATCGGAAAGCGCATGGCAATTGCACTGTGGAAGCGGGCTACTCCAGACTGCTACCGATCAGTCGCTAACCAGTTCGGAGTGGAAAAGTCGACCGTTGGACTTTTGTTGACGGAAGTGTGCAGGGCCATTAATCGCATCCTACTCCGAAAGACCGTGAGTCTGGGCAACGTGTGTGACATTGTCGATGGCTTTGCACAAATGGGTTTCCCTAACTGCGGAGGGACGATAGATGGCAAGCATATTCCAATTCTGACACCAGACCACCTAGCCACTGAGTACATTAATCCGAAGGGGTATTTCTCAATGGTTCTCCAGGTGCTTGTGGATCACCGTGGGCGTTTCACAGACATTAACACAGGCTGTTCCGGAAAGGTGCATGACACATGTATGTTTTGGAACACTGGCCTGTTCAGGAATCTGCAAGCAGGGACTTTCTTTCTGGACCAGAAGATGACCGTAGGGGAAGTTGAAATACCCATTGTGATCCTGGGAGACCCCACCTACCCCTTAATGCCAGGGCTTATGAAGCCACACAGGGCAACTTGACAGCAGCAAGGAGTGGTTCAACAATAGGCTGAGCAAGTGCAGCATGACTGTTGAGTGTGCTTTTGGCCGTTTAAAAGCCCACTGGCGCTGCCTATATGGGAAGCTGGACCTGGCTGATGACAATATTCCAATGCTTATAGCCGCGTACTGTATGCTCCGTAATATTTGTGAAGGGAAGGATGAAAGTTTAATTCAGGGCTGGACCACTGAGGCTCAGCGCCTGGAGGCTGAGTTTGAATAGCCAGAGACCAGGGCTATTAGAGGGGCACAGTGTGGGACCATAAGGATCAGGGATACCTTGAGGCAGCAGTTTGAAGCTGAAAGCCACTAATATTTGTTGCTATGCTCGGGAGTGCACTGCTTGTAATGCTAGGAGGATTGTGATTGGTGCAGACGATGCAATATGAAGGTTTAACATAACTGTCTGTTGCTTTTCAGGACTCTGTTTGCTTTCAATTAATAGACTAAAGATTGCTTTCAAACCAACACAATTTTTATTAAAAAACAACAACCAGAGGAGAGAGTCAAACAAAAAACAACACATCAGCACTGAGGGGGATGGGGGAAGGGAAAGTCCCAGGAGGAGGTGGGGTCCAGGGATGGCTGAAGATTTGTGTATGTCCAGGTATCGTAACCAACCTTCTCCCTTGGATTACAGTGCAGCAGGTACTGTACTGCAGCAGGTACTGTACTTCAGCAGGGCCAAACTATGGAGGGATGGGTGTTGAGTGCAGTGGGTACTGGGAGTCCGTAGTGCTGGACTGTGACGGGGGAAGAGTGGAAGGCCGTGGGTACAGACTGGAGCCAGGAGGTTGATAAGAGTGTGTTGGCAGTGTCTAGGGCATAGGCACCGACTCCGTGGGTTCTCTGGGGCTGGAGCACCCCTGTGGAAAAAATTAGGACTTATGTCAGCACCAAATTATGCCAAAATATTACAACTTTTTAGAAAACTAAAACTCTTCAGAGAGTATTTTTACCAACCAAAGGTGCTCAGATACTATGGTGTATGAAATAAATGCAAAGATCAAATAAATATTCCAAGTACATTCAGACCTGATGTAAGCAGGCATCACTTCCCAGCTTACACCAGGTCTCAATATGGGTTTGCCTGTTTAGTTTAATAAGTTGTTAAAAATGAAATCCTTCCTCCCTATTACAGTCATTTCTAGGAAAAGCTGAATACGTTTACAGTTACGTCATACATTACCCAACTCAAGTCCTCATGGTTTTTCCATGCTACTATATTTCACAATAGGTAACCTCTGCCTGCAGCAGTAACCAATCAGCATTCTGTCTTTGAGGGCACTGTCTAAACTTTCCAGGGCCCAATTTACAGAGGTCTAATGACATTTTTCCTTCCCACTTTTTCCCCTTCATTCCTTCAACATCCATTCCATAATGGCTGTTGTTGGGTCATCTTCCTAGCTCCAAATTCAGGGCCAGTACTGCCTTCACCCCTATGCAAGGCCAGAGTAAACGGGCCCTTCATGCTAACATATAGACAAAATTTTCTTGTTTGGATCCTCTGCTGAAATGAATTTTTACCTGTAATTGATTGATCTAGCAAGCCAGCTACACATGTGTTTGTTTACCACTAATCAGTATAGTGTGTAGGCTATGAGACGTAAGTATTAGTGTATCATTTTCCTTTTGTTTCCTCTTTTCTATATTTTGTACTATACACTGGCCCACTTTACTATACACTACACATCGTGAAGTGAGCTGTAGCTCACGAAAGCTTATGCTCAAATAAATTGGTTAGTCTCTAAGGTGCCACAAGTACTCCTTTTCTTTTTGCGAATACAGACTAACACGGCTGTTACTCTGAAAACTGGCCCATAAAACTATTTCTGCCATTTCAGCACTTTTTTTTAACCTTTTTAAATTTGAAAGCAAACCATGTTAGCTGGTGCAAGGCTGATTCCCCACTCTGGTATTTGGAGTGCAGAGGTGGGGGCCTGCAAGGATTCTAAAAATTAATATTGGCCATTCCAGGCTTGTATTAAACTCCCAAGGTTACAGCTTCTGTATGACCTTGGATGGGAAGATGCCACCACCCAAATGCAAAACCCGCCTTTTTTGAATCCAGAAAGGTACACTTGGGAATTCCTTCCTGTGGGGTACCCTCAAGCTCTTTCACCCACCCCCCTCTGGGGAAGAGCTGAGAAAGAAAACAAAGGAAATTAGCTGTTGCCCTCAGCTAATTAAACAACATATGCACAAACCTCTGAGGATACCAAAAATCCAATCCTGTTCTTAAAAAAGGTAAATTTTATTAAAAACAAAAAGACAATACATCTGAAAACTCAGGCTATTGCTAGATTTTAAAAGAGCAATTCCAAAAATTAAGCACCCAAATTAGCTTTCTTGGGGGTTCAGCTTAAAGGTTACAAGCAAACAAAAGCATTTGGGGTTAGCACAGAGGAGTCCACAAGCCAATAAAAGAAATAACCCTAATTGCATCTTCCTAGACATTCCCTAATTTACTTACTTTTCTGAGGTTTCAGATAAGCAATCTTTAGGTATGATCTGATGGTTTTTTATATGTGGCTTAAAACTTCTCACAGCATAACTGCTCCCCTCTTTCCCAGAGAACAACTCCACACAAAGGGAAGGGGGTTTTTCCCCCAATTTTAAAAAGTTCTAGCCCTTCCATTGGCTCTTTTGGTCAGGTGCCCACTCCTTTTCTTTCACTTGTGAGCTTGTTAACCCTTTACAGGTAAAGCAAGTAGAGAACAACCACCAAGAGGGATTCCATAGCCAACTGGCTGGCTGGGTGTCCCCACTCTCATTTATCACAGCTGGAATAACACATAGTCAGCATATTTCAGTGGAATGGGGCATAGGTGCCAATTTCTCTTGGCGCCGGTGGGTGCTCAACCCCCCACTCGGCCTTGCCCCGACTCCACTCTTGCCCCATCCCCATTCCAACCCCTTACCCAAAGTCCTCCCCCACTCCGCTTCCTCCCTGCCCCCACTGGACTCCTTTCCCCAAATCCCCACCCGGGCCCCGCCTCTTCCCTGCCTGCTCCCTGGGCATGCCACATTTCTGCCCCTCCCTCCTCCCACAGCTTGTTATGCCGCAAAACAGTTGTGGCAAGCACTGGGAGGAGAAGCAGGGACATCCTGAAGTTTTTTTGCTGCAGGATGGCTACCTTTAAATCTGCTATTGTGTGTCCAGTGAGATAGAAGTGTTCTCCTACAGTTTTTTGTATATGGCTATTCCTAATATCTGATTTGTGTCCATTTATCCTTTTACATAGGGACTGTCCAGTTTCGCCGATGTACATAGCAGAGGGCCAAACTGATGGTCAGTGGAGTTCTGTTGGTTTGTTTCTTGGGCTTATCTTGCAGCAGGAGGCTTCTAGTTACACGTCTGGCTCTGTTGATCGGTTTCCTTATTACCTCATGTGGGTATCGTAGTTTTGAGAATTCTTGGTGAAGATCTTGTAGGAGTTGGTCTCTCTCTGAGGGGTTGGAGCAAATGCGGTTGTTCCT
The DNA here is from genome assembly GCF_965140295.1 of Lepidochelys olivacea. NCBI lineage: Eukaryota > Metazoa > Chordata > Testudines > Cheloniidae > Lepidochelys > Lepidochelys olivacea. The sequence goes on from NC_140411.1 coordinate 144,839,853, forward strand.
CAGCGCTTGGCTGTAGACGATGGATTGTGTGGTGTGTCCAGGATGGAAGCTGGAAGCATGAAGGTAGGCATAGCAGTTGGTGGGTTTTCGGTATAGGGTGGTGTTAACATGACCATCACTTATTTGCACCTTGGTGTTTATGAAGTGGACCTCCCGTGTAGATTGGTCGAGGCTGAGGTTGATGGTGGGATGGAAGCTATTGAAATCGTGGTGGAATTGTTCCAGGTCAGCCATAAAAATGTTGGCACTGAAGGACTGTCCGGATATGTAGACTCTCTACTCAGACCCTACACCACCAGCACTCCCAGCTATCTCTGTGACACCACTGATTTCCTGAGAAAACTACAATGCATTGGTGAGCTTCTAGAAAACACCATCCTAGCCACCAGGAATGTAGTAGAGGCTCTGTACACAAACATCCCACGCACAGATGGAATACAAGCTGTCAGGAACAGTATCCCTGATGATGCCACAGCACAACTGGTTGCTGAGCTCTGTGACTTTATCCTCATGCACAATTATTTCAAATTTGGTGACAATATATACCTCCAGAACAGTGGCATCTCTATGGGCACACGCATGGCCCCACAATATGTCAACATTGTTATGGCTGACCTGGAACAATGCTTCCTCAGCTCTCCTCCACTCACGCCCTTTCTCTACCTCTGTTACATTGATGACATCTTCATCATCTGGACCCATGGGAAGGAAACCCTGGAAGAATTCCACCACAATTTCAATAGCTTCCAACCCACAATCAACCTCAGCCTGGACCAATCTACACGGTAGGTCCACTTCCTAGACACAACGGTGCAAATAAGTGATGGTCACATTAACACCATCCTATACCGAAAACCCACCGACCGCTATGCCTACCTTCATGCCTCCAGCTTCCATCCCAGACACACCACACGATCCATCGTCTACAGCCAAGCGCTGAGGAACAACCGCATTTGCTCCAACCTCTCAGACAGAGACCAAGATCTTCACCAAGCATTCTCAAAACTACGATACCCACACGAGGAAATAAGGAAACAGATCAACAGAGCCAGACGTGTAACCAGAAGCCTCCTGCTGCAAGACAAGCTCAAGAAAGAAACCAACAGAACTCCCCTGGCCATCACATACAGTCCTCAGCCAAAACCTCTCCAACGCATCATCAGTGATCTACAACGATCCCACACTTTCACAGGCCTTGGGAGGCAGGCCAGTCCTCGCCCACAGACAGCCTGCCAACCTGAAGCATATTCTCACCAGCAACTACACATCGCACCATAGGAACGCTAACTCAGGAACCAATCCATGCAACAAACCGCGATGCCAACTCTGCCCACATATCTACACCAGTGACACCATCACAGGACCTAACCAGATCAGCCACGCCACCACTGGTTCATTCACCTGCACATCCCCCAATGTAATATACGCCATCATGGGCCAGCAATGCCCCTCTGCTATGTACATCGGCCAAACTGGACAGTCCCTATATAAAAGGATAAATGGACACAAATCAGATATTAGGAATGGCAATATACAAAAACCTGTAGGAGAACACTTCAACCTCCCTGGACACACAATAGCAGATTTAAAGGTAGCTATCCTGCAGCAAAAAAACCTTCAGGACCAGACTTCAAAGAGAAACTGCTGAGCTTCAGTTCACGTGCAAATTTGACACCATCGGCTCAGGATTAAACAAAGACTGTGAATGGCTAGCCAACTACATAAGCAGTTTCTTCTCCCTTGGTGTTCACACCTCAACTGCTAGAAGAGGGCCTCATCCTCCCTGATTGAACTAACCTCCTTAACCCTAGCCTGATTCTTGCTTGCATATTTATACCTGCATCTGAAATTTTCCACTACATGCAGTCGACAAAGTGGGTATTCACCCACAAAAGCTTATGTTCCAATATGTCTGTTTGTGTATAAGGTGCCACAGGACTCTTTGCAGCAGTTAGTCTCCCCATGCCCTGGGGCAGTGCCTGTTGTTTGCCTTGCGGGCATTTCCCTGACACCCCAGGGGGAGAGTCCCTGCCCCCAGGAGCTCGCAGACCAAAGGCCACAGGGCCCAACCTCGGCGCTGAAGTTTCTGTGGGTCAGGGAGTCACAGTCCTTGGAGCAGAGCTCGCCCCTCCTGGAGCAAGACAGCAGCCTCTGCCCGCCAGGGGGCGCTGCCGGCCGCGCGCTCCGGGCCTCACGCTGGCAAGACGCACGCGCCGCGCCCCCAGTTTCTGGAGGAGTGAGGTAATGCTTGGGTCAGGAGCGCTGTGATTGGCTGAGGGCCTGAGCGGGGGTGGGGCCATTGGCGGAGGGGCCGGAGGAGGCGGGGCCTGTTGCCGATAAATAAGGGCCGCCCGGAGGGCCCCCCTTCCACACAGCGCGGAGCCGGGACTGCGTAGTTGGTCTGGGCTCGCCACCGCGCCATGCTCGGAGCCTGACTGAGCCGCCGCGCCGGGGACACGAATGAACAAGCTGCTGCTGCTCCTGTTCACGTACCGGGTACTCGCCAGCCGGGGGGGCCGCAGGGGGAAGCGCCGCCGAAAATGGCCCCGTTCCGCATCCGTAGCGCGCGGCCCGAGGACTGCCCCGACCTGCTGCGCCTCATCAAGGTGACCGGCTGCGCGCGGGGGGGGGGAGGGGGAGGTGGCGCGCGGAGCGGGAGGCGGGGGGGGGGAGGTGGCGCGCGGAGCGGGAGGCGGGGGCTGGGGGGGGGCGGGAGAGTTTGTCATTCTTGTGATCCGAACCTTTGCCCTTGTCGCGCGAAGGGGGACAGAAACGTCCCCCCCGCCCCGGACCCAGCGCCGGCCCCGGCCCCAGCCGGGTTTTGTCGGCCCAGCCCTTCAGAGCTGGAGCGTGGAGGACACCTTTGCCCCGCCGACTTGGCAAAAACAAGTTGTTTGCGTTCAGTTCAGCTGTAACGGGCTGCTTGGTCTTCACCCTCTGCACAGGGCAAGTGGCTTCCTCTCCGCGCTGCTTTGTGTAAACTGCACTCGGGTAGGAAATGTCTCCTCCACGCGTGGACGTATATTTGTGTATCTATACTTCTTTTTTTTTATCTGTTTATTTTTTTTTAAAGGAACTAGCTAAATATGAGGATATGGAGGATCAAGTAGTCCTAACTGAAAAAGGTAACGAATTAGCTGCTGTGCGTTTGATTTGATGATAATCCTACTACAGTTAATATATAATATATATCAGCTTATTGTTCTCTTGTAGATCTGCTTGAAGATGGCTTTGGTGACCATCCTTTCTACCACTGTCTTGTTGCAGAAGTGCCCGAAGAACAGTGGACAGCTGAAGGTAAGATTTCCTGCTACGTTTTTAGAATCAGAAATGCACAGGATGTACATAACACATTATTTAAAGCTACTGATTATACATAAAGCTGCAGCTGTGAACTTGGGTAAGAAGAAAGTACTAAAATACAACTATTGAAATAGAAGAATCATTATGTTTTTCTAACGTGATCAACCATCCTGGAGACCAGGTATAATATATATGGTACTGTAATTCCATTTCATTAAATGGTTGTTCTTGTTTGACCCTAATTTACCTTAATGTAATCCTGTTGAATCACATGTTTTCTTTAATTTGTCCCCAATCTTCAGGTTACAGTCTCTAGCTTCGCCATGTACATGGCCCTTCCGTGTACATGGATGGGCGGGGAGGTAACTAAAAGATCCGTTACACAATAAAGTAGATGATCATGATACATGAGGTAAGGTCTAACAGGGACAAGTACTATTCCCAAGCATTTACCCAAAACACACGGTAGATCAGAAATTCTGAATGCACACTCTTCGTATGAGTATGTGCAAAGCATTATGGCTAACAACATGATTTGAATTCTCAAGTTTTAGGACTGAGTGGGATGATGTTGGAAGAGGGTACCAGTTTTGCACTGACCAGTTGGCTCCTCTTACAGGGTGAGCCACAGAGTTTTTTCAAGCAAACAAGGAAAGCTGTTGGCCAAAGTAGATTTATTTCTGGTGCCCAGGATAAAGGAGACAGACTACCACTTTATCAGTGGGAACACAGTTGAGGCAGTGCTGGAGATGCCATTATGTTAACTAATGGCTGCCTGTGAGCACTCCTGGTTTGCCCACTGAGCAATTTTTGAGAAATATTAATTGGAAGACAGACTTAAAGGTGTGTGTTTTTAGATTCTACTATTAGTGTTGTGTTCTGATTTTTAAGAAAGCAGAATTGAGTTAACTGCCACCATATTCTGAACTGCCGTGTAAAATGTAAACCAATTTACAATCCAAAGTGGACATACTGATAAATCAGTAGGGTATGTATACTGTGTTTGTAGCAGAAAGCCTTAGTTGTTCGTTGTTTGTTTACTATAACTGTAAACACTGCCTTCAAGGAACCAGGTTAATCTTCATTCCACAACACAGATCTCAAGCTATCAGAATTCCTATTTTACCTACACCTCAATATGCTTATTGCAAACTTCCATTCTTAAATCAGGCTTTTAACAGTTAATAAATTAATAGTTGCATGTACAGGAAAGCAAACCTAGGTGTTTAGGTTATATGCATGTAAGTTGAAATGTACTAATCTTGTTGCCTTTCAAAAATAAGGGGTTTTGTTTTGTTTTGTTTGTTTTGCGGATGTAATGTAATCCTTTGTTACAGGACATCTTATTGTGGGTTTTGCCATGTACTACTTCACTTATGATCCATGGATTGGAAAACTGCTGTACCTTGAAGATTTCTTTGTAATGCCAGAGTTCAGAGGTATGTTCTAAGGAATAGTTTTTAAACGTATTGTTTATTGTATATGTGTTTTAAAAATTACAACTAAATTTTCTTGACTTTTTAGGACTTGGCATTGGTTCAGAAATTCTGAAGAATCTGAGTCAGGTAAGTAGTTTTTCCTTTCTCCATTAGATTTTTAGCATGAGACAACAGCAGAGAAGCAAGTGTGTTTGTCAATTGTCTGAATTATTACCCTTTAACAGTACTTGAAAGTGAGTGATTCAGTTGCCCTAGTAAAGTGGATAAATGGACTTATGGGGCAGGCTTATCAGATTTTGTAAACTTCTAGTGAGTTAGTATCTGATTCTTCATAAAATCAGAATTGTGATAGGCACAATGGAGATGAGGGACAAAGGAGGAAACTGCTGTATTTAAAACAGCTGCAGACATTTTAGTAGTGGTGTCCACTTCAAAATGAATCATATTGTTGAGGACTCTTCCCTGTCAATAGTGATTGGAAGGATAGATTTGTGTACACAACAAATAAGATTGCTATATACCTAATCAATATACTGGTTACATGTTTATAGGTTGCTCTCAAATGCCGCTGTAGCAGCATGCACTTTGTAGTCGCAGAATGGAACGAACCTTCAATCAGGTTCTACAAGAGAAGAGGTGCTTCTGATCTGTCCACTGAGGAAGGATGGAGGCTCTTCAGAATTGACAAAGAACATCTGTTGAAAATGGCAACTGAAGAGTGAGGAATTATTCCGGCAAATGACAAATCTTATCTATGAATCATACTCTGAATAAACTCTTGCCTTGCTTTCTATACAGTTTGTAGTGGAATAAATAGCATGGACACAAATTCAAAAGCTCCATTACCAGGGCTATTGTAGTATAATTGTTGCTGTCATCTGGACTTGAAACATCAATTTTACAGGAAGTGACGTCTGTGAAGTCCAATTTATTTGCTTGTAAACATCATCCTTCACCAGTGTGGGCTAGTGATCTTTCAATGTATATTGAATAAAACTTCATTGTTGTGAGTGTCATTCAAATGTGTACAGTGTACACACTGGCAGGGTTTTTGTTTTAATTTCCTCTTATAAAATAAAGTATAGTATTTTCACTTTAATGGCATTAGTGTAGTGTGGTTGAATTCTTACAAGTAAAGTGGCCTTCATTTGGTCACTTTATTTCCTGCAGCAATAAGTAACCACTGCCTATCAGCATCACAAGGACTTGAAAGAGTTTTTCTGGCAACTAATGTAGCTACTGGCAACTACACGTCTGTCCACCATTCCAATTTAGGATCTGCATTTTTCAAAACCATTTTTCCCCCAAATGAAAAAACAAAAAAGGGGGGGGCGGGGGCTAATATGTAGGTCTGAAACTTTCTCTCTTATATTTAAAGTAATTAGAGGCAATACTGTTAATATCCGTAGGTAAAGAGGCCTTATCTAAAATACAGATTGCATTTGTTAAACTAGAATTGGCTTTTAATTCATTTAGTTGGATGGTATAAAACCTCTCTGTGGACACATCAATTCAAATCTGGTTTATACTGTTTTAACTTGGATTCGCTTCCAACTTAAGTCAATAAATCATGTTTAAATTGACTGAAGAGTATTTGTGAGCATTTTGTACCAGCTTTAACTAAATTCGTATTAAAACCAATTCAAACACAAGAACAGGTGGTGGGGTTACTTGTAACTAACTGCTGTCCTTTTTAAAGAAGTTGTTCGAAAGATACCAAAACATGAACAAAATTATCTGTGCATAGGGCAACAAATGCCCAAAGATCATTATCCTACTTATGCAGCTGTTCTATAGTATAACAATTTTAAGGGGGAGGGAACTTGTGATTTTCATAAAACTAGCTGGACTCTATACCTGAACGGCAAGCAGAAGGAAGTGAGGGTGATAATGAAAGCAACATGCCAGGCTTATAGTTAAAGTAACTTCCACTTGTTTTCTTTATATCTGAATGGTGCTTGGACTGGCTGAAGTACAAAACTATCAACCTCACTACTGGAGCCTTAATCTACATTAGAAGGGTTTTACCAGCATAGTTAATTCAGTAAATCGTTATAGAGGTGGTTACACTGATTAGCTTAATCCTGTACAGGAATGGGAATACGTTGTACCAGTATAACTGTCTCCCCACTAAGGCTTGTACTGGTAGATTGACTTAAAAAAAACAAAACCCCTCACCAAAAGTTATACCAATACAACTTTTGAGTTTACAATTAGACCTTCTGTGTAAGTGGTTTTGGGACTGGAATCATCTCACTGAACTGCAATACAAAGACCCACCTCATTCTCTTATAGCTAGGTAACTTTTGTAACAGCCTTGTCCCTCAGGAATGGCAGGTCAAAATAAACATAAGTTTTGTTTAGTGATTCCATTTATCTGATGAAGGATTTAAAAAGGTATTTGCATTTAAATAGCTCCTCCAGCATTTCAGTCTAATTAGATAACTTTCTTCTTGTATTGCAATCACTTATTTATTTAATGTAATAAGTGTTTGGGACTAGTTAAATCTTTTTTTAAAAGAAATACAAACCTAGCCTGGACTTCTAGAAAATTAAGGCCACAATTAAAAATTCCTTTATTAATAGAGTTCAGTGACACTAGATGTAGTTTAAATAAATGTAATGAACTTCTGAATTTGACTGCTTGCTCTTAAATATTGAGTACTCATAACGTACCACAGCATGTGTGGTGTACATGCAAATAACTACTCTAAAGTATGGCTTCTGATTAATTGCTGTTAACACACACAAACTCTAATGGTGATTATTTGCACTTTAAATTGCACAGTTAAACAATAGACTACCAAGTGAAATTTATTAAATATTTTGGATGTTTTTCTACATTTTTCAAATATATTGATTTTGATTACAACACAGAATACAAAGTGTACAATACTCACTTGATATTTTTGATTGCCAATATTTACACTAAAAATGATAAAAGAAATAGTATTTCAATTCACATCATACAAGTACTGTAGTGCAATCTCTCTACCACGAAAGTGAAACTTACAGATGTGTGTGTGGGGGGGAGGGTTGCTTTGTTACTGTCTCAGGGTGTAGCAGGGTCCCCTTTGTTCCTGTCTCTGCTGAATTCAAAAACCACTCCCAGGAGACCCTCAGGTTCAACAATCACCAGTGCAGTTTATTCACAGTGTGCAATCCCACTGCCTTCTTACCACATACAGCATGGGGGTTTCAGCCCTAGGAATTTCTTAGTTGCTGCAGGCCAGGAAGGAAGAGCTACCACTTTCTGGCTTCCTTCCTCTGGGACTGTATATAGCCCCAAGCTAGTTAGGCTGGCACATACTTCCCTTTTGTCAGTCAGGTAGAGGTTTCTCTAGCCAGCTCCAATTTACCTCCCTTAATGGGAGCTGGCATAATGGGTAGCTCAAGGATGCCTGCCTAGCATCCTGTGTCAGGTACATAACTGCACTTAAAAACAAAACAATGTAAAACTTTAGAGCCTACAAGTCCACTCAGTCCTACTTCTTGTTCAGCCAATCACCAAGACAAACAAGTTTGTTTACATTTACAGGACATAATGGTGCCTGGTTATTATTTACAGTGTCACCAGAAAGTGAGAACAAGCGTTCACATGGAACTTTTGTAGCCAGCATTACAAGGTATTTACATGCCAGATATACTAAACATTCGTATGTCCCTTCATGCTTCGTCCATCATTCCAGAGGACAGGCTTCCATGCTGATGATACGCATTAAAAGAATATGTTAATTAAATTTGTGACTGAACTCCTTGGGGGAGAACAGTATGTCCCCTGCTCTGTGTTTTACCCGCATTCTGCCATATATGTCATGTTCTAGCAGTCTCGGCTGATGACCAGCACATGTTTGTTTTGAGACCACTTTCATGGCAGTTTTGACAAAACGCAAAGAAGGTACCAATGTTAGATTTCTAATGATAGCTACAGCACTCAAACCAAGGTTTAGAAATCTGAAGTGCCTTCCAAAATCTGAGAGGGACGAGGTGTGGAGCATGCTTTCAGAAGTCTTAAAAGAGCAACACTCTGATGCGGAAACTACAGAACCCAAACCACTGAACCTTCTGCTGGTGGCGTCTTGACTCAGATGATGAAAATGAACATGCGTCATCCCACACTGCTTTGGATCGTTATCGAGAAAAACCCAGTCATCATCATGGACGCATGACCTCTGGAAGGGTGGTTGAAGCATGAAGGGACATATGAATCTTTAGGGCATTTGGCATGCAAATACCTTGCGATGCTGGCTACAAAAGTATCATGCAGACGCCTGTTCTCACTTTCAGGTGACCTTGTAAACAAGAAGCAGGCAGCATTATCTCCTGCAAATGTAAACAAACTTGATTGGCTGAACAAGAAGTAGGACTGAGTGGACTTGTAGGCTCTAAAGTTTAATATTGTTTTATTTTTGAATACAGGGTTGGGTGTTTTTTTTTTGTTTTTTTTTTTACATAATTCTACATTTGTAAAGTCAAATTTCATGATAAAGAGATTGCACTACAGTATTTGCCATGGGGGAATTGAAAAATACTATTTCTTTTGTTTTTTACAGTGCAAATATTTGTAATCAAAAATAAACTGAACACTGCACACTTTGTTTTCTGTGTTGTAATTAAAATCAATATATTTGAAAATGTAGAAAACATCCACAAATATTGAAATAAATAGTATTCTATTATGATTTAACAGTGCAATTAATTGCAATTAATTTTTTTAATCTCTTGCCAGCCCTACTCTAAAACAAAAGTTTTAGAAGAGGAAGTATTCCAGTCCACTGAATAGGTGTTGATTTTGGCTGGGATGGTCAAAAGGCGCCTAAAATAGTTATTCAGTGGGGTTTGGGTATCTAACGCTTGAGTTTCAGAGTAGCAGCCGTGTTAGTCTGTATTCGCAAAAAGAAAAGGAGTACTAGTGGCACCTTAGGGTATGTCTACACTACGGAATAAGGTCGAATTTATAGAAGTCGGTTTTTTAGAAATCGGTTTTATATATTCGAGTGTGTGTGTCCCCACAGAAAATGCTCTAAGTGCATTAAGTGCATTAACTCGGCGGAGCGCTTCCACAGTACCGAGGCTAGAGTCGACTTCCGGAGCGTTGCACTGTGGGTAGCTATCCCACAGTTCCCGCAGTCTCCGCTGCCCATTGGAATTCTGGGTTGAGATCCCAATGCCTGATGGGGCTAAAACATTGTCGCGGGTGGTTCTGGGTACATATCGTCAGGCCCCCATTCCCTCCCTCCCTCCGTGAAAGCAAGGGCAGACAATCATTTCGCGCCTTTTTTCCTGAGTTACCTGTGCAGACGCCATACCACTGCAAGCATGGAGCCCGCTCAGGTAACCGTCACCCTATGTCTCCTGGGTGCTGGCAGACGCGGTACGGCATTGCTACACAGTAGCAGCAACCCCTTGCCTTGTGGCAGCAGACGGTACAGTACGACTGGTAGCCGTCATCGTCATGTCCGAGGTGCTCCTGGTCGCCTCTGTGAGGTCGATCAGGAGCGCCTGGGCAGACATGGGCGCAGGGACTAAATTTGGAGTGACTTGACCAGGTCATTCTCTTTAGTCCTGCAGTCAGTCCTATTGAACCGTCTTATGGTGAGCGGGCAGGCGATACGGACTGCTAGCAGTCGTACTGTACCATCTTCTGCCGAGCAGCCATGAGATGTGGATGGCATGCAGTCCTTCTGCACCGTCTGCTGCCAGCCAAAGATGTAAAAGATAGATGGAGTGGGTCAAAACAAGAAATAGACCAGATTTGTTTTGTACTCATTTGCCTCCTCCCCTGTCTAGGGAACTCATTCCTCTAGGTCACACTGCAGTCACTCACAGAGAAGGTGCAGCGAGGTAAATCTAGCCATGTATCAATCAGAGGCCAGGCTAACCTCCTTGTTCCAATAAGAACGATAACTTAGGTGCACCATTTCTTATTGGAACCCTCCGTGAAGTCCTGCCTGAAATACTCCTTGATGTAAAGACACCCACTTTGTTGATTTTAGCTCCCTGAAGCCAACCCTGAAAGCCGTGTCGTCAGTCGCCCCTCCCTCTGTCAGAGCAACGGCAGACAATCGTTCCGCGCCTTTTTTCTGTGCGGACGCCATACCAAGACAAACATGGAGGCCGCTCAGCTCACTTTGGCAATTAGGAGCACATTAAACACCACACGCATTATCCAGCAGTATATGCAGCACCAGAACCTGGCAAAGCGATACCGGGCGAGGAGGCGACGTCAGCGCGGTCACGTGAGTGATCAGGACATGGACACAGATTTCTCTGAAAGCATGGGCCCTGCCAATGCATGCATCATGGTGCTAATGGGGCAGGTTCATGCTGTGGAACGCCAATTCTGGGCTCGGGAAACAAGCACAGACTGGTGGGACCGCATAGTGTTGCAGGTCTGGGACGATTCCCAGTGGCTGCGAAACTTTCGCATGCGTAAGGGCACTTTCATGGAACTTTGTGACTTGCTTTCCCCTGCCCTGAGGCGCATGAATACCAAGATGAGAGCAGCCCTCACAGTTGAGAAGCGAGTGGCGCTAGCCCTGTGGAACCTTGCAACGCCAGACAGCTACCGGTCAGTTGGGAATCAATTTGGAGTGGGCAAATCTACTGTGGGGGCTGCTGTGATGCAAGTAGCCCACGCAATCAAAGATCTGCTGATATCAAGGGTAGTGACCCTGGGAAATGTACAGGTCATAGTGGATGGCTTTGCTGCAATGGGATTCCCTAACTGTGGTGGGGCTATAGACGGAACCCATATCCCTATCTTGGCACCGGAGCACCAAGCCGCCGAGTACATAAACCGCAAGGGGTACTTTTCGATAGTGCTGCAAGCTCTGGTGGATCACAAGGGACGTTTCACCAACATCAACGTGGGATGGCCGGGAAAGGTGCATGATGCTCGCATCTTCAGGAACTCTGGTCTGTTTCAAAAGCTGCAGGAAGGGACTTTATTCCCAGACCAGAAAATAACTGTTGGGGATGTTGAAATGCCTATATGTATCCTTGGGGACCCAGCCTACCCCTTAATGCCATGGCTCATGAAGCCGTACACAGGCAGCCTGGACAGTAGTCAGGAGCTGTTCAACTACAGGCTGAGCAAGTGCAGAATGGTGGTAGAATGTGCATTTGGATGTTTAAAGGCGCGCTGGCGCAGTTTACTGACTCGCTTAGACCTCAGCGAAACCAATATTTCCACTGTTATTACTGCTTGCTGTGTGCTCCACAATATCTGTGAGAGTAAGGGGGAGACGTTTATGGCGGGGTGGGAGGTTGAGGCAAATCGCCTGGCTGCTGGTTACGCGCAGCCAGACACCAGGGCGGTTAGAAGAGCACAGGAGGGCGCGGTACGCATCAGAGAAGCTTTGAAAACCAGTTTCATGACTGGCCGGGCTACGGTGTGAAAGTTCTGTTTGTTTCTCCTTGATGAAACCCCCCCGCCCCTTGGTTCACTCTACTTCCCTGTAAGCTAACCACCCGCCCCTCCTCCCTTCAATCACCGCTTGCAGAGGCAATAAAGTCATTGTTGCTTCACATTCATGTATTCTTTATTCATTCATCACACAAATAGGGGGATGACTACCAAGGTAGCCCAGGAGGGGTGGTGGAGGAGGGAAGGAAAATGCCACACAGCACTTTAAGCACAGCACTTTAAAAGTTTACAACTTTAAAATTTATTGAATGACAGCCTTCTTTTTTTTGGGCAATCCTCTGTGGTGGAGTGGCTGGTTGGCCGGAGGCCCCCCCACCGCGTTCTTGGGCGTCTGGGTGTGGAGGCTATGGAACTTGGGGAGGAGGGTGGTTGGTTACAGAGGGGCAGCAGTGGCAGTCTGTGCTCCAGCTGCCTTTGCTGCAGCTCAACCATACACTGGAGCATACTGGTTTGGTCCTGCAGCAGCCTCAGCATTGAATCCTGCCTCCTCTCATCACGCTGCCGCCACATTTGAGCTTCAGCCCTCTCTTCAGCCCGCCACTTACTCTCTTCAGCCCGCCACCTCTCCTCCCGGTCATTTTGTGCTTTCCTGCACTCTGACATTATTTGCCTCCACGCATTCATCTGTGCTCTGTCAGTGTGGGAGGACAGCATGAGCTCGGAGAACATTTCATCGCGAGTGCGTTTTTTTTTCTTTCTAATCTTCAGTAGCCTCTGGGAAGGAGAAGATCCTGTGATCATTGAAACACATGCAGCTGGTGGAGAAAAAAAAAGGGACAGCGGTATTTAAAAAGACACATTTTATAAAACAGTGGCTACACTCTTTCAGGGTAAACCTTGCTGTTAACATTACATACATAGCACATGTGCTTTCGTTACAAGGTCGCATTTTGCCTCCTCCCACCACATCACTATCCCCTCAACCTTCCCCCCTCCCCGTGGCTAACAGCGGGGAACATTTCTGTTTAGCCACAGGCAAACAGCCCAGCAGGAATGGGCTCCTCTGAGTGTCCCCTGAAGAAAAGCACTCTATTTCAACCAGGTGACCATGAATGATATCTCACTCTCCTGAGGATAACACAGAGAGATAAAGAACGGATGTTGTTTGAATGCCAGCAAACATACACTGCAATGCTTTGTTCTACAATGATTCCCGAGTACGTGTTACTGGCCTGGAGTGGTAAAGTGTCCTACCATGAAGGACGCAATAAGGCTGCCCTCCCCAGAAACCTTTTGCAAAGGCTTTAGGACTACATCTAGGAGAACTGCAAATGCCAGGGCAAAGTAATGCTTTCACATGCTTGCTTTTAAACCATGTATAGCATTTTAAAAAGGTACACTCACCAGAGGTCCCTTCTCCGCCTGCTGGGTCCAGGAGGCAGCCTTGGGTGGGTTCGGGGGGTACTGGCTACAGGTCTAGGGTGAGAAACAGTTCCTGGCTGTCGGGAAAACCGGTTTCTCCGCTTGCTTGCTGTGAGCTATCTACAACCTCCTCCTCATCATCTTCTTCGTCCCCAAAACCTGCTTCCGTATTGCCTCCATCTCCATTGAAGGAGTCAAACAACACGGCTGGGGTAGTGGTGGCTGAACCCCCTAAAATGGCATGCAGCTCATCATAGAAGCGGCATGTTTGGGGCTCTGACCCAGAGCGGCTGTTTGCCTCTCTGGTTTTCTGGTAGGCTTGCCTCAGCTCCTTCAGTTTCACGCGGCACTGCTTCGGGTCCCTGTTATGGCCTCTGTCCTTCATGCCCTGGGAGATTTTCACAAAGATTTTGGCATTTCGAAAACTGGAACGGAGTTCTGATAGCACGGATTCCTCTCCCCAAACAGCGATCAGATCCCGTACCTCCCGTTCGGTCCATGCTGGAGCTCTTTTGCGATTCTGGGACTCCATCTTGGTCACCTGTGCTAATGAGCTCTGCATGGTCACCTGCAGCTTGCCACGCTGGTCAAACAGGAAATGAGATTCAAAAGTTCACGGTTCTTTTCCTGTCTACCTGGCCAGTGCATCTGAGTTGAGAGTGCTGTCCAGAGCGGTCATAATGGAGCACTCTGGGATAGCTCCCGGAGGCCAATACCATCGAATTCTGTCCACAGTACCCCAAATTCGAGCTGGCAACGTCGATTTAAGCGCTAATCCACTTGTCAGGGGTGGAGTAAGGAAATCGATTTTAAGAGCCCTTTAAGTCGAAATAAAGGGCTTCATTGTGTGGACGGGTGCAGGTTTACATCGATTTAACGCTGCTAAATTCGACCTAACGTCCTAGTGTAGACCAGGGCTTAGAGACTGTAGCTCACGAAAGCTTATGCTCAGATAAATTGGTTCGTCTCTAAGGTGCCACTAGTACTCCTTAACTCTTGAGTCTTATGTAATCCCAGTCTTTATGTACAATGTTAAACCAGCCCAAAAAAAAAAGCATGCAAGTAGATTTAGAATGTTTTGCGTGCTATTTCCGCATCTTACTTTTCAAGAGTAATGTCATTCAAATCTTATTTCCCTTTTATGTTGCGTACTTATCCTGTACTACTGCTGTTAGCTGCATTTGTAAAGGTGACCTGCAAAGGGTTTGTGCTCCTTTATTATGCATGATATATGAAGAAAGACTGACATTTTTGTTTGTTTGCATTAGTCTGACATCGCTATTACATCATCTTTCTGGTTTTTGATGGACTGGACTGGAATACTGGGATAGAATATTTTTGAGCCCTTATTGAAAATCTTGGAATCCTAATTCTTTATCTAAAGGATTTCATCACAAGTGGGATGTCGAACCGTGGGAATAAATGGATGTTAACAATCCTCTCTCCTCCATATTGGTCACTTTTCATATCCTTGATAGTTACATCAGTGTCACTAGTTTTGTAATCCATGATATTCCAGAAGGAACAGGGTAGACTACACTGCCAATATCAAAAATACAAAATGAAAAAAATTAGAACCTATGGGGCCTTTATAAATCCAATACAACCTCATCTGCTCCCCACCCCCACTCTTTTTTTTTTTTTGCAGTTTACCTTTCTCTATAAAACAGCTAGAAGAGCTAATTGGTACAATGCATGGGGAGACGCAAAGGTAATATTTATCCTTGACCACAGCTCTGCCAATCATATGCTAGGGAAAAGTTTTGTTATGCTCTGAGCTACCACTGTAAGTCCTATCATTAAAAATGCAACATTTCAGTGTTTCCATACTGGAGTGATGAAAGGGTGATATACAAGGCAAACTGCAGGAAGAGGATTACATAACTAGAATAAATAATGTTACGTAACCACACACAAAATAATCATAATACCAACCTTTCTTTGGTGGTGGGTTCTCCCCCGCCCTCTCCCCTTCTATGAAGCTCCTCCACAAAGCTGCAGGGTTGCTATGGGCTACAACTCTTAAGAAGCCTTTTTGTCTGCATAACTTGAGAGGGAAAAATAACGCCTCTCCATTTTTTTTTTAGTCTTAACTGCCAAGTCTTTAAATTTAAAATTCAGTAACATATTCAGGTTTATCCTCATACACATATACTGTTTTGTTCATGGGACATTTGCTGTCATGGACTCTAGCCGGTGAAGTGTTCAGGTCTGCTTTACCGGATTGCAGACAGAACGCCAGCTATGCATGGAACATACATCTGGGGAATAATTGCGTAATTTACTGTCATACTACAGAGAATTTTAGCATTAACTAGCTCTCTCTGCTTACTAGAGCATTGTTTCTGCTTCTTGGTTGTGAAATTCGTGAGAAATGAAATAAAATCTTATATTTGCATGATTTGAACTGAGGATGAAGTCCTGTGCAGCTCTTTCAAAGTAATCTTATTACATCATCATAACAGGAACAGATTGATCTCTGCACAGACATTCTCTTCAGAAACTATATCCAGTAAATATACGTGTGTGACACCTGGATAGGCCACACTGAGAATGCCACACAGGTTAGATTGCAAGAAATAAGGCAGACAGTCCCTCAAACTGATAGTTTATTCCATAATTAGATTCAAGTCAGTAACCAAATAGCTTCTGTTGTACCACACTGGTTAATAAGCCAAACACAGTCCCCTTTCCGCAATTCAGCCCTTGGTTCCCATCTAGGACAGCCAAGTCTAATATAATGAGGGATTACTGAAAACCTGATTCACCATATGTGAGGTTCACCAATTCCCAGGTCAGTATGAGTTGCAGATCTTATCCAATAATCATGCTGATGCCAGTCCTTTTGTAAATAAAACTAAAGGTTTAATAATAAAAGGAAAAAGTTGCAAATGGTTAAAAGATCAGTATGCATACAAATATAGTCCTTAGGTCAGTTTCGTAGCAGACATGGTGACGCTGCTGATTTGTAAAAGTCTTTGTGGAATCAGTTCAAACAGTTATAGTCCAATAGGCAGGCCAGGTATGGAGTCTGTTCAAGTCCTTATATGCATTTTCCAGGGTATTCCAAATTACTCTTTGGAAGCTCTCCATCTTACGATTTATACTTTCCCTGTTCAAAGTTTAAGCAGACTAGAGATGAAAGGATCCAGCCAAAGCTTTCCTTTATAGCTCTTCTAGCAGACTGACAAGTCTCCTTACTGAAGTCATCACAGCAGGGCCTTCCCCAGAGGAATAATAGGTGATGTGACCCTTTGCTTTGAAGCTAATCTTCTATTTCCTATGCATATGCAGGTAAACTAGTTACATCTCTTTAAATTTCATGTATAAGTAGATTGTCTTGATTACAATTGTTAGGCCTCCTGTTAAGTTGTTATGGGTCATACACAGGTTGGCTGGTCTGTCAGTGTCCCAATATGTCACATCATAAACACTTTAATCAGTAAAAAGAAAAGGAGTACTTGTGGCACCTTAGAGACTAACCAATTTATTTGAGCATAAATTGGTTAGTCTCTAAGGTGCCACAAGTACTCCTTTTCTTTTTGCAAATACAGACTAACACGGCTGTTACTCTGAAACTTTAATCAGTGCCAGGGCTTTCATGCTCAGTCCACAGCAAAGCTCTAAAGTTACCTTAATTTTTCCATGTTTTAATCACCTATTCTCAGGGTGTGAGCTATTGCCACTACCCTGCCACCGAAGGAACAAATACTAAACTGTATGAACATACAGGCAGTAGAATGATTGCTGCTCTCATGAAACTTACAACATGCAGGTGTTGACTGGAAGTTTAAAGAATCCACCTCATTGTACCAAACTCTACTTTGCACAATTTAAATTTTGAAGATTGTTTTGCTTCCTGGCTTAAGATCTACGTAAATGCTTTGCTGAATCAGGTTTTGGAAGAGATGGTTGCAGTTCAGATAAGGTATTCACCTGTTGTGGAAGAAAACAAAATGTAATATTTCAACCAGTAGAGTTCTGTGAAACCTGGTATTGAATTTTATTACAAATTTGAAACTTAGCTCAAGTTCAAAATCTGAGCCAAGTATTGTTGAACCTCTTCAGAACTTCTGAGAAAGAATTTAGGATTCCATATAAAAAAAACCCTTCCCCCTCTCCCCCAAAACAAGCCATTTTCAGCCCAGGTTCACTTTCACTTTTGAGTGTTCATTTGACAGCAAAACACGAAATAAAAGACTTGGAGGGCGAGGATCAGTCTGAAAACTCAAAACAAAACAAAAAAGGGTTGCCAAACCCTTAGAAGCATTTTGCAGATTTCTGTCATTGTAAAGAGGAAATTGTGGTTAATGAAAAGAGATCACTCTTTTCACTAATTGTGTTTTCCTCCTTTACAGAGACAGGCACACGCACGCAAAACCAAAACCATCACCTCCATATTGGTGCACATAACAAAATTAATGAGGCGGGGCTGGGGCTGAAGGGTTCAGAGTGTGGGAGGGGGCTCAAGGCTGGGGCAGAGGGTTGGGGTGTGTGGGGGGTGAGGGCTCTAGGGTGGGGCTGGGGATGAGGGGTTGGGATGCAGGCTGCCTCGGGGCTACAGCAGGGAGAGAGAACTCCCCCCAGCTCTCTGTCCCTGCAACAGCACCTTCGTTGAGGAGAAGAGGCTCCTCTCCCTGCTGCAGCAGCTCCGGGGCAGGGGCTGCAGGATAGGTGCCTCTCCCCCAGCTGCAGCAGGGCTGGGGAAGAGGCATCTCTCCCCACCACAGCCCTGGGCGCCTGCAAGACACTTAGTAGGCTGAGACACGGCCGCGCACCTTAGAAGGAACTTAGGCAGTATGTGATGTTATCTAGGTTCTCCAAAAAAAAAATGTCACCAAGATCCACCAGCGAAGAGGAAAGCAGAAAAAAAAAACATTTTGTTTAAAACTTGATGCTACCTTTACACATCATAAATAACTCAGCCTTTATACAGCTCAGAGACTATAGTGATCGGTGTTATAGAAATACATAGGCAATAATTTAGGACGTGCCTAACAAAGGCTTTGCTAAGCGCCTCTGAAAAATCTCACCCCAATGATTTTTATTATAATTAAAAAAGCCAGAGATTGCTTTTGCTGTACAATTTCCTTTATTTTCTTATAGAGTTTAATTCCACACTCACTTGATATCATTATTTCTAAAGCTGATTCCAAAAGCACCTGTGTGTGTAGCATAGTGTACTGCAGTGGAAACTAACAAAAATTCCTATCAAAAGTTAAGGCTGCAGTGAATTCTGCACAGGGGAGCCCTGCACCCACGCAGAGCTCCGTGCAGGTCTAAATGAGAGCTCAGGGACTGGCCATGCAGAGCTCCCTGCAGGAATGGAATCTATTTTAATTAACAGTCTGAACTACTTACAAAATGTTTACTGCTCCTCTTGTGACAGTGAGTGGAGGAGAGTCAAGTTCTATTACAGCTCTGGGAAGCAGATACAGAGGAACTGACTGACTATAGGACTGGAGTGGGTGAAGTATGTATGACCTCAGTCTGGAATGGAAGACTCAGGCCTGATCTACACTGCAGAGTTAGGTCAACGTGAGGCAGCTTACGTCGACCTAATTACATCAGTGTCTGTGCTACAGCCTTGCTCCCGCCGACGTAAGTGCTCTGCTACACTGCCATAATCACTCAACCTTCACAAGAGTTGTAAGGCTTATGTCGGTGTAGTGAGGGTGACACAGTGTCCGTGTAGACTGGCTGTTGGCTGTCATTCTTGTCAATTTCACAGCTCTGCTGTCACCCTGGGGCTGGGAGGGCTCGAGCTGAGGCCCGCCTACTGCCCAGCTCCCCACAGGGACCCTGGCTGCTGCCTGGGCTCCTGGCTCCCCACTCCAAGCCCTGCTGTCCCCCACACTGCCCCTCTCAAGTCAGTGCAAGCACTCCTGGTGAGGACGCACTCCACAGAGAGGACAGTGTGGACACAAAAAACTGCAGTGACTGTATGTTGACTTAAGTTTGTAGTGTAGACATGCCCTCAGTTTCACGTGCACAGTCCCTAATTCCTGCTACTAACAAGAAGTGGTTGGCTTGGCACAGGTGACTAGCTATGGGCTATGTGGAAGCAATGATACGAAGAACAGTACATTTAAAGTGCAAATTAAATCAGGAATAATTTAGCTAAAATAGAGCTATCCCAGATACTTTGCTAGCCCTCGTTTTATTATTTTTACTTCTGTGAGATTGCTTTCAGTCATAGCTCAGAAGATCAGCACGAAACCAGATAATGATTTAGTTGTTTAAGAACAAGAGTTACTTGTTGCTGAAAATTAATGGGCGGAACTGGCAGAGAAAGGCAGCACTATGGTCCATACTCAAAGAAATTACATCGACAGTAAGCCAGTTCTAAACAAAAATAGCTGGGAACTGTAAGGAAAGATTGTAGCATACGCTACTCCTCTGTCATTACAAGACACAAACCCCTTTATACATAACTGCATATCTTTGAAAGATGGCAGGCTATCAACAAGGCGGATAGAAATGAAGTCCATGGTGTCACACAGTGGGTAGATCCAAGTGACAGCAAAGTGAGGCCCAGGTGCCGAAGAAGAGGCCTCTCAAATCCAGATATTATCAGCACAAGCCTACCCTGCGGACAGAGTGTAACCTTTGTAAAATTTCCCCTCTCACCCACTCCTATTCATTTCAACTGAGTTTTTGTAAGTATTATAATTTAATTTTAATCGTAGAACCCATTTTTTCAAGTTGGATCATTCTGATGATTTGCGATCTTAACTGTTAGTAATTGTTTTCAGGACCCCGTGTATACCATGATTCTACAGCCAGAGTCTGTAACTGTGACTGTAATAGAGTCAGACTGGATCAGGCCCAGGTGTAACACACACTGACCACACTGAGAAATATTGGCTTTCTCTGAATGCTTCTTTCTGGGGTGGAATTTGACACTGATTCTCAGTCTCGGGGGTTTCAACTCCCAAAGAGCTCATGAACAAGCTTTGGGAGTCATGACAAAGGGGTGGGAGCCCTTGTATGGAAAAAGATGTCCTGGGAAAGATTGAGAACCATTGCTGAAGGGCTAGAAACAGAAGCTTCATGCCACTGGAGATGGCAGATTCACAGCTTCCTAATGGGACCCAGATTCTTGCCTGGGGAAGGCCCAAGGCATCATACTCAAAAATCATGTATACAAGTGTTATTCTGGAGCATGTTTGGAAGGTTTTTTGTTTCTGTTTTTTGACTATTGGTTCCTGGTTCAGCTGAACTCCTGGTAACTCAGACACATGACTTTACAAGTGGAGGGATACAATACAAAAGAATAAAAACTAACAAAACAGGTTCAATAGCACTCTGTAAAGGAGTCCTAAAAAAATTTTCTGTAACACACATGACATAAAACAACCAATCATAGGATGATGTGGTGTCAAGGCATGTGTTTGGGCTGACATACCTAGCTTATTTGTGTCTTCCCCACAGATGCTGGAACAATTTGTACCGTGGGGTTGCTGAGAGCCACCGACTCAAACTGTAAACCCTGTATATGATGGAAACCACTTCAAGCCAGGGGGTGCAGCAGCATCCTCAGCAGCTCTATTCCCAGCACCCATGGTCTTCCCCATTTCCATCAGTAATGTGATGATCACAAACTTATGCCAATAAAACTTTTATACCACCATGACATGCTGAAGTTGTTACCTATGCATTACCGGTAAGTGTGCACGAGGTATGATTCTGCTCTTACTGTGCAAACAAAAGTTCTACTGATTTAAAACAGAGTTGCAGTTTCACAGTCAGGCACATACAAGGCAACTCAGGTACGTTGATGCCCCGCCATCTCCTCAAAAATGCCTGTGCTTGTGGCACCTTAGAGACTAACTAAGGTGCCACAAGTCCGCCTGTTCTTTTTGCGGATACAGATTAACATGGCTGCTACTCTGGAATCAGAAATGCCTATTCATTTCAGTTGATGCCATGGACTTAAGTCTTTTATTCTCAATATTTTTCTGTTGAAATAAGTAACCCTATTATTGTAGCTTTAAATAAAAGCTCATTGCAACTCCCTGTAAAGAATGGTGTGCACATATACACCGCAAAGTGCAAGTACTATCCAATTCCACTAGGTAATATAGTTAGTATGTCCCATTTCAAAGTGGACAAAGAGCAGAGCATTATGTCCAACAGTACTTACAGATCTTTGCACAGCTTCAGTAGATGGATTTTAGGTGTGCAGGTCCAATATGCAACCAACTAGGAAGGTCTAAAACCACATCATCGGGGCAAAGAATTGGCACCAAGTAAGGACAACTGCAAAATAAGAGGCTCTAGCTATTACTGCTCCTGACTCACCACTGACCGTGATTAAAAATCTTGTGAAATTAATAGGTAGTTGGGTAGAAGTTAAGCTACAGGGAGAAGCAAAGCATCAAACCTTGGCAGTCTAAATATAGCTACCCCTTTTAATCCTAGCTGCCAATATTCAGGGTCTGGCCAGTTGTTTCTGTTAGGAGTAACAGATGATGGAGTCAGTCAGGTATTTCTTTGATGCAATCCTGTTTATTTACAAGGACTGTACATAAAGTCCTGTATCCCTGAAAACAGTAAGTATCAGAGAGCAGGAGATAAGCTTCTTTGCTCACAATTCCAAGCCTTTTTCCATCCAACACTCTACCCAAAATCTTGCTTCCTTCGATTTTTTTCAGTGTCATGCTGAAAATGCTTCTCTGTCCGTCAGAATTTCTTGCTTCCTTCTTTGTATGCTTCTGTGGTGTTTCTCCTGCTTCTCACACGCAGCAGCAACCAAATCAATCCCCCATCCCTGCATTAGTTGTCAGACCCCCAGGAAACTCTTTGGACCACATAACCCAGCCTCTGCCTAAGCTTGCATGCGGGCCAGTCCTTAGGCAGTGGGTTTCCATTTTCTCAGCCATCACTAAACAAAGAGGCATTTAAATGTTCCCTCATTTAGCCTGAATGGATAGTGCCTATCATGCCCAGCAACTTCATGAGGTGGTGTGATTGCCCAAATCTCAGTGTAACAGTATTTTCCCACAAATCTATACTGTTACAGCGTTTCCAACAGATTTTAACCACCCAATAAATCAATTTCAGGGGAAACACAGGAATCCGTAATAACAAAGCCTGAGATTTTCAGAAGCTACTAATGATTCTGGATCCTGTGTCTTTGCGTATCCAACCTGAGTCACCTTTTCAGGTGGTGGGAGCTCAGCTAATTCTTAATTTCTCATGTTGGGCACCCAAAGTCACTAGTTACTTTGGAAAGTCTTGGCCAGAGCTCCTAAAACACCTGCTTTTATCTGTTCCTGACTGCTCTGTTACCAAAAGGGTTTGTTCACAACCTTTATTCATTGATTCAGCCTTAATGTGAACATTATGTCCCGGCAACTGAGTTCAACAGGAAATACTTTCCTTTGCTGTGGCTGGCACAAAAGTTATTATGCAACTCAGCTGTAATCTTCAAACGTACATTCTGCAAATCATCTGGTGTACTCTTTTTAAAGAGATGCTTTGTCAATCCAGGCTGGAATTATCCTATTAGCAAAATATGGCTTGGTAGGTCTACTTTAGTATTCAGTAACATAGATCCCATTTTTTATGCTTGTTAGATTATAAAGAGAATAAAGGCAATGGGGTTGCATGGGCATAAATGTGAGAGAACTGGTCCTACAGCCTAGTCAGCATTACTCCTTCTTCTTTGTCCTATGATAAGAACATATTTTATCAAGGCAAATCAAATCGGTTCACATTCCAGGAGAATAAAGCAGATCTTTTGTGGGGGCGTTCAAAAATAGGCACAGTTTCCTAATGAATCTAAAAACTGCATCTCATTTTAAGAGGTTTTGCCAAGAAAGGGACAGGGGGAGAATTTCCCATATTCCATGCAATAGAATGTTCAAGATAGAGTGTTCCCCTTTGAGCTTCATCTTACAATATTAAAGCTAGATCAAGTTCTCACATTCATTATAAATATACATTATAGGCCTGGAGGAGAACTGCCAGTTTCTTGCAGAAAAAATATCTATCTGGGAAGAAGAGAAAAACTCCGCTAGGTTTCCCTCCCAATTTCCCCCCGACTGCTGTCTCAGGGGCAGGGTTTGCCTTCCCACCACAAACAAGCATTCAACCTCCCCCACTCACTATTAAACAAAAAAAAAAAAAAAAAAAAAAGAAAAACACAACCCCACATCCACTGGAAGCACAGAGTTTTACTGTAGCGGCCCTATGCTTTTGTAGGGTCTCCTGTCAAAGCTGCCATTTTCTTCAGTTCCATGATAGCATGGCCTGAAGGAGGGCTACCTAAAGTTAGCACAGCTTCAGCAGGTATTAACTTTTTAGCAGATTTACGGCAGGCTGCCTGAAAGGCAGTGCAGAGTCTCCTTTCCTCTCCCCGCGCAGCTGCTGGGGAAATGATCCCCTCCCCTGCACTAGAATAATCAAAAGTGCCAAGTTTCAGTAGAGGCTGCTAGAACGGGATGAGTAACCTGCTTTCTTAGAGGCTGAAGTTCCCACACAATGCATAGCCCAACCTTCAGCCTCAAAGGAAGTCTGTGGCTGCCTGCGACTGTGCTGTTGAGCCGGGGGTGGGGGGTGGGGAAGAGAAGGCAGAGGGAGGTAGTCAACCTCAGTGGCCGACAGGAAAACACAGGAAATATCACAAAACATGAATAAAAGGCACTAAACTTAAAGTTGTCCATTTTTGCTCTCGCTTTACACTCCTTCCTTCTTCCACCTTCCACTCGCTCTACAAGTTTGCTTTTTTTTCTCTATTATTTCTCCCCCTGCACCAAATTTTTTTCCATTTATTTTCTTTGTAAAGCACCCCAACCTATCCCCTTATTCTGGGACTGGTGTCTTAGAGGCTAGTAGGGTGTGGCCCCTTACTACGTGCCACATCCTGGCCAAAATTCAGAAGAAATGTCTGGAAGAAACAACTGTATGACCTCCTTCCCTGAAGGATTACATGGTTACAGAAACTGACTGGGAACCGGAACAAAAGGGTTCTATTCATGGCATTACCACAGACTGACCTTGCATGACCTTGGGCAAGTTGCCTAACCTCACTCTGGTTCTCCATTTGTTCCTAATGCTGCCCTGATGGGGACTCCACCCACTTGCAAAGACATCAGCATCTGGGCAAGAGTCTTCACATCTTAAGTAGGAAACATGGGTCCACTGGAAACTCACAGGGGCTGTTCAGTCAGGGACCAGATTAAAGAATGTGCATTGCCTGGACCCGGGGGAAACAATTTTTACTTCGTAAGTGCAGGCTTCAGTCCTTTCAGGAAATCTTACCAGGAAACTCTGAGTAACCCATCCACATAGGAGCAATGGTTACAGTCTATGCAGCCAATACACAAATCATAATGACATCCAGGAAGTGCGTACTTCACCCTACCTGACTTTCTTTATACTGGCAAAAGTAGGTCAACTGAAAATTAGAAACTAGAAAAAAAGGCTAAATAAATCAATCCAACAGCAATAAACTGATACTAGGAATACCCGCAACGACAATTTCACACCCTCAAACATCTCCCCTAAATAGATCCCCTTTAATTTCCAGCACCCACCCGGACGTAGCTAACAATGAGTGCTCAGTTTCAAAAACCTGTTTTAAACATACACATACACATGTAGGGCAGCTTGCAGGCAGTAGACCCTAGGGCTGCAGATAAAGGACTTCAGTGACGGGATAGCTCAGTGGTTTGAGCATTGGCCTGCTAAACCCAGGGTTGTGAGTTCAATCCTTGAGGGGGCCATTGAGGGATCTGGGGCAAACATTGGGGACTGGCCCTGCTTTGAGCAGGGGGTTGGACTAGATGACCTTCTGAGGTCCCTTCCAACCCTGATATTCTATGATTCTATGAGGGTGGCAGGGGGGGAAACAAAGCAAGGACAGGAGACAGATGGCTGGTGAAGCACTAAGCCATTGTGTAAGGCTGAGGCTCTGGCGCCTACTCTAATCAGACTGCTTGCAGGCATTCCCCAGCTCACTCCCTGGGCCTCAGACACCTGGCTGTACAGGTGCTGAGGGGGCAGGGCAGGCAGTCCCTCTGTCCAGAGAAGGACCTCTCCTCCTTCTCTCTGGCCTGGAGCGTGGCAGCTTGCAGGCCCTTGGAGTCAATTGCGGGGGACAAGCCAGAGCCATGGAGTCTCCTGGCTGGGCCAGGCATGCCTGTTTCGGCAAGAGCAGGGGAGCTGGTTGGAGGATGACCCGCTCTAAGACTCAAAACCTTCGAGGCCTAGGAGCTCTCCAAGACCCTAACCATAGAGACTTTGCCTGGAGCACAGCCCCTAACCCACATACCTCCACAGAAATCTAGCTAGAGCACTGGGCAGCGTGGACAGAGTGGTGCCAGAGAGGCAGTCACTGCAGTCAGAGGACTGTGGCTATCGGGCGGTTTGCAGGCCACTCGTTGGGTGGGTGGCAGGTGACATTACCACTCCCATGTGTTCTAAAATTATAAGTCAGACTCCCCTGGGAGAATAGCTTCAAAATAATGAAATCTGGGTTATTTCTGCTTGCCTTCTGAACCATCAGCATTCATTTGAGTCGCATATCAGGCTTTTCTCCGCAATCATGAGGGCTAGAATATTAGCTCTCATTTAAAAAAATAACAAAGTGAGCCTCATGCAATCAGTTGTACGCAGGCACAGGGATTTTAAGAAAAAACACCACATATCACAGCACTTATGATAAAATTGCAAGAGTTATCAATGCCGGGAGTCGGAAGAGAGGACATGAAGAAATGTGTGTGTGTGTGTGGGGACCACGAAAAAGGGGGAAGATGAGAGAAGCTAGGAATGGAGGGGAAAGGGAAGCCACGGGGGATACAGGAGGGAGCTTAAGGACAAACGGGACATGGACAAACTCAAAATTGGGGAACGGGAACCCAGCCAGAAACTAAAGGAGGGGGAAATGGAAACAGGGAAAGCAAGTTTATGCAAAGGAGAAAATGAATAAATAAATATGGAAATGATAAAAGGCCCTGTTTTGCATAAAATCTCCAAATTTCTGGTCTTAACTGCCTTTAGTAAGCATGGGCTAAGTACCTCTGTCCTTTCGGAAGTTCCCATCCGACTTTCCCCACACTTCTAGGCTCTCTCTCCTCAGCCATTTATTAGCGTAGCTTTTTGATTCATTCAGGTGTATCTGGTGGCTATTCCCAGCCTCCTTAAACTAGGTAATTTTCTGAAAAGGTACCTTCATTACTATGGAAACTGGAACCAAAACGAGGGCTCTAGTCAGAAAGCTTTGGGAATAAGTTTGGTTTTGCACTCACTGTTTAAAAAGAAACAAATTGTAGTTACATGTCATCCCTCTCCTTCAAACACCACAGGGAAAAACAGGCAGGGGCCCATCCACAAATGGTAAATCCTGCAGAATTATCATTAATACTGCTACTTTACACTTTCCTACCTACTAAGAGAACTGTGAATGTATTAATGCTAATAAAGCACTCCATTTCTCAGATGAAAGTGCAAAGCATGATTAATACAAGAGACTGGGGTTTTATGTAAGATCTCTGCATATTTTTATTACTTCCTTATCTTGCCCAACAGAGAACTAAAATAATTTGCTCTTTGCCTTCCTGCCTCAATAGTGTTTTGAACTATCGATTGGCTAGCCAGGAGCCGACTCTGTGATCTACATTAATATTGTAATACTTTACATTTCTATAGCACCTTTCCCCTGAGATTCTCAAAATACTTCCATTAGTCTACCAAAAAAACCCTCTGGTAGGCTAGTAGGGAGCCCCATTTTACACGTAGGAAACGGAGGCAAAGAATACATAAAACACATGCTAAGAAGCACCTTTTACTTATCCAGCCTTAGAGAAACAGCCTTTAGAAGAGTAATGCTAGCAGAAAAAGAAAACATATATATGCCATTACAATTCACCTCTTTTTCACTAGCTAAGATTTTTTTCCCTTTACTGTTCATTCCTGGGAAATGCTTCATGGCCAAAACACAATTGCTGACTTTAGCATCTATGCATTTTGCTCTAAGGACAGATTGTACTGATCTCATTCCATGAAGGCTAATGTACAGCCAACATCTGTAAGGCCCCATGGACATAACCTTATGGAGGCTGGGTGCTGTACTAGCTCTTAAATTAGTAGGCAGCAAAAGACTGTGTATGATTTGGCTCCAGCTCCTTTTGAACTCGGTTGGCAAAGATGGATGACAGCTGAGCAGCATCTTGTTATTGTTAGGTGCAAAGGGAGAGGACCCGAGGAGGGACAATGTGCAACATACCATTTTATCAGTAACCTGGCAACTAACCACAGACACTTGAAATAAGCCATTTGCCACAGTTATTACTAGAACAGGATTCTTCAATAACTACTCAAGTTGTTTGTCTTCATTTTCTTTAGCGTGCACACAATACTGTTGAGCAATATGCCTGTCTGAACTTGATAGCAGTGAGTACTGTGTGAGCAGGGCATTCCCTCCAGAGTCTCTTAATGACTCACTGAGGAGGCCTGGAGCTAGTTCACATCTTCAGCAGGATATGGAAAGTGCGTCAAGTCTGGTACGTGATGATAAACATGCTGCTTTGGGTCAGCTTCGTTGCTTTTACTAGACAGTTTTAGTTCAAGCCATTTGCAAACAATGATTTTAAGATATAAAACAATCCAGACCAAAAACAGTGCGCCTAATTCAGCCTGGACACGAAGTAGGCACCATTCCCAATGAGCTCGAGGAAGAATCTTGTGCATTGTGTTAAGTTACAACTCTTCTCTACACATGGATGAAGCAAAAGTACGATGTTCTGAACCAAGTTTATTTTTCTGATTCATGGTAGAAACTGGAAAGTACAGGTTGCACAGAGCTACGCTGTGTGAAGAAGGAAATGATCCTTTAGTGGCTTTGTTATGAAAGGAAGTGAGGCTGCAAGTTGCTAAATGTACATAAAATCAATTTGTAAACTCAACCCAGAAGGAAAATAGGAAACTTTATTTTCTTGTCTTCTAAGTCAATACGCTGGCTAGCTTTATTATAGCATTTCATTTTAAAACAAAACAAAAAAATCCGTTGGAAAGCGGGAGGATGCTGTTCCTACAACTTCTTCATTTGCAACTTGCATCTTTCACATTATCCTTTGACTAATAGGGGTCTGGTAAGTTGGCTCCTCCATCACCTAGCTGCTGAAAGAGAAAGCTTTCTGTCTCTTCTCCACCCCACTTTATGCTGCTGGCTGATGTGAAGGGGGTGTCTCTACAATCCTTCAAACCCTATCCATCTTTGTTGAGACCTCTTCCCTGTGAATGGACTGAATATAGAGAAGGAAGGCATTATATTAAGAAGCCAGTATCCAGTGTATGGGTCCTGATATCTGTCCCAAGAAACAGTGGCAGATGTGGGTAATTTTTTCTGAAAGGTAGGAGGATAAATGCTTTGCAGAAGCAGATGTTGAGCTCTGGAGTTGAATGAAGATATTTCAAGTTAACGAGTCCGGATGCACATTTTAGGCAATTCACCTTAATTGTTATCAGTGTAATAGGTCATAACAATAAGCCACCACAGTAAAGCCCACAGAGATATTAAAAATTAAAGTTACTGTACAAACACAATGGCTAAATTTTCAAATCTTAGTAACTTAAGTCTAGATCATCCCTATTATACAGGAATACCCACAAAAATTACCCGTGTCAGCTTCTGCCATGCACAAGTGTGTGTGTTTGTCTATCTGTCCCTCCCTCCAATGGAAAAAAGGTGTCAGAATCACAACACAGATGCCCCAAAATCTGTAGATTGCAGAGGGCCATCCACATGGTGGTCCTGTTCATCTGCAGCAGCTCTCGTTCCCCTCTTTGTCACTGCAGTTCCTTCACTGCTGCAAGGAAAGCTACATTTTTAACTTCGGTACCTACATCTTGATTGTGGAGAGATTTGCGATTGTTAATTTTCACCACCATTCCTTCTGTTGTTCTTTTTGCAATCTTTCATTAATTACACCCAGAAAGACATTTAAACCATAGTCATTTCCATGCTGTTTACACTTTATTGTTTATCAGTCTATCCACGCATCTGTACTGAACTCATCTCTGTGGTATCTGACTATCCCAGTCCTGCTGCTAATCTTCTTCATTTTCTGTTCCTATCAATAAAGAGACTAAGCCAAGGCACCACACTTCTATTTTACCCCTGAGACAGCCAGACTGTCTGGCTGGTAAAATAGGTTGTCTCTCTTTGAATATAAAATAGTCTAAATACAAAATTACAGTGATGACTTTAAAGAAAGATCTGGAATGACCCAGTTCCATAAGGGGTCAAGTACTCACAAATTAACTTAAAAGCAAATTATGCACCTTTGAAAAATCAGGCCAATAGCCAACAAGCAGAAAATGTTACGGGCAGTAGCTTTAAATCCTCCACAACCTACAAATCTGAACAGAGCAGAACACGAGACATTTGTTACGTTACAGAAACAAATCATAAATCTGGGAGATGTAGGAAAATGCATTCCAGCAATGTTAGTTTCAAGCTTCTTTGGGGATTTGGGTACTAAACAAAATCCTACAGTTATGGATTCTTCAAACCACCGTATTCTTCAAATATGGATTCAAAGTCTCTGAATCATCTGGATATTGTTTTAAAATAATGTAACAATACCCACAGTATTAGGTTTACAGTCTGCACCAAGAACAAAGGCATTATATACTGTATGCCTAACACTACTCAACAAGATTTATGCACCTACATCTGTTTTTCTAATTAACTGAACTGGAACTAATTGTTTTCTCTGGGAGAAAACTGCACATACAAGATGTTATTCTCCTGAACCAGAGAAGCAACAATTTGTGTTTGTACTGGAGTGGTGTGCCCCACAACAAACAACAGTGAGTGTTTTGATAGACTAATGAGGTGGAAGAAAAAGTACAGTGAGGGCTTGTCTACACTTGAAACTCTACAGGGACACAGCTACAGCACCGCAGCTGCACCGCTGTTATGCTTCAGTGTAGACACTACCTATGCCAACAGGAGGCAGTCTCCCATCAGCGTAGGTAATCCACCTCCCTGAGAGGCAGCAGCTAGGTTGACAGAAGAATTCTGTTGGGTTGGCCTGAGGTTTTTTTTTAAAAAAATATGCTAACATTAGAAACACGACTTCAGTACCCAGATAAAACCAAAGATCGTTGTGCAGTTTCATGCTACAAAAGGGGTTCCGTGTCCCTCAGTGAATTGGCAAAGCCACCCAATCCAGCATAAATTGCTCAAACACGTGTGGAACATTTTGCTGTGACACGATCCTACTGACCTAGGTAACCATACACGCTCTGGCTGAGCTGTAGAGGTGGCCCTGATTAATATCCCCCCACAAGCTAATATTTGTATTGCAAAATTTGTGTTTTTTCATAATCCATAGAATAAACGCAGCAAGAACATTTGCCAAGTAGTAACTGAATCCAATTTGCTTTTACTCTCTTGCCTGATCTTTTTGGGACGTTAAGACATGCCAAGAACTGCATAGGGTATTTTACATATACTCCTTTGGCTTAATTTGCAAGTATTAAAGTCTCACTAACAAAGTCTAAATGCTGTGAGCTATTGACATTTCGTCAATCTTCAAAGAATCTCTCAGTATGGATATGATTAATGTACGTGGCAGCAAATAGTGAAAAGGATATCTATTGTGCACAGAACCATTTAGAAATCTTGAAAATCCTTTTGCATTCCCTTTGTTCCACAGTCTCTCCTTCGCCTGGCTGAGAATAAAGACACAGTCACCGGTTATGCTATAGCTGGTTCCCACCATTCCGATCCTCACTGAGCTGTGCATTCAAGCAAAAAAAGGAACAAACATAAACAACTTCATTCCCATCCATCTACTAGAAAGGAACTCACAGATGCTCCATTATATAACTCCCACTGGAACAGATGAGGCAGAAGATTTGTATAAAAAAAGGGGAAGACTCAGACAAAACAGAGGGTCATTGTAATTGTTTTCATTGATAATCTGTTAACCAATGTTAACACCACTGACATGCTACTTATGCTTTTCCCCCCCTCCGTTTAAAAAAATAAACGTTAGTTGGCCCTGAGAATCACTCTAATTTACTCCTCTTCAGAAACGGTGCAAATATCAGATAAGATTAAGTTCATTTAAAGAATGTGAGAAGAGAAAGGAAAAAAAGCATGACACATTTATTTAATTTGAATTTTAATTATGTATATAAATAGTAACAAGAGATTGAGGAGTTTTGAGACTTGCTACTTGCGGTGCAGATCCTTCAGTAGGATCTGCATGGGCAGACCTTTAAAGCTCTCCGGATGCTGTTGCAGGACTGAGGCCTAAAAGTTTCCAGCTGACAAATTCTAGGCAACGTCCATTCACAGAGAATCCATCC
The DNA here is from genome assembly GCF_965140295.1 of Lepidochelys olivacea. Classification (NCBI taxonomy): domain Eukaryota; kingdom Metazoa; phylum Chordata; order Testudines; family Cheloniidae; genus Lepidochelys; species Lepidochelys olivacea. The sequence goes on from NC_140411.1 coordinate 144,871,716, forward strand.
CAGAGTACCAGATAGTGCAAAGTCAGTCTTTCCTGAGGCAGAACACAGGTTAACTATACTTGGAATCAAAACAGATTCTTCAGTCATCTTCCTCTCTCTCTCTCTCTCTCTCTCTCTCTCTGTGTATATATAGAAAAATGTTGATCTTGTCTAAATCTTCTATGCACCTGTGTCCAAAGGAGGGAAGGAAATAAAATTAATACCGTAGGCTTATTTTTTGCCACTGCTGATTTGCAATTAAAAACCATACTTATTTTGGTTTGCAATTTAATCAACAATTGCTCAAGGCACATTCTAATAAATATAGATATCTTTGTAGTGCAGTGATTTACTTATTTGTATTACAGTAGAACTCATTGTGCTAGGTGCTGTACAAACCCACACAACAAGACCCTGCTGCAAGGAGCTCATACTGTAACTATCACATAAGCCACAGAGAACTTCACTCCTCTGGCTGGGGTATGTTGTGACTGGGGAACATAAGGAGTGGGGAGAGCACTCTCCAACAATACATCCCAACTTGAATTTGCGTAACCAATACGTTTTACCACTGAGCAACTTTTCATGCCTGTTAAATATACAGGACCTGATTCTAATCTGATTTACACTCGTGTAAACCCAGAGTAACTGCATTAAAGTTAACAAAATTAGATAGATGAAGAACCAACAGTAAACATTAATTTTGGGGACCCACCACTATACCCCCTCCCCAATTCCCCTTCTCCAGCCCCCTACTCCTCCCTCCCTGTCTCAGCCCAACCCCACTGCTCAGCTCCTACCAGCCCCCATGCTGTCCTCTCCCAGCCCTGCCCCCTCCTACAGCCCCCGCCACCTTTCCTCTCCCCATCTAGCCACGATTGCTACCAGGCTGCTGACTTTCCACTTTTTGCCCCTGTCTGCTTCCTCCACACTGACATTTCCTGGTGCCTAGGGGAAGTGAAATTGTGGGATTTGGGGGTGCCTTTGGGGCACCAAGACTCTTCTCAAAACCCACCATTTGGGAAACATTGCTAAAGGGGGTCTCCACAGCATCACTGCAAAGTCATTCTGTCCTAACAGCATAACCCAAAGACCTGTCCTATAGCAAGTTCAGATGAGTGAGGGCAGGATTTTGCCCAGGCCTGCGGACAGCAATTCCGGGCCCCAGGGCAGAACAGTCAATGAGCCCTCTAGAAAGGGATGTGCCCGCCTGACTGCCTTTGCCACCACCGGTACCACCCCATGTGCGCCTAGGAGCCAGGACTGGATTAACTTTTTGTGGGCCCGGTGCCAAACATATTTGTGGGCCCCATGAGGGCAATGAAGCATGGCACGGGGAGGTCAGTACCCAGAGCGAGGGGCTGGCCAGGGGCAATGGGGCATGGCATGGATGGGGCTGCCCCGCTCTGTCCAGCCGAGTGCAAGAGCACTGTTTACTGACTGGTAGCCACCAGACTCCCACTGGCCTGCCCAGCACTGTGCTGCAAGTGTGCCCCTTCCCCTTGGGGGGGGGCAGGGTGGGCCCATGCCGTGCCACACAGCCCCCCCACCCAACACCCCCCAACTCGCTATGCCCAGCCTCCCCCACCCACAGCCCCACCACAACTGCCCAGCGCCCTGCACACCACCATCCCTGTCCAGAACTCCCCCCTGCCCACAGCCCTACCGCAACTGCCCAGCACCCCAACACACACAGATTGCCCCAACCCTGCATGACCCAATGCCCTTCCCCACAGCCCCTCCACTACAACTACACAGCACTCCACACAGACCCCCCCACTGCCTAGTGCCCCAATACACACAGGCTGCCCACCTGCCCAGCAACCCCCAACAAACCCCATCTAGCACTCCAAAACACACAAACCTTCCTCACTGCCCAGCGCCCCCCACCCCCTCTCTCCCCCAGACCCACTCCTCCATGCCTTGACCCCCGGCCGCACTCACCAGCCCTGCTGAGTCAGCACAGAGCAGGAATCCCCTCTCCCAGCACAGTCCTAGGGGGCAGAACAGCTGAAGCTTGGGAACACAGAGCAGTCCCACCCCCTCAGGATCCCACCCAGTCCTCCTTGCCGGTGCCTGCAGCAGAGGGGAGGCATTTCCTTGCAGGGGCGGCATGGGGCAGCCACCGACTTCCCCAGCCCGCTGCTTCTGCAGCGCAGGCCCTGCTGCCCGCCCAGGCGATTAAAAGGGCCGGGGCTCCTGGCCACCACCATTGCTACCCCAGCAGCGGCAGCCGGGGTGGGGGGTGCCCTTTTAAATCATACAGGTCCCTGGGCAATTACCCCTTTGCCCCTCCCTGTCGGCAGGCCTGATTTTGCCCTATTTTAGTAGCCAGAATCAAATATTAGTATTGCAAGTGACTTAAAAGGAGAATGAAATAAAAAGAAAAAAGCACAATCTGACATATTTAAGCATATATCCTAAGCAGTGTAAGTAGAAAAAATGTATCTTGTTAAAAAATTACAGTACTGATCTCCAGCACTGGGATTACCGAAATCTAACAAAATGCCCTGACTCAAGAAAAGTCTATGGATTCTAATCTAAACAGCGATCACAAATCACCAGCCATTCCTCAGCACAGCTGACAACAGACACAGAATTGAGCTTTCACCATCTGGTTCCCTCAGGCCAAGGACTGAGGTTTTTAAGTGGCTCAATGTATAAAAAGTTCATTGTAGCTTCTCTACAGACAACTTGTGGAAAAGTAAGTGGTATTTCAAGGGCTACACTTCCCTCTTTTAACCATTCAAACATATTTAAATTAAATGTTTAAAAGAGTTAAGTAAATAGATATGGTAAAATGGACACCAGAGACACTTCACAAATCAGGACTTTAGACACCAGCTTGCACTGGAGATGTTGTTCAAACTTATTTGCATAATGTGAGTCCAGTACTGGGACTGATAAATTTTGGGAACAGAGCTTTGAAAAATATAAATGTGTAAAGTGAACGTTAAGAGTATGATTCCCCCCTCCCTTTGCTTAGAGACAAATAATTTAGGTAAGTTCTCAAAAGGTGAAATAAAAACATCTTAAAATAGGTCTATTTGTACATAAAATATCTAGTGGTATTGGAAGGACAATTTAATGTTTCTGATTAACCTGACACTTGCAGACTCATCTTTATATACAGAAGACAATATTAACATTTTTGTAGCATTTAGATCCTTCCTAATTCACAGTGAAAAATACTTTAATTACACATCCTCTTCCTTTCTGTTTTCCCTCATGCCTCTAACTCAAGACAAACCTTTTCTCCTCTTTCTTGTGTTTATTTCTATTTTAGGTAGCTAGTTTGAAAAAGGTAAATACATTTTTATTGTTGTAGTTAAAGTTTGAAATAATGTCTATGAATCAGTCACTCAGTCTACTTTTGGAATGGTCAGGAGTTAGCTACAGTAATTACGAATACATTAATGGAAACATTAAAGTGCAACTCTGCTCTTAAAAGTGACTATGTAAAAATGAGGCATTGTTATTCAAGAGATGTGTGCATTCAGTCATAACTGCAGAACCTTTGTTAGTGCCGATGACTCATGAAATTCAATGACCTCAACCTGTTTTTCAAACCTAGATGGAGTTTACAGGGCTGGCAGTTGAGGTGGGGGAGGAACATTTTGCTTGTAAACTGAGCTTATTTGATACAGAAGTCTTTGAGAAACAAACACAAACCCACAATATCACTTTTATAGTCACTTTCTAGAGTAGAATCATTCTTCTGTATAACACAGATTAAAATGGTAGAGATGAGTGTACTGGGAGGGAAGCCCAGAGAACTGACAATGCATCTGTCAACCACATTGTCAATCTTGCAGACAAAACCAAACCAAACATTTCTATACTGTATTTGCAAACTTCAAAGCAGCACTTAAAAAAATTAGCTGGCTATATAACGATGATATGTATATTTTAAACAGGTCCACTATCTTATCAAATAAAATATAGGGGCAGCAGTTTAATGCAAACCTCATTCATGCCACAGATTAATCTATATTATTAACAATAAACAGTAGTAATACTCTTCAGTTACATAGCATTTTTTGTCCTGTGATCTTAACCTGTTTTAAAAAGGTTGATTATCACCCTCATTCCAGGAATGTGGAAACTGAAGGCTAGAGTGGTCATGTGAAGGCTCTGAAGGCTAGAGTGGTCATTGCCCACTAGTGAGTCAGTAGCAAAACCTGAATTAGAACTCACATCACTTCCACGTCTCCTGGTCTGAGCACTGGACAATACTGCCTTCATTTGCCTAGACTGTTTTGCGAAACAATTGTGACCAATCCTTATCCCTTACCTGTTTGATGGGAAGTGATGGCGCATTCTACTTCATGGTTCTTTCTTCACCTGAATTGACGTGTACCTCCACTGGCATGTCATTGTCGGCTTCAGGCTTAAAAAGAAAACACACTATTTAAAATGAAGCCCAACCCAGGGTAAGCAATTCTGCCAGAACAGAAACCCTCTTCAAGAGCTAAAAAGAACAGTTACTTACCCTACACAGTAACTGTGGCTCTTCAAGATGATGTAATCAGTGTGGATCCCACTATAGGTGTGCACGCGCCCCACATGAACAAGGCTGGGTTTTTTGAATGCTAGTGTCAGTCAGTGCATGCGTCTGCATCCCTTCAACCAAAGGCATAAAGGGCCAGGTGTCCACAACTTTCCTTCAGTTCCCTCACAAGTCAAAGCCTGTGTTGCTGAGGTCTCCAAAAAGCAGGGACAGAGGGCAGGCCATGGGATCCACACTGACTACTACACCTCAAAGAACCAGAGGTACTGCAGGGCACATAAATTCATTTTTATTGTTGTAGTTAAAGTTTGAAATAATGTCTATGAATCAGTCACTCAGCCTACTTTTGGAATTGTCAGGAGTTAGCTACAGTAATTATGAATACATTAATGGAAACATTAAAGTGCAGCTCTATTCTTAAAAGTGACTACGTGTAATTCAATCATATCTGCATAACCTTTGTTAATGCTCATCTCCCTCTCTGGGTATGTGTCAGTCTTGTTCTCCCTGTAGGTGGCTGGCAAGCAGTATTCTCTCCGGACATGTGAGTAAGGAGTATCAATCAAATGGCTGACTGAAGAACAACAGCTCTTTCGAACTTAGCATATGCTCTGGTTGCCATGTCAAGAGTATAATAAAAGCCAATGGGCTGCTCCACATGGCTGCCGGACAGATCTTGGAGATCAACACTTTTCTGAAGCAGACCACGGATGTTGCTTATGTCCTAGTGAAGTGTGCCTTGAGGTTCAATGGGAGCAGCTCACCAGCCAACTAACAGCAGGTGGAAATACACTGTGCGATCCCCTTTGAGATTCTCTGGGATGAGATAGCTTGGCCTTTCAATGTGCTGTATATGGCCACCAAGAAGCACAGAGAAAATCTGAAAGGCTTGGTCCCAGGGGTGATGGGTGGAGCCCCCCTTTGGGGAAGCTAGCCCCCGGCTCCACCCCTTCCTCCCTCGACCCCCTCACCCCACAGCCAGAGCCACAAGTGCCCCCCCGATGGCTGGAGGCGCCCCGGGCCAGCCAGAGCCACAGCCGCGCCTCCCCTCTCTAGACCCCAAGCTGCCCTGGGGAAAAGTGTCTCACTCTCGCTAAGAAGCTTTAGATATGGCCCATGCAGGTTCCGGGGCGGCTGAGGAGGCGGTATTTGCTACTCCGCTTCCTGGAGTCCAGAGAGATTACTGATGAAACCAGGAAGCTGAATAGCACATACCACCTCCTCAGCCATCCCAGAACCTGCATGAGCATAATAAAGCAAAAACTTCCCCCCAAACCCCGCAACTGGGGGTCTGGTAGCTGCAGCAGTGCCAGGGGAGGCTCAGCCTCCCCTGGCCTATTATACCCACTGCCCATGCTTGGTCCTGTTGATGTCATAAAGTAAGACCCTGAAAATATCAAGAGTATAAAGCTTCTTTTCTCTGGGCGAAGAATGTGGCTTCAAGAAGACGACTGGTAAGGTAATAGACCAGCTCAGGTGCAATTCCAAGACCACTTTAGGGATGAACTTAAAGTGTGGTTTCATTACCACTTTGTCCTTGTGGAAGGATGTATCTGGTGATCCAGCCATAAAAAGTTACAGTTCACTGACTCTCCACGGTGATATGATGATTACAAGAAAGAGGGTTTTGATGGTGAGTTGGTTTAATGAACACTCTGCTAATCGTTTGAATGGAGGCTCCATACACTGTAGGAGAACAACATTAAGCTCTCATATGGGAGTCGGGTCTCTAAATGGAGGGTAGGTATGAAGAAGACCCTTGAGGCACACGAGACTGAATGAGCCCGCACTGGGGCATAAGACGCTGATACTACTGCAAGATGGATTTTAAGGGAGCTAGACAGTAGACCTGCCTGTATCAGGAGAAGTACATAGTCCAGAATCTTTATTGTCAGAGCCTCTACTGAATTCACATAGTTCTGGGCTGTCTATGGGAAATCTTTTCCATTTCGAGGAACAGTTTTCCTGGTGGAAGGTTCCTACCTTTGTAAAATAATTTCCCGGTCCTGCTAATCCAGCCAACGTGTCCAGCGATTATGGGTCTGGTTGCAATATTTGACCCTGGTTCTGTGATAGCATGCCCAGACAGGTGGGAAGACATATGAGAGGCTGACTGGATATCTGACAGAATGAGCTGCCTCAGCCAGTAGGGAACTATCATGACGACTGTAGGATTATATATGATCTTGGATATTATCTTGAGGATTAGGGGGATCGGTGACAAGGCATTTAGGAGTCCTCAAGAACACCAGAGTAGAAAGGCATCCAGAAGGGAGCTGAAGCTCACACCTCCTTTTGGAGCATAAGTCCACGCTGATCGATAATAAGTGTGGGAATACATCTAAAATGGGAGCCCCCCACTGGTGAAATATCAGGTCCAGGATGGATTTTTGCAGTGGACACTCATGGCTGGCTACCACATTCTTGTTCAGAAAAGTCTGTTGTGTTGTTGCTGCCCCCTGGTAGGTGCAGCGCTAACGGGTCACTCTATACTGATAGCACTATTCCCAAAACCCAATTGTCTTGGGGGGGGGGGGAGGAAGATGTTCAAGCCCCTACTTGTTTGCTTATATAGCACATCAACAACATGTAGCCCCTCAGGATCTGCACTGCCGAGTTCTGGAAGACAGGAAGAAAAGCTACAGCCCTCAGTTCCAAAATGTTCACATGGAGTTCAATATCATCCTGAGACCACATTTTGAAGTGGTTCAGGTGTGCACCCCAGCCTGTCTCTGATGCATCTGTGTCCAAGGTCGTCGTCTGAGAGAGGACTGAGAAGGGCACTCCCTTTCTTGCATGGCGACTAGAGCCACTGAACATGAGCTCCCACAGGACTTGGGGCGAGATCATGACTTGTTTGTCCGCATGATGGCTGGATAGGGAGTAGACAACCCTCAGCCATCATTGTAGAGGCTGCAGGTGAAGTCTGATAAGCAGCAGCACATACTTGCATGTGGAACATAGCCAAGGAGCCCCAGTACACAATATCATTGATCACGTCCATGTGTCCTGCACTACTGACTGAAGGAACCAGAACCTGTACTCTAGCAGGAAAACTTTTCCCAAACTGGAGTCAAGTAGAGAGCCTATGACCTATATCATCTGCGCAAGTGCGAGAGACACTTCTCGTAGTCCACCAGGAGTCCCCAAGTAGAACAGGGAAGGGTATGGTCTAGGGCTGTTACAATTTCCTCCTGGAACATGCCCCAATCAGCCAAGTGTCTAGGTATAGGTTGACATGGATTCCCCATTTCCTTAGATGTGTCACCATTATGGCCAGGCACTTGGTAAAATCTCTCGGTGCTGTAGAGAGTCCAAAGGGCAGAATCCTGTACTAATAAAGGTTGGACTCTACTGTGAACCTTGGGTACTTCCTGTGGGCCAGATGGATGGCAGTGTTTATCCTGCAAGTTCACAGCCACAAACCAGCCTTGAGCTTGGAGCAATGGAAAGATGGCGGCAAGCATGACTACTTGAACTGGAGATAGCATATATATTTGTTGAGCCTTCTCAGTCTAGGATAAGATAAAAACCCATTCTTCTTTAGAATAAAGAAATACCAGGAATAGAAGCCTCTTCCCCTGAGGGGATTCCTCTATGGCTCCTAAACAAAGCAACAAGGCCACTTCTGTTCAAAATAGGCTCTCGTGAGAAGGGTCCCCAAAGAGAACATGGAAGGGGGCAGTCAGCGGAACTGGATGGAGTAGTCATGGGCATTGATGTCCAGCACATATCTGTCTGAGGTCCAGGCACGGTGGAATGGAGCAAGATGACTTCCGAATGTCGTGCTCCATGGACTAGTTCTGATGCAGCTCTCAAATGTCTCATCTACTCTGCTGACAAATCTTGGCAGAGTGTGGGGCAAAGATTGAGGAAGGTGGTTGCCCCTTGTTCTACATCAGATGTTTCTTGGTATGGAACTCTATTTGTCGGTGGTAAGATGGAGTACGTTGTCTCTGCTGGTGAAATGGTTGAGGGCGGTACAACTTTCAGTAATGTGGGGAAGCATAGATCCTGAAGGAGTGTAAAGTCATTTTAGAATCTCTCAGCAAACATAGGGTGCTGTCACTCCTTTCAGTGAACATTTCCAAACCCTGGAAGGCCAAGTCCTTAATTATGGCTTGTGCCTTGCAAGGGATGCTCGAAACTAGGAGCCATGACACGCTCTGCATAATCATTGTGGTGGCCACAGACCTGGCTGCAGTGTCCAAGGCATCTATTGCTGCCTGAAAGGCCATCTTGGCCACCAGTTGACCTTCCTTACATAAGAACGGCCATACTGGGTCAGACCAAAAGGTCCATCTAGCCCAGTATCCTGTCTTTCAACAGTGGCCGTTGCCCAGTGCCCCAGAGGGGAATGAACAGAACAAGTAATCATCAAGTGATCCATCCCATCACTCATTCCCAGCTTCTGGCAAACAGAGACTAGGGACACCATCCCTGTCCATTCTGGCTAATGGCCATTGATGGACATATCCTCCATAAATTTATCTAGTTCTTTTTTGAACCCTGTTATAGTCTTGGCTTTCACAACATTCTCTGGCAAGGAATTCCACAGGTTGACTATGCGTTGGGTGAAAAAAATGTCCTTTTATGATATCTTTCAGCTCCTCTCTCCCTTCATGAGGGAGCTTTGCCAGAGAGCTGTAGAGAAAGCAAGGTGACTGCAATCTGCACCAAACTCCTGAAAGGCCTTGAAATTGTACACTGAAGAGGCTACCACCTTGTCCATGGACGATGAGTAGAGGTCCTCAGAAAGTGAAAGCTTTAGATCTTGCTCCTCTCTGTATTCCAGTGACTGAGATCTCGCTAACAAAGCTTTGGGATGGGGGGGCAGGGCTCCTCCTCTTCCGCAACAGCTGGGGGATTGGTGGGCCCCCTACAGCCCCAACAATGCCACAGTAGCATTCCATGTGTACAGATAGGGTGGCAGGTTGAAGGCCAGACCAGCGCCAATCCTGGCATTCTAGTGGTTGAGATCTGTAGAGACCCTCAGGGTCTCTTGGTGGCACCATTCAGACACCAGCAGAGATGGGTCCCTGCTGGACACCAGCAAAAAGGCATGTCCTGGGTATTGTGAGGAGTACAGTTGGCATTGATTGGTAAGGCACTATGAGTGCAGGTGGTGCTGAGAGTGGCTCTGGTGCATCCCGAGTCCATCCTGTCAGTGCCACAGTCAACATCCATGGGGAGTGTTTCTGATGCCAGGCCCAGTGAAGTCTGCTCCTTTCCATCCATCTTCAAGTCCTGCAGGACTTGGTTGAATTGCCACCCAACAGCCTCCTGTCTCTCTGTGAGAAGACATCAAGCTCTTGTCTCCGTGTCTGAGAAAGGCTCTTTCAGCACCCTGCTTCCATTTCTGAGATGTTGACAGCTTTGGTGCCAGGAGCGGTACTGATGCCAATGCTGATGCTGCATCTGGTTTCTCTGCAGAGGTTTTTGGAATCACCTGCCTAACAGATGGAACACTAGAAGATGCAAGCTTGAGCATAAAAGAGGTCTTTGAGATTTAAAGTGGAATCAGATCCAATTGTCCTTATATTCTAGGTCTTGAACCCAGGCCTGAAGAGCTGCTAGGCAGAAGACATCTCCATGCAGCCACTCAGTGTGAGCCACAATCAGCTTGCGCTCCACTACCCATGACCCGCTGAGGACACAGACAAAAGGAAGCCCCACTTCAAGGGGTCTGACGGACAGCAGCCCCCTGGCTCCTGACTTTCTATAAACTCAAGGGATGTTCCAGAAAGTGTCCAGCCAACAGCACAGATCTCCTGTAGCTTTCCTGACCACTCTTGCTCCATGTTCTCGAACTCCTGGCTTGAACCTCACCTCGATTTGGACCTCACCTCCTGACTCAGACCCTGAAAGTTGACTTGGACTCTGATCCTTGGTATCGACCCTGGCTTGGAACTTGACTATGAACTCCTATGCTCCTCTCAGCCTCAAATTTGACCCTGCTCTGACCCCTATTCTCAACAGCCCTGGTCAGGATCCTGACACAGAAGAACCACAGATTGCTCCCGAAGATGGGAGCTTCAGCCTCACGTCTTTCAAATTGCAGGTTCTTGCAGAGAAGCAGAGGAAGACTGAGCCCTTGCCTGTGATGTGGGACTCTCCCAAGCAGAATAGGTATATGCTGTGACCATCTTTCAGAAGAATTAGTTCATCACAGGACAGTCTAGACTTGCTAGATGCCTGCAGGTTTTGAGTCCACCGATTCTAAGTCCCTGTACGGGGGACGGTCTGTATGGGATGAGGGCTGTACAGAGGGGTCTGCTTAGCGGCTTTTGGTTCAACAAGCACTAGAACAGATTAGAATGATCAAAATACAGGAAAAAGTAGTTCTGAAGAGTTTCAGAAAATTTTTAAGAAGTTTGGCCAAACCTAAAGTCTAGCGGTTGCACACCAACTAGAGTCCATCTCACCAGTATGGGTGATAAGAGGGAACTTAGGGAGTGTCACAGTCACCCCACTCTTTATACCCTCACATGGGAGCACACGGCAGGAACACTGCTATTCAAAAAAAGCCCCAGTCTCATGTGCACCTACATTGGGATCCACATTGACGCAAACCCAAAGAACAATCACTTCTTGCAAAATGAAATGGTCAATGAATCTAACGTTCACTTTCTCTCTCCTGCCTCACACGCAAAATTGTTCCCAAAATATTTCTAGATTTAAGTCATCCTGTGTTTGGTTTAACACTAAGTAATGGAAGAACAGTAGTTCAGTAAAAGATGCTTTAACTGATTCATTTTTGTCTGCACTAATTACAGAAGTAGAAAATTTCCCACAGATGTAGATACCATTTTGCATTCTTAGAATTCCGTGTTGACTTATACAATAGACCCCTTTTACACTATACCCTTTGGAAGTGTGTTCTCACGCTACCTCTGCAGTGAACAGAAATTAAAGACTGAAGAAAGGCTTATTAGAGCATCTTTTCAGCCTCCCTGCCAATGCAAGAATGTTCCCTACAGCGTATATTCAAATCTAGTTTTAAATGGGTTTCACTAAGAATATTTCCATAACTTCCACAACTTCCACTGAGAGACTATTCCACAGTCAGACCTTACTACCTGAACAAGTGTTCTGACATTAAGCTTTTGCTTTATTTATTCCATTACTCCTAGTTAAACCCTTTTGAACTTCTCTGTGGTATGAAGCTCTGCTATATCTGCTTCCAAGTGGATTTAGCCTGTTTACATCTGGTTTTAACAACCCCATCTTATGCAATTCCAAAACACTTCCAAATATAAGTGTGCTACTGTAGCATGGGGTTGAAATTTAATTTAATTTTCTCTCTATAGCAATAAAGAATATTTCACTAACCTCACCTAAATACAATCGTGAGCAACAAATTATTTGGAGCGAAGGTTTGACACACAAATTAAAATTTCACAATACAGTTAAACTGTAACGGGAGTTCACAAATAAATTCTAGGAATGAGGAACCACATTTTCTTTTACTTTTTACATCACCAAGCATGCCGTCAACATTTAATAAACAATTATGTTTGTATAATCACTTCAATAGTCCTTTTGGGATGCATTAACTTTTACAGAGACACAAAAATCCCTGCCTTAAAAAGATTACAATCCGATAAGTCCTCATTCATCCACGTGGCTGGATCCTTATGCAGAACCTCATTTAAGCCACGATAGATATGTCAATATGATCAGTACAGATGTGATTGCAGGAGTGGATCCCAATCCTGCAAGGTTTCCCTCACGCATGGTCCTCTTGATTTGGATCAGACACTAACTTATTTCAAACAACTAGGGCTTTTCTTTTTTCTTCTCCCCCGTCCCCTAAACTGCTTTGCAGAATTTCTTCCTACCATGTCTCTCAAAATGTTTGGAGTTTCATACAAATACACTTATAAAATTTAAGTATTGAAGCTTAGTCCAATGGTCTCAGGTTTTTATTTTCTTTATTTAAAGACGTGCATTTGGGGATTTTTTTATTTTATATTTTAAAGACCTCTCCTTCCCTAAAAAAAAAAAAAGCCTCCTGTTCTGACAGCAGTCACATTCTTTACATATTTAAATGAAATCTGATGACCCCACTCACCTGAAAACACATTCATAAAGAACATAAAAATAAACCTTGTAAATTACTACACTCTAAAATGTGAAATGTTTCCTCAGGGGTGGGTGAATAATTTCAGTTTCCAAATGTGACTGATGTCAGGACAGATCTCAACCACTGCTCACTCCTCAGTAAATGAACTAAAAATAAATTACTTATTGAGGGCTCTGACACTGGGTTCCCCGCCTCATTTGTTTTGTTTTTTTAAATGCCAAAACAAACAGAATTTAGGCCAATTTCTTTTTCCACAAAAGAAAAAACGAAACTCTTGGAAAAATCTGTTGACGTCATACCAACCAAAGGGTTTTAGCAGATAGCTGATCTCTTACTAGACGGAAATGCCATAACACTACATTAGCTCTCCCAAAGTGGATCTGTATATGAGCAACAACTGTGCACAAGATACACTTTTCGAGTACCAGAGGAGACAAAAAAAAGTGTTCTGTGAAAGCACAGGCTGATTAATCAATGGAGTCCTTAACATGTGCTCATTCACTCCCCTCTTTACATCAGACATATTCATGGAGTTTTTTTTTTTTTTTAATACTGTATATGACAGTATTATCTACTTAGATTTACGTTATCTTCAGGATTAAATCAAAGTAACAAATATTACCATATGCTGTGAGCCTCAAAAAGCTAGCAAAGGTCAGGACAGGTTAGAACTTGGATGGCAGAGTTCCTGCAACCAACCAGATACTGCAGAAAATGGTGGTGTTGACCCAATATGTAGAATTCTGCCTTGCATCAATGGCCCCAGTCTGCTATTTAGGGGCATTGTGCTGATGGAAGTGTCATCTTTTGACTCTTTGACTTATATGAAATTTAGGCTCAAATTTCCAAGCTGCTTTTGAAAATGGGATTTAGGAACCTCGGCCACTTAGCCACTTTTTGCAAGAGTAGGAGCGTTACTCCCAGTGCCAGTACAGATCATTCCATTCTGGCTACCTAAATTCCCCCTACAGTTTCAGTCAGATACTATACTTTTCACTTTCTACCCTAAACTGTGGGTAGTGTTGTTATGCATTGTTAAACATCTGCCATGTTTTGACCTTAAAGGGGCTGACGCTGTGTTCCCTACAGTGTGTACAAAAGTAAAAGAATTAAAGTGCTTTGCGATCCTTTGGGATGAAAAGCACCATTTGAATGTCAAGAGAACACTGAACAGAAAATGACTGCACAGAATATATTTGCTTTAAACCTTCAATATTTGAGTTAGCAATTAAAAGTAGGTCTCAGGACATTTTATACCCCAGATGCTAATGCCTAAGGAAGACAGACATTAACCATCACTCAATCAATTAAAAACAATTTTTAAAAATCAATTACACAGAAGAAATAGATATAAATTATTAGAATCACTTGTGTGCATATTTTCCTTCTATACAGAAAGCGAGAGAAGCACCACAGCCAGCTATCAGAATAATACTACACATCCAAGAGTGGGCTGCCTTTTCTAAAAATTTGTTCATAGCATTACAGTTCAGACAGAAGCAAAAGTCACAGGAACCCATGACTTTCCTGCTATCCTCCCTAGAAGCCTGTTACCGACGGCCAATCCCCGTTGCAATCCAGCATCTATACTGAGAAAACCTCATCCGCTCATGGGGGTTATATCAGACTTGATTCTTGCACCTATAGGTTCACCATTTGTTTCCTTCCTACATTTATAACTTGGAGGTCTGGCTGGACTCACAACTCTGTTTAGCAGAGTAGATACCATAATCCATGCCTTTAACACTTCAACTATTGTAATATGAAGTATTTGGAGCGAAGCGTTACGAATACTCAAGTTGAAACAGCTGCAACTACCGGCCTACTTAATATATAGAGCATCTAATCAAGAGCATGGCATCTGTGCTTTGGGATCTGTACTGGTTACCAACTGGCTTCCAAATAGAACTGATGGTGTTTATTCTAACCTATTAAATTCTATATGATACTTGGATGTGCCTACTTGAGAGACTGCCTCTCCCCCTGTGCAACACTGCTGCAGCTATAGACTGTAGCAGCCCTCGAATTAGAATACCTTCACTAACAAGAGGGTAAAGCTGGCAGACTGATGTCCATGACTTTACTCATTTAAGGCTCAAAATAGTCCAATTTTACTAACATTTAGGGCATGCTGCATGCAAGGTGTTGCTAGAATACAGGTGGCACAGGGTGGAGTTTGAGATATTGTGGGATATGGGGCGGTATCTTATTGAGACTCTCAGTTGTTGTAAAGGGATGGAGCTGATTGAATAATATTGACAAATTATGTCATTTTCAGTGATGACAGAGTGCTAAGGTGCATATATTGTAATGTATTTTCCTAAATCAAAAGAAAAATAAAAAAGTTCAAATCCATCTTCTTACATTACTTTACTTGATGTTAATACAAGGCTCAATCTGTTTTTAAGCATTCTAAAATCCATATGCTTATTCAGATTGTCTTGCAAATTGTTCAGCCTCTGCTCCAAAAGGAGTTCCTGAAATACAGCTACCTTAAAAAGAAGTAATATCAAATTTTGTGGGGTTTTTTATAACTTTTTTTTTTTTTTGCATACACCTGTGGTTCAGACTATGGATCTGATCATCCCCAAACTAATATCCCCAACTGGGGTTTGATCTCAGCTAGTGACAGGCTTTCCTTGCTGCTTTGGGGAAACAATATTTTAAAAAGACTTTTGAAGCACAAGTTGGATTTACAATGTGACTTGAGCCAAGTTGATGAACAGGAGGAAGGAATTTACATACATGTAGCAGGACAGGGGCTCTGTTGCCAGTCAGACTATGTCTGCACTATAAACTTAAGTGGACCTATGTTACGTTGACTTACAGCCACCACAGTAATTGCTGCAGTGGTTCATAACAACACTGCTCTCCTTCTGTCAGTGGTGCACGTCCTCACCAGGAGCACTTCCCACCGACTAAAGAGGGGCAGTGTGGGGGGCTGAGAGCCAGAACACTCAGCTCCTCATGTAGCTCCCTGCTGGTAGCCCAGTGCCCCACCAGCAGCCTCTCCCTGCTCAGCCTCTCAGCTCCCCTCCTGGAATGAGGCTGGACACCAAGCGCAGAGCTCCATGATGGGCACAGCCAGGTTCCCAGTGGGGAGCTGGAAGCTGACACACCAGGGGGATAGCTGGGTTCCTGGAAGAGAGAGCCGTGTCCAGAGTCTGGTCAGCTGCCAGGCTCCTGGCAGGGAGCAGAGAGCCCAGGGGCGCAGACTAGCTCTCTGCGGGGAGTGAGGAGCCTGGGCGGCAGCCTGGCTTGGAGCAGAGACTGGGCAGCAGGTCGGTTGGGGAGTCAGGAGCCAGCTTTCTTGTCAATTTCACAGCTCCAGCAGAGCCGTGAAATTGACAAGAATGACAGCCAATAGATGCAAGTAACAGTGTCTACAGGGACCCTGCATGGCCCAAACTACACCTACATAAAATCTATGCCTCTCGTGGAGGTGGAGTTATGTTGGTGTATTACGGCACTTACATTTACGGGAGCAAGGCTGTTGTGCGCACACTGACATAATTAGGTGTCCGTAAGCTGCTTTAAGGTAACCTAATGCTGTACGGTAAACCAGGCCTGAGTGACTCAAGTAGACATGCTGTGAGCATTGAACCCAAGTAGCACCCAGATACTGCAAGTTTGAGTACTGCTGTCAGTAACTTTCTGAGAATATATGTTGTGCACATTAGTCACTCTCCACCTGCATTCTGCTAATTTTACCCTGAGAAAAAAGCATCTGGGTTAAGAACAAATATTTCAAAGTGTTCTAAAATCCATGTGTACTCCTGCCAGATTTTGAAGGGAAGGTATATTTTGGTGGGTACAAAGAGAAAGCTTTAGCTTCCTTTTGCATAGTTATTAACAGGCTCTTGCTATTTTCCCCAGACCAGCTTCCCTAGTTTCTTCACAAAGTGTATATGTCTGCAGGGAGGCATTTTCCAGTTGGAAAGTATTTCTTTATATGTGTAGTACATACTTGGGCTGCTGCTCCTTCTGCTTCCAGCCCCCCCAGGCAAACACTCACTAAAGGCCATGCCCGCTGACTGTTTAAAAAGTAATACAGACCCGTATCTGGGGTGAGTTTCTGCCTCCAGAGAGCCCAACCCTTTAGGGGTCTGGTGACAAAGTCCAAAGAAATAAGATAACCAGACTTGTAATAAAGTTAAAACTACTCCTCCCAGGCATTTATGCTGGGGTTCCAGGCTGTCCCCAGTCATCTGAAGGTGCCACCCAAATTAACACGGGAGAGATTGACAACAGCTCCAGCTCTCTTGCCCTCAGAGAAGGAGCCTGTTTATTAACCAATCCCCATTCCCAGTATACCTCCTACACATTGCAGCAGCCCTTCCTAGGACTCCTCCATGGACTCCCTCCAGATGGCTGAGAGAGAAGGGAGCTTTGCTGCACCTACACTTCAAGACTCTGGTCCCAGACAGACAGCCTTGGACCTCCTTAAGCCACAAACTGCCACTGGGACTACCTCCTCTCTATTAATGGCTGCTTCATTTCCTGGGTCTCTTTGCAATAAAACTCCTGGAATAGATCATGGCCCCAGAGAACTCCTTCCTCAGTCTTAAAGGGTCAGTGCATCACATCATACCCACCCTAGTTTAGTTTGTCATGTTGCTATATCTTCTGTCTCACAATAATTTTCACAATACTTTGTTAGTCTTGCAAGACTAGCTGTTTAACTGGGGTTAATCTGCAAAATATGAGATGGACGGCAATCCTATAATACAGCTGTTGGTGTTAATTCAGGTGTGTGTGTGTGAGATTTAAGTTCCATAGACAGATATTTAGAAGAGGCAGAGCAGCTCAGGAGCTAGGAATGTAAGACTCAAGTCTACAGATGGAATTGTCCATGAATCTTTTCAAAGGCACAGTAGCTTTACGTTATGCATCTGAACCTGTATTTCTTTAAATGGCCAGTAAAATCAAAACGGTGATCTGACACCACAGACTCTCTCCCCTGCACATAATTCTAAGTAAACTTCTCCCTGGAAATAACTGATTTGGCTTTTTACAGACAGCGTGCTTCACTAAACTGTCTGCATACACTTCCCAGCTGTCACAATTTGTTTAATCTGTTCTATGGGCCATACAAGATAGACACAAAGCTGTTACAGTTCACTAGTCTGTATGAAGGGTAATTGAAATTTCTATTAACTAGAAGAACCCAAGCAAAGCATTAAGATGCTTAACAGGAAGCCCTCTACATAAACTTGAGGCAGGATGTAAAATACAAATTAAACATTCTCTCATAAAGTAACCACTCATTAAAAGGTCCACATTTCTTACAAATCAATGCAAATGATCAGATACACATAGCTTTCATTTTTAGCACAATCCAGTTTCTGTTGCAATTTATGTTTGACTCAATCACAGAAAAGGCACGGCCACAATTTTGGTGCAAAAAGATAAGTCAGTCATTCTTCTGTGGCTCTGCTGAGCTGTGGCTCTCTGTTCCCTTGTGCTAATGCTGCATGCTGACTTGTTGGTTTCACTTCCTTCTTCACATTTCTCCACATTTTTCTCTGATTTAGGGTCAGGAGTTTCTTGAAATCCTTCAATTTATATTACAAAATTAAACTCTGTGGGCACATCTGAATGCTGCAAACAGGAGGAGCCTTTTTTTAAAAAACTCTTTATGTACTTATGTCCTTCAGAAGGGGTTTTCCCACAAATCCTTACCAGCTTAACTTTCTGCTGTGATTATAAGCCTCAAAGATACAGCTTCAACACTGTTGTGCTGTTAGAAGTCTTAACAGTGCTTCAAAACCAAGGAAAATTATGCCGCGTGTAAGGCTAGATCTACTTTACAAGCCCTACAGTGGCACAGCTGCAGTTACACTGCTGCAGCACTGCAGTACAGACAGTTGCTACAGTGACAAAAGGAACGTTTCTGTCACTGTACTGTAAATCCAACCTCTTGAGAGGTGGTAGCTAGGTCGACAGACAAATTCTTCCGTTGACTTAGTGGTGTCTATACTGGGGCTTAGATCAGCTTAACAACATCTCTCAGCGGCGTGAAAAATTCCTGAATGACATAGGTAGGCCGCCTTAAGATTTAGGTGTAGATGAGGCCTAAGTCTGAATCAGAGACCTTACTTCAGTGTGACTTTGCAATTGCTCACTGTAAGTTATACGGTCATTCTAAAAACGTGAATCTGCCCCTGCCCCATCCTCATCCATCCCTTGGTGTCCCCCCACCCCTTTTTCTAAATATCTGTCTATGGTATTTACATGCCCCCCTCCTCCCCACACACACACATACACACTACTGATTCATCTAAGCACCTCACATTTTTCTTTCAGCGTAGTTCTCTTCAACACCCCATGACGTAGTAAAGTAGTATTTATCTGCATTGAGCGCTGAGGCACAAGACAGACTGATTTGTCAAAAGTCACCCAGGAAGTCTGTAGGGGAGCAGGAAACTGAACCTATGTCTCCAAGTCCCAGGCTAACCACTACACCAGTGAGTCCCAAACTTCTTCGTGCCGAGACCCCCTTTGCGCTCATATCTGTTAATGCAACTCCCCTGGTACTTAGTATTCATGCTGGCTTTGCGCAAACAAACACTCCATCTTAAACAGTCTACTTTGAAAACTAATGGGTGGGTAGCCAGGCCCAGATTAACCACTGTGAGCTTGGTGCACTTGCACAGGGACACCAACTACCAGACTAAACAAAAAGGAGAGACAATTGAAGGCCCGCGGGCCACATTCAACCTGCCAGATCATTTTATTTGGACCTCCACCCCGCATGCTGGAAGGGCAGGGAATCCCCAACCTTTCCCAATCTCACTGTGATGGTCCTGCATCCACCACATGGAGCTTGGGACCTTCTGCTGGCCATAAAAGGCATGATGCTGCCGCAAGAGCACTCTATTGCTTGGGGAGCAGACGGTGCTGCCCAGCTGTCTGCTTAAGCTTTCTTGCATTTTCTCCCCCCTTATCTCACAGCCCCCTGGTGATCTCTGCGTCATGTCCCACAGTTTGGGAACCCCTGCACCAGACCATCCTTCCTCTCTTCAAGTACATCAGTTTCATAAGTCATGCAATGTATTACTAAGATAATTACTGGTGTGCAGTAGCTAACCCCCAGACATGGGAGGAAGTGTTCTCCATCATTACAACTGATCCTAACACAAAGCCAATCAGAACAGAGTTCTAAGTTTGCCAAGCCACCTCTTTGTTCAAAATATTACTATTTTCCCTTAAATCATAAAGCCTCTCGCACCTCTTCTTATAGACGACCATACATACTGCAACTGCACATCATCTGGCCAGAGGCCAGAACAAATCTTTTGAGAGATGCTAGTACCAAACTACCAACTGGGTGGCTGGAAACACGCAAGGAACAAAGGCCAACTAAGCAGTGCGGAGATTGAAGTAATTTAGGGGTTTTGGAACCTTAATACCTTGAAGTCCAACCACCCTATACTTGGACTGATGGAGCAGAGAAGTTAGCCTGCTGAGAGGGGAGTGAGAATTGGAGAAAGAAGGGACATGCATGAGTTATGAGTGGATGGGAATGTGAAATGAACCATAGCAGGGCTGGAACATAGGCTTCACTCCTCTCTGGTGGAAGGAAATCTGACACTGCTATTGGTGTTTGATTCAGGACAGAAGGGGGAAAAGAAAAAGAAAAATGTGATTTAATTCAAAGGAACACAAAATAGTAAACATGTAGACATTTAATAATCTTTATTAATGCTGGAAATGTATTGTGAATGACATTAAGATCCCAAAATGCTTGCCATACTCTACACAAAATACATTTATCCAAACAGCCTGCTTCATCATCAAAATGCAGCCACATCTGTGGCAGGAAGCCATGATCTTTGAACAACATAAAACAGGGCAGAAGGGACGTATGCTTTATTGAACTGAAAGTACAAATGAATGTTAGGTAGGTTACAATGAATAATCACTCAATTGGATTTTAGCCAGGACCCTGGGTCAACATGTTGGCTCTTACAAAAAGTGCCAAAATATTTTAATAAATTGGTATTTGAAAAATTATACCTTCAGTAATACCGTGTTGACAGCACTGTGACAGGGCACAGATTCAGAAGATGACTACCTCTGAAAGAATCAAACTTGTGAGAATTTATCATCAGAATTTAGGTAACTTGTCCAAAGATATTAAATAAAATAGTATATTTCTCTCTCTAAACACATATAAGCTAATTACCTCTACAAAGTACTATTTGTTTTAAGGCCTGGATGATAGGAGTGTCCAGAGTCTAGTAAAACAGTGCAAGAGGAGGTCATTATGCTGCTGCATTGCCTACCAGGGTGACAACAAAGCTACCTCAATTTTCATAAATATTTACCCCCTCCCCCCAAAAAAAGCAAAATTGAGAAAAGCAGTTTGATAAGGGGTTCTATTTTACTTTTCCAATGAGTTACTACTAATGAAATTTAACAATTTCAATGTTACTTTGAAGTAGACAAAATCCTTTGAAGCAATTGGTAAATTTTTTCTTAAGGTTCAGATCTTAAAACCTGTTTATTAAAAAATAAAAGTTTGCATCTGCAGACATGGCAGGATCAGAATCATTCATTCACAACACTCCCCTCTTCTTTCTTAGTACCCTTAGCTGATTATATCTTAGTGGTGGAGAAAAAAAATTCCCAACAAAATTTCTGGGAAGCCTAGATTGAAACTAGTTTAAGATATTCCCAGTACTTAGAGAGAAAGTATCTTTTTTTGTCTTCAGAGCCATCAACTTTTTTTTTTGGTTTATAAACAGAGCAATTCAAGTCTCAATCTATCATCCTCTACCCCAACCATCAATGTTGTGCCTTTAAATTATCCTCTATTTTGGAAATTAAATCCCTTTGACTTCTTACCTTGTCACTTGCTTTTTTCCCAGATTTCTTCTTTTTAGGACTATCCTTCCAGAGAGATTCTACAGCTACATATCCTTGCAGACTCCAGTCATACAACCTTGAACCAATGACCTTTAAAACAAGAGGTTAGAAGAGCAAATCAGTTTAAGAACCATCTGAGACGGGTTTATTCTTATTACAATATAAATGGTTCCATAATCCACCAAGCCCCTTAACTGGGACTGTTTTACAAAACATTCATGCTGCTCAAGTATGGAATGTACAGCTTCACTAAAAACACACCATAAAAAGGATGACAACAAAAAATCCCCATAAAAATGGTTTACTGTGATACAGTGGTTGGAACAAAGTATAAAGAGAGGTGAATTTTAAAATAACCTTAAGCAATTCTGAAATGTAAGCAATTTGCGGGTTTTGAAACTCTAGTACACTGCATTATATGCATTTCAGATTTTGCTATTTTTAAAATAGATTTTAGTCTTTGTAATACCATTTTAGAAAGATTAGTAATATTTTCCCTATTGATTTTGCCATCATTTGATCATTTTATATTTCACAGCTTTGCTCCAATAACAGGAATCAACATAAGTAGCTCCCTTCTGATTACTTTTGTCTGTCCATCATTATCACAAATGGCAGCAAGATTACCTACAGTTCTCTGAAAAGTGTCTGTTAGTAAGCTCCTAAAGTACAAAGGAACCAGTCACGCTCACAGTTTTGGCTATGTCCCACCAAAATGGAGTTGCCCTGAGGCCCTTCCCCACTCAGCCTCCTCCACCTGAGGCCCTGCCTATGTCCTGTCCCCCCAGAGAATGCCCCCTCCCACGCCTCTCTCCGCCCTCACCCCCAAAGGCCTCTTTGCCCGCACCTCTCTGCCTCTCAGGGCGCGAGCAGCGGGGGCCGTATGGAAAGCGACAGAGAAACAAGAGTGGCAGGGGGCCACCTGGGAAGAGTGGGATGTGGGAACGGGGCCTTGAGGGAGAGCATGGGACGGGCCATGGCCTGGGCACCCTTTCGGCGGTGGTGCTCCAAAAGGCCAGTGGCACTTCTTCAGAAGGAGGTGCGGTACCTCCTGTTTGGGGAGGGTTTAGCCTCCCCGGCCTATTACACCCGCTGCCCCTGTCTTCAGCCTAAGGTTGAAAATGAAAAACGACCTCATATTGGCCTTCTTTCAGATGGCAAAGAACAAAAAAAATGGACATTCTGCTTGCTTAGACACTTACTAAATACAATTTTTAGACTGGAAGCTCTTCAGGGTATAGACTGTATCTTATGGTGTTCGTACAGCAGCTAGCACAATGGAGTCCCAGCAGTTAGCACAATCAAGCTCTGAATCAGACTCAGGCTCTAGAGCAGTGTTTCTCAACCAGGGGCATGCGTAACCTTGAAGGTACGCTGAGATCTTCCGGGGGAACATCAACTCATCTAGATATTTGCCAAGTTTTATAACAGGATACATAAAAAGCACTAGTGAAGTCAGTACAAACTAAATTTTCATACAGACAGCTTGTTTATACTGCTCCATATACTATACACTGAAATGTAAGTACAATATTTATATTCCAGTTGATTTTATTATATGGTAAAAAGAGAAAGCAAGCAATTTTTCAGTAATAGTGTGCTATGACATTTTTATGTCTGATTTTGTAAGCAAATAGTTTTTAAATAAGGTGAAACTTGGGGTATGCAAGACAAATCAGACTCCTGAAAGGGGTACAGCAGTCTGGAAAGGTTGAGAGCCACTGCTCTTAGACTATATTGTACGTTTTATGCACACAAACCACACCCTACTTTTGGAGGATTGTGGATAACAAAATTGTGTGCGTGTTCCATCCAAACTGCAATGAGGAGCAACTTCTTCTCTGTGGAGTACATAAGACAGACCAGTTCTCCTTTTCTGACTGCTGTCAGATCTGCCACTCAAATCAAAATAATGAGGATTTTTAGATGCAGGGTCAGATCAACAGCTTGTCTGCCTATCTACAAGTTTCTAATGAACTCACCACGTATTCTTGAAAGAGAAAATAATGCACAACACACAGGAATCTTCCTCCTGCCTTAAAATCAAGTTGAATTTTCAAATGGTAAGAAGCAGCTGTAGCATTCCATACTCTCCGTCACCCTTAGCATGGATCCTTCTCAGACCTTCATTACAATGCACCATTAAGCTTTACTGTTTATGCTAAGAGAAACAAGGCTTCACTGTACAACATACCCCACGTCAGTGTGTGGTTAAAGATAAACACCTTGTTACCATTTAGAATAGGAAAATGGACTAAAAAGAACCAATAACTGAGCCCAGCAGGAAGTCATATCCATACACTATATTTACAGACAATACAATTATTTTAAAACTCGATTCACTTTGAATACAGAAAAGAATTGTCGCAAATAAGTTTTCTAGTCAGACAACTGGATCTGAGATGCAGGCTGTCTTTGGACAAGTTGTCTTAAAAAGAAGAAACACACACTTAACCTGTTTGGCCACCATGTTAAACTAGTTTAAGGAGGTCAAATTTTAGATATAAATAAGTTGCTAGTTGGCATGCTGCATTGAGAGAAATAAGATTTTTATCTGCATTTGATGGCGATACGGGCAGTAATAAAAGATAAAAAGCAAACACCCAGAGACCTGGCAATGAATGTGCTATACTCCTCCAAAATCTTCACAGGCACTGAAGGTATAAACCTTTGTACTCTTGTCTAGCTTTTGAAATATTATCTCCCAAATATTTAGACAAGCTAGTAATTTGCTTCAGAACAGCTTATACTTCATTAGCAAAATATTCTGCTTCCTCTTAACATAGAATGCTGCAGATATGTGGGGATCATCATTAGAAAGCTGCAAGAAGTGCAAACTTACCAGAGTAAAAATAAAAGACACTCCTTTCATCTGTGGTGCCAGTTACGAATACAGCTATCAAAACAAGATGAAGGAAAACCAACAACTGTCTGTAGGCAGCAGCTGCTTTTTCCTGGTTATAAAAATTCCTCCAGTACATGCTCTTTAATCTATACACAGCAAAAGGGCAACATGATGCAAAAAAGTGTCAATTGTGATGAAGTACTGATATAATCTCTTATTTTGGGTCTTTGCATTGTTTTTAAGGCCGTAAGTTACTGAAGTTCTTACAAACTCATGAATGACTGAAGATTTTCAAGCTGCATATGGGCTCAGTCCTGCATTTGTTGCAAACCTAAATATCCCAGAGTTCACTATATTTGAGTTCACGGAATTCAATGGAGTTATGAATGTACAGTGACTGCAGAACTGGGCCTTACTTTCACATTTTGAAATTCTTTTTTGTGAGGTACAAAGCTGGGAAAATTTCTGTCAGAGAAAAGCACTTACAGCATAAACAAAAACTGCAAGCAACAAACTTAGGGCTTCAGACAGACAGAAACAAAATGTTTCCAAAGCACAGACTACCCATTTAAATTATAACATCCAAACCTTGTCTATATGCTTTTTGCTCCAGGGGTATGTAATTTCCTTAGTGTTAGGTACAGTCCTGTAGATTTAACATTACTGTTTTTTCAAAAAAATATTAGCTCTGATGGAGCTATGTTCAAGACCTTTGCCACATTCCAGTTTCTCTCCTTTTATTTGCTGGAGTTGTCACGGCAAATAAAAGGGAGTAATACAAAATCTCAGACTTTCAACTGAGAGCTTGCAGAAGACAGCAGTTTCTCCAGGCCTTCAGAAAAGTATTTTAGTAACTCCAGATTTGGCTTAAACCGAAAGATGACAAAATATAGTTCCTCTTTCTTTCATTAGTGTTGAATTCCAGCATGCCAAAATATTTCCTAACTTCCACTGAATTCAACATAAAAGTGCAAATATGTTTAACTCCCCGGTAATATTTAAATAAACACTGAAAAGTCAGATTGGCAAGTTGTCAGGAGAGGTTCTGAAGAAACTTGGAAGTGGGCTTACATTCTGCTTAGTGTCTCCCAAATATCTCTGGGCCTAGCGCAATACAGTAGAACCTCGGCGTTGCAAACACCTCAAGAATGGAGGTTGTTTGTAACTCTGAAATGTTGGTAACTCTGAACAAAACATTGTGGTTGTTCTTTCAAAAGTTTTCAACTGAATGTTGACTTAATATAGCTTTAAAACTTTACTATGTAGAAGAAAAATGCTGCTTTCCTCTCCGCTTTTTTTTAGTAGTTTACATTTAACACAGTACTGTACTTGCTTTTGTGTGTGTGTCTCTGCTGCTGCCAGATCGTGTACATCCAGTTCCAAATAAGGTGTGTGGCTGACTGGTCAGTTCCTAACTCTGAGGTTCTACTGTAGCCCCAAGCACATAAGAAATTAACTACAGTATTCTATTTCAATACATACAGGTTATCAAGCATGATTAACGGTAATGGCTCTCTATCAGTACAGCCTCGTGGGAACCTTAACTGAGAATTTGCTGATTTTTTAGCATGTATTTTGTAACCTTTAAACACTGTAGTCAGTTTGGTTTATTGTCAAGGGAATAAATCTTGACAACAGTTGTGCACTGGCAAAGATTTTTCCCTGCAAGAAGCAGTGAGCATGAATCAAAATGACTAGTATGTGTGCTGTATTATGCAAGTTGAGAAGACTCAATACTGAGAAGGATTATTAAAAATGACTGAAAACTCTTCTATTGTGCAAAGAGGTTGATTTTGGTAGTTTAGTAGCAGATGCTTTTTCCAGACTGAAGCTGAACCAGAGGTAAGTGCAAAATGCAGGTAAGTGTAACAACAGATCTATATTTTATCTTGGATAGAAAGCAGAACAGCTTTAACACATCAGTGGAAGTTCTGCCAAAGCCACAAATATTAGAACAATCTGCCCAAGCTTGTCTGCTAGGTGCAGGTCAAAGACAGCTCAACACGTCTGCACAACACAGAGCTTTAGATTTTGTTCTAAGTAATACCAACAATATGCCACAGAAAGTAAAAGGAACATCTTTCAGCAATCTTGTGATAAACAGCTACAAGTTTGTTCTCCATAAGAATGGTGCCTGGAGAAAAAGTCTTTTAGATTTCCAATTACAGAAAGTAATGCCTGGAAACTATCCCTGATCATTAAGTTTAACCATTCAACTTGTTGAGCAACTGTGGAACAGATCAGGCTGCTACTGTACTCCCTGTGTACATGATGTTCCAGAGCTTCTGTTGCCAGTACACCTCATTCAGCAATACAAACATTGTAATTGAAAGGGATATGACTTTTCTTATAGCCAGAGGTGCAGGACCTATATCACAACCCCACACTGTACTCTGCTTAGCATATTTCCTAGTTCTTTGATGAGCTAACCTTTCTCCAGTGGAAAGCCTTAATTAAGAGATGAATGTACTCCTTTGTCCTTTTAGGTATTTGGCAATATTCAACATAGCGCACAAACATCAGGACAGTGTGACACCCAAGGAAGTGCAGAGTGGTAAACTACTCAATAGGGAATAATTCACATTTTAAAAGCTAAAAAAATTACATTTTTTCCAAAAAGAAAAAAAAGTGTTCATGTTTGAATTGGGAAGTTTTAATTGTTCCCAAATTTAAGGTTCATAAATGTGTGAGAATCCTTTAAACAGAAGACCACGTTAACTTTATTTATGTCTTGTTAATCAGTCTTAAACTTTTACTGCTACATCTTAGGTCAAATCAAGCAAGTCTTGAACTTTTAAAAAAGGTTTGTTTTTAAATAAAATCATTTATATGAAGCTAGATATTTACTTTTTTAAAATCTCTTCATGATGTAAACCCTCTCAAACTCAATCCAACGCCTAAAATGAGGAAGGGAAACACAGAAATGGGAGGTGAGCAAGAGGGCTGTTTCAGACATGAGGGTTGGAGCAGGAACAGATGGAAAGGAGGAAGTAAAATCCCAACTCCCTCTCCCAACCACTGCTCCCCTCCCAAAACAATACACTGCAGAAGTGGTTACTTGCAACTCGAGTGCTTTGAAATGGACTCTGCATATTCACACTCATGGGATGTGCTGTTTGGTGCAGTCTGGACAGTGATATCTTCTTGTAGCAGTGCCTGTTAGAGTACTCATCTGCCTCTCCGACCTCTCTCCTCAGCGTTCAGAGGGGGAGGGCTGCTCCTTGCCACCTCCATTCCTTCCTACTGCTTTCTCAGCGTAAGGATTTTACACAACTCCAAAGATGATGGGAAAGAGGATGGAGGGAGTGTGAATATGCAGAGTCCATCTCGAAGATGTCTGGTTACAAGTGAGTAACTTCCACTTCTTTGGGTGTCTTCTACATAGTCACACCCAGGGGATGGTTTGGCAATCAGTGCCTCATGACTTGATATGGGGCACTCACATGACAGACTAAGGACTGGAGTGCTAGCCTACTGAACTCAGCACATGATCTAGATGCCAGATCTAGGCAATAGTGTTTTGTAAAGATATGACTAGGCAAGGGTTCTTGCAAATTTTTTGGTGGCCTCAGAGTGCAGCCACCAACTCTTGCTGGTGGCCACACTGACACTTTTTCCTAAAATTATTTATTTTTCCTACAGTCAATAAAGTAATATGCACATATATACACTCAAATCATTGTAATTTATTTATTTAAGGTTTGAGGAGTTGTTCTTTTGCAGACTCAATAATGAAAATCATGCACAGTTATCTCTATTCTTTACTGGACCTAACAGAACAGAAACACAAATAAGGTGCTTTGCACGTTCTTGTCTTTTTTATTATTGTTTCTTTTGCTTTTTTGGGAAAAGGGTTGTTTGTACAACAATTCTGAAGTAAATTTAAAAAAAGCTTTGACATAACAGAAGTCCAAACAATAATGGAAAACATACCTGGGTGGCTTGGGTCTGGGGAGGGGAAGGGAGGGAAGAGGATGTACAGCTGCACTTGCAGCTGGCCTGGGGCTCCTCCCGGTAGGTGACAGGGAGCTCTGGGCTTCGACTGGCGCGGGGCTCCTCCAGGCACATGGTGGGGCATGTCTCAGGGCTTCAGCCAGACTGGGGGCTCCTCTGGTCACAGGGGGATGGGGGGTGTGTGCTCAGGTTTCTTGCTTGTGGCTCCAGGTGCAAGGGGCTCCGGCTGCCGGGGGGTGAAGTCAGGGGCTAGCCTCCCCAAAGGAGGCTCCACCGGGTGCCCATACGCTCACTGCTCACCCCCTGCCCGCCTCTCGTGTCCCTCCTCACTCCCCCACCTGCTGCTCACCTCCTCACTCCCTTGCCACAGATATCTCCATGCCCGCTGCAAGAACTCCCACTTGCTGGTTCACCTCCTCACTCCCCCACTCATAGCCAGACCCTCCTACCCCCCTTGTCACCCTGCTGCTGGCTCGCCGCTCACCTCCTTACTCCTCCGCCATGGCCCCCCTGCCACTCACCTCTTGCCTCCTAACCCCGCCCCTCACCCACTGCTCGCCTCGCTGCTCGCTTCCTCACCACCTCACCTTGCTCCTTAAGTGTTGTGTGTCCCATCTGTGCAGGGGCAGCGAGTTATATGGGCCCGTGGTGCCCGGGCTCCATCAATATTCAGGGCCCGGCTCCATCAATGTTTGGGACCAGGTCTCTCCCCCGGCCCCGCACACCTCCCCCGAATGTCCCCCGGAGCGTCCCTGCCTCAAGCTGGTGGCTGCCCCCAGCAGCTCTGCGCTGCACTCCTGCTCTGTTGGCTCCTGGCATCAACTGCTGCCACAGAGTCCTATGCCCCCCATCCACTAGTGCCAGGGCAGGCTGACCCCGACCCTGCCCTTCCACCTTGGACCCTTCCCTTTCCCGGTCAACACAGGGCCACCCCCCTGCCCGCAGTTACCTCTCCTGCCCCATGCTGGGCAAGAGGCAGCCCCACCTGCAGTGAGGGGCGGCAGCAGGGGAGGAGACGCACACATGATGGCAGCCCCCCACCACAGGGGAGGCAAGGGGGCTTCCTGGACCTGAGAGGGGCCCTAGGAGCACGTGCAGTGACAGTGGTGCGAGGTGAGTGTGCTGCCAGTAGGGACGGGGGGGACCCAACCCCGGAACTCGCTGCTGCCAGCTGGGGGGACTCCTCCTCTGTGGCCCCAGCCCTGCCCCACCCCAGAGCCTGCACTCCCCCCACCCCCCCAACACTCTGCCATAGCCCTGAGCCCCTTTCACACCCTAACCCTCTGCCCCAGCCCTGAGTGCCCTCCTGCATCGTGAACCCCTCATCACCAGCCCCACCCCAGAGCCCTCACATTTTTACATTATTTTTTAAAATATATATCAGCTTACAAGGCAGGTGTGCAGATCTGTTCTGGGCACCATAAAAAGTATACAAACCTGCACACCCCTGCACCTGTGTCTCCAGAGAGGCAGCAAGAGCAACAGGGACGAAAGGGAGGGGCTGGTGCTTCCCCCCACAACACACACACTGCCCAGGAAACTGCTGTGGCTGCAGGGAAACCCCCTGGTGGGCACATTTGAGAAACAGTGGACTACAGCATCATGTGGCAGCCTTACATAGTAACATGTCTGAGGCATACTAAAGAAGTAGCTACATCTACAATGAGATGATTGTGGTCTTAGTGCAGTAGAACAGATGTAATCCAATAACCCTCTTCTGTATGCTGGCAACAAGAAGAAAGCCAAGGAAAGTGTGGGCTCCTTACTGAATGAGGGAGGCAACCTCGTGACAGAGGATGTGGAAAAAGCTAATGTACTCAATGGTTTTTTTTGCCTCTATCTTCACGAACAAAGTCAGCTCCCAGACTGCTGCGCTGGGCAGCATAGCATGGGGAGGAGGTGGCCAGCCCTCTGTGAAGGAAGAAGTGGTTCAGGACTATTTAGAAAAGCTGGACGTGCACAAGTCCATGAGGCCGGATGCGTTGCATCTGAGAGTGCTAAAGGAATTGGTGGATGTGATTGCAGAGCCATTGGCCATTATCTTTGAAAACTCATGGCGATCTGGGGAAGTCCTGGAAGACTGGAAAAAGGCTAATGTAGTGCCAATCTTTAAAAAAGGGAAGAAGGAGGATCCCGGTCAGCCTCACCTCAGTCCCTGGAAAAATCATGGAGGATGTCCTCAAGGAATTAATTCTGAAGCACTTAGAGGAGAGGAAAGTGATCAGGAACAGTCAGCATGGATTCACCAAGGGAAAGTCATGCCTGACTAACCTAATTGCCTTCTATGATGAGATAACTAGTTCTGTGGATGAAGGGAAAGCAGTGGACGTCTTATTCCTCGACTTTAACAAAGCTTTTGACATGGTCTCCCACAGCATTCTTGTCAGCAAGTTAAAGAAGTATGGGCTGGATGGATGCACAACAAGGTGGGTAGAAAGTTGACTAGATTGTCGGGCTCAACGGGTAGTGATCAATGGATCCATGTCTAGTTGGCAGCCGGTATCTAGCGGAGTGCCCCAAGGGTCAGTCCTGGAGCCGGTTTTGTTCAATATCTTCATTAATGATCTGGAGGATTGTGTGGATTGCACCTCAGCAAGTTTGCAGATGACACTAAACTGGGAGGAGTGGTAGATATGCTGGAGGGCAGGGATAGGATACAGAGGGACCTAGACAAATTGGAGGATTGGGCCAAAAGAAATCTGATGAGGTTCAACAAGGACAAGTGCAGAGTCCTGCACTTAGGACAGAAGAATCCAATGCACCGCTACAGACTAGGGGCCGAATGGCTAGGCAGCAGTTCTGCAGAGAAGGACCTAGGGGTGACAGTGGACGAGAAGCTGGATATGAGTCAACAGTGTGCCCTTGTTGCCAAGAAGGCCAATGGCATTTTGGGGTGTATAAGTAGGGGCATTACCAGCAGACTGAGGGACGTGATCGTTCCCCTCTATTCGACATTGGTGAGGCCTCATCTGGAGTACTGTGTCCAGTTTTGGGCTCCACACTACAAGAAAGATGTGGAGAAATTGGAGAGAGAGTCTAGCGGAGGGCAACAAAAATGATTAGGGGACTGGAACACATGACTTATGAGGAGAGGCTGAGGGAACTGGGATTGTTTAGTCTGCAGAAGAGAAGAATGAGGGGGGATTTGATAGCTGCTTTCAACTACCTGAAAGGTGGATCCAAAGAGGATGGATCTAGACTATTCTCAGTGATAGCAGATGACAGGACAAGGAGTAATGGTCTCAAGTTGCAGTGGGAGAGATTTAGGTTGGATATTAGGAAAAACTTTTTCACTAGGAGGGTGGTGAAACACTGGAATGCATTACCTAGGGAGGTAGTGGAATCCCCTTCCTTAGAAGTTTTTAAGGTCAGGCTTGACAAAGCCCTGGCTGGGATAATTTAAGTTGGGATTGGTCCTGCTCTGAGCAGGGGGTTGGACTAGATGACCTCCAGAGGTCCCTTCCAACTCTGATATTCTATGATTCCATGTGTATCCACCTAGATAATATCCCTCTTCTAACCCACCTAGATAAAGACTGAGGAAATAGGAAGATTTTAGGGCTGTCAACATAGGATATATTAGGGACTTCTGAAATACTCTAGCTCCTATTAAGAAAGTAAACTAAAGCTCTCAGTGCTTAAGGTATGTAATTTAGATTCCCTTTATGGGCATGAGGTCTAGGAGAGAAAACCAGCAAGTTAATGGCTTGATTAATAGAACATTCAGAAACTACTCTGGGAAGAAATCTACGGTGAGGCCTAAGAACAACTTGACCTCTATAAAGGACAGAGGATGAAGGGGTCTGCCATGAGGGCAGGTGACTTGCTCTTGTCTGGCTAAAAAATGGCTACCGTAAAAGTGGCCTTAACAGATCAGTGAAACAAAACTATCTGCCATGGACTTAAGAGGAGGCTTCATGAGTTGTATTAAGATTAAACTGTGTTCCCATGGAGAACTGAGGTCTTATTGGTGGATTGAAGGGAGGACCCACAAGCTACAACAGCACCAGATTCAAGTCCCATGGAGGGACAGGGTCCCTGATGTGCAGGTAGAGGCACTCTAGGCCCTTAAGGAATCTGGCTGTGATATCCTGAGCAAAAACTGACCTGCCCTCAAACGGCGGGTGGAAGGCCGAGATGGCCGCCAGATGGACCTTGATTGATGAGAGGGACAAGCCCTGGAGCTTGAGATATAAGATACAGTCTAGAATAAGCTACAGAGAAGCCCACTTGAAACGAACACCTCTGTCTGCAATCCAGCAGGTGAACTGTTTCCAATTACCAGGTAGATCGCTCTGGTGGAGGGCTTTCTACTTCCCAACAGAATGTGCTGAACCTCAGCTGAGCACTGCTGCTCCTGTGTGTTTAGCCATGCAGCAGCCAGGCCATCAGATGTAATGCCGCCACGTTGGGGTGCAGAAGACTGCTGTGGTTCTGGGACAACAGGTCCGAACTGAGCAGTAGCTGGAACGGGTTCGCCACTGAGAGGTCCAGCAGAGTGCTGAACCAGTGTTGGCATGGCCACGCTGGCGCTGTGAGGATGACCCTCGCCCTCTCCTGTTTGATTTTCATGAGAACCCTGGGTTGCAACGGCACCGGAGGGAAGGTGTACATCAGAGCCCCCGACCACAGGAGCCGGAAGACATCCGACAGGGATCCTCTGTCCATGCCCCCAATTGAGCAGAAGATGTGGCACTTCTGCCTGGACGTGAACAAGTCCACCTGGGGAGTTCCCAGCCTGCGGAAGATGGAACAGACCACCACCGGATGAAGGGACCACATGTGACAAGATGAGAATGTCCTGCTGAGGCGATCTGCCAAAGTGTTCTTGGACCCTGGAGGGGGAGAGGTCATGAGATGGATGTTGTGCTGTAGACGGAAGTCCCAGAGCCAGAGGGCTTCCTGGCAAAGGGCAGATTACCTGGCTCCGCCCTGCCTGTTGATATACAAGACCATAGCCATGTTGTCTGTCAAGACCTGAACCACCCTGTTTTGTATATGAGATGGAAAGGCTTGGCAGGCCAGTCAAACCACCCTGAGTTCCCTGACATTGATATGCAGGGAACGATCATGACTGGACCAATGATCTTGATTGCTAAGAGCACCCAGGTGGGCTCCGCAGCCCAGGTCCGAGGCGTTGGAGACAAGGGTCACTGACGAGGTTGGGGCCATAAAGGGAACTCCTTCCAACACTGACGTGGGGTCCTGCCACCAGATGAGGGACCACAGTTCGCTGTCCAGGATCCTGATCACCCAGTCCATGCTGTGCCGGTTCAGGATATGGACCAACGCCAGCTACATAAGCATATACTGCCACGTGGCCCAACAGCCTCAGGCATGTGTAGGTGGTGGTGAGAGGGTGGGCCCGGAGGCCTGCCATGAGGTCTGTCACGTCCTGGGACCGAGTCTCAGGGAGGAAGGCCCTGGTCCGAGTGGAGTCAAGAACTACTCTAATGAATTCTGTGCGTTGTACTGGTGTTAAGGTTGACTTTTTCTCGTGTATCATCAACCCCAGGTCATGACAGATGGAACATACCAGGTCAAGATGTCTCTGCACCTGATCCAGAGACCGGCTCCTTATCAACCAGTCGTTGAAGTACGGGTATATGTGGACACGCAACCCCAACATCTCAGGTAAGCAGCTACTGGCGCTATGAATCTTGTGAATGCTCTTGGGGCCGATGCGAGACCAAAGGCCAACTCTGTGAGCTGGAAATGGCACCTGCCTAATATGAAGTGGAGGAAGCACCAGTGCCCTGGGAAGATGGAAATATGGAAGTAAATCAAGGGCGGTGTACCAGACTCCTGGATCCAGGGAGGGGGATGATGGAGGCCAGGGAGACCATGCACAACTTCAACTTCTGGAGTGACTTGTTGAGGCAACGCAGGTCGAGGATGGGTCTGAGGGCTGAGAGTACTGGACCAGCATTACTGGCACCCCCCACAGGTTCCAGTATGATCACTGCGGGGCAGCATGGCCCCTCTTGCATCGGCACTGTGGCTGGAGCCTCCTCGGTCTCCTGCGTCGGAGCCAAGTCACCCTGTCTCGGTGACGTGCTAAAATCGTGGTCTGACCCTGACCACTGTTCCTCCAATGGACCGTTGAGGCCTGAGTCTGCCTACTGACCCTGGTATGCAATTGATATGGG
Organism: Lepidochelys olivacea; assembly: GCF_965140295.1. Lineage (NCBI taxonomy): Eukaryota > Metazoa > Chordata > Testudines > Cheloniidae > Lepidochelys > Lepidochelys olivacea. Next base: position 144,906,110 of record NC_140411.1, read on the forward strand.
GGGAGGGGGGGAAGAGTAGCACCGCCTGCTGGAGGAACGGTACCGGGGCCAAGGCGAACGACGCCGAGATCCTGAACAAGCCCTCCAGGATGGAGACTGACGACGAGCATACCTTCTGAGAGAGGGTGTTCAGCGTCTAGGCAACCTATGGCCAGATGGTGATCGGTACCAGTGGTATGGGGAGTGACCCCATGAGTCCAGAGTCCCTTGCCTAGTAGGAGGGGATCTCGATGGACATCTAGGCCTTCCAGCCGGCAAGCTGCAGTGCCAGGTCTTGAGGCTACAGCGACGGGACTTGTGCCTGCGATCCAGCGACCTGTGATGCTACGCCAGTCTATGCTGCAGCCACCCCAGTGGCTCTCCCGTTTGGTGCCACAAGCGGAGCCATGTTGGTCACCTGGCGTGGCACCTGTGGAGCCGGTCAGCCTTGCTCCTTAGCTGCTGGGACTGCTTAGGGCACTGAAGGCCTCATAACTGGCTCGGAACCCCTGCCGCTGCCTGGGGCGGATGGCAGGTCCCTGGAAGGGCAGGTGGGTCTGACTTCTGCAGTACCCCCATGACTCCGCATAGCGGGCGCATGACTTGACAGGAGGTCCTTTGCCTGAGGCCCCTCTCTCCTTTGGTGCTTCTTTTCTTCAGCCTCTTCTTCAGCGCAGGCAAAACGGAACAGTGCTGTGTCGAAGCCATCGCCGGAGGTGTCTGCCGAGGCCAAAGTGCTGGCCGTGGGTGCTGCGGTGGAGGGTTCCAACGCTGGACGGAGAACCGCCTCCATCAATAACACTCTCAAGCAGATATCCTGCTCTGTTTGGGTCTGTGGGCGAAAGTTCTTACAGATGTTTTTCCTATGGCCTTCACCCAGACACTTAAGGCGTCGGCCTGCTGCATGACACACATCTTGAAGCTGGGGGAATAGGCCATGCCCCGCTCAGGGGAAAGTCCCCACTGGGACTTTCTTGACTAACTAACACTATCAAGTAACTATCTATAAAACTATGTACAACAACCACTAAACCAACCAATGGATATCCGCTGCTGCTCTTGCGAAGCAAGACAAGGTGGTGCAGTCAACCGTCACAGGCAGTAAGAAGGAACTGAAGAGGACGCAGGGCCGGCAGCGCCTGATATATCGCCACATGGGAGCGCCACTCCAGTGGGCGCCACAGCTGGCCCTACGGATACTGCTAAGGCAGAAATCTCTGACAACTGTGCATGTGGGTAAGCACACACCTAAAATGGAATTGACATGAGCAAGCGCTCGAAGAAGAACAAAATGCGTAGAGATGCAGTGTATCCCATCAGTGAACAAAAAGAAGCACCAAATTTAGTATAAATACTATATTTATTTGCAAACATGTTTTAATAGTTACCAACCAATGAGAATCAACTTTTCTTTTGGAAAGTAAACAATACAAACGCAAAACATAATTAAAATTGATTATTTAAATCAAGTTTCTTGCTTAAATCAGTAATTTAAATCAAGTCATCCAGTTTATGTCCAATTTAAACTGCAAGCTCATTGGGAGAACAAATGTATCTGCCTTCATTGTAAGAAGGCCAAGCCTGCTGACAACCCTTAAATAAAAAATGGTTTACTGACTAATTTGAAGTTATGAAGAAATAAGTGACAGGAAGTAAGAGGGTTTTCCCACACCTAAAAGTGTAATCACTGACCTTTGCAATAGCAACAGCTTGTTGAGGATAATATAGCGAAGCACCAATCCCCATGAAGCCCACTGGATACACCAACCTCTTTATTTTTGAACCTGTTCCATGGAAGAAAATATTTTCTGTTAAGAGTACACGTTCTCCAGAAACTTGGATAGTGTTACTGTACTTTTTATATATAATCATTCATTCGGTACATTAGAATTTACCACATCAGTAACTGTTTAGTTTAAACTACTTGCCTAAGATGTACTAGTACTGATATACTAATTTTTCACTCTTTTGAGAAGTAATTTTTAAACAGAATCTTTCAGTGAAAACTACCTCATAACTAAATGTGACGTGGGGATTCAAAAAAATCCAGTGGAATAAAAAATTTAAAGTGAAGGTTTTGGTTAAGAAATATTGCTATGAGAATTATATAAACTTCTGTTCATGAAATGAATGTAAATGCTTCTAATATGCTAAGATATCATATCAAGCAGGAGGCATGTTCCATAACAGAGATCAGCCTTTGCCAGCTACCATAAAATAGTTCTACCACATGTACATTTGTGATATAGGTTTTCTTCCTGTTGGACTCATTATTAAGGCTGCATGTCTGTCATGGAGGTCCCTGATTCCGTGACTTCTGCAGTGCCTGGTGCTGGCTCAGGGACTGCCTGAGCCGGGCAACCCCTGGGCCAGCAGCAGTTTGGGTGTGTGGGAGGGGCTGGGCAGGCGGTTGGGGTGGCGCTTACATGGGGGACTCCCCTGCTTACACCGGCATGTCCCTGCAACTCCTAGGCGGATGGGCCAGGGGGCTCCGTGCACTCCCCACACCATGTGGTTCCCGGCCAATAGGAGCTGCGTAGCTGGTGCCTGTGACAGGAGCAGCAATCAGAGCCCCCCAGCCCGCCCATCCCTTAGGAGCTGGAGGGACACGTCGGTTGGAGCCCAGTAGGAAGCCTGCCAGCCCCCCTCACACACACACACCCCCACCAGCAGGGGTCTCGGCTGTGTGCCATTGCCTGCCCTCCACCCCCAGCAGGGGTCCCAGTCCCCCCCCGCCCACCCTCTCCAGCACCCCGGCCAAGTTTTAGTTAGGAGTATATAGTAAAAGTCATGGACAGGTCAAGGGCAACGAATTTTTGTTTACTGCCAGTGACCTGTCCATGACTTTTACTAAAAATACCCGTGACTAAAACATAGCCTTACTCATTATATACTTCAGAGTTAAAACTCATTGTAAACTAGCTTTTTGACATTTCAAGCTCAGATGTGAAAATAAAGTGCTTTGATTTTTGTATTGTGAATAAGCGACTTGCATTTCAAATCAGGCCCACCCCGAAATCATAAGATGGGGTTAAAAAGATAAAATTGTGGGTTCTTTTTATTTATCTTCCAGTTCTTAAGCCTTTAGGGTACCCAAAGGCCATGCATTTCTTTTTTTTTTTTAAACGAAAATAGATTCTCAAGTAATCACGAATTCTGAAGTTGGAACTTTAAGAAAAACATCTACAATCATGATTTGGCAATGTTCTCATTTAAATAACATCACGAGTGCTAAGCAATATGTTTGTTCACTGCCAGAGAATAATCAAAACAAATTTAATTGGATAAGTGTTAATACATTTGTCTGCTATAGTCACACATCACTTCCAGTTTCTAAATGGCCAGTTACTCACTTCCAGTTTGTTCAAAGAACATGTGAGTTTGTTCAAAATGACTGCTCGTCTCTGATTGTGTTAATAAAAAACACTATTTGGCTGTACAAACCATTATCAACAATATTTCCTATCAAGTTACAGCATTCATCCATATCAACATAACGATTCACCACAGAGACAGTTAAACAGTGTCACATATTAAGAACTTCTACAAAAATGAGCAAACATAGAACCTCAGAGTTCTGAACACCAGAGTTACAAACTGATTGGTCAACCACACACCTAATTTGGACTGGAAGTACATAAGCAGGCTGCAGCAGAGACCAAAACAAAGAAGAAAAAAGAAGCAAATACAGTACAGTACTGTGTTAAATGTAAACTATGAAAAAAATTAAGTTTAAAAAAAAAGATTTGACAAGGCAAGGAAACTCTCTGTGCTTGTTTCATTTGTACTAAGATGGTTAAAAGCAGCATTCTTCTTCTGCACAGTAAAGTTTCAAAGCTATACTAAGTCAATGTTTAGTTGTAAACTTTTGAAAGAACCGTAACGTTTTGTTCTGAGCTATAAACATTTCAGAGTTATGAAAAACCTCCATTTTTGAGGTGTTCATGAGTCTGAGGTTCTACTGTATTTCAAATTCCCTTTCCTAACAAAGCACAAATATACTGTTTTTTTAAACAATGTAATTAAATGTTATATTTCTACACTATAAAATATGAATAAATATGTTACATTACACTGTAACTTACTTCTAGGTCAGCTCTGCGTAGAGATGCGACCACAATAAAATTCAAGAACCTTGCTTTGTCAGTTAACTTGCCAATTAAAGGGACACAGTCAACAAATTTCAAAACAAAAGGTTTGGGGTTTTTTTTGCCTACTGTTGTTAAAATTAACTCCTTGTGTGTGATAAAGATGAAAGGAAAAAAACCTCTCTTTTTTTCAGTTGGCTTACTTTACAGACCGACAGTCAGCTTCATTGTTTGTTGATAGCTACAGGGCCTGGAGAAGGGTGTTCACTATGTGTAATAGCATTATCAGAGCTGAAACTGAAAGAACAAGCAGCAAGCCGAGGCAGGTGTGAGCCCAGACAGCAAAAGCGGGTGGGAGAGGGAGTGGGTGCATGAACATATTTGATTATGTAGCTTGCAGGTCCACCCAAAGGCCCTTTCAAAACAAAGAGAGGAGCACAAAAACTAATTAAAAATAATTTTGAAGAAAACTAGCAGAGGAATTGGCAGCATCCCTTTAATCCAATTAGTTCATAATTGGATAGTCTACTTAATTTCATTAAGTAAACTGTAAAGAAATAGCTGCTTATCGGTAACTGTCTTCGTAAACTGAATGATGCACACTTCAGAGAGCATTATCTGCTAAATTACTACAAAGCAGAATCTTCACAGTTATAATATTCAAATGTCATGTTTAAATTAACTGAATAGTTATGACAAAAAAAGTCTGCAAACAAGTTATTAAGAAATGCATCCGATTTCCCTTACATCATTAACTAAAAATTACTTTTTTTTTTTTCCCCCTTCAAACAACACGCCACCACACTGAGACTGGGACTGTCAGGGGTAGTGCAATTAAATCAAGAAAAAGATTATTTTTATAAACTGAATGCTTTAGCATTCAATTTGGTTGATAAATTGCAATTCCAGTGTTCCTATTAGATTTCATCATATTAATTACTATAAGCGTCATTCAGTATTGGTGTCTTTTATAGACCAAGTTTCTGTAACCAACAGAATCCATAAACACTGAAATTAAACAATATAAAAAAAAACTTTTGTAGCAGAAATAATGTGCAGCAAGATACATTTCTGAGTCCTGATTTAATTGCACATATTGTAGTTAAAGAGGTATTCATTTTTATTGGATGTTAAATGATTTACCCCAACATCATAAAATAAGCCATTTGAAAAGAGCACCTACCTCTAGAAAGAGAGAGTCCAACAATTCCAGCAAAACCAATCACACCAAGCCTTGGGTAAAATCCTGGCGGGGGATTTTTGAGAAATTCACAACTTTCTAAAATGAAATCAGACCACAATGCATCAATGTAATCGAAAGACCTTATGATGAAAATGAACCACTAACACATACCAGCAAGTGTTACAAAACACTATTTTAACTGTCATTTGGCTCTAGTGGCAAAAAAATTAAAACTTCTGCAATCTTCTCTATTGACACATATATGAACTACTTGTTGATTCACTGGCAGACTGTTGCTTCATTTATGTGGGGGACATTAATTGAAACATTATTGTTTCTTGAAAGTTCTAGGAGGCACATATTTTCATGCCGACTGTTACACGTTATCATTTGCCTTTGGAAAAGAGGATCTGTTCATCGCAGCATTTCGCTTTTTCAGACTGCTTTTGTAAGGGTGTTTTAGGTGACAGACTGACTGGCACAATTATGAGTTCTATATACCATCAAAGCTGTGGGCTTCCTGCAGTAGAAGCAGAGTCATTTTGCAGAATGTCACAATCTAATGGTTCTAGCTACCTCTTGATTCTGTTAAAGTCCTTATTTCCCAATACAATAGAAAGATAGGTGTGGAGAAGGAAAAAAAAAAAAATCTTTAGAGTCAATCCATTTCAGGAAAGCGCATGTAAAAATCTTGTATTTTTAGAGTTTGCTAGAGTAATACTTCTAAATAAATTTTCAAAATTTAATTTAAAGAATATATATTACATACATACACACTTTTTAACAAGGTGTGTGTGTGTGCACATGCATGTGTGAGAGAATGTGAGAGAAAACAGAATTTCACTATTTCCAGTCTGAACAGATATTTAAGTTTCAGAAAACAGAAAGCAGTTTTACTAAAATTTCCAAAGACTATCATTATTCAAGTGCTTCATACTAATAACTAACACTAGTAAGTATTGGAAGGCAATGATCTATGAACACTCATTTATTAAGCCAGAAGGGGCTCCCCGCCCCTTGACCTCCTGCCACACACTTAACAGAACATCAGCATTGTAGAACGATTTTTAAAATGAGTCTACTACACAAAAAATGTTTTCAGAAACTAGTGTAATTTGGAGGGAGGGAAATGAGTCCATAGCTCAACTTTAGTTTATTAGGCTCTCATCAGTTGCATCAATAGTGTTGGTATTTACAAAACAGTTACATTTATATCCTGTTGCCACCTGGTTATGCATGCAATTTCATTTCCCCATTAGCTGAGTTTCCTGCTGTTTGCTGTCTGATACAAAACCTCTTGTGGTTTTGTCATGTTATGCTTTGTTTTAGTCAGCTGACAAAACCAGGAAGACAACTGTGCATTTATTTTACTTCCTCATTCACACAGTTTCAGTTAAAAATGAAATCCAAACAATTATTTTAATTTGCCATTAAAAGTATACAACAACTGCTGGAAATGGCCCATCTTGATCATCACTACAAAAGATTTTTTCTCTCCCCTGCTGGTAATAGCTCACCTTAACTGATCACTCTCGTTATAGTGTGCATGGTAACACCCATTGTTTCATGGTCTCTGTGTATATAAAATCATCCTACAGTATTTTCCTCTTCATACAGCCGATGAAGTGGGCTGTAGCCCATGAAAGCTTATGCTCAAATAAATTTGTTAGTCTCTAAGGTGCCACAAGTACTCCTGTTCTTTTAACATAAAAAGATGTCCCATCCTCCCCTGCCCCCCGACTTATGCATGTATATAAACTTAGATAATCCCTTGCTGCACCAGGCCTCAGAATTAAGGTAATTTAAAAGGTGATTCTTTTTCTTGCATTGTAACATAGGAATTGCCAAGACTAGAGCAACAGTCCAGCATCCTGTTTCTAACAGTGGCCAGTCCCAGATGCTTCAGGAGATGCAAGAAATTTATAATTATGGAATAAACTGCCTTTAGAGGAAGTTTCTATCTAGTATCACTAGTTAGTAATACATCTGTGCTCTGAAAACAGAAATGTTATATCTCTAACTTTATCAATTTACCTGATTCAAGGGTGGATGTAATCAATATCCATATAAATATGTTATCCTTTTATTAATTCTTGGCCTCAAAATAATCTTGATGCCATAAGCTCCCAAGGGTTATTTGGGACAGTGTGTAAAAGGTATTTCCTTTTATGTGTTTGTGGCTGTTCAAGATGTTCAGTTAAATTGTGTTTGTAGTACAAGAACTGGTAAATAAAAAAGGCTAATTCAGGTGCAAAATAACGAATGATCTAAAAGCTATTACATCCTTTCTTGTGCCCCTACACTGCGCGAGCAGATCCCTATGCCCATGTGGTGCCTCACTGAGGTCCGTTTTGGTCACCCTATCTCAAAGATATAGCAGAAATAGAAAGTAATCTACAAAGAGGTGATGAGAAAGATCAGAAATATAAAAAGAATTCCCTATGTAGATGTTCATAAGATTGGGATAGTTTAGTTTAGAGAGAGATGAGAAATGTGCAGATTCAGTAATTGAATTTAAAACAGTCAGCTCAGATTAATTTGAGAACACTGCCAAAGTGTGAGTGGTTTCTGTCTTCTCCCATGTCCCACCAACCCAGGCAACCCCATAGTGAGATTGGAGAGGTCAGATTTTGGCCAGCTAATCTTGAATGACACAGGTAAGGCCAAATAAAGCTCTCTGTAGATTCTACTATTTTCACAGAGTGATTTGCATTGGCTGCCCATGAACAGATAGCATCTTGTTCCCTGCCTGGTCCAATTATCCTAGATGCTCCTTTAACTGATACCGTGGATGTTCTTTACGTGGTCCCATTACTTAGAGCCTGTCCACACCATGGATGCTGCAGGTGTGCTTGTATAGTGCCATAATGTAGTCACTTGCTACAGAGACAGAAGTGGTTTTTCCACTGCTGTAGTTAATCCACCCCCTAGAGAGAAAGGGGTAAGAATGACCTAGCTGTGTGTATACTGTGGCTTTGGTCAGTTTAACTACATCTCTCAGGGTTGTTAATTTTTTTTACACCCCTAGCTCAACCCAGCTATGTTGCTTAAGTTTTTGGTGTAGACCAGCCTTACTCTTGCACTGTTTACGACAGACACAGGACTATGCTTTTAATTATCAAAAGCATAATACCATGATGCTCAACAAAAGAAATCCAATAAATCCATAGCATAAATAGCAGAAAGATTTGAAGTTCCTTTACTCACACAATGTGCTGAACAATGCTTAAGGGAGCTTTGAGCTAAGAGAAGGCACATGTAACCATAGCCATGCATCATAATTTTTCTCCATCAAGCACCTCACCTATTAGTAAAGAAAAATGTAAGCTGATTTACCTTTACCACGTTCAACAGTTCTTTCTACTTTGGGCATAGCTTTAGTGTAAAGAGCCTTAAAAAAAAAAAAAAGAAGAAGATGATTAAATATACAGTAGCAAAACAGAAGTAACTTGATTAATAACCTGATGAAGAGCAACAACATTAGTTTTATACATTCCATGTCAATTCAGGCACAACAGCCTTGTATGTTCGAGACTGTTAAATATGCTTGCAGGTCTTTTTATTCAGGATCAAATCAGCAAACAAAATTAAGCATTGTTTTCTGCCAAAACTGAACGATCTCACAGTCAGCATAGAGTATTCGGAAAACTAAAGGGACTTCTCTGGTACATTTGTGCAGTTCTGATTTTATCCATGCTACCAAGACCTCTTCCCTTCTGTCCTCTTCTCCCGTTCCCTTCTCCACTCCCAGTTCTGTTTGCCTAGTTTTACACTTGACATTAAACACAGCAAGGAATATTTTCAACTGTAAATTCTGAATGAAGATGGTGTCCACTGCCTCAAAAATTAAGAGACGACAAAAGTTAGCACTACACCAAACTCCTGATCATAAAGCAGAAATTAAGGAATTATGCAGCTGCTCTCCTACCACACCATGCTCAGGTATCTTGGCATATCCATGCATTACAAAATAAATGAGTTATCACAGAAGAAGGCGGCCATATAGCTATACAGTAACTCATTGCTAGTGATCCATGGAGACACATTACTGATTTTGTATGCAACTATTTTCCCTTTCGCCAGACTAGATTATGACAAATCGGTATACCAGTATTCTTGGAGGGTATGAGGGTTAAACACACACGCACACCAATTTAATTCATGAAAAAAATGAATTAGTCCAGAGGCTCAGTGCTGAAGCTACTGATAGTTGTCCCAACTGCAGGAATAACTTCAAGACTTCTCCTGTACTGGAAGCACTCAGCTCATGAAGCAAGAATTCACACTGCTCTTATTCTTCAGCTACTGAGAAACTTAATCTTACAAATGCACTGAAGCCTGCCTTGACAGAAGTAGAACATCTTAATATTTACAGGGAGATACTGCACAAAACTACCACCAGAGAGGTAAACAAATCAATAAGTAATACACACATGCATAGAGTTAAGATGTAGGGAACAATCTTGCAATACCACTTAAATAATTTTACACCCTAAATTTCGGGTACAAGGAAATGAAAGCACTAAATTGGTATACTGGGGAAGGGAACAATATCTTTAGGACTCTTATTTCTTTATTTGCAGCAGTAACAACAAACAAAATCTACCACGGAGAAAGAGTTCACACGGGGTGGATTTAAGCATAAATAAATCAGAGTTGGTTATGCTATCAGCTGGTACAAAAGAGCAAGGTCTAAAGATTTTATAGCATGTTAATAAAAGCCTGAACTTCTGTCATGCAGAGTATGATGCTCTGTTTTACAGCTTTGAATAGTTAAAGTAGCCTTTTAAACAATTTTTCTAACAGTTAATTATCAAAGGCATAAAATGGTATATGAATCTACTCAAAAGTGGTTTTCATATTTTTCTGGGATTAAAACAATTTTTAAATATCATCTGAAAGAGCCCCCCCCAAAATGCTACTTTCTGTAACACAATGGGAGAAAAACTCTCCTTGAGATCAAAGTCTAAATCAAGTCCATAAATCTTGCATAAATCTTCGTCGCCTACTGTGTCAACTATGTCTGTTAAAAACACCACAGTATGGTGATATTGCAGACAGGAAAGCTATCAGTCATGAAGAAGTGGGCAATACATACCGCACCATAGAATCATAGACTTTAAGGTCAGAAGGGACAATTATGATCATCTAGTCTGACCTCCTGCACAACGCAGGCCACGGAATCTCACCCACCAACTCCTGTAACAAACCCCTAACTTATGTCTGAGCTAGTGAAGTCCTCAAATCGCAGTTTAAAAGACTTCAAGGTGTGTCATACTATACAAATTATTACTATGTAAACAAAAATAAGGCAGGGTAGGAGATTAACAGACCACAGAGTTTTACAGTACAGAACAGTAAATACTCTCAGTCAGTCCAACTGAACTTCCAGACAGGTTCTGGAACCTCTCTGAAGTTCCACTCCCAGCATGATGTTTACACTGGTTGTTCCAGGCAACCAACAGAACACAGGAATTTAAAGAGGTCAGACCCTGCATCTAAACAGCCATAAGCAGAAAGCCTTTCAGATCCCAGTTAACGTGGAAGCCCAAATACCACAGTAACGGGTATGACACATCAGGGATTATCTCAGTGTCAAATTGGAAAACCCATTTTATTTTGAAAAGGCTATGCATTTCAATCTCCATTTTGATTGCCACCTTTAGCGTGGCATTGTTGTGCATCCATTTTGTAACAGGGATTTGACAACTCAGTGGACAGGCTGTCTAGCAAGCTGTGACAGAGGAATCAAGGGACATTGACATTGAATGGCTGTACCCTAGTGAAACAAAGATTTGCTACCAGAAGACCAATGACTTTGAATGAGACTCTACCCAGAACCCATGAGGGGGACAGGCATAGCTTAGAGCAGAGACCGGCAACCTTCGGCATGTGGCCCAGCAGGGTAAGTCCCCTGGCGGGCCGAGCCAGTTTGTTTACCTGTCACATCCACATGTTCGGCTGATCGCAACTCCCACCGGCTGCAGTTTGCCACTCCAGGCCAATGGGGGCTGCGGGAAGTGGTGTGGGCTGAGGGGTGTGCTGGAACTTATATTAATGGGATCATTCTAACCAAGGGACTCAGGACATTCCAATCTTTTGGAAGCAACCAGAGACTTAAGACAGCAGTTTATTCCATCACTGCTACAAACCTGATCCAAGAACTTTGCAATTATTGTATGTATTTGATTCCTTTGACCATTTTAACTCTCACCTCTTTCTTTTCTCTTATAAATAAACCTTTAGACATTAGATACTAAAGGATTGGCAACAGCGTGATTATTGGGTAAGATCTGAGTTATATATTGACCTGGTCCTTTGGGATCAGAAGACCCCTTTGTTTGATTAAATTGGTTTTCAATAACCACTCATCATTAAGCCTGGTGTCTGGATAGCGATACAAGGACTGGGATACCTAAGGAGACTGCATTTCTGACTTCTTGTTAGCCAAAGTTTACTTTTGTTGCTGGCTAGGTATATCTTATGGAAGAATAACCACCAGTTTTGGGGTGCGTTTGCCCTATTTCTTCGCATTTTGTCCTGAATCTGGTATTTTCAGTTGTGACCCACTGAGGCACAGTGACAGCTGGTGAACATGTTAAAACAACAGGGAGCTCCAGAGGGCTGTGGCACTGGTTCTGCGGTCTACACAGCCAGATTGCAGGGTCCCATTGCCAAGAAGGGTGTCTGACACATGCTTGAGTGACATGGGCTAGGAAGAATGATCAGTCACTATCCAGACCAAAGAAGTTTAGAAGCACATGGGATTCAGCTTTTCAATACTATTGTAATGAACTGGTGCCTACTCAGAGAGGAGGACTGGGGCCATGTTCTGACAGAGAACACTCACTTTTATCTGTGTATTTCTAAATTGGGAAGTGGGGGTTGTTTGATATCTCTCTCTCAAACAGGTTTTTCCCCCGTCAAACCTGGGATCTCAAACAATTTTCTAAATTTGTTCTTGAAGGCATTTCAATTAATTTAATAAGCTTTTTGTATGAAATTTTTTAAAAAAATTAGATGTAATAAATTATAAAAACACTCATAACTGTACAATTCCACAAAGAACAAACATATGCAAGTTTGACACACAGGGTAATGCTCAACGAGTAAGACAGCAGTCTAACACTTTCTCCCATCCTCAGTATTCAAAGAAAGTCCTCAGTCTCTCAGATTATCTGGTGGGGGGGATGATTCTTTCCCAGACATTCCATCACGTTTTTAGGGGAGTATATTTCTTCTCTTTCTTGCAGAACTCTGACTTGATGGGTCAACTTTTCCAATACTAGTATTTCCCATACTTTTTGCAACCAGTTAATTGATTTCTCTTTTACCACCTTGCAACTGTGATACTTGCTGCAGTTAAGAGATGGGTCATAAAGTTCTTTATGGCTTTCAGACAGTGCAGAATTTTCACAATTATGCCAGTTATCTGACAGCTGGCAACCAGCATTCCTTAGTAGAGTTCCCAATCTCTATCCAAAAATGTCCTAATTTTTTGACAGGACATCATCTGTGAAGACACCCGTTTCATTACATGCTCTCAAGCATTTGCCCATCCCTGTACCACAGACGCATTTGATTTTAAGACAGGTTAGGTACCATTGGTCCCTCAGGTTCCTGACACACTGATCCATGTATGTTCCCAATCTTTGCTCTTCATTTCCATACCCAAGTCCATGTTCCATGTTTTTATGAATGTGCGGTCTTCCTCTGATGATGTCACCCAGTTTGGAGTGGCTCATAACCGTCAGAGCCAACTTCAGGGCAGACCACCTCCACTCCCTTGAGCTGATGGGCAGGGAGGGGGGTGTACTCACTGACTGAGGATGCTCCTTGTGGTGCTCCAGTACTTTGAGCTGTAATACATAAGCTTCCATCTGTTTCTGGTGTGCCCTCTCCTCAGCTTCTAGTTAGCACACCAAAGATGTGGAACTTCTCGAACTGTTCATTAGCCATGCATCTTTGGTGGGCTCTCTCCTCAGCTTCTTCATTGGCTTTGACTGCTGCTTGGGTTGCCTCAGACTCTCTGATGCACAGCTCTGCCATCATTCTCTCATGCTTATGTTCTGTGACTATTTGTTAACCTTTAAAAACTCTCAATATCAAGTTTACACTTTCAAAAGTGCTGGGTTATGATCTATAAGACAAACTGACTTGTGGCACATGAATCCTGCCAAGACTACTTAAATTATCATGTTGTCTGTAGTGGCTCATGACTCAGGGAAGACTGCCAAGAAGCAGGGCAGACAATCCAAACTGGTTGTATGTTCTATAATTAGATTTCACCAATCCAGTAACAAGTGTGAACTCCTAAAGCACTATAACAATATTACCATGGAGTCAAAAGATACTCCTCTCGGGCATTCCAGTCTATCTTGCCACCCAGACAAACTGGATTTAGTGACAGGCAATCACTTTTACATCAAAACAAACAAACAATAATGTTCAGGATACTCCCTCTACCAAAGGACCAGTTACTAACTCCTGGTCAATTTGCACCTTAGATCTCACACCAAAGACAACACCTGTAGCTTCTATAGTAAGCTATCTAAGGATTTATTAACTAAGAAAAGAAATGAGAGAGTTATTATAACGTTAAAGCAGGCAAGCATATATACACAAATGAGTTACAGTCCATGGTTTTAAAAGGTGAGAGATGTAGCAATCTGTCAGCTCTGGATGTCTTTTAGGGCTAACCCAAGTTGACCCTGGGGATCTCTGCTTTGGTTTTGTAGCTCTAACTCAGTGAAGTTCAAACAGCAAAAGAGAGATGAAAAATTTCTTAGCAGGCAGCTATTTTTATTTCCTTCTTCCAGAATTCAAGCTGATGGGACAAGACCTTTTGCAAGCAGCCTCTTCATTGGAAGTAAAGGGCAATTAAAGTCTTCATATTGTCATGTCTCACAATGGCTCATTTAGTTTTGATAGGCCTTCTTGATGGTTAGGAGATGTCCCTCCTGACTGGGGGGAGGGGGGGAACAGTTTTAGAGCAAACAGTTTTTAGTTACAAACCAAAAACTTAAATATTATCTTATGTGATAAAGAAATTATAAGTGAGATTATGAAATACTTGTAAATTGTTGCATGTGTTAATGTCTAAACACGTTGTTATAAATCCAATACCCATCTTAACCATACTAAACACAGGTGAAACAGACTGGTTTCCAGCAATGAACTGGTCAGTGCTTGGCTGAGGTCTAAAACCTTGGCAAGAGCCAGCACCCAGTCTGCCAGTATCACAGTGACAACTTAAAATAACTTCATCTAAAGATGGAAAGTAGACGCTTGTGTTTCATAGGTTCGATGAGTAATTTTTCAAAATCTGTCAATTTTTTTTGCTTATGATTGTTTTTGGAAGATTATGGATTGAAAACTCTCTCAGTTGCAAATATTCATACCGCAGAACTTCTTCTGCAAGCTGTTGAAGCTCTTCAAACCATCTGAATGTAGCTTCTCTGAATACCTGACCAAATCTCATATTATCAATAAGCTCCCAGGACATGTAGCTTCCCAGAATTTTATTAGAGTTGAATTCATTGTTTTCAGCTATGGACAATGGGTAAGGGCTTAGTTTTTTTTGGTTATCCCGTAGTCTATTGCTGCTCTCAAAAAAGGGTGGATGTTGGTTTTAGCCTAGAGATTTCCTTTATCCCAAGGATCATAAGAGTCAGAATGTAGAACAATATACCTGCTCTCTCACATATTTATTATGGTTGAAAGTGATCCAAATTTCTTGCACAAAAATACAGTTTAATGTTTGAAAGCACCACTCCCCCCTTTTGCCAAGATCTTGGTAGCCTATTTGACTTATCTTCTTGTATCCCCAAATACACTTGTTTTACATGGATTGCTAATCTTGAAGAGGTTTCCCCGGAATGATTATTGGCAACATTTGTAAGAAAAAAAATTGATTTGAGGAAAGATATTCATTATGATTAACATAATTTTACCTAGCTATGAGATTCCAGAGTTTGACCAAATTTCTAAATCTGTTTGAATTTCTTAATCAGAGGGTTGAAATTGTTATAAAGATCCTGCCTTTTTTTTTTAAATACATGTACTCCTGTGTATTTTAATGACGTGGTCATCCATTCATATATGTGCGTCCCCCTTTTTTCCCCCATCCCCGCCTTCAGGTCAGGGTGCATGTCAACATCCAGAAGTTCAGAGTTATCGTAGTTTACCTTAAAACCTGAAACTTTACCCAATTTCAGTATCTCCTCTCGCACATCAGGTAATGTCTCAGAAGAGTTTGTCACAAATGCCAATGTATCATCTACATCTATGGTTCTCAAAGCTGGCCCGCTGCTTGTTCAGGGAAAGCCCCAGGCGGGCCGGGTCGGTTTGTTTACCTGCCGCGTCCGCAGGTTCAGCCGATTGCGGCTCCCACTGGCCGCAGTTCGCCGCTCCATGCCAATGGGGGCTGCAGGAAGGGCAGCCAGCACATCCCTTGGCCCGCGCCACTTCCCACAGCCCCCATTGGCCTGATCTACATAGAAGGTTAGATTATGCTCCCTGGGTTCTCTATATATTCCATCCATTTGGATTATTTCTACCTGTGCAAACAGCTTCAAAACCATAGCGAAGAGAAGAGCCAGGAAGGTACATCTCTGGCATACACACCTAAAAAGGGGAAATCTTTCCAATACGTGTACATTAACTCCTGTTGCGGCATTGGGATGAGTACAGAACAAATATCATCCAAAATCTGGGGCCTAAGCCAAATGCCTCCAGGGTTAAGGTGCCCTTCAGAAACTGCCAATTCACTATCAAAAGCTTTTTCAGCATCTAATGATAAAAAGTGGAGTTCTTTGGTTGATTCAGATAAAAAAAAAATGCCAAGAACTCTGAATGTTGTCTGTCAACTGCCTATTTAACACAAAACTGGTCTGGACTGCCTATATAGAGGAATGGAGATTCCCCCCCGCCCCAAGTTTATTTGCTTCAAATAGATCTCAGTGTCTTGATTTATCAAAGAGATGGGTCTTGATAACATGCAACAGAATAGGTCTTTACCAGAATTTGGTATTACTACAATTTGTGCATCTCACCCGACATTGGCGGTCTTAAATAAAATACTGAAAGAGGAAAAAGACCCTTATAATGGTTGTGCCAGCTGTGCTCTAAAAAATATGCAGAAATCTAGGGGGAAAACCATTCAGGGCCTTGAGAGTTCTCCCTTTCAAGTAACTTCAATAATTTATATAATTTCATCAGGTTTAATCTCCTCGTCCGATCTGTTTCAGGTAGCTTTGCATTAAGCTTCATGAGACGCGTTTGTTTGTTTAGGAACAGATGGCCCCCATGCAGAGTCTCCTATATAAATCTGCAAGTGTCTTTATGTCCTTGAAACCTGTTTCTAGTTCATTTGGATTCTTCCAGATTGGAGGCATGCATTTATTATCTTATGTATTTTTTAAACCTCTTAGCAAGTAGCCAATTGCTTTTGTTGCTTTTTTGTGATAGAGTTGTATTGTAAATCTGGCTGCCTTTTCAGCCTGTAATAGGCCTCGTTTACCTCTGGCTTCAATTGATTACTTGTTTACTTTCTGGGATTGGTCTGATGTAGATGTTTGAGTCTTTCTACTTATGTTGTCATCCGTCTCTTCCTTTCTAACATAGGATTCTTTGTTTGTCAAGGTACGTCTGGGTACTGCTTTAAGAGAGTCTGAATGAGTGGTCTTTATGTATTTGTCTCCTAAATGGAATGGTATATGCTTAGCAATAATGACTGCTGCTCCTCTTTTGTTTGAAGTAGCAGGGGAGACATGTGGGGTGGGGAACCAGTTATATTAATATATTTCCTTTGTCCTTCCTTGAGCTGTGTTTTTGGTAGGAAAACACAACCGGTGCCACAGCTTTAAAAGCCTGAAGGGCCTCCTTTTTTAATATTGTTGTTCAGTCCTTTAACTTTTATTGTATATAACTTCATTGTACTTGAGAGAACAACAGAAAATCTAGGTGAAAATGATCCGTACAGAGAACAACAATGCTTTGCATGTTATACAATTTCTATATTATACGATTTATTATGTACATTGCAGTAATCTAATTTCCTCCCTCCCTTTTCCTGCTAACTGCCACAAAAGGCAACAACCTACACAAAGAAAGGGGAATTGGGGGTTGATAGTAACTCTGCTATTTTTCAGGTAAGGAGAAATTGTTTAATAAAAAAAAAAAACCCTTAAGATTTGGGGTGGGAGGGGGGAGGTTTTTGCAGCTCAGACAAGGAAGATCAAGGTTGAGTTTAGAAGTTTGGGGGAAAGGATTCTAAAGTTTTTTTTGTGTGGTTTTTTTCCCCAAAAAAGGGGTACAAGATTTGGTGAAATATACCATGCACAATGGCAGAAAAAAAGAACCATTTCTTTTTCCAGAAACATTTCCTAATGACTAAAATATTCTTAAATATTCAGACCCCTCAGAGATGTCCTTCTACTTTTTTTAAAAAAGCAATTCACAAATTCAGATCAAGACAGGTTTTAATGTCCTGTCACAAGCAAAATCCTCAATCATCCTTAACTACGGAAACATATCAGTACTTCCGTAAGATAAAACGGCTATACCTGACACCAGGCTGTATATGGCTCCACAGAATGCCGCAGATATGAGATCCCCTCTTCCAATTGTGTTTGTGGTTCCTCCACATATTTAGACTCATGAGTTGGACAAGAGTAGAGTGAAAGCTGTGAATATTTGCAAACAAGAGGTTAAAAAGGTAGACTTGTACAAGAAGGTCATCAGAGCAGGAGCTGTATAATTCAACAGTGGCTAGCACAAGACAAGACATAATAAAAAATACAGTCAAGCTGTGAGAACTCTATGTGAATTAATGAATAATTACACATCATGAGGAGAGCATTATTAATTGCTCCTTTGTTCAGCCAAACAAGTTGATGGCTAATCCAATACAGGTCTAAAAACAGAACAGACTCATTTGGTCCCAAAAAACACATACATAATTGTGAGAAGTGTTTCCTACACTTAACCAGCAATATTGGTTCTCAGCATTTGTATTAAGCGTACTAGATCTTAGAGCAGTCATTTTCTATATTTATCCAAGCCATTATTAAAGACTTAAAGTAGTTTTTAAACTAAGTTTGGTGGACTTTTTACTTAGCAAAGAATTTGAGATTTACAGAAAATTGTACTATGGTCTTGGATGTTGCAATTGTCACCTACAGTAGTAATGGACAGCATTAGCAACACTGTTGTGAATGACATAGGTGGGACATCTAAAGAAGTAGTATTTACATAATGAAGACACATCTAATGTCATTAATAAGGCTACGATTTAGTCATGGGTATTTTTAGTAAAAGTCACGGACAGGTCACGGCAATAACCAAAAAGTCACAGCCACTGATCTGTTCTTGACTTTTACTAAAAATACCCATGACTAAATCTTAGGTGCTGGGGAGGAAGGGATGCTCCAGTGGATGTTGCTCCTCCTCTGGGCGGGGGGGCGGCCCGGTGTGCCGCTGCTCCCAGACCATTGCTCCGGGGCAGCACCTGGGACCAATTGCTTGGGACTAGTTGCTTGGGACCCCAACTGCTTGGAAGGCCATGGGATCAGCCACACCAGCCACTGTGGAAGTCACAGAATTCCTGACCTCCGTGAAAGACCCACAGCCTGAGCCATTAGATAGTAGCCTTTTTAAAAAAATGTTAACTTGTCACACTACCTGAAGACTGATATCTTAATATCATTCTATTTTACATGCTATTGTCGTGTCTTGTTTATTTTCTTAAATATGAGCTACAGCAGTTTTGGCAGAGATTTTCAACCAGTTTATTGGACTGCAGGGGAGAAAATACATGTAGCTGTTTTAAATATACCGTATATATTCGATCATAAGCCGGTTCGTTTATAAGACGACTCCCCCAAGATGGATAAGTAAAAATGGAAATTTTTTATGACCCATTCGTAAGCCGACCCTATAATTCAGGGGTCGGCAAACTTTGGCTCCCAAGCCATCAGGATAAGCCACTGGTGGGCAGAGACGGTTTGTTTACCTCAAGAGTCCACACGCACGGCAGTAAACCTAAGTAAACAAACTGTCCCGGAGTGCCAGCTGCTTACCCTGACATGCCAGGACAGCAACTGGTGGGGAAATCTGGGGGGAGGGGAAGAAGCTGGGGGTCAGGGGAGTAATCGCTGTGACCACCCTCCATGTGACCCTACCCCTCGCCCGGGACCCCCACCCTCTCCCCATCCCATCCCTTCCCACCTTAGCTGGGGCGGACCAGGGGAGGATGTCTCTGGCAGGCCAGACCAGGCGGCGAGTCCGCACCATGGTCCGGTGGGCTATGGCGGGTGGCACGGCTGCAGCATGCTCCGGTGGGCCAGGAGGCGCGGCCACAGCCTGCTCTGGTGGGTTGGGCTGCATGGTGTGGCTGCAGCATGCTCCGGCAGGCAGGCCGGGCGGCAAGGCCACAACGTGCTCTGGCGGGTAGGGCCAGGAGGCATGGCCGCAGCCTGCCAGCTCCAGAGCTGCAGCTACTTTGGAGGCTGGGGGGAGAGCAGCGTGGCCAGAAGCGGAGAGACTCTGGCCCTGCCTCTTCCCTTCTGGCTGTGCTGCCTCTCCTTGCCCCGAATGTTGGGGGGGGAGCTGTGTCCCACCTCTCCCGCTCTATACCCATTCATAAGCCGACCCCCTTCTCTGATGCTTCCATTTTTTACTAAAAAAATTCGGCTTATGAACGAGTATATATGGTAATTAGTAGTCTTTTTAAACAACGTATGAAAACACTTATTTTCCTAAAGTAATAAGAAACATGAATTGCAGATTTGCTGACATAATACATGAGCAGCTTGACAGTCATTTCATTCTAAATCTTAAATTCAGTTCCTCATAATACTTTCCAGTAAGCTCCCTTTTAGGTTGATATTTCTCATACCTAGTCTTACCCCAAAACTACTTTTATTTAAGCCCTTTTAATTTCAACAATTCAAAAGCCATTTTTAGTTGTAGGAAAGACAAATACTTTTGACATTAAAAAAATTAGGAACATTTTGCAATCTAATAATTCTTTTTAAGTAAATGCAACATGCGGCAGTAGCCAAATCTTTACTTGAAAGATCCGCACTCCAGGCTGGAGCAGAACAGCCTGTGCAACTATAACTAATTTTAAAATAAACACTGTCCAGTATGTCTTTTGGTTACATCTGAAAGTATTAGAGCTACTGATGGTTTCTCAGGAACACTGAGGTTTGCTGTATAGTGTTATGAGCTGGGTTAAACCTTGTTGAAACTGATGTGTGAATGCACCCTTCAGTTAGGACAAATGTTAGAGACAAGGGGTCACTTCGAAATAAGGCATAATGAAGTCTGCCCAGAAACTAGCACCAGGTGCACAGCGGGTTCCACGGGGTATTGTTCTGACCAGTTACATGTGTCCGTGGAAAACAGTGCAAGCTGGATGACTGAGAGAGAGAAGGGGAGACAAGAAACAAAAAAAGACTCTGAAGAGGGCAAGAAAGCCAAGCACCAGTTTAAGCACAGAGTGACTCTTGGAGAAGCCTAAAGAGATCTTTTGGGTCTGGTGCTGGCTAAACAGACTTGGGGCTGTAAGCAAAGAAGCTATCCCCTGGTTTGTTTTGTTCCCCCTGCATTTGGAGAAGCAGCACTTTTGTACATTCCTTGTGAATAAACAAGATGGCATCAAAGAATATATCAGATTCCATGATCAGTTTCTATTTCCAACTGGAACAACTTACCGGGCCTCAAATTTTGACTAGCCATTCAGATCAAAAAAGAGGTAATGGCCAATCAATACACAGCTTTAGTGTATAAACAAATATGTTTTTAATAACAGCTATCCAGATGAATGCATAACTAAAGTGCCCATAGGCTGTTATTTCTGTAACCCTGCTTTTCACCCTGATTTTTTTTTCCATTGTTGTTCATTGTATTTTGTCCATATTTAAGCCCTGATCCTTCAGTGCAAAGTCTGGGGATCCCTGTACACATGTAGAATTGCAAGCTGGTATGTTGCATTGCAGGATTGTAAACCAGAGAGGGCAGGGACCATGTTTCATCTCTACAGTGAATTTTAAATACAGTTGTATTTTAAGCTAGACAGGCTTTTGTCTTTGATGCTTTACATAAGCCTGCAAATGAAAGCCAACAGAAATCATATGAACAGCACACAGCGTCTGCTGGAGAAAAAGCAGAAGATAAAGACATTCCTGTGGATTAGATATACTAGTATTGGCAGTTTTCTTAGGACAGAAAGCTACTCAACGAAAATTATTTTATTAGAGGTTTTCAGATATGGAAAAAGACTATTTTGTACATGAGCAAGTCTCAAAACGTCAAACAGGCCTCAAAACATATAGTTAGATTAGATATAACATATCTAAAACATATAATTAGATAAATTAATAATGCTTTTTTCCTTGTAATATGAAGACAGACACGCAAACATTTTTGCCCTCCCAAAGTAAATGATCTTACTCTGTTAGACATGTGCTTCTTAATCTGCTAACATTACTCCGTCACCACCAAAACACTATGAATACAACTAGAACGCCAGGGTCTTACCTCATCAGTTTTTAGCAACTCTTTTTTTGGATTTTCCTTCTCCGAGGATGAAGCATATACTTGGATGGCCAGCAAGCTCAGGCTAGCAGGTGCAGCCCCCAGACACATTACCTAAACACAATATACGATTACACACAGTTTATGCACTCAGCTGGAAACACGTTAGACAAGTATGTTTGAATACTTTCCATACACAGAGCTATATGCACAGCACATATAAACTTGAGTTGTGGTCAGTGGCAGGGAGTACTGGCACTAAAGAATGCAACATGCTCACACTAAGAGTCAAAATACTCAGAAAACCAGAGGCTGCATGACACAATACCTAGGAGTGTACAGTTCCTGCATTTTCACCTCATAAGATTTCCCCACACACACACTTGAATTACAAAATTATGGCCAAATTTTGAATTGTAAGTACCTGAAGCCGTGCTCCTAAATTTATAATTCACCCAGTTTTATTGAAGTGGCGATTTGGAGGGGTCATCACATTTCCTTCAGTAGAACCTGCTCAGCACCTGTGAAAGACAGCCCACTTCTACTAAGGTGCCAAAATACGAAAGTTCTGACACATAATCCCAGCCATCTCTGTGACGCCGAAGTACCTCCTACCTACACTCACATTAGGATCCTTGAATTAAGAGTGCTACAGACAGTGCTTAATTTGGAGGGGGGGGGGGGGAGTGCCAGGGCTCAAGCAATTTTTTTTACTTTTATAACTGATGCAGCAAGCTCAGAGCTGCTGTGGCTATGAACTGTCCACCCTAGAGGTGCCGGGGTTCAGCCCTGGCACAAATTAAGCACTAGCAACAGAGGTGACGTTGCCAGCTTCAAGTAAGGAGGAAAGACTATGCTACTTTTGAAAAGCCTTTGTATCTGAATACATAACAGGACTACCATCTTGAAAGCAGATCTTTCCCATTTCCAGGATATGTGCTGCAATGCATCTTTTAAACAGACAGCGAAGAGTGATGGCGTTTAAAACAGAAACAAATGGAATATGCAGCCAGTCAAGATGACTGTGAATTGAAACTGGGAACAAGGAAGATATTTTTCCAAGAGATATATTTGTCCCCACAACTAGCCCAAACCAAGAGGTTAACCAATACAACAGGGGTGGCCAACCTGTGGCTCCGGAGCCAAATGCGGCTCTTCAGAGGTTAATATGCGACTCCTTGCATAGGCTCCAGGGCTGGAGCTCCAGGTGCCAACTTTCCAATGTGCCAGGGGGTGCTCACTGCTCAACCCCTGGCTCTGCCACTGGCCCTGCCCCCACTCCACCCCTTCCTTCCAGCTCCCTCCCCTGAGCCTGCTGTGCCCTTGCTCCTTCTGCCCTCCCCCAGAGCCTCCTGCATGCTATGAAACTGCTGATTGGGAGGTGTGAGGAGGGCTACCGGTGGGTGGGAGGTGCGGGGAAGGAGCTAATGGGGGGGGCTGCTGACGTATTACTGTGGCTCTTTGGCAATGTACATTGGTAAATTCTGCTCCTTCTCAGACTCAGGTTGGCCACCCCTGCAATACAAGCTCCTTCCATAGTCTCACATTCATATATTGCTTTTCACAAATAAACTTGGGGCTGGTCTACCCATGAAGTTGCACTGGTACAGTATAATTAAAGATGTGATGTTGCACCCATTTACTTAAACTAGTGAAATGTTTATGTTTTAATAATGGTGAGAATAGCAGCCCTTAATAATAGTGTGATACCTTAGATGCATGCTCCTCACTCAGCTCTGTCACAGCTGGTGGCTGAATTTTTAGATAAGAAAGTGTACCAAAGTATGTAGAGAATATGTAGTTATTACACACACATCCAAAATGTTTTTAAACCAAATTTCTTCCATCGCGTCAGAGACTGAGTGCTAACTGAGGACCATCATAGAATATCAGGGTTGGAAGGGACCTTAGGGAGTCATTTAGTCCAACCCCCTGCTCAAAGCAGGACCAATGCCCAATTTTTGCCCCGGATCCCTAAATGGCCCCCTCAGGGATTGAACTCAAAACCCTGGGTTTAGCAGACCAATGCTCAAACCACTGAGCTATCCCTCCCCCCAAGTTCAATTTAAGTTTGAAGATTTTTTTTTATATAAATAAAAAAAAATGACAGCAGCAACTACTCTGTAATTATCCATATATCAGATAACATGTCAAACTGATAGAAACCATGGCCCCCAGGAGAAAGCAGCTCACCAGGACTGAGTGCAGTGGAACAAGCCATATGTGACTCTTGCTTTGCCATGAGGTCTAGAGATGGCTGGCATTGCCCTAAGTGAATGTAGTATCAGCCCAGAAGAGGCCGAAGCTAGACACGGTAGGAAAGGTGCTGAATACCAAGCAAGGTCTGCCTGAGAAGCTTCCGTCCACCCCTTGAGAAATAAAGTTCCTCTATACCAAAAAGTCAATACACCCTTCAGCATAGCTGCTCTGCAAGGTGGAGGGGAATGCAAACTGGCCCCTTGTGTAACAACGGGGGTGAACCTGGCACACTATATTTTCTGTGCTCTAACATCTCAAAAAACAACCAAATAGAGCCTTAGCAAACTTCTTAAAGCTTTTTACTCATGTGCCAAGACATCATGTGAGAACTAGCTCATAGGATCATATATTTTTCAGGTATTTTTAAGTGTTTGAAGGAGAAGGTGGGGGGAGGAGGAGGAGGAGGATAGAAAAAACTGCTGCTTACAATGAAAGTGCTTTATCAGCCATAACTAGTGCCTTGCTAGCACAGCTCTATATCAAAACAATACTCTTGCCAGAATCATGAACTCTGTTACACAGCAGAGCAAAGATGTGACCTACTTTGTTAATAAAAACCATTTGCTTAAGCTAACAAGAAGCCTTTACACACACACATTAATAGGCCTTGACAAGAATATAAATAATATTTAACCCATGATTAATTCTAGGGTGTACTCCTTCTGGGCTACTTGGAAGTTGTATGTTATTTTTATTTTACTGCAAGCCTATTTTGCCACTAATCAGACAAAAATCCAAAGTGCAATTTCATTTGTAAGTACTGCTTCAACAAAGGTATACACATTGGGATTTTTCAATAACAGTTTTTCCAAAACCATAACAAACAGTTCAAATATTTAAAGTTAGCATATGTTTCACACAAAGTAGTAATAAACTAAACAGTTTTATGGTGAGCTACTAAACCATGAACTACACTTCAAAGAAGTCAGTAACTAGGGATAAACTCCTTTGTGATATAAAGCTTCAAAAATGCAACTCCAAAATGGTTCTCCACTTCTCTGATAAACTATGCACAAAATCTAATTTTCCTCTATTTAGCATGTGCAGATACAATGTTTGTGCCTTCAATCCAATCTCCTCTGCAATGAGTCTTCATTGTAGAAACATCCCATATTTATACAAAAACAAACTGCTTTCACTGAATTATCTTTCAATTTCTTAATGACAACTCCAACGTAAGAAAACAAATTAATAATCTACTGTACTGTTAGGCAGCAGACCAAAGTTTAAACAAGTAGTTATGTATTTATAGAAGAGAAAAATGAGTATTTAAATTTTCAAGTAGTCTTCTTTCAAATAGTCTCCAGCCAGTGCTCTGTATTTTCATAGCTAAAAAATAAATAAATAAATAAGTGACACGTGTTGCTTTTGCAAATTGTGAGCAGAGTTCAGCTTTATTTGTAGAGCAAACTATATCAGCAAACTTGTGGGGGAAGGCTATCATATTTCATCTTCCATTGTTTTGTTTTACTTTCTACAGTCTCAAAAATATTTAACAATTTAAAAAATTCCCATAGGAAAAATAAAATCCTATTCTGCCTCACAAGATAAACAGGAAAAAGGAGCTAAGGGACAAAGTGGAGCTTTTTTCTGTGATGATTTCTTCTACATAAATTTCCTAGGGCTTTTCTACACAAACACTTAGCTTGGGGCAAGCTGGAGTGTAAATCTACCCCACACCAGCCTGCCACATACTAAGGGTCTGTGTGGACCCTACTGCTGCACACTAAAAGTTCCCTAGTACTCTCTGACCTAACCCATTTCAAACCGGGGTAGATTAAAGTACACTAGAGAACTATTAGTGCAGGGCAGCAGGATCCACCCGAACACAGTACACTGGAAGGTAGTGCAGTGTACATTTGCACGCCAGCAAACCATATGTTTATGTAGACAAGCCCCTAGGCTGCTGGATTGCCTTTGTTTTTTTTAAACTGTCAGCTTCTCAAGACTGGAGAATCTTAAATGCACTCCCAATGAAGGGTGGGCAATCACTGCCCTAGTACACAGAAAAGGTGTTCTTTCCCTTTTGTGTCCTGGAGTGCAAATATCAAGAAGGAACTAATGGCTATTTCCCCATTGCCTGAAGTCAGAGGGCTGGTTTTAGACACTGGGATTTGCCCACCTGTGATGGTAATATCCAAAATGAGACACATACTCCATAATTATCTACCATGGATGTATCACACTTCCTCATCTGTACTAGCAGATCTGTACAAACATCTATAAGAGAGGATATTGAACTGGATGCACCATCATGTGACCTAGCATGAAGATCCTATGTTCCTAAAATATCCCTTCAAACATTCATTTTCTGCACTAACCACTGAGATTGGTGTGTCATTAGAGCATCCTCTACTGGCACTGGATCCCTCTCCCCCCTCCCACCCCCCCCCCCCCGTAAACAAATTCTGAAAGATATGTTTTAAAAGAAAACTGATAACTCCTACAAACAAAATAAAACAGACAAATAATTGTATGGCCAAGAGTGTAACACAAATTAAGTGCTATTTACATAAGCCAAATTGTCAAAGTTGGAATCCTGAAATGGACTTTATTTTCAGAAACACTTAGTACCCACAACACTCCCCACTGAATTCAAGGGTAGGATGTCAGTATTCAGACCCTCTGTAAATCAGGGTACTTCTATTTAGGTGCTTAACTTTAGACAGCCAGGTCTGAAAAGTTTGGTCTTTATAAGTACCTATTACACCTTTAGAAAAAAGTTGGATGGCTTAGAAAGCAGAAGTGAATTCAATCATTTATGATTTGGTTGCTTACTTATTAAGCAAACTAGACATGATGCCAAATTTGAAACAAATGACTTTTGGGATGGAAAGTTTTGCCTTCTCACCCTCTCTTACTAAAGGGAAAAGTAGAAGCTGGAATTTCACAGAACCAAAACACTTTATACCTGCCCTGTGTAGGAAAAGAGAGACATACATACCAGCCACCAAACAACTGTAATTTTAAAACAAATTTTGTTATCTTTTTAAAAAGTCATTTGATATAAAATGTTTTAGTTAACATTTTATTTTAAACATTAATTTGGCAAGAGTATCAGTTTCAAGAGCTCCAGAGGCAACTAATACATATCCTCTTGCCCTGAAAGAAGAAACAAAATATTCAAAAACAAAGGGGAATGTTCAAACTACTAGATTTAGGTCAAGCAACAGTTTGCTCACCCTCCTTCTTGTAAAGAGATCAATTACCAAGTACTATAACTTCAGAGGGGGTAGCCGTGTTAGCCTGTATCAGCAAAAAATAAACGAGGAGTCCATGTGGCACCTTAGAGACTAATAAATTTATTTGGGCATAAGCTTTCGTGGGCTAGTACCCACTTCATCAAATGCATGGAGTGAAAAATACAGTAGGCAAGTATAAATATAAGAAAGCAAAGGTACATAAAAAGATAGGCGTTGCCTTACCAAGCGGGGGGGGGGGTCAATGCTAATGAACCCAATTCAATCAGGGTGGATGTGGCCCATTCCCAACATTTGACAAGAAGGGGTGAATATCAGAGGGAAAAAATGTACTTTTTGTAGTGACCCAACCACTCCCATCACCTACTAAAACCTCTCTAGCACATCATCAAGGATCTACAACCTATCCTGGAGGACGATCCCTCACTCTCAGAGACCTTGGGAGACAGGCCAGTCCTCGCTTACAGACAACCTCCCAAACCTGAAGCAAATACTCACCAGCAACCACACACCACACAACAGAAACACTAACTCAGGAACCAATCCCTGCAACAAACCCCGTTGCCAAATCTGTCTGCATAGCTATTCAAGGGACACAATCATAGGACCTAACCACATCAGCAACACCATCGGGGGTTTGTTCACCTGCACATCTACCAATGTGATATATGCCATCATGTGCCAGCAATGCCCCTCTGCCATGTACATTGGCCAAACCGGACAGTCTCTACGCAAAAGAATAAATGGACACAAATCAGACGTCAAGAATTATTACATTCAAAAACCAGTCAGAGAACACTTCAATCTCTTTGGTCACTCGATTACAGACCTAAAAGTGGCAATTCTTCAACAAAAAAACTTCGAAAACAGATTTCAATGAGAAACTGCAGGACTGGAATTAATTTGCAAACTGGACACCATCAAATTAGGCCTGAAAAAAGACTGCGAGTGGCTGGGTCACTACAAAAAGAAAAATTTCTCTCTGTTGATATTCACCCCTTCTTGTCAACTGTTGGGAATGGGCCACATCCACCCTGACTGAATTGGCCTCATTAGCACTGAGCCTCCTGCTTGGTAAGGCAACTCCCATCTTTTCACGTGCTGTATATTTATACCTGCCTACTGTATTTTTCACTCCATGCATCTGATGACGTGGGTTATAGCCCATGAAAGCTTATGCCCAAATAAATGAGTTAGTCTGTAAGGTGCCTCGTTGTTTTTACTATATTCTTATAACACAAAGTTTGTGTTCTACAATTACATGTGTAAATTAGAGATCAAATCTGCTGTTGCAAGCAATTCGTTCTACTGAGACTGTGGGCAGAAAGTGATTATGTAAAAATCAAGGGGAAAAAACAGCAGTTCAACATGTGATATGAATCTAACCAACGAAAAATAATTTCTAGTTTAGCTGCTCTAAATTTATCAACATAGTACAGTTTGCTCAGCTTTGGACTTGAGAATTTTGTCCTAAAATACCTAAGAAAGTTTATTTTTCATTTACTTACCACTAGTTTCTTCATTTATATACCAAGTAACGAATTCTTAAATCAAGTGGTTTGATTTAATTGGAAACAAACTATATACATTTTACATTACGTTAGTTTTTCTGACAGACAATAACTGGCAATTCTTTCTTGTCCTAACTGTAAAGCTACAACAAACAAAATATCATGCAGGCATATTAGCCAAGAGCAAATGGTCTCCTTAGAAAGTAAAAGCACCGAATAAACGTTAACAGGTTTTAAAACAAAACCCCATACTCTATAAGTATCGAAAGACTTAAATATTCCAAAGTTTGGAAATAGCACGTGTCTTCTGAGAAAAGAACAGACAGCAATGGAAATGCATGAATTTAAGAAGCAGAAAAACCTCAGAAAAAATATGGTGTGCTGTTGAGGTTAAAAACCCCGACTAATGTGTACTTTGAACCAGTACTGAATGTAGATAACTAGAAGGAAGGAAAATGTGATTAAAATCTTAATGTGTATTTAGTATATTCATACTATTTATATTTTGATATAGTCGGTAAAGAGAGCTCAAGGATAACAGTAATTAACTTGGAGTAGCGAAATTAAAAATCAGTCTGAGCCTGAATCATGACTACCTAACAAGAAGCTGTTTTCACAGTGAAAAGCAACAGCAAAATAACATGCTGTTAAAAGTGGACAGATAATTCCAATTTAGCAGAGCTTTTGTCTGTAAGTCACTGGAATTCAAACAAAAATTAAAGAGTTACCACACACAACTCCTCCATTTTCTGGAGTGAATTTTACGAGTGATTTTACAATTTTAAGGCTTTCACTTCTAATGCCAACTTTGCTGATTATCATCACTTGCAACTATGGGGCATATACAATATAACCTCAGAGTTCCAAACACCTCAGGAATGTAGGTTGTTCGTAACTGAAATGTTCTTAACTCTGAACAAAACATTATGGTTGTTCTTTCAAAAGTTTACAACAGACTATTGACTTAATACAGCTTTGAAACTTTACTATGCAGAAGAAAAATGCTGCTTTCCCTTTATTTTTTTAGTAGTTTATGTTTAACACAGTACTGTCCTGTATTTGCTTTCTTTTGGTCTCTGCTGCTGCCTGATTGAGTACTTCCAGTTCCAAATGAGGTGTATAGTTGACCAGTCAGTTCAAAACGCTGGTGTTCATAACTCTGAGGTTCTAATGTAGTGAAAAATATAGCTTACAAGGGAAATTAGTGCAAATCATCCATTCAAATGACTGTAAAATTCACAAGTCCCCGCTTGACTTGGTATGAACAGAGCTAGTCAGGAATTTTCTGACAAGACAGGTTGTCATCAGAAAATACCACTTTGTCAAAACCAAAATGTTTTGGAAAAGTATCTGTTTCATGGAATCATAGAAATTGTAGGGCTGGAAGGGATCTTGAGAGGTCATCTAGTCCGACCCCCACACACGGAGGCAAGATTAATTAAACATAGACCTCACTGACAGGTATTTGTCAAACCTGTTCTTAAAAACCTCCAATGAGCAGGATTCCACAACCTCCCTTGGTAACCTGCTCTATTGCTTAACTAGTCTTATAGTTTGAAAGATTTTTCCTAATAGCTATCCTACATTTCTCGATGCAAATTAAGCTGATTATGTCTTGTCCTACCCTCAGCGGACATGGAGAACAACTGATCACCATTCTTTTTATAACAATCTTTTACGTATTTGAAGACTCACGTCCTCACCTTCGACTATCTTCTTTTCTTTAAGCCAAACAAACCCAACTTTTTCAAGAGCCAGGTCTATGCTACAAGTTTTGTTGGCATAGCTGTGCCACGCAGGGTGTTAAAAAACAAAGAAACATCCACCCCCTAGTCACCATAGCTATGCCAAGAGAAGTGTGTTTCTGTTGGCCCAGCTAGTGCTGTTCCTGGAGGCAGTATTATACCAGGAGCAAACCCTTCTTCTGTCAAACTATGCTGTATCTACAGCCAGGGTATCTGCTGATATAGCGACACCAGGACAGCTATATTGGCAGAGTCCATGTAGCATAGACCAGCCCCTTTCCTCAGAGGTCATATTTTCTAAATCTTTTATCATTTTTGTTGCTCTCCTTCTGGCAGAAACTTGCCTAGTTTCCTGCCAGCTTCTCAGGAGCCCCAGGTCTTCCAGGGTCTGCAGCTCTGGGGCAGCCCTGCTATGTGCTGTGCCCCAGGGCTGGGGACCCGAGAACTTTCAGGATCCCTGCAGCACAGCAGGTCTTTCTGAGTGCAGCCTTCATTAATTTGAGATCTACCATACCATTCTCTCACTAGAAGGGAAAACCTATAATGGCAGCAGGCCGTAAAAGAGACCCAGTTTGGGAATAAGAACCATTTAAGAAATATATGTTTGCTGATGATGTTTTAAAGAAAGTCACACCAGTGAACTAGTGGAAGTCACTTCAGTGCTTGGATTCAGAGACTGTTGAAGTGATAATCTCACTTTTAACAGCAGTAGCTTGTTCTGCTGTAGAAATAATATTTTCTTCCTTTGGACTAATTCATTCCAAATTGAGAAATTGTTTGGGACCTGAAAAAGCAGGAAAAAGCAGGGTTTTAAGTTTCTCATTTTGACCTGGCTGACGTAGTCGATTTAATTTATTTTTTAAAAATGTTTCATGTAACTATTTTAGTTAAAAACAAACCTGATTTTAAAAAACTTGAATGTTTAACTAAAAGACAAAAATTCACATACTTGTTTTGTTAAAATATTATGTGTTTGCTGTTGAAGAAAAAAAATACAGAATACATAACATTGTTGTTTTAGTTAAATAAAATAATTTAAATGTCTGTCTGGTGATGTTCTCCTCATACAGCATGGCAAGAAAATCCTCCACATATTAATTATTAACCTGTTACATTGGAGATAGTTCACCCCCCAATGACCTCATAAATATCTGCTTCAATTACCTTTGGTAAATGAAATAACCAAACAATTATTCATTTTCTGTTATAGCTGTAAAACTAATCTGAAAAGTTTTCAAAATAAATCACTTTAAAAATGTATAGTGTGTACCTTCTAAAAATGAAACCTACTTCTCTCTCTGAGTTGTGAAGAATATATATTAAGGTTGTAACAACAAACAAGAATGCACTTTTATGTAGAAATAGATGATTAGATTGAGTCTTCCTGACTAGTGATTTAAATCATGATTGATTTAAAATCAAATCTACCCTGCCTGACTCCAAGGTAAGGAGTCTTGAAGCCCTGAGAAACCCTGCTCAGAGTTTCCTGGTAGGAGCCTAGAAGCCCTCAGAACCACAGCTGAGCTGGAAGCCTCAGAACTTGGGTGCCTAGTCTCCCAGATTCAAATTCCTTTCACAATTTTTGAAGCCAAAAACATTTAAATTATTTCCAAAAGAGTTTAAGATTCTCCCCTTTTGTGAGAAATTTCAAATTCTACATTTCGCTGCAAAACAGAACTAAATTTGTTTTCAAAATTTTGGAATTTCCCACAGAAAGAAATGTTGGCTTTCAGCCAGCTCCACTTGTCAATTCCTACTACTTGTCAATAGATGGCACTACAGACCATTGCTGTCACATTGAAAAAATATACACATTTTAATGGCAACATTCATAAGTGTGGTTACTGTAGCGAATCCACTTAAGATTGTAGATTGCTAAATGAAAGTGAAAATGCAAGTCATATGACATCTTGAATCTGTAATTAAATTATTATTTATCCTGAACACTGATAATATGCTCAGCAATGCACAATAAACCCATTAAATAATTCATTTTGAGGTCATTGATTAGCTATAATTCAACACCATACTGGATGTTTTAGGGTACTACTCTGTGGAACATAAGAAAGTTGTGCAAAACTCTGTGGGCTTTGTGACATCATGAGTTTTAAGATATCTGGGGGAATGTGACAGTAAATTACATCTATTGTGTTCTATTTAACTTTTTTTTTTTTTTGGTCAAGAACCTTATGAACTCTCTGAAACCTGTGAACATATATCCTTTCTGGACATTAATTGCAGGCATAACTGTAACACATTCTCTCTTTGGACACGAACACTCACGGTACTCAAGCTATTTACAAGCTCCTGTTAACTAACTCCCAATAGCTTACACTACCTAACTAAAAAGATCACATAAGGAGAGTTATGAAAGTTAGAAAGAACAATGTCTAAAATGCTATCCTGATATATCTGACCTGACAAAATTATGTTAAAATATCATTATGAGCAACAGGAGTCTTGTAAAACATTCAGTGTAACTAACATGAAATTAATCACTTCAGTTATCTTCAGCTAATTCTGCAGCACTAGTTATAAAAAACATTCCCAAAGCTGTGCTGGCCAAAGCTGTAACTGGATACATGAATAAAAATGCTTCAGGCACTACAGAGGATAGTAAACAAAGACATGGACATGTTAATTTCACAGCCATACAACTGAGTAAGAAAAAAAGTTGCTAAACAGAAAATGACAAAAATGGGAACAACAGTGTTTTGGAACTTCTAGAACATTTACTTTCTACTTGCTTGTTTACAAAGATAGGCACTGAAAGATTTGTATAGTGCATTCATAAATTTCTAAAATCTTGAAAACTATTTCAGTATATAAGGGGTGATCTTTGTAGTTCATTAGTAGTAAGAAATATACTGTAGAAATGTCTTGGTCTACACTACAGAGTCAGGTCGATGTAAGGCAGCTTACATCGACCTAATTATGTCAGTGTACACACTACAGCCATTATAAGTGCCCTACTAGACCGACATAACTCCACCTCCACGAGAGGCACAGGGCTTATATTGGTGGTGTTAGAGCAATGCGGTATCCCTGTAGACACTATACTTACACTGGCTGTCATTCTTGTTAATTTCATGATCCTGGAGCCCTGATATTGACAACAAAGCTGGGCTGTCACAGCTGCAAGGAGCCTTGGTGCTTTACAGAGGCTCCCAGCTACCCCCTCCCTGCGAGGAGTGCTGGTACTGCTTGGAGGCTCTTGGCTCCCCACTGCTAGGAGCCCAGCTCCCCCTCCCCCCAGACTCTCAGCTGGGCTCCCTTGCAGGATCCCAGGGTGCAGCCTGGTGGAGAGCTGGGAGCCGGGCAATCAGTGCCCACACGGTCCTTTAAGTCTGTGGAAGCACTCCTGGTGAGACTGCACACTACTGACGAAAGGAAGGTAGCATGGATATGAAACACAGCACTAATCACTGTTGTGATTGTAGACCTAACATAGGCTGACATTTTTAGTATATATGTGCCCTTAGACTTCAAACTTGGCAGTTTCACACAATATGCTAAGTCAGGATATTTCCCTGTGCTGCTGTATTTTCTTTTGAATGAAACCAAACTATTCTAAAAAGAAAAAGGAGTACTTGTGGCACCTTAGAGACTAACACGGCTGCTACTCTGAAACCAAACTATTCTAATTCATCTCTAATTAATTTGTGCTGTTTATTACATTTGGAGCAACAGGTAAACAAATAGCTACTCTGGAGGGATGTGTTCTGTAACCAGCCAATTCTGGAAAGGCTACATATGCATAGAGTTAAACACATGTTGAAATTTACATAAGAATGGACACACTGGGTCAGATCAATGGTCCATCTAGCCCAGTATCCGGTCTTCTGACAGTGGCCAATGCCAGGTGCTTCAGAGGGAATGAATAGAACAGACAATCATCAAGTGATCTATCTCCAGCTTCTGGCAAACAGAGGCTAGGTGGTGTTGCATCCCTGCCATCCCTGGCTAATAGTCATTGATGGATCTATCCTCCATAAATATATCTAGTTCTTTTTTAAACCCTGTTAAGAGTTTTGACCTTCACAACAACCTCCGGCAAAGAATTCCACAGGCTGACCGTGCGCTGTGTGAAGAAGTACTTCCTTTTGTTTGTTTTAAACCTGCTGCCTATTAATTTCATTAGGTGATCCCTAGTTCTTGTGTTGTGAAGGGGCAAATAAACACTTCCTTATAACTTTCTCCACACCAGTCAAGATTTTATAGACCTCTGTCATATCCCCTTTAGTCATCTCTTTTCCAAGCTGAAAAGTCCCAGTCTTATTAATCTCTCTTCATATAGAAGCTATTCCATAGCCCTAATAATTTTTGTTGCCCATCTCGGGACCTTTTCCAATGCCCATATATCTTTTTTGAGATAGGGCAACCAGATCTGCATGCAGTATTCATATGGGCATACCATGGATTTATATTATAGAGGCATTATGATTTTTTATCTTATCTCTTCCCTAATAGTTCCTAACATTGTTAGCCTTTTTGACTGATCCAGCATCCTGAGTGGATGTTTTCAGAGAACTATCCACAGTGACTCCAAGACCTCTTTCTTGAGTGGTGATACAAAATGATGCGATCTAAATAAGGTATGTATAGTTGGGATTATGTTTTCCGATGTGCATTACTTTGCATTTATCAACACTGAATTTCATCTGCCATTTTGTTGCCCAGCCACCCGGTTTTGTGAGATCCCTTTGTAACTCTTCATAGTTTGCTTTGGACTTAGCTATCTACAGTAATTTTGTATCATCTGCAAATTTTGCCACCTCACTGTTTACCTCTTTCTCCTGATCATTTATGAGTATGCTGAACAGGCCTGGTCTCAACAGACTTCTGGGGAACAGCACCATTTACCTCTCCCTATTCTGAAAACTGACCATTTACTCTTATCCTTTGTTTCCTATCTTTTAACCAATTACTGATCCATGAGAGAATCTTTTTTCTTATGACTGTTTACTTTGCTTAAGAGCCTTTGGTGAGGGACCTTTCAAAGGCTTTCTGAAAAATCTAACTACACTATAACCACTGAATCACCCTCGTCCACATGTTTGCTGACCCCCCCTCAAATAATTCTAGTAGATTGAAAAGGCATGACTTCTCTTTTCAAAAATCATGTTGACTCTTCCCCAACAATCCTGTTTGCCTCTGTGTCTGATAATTCTGTTCTTTACTACATTTTCAACCAATTTGCCTTGCAAACTCCCTGTTTCCAAGCCTGTGCTTGAGCATACATAGACATTGTGAAGCCAGGCTCACAACAGAGGAGGGAGCAGGTCTCACAGCCATGTTAATGCCTCCCTCCTGCTTGTAGCGCTACACCTGCAGCACCTGCCTCAGAGTCTATTGGCTGGCTCAATTCACTCGGCTGCGGTGAATTGCAGAATTGAGACCTCAAATAAAACAACAAATGCTACAAGTTATCAGATGCCTAACGTCAAAGGATTTTGCTTGTCACAGCTTTAGCCTGTAGAGCCCTCTGTTGACAGGCTGCACGTACTAATAAAGTGCCAAACAGCCCCTACCCAATATTTTCAAACGCGATTCACGCCCCTGTACTAAAGCGACGGGTGCCCTCGGCAACCCCCAGCGAGCCCGGGCTGAACTCCCTGACGTAGCAGCCAGTTGAGGAGGGGAGCAAACGCTTTGCATGGGGACCTGGGGCGGATCTGTAACTAGGCCACGGGCCATCCCGTGCCCGCGCCCCGGCTGGGCTGCTCCCGCTCGTTCGCGCCAGGTCACCCGGCAGGAGCTGGCGGCAGCGGCGGCCGCGCCAAGGCGCCGCTCACCCTGCTCAGCGCGCCGGGCAGGCGAGGGCCTGAGCCCGGCCACGGGCGGCAGCGGCGGGGGTATCCCTGGCGCTGCGGCCCCGGGACGGGACTTTCTCACCTTGAACATCGCGGCGCCGCTCCCAACCGCGTCGCCGCGCGATGATGTCAGAGCCGCACAGCGCACGCGCCGCTACCAAGGCCTAACGACAAAAACGGCTGGGAAAGGGGCGGGGATGGCGCGGTTCCCTCTCCCCCCACCCCACGTGTCCCTGTCTCCAGGCAACAGTGACGCGGGGGCGGGACCTCCGAGGAGCCGGGTCGCGATGCTGAGCGGAGCCGCGCGCCGGGCAGAGTGTCCCTCGCGGCCGTGAGTAACCGCGGCGCCCCTCGCCCCGCCTGTCCGGGAGCCGCCCGGCCTCGCGCCCGCTGCCCGCAGGAGGGAGGCGTGAGCGGGGCTGTGAGATCCGGCCCCGCCATTGCGAGCTCGGGGTCACCGCCACGCCGTGCGGGCGCCCAGGCAGGGGCTTGGAGACAGCGAGTCCCCGCCGCGCTCGGCTTACGTGCTGGGGGGACGGACGGACGCGCGCCCCTGTGTGCTGTCTGTCCCCACAGCTCGCTGCCCCCAAAACGGCCCTGGCGGTGTCACCCCTGGATCCGCCTTTAGGGACCCCGCTGCTGTGAGCTCGGGTGACCATATTTCCCAAAGCGAAAAGGGGGCACCCCCTACTGCTCGCCTGAGCGCCCCCCCCCAGGTCTGCCCCCTCCCCCCGCGCGTAGCTGGCATCGCCACTTGCCCCACCCCCGCACCCCACTTTTTTGACAAAAATGGGCAGTTGCCCCGTTTGCTGTTGCCAACTGATCAAGTCGACTGGGACAGGGCTTAAAAAAAGGTCTTGTTTTGGCCGGGACAGTCCCTTTGGTCGCCCTACTGTGAGCGCAGGGGCTGGTGCTGATCTCGTGTCTCCTGTCAGGGCGGAAGAAGAGCTCGCAGCTAAAATCCTCCAGAGAGCCTGGTGGAGTCACATCGACAGGAGGCTGTTCAGGCTGCTAACACACACCATCCGGGCTGCGGTATGCTCCTCTGGAAAAACACTGCCCGTCCTCCCTGTAAACTACCCGGGGCTTTGCTACGGGGGAAAACTTACCAGCACAACTCTACCAGTGCCTGGGATACTGCTGTGGCAGTTACACCACTCCAGCTCCCTAGGGAGACAAACTTCTTGTGGCACGAGCTCAGAAAGCAGTATAAACCAAATTGGAAAAAACCCATCAAGGAGTTACACTGGTATAACTAAAACAACGAAGAGTACTTGTGGCACCTGAGAGACTAACAAATGTATTTGGGCATAAGCTTTCGTGGGCTAAAACCAGCCCACGAAAGCTTATGCCCAAATAAATTTGTTAGTCTCTAAGGTGCCACATATACTCCTCGCATAATGACAGGTTTCAGAGTAGCAGCCATGTTAGTCTGTATTCGCAAAAAGAAAAGGAGTACTTGTGGCACCTTAGAGACTAACAAATTTATTTGAGCATAAGCTTTCGTGAGCTACAGCTCACTTCATCCAGGTATTTTCCACTGAATGCATCCGATGAAGTGAGCTGTAGCTCATGAAAGCTTATGCTCAAATAAATTTGTTAGTCTGTAAGGTGCCACAATTACTCCTTTTCATTTTGTATTTGGTGCTTCAAATTGGACAGTGGCACAGTGATACTTCAGGCTGGTTTCTCTTTGAGAAAAACCTGGATGTAAGATCAGTTAGATCCTTATTTGGGAAACTGGAAGCCTTAAAAAACAGCAATTTCTTACATCCTGTAGGCCCTTTTATGCACAGCACATGTATACTCTAAAAACTTTATAAAAATTATTGACATCCTATGCGGGGATAGATCAATAGAGACTATGTGAAGTTTACAGCAAACAGTTGTGCATCCCTAGGAAGAGGGCTAGAACACTTCTGAGGGATGTGAAAGTAGAATGAATTATACTGAAATTATAATTCATTAAAGAAATGCTACTTGAAGGGTTTGTTGAAATATAGTTGTCAGGAAGAGAAACAGTAAGGAGTGTGAGACAATTGGTCCTCAAACTAATTAACTTAGAGCTCCTAATGAGCTAGGAGATTGGTAAACGTTAGTATGCAAATAAGATATGTATGTATATTTGTCAGTTTCTGCTTCATTTTGTCTTATGTTAAATTGGCTTTGGCTTAGCTGTATAAATAAGTTAGCTTGAGCCTCAGAGAGGGGCTCACATATCTGGGTGCACTGGCAAAGCGCTTTGCTAATAAACAGAGTGGTCTGGCAAATTATGTGAGTCCTGAATCTGACTCTGACAGGGATTAAATGGGTTTTAAAGGGTACATAGACTTTGTGCTGGCTATTTGCACAGGAGTGACTTTTACCCGAACTGCATTACCCTGGAGAAGATAATCTATGGTTATATAATGCACTGTTCGAGAATTTACTAACATAAGTATTAAGATATTACTATACCACCAGTTATACCAGTTTCAGAATGGTAGCCGTGTTAGTCGGTATCAGCAGAAACAACGAGGTGTATATGTAAAAAGAAAAGGAGGACCTGTGGCACCTTAGACACTAACAAATTTATTTGAGCATAAGCTTTCGTGAGCTACAGCTCACTTCATCTAAAAGCTTACGCTCAAATAAATTTGTTAGTCTCTAAGGTGCCACAAGTACTCCTTTTCTTTTTGCGAATACAGACTAACACGGCTGCTACTCTGAAGTACAAAATGGTGATTGCCACAGTCTCTTCTCCTTGCTCATAATTCATGGCTTCATTTATCACATGAACACATCAGATGAATACTTACATATGCTCAGGAAGATTCCCCCTACTCTGCCAAAGGTGGAATGGGCTTCTGACTGATCCATCCCTTCTGAAGAAGAAAGTAGTGTTTCCTGGAGAAAC
The DNA here is from genome assembly GCF_965140295.1 of Lepidochelys olivacea. NCBI lineage: Eukaryota > Metazoa > Chordata > Testudines > Cheloniidae > Lepidochelys > Lepidochelys olivacea. The sequence continues at coordinate 144,945,326 of NC_140411.1, forward strand.
AGTACCCAGGTCCAAATTAACCAGTAGGCCCAAAACATTTGGCCTTAGGACCGTGAATTCCAGTGGAGCCCTACGCTACAGTGATGAAACCCCTCAGCTGTAGCTTTTGGAGTTAGGGTAATATCACTCTTCTGAATCCGCTATGCAGGCAAACAGACAGGCTCACTCCTATCTTCTCAGACAGTTCTCCACATTCTTTGCCCTCACTGTCTGTGTGTCTTACACTGAGCAGAGCAAATATTTGAGTGGATTCAGAAAAGCTGTTTTTTTCCTCCTGCAATAATGTCACTCCATTGAATGGAATAAAAGGCAAGAGATGTGGGGAGGTTGTTAGAGGGCTTATTCCTTCATCCGCTCACTTCCCTGGTCCTTCTCACATGAACAGAGAGCAACAATACCCGAAGTCCGAAGGTGCAAACAATTCGATGTTTATTGGGGTGAACTTCTAGCAAGCAATGATTCCAATATCCTTCCTCAGTGTCCCCCTTCCCAGCTCTGATACCACAGAGCCTTACCTGTGTCCCTGTTCCTATTCCCTGTTCCCACTCCCCACCCTTAGCAAAACATGATTCCAATTCCCCCAACCCCATTCACTGTTCCCGTTCCCCCTCTTACTTCCTGATTGACTGCAGACTATACAGTAAAACTTGAGTTCTGCTTAGCCATACCTTAACCAATCATTTTACTGAAATTTAACTAACCAATCCTAATATATTGTAACACGATTATATAACCAATTATATCCCACTACCTAAATTGGTTTACTCCCAACAAAATTAATTATACAGCAGACAGAAACAATCACAGAACCAGACAGAGATTATACAAACAAACAATAGGGAAGTGAGTAGCAGCCGTGTTAGTCTGTATCTGCAAAAAGAAAAGGAGTATTTGTGGCACCTTAGAGACTAGCCAGTTTATTTGAGCATGAGCTTTCGTGAGCTACAGCTACAGACTAACACGGCTGTTACTCTGAAAAAAGAACAGGAGTACTTGTGGCACCTTAGAGACAAACAAATTTATTTGAGCATAAGCTTTAATGAGCTATAGCTCACTTCATTGTATGCATGCAGTGGAAAATACAGTGGGAAGATTTTATATACACAGAGAACATGAAACAATGGGTGTTACCATACACACTGTAAGGAGAGTGATCAGGTAAGGTGAGCTATTACCATCAGGAGAGAAAAAAACCCTTTTGTAGTGATAATCAAGGTGGGCCATTTCCACAAAGTAAAACTATTTCTCCATGTTTATTCCTCCCCGCCCCCCACTGTTCCTCACATGTTCTTAAAAAGAAAAGGAGTACTTGTGGCACCTTAGAGACTAACCAATTTATTTGAGCATGAGCTTTCGTGAGCTACAGCTCACTTCATCGGATGCATACCGTGGAAACTGTAGCAGACATTATATACACACAGAGATCATGAAACAATACCTCCTCCCACCCCACTGTCCTGCTGGTAATAGCTTATCTAAAGTGATCATCAAGTTGGGCCATTTCCAGCACAAATCCAGGTTTTCTCACCCTCCGCCCCCCCCCCCCACACACACAAACTCACTCTCCTGCTGGTAATAGCTTATCCAAAGTGACCACTCTCCCTACAATGTGCATGATAATCAAGGTGGGCCATTTCCAGCACAAATCCAGGTTTTCTCACCCTCCACCCCCACACACACAAACTCACTCTCCTGCTGGAGTGTGTGTGTGTGTCCCCGGGAAAGGGGGGGGGGGTGAGAAAGCCTGGATTTGTGCTGGAAATGGCCCGCCTTGATTATCATGCACATTGTAGGGGTAGTGGTCACTTTGGATGAGCTATTACCAGCAGGAGAGTGAGTTTGTGTGTGTATGGGGGTGGGGGGTGAGAAAACCTGGATTTGTGCTGGAAATGGCCCACCTTGATTATCATGCACATTGTAGGGAGAGTGGTCACTTTGGATGGGCTATTACCAGCAGGAGAGTGAGTTTGTGTGTGTGGTTTTTGGAGGGGAGTGAGGGGGTGAGAGAACCTGGATTTGTGCAGGAAATGGCCCACCTTGATTATCATACAAGTTGTGAAGAGAGTGGTCACTTTGGATGGGCTATTACCAGCAGGAGAGTGAGTTTGTGGGGGGCGGGGGGCGCGGAGGGTGAGAAAACCTGGATTTGTGCTGGAAATGGCCCAACTTGATGATCACTTGAGATAAGCTATTACCAGCAGGACAGTGGGGTGGGAGGAGGTATTGTTTCATGATCTCTGTGTGTATATAATGTCTGCTGCGGTTTCCACGGTATGCATCCGATGAAGTGAGCTGTAGCTCACGAAAGCTCATGCTCAAATAAATTGGTTAGTCTCTAAGGTGCCACAAGTCCTCCTTTTCTTTTTGCGAATACAGACTAACACGGCTGTTACTCTGAAACCTCACATATTCTTGTCAACTGCTGGAAATGGCCCACCTTGATTATCACTACAAAAGGGTTTTTTTCTCTCCTGCTGGTAATAGCTCACCTTACCTGAGCAAGAAAAGGAGTACTTGTGGCACCTTAGAGACTAACCAATTTATTTGAGCATAAGCTTTCGTGAGCTACAGCCCACTTCGAAAGCTTATGCTCAAATAAATGTATTAGTCTGTAAGGTGCCACAAGTACTCCTTTTCTTTTTGCGAATACAGACTAACACGGCTGTTACTCTGAAACCTTACCTGATCACTCTCCTTGCAGTGTGTATGGTAACACCCATTGCTTCATGTTCTCTGTGTATATAAATCTCCCCACTGTATTTTCCACTGCATGCATCCGATGAAGTGAGCTGTAGCTCACGAAAGCTTATGCTCAAATAAATGTGTTAGTCTCTAAGGTGCCACAAGTACTCCTTTTCTTTTTATAGGGAAGTGGGGACTACAGTGATAGAACAACAAAGAAATGAGGATTTCACACCCCAGCTATTGATAAGTGAGTTCTTGCCAGACAGGATGCTATCAAATAAAGTTTTCTTTAAATCTTCTAGGCTCTTCCCTTTCTCTGGAGGTGACAGATTGGATCACCTTTTTAACTGCCAGAACTACCTTATTTCAGTGTGACTGGTGAGGATGTGACCGTTCGCTTCCCAGTTTATGGCTGCCTCTGCTGCTTAGCCAAAGGCCTTAGCCTAAGAACAGGGCCTCAGACTGTCACAGTAAGAGAAGGCCCTATACAGGCAGACAGTGATTGTGATTCTTTCTTTTATACCTCTGTAACTAACTAAATTATAAGAATACACTTAAATTCTTAAAGTATAGGCCTTTGCAGACAGGCCTGAATATCTATATCTTAACAGAGGTGTTCAGAGAATCGGGTGGAGGGAGAAATTGATGATAGTTTAAGAGAAGAGGAAAGACAGATGGAGAGGGAAAAAAGATGAGCACCTCGACAGTTTTGGGATTTTTTTAGTAAAAGGGACGAGCTAAAATTGTATGTGAGATGTATTTCCTAATATTTGTTGTCCTTATTGAAAACTACTTTAGATTTTTTGTAGTGCAAAGCTGAGAAAATAAAACTTATAACATTGGAAAGGGAGGGCAAAAAGATAAGAACTTCAGCAGAGAAAAGAGTAACATTGGGTAAAAGAATAAAATGAGTCATAAAAAAGAAACAATAATAAATATTGCAATTCTATAGTAACTGCCATCTAAGAATTTCAAAGCACTTTAAAAATACTAATTAACACTCTACTCCCATGTAAAACTGGTGTGGGATGTGTTATTATAGGAACCAAAACTGCTCAATTTTATTGAATAATGCCTGCATCTATTTCAGGAGCATTGCATTACATATGAGATTGTGAGGAGAGTGAGTCCTTTAGAAGCTGAACTTATAAAAGATCCTAGTATGCAGTGTAAAGTCAGATTCAGGTAAAGTAGTCAGATTTATTTATTCAACCCAGCATATATGATGATTTTTTCTAAAGTTAACCAAAAGTGCCATCAATTGTTTTTATTATAGTGTCACACTAGCAATGTTAGAGTTGGCAGGGCAAGTTGTCTAAGTACAGTAATACTCAAACAAGTGCCTTTTGGGCTAATATTTCTCATGTATTTTTACCTCACAAGTAAGTATTTTTGGAAAGTTTGATAAAGTTTTCATTGTTCATCTTAAAGTCACAGAAGTGCGGAGTGGGGGAAATGAATGTTTTTTGTTTGCTTTGCTTTTTTGGGATGGGGTTGTTATTTTTGCAATACAGTAGAAACTTAGAGTTACAAACACGTTGGGAATGGAGGTAGTTCGTAACTCTAAAACATTATGGTTGTTCTTTCAAAAGTTTACAAGTGAACATTGACTTAATACAGCTTTGAAAATTGCTGTTTTTAATCATCTTAATTTAAATGAAACAAGCACAAAAACAGTTTCCTTACCTGATCAAGTCTTTTTTTAAACTTTCCCTTTATTTTTTTAGTAGTTTGTTTAACACAGTACTGTACTGTATTTTCTTTTTTTTTTCTTCTTTTTTTTTTTTTGCTGTCTGATTGTGTACTTCCAGTTCCAAATTAGGTATGTGGTTGACTGGTCAGTTCGTAACTTTGATATTCATAACTCTGAGATTCTACTGGAAGTGATTGTTTTTCTTGTTTTTGAAAAACAGGATTTTTTTGATATGTGGTGATTAACTTTTCATATTGAAAGCCAGAAAGGTAAGTAGTCCTATGTATAATAGAAATATGTCAGATACCTTTATTGCACACCATAAGCTATGTTTTCTTTTTAAAAATGCAAACTTACTATGGACTTGGATCTCATCTAGAATTCGTGCTTAATACATGCCTGAGGAAATGTAATTTAGAAATAAAATGATCTATTCTGCATGCACATATCATTATTTTTGCTATTTTTCTTTTTTACAACACACCAACATGCAGCACTCCAGATAGAAATATATGATATTTTTAGACATGCAAATAAACACTCTGGGCATAAGTTGTGACCTGTGTGGAAATTGACATTAAAGAGGAAGCTGGTGGTATTTGCAGTTTCCACTACTGCCTCCATAGCTTCAGGCAGAGGAGAGCAGCTTTAAATTGCAGTCAGGCTTTCACAGAGAGCCTTTCCCAATTGAAGCCTGACCGGGGATGAGCTGAATCAGCATATTCACTAGCTGCATTGTTCATGTCCCTTCTCTGGCTAGTCTGCACTAACCAAATACAGGTGCCTCAACAAAGGGGTATGATGGATACCTTGCATTTCTGCAACTCCCATGCCCTCTGGACAGATTTACTGCCTTCAGTTGCTCTGCATACAAAATCTCAATCTCCTAATGTTTATTCATTGTGTGATCAATCTAACGAATCCATTTGATTTGAGTTTGTCCTTTAAAAAAATTAATTAAATGCTAAATGCAAATAGCCATTAATATCCAGACTTCTTTCTACATTTAAATAAGATGGTTTAAATGAATTCTAGCCCTGGTCTACACTAGGACTTTAGGTCGAATTTAGCAGCGTTAAATCGATGTAAACCTGCACCCGTCCACACAATGAAGCCCTTTATTTCGACTTAAAGGGCTCTTAAAATCGATTTCCTTACTCCACCCCTGACAAGTGGATTAGCGCTTAAATCGACGTTGCCGGCTCGAATTTGGGGTACTGTGGACACAATTCGATGGTATTGGCCTCCGGGAGCTACCCCAGAGTGCTCCATTATGACCGCTCTGGACAGCACTCTCAACTCAGATGCACTGGCCAGGTAGACAGGAAAAGAACCGCGAACTTTTGAATCTCATTTCCTGTTTGGCCAGCGTGGCAAGCTGCAGGTGACCATGCAGAGCTCATCAGCACAGGTGACCATGATGGAGTCCCAGAATCGCAAAAGAGCTCCAGCATGGACCGAACGGGAGGTACGGGATCTGATCGCTGTTTGGGGAGAGGAATCCGTGCTATCAGAACTCCGTTCCAGTTTTCGAAATGCCAAAACCTTTGTGAAAATCTCCCAGGGCATGAAGGACAGAGGCCATAACAGGGACCCGAAGCAGTGCCGCGTGAAACTGAAGGAGCTGAGGCAAGCCTACCAGAAAACCAGAGAGGCGAACAGCCGCTCTGGGTCAGAGCCCCAAACATGCCGGTTCTATGATGAGCTGCATGCCATTTTAGGGGGTTCAGCCACCACTACCCCAGCCGTGTTGTTTGACTCCTTCAATGGAGATGGAGGCAATACGGAAGCAGGTTTTGGGGACGAAGAAGATGATGATGAGGAGGAGGTTGTAGATAGCTCACAGCAAGCAAGCGGAGAAACCGGTTTTCCCGACAGCCAGGAACTGTTTCTCACCCTGGACCTGGAGCCAGTACCCCCCGAACCCACCCAAGGCTGCCTCCTGGACCCAGCAGGCGGAGAAGGGACCTCTGGTGAGTGTACCTTTTAAAATACTATACATGGTTTAAAAGCAAGCATGTGAAAGGATTACTTTGCCCTGGCATTTGCGGTTCTCCTAGATGTAGTCCTAAAGCCTTTGCAAAAGGTTTCTGGGGAGGGCAGCCTTATTGCGTCCTTCATGGTAGGACACTTTACCACTCCAGGCCAGTAACACGTACTCGGGAAACATTGCAGAACACAGCATTGCAGTGTATGTTTGCTGGCATTCAAACAACATCCGTTCTTTCTCTCTCTGTGTAATCCTCAGGAGAGTGAGATATAATTCATGGTCACCTGGTTGAAATAGAGTGCTTTTCTTCAGGGGACACTCAGAGGAGCCCATTCCTGCTGGGCTGTTTGCCTGTGGCTAAACAGAAATGTTCCCTGCTGTTAGCCACAGGGAGAGGGGAAGGTTGAGGGGTGGGAGGAGGCAAAATGCGACCTTGTAACGAAAGCACATGTGCTATGTATGTAATGTTAACAGCAAGGTTTACCCTGAAAGACTGTAGCCACTGTTTTATAAAATGTGTCTTTTTAAATACCGCTGTCCCTTTTTTTTTCTCCACCAGCTGCATGTGTTTCAATGATCACAGGATCTTCTCCTTCCCAGAGGCTAGTGAAGCTTAGAAAGAAAAAAAAACGCACTCACGATGAAATGTTCTCCGAGCTCATGCTGTCCTCCCACACTGACAGAGCACAGACGAATGCATGGAGGCAAATAATGTCAGAGTGCAGGAAAGCCCAAAATGACCGGGAGGAGAGGTGGCGGGCTGAAGAGAGTAAGTGGCGGGCTGAAGAGAGTAAGTGGCGGGCTGAAGACAGGGCTGAAGCTCAAATGTGGCGGCAGCGTGATGAGAGGAGGCAGGATTCAATGCTGAGGCTGCTGGAGGACCAAACCAGTATGCTCCAGTGTATGGTTGAGCTGCAGCAAAGGCAGCTGGGGCACAGACTGCCACTGCTGCCCCTCTGTAACCAACCGCCCTCCTCCCCAAGTTCCATAGCCTCCACACCCAGACGCCCAAGAACGCGGTGGGGGGGCCTCCGGCCAACCAGCCACTCCACCACAGAGGATTGCCCAAAAAAAAGAAGGCTGTCATTCAATAAATTTTAAAGTTGTAAACTTTTGAAGTGCTGTGCTTAAAGTGCTGTGTGGCATTTTCCTTCCCTCCTCCACCACCCCTCCTGGGCTACCTTGGTAGTCATCCCCCTATTTGTGTGATGAATGAATAAAGAATGCATGAATGTGAAGCAACAATGACTTTATTGCCTCTGCAAGCGGTGATTGAAGGGAGGAGGGGCGGGTGGTTAGCTTACAGGGAAGTAGAGTGAACCAAGGGGCGGGGGGTTTCATCAAGGAGAAACAAACAGAACTTTCACACCGTAGCCTGGCCAGTCATGAAACTGGTTTTCAAAGCTTCTCTGATGCGTACCGCGCCCTCCTGTGCTCTTCTAACCGCCCTGGTGTCTGGCTGCGCGTAACCAGCAGCCAGGCGATTTGCCTCAACCTCCCACCCCGCCATAAACGTCTCCCCCTTACTCTCACAGATATTGTGGAGCACACAGCAAGCAGTAATAACAGTGGGAATATTGGTTTCGCTGAGGTCTAAGCGAGTCAGTAAACTGCGCCAGCGCGCCTTTAAACGTCCAAATGCACATTCTACCACCATTCTGCACTTGCTCAGCCTGTAGTTGAACAGCTCCTGACTACTGTCCAGGCTGCCTGTATACGGCTTCATGAGCCATGGCATTAAGGGGTAGGCTGGGTCCCCAAGGATACCTATAGGCATTTCAACATCCCCAACAGTTATTTTCTGGTCTGGGAATAAAGTCCCTTCCTGCAGCTTTTGAAACAGACCAGAGTTCCTGAAGATGCGAGCATCATGCACCTTTCCCGGCCATCCCACGTTGATGTTGGTGAAACGTCCCTTGTGATCCACCAGAGCTTGCAGCACTATCGAAAAGTACCCCTTGCGGTTTATGTACTCGGCGGCTTGGTGCTCCGGTGCCAAGATAGGGATATGGGTTCCGTCTATAGCCCCACCACAGTTAGGGAATCCCATTGCAGTAAAGCCATCCACTATGACCTGCACATTTCCCAGGGTCACTACCCTTGATATCAGCAGATCTTTGATTGCGTGGGCTACTTGCATCACAGCAGCCCCCACAGTAGATTTGCCCACTCCAAATTGATTCCCAACTGACCGGTAGCTGTCTGGCGTTGCAAGCTTCCACAGGGCTATCGCCACTCGCTTCTCAACTGTGAGGGCTGCTCTCATCTTGGTATTCATGCGCCTCAGGGCAGGGGAAAGCAAGTCACAAAGTTCCATGAAAGTGCCCTTACGCATGCGAAAGTTTCGCAGCCACTGGGAATCGTCCCAGACCTGCAACACTATGCGGTCCCACCAGTCTGTGCTTGTTTCCCGAGCCCAGAATCGGCGTTCCACAGCATGAACCTGCCCCATTAGCACCATGATGCATGCATTGGCAGGGCCCATGCTTTCAGAGAAATCTGTGTCCATGTCCTGATCACTCACGTGACCGCGCTGACGTCGCCTCCTCGCCCGGTATCGCTTTGCCAGGTTCTGGTGCTGCATATACTGCTGGATAATGCGTGTGGTGTTTAATGTGCTCCTAATTGCCAAAGTGAGCTGAGCGGCCTCCATGCTTGCCTTGGTATGGCGTCCGCACAGAAAAAAGGCGCGGAACGATTGTCTGCCGTTGCTCTGATGGAGGGAGGGGCGACTGACGACACGGCTTACAGGGTTGGCTTCAGGGAGCTAAAATCAACAAAGGGGGTGGCTTTACATCAAGGAGTATTTCAGGCAGGACTGCACGGAGGGTTCCAATAAGAAATGGTGCACCTAAGTTATCGTTCTTATTGGAACAAGGAGGTTAGCCTGGCCTCTGGTTGATACATGGCTAGATTTACCTCGCTGCACCTTCTCTGTGAGTGACTGCAGTGTGATCTAGAGGAATGAGTCCCCTAGACAGGGGAGGAGGCAAATAAGTACAAAACAAATCTAGTCTGTTTCTTGTTCTGAGCCACTCCATCTATCTTTTACATCTTTGGCTGGCAGCAGACGGTGCAGAAGGACTGCATGCCATCCACATCTCATGGCTGCTCGGCAGAAGATGGTACAGTACGACTGCTAGCCATCTTCATCTCTTGCCTGCCTGGCAGAAGATGGTACAATACGACTGCTAGCAATCCTCATCTCTTGCCTGCCTGGCAGAAGATGGTACAGTACGACTGCTAGCAGTCCGTATCGCCTGCCCGCTCACCATAAGACGGTTCAATAGGACTGACTGCAGGACTAAAGAGAATGACCTGGTCAAGTCACTCCAAATTTAGTCCCTGCGCCCATGTCTGCCCAGGCGCTCCCAGCCGACGTGGCCGGGAGCACCTCGGACACGACGAGGACGACTACCAGTCGTATTGCACCGTCTGCTGCCAGAAGGCAATGGGTTGCTGCTACTGTGCAGCAAAGCCGTACCGCGTCTGCCAGCACCCAGGAGACATAGGGTGACGGTTACCTGAGCGGGCTCCATGCTTGCAGTGGTATGGCGTCTGCACAGGTAACTCAGGAAAAAAGGCACGAAATGATTGTCTGCCCTTTCTTTCACGGAGGGAGGGAGGGAACGGGGGCCTGACGATATGTACCCAGAACCACCCGCGACAATGTTTTAGCCCCGTCAGGCATTGGGATCTCAACCCAGAATTCCAATAGGCAGCGGAGACTGCGGGAACTGTGGGATAGCTACCCACAGTGCAACGCTCCGGAAGTCGACTCTAGCCTCGGTACTGTGGAAGCGCTCCGCCGAGTTAATGCACTTAATGCACTTAGAGCATTTTCTGTGGGGACACACACACTCGAATATATAAAACCGATTTCTAAAAAACCGACTTCTATAAATTAGACCTTATTCCGTAGTGTAGACATACCCCTAGTGTTTAGCAATTTTTAAACTGTGTCAGCATTTCAATTATATTATTCCATTTTGGCAGGAATTAAGATTCCAATCCTGCAATTTACAACAAGTAGGTGGTCTGACTAAGGTTGCCAGGCATCCAGTTTTCGACCAGAATGCCCAGTTGAAAAGGGATCCTGACGGCTCCGGTCAGCACAGCTGACAGGGTTGCTAAAAGTCTAGTTGGCTGCAGGCCAGCAGCGGGGCAGGCAGACTCTGTGCCCAGCTCCACGCGGCTCCTGGGAAGCGGCTGGCATGTCCCTCCAGCTCCTAGGTAGAGTGGTGGTCCGGGGGCTCTGTGTGCTGCCCCCACCCACAGGCCCTGGCCCAAGCACTGGCTCCACAGCTCCCATTGGAGCTGCCGCTTCCTGGGAGCACCTGAAGTCAGCACCACCCGGAGCCCGCACCCCGAACTCCCTCCCGTGCCCTAATCCCCGTCCTAGCCCTGAGCCCCCTCCTGCACTCTGAACTCCTCAGCCCCAGCCCAGAGCCTCTCCTGCCCCCAAACTCCCGGCCCCACTCCAGAGCCCGCACCCCAGCCGGAGCCCTCACCCCCTCCTGCACCCCAACCTTCTGCCCTAGCCCGGAGCCCCCTCCCACACTTTGAACCCCTCGGCTCCAACCCAGAGCCCCCTCCTGCACCCCAAACCCCTCATTCCTTACCCCACCCCAGAGCCCAAACACCCAGCTGGAGCCCTCACCCCTCCCTGCACCCCAGCCCCGCTCCAGCAGGGTGAAAATGAGCAAGTGAGTAAGAGTGGGGGAGAGTGAGTGACCGAGGGAGGGGGATGAAGTGAGTGAGGGGCGAGGCCTCAGGGAAGGGGCAGAGCAAGGGTGTTCTGTTTTCTGCAATTAGAAAGTTGGCAACTGAGACCTGACCATGTGTTGTAAAATGCTGGTTTGAGGCTTTGCTTTGTAATTCTATAATAAAATTCCTTCCAAGCTTCCCTCCCAAGGGTCTCCAAGCTTTGGGCCCAAATCTTGTTCCATTCAAGTCAAGGAGAGTTTATCAAGGTTCTGAACACCCTGCAGCTTCCACTGGGGTCACTGAGATACCTAAATGTGGATTTAGGAAGCTAACTTTAGTCCTTTTTTAAGAGCAAAAATAAGAACAAAAAACCCTGGATTTTGGCCTTTGACATAGCAACCATTTAGCGCAATTGGACAAATTCTGGTTATTTTGATAAGTTGTCCCTGTTACTAGTTTGGAAGGGATTTCAGGGATGATTTTTTTTAACATATGAGTCTGTTTTAAATGTATATAAAGAACTGAATGCAGCTAAAGCACACTTTATAAAAACACACTGGGGTCATGCTGTCTTCACAAAATAGATATGTGACCATGCATGTTCATGCATTAGATTGTTTCATGAATTTGGGCAGCTGCAGAATGCGGATACAAAAAGAGAGTTAAGATACCATGATTTGGTATTTCCATACTGTCTAAAGCAGAGGTGGGCAAACTACGTCCTGCCCGGCCCTTGAGCTCCTGGCCGGGGTCGCTAGTCCCTGCTCCCTCCGCCGCTGTTCCCCCTCCCCTGTAGGTACGCCGCCATGCAGGCAGCATGGCTTGCACCCGCCCACCTCCCAAGCTTTCCAATAAGCCTGTCCTGCTGCTCTGAGCAGCATGGTAAGGGGGTGGGGGGAGGAAAGGTTGGATAAGGGGCAGGAGCTCCCGGGGGGGCGGACAGGGGCGGTTGGATGGGGCGGAGGTTTGGTGGGGAGCGGTCAGGAGACAGGGAGCAGGGGGGAGTTGGATAGGGGTTGGAGGGCCTGGGGGTCCCGGGGGGGGCAGGGAGCAGGAGGGAGTTGGATGGGGGTGGGGTCTTGGGGCGGTAGTTAGGGACGGGGATCCCGGGAGGGGGCAGTCAGGGGACAAGGAGTGTGGGGGTCTGGATGGGTCAGGTGGGCCTGTCAGGGGCAGGGCATGTGGATAGGGGTTGGGGCAGTCAGGGGACAGGGAGCGGGTGGGTTGGATAGGGAATGGGGTCCCGGGGGGGCAGTTAGGGGTAGGGGGTCCCGGGAAGGGGCGGTCAGGGGACAAGGAGCGGGGGGGTGTTGGATGGGTCGGGGGTTCTGAGGGGGGCAGTCAGGGGGCGGGAAGTGGGATAGGCCCTCCATACCGTTTCGCAACCCCGATGTGGCCCTCGGGCCAAAAAGTTTGCCCTCCCCTGGTCTAAAGTGTAGGGTTGGTTTTTTTGTTTGTTTGTTTTTTTTAAATGTTTACCACAACTTCACATTTCCTAGCTTTTCAATTTTTTCCCCTAAAGCCTTAACTGTCAAGTTTTCCCCCTCCTCTTACATTATATATTTATTTCCAACTTACAGCCTAACAATATTTTTTGTTTTTGTGTATATTAATATAAATGAATTCAGGTCTGGGTTTCCCCAGCATAACCTAGGATGCTGGAGCCCAAGTCAACCTGGAGGGAGGGACAGTGGTGCAGGTCACCGCAGCACCTGTGTGCCGGCAACCATGTTTATATTATTTGGGTTTGTTATCCTTAGAGTTTTTAGAGGATGGTTGGAGATCTTGAGTACCAGTGTTTTTTAACTAAGAGTTTATCCCTTCCAGTTTAAACAATAAGGAATCTGCTCTTTATAGTGCCAGATAGTTAACTTTGTTTTTTGTTTCTTTAGGTTTGCTGGTCATGAGTTTCCACCTTTCATTGTGTTCAAGATTTTTCGCCATACTGGAGGCCAAGGCAGCAAGTACATAAGTGGAAAAAGAACAATAAGTCCAGCAAGTGAGGTGACTTACTTCATGTGATCGTTTTCTCTTCACTTCATCTATACCTTGGCTCTGAATTTTATTTTGTAAAATCCTATAACATCTTTATCCTCAGTTACACATATCTCCAATTCTAACAAGCAGACACTTCATTCCTTAAACAACATTACTTTTGTTAGCAAAGAAACAATGATTCTTTCAGTATAGTATATAAAAACTCTTTGTATATCTATGCCCATATTCTCTATCTGGATTAATTTATTTCTAGGAAATGTAGTCACTACAGGCACTGTTCTGTATAGCTGTCTTTTACAGTTCTTTTGTCATTCAGTTCTGCCTTTATTTAATAGACATTAAAACTATATTTTTAGGCCCCTGAAATTAGTTAAGTCAAAAGATTTGTTTTTATAAATTTGCTGAACAGGATTCTGTTAACCTTGTTCTTTTGACAGGTTATCCTTGCAGTGATGATGTACTTAAAAAAAAATCATAACTTCTGATGCATTGAACAATAAGTTGTATTCTATATAGATTTCTATACTATGCTCATCTCTGTAGTACATAATTGCCTATAAAGATAAGATGTGCGCACTTAGATTATAAGCTCTGTAGGGTATGTTCTGCATTTTTGTTCTGCATTTGAAAATTGCTTAGCATAGTGGGCTCCTGGTCCATGACAGTGCTACAGTAATACAAATAATAATAATAATACAGTGTTTTTCTTCGTCAAGCAAGTCCACACTCTAGTGTGTGTTATTCCTGTAATACAAGAAGCAAAAATTATTTTGGACCAAAACAAGAAGAATCCTGTAGCAATTGTGTGGTGCGGTTAGGGTGACCAGATCGCAAGAGTGAAATATCAGGACACATTCGGCGAGCTGTGGGGAGGAGAAAGACACAGGTGTACAGCCCCGACCGGAGCCATGAGAGGGGACACGTGGGGGTGGGCCCATGCTGCGCCACACAGCTCCCCTGCCCAGCACCCCCTGGATCCACTATGCCCAGAGCCCCCCCCACAACTCTTCCACCACAAATGCACAGTGCTGTGCACACACACCCCTGCCCAGCGCCCCCCTGCCCAGAGCCCCACCACAGCTGCCCAGCACCCCACACAGAACCCCCCACTCGCTTGTTTCCCAATACACACAGATTTCCCCTCCCTTCCTTCCTCCCTCCCAGTGCCCTTCCCCACAGCCCCACCACCACAACTATACAGTGCCCCACACAGGCCCCCACTGCCCAATGCCCTGACACACACAGATCTCCCCCACTGCCCAGCACCCCCCAACAAGCCCCCACTGCCTAGCATCCCAAAACACTCAAACCTCCCCCACTGCCCAGCACCCTCCACACACATTCCCAGACACTCACCATCATGCCCTGCCCCCTTCCCTGGCCACACTCACCAGCCCTGCTGGGGGGTCTCTGGCTCCTAGGGTGAGAGCGGCAAGGGGAGTCTCCAGACTCTCCACATGCTGCGCCCGCCACAAGCACAAGTTCTGTGGCTCCCACTGGCTGGGAAAGGTGCCAGTGGGAGCTGCCGGAGCTGTGGAGGGCGCTGTGCCCGCTTCTGGCGCCTGCAAGCCCCACCCCTGCAGCACACGGGTACCGGGAGCTGCCCCAGGAAGCGGTGAGCGGCGGTGCCGTGGCTGTGGTCCGGACGGTCCTGATATTGGGACAAAGGGCGTCCCGACGGACGTAAGGTCGGGACGCGGGACAAATCTTCTAAAATCGGGACTGTCCCGATAATATCGTGACGTCTGATCACCCAAGGTGCAGTTTGGGTTTCAGGTTGGATTTCTGAAGACACATACTAGCATTTTCTTTCTTTAAAACTGCCTATTCTTTATTGACTGTATTGTCTTGAATAAAGGAGCTTTTAAATCCCTACCAGGTACATCAAACATTTTTGACTTAGTGTATTAGAGCCTTTGATTGTAGGAGAATCATAATTTGAAGAATGCTTCAATAATCTTCACCTGTTCTCTCACCACTTTCTTCTGTTTCCTTGGAAAGTCAACAAGGCAGCTAGTAGAAGAATGCAGACAATGAGAATGGTACAGATTTGCCATGTATCTGCCAACTCTTTGGAAAGTATGTAGTGCATGACAAATCCTTGAGGAAGATTTGACAAGTCTGCTGCAGCTGGTTGAACTGTATAACAGAATGGTAAATAGAATTCCATGTTAATAAATGTGAACTAGTGCACACTGGAGGAAACAATTTAAACAGGGATTTCTGACCTTTCACATAAATACCCTTATCACTGTATTATGGGAAATTCTTATGTGGGTCTGTCTCAATCTCTCTTATTAAAGCCGTTCCACTTGGTATTAAGTACGCATTGGGTCAGAATGATAGAGTGAGGATAACTCTATAGTCCAGTGGTTAGGGCAGTCATCTGAGAGGTGGGAACCTCTTCTCATCCAGCAGAGAGGGAGCTGAATTGGGGTCTCCCACATCCCAGGTGAGTACCCTAACCACTGGCTATAACTCATGATTATAAGGGAGGCTGCTGCCTCCTCTCTCTCCCCTCCCAAGAGTTTTGTGTGGAATTAGGCATGCTCTGAACACACCTACTAGATCAGACCCTACAAGCAAAAGGTAGGAGAATGTCTGTTTTCATCTGGTTTGAGGCTCATGCTGGGGCTTAGAGATAGCTACTGGACATCTGCCTGAGACAGCAGTGCACATGCCCAGAGGCAGAAACATAGGTATATGGGAACTCTTGCAGTGAAAATTTAGGTGCCGAGTGAGTTTAGGCACCTATGTGGTTAGGCGGCAGTAGAGCAGAGGTTTTGTGGATCTGGGACTTGGGTACTTAAGTCCCTTTGTAGATCTGGGATTGTCTACTTTGTGAACATCAACTGCCAGAATCTTGGATCACCATTGGCCTCAGAGCAGGCTGCTCACCTAGCTGTCCAGTTAGAAGAAACACACTGCCATGGTCGATACCATAATAGAGGAAAGGGTTTAAGGACACAAAATGACCACACTGGTGTTTCAAAAATGATGGAGTAAAGAAGAGTCCCATAAACTGCCTAAATTGGTCTCTAGGCACCACCCTAAAAATCCAAATAGTGAAATACTGCAGAAATTAACATTCAGATACAGTAGTATATTTTACAGAAGTTCTGTCATTCCATCAGTGCTACTTGATATAGTTTACTGCATCGTGACATTACACCTCATTTGATGTGTTATGTCTTAACATAATATTTATAGCACAGCATAAGTCAGAAATGCAAGTGGTCAGTATCTACTGATCTTCCAGCCTATTCAGTTTAGCTTATATTTAACAGGAGTGAGAACATCTTTATATTTTAAGCAAAGAGGCCCATGTTTTAGGTTTATTCCACCCAAGTAAAGAAACAGTTGCTTTGTCATTATACTGTGATTGACTAATTCAGTAACTCATGAATGAATATAATTTCCTTTTTGTGAAATGAAGGAGGGTGGCAGCTTTGCAAGAAAGATTTTTTCTGGTGTTTGCATGTAGCTTTCATTTGTAATTTTTAAAAAATTATTCTTAATTCCATCACCTTTGGTGCCTGCTGTGGAGGCAGTTCCTCAGCACTCTTAAAACAGAAAAACTGGGTATAGCCAATACAATTATTTTTATATATAATAACTTTACCTTTCTTATAACATCTTGAATACCAAGAGATCCTAGTAATTATAGATATACACCATTGAAATACAGACATTTTTGTGAGAGAGGGATATTAAAGTTCTAGTGTTTATGCCAAACTACTACTATGTTAAAGCTGTTTGAAAAAGTTTGCAACATTTAGAAGAATCCATTTTTTTATATTGGCGAAGTGGGGTTTTTTTTATATTCAAAGGGGCAGATCCTTAGCTGATCTGTCATAGCTCCATTGACTTCAATAGCACTGTGACAAGTTATACAAGTTGAGGATGTGGAGCAAAACCTTCTGAATCAGTGCTAAACAGAGTCTCAAACTTAAAAAAACACCACCCTTAGGCAAAAATAAGACTTGACAAATTTCAGCCACATAGATGAAGGTTTTAAAAAGCTATAAAGTTACTTTGTGCATCTGGGGGAAGCTGCTATGTCACTAAGCATTATTTTCAAAGTTGTAACTGAATTGTTTCACCATTATGCTGACCACTATTTTCTCATTGTTTATTTGTATTCCTCTGTCTGTCTGTATCCATTTGTTGTCTCTTGTCTTATACTTAAATTGTAAGCTGGCTGGGGCAGGGACTATCTTTTCTATTTGTACAGCACCTAGCACAATGGCATTCTTGCTCCATGACTAGAGCTTCTAGGTGCTACAATTGTACAAATCATAGTATTAATAATGCAGAGTTAGTGGACAATCCATCTCCAATCTCTGTGAGTTTTCTGTTTACTAATTAGCATGCCTTGTTTATTTTAATTTTTTGTTGAGCACTGGGATTTCGGGAACATTAAGACTTTTCCCTGAGTTGAAATATGAGTACTCTAGGAATTTTGTGTGTGTGTTTTTGTTTTTTTAGCTACAGAGTATTTCCTGTTTTTTATAGGCAGCAGTTGATGCTTGCAAGTTGATGGGACATCGGAAATATTATGATCAAATGATACAGGATGAACTTCAATACCAAAACCACAAAATAATAGATGAAATAGACGTTGCTACAGTGAAAGATTACATGCAAGTAAGAAATGTTTTCAAATATTTTCTTACAGGTTTTGGTAATGAAAAAAATACTTCTTTTTGGGAAAAAAGATTATGACATGATCTAAAATGTAGATAGTGATTATGACTGCAAGACTAAAATTTAAAGACCTAATTCTCAACAGCTTACACCTTGTGCAGCTATTTATATCAGCTCAAAATGAGTGTAAAGGGTACATCAAGCACTTCTGTGTGAGTGCAGAAATCTGTTTTGGTAGCGTTTTACATCCACCTTGAACAGATGTAAATGACTCTACAAATGACAAGGCACTGGAAAATGAAGCCCTATGATTGTGAAGCACCAGAGAAGTTATTGAAGTTGTATGGATTAGGACCTATAATGTATACTGTCAGGGTTACACAAGGATGGTAGAAATCTTTAAAAGATCACTCTGATAACTGTGATACTCTTTAAATGGAATAAGTGAGAAGAGAATCAGTACCATTCTGTTTTTTTTAGACCAGTGTTAGTATATTGATTTTGATGAAATTACGGCTGATTTATAGTACTATAAGTGAGAGAAGAATCATCACCAAGAAGTGCTGATGCTTGAGTAGTGCAATGAAACCTTTTCTGGTTAGTTCCTATTTTTAAAAAATTTAGGGCCAAATCCTAGATGACTGGCTATGCCACCCAGATCTAGGAAGGATGGTGGCATGTAAACATTGCTATGAACAATACTCTAATTTCAAATAATTATTTGTTACAATTGAGCAGCGAAGGAACTCAGACTATTAATGTACATATGCATATTTTTGTGATCAATTTAAATGTACTGATTATATTATAATTTTATGTATATTTATGTAATGGAGGTAGATATAGATATCCAGAGAACAGATGTCATTGTATTATAGGAATTTTAAGGCAGAATAGGTCATTACAGGGGTTCCAGCCATTTGATTTACTCTGAATAAGGTTTTCTTTAATGTGCAAGTTCATCATTAAAATAATTAATGAGGATGAGAAAATAAGAATAGCAGAGACTTGGGACCCCAATAAAATGAATTAGGTTTTCATGCAAGCATTTATTTTATAAATTACTATTATTATTTTGTGGCCTTATAGTACATCAGTAACCTGGATGAGACCCCAGCATACTTTGGTGGCAGGGATAACTGCTGGAGAAAATTGTCTCTGGAAAACTTTCCCAGGACAATGATAATGTATGACATAATGGATTATGCACAGTCCGGGACACTGTCAAACCGACTTAAGGAGAAACTGACATTTCTGCTCCTGAGGCCACAGAATGAAGAGATACGGCATGATCAACTCATGACTGTTTCTCGAGTCAGGTAAAAAAATACCCAACAACTTATCCACAATAACAAGCTTAATTTTTATTTTGAATTTCTATACTTTGTACTTTATTTTAAGGATCTCAAAATACATATTAATTAATGACAGGTTTCAGAGTAGCAGCCGTGTTAGTCTGTATCCGCAAAAAGAACAGGAGTACTTGTGGCACCTTAGAGGCTGACAAATTTATTAGCGCATAAGCTTCCGTGGGCTACAGCCCACTTCATCATATGCATAGAATGGAACATATACTAAGAAGAAATATATATACATACAGATAAGTTGGAAGTTGCCATACAAACTGTGAGAGGCTAATTAGTTAAGATGAGCTATTAGCAGGAGAAAAAAACTTTTGTAGTGATAATCCAGATGGCCCATTTAGACAGTTGACAAGAAGGTGTGAGGATACTTAACTTCAGGGAAATAGATTCAATATGTGTAATGACCCAACCATTCCCAGTCTCTATTCAAACCCAAGTTAATGGTATCCAGTTTTCAAATTAATTCCAATTCAGCAGTCTCTCGTTGTAGTCTGTTTTTGAAGTTTTTTTGTTGAAGAATTGCCACTTTTAGGTCTGTAATCGAGTGACCAAAGAGATTGAAGTGTTCTCTGACTGGTTTTTGAATGTAATAATTCTTGACGTCTGATTTGTGTCCATTTATTCTTTTGCGTAGAGACTGTCCGGTTTGGCCAATGTACATGGCAGAGGGGCATTGCTGGCACATGATGGCATATATCACATTGGTAGATGTGCAGGTGAATGAGCCCCTGATGGTGTGGCTAATGTGATTAGGTCCTATGATGGTGTCACTTGAATAAATATGTGGACAGAGTTGGCATCGGGCTTTGTTGCAAGGATAGGTTCCTGGGTTAGTGTTTTTGTTGTGTGGTGTGTGGTTGCTGGAGAGTATTTGCTTAATGTTTACAAAACACCAATGACCAGTGGTAAAATTATTCCCATTTTACAGATGGGTAAACTGGCACAGAGGAGTTTAGTGACTTGCCAAAGTTCATACGTTAAGTCAGTACGGAGTCAAGGATAGAACCCAGGAGATACTCCTAGTGCTTTTTATTATCTACTAAATAATATTGTTTTAGAGATTGTCCAATAAGTCAACATTTTAATCTTTAGTAGAAAAAGATCTGCATGATTATTTACTGGCAATATAACAACAAATATGTGCCACAAATCTCAACATATCGTGGAGAAAATTGGATTTTCTTTTATATTCCTATTTAAACTGCTGTTACCATTTTGTAACTTCTACCATTAAACATCAATGGGTTTCTCACTAACACATACTGGGAAATAATCAGTGTCAATACGCAGGGGCTGCCATGTCTTAATATACTCTTTTAAATCACAAATCTACATGATTTTAAAAGAGGCCTTATCCCAAATCTTTTCTCTAAGTATGTTCACTGAAATGGAAAACACAACACTGAGTCATGTCATTCTTGCGTTGATTGTCAGCACATCTTTTTTTAAACTTCCTTTTCTGGTCTTTTTAAAGTTAACTGATGTTTTGAGCTTTTTTCATTTTAATTAAAGGAATACTGTCAAAATTGGCAGGCCTCTGCCTGTCCCCTAGAAAAGTTATGTTGTCAGCTATATTACTGTATTGACAGCCATAAAGTATGAAGTCATCTGTTCAACCAGTAGTTCACAGCATAGGTGTAGGCAGTGATCATGCAAACTTCCCTGTGATTCCCCACCAATATACCTCAAGCATTTCAAAGGGACCGTGTCTACTCGGTGAAATGGTAGTTGTATTTCTATTCCCATTCAGTTATCATTTCTATTATTTATGTTGGGGCAGCACCCAGTATGCTTAGCTGCTTCCCTCAACACAGATGATGACAGTCTCTGCACTGCAGAGTTTATAATCTAAAATTATAAAGGCAGATGAAGGGTGAAAGAAATGTATACGTCATGCAAACAAAGTAATCCACCTGATGACAGACACACATCTAACTAGTCACGCTTTTATTTTGACACTTTTTGTCTAGTTAAATGCATTGCATTCTTGGCATCCCACCTCCTTATCTTTCCTCCACAGCAATTCCCAGCTTTAATTCCAGAGTTCTTATGCCACTCCCTCCCTGCATTCAAACGCTTTCCTTTGCATAATTGAATAGCTCATTTACAAGGTACATAGATTGTTGACACTACTAGCAAGAGTGTCAATTAGTGTCACAACTGGTAATTTTCTAATGTGGTCATCTGTGCATTAATAATTAGAATGAGATCACATTGCTCACTGAACAGCTTTCTGATCATGGCAACTGGCAACCATGCAGTCCAACTCCTTGTGAAGGTCAAGGAAGTCTTAGGGTACATCTATGGTACGAAATTATTTCGAAATATTCAAATTTTCGGAAGCGATTTTATACATTCGGTCTTCTGTGTCCCCACTAAAGCGCGTGAATTCGGCGGAGTGCGTCCACAGTACTGAAGCTAGCATCAAATGTCAGAGCAGTGCACTGTGGGTAGCTATCCCACAGTTCCCGCAGTCCCCACTGCCCACTGGAATTCTGGGTTAAGCTCCCAGTGCATGATGGGGCAAAAACATTCTCGTGGGTGTTTCTGGGTGTGTGTCATCAGCCGTTCCTCCCTTTGTGAAAGCTACTGCAGACAATTGTTTTGCGTCTTTTTGGCGTGCATACGCCATACTGCTTTCAGCAGACGGTGCACTGCTGCTCTTCTCCTACTATGAATTCACCTCGCATTTCCTCTCGTCTTCCTATGTAATGTCTAGTATCTACTCTTTCTCATCAAATGCTTCCGCTGCCACTCTGCTCTCCTACGTTTCATGCCCTTTTGCCAGGATTACCCATAGAGGCGCCAAAGCCATGGAGCCCACTCAGATCTCCACTGCAGTTTTGACCATTGTAAATACCTCGCGCATTATCCAGCAGTACGTGCAGTACTTGCAAAACCGGGCGAGGAAGCGACAACAGCGTGATTACTATACTGATGAGGACATGGACACAGATGTTCCTAGAAGCACGACATGTGGTGATTGGGAGATCATGGTGCTGTTGGACCAGGTTCATGCTGTGGAACGCCGATTCTGGGCCCGGGAAACAAGCACAGACTGGTGGGACCGCATAGTGTTTCAGGTATGGGATGATTCCCAGTGGCTGAGAAACTTTCATATGCATAGGAACTTTCATGTAACTTTGTGACTTCCTGTCCTCTGCCCTGAAGTGCAAAAACACCAAATGAGAGCAGCCCTTACAGTTGAGAAGCGAGTGGCCATAGCCCTGTGGAAGCTTGCAACAACCGACAGCTACCGGTCAGTCGGAAATCAGTTTGGAGTGGGCAAATCTACTGTGGGGGCTGCTGTGATGCAAGTAGCCAACGCAGTCATTGACCAGCTGCTATCAAGGGTAGTGACTTTGGGAAACGTGCAGACCATTGTGGATGGCTTTAATGCGCTGGGGTTTCCTAACTGCGGCAAGGTGATAGACGGAACGCATATCCCTATCTTGGCCACAGAACACCGGGGCGGCCAGTACGTAAACCGCAAGGGGTACTTTTCCATGGTGCTGCAAGCACTGGTGGATCACAGGGGACGTTTCACCAACATCAGCGTGAAAGGTGCATGACGCTCGCATCTTTAGGAACTCTGTTCTGTTTGACCAGCTGCAGGGAGGGACTTACTTCCCAGACCAGAAAATTACTGTTGGGGATGTTGAAATGCCTATAGTTATCCTTGGGGACCCAGCCTACCCCTTAATGCCATGGCTCATGAAGCCATACACAGGCACCCTGGACAGTAGTAAGGAGCAGTTCAACTATAGGCTGAGCAAGTGCAGAATGGTCATGGAATGTGCGTTCGGATGTTTGAAAGCGCGCTGGTGCAGTTTACTGACTCGGTTAGATCTGAGCACAACCAGTATTCCAATTTAGTTGAGCATAAGCTTTTGTGAGCTACAGCTCACTTCAAAGCTTATGCTCAATAAATTTGTTAGTCTCTAAGGTGCCACAAGTACTCCTTTTCTTTTTGTGGATACAGACTAACATGGCTGCTACTCTGAAACCTGTCAATATTCCAATTGTAATTGCTGCTTGTTGTGTGCTCCACAATATCTGTGAGAGTAAGGGGGAGACGTTTTTTGTGGGGTGGGAGGTTGAGGCAACTCACCTGGCGGCCAGTTTTGTACAGCCAGACAACAGGGCGATTAGAAGAGCGCAGCAGGGCACGCTGCACATCAGAGAATCTTTCAAAGCCAGTTTCATGACTGGCCAAGGTACGGTGTGACAGTTGTGTTTGTTTCTCTTAAAGTTACCCACCCCCTATATATGAGAAAGGAAATAAAGTCACAATTGTTTAAAAATCATTCTTTATTATTTGTTGCACAAAACATTGAGAGAAATCAGAAGCTAGAAGGGGGAGGGGTGTATTGGGTTAGGGGGGTGGAGGAGGAGGGAAGGACAAGTCCAGAAACCAAATCAAAATTTCAGATATGCCAGCTTTCTGCTGTTTCTGCAATCCTCTGTGGTTCACTGTGTGGGTCCCCATAGCCTCCCCCCCCACCCCCAGTGTTCTTGGGCATCTGGGTGAGGACGCTATGGAACTTGGGGAGGAGGGAGGATGGTGATACAGGGGCTGCAGCGGCAGTCTGTGGTCTTGCTGCCTTTCCCGCATTAGATCCACCATACAGCGGAGCATGTCAGTTTGCTCCCCCATGAGCTTGACCATAGCATCCTGCCTGCTCTCATCGTGCACGTCCCTCCTCTCTTCGTATTCATGTAACACTTTATGTGACTCCACAATTGTTTGCCTCCATGCATTCAGCTGGGCCCTATCAGTGCGGGAGGACTGCATGAGCTCAGCCAACATGTCGTCCCGAGCTCATTTTTTCCACCTTCTAATCTGGACCAGCCTCTGGGATGGAGTAGATAGGGGCCACGTTGAAACATTT
Organism: Lepidochelys olivacea; assembly: GCF_965140295.1. NCBI lineage: Eukaryota > Metazoa > Chordata > Testudines > Cheloniidae > Lepidochelys > Lepidochelys olivacea. The sequence goes on from NC_140411.1 coordinate 144,969,302, forward strand.
GCACCTGCTGTGGGAGGAGAAAAAGGGAGGGTAGTATTTTAAAAGATACATTTTGGAGAACAAAGGGGACACTCTTTCTCAGTGAAACAGGCAATTCATAGTACACAGCACGTTGTCTTTCTGTACAAGGTCGCATTTTGCCTCTTATACTGAAGTGCCTGCCACTTTGGTGTGAGTAAGCCATCACATGCGGCCGGGCAACAGAATTCAGCTTGCAAGCAGCCATGGTAAGCCCTAGGGGCATGCGGGGTTCTGCTTCTTCCACATTCATTTCAATGCTTTCAAACGGCCGGCCCCCTTTCCCATAGCAAGCAATGCCTGGTGGGTTTGCCATATAAAAGGAGGGCCTGTGGGCTCTCTGGGATGATCACTTCACACAACACCCTCCCCTCCCACCACCACCCACTGTGTGGCTCCGATGAGGCTCTGAACAGGGACGAGTCCTTTAAACTAAACGTGAACAGCCCAGAGCGGCTGGGTTTCCCCCTACACCCCACCTTGTGGCTCTAATCAAGCTCTCACTCACCAGAAGTGCCTTCTCCAGGGTCATGGTCTGGGAGCATGCCTTGGGAGTGGGGGGAGGCTATTGGCTCCAGCGTTAAGAATAGTTCCTGGCTAGGGGGGAAAACGGATTCCCCACTTGCCGCCTGTGCACTATCCTCCTCTTCGTCCTCCAAAAACTCATCCTTCTCGCTCCGTGCTACTCCCCCCTTGCAGGTGTCCACAGACAGTTGTGGAGTAGTGGTGGCATCACCCCCCATAATTGCATGCAGCATGTATGGGGCTGTGACCCAGAGCACCCGTTCGCCTCCCTGGCTTTTTGGTATGCTTGCCTGAGCTCCTTGATTTTTGTATGACACTGCTCTGTGTCCCTGGAGTAGCCTCTTTCCGTCATGGCCCTGGAGACTTTATCATATGTATTTGTCTTTCTTTTTTTGGAACTGTGCATCCGATGAAGTGAGCTGTAGCTCACGAAAGCTCATGCTCAAATAAATTGGTTAGTCTCTAAGGTGCCACAAGTACTCCTTTTCTTTTTGCAAAGACAGACTAACACGGCTGTTACTCTGAAACCTGTCATAAAGGGAAGGGTAAACCCCTCTGAAATCCCTCCTGGCCAGGGGAAAGCTCCTCTCACCTGTAAAGGGTTAAGAAGCTAAAGGTAACCTCGCTGGCACCTGACCAAAATGACCAATGAGGAGACAAGATACTTTCAAAAGCTGGGAGGAGGGAGAGAAACAAAGGGTCTGTGTGTCTGTCTGTATTCTGTCTTTGCCGGGGATAGACCAGGAATGGAGTCTTAGAACTTTTAGTAAGTAATCTAGCTAGGTACGTGTTAGATTATGATTTCTTTAAATGGCTGAGAAAAGAACTGTGCTGAATAGAATAACTATTTCTGTCTGTGTATCTTTTTTGTAACTTAAGGTTTTGCCTAGAGGGGTTCTCTATGTTTTGAATCTAATTACCCTGTAAGGTATCTACCATCCTGATTTTACAGGGGGGATTTCTTTATTTCTATTTACTTCTATTTTTATTAAAAAAGTCTTCTTGTAAGAAAACTGAATGCTTTTTCATTGTTCTCAGATCCAAGGGTTTGGGTCTGTGGTCACCTATGCAAATTGGTGAGGCTTTTTTATCCAACATTTCCCAGGAAAGGAGGGGTGCAAGGTTTTAGGAAGTATTTTGGGGGGAAAGACGCATCCAAACAGCTCTTCTGCAGTAACCAGTGTTAGTTTGGTGGTGGTAGCGGCCAATCCAAGGACAAAGGTGGAATATTTTGTACCTTGGTGAAGTTTTGACCTAAGCTGGTAAAGATAAGCTTAGGAGGTTTTTCATGCAGGTCCCCACATCTGTACCCTAGCGTTCAGAGTGGGGAAGGAACCTTGACAGGAACGTAGTTCTGCCATAACAGATTCATCTCCCCAACATGCGATGAGATCCAGTACCTCCCGTTTGGACCATGCTGGGAGCTTGTCTGCGAATCTGGGACTGTGTGGTCTCTTGTGATGGTGGACTGTGCTGATGGTGACCAAACAGGAAATTCAAAAGTTCCCGGGGCTTTTACTGCCTACCTGGCTAGTGCATCAGAGTTCAGATTGCTGTCCAGAGCAGTCACAAGGGAGCATTCTGGGGTAGCTCCCGGAGGCCAATAACGTCGAATTGCATCCACAGTACCTGTAACCCGGAACTGCGATCTCGATTTTAGCGCTACTCCACTTGCCAAGGTGGAGTACAGAAATCGGATTAAAGAGCCCTTTAAATTGAAAAAACTGGTTTCGTCGTGTGGACGGAATCAGATTTATTTCGAAGTAACTCAGCTAATTCCGAAATAACTGCATACTGTAGACCAGGCCTTAGACTATGTCTATATGGCCCCACAGTTTGGAGCATGGGGCTGTGAATTGCAACATCCACTCGCGCAGTGGTTCTAAAACTTTTTTTTTTTTCCACAGACCACCTGAAAATTGTGAGGGTCTCAGCAGACCACTTAATGGTCTTTCCAAATGTTGTTTATACCATTAGCTAACTATTGTAAAGTGCTTTGGATAAAAGTGCTATATATAAAAAACTTTAATAATTTAATTAATGTTTTTTTGTTCTACAAATAAAAGCACACAACTCATTTTAATATCAGTAGTCTTACCTTTCTAATGTGATGGCTGTGCCTTCTCTCCCCTGCTGCGGCAGCTCCCAAGCTGGGGCTGGGAAGGAGGGGGGCCTCTCCCTCTCTCCTCCACCACGGCAACCCCCGAGCTGGGGCTGGGAAGGAAAGGGGTCTCTCCCTCTCTCCCCGGCCACAGCAGCCATGGAGCTGAGGCTGGGAAGGAGGGCCATCTCTTCCTGACATCCGCAACCCTGGAGATGGGGAAAGTCGCTTCTTTCTCTGGCCGCCGCAGCCCTGCATGTCCCAAGTTCGCCTCACCCCTTCTTCTCACCCCACTGCCCCCTCCCACCTACCCCTATTCCCCCCAAGGCCACCACCTCACCTTACTTGTGCATCTTCTCCAGGATCCAGGCACCTAATTAGTGAAGCTATGCCTGCGCGGCTCCGCTAATTAGGTGGGTGGCCCTTCGTTCTTTTGTGTGCGGCTACCCAGGCACATACCTTAGAGGGAACTATCCGCGGACCACCTGAATGGAGCTCGCAGACCACTGGTAGGCCGTGGACCACAGTTTGAGAACCTCTCTGCACTAGCGGGTTGTGCTGTAACTCCCCCATGTGGCTGCTGGTGGCACAAACTAAAAGCTATCTAGTTCATGTTAACATATTCCTCTAAGGACTAAGTTAATGTGAACTACTTAGGCATTAACACTTGTATGTATATCAGGGGAGTTACAGCACAGAATGCTATTGCGATCCACACCCCCTTAGTCTGAACTGCAGAGCTGTGTAGACAAGCCCTTAGAGTTTAGTGGAGTTGGATCAAGCTGCTTCTTTGGATTTGAATTTACAGCATAGCTAAGAGGCTCTGCATCCCATTAGCAGCCTCTCAAGTCATCCAGTGTATTATGGTTATCTTTTCAATTTCATAAAAATATAATTTAAAAAATCATTTTCAAACTCATACCTATTCCTCAATAGTTTGTTTCCTAGGAACAGGAAAATTGAATATTACTTTTAAACAAATCATAAACATAAATATGTTGATTGTGTTAGGCACTCACTGATATAACAATCTACACTGGAAATGCATACACACACTGAAATATATGATGGTGCCTGCAGGTCTATCCATTTCTGCTCTGTCGTTCAGGAATGCAATCCTTTCTTTACTATTAAGTGCTACCTTTTTTATGACCATGTAACTTTAGACTGAATTACCATGTTCACGTTACTTTTGAGTTTGACTTTCATATCTTTTTTTCAGAAAATTTTGCTAGTGCATATATGTACTCTGATCTCTCAAGGATTTGAATATGTTGGCTATTACATGCTAAAAGTGTGTTGAGTGCCCTACAGACAACTAGTCTCCACTGTAAAGCACTTACATTCTAAAACCCAGATTATAAAAATTCTGTACTTATTCTCATGCTTAACTTTAAGCATGGGAAGAGTTACATGGAAGTCAATGGAACTACTCCCATGCTTAAAGTTAAGCTTGTGTTTTAAGTGTTTGCAAGTTTGGGACCTAAATAAATACATCTAGAGAATGGATGGGGAATGTCACAGCAATGATTGTTTCCATGTGTCTTACTGGTTCCATGATACTTTGTTGTTGTTATCATCAGTTACATTTCCTTGAGCCGTGGGCTAGGGTTTATAGGCCTTGTTAACTAAGTTTGTTTTAAGGGGGTCACCTTGAAGGAGGAGAGGGTTGAGACATGACTGAATAGGCTAGGAAAGGAGTTTTAGTCATCAGGGGCACATGGAAGAAGGTACAGAGATAAGCAGGAAAAGGAAACAAAGGGTTGTTAATCATGTGACTTGGGCAGAAATACATGAGTGAGATAAAGGAAATGAGCAGACAGGTAGGCAATAGGGTTGCCAATTTTCTGATTGCAGAAAACTGAACATCCTTCCTCTGCCCCCTTTCCCAAAGCCCCACCCCTACCCCACCCCTTTTCCAAGGCGCCACCCCCCCACTCCCTCCATCTCCCCTCTCCCCCCCTCACTCACAGTGGATTGGGTTACGGGAGGGGGTGAGCACTCTGGCTGGGGGTGCGGGCTCTGGGGTGGGGCCAGGGATGAGGAGTTTGGGGTGCAGGAGAGGGCTCTGGGCTGGGGACAGGGGGTTGGAGTGTGGGGTGTGAGGGCTCTGGGGTGGGGCTGGGGCTGAGGGCTTGGGGTGCAGGAGGAAGCTCCAGGCTGGGGCTGAGGGGTTCAGAGTGTATGGGAGGGGGTGTGGGCTCCAGGAATGAGTTTGGGTGCGGGAGGGGGCTCAGGCAAGGGGTTGGGGTGCAGGAGCGGGTTCAGGATATGGGCTCCGAGTGGCGCTTACCTCAGGCGGCTCCTGGAAGTGGCTCTGCGCACTGCCTCCATCTGCAGGCACCGCCCCCACAGCGTCCATTGGCCATGGTTCCCGGCTAATGGGAGCTGTGGAGCTGGCGCTGCAGGCAGGGGCAGCGTGCGGAGCCTCCTTGGCCGCCACTGTGCCTAGGGACATGCGGGCCGCTTCCAGGAGCCTTGTGGAGCCAGGGCAGGCAGGGAGCCTGCCTTATTTCCGCTGCACCGCTGACCAGACTTTTAGCAGCCCGGTCAGCAGTGCTGACCAGAGCCAACAGGATCCCTTTTCAACTGGGCATTCTGGTCGAAAACCAGACTCCCAGCAGCCCTCATAGGCAAAAGCTACATTATGGAGAAAAAGTACTGCTATACTTCCATTTGTATCACAAAACTGATTTTTTAAAAAAGTTTCTCCTCTAATTTTAACAAAACTGCATTAATATGGACTGTATACATTTGTGTGCTTATTGGGTTTTTTAAGGAAAGTTTGGTGGTAGACCAAGTCTTGGAGAGATAGGAGAGCTTGAAAAACTAGAGGTATTTATCTTTTTGAAAAATGGTTTTGTTTTTGTACCTTAACTCCAAGAAAGGTAAGCTAGTTCTAGAAACTCAAGTTTGAAGTATTTGGGTATGTCTACACTGCAGAGAAAAACCCATGGCACTGAATCTCAGAGCCTGGGTCAGTTGACTCAGGCATGCAGGGCTAAAAATAGTTGTGTAGACATTTCTGCTCAAGCTAGAACCTGAGCTCTGAGACCCTCTCCAGGTTTCAGAGCTTGGGCTCTAGCCCAAGTGGGATTGACTACACAGCTATTTTTAGCTCTGCAGCCTGAGCCCTGCAAGCCCAAGTCAATTGACCTGGCCTCTGACACTCAGCACTGTGGGCTTTTCTTTGCAGTGTAGACATACCCTTTGGCTTCAGTGAGCTCTGAGGCTTCTGACTGTTTTTTAGGAAAGACTATTTAGTTAGGCACAGTCTACAAAATTGTAACCTCTGTGAGGTCTAGAACATAGCCACAAGACAGGAACCTTAGAGGCCGGGAGAGGGGATAGTGAGGAGGAAGGTATGTGTTTCAGAAACAACATAATTGCCAGATTGCCTGATGCACCCATTATACCATCTTTGAAGTCTGACGTGTGCACTCCAATCTCATGGAAGCTGTGTCTGGGGACGCTAATACCTCTGGGCTCTGCTATGCAGAAGGATTATGGGATGTACTAAGAGAAGTGGGGCTCCTGATATAAAGAAAAGATTCTGAGGATTTAGAACTAAAATAGAATTTTCTATTTTTTAAACATATTCTAACCATTTTTTCCTGAAATAATGGATATGGTTTCATAACTTGCATTCATCTAGGAGGTTTTGGTTTTTTTAATCTTTCATTGGTTTAAGCATTCAGTGGAGCACAAGATATGACATAACTTTAAAGATGTTTCATATTTAGGTTCTTTACATAATTCTCACATTTTCTAGGTCTCCTACACCTTGTCCTCCAACAGCCACCTCTTCATCTAGGTCTTATCAGCTCTCTTCACTGCCTAGACCTTCAGTACGTCGTTCTCGCCAAGCTCGACAGAAAGTAGCAAAAATGAAAAGAGTTCATGCACTTGAAAAAGAGAGAGAGGTAAATCAATCATTAGTGATACAAAATAGAAAATGCACAGAATGTTTTTTTCAGGAGACTACTCTACCAAGTCTGTACAGGAAATACTCACTGGCCTGCAATTATAGGCAGGTACCCAGGCAGCATGGGGGAGGAAGCCCTCTAATTCAAATACAGCCTGGACAAAAACCAGACCTAAGGCGTTGCAGGGACTAAAGGCTGGGAGCTGCAGAGAGGTGGAGCAGGCGGAAGAAAATCTGATAAGGAGCAGGAGGTGGGACTGATAGGGCAAAGAGACTGGGAAATAATGGGGTGAGAGAAAGTAGAGAGATGTGACAAGCAGCCAGGATGCAGGGGGAGATCTGGGCCTGGCTGGATACAGATACTGAACCAAAGAGCTGAGGGAGGTTAGACGAGAAGGGCAGGAAGGGAGACTGGAACTGGGAGCCAGTAGAGAGACAATGTGGGCAGGCAACTGGAGGCTGGGGAGAGGGAAAGAGACAAGTCATGGAGGGGGTAGGAACTGGGACTGGCTGTGCAGGGAGCTGCTGGCAAGAAGTCTGGAGGGGCGAGACTAGGACTAGGAGCAGAAGTCTGAGGCTGGGAAGATTAGGTTAAGAGACTAGGACTGGGATGAGGAGCTATGGTGGTATAGAGAAAGAACTGAGAGTGACTGGTTGGAGGGGATGGGGCAGAATGGGTCAAGATTGTGGGGGGAATGGGCAGAAGAGTCTGTACCCGTAGAGCACACTTCCCTTCTGAATCTGGAATGGACCCCAAGATTCCTGAGTCTCAGCATTCCTCTGCTGTCAGCAAATATCTGTTAAATTCAGTGACAAAATGTCCAATTCCCTTCTAGTCTCAGCACCCTCTAGTGCTGGTCCTAATAGAGGATAAAAAACCTACTATTGCTATCGGTTACTCAGCTCAAATGGCAGAGGTCTTTGCTATGGATCTAAGGTTTCAACACTACACCTGTCAATATAATGCCACCTAATGGAATTGCTGTTTTTTCTGTTTGCTTTTTTAGACATCTAGGAAATTATACTCAAAAGAGCGATCCTGAAATATTATTAGGGTTGCAAAGTCCAGCACACAAAAGTTAGGAAATGTCAGAATTAAGGTTGCCTATGAAACCTTAATACACCCCTTTGTGTATATGCAGTATTATATAGTGTTTAGTTACATGATCACACATTTATTCCACAGGACCCTAGCCTCATTCCGTACATATGATGGATAGACGTATCCTTCAACTCAGTGGTTAGAGTGCTCACCTGCAGTGTGGATGATGTGGGTTCATATCTCTGCTCCACATAAAGCAGAAGAGAGATTGGAGCCTGGGTCTCCTAATCCTGTGTGAATGCTCCAATCACAAGGCTACAGCTTAGAACATTTTGTAAATCTAGCCCTTCATTTCCTTTTGCTCTTAATAAAAAAGTTAAAAATACCCGAAATGTTTCACTTTGAAGCAAACAAAAAAACCCCAACATTTCATTCAACCCACATTTTTTCCCAACTTGTTTGATTCACCAATTTTTTTTTAAATTTCAGTTCAACCCAAATCAATAATTTTTTTCAAACTGCAACCAACCAAAGAAAAAATCAGTTACTCATTCAGCTCTAGTCACAAGTCTTTCTAGCTCTTCATCATCCTTGCTTATAGCCTTCCCTCCTGACTCACAGTCCCTTCCAGTCCTAGCTTGGGCTTCTCACCCAGTAGGCATCTGCTGCCTAAGAGCTTGGGAGAGTTGTCAGCTAACTCCCCAAACACTCTCCCTCTCTCTCGACTGAGTTTCGACTGAGACATACTAATAGTATATTTATTTCTTAAAACTGTTGAATACACTTAAATATTTATTTCAACAAAACCTTTTAAACTTATCTGTCCTAACATTCATACTGTGAATTAGTAACTGCAACACAATCGTGTCACAGAATTCGCTCCTCTAGATTTGAAAAGTGCATGTCTTGGCTTTGCTTTGGCATTCATGTAACAGTGAGAAATAGCAAATCTCTAATGTTGAGTTCTGTTTGGTGTATCTGAATTTACTACAAAGCTATATAATGTGATCTGCAGTAGACAGTTCTTCCTGTTTTGATATAATAGTGTGTATAATGTTGTTCAGGAACAGAAATTGGATGTTACAAATAGAAGCCACTTAACTGAACGTCAAGAAACTATGACTGTATCAGCTGAAGACCTTGAGGATCACTCTGTCTTTTCTGATGAAGAGTGGGAGCAAGAGGCAGCTAAATTGTATGCCTGGTCTCAGGCATTATCTCTTGAAGACATTGGAGAATCTTCGCTCACACCTAATTTCTGAATTTTAATAATGGTTATTTCACATTAGCAGTAGTGGTAAACAGAAAACATTTTCAAATCTTTCCTACCCTGCCGTCAATATGTTGCAAATTTTGATCATAGAGAACATGGGATTACATACATATAATTGCTTTCAGCTTGGCTGTAACAGATTTAGAATTTGAGCTACGTACAGGTTATCTGTGAACACTGTATATTTTGTGTACAATGTATGATTACAGTAATTGTTTTGCTGTGCCATTGTTTATTTCATTTTCATTATGGAATGGTACTAAGTGGTGAAGATTGCATTCCACAATAAGCTCAATTTCCAGCCTCTGCTCCCTACTTCCCCAAATGAAACCAGTCTGCCTGAAAATTCACTTGCAGCATTTCATTCCAGGGTAGAATTTTTATGGGAAGGTTGAAATGAAATCCTAAAAGCAATGTTAAAGTTATAGGGCCAGATACAGGGCCATATTAAGGTTCTTTTGTACAGCTCTGGGAGCAAAGCAACTTTTAAGCTATCTTAATCAATTATATAGAGATTCTACCAGCAAAGGACAATCCCCAAATGATGTGGAGCCAGCAAGCCAGCTTTGTCACAGCTTGCTGGTACTCTCGTAACGGACATGTCCATGCCCTTTTTCTTGATGAAGAAAGTGAGAAAATGTAAAGAACTAATACTACTTGACCCAAAAACTTTATTCCATTTGAAACCTGGACACTTTTTAATTAAACAAAAACTATATAAAATCAATACGCTATTTCCATTGCAGAACAAGATTATGGGCACAACTAAGGTTAGGTGAGTGATGTAAATTTAGTGACTTTTTTGGTAAGGTGTAGAATTTCTGTAAAGAAAGAAGGGGTTGTTTATTTTGATTTTTTGAGAGTTACCTGAACTGCACTGAAACGTACTTCCTGAAGGTTTTTTGTAGGCGAATTTAGTTTACTTAACTGTATTTAGAGCTCAGTCTTGTTCCTGTTGACTTCAGTGGGTATAGTATTGAGCCAATTAAGCCCAATCCAACTCCACTGGGAATCAACGGAGAAATTCGCACTCAGTTCACTGGGAGTTGGATCTAGTTCCATACGATTTAAGAACATAAGGATTTGTTCAATTAAAAACTGAAGTTCAGTTTCACCAGCACCTGTTTTCTCCTCTTGAGTACTGTTTTACAGTGTTTGGGTAACCTTTCACAAAAAACAGCAAGGAAAAAGTTATGGATACTTGGATAGTGAGAAGAATGCCTCCCATACTTCATAACTGGCACCAAATGAACACTAAGTGTTGAAGCAATTGTTTTTATATTCTAGAATATACTGTTGTATTTTGATATTTCATGGATGCAAGGCCTAAGGTTATTTTCAATTAACACTAAACATAATTTGACTACCTAAAATGAAGTCTCTAATCTGGGGACTAGCTGAAACATATGATGATACTACTATTGTTCAGCTACAAATCCTTCACAACTCCTAAAGTAGCTCTTCAGTTTTGCCTAAATTGTTCAGTATTTAGGTTGATTGGAAAATTATTCAGATTAAGACGTTGCTTTGCTGTTTGTAACTAGACTTAATCCTAACCAGTAATACTGCAGACTAATGTGTATGGCTTCCACTGGAATGTGCCACAGGGACCATAGACTCCAATGTAAATTTGTCCCAATTTTAAATTCCAAAAGAGACTAATTGTCTCTTGCTCTGAGATACATAGTAGAGGAGAAGATGGCAATATAGTCTTTTCACTTTGCACATTTATGTTGGATAATTTTCCATGGCTTGCTCAGACTCAGAAAATCAGTGGTTTTTAAAAATGTGTTAACGTGTTTTATTCCGGCATAAAAGAGTGGCTTTTTGCAGTTTAGCTTGCCACTTTGGAAGCAGTTTAAGCTACTGAAAAAAAACCCACTCTTAGTCCAGAATAAGAATGTCCAATGGTGGAGTTATACCGGTATAACGATAGTGCTTCAGGGCATAGCTACACTTGCAGATGCAGAGCGCTTTGAGTTAAACCAGCCTTCTTAGACCGCAGTAGGGAAAGCGCTGCAGTCTGTCCACACTGACAGCTTCAAGCGCACTGGTGTGGCCACATTTGGGCATTTGCAGCGGCACTGGGAGTGGTACATTATGGGCAGCTATCCCAGCATGCAACTGGCTGCGTGTTTTTCAAATGTGGGGGGTGGGTGGAGTGTGACAGGGAGTGTGTTGTGAATGTGCAGGGAGAGAGAGTGGGTTTTTGGGGAGCTGAGAGCATGTCAACATGCTGTCTTGTAAATTCAGACAGCAGCAGACCCCCCCCCTCACCACTCCCCCTGCCTCTCTCTCACACACACAGCATTCCACTCTAATGGTTGCTTTGTCTCAGAGCAGATAAGCAGCCGGCTGTCAGAAACGGAGCTTTCAAAGGGCATTGCCACATTCCTACACCTGATTCCAAACAATGACAAGAGTGGCCACTTGACGTAAGGGGATTATGGGACATTTCCAGAGGCTGATCAGAGCACAGTAAAGCAACACCTCATTCACACTGGCGCCACGGCACTCGAGCGGGGGGCGCAGCAAATGTTATTCCACTCGCCGAGGTGGAGTACCAGCAGCGCTGTAGCCACGGAGTCAGAGCGCTCTACGTGCCTTGCCAGTGTGGACAGGTAGTGAGCTAGTGTGCCTGGGGCTCCTTTATTGCGCTGTAACTCGCAAGTGTAGCCAAGCCCCTAGTTATGGTACAGCTATAACTAAAAAAATCTCCCTTACGCAAACCTTAATAAAAGTATCAATCTCCTAATCAGCTTTGAAACTCTCAACTTTGATTTTGGAAATGAAAAACTGTTTCTAGAAGTATTAAGTGAAATGCTGTAATGATATCACCTTAGACTGTGATAGCAGCATATTTCACAAGCGAGGCAGTGTTAGACATAATCAAGATGTAGATAGGTCCCCAAGAAAATCAAAATACTGCAGAGGAAATACAGTGATGATGTTGCAACTGTCTGAAGCTTTCCCTTCCATCACTAATGAGCCACTGCATCAGCACACTGCTAGGGGAATTGTGGGCAGGCTGCACAGATATTTTGGGGGTCCCAGAGCAAAAACTCAGGCCCTCCTCCACCTAAAAAAAAATTATTTTGAGGGAGAATGGGGGACAGACCTTGAAGAGTAAGTCTGCCCTGCACTTATCCCACAGCAGCAGCTTGACTCCTGTCCCACGGTGCTGGGCCCTGCTTCAGGTGTTGTGACCCGGCGTGTACAATACAGCTCCACCCGCGTTTGGCCCAGCTGCCCCTCCATCACCACGTCAGAGAGTGGCATTCTGACCCGGTATGCGGAGTCACATCACCACTCAGGTTTGGCCTGGTGCCCCCACCTAGTGACAGGGGTGGGGAGGGTGATCCGGCCAAACCTGAGTACCACTCTATCCCTCCTGCCAGCTCACAGGACCACCCCGAGGGCCCTCTCAGACAGGGGCCCCAGGGAAAACTTCCCCTTTTGTGCGTTCTTCCCTCCGCCCCCCCAATTGGTCCTGACTACAAGATGCTCCAATATGAGGTGTCAGGTTGGTGGTAGTCAAGGTAGGGGCCTCAAGCTAGTTCCTAAAAAAGTTGTGAATTTATAATCCATGGGAGTGTCATGCATCTGCCATTCTGATTTTTCATTTTTGCTTTCTCTGTCTCCTTTTCTGAGACAACACAGATACGATCTCTTTCTCACCTGGTTGCTTCCTCCCCTAAACTTTAATTTTCCCCACTAATAGTAGTAAGAATCAGGGAAGATGAAGGTACCACAAGTATTGTTTTTAAAGGTGAATAGTACAGTGTTTTAGCATGGGGCAGGGTCATGTTAACTACATCAGTTAATCATGTTACAACGAGGTCTCCCCAACCTAATTCTAATTATAATGTAGATAGGGCCTAAACTGAATGAACTTGCTTAAATTAAATCAAGAACAAAGAATCTGTGGATAATAGGTCTGTCAGTGAACACTAAAATCAGGAAGTTTTTCTTTCATAATAGCTGAAAATGGCTTGCCTAGGGGAAATATTAGGAGCTGAGAGAGTTGGACAGATTATATTAATAGAAGCTAGGTGTTAAAGTCTCAGTTTCAAGGTAGGTGATCCTGTTTTCCCATGTGGTCCCTTGAGGGCAACCACTTAAAGGTTTCTGGCTTCCAGCTGTCACTTTTCCTGAGTAGATATCCACAATCTCACTCCCTTTGTGACTGGGGGGTTTTATGGCTGCACAGGTCTTTGCTTACACTGCGATAACCCCAGCAAGCCAGACTGCCTAAAAAGCCTGGTGGCCTGCATTTTCCTCTCCCTCCAAAGGCTACGAAGGGTGTGTTACAAGTTACCACCCAGCTCTTGGTGAGTAAGCACCTTTATTAAGGTGAAAGCATTACAAAGGAAAAAATAAAATTAAAAAAAAAATAAGTTCTTATATGCCTGCTAAAAGTTTACCAGAGGTCACCCATCAGTCTTATGAGGTCCTCACAGGTCAAGTCCTTCCACCCCTTCTGAAAGGAGTGCCCTGCAGTCCCAGACAGTAGATCCTGTCCCTTTGCTGGATCAGAAAATAAGTCCCTAGTCAGTTTCAACTCAGGCTATTTATCCAAAGCTCCTTTCTTTGGCTATTGGTCTCTGGAGAATCCACTTTGACCCAATATATACGAGCCTCCCCAGCTCGTAGTAGTACTTTTCTGAGGGCATTACAACCTGGTTGGATTTGCCTTAATCACAAACCCCCTGTTTTTACTTCCTGGAGGAGCTGTGGTAGTCCTCCCCCTGGAGTAGAACACAATCATACATAAACCATTCATTTAAAACAATGGATCCCAAGGACACTGCATGGGGTAGCAATATGTGTCATAGTAATAAAAGAAAGTGAGAGCTGATCCTCCAGTACTGTACCAAGGACATTTTTTTATAGTGGCTAAATCCAAACTGAATATGTAAAAATGGTACTTTCTTACTAGTAGATTGATTCACGTGTGTGTATTCAAACTCATACCCTCTAAGTGCAATTATTAAATTAATCTTTTTCTCCTTGTTTTCGTCCTGCTGAGCCAACACAGCGAGCTGCAATTCTTTTCCTGGGTGGGCCTTATCAAGAGCTGTAGGGAAGCAGCCCCCTGCAAACCCACTGAAAATAGTCTTTGACCACAAGGCCTGGAGAACCTTGTTTTCCATGTATCATTACCAGTAATAAATTAACCTGGTTAACTATCAGATCCCAGGTTGAGTTTGCAGGGCTAACAGCAAGTAAAAATGTTTTTCTAGTGAATTGAGTACAACTGGTACAATTTTGAAAACAAATAAACAATGTCCTTTCTGCACAGTTGATATTCAAAGTAGAACCACACTTTAGTTATGAAGAGCCCGATCTTAAAATTGAACCCTTGGGCTATTGTTACTCACTCCTAAAAGAACATCCCCGTCCCTACTACTCTACATCTTTAATCCGTTAAAATAAAAAAAGGCACAGAATGGGCTGCAGCCACATCTACGAGCGCCAGAGCTTAAAAGCAGGTATGTACCGCTAAGGGTAAAGTCTGGTAGGCAGCAAGCCGTAAACCCATGCATTAGACCACAGCAATGTGCTATCCTTTATAGCTGAAGCTTTGTCTCTTGCCAGGCATCCAGTACTGTTCATTCCTTCAGTTAGGCAACAAATTTGCAGCAGTTTTGATCACCTGTATTTTAGTTCTGCTGTATAATAGCGCTGCAGATTCATCTGAAGCATTGTGCAAAATCCTTAAGTAGGCAAACGCTTATTTGTCACAACCCAAGTTCTGAGGCGACTTTCATTCAAAAGCAGACTAGATGTGGAGCCTGACTGCTAGAAGTTGAGAGCGTGAAGCTGGAAATACTGGTATGCTTGTGACCATTTTTTCCAGAATGTTAGCTGAAGTACTGGGAATAGCCATCAGAATTCCAGTTTCTCATCTGAGAGTGGAGACATTTTAATTCTTTTGAGTCAAGCTAATGTGGGCAGTGAGGTGGTTCCCCACATCCCCCTCCTCTCCGTTGCAGCTGTGGTAAATGTGACAGTGGGTGTTAGTACTCACCATAGCTCCATGTAGTGCCACCCCTCTCTCACCATGGGGCTTGAAACCAGCGATGATACCCTTCCTTGAAAAAGACGTGCTGTAGCCCATCCAGCCCTTTAGAGACTACGATCACATCTCCAGCACCTGATTGGCGGGTACCTCATGCCTTCATTATTGCCAGATGTAGACAAATCAACATGTAATATCTGGTCTTTGCCAATGAACCCCATCCATGCAGCCGTAATACCGTAACACACACCTAAAACCAACATTAACCAGTTGCAAAGCAAGCTGCAGGATCCATATGTTGTGGGAAATGTTACCAGCACTGGCAGCTGCTGAGTTCTCTGCTTATTCTATCTAGCATATGTAGAGAGCAGCACTCACTTCTAGCCCTCACTGCTTGCCTCAGTTAACTGTAAAAGAGTTGTGCTTACCCATGGAGGGGAATAAGTAGCAAAAATTAGCAAAGAATACTGATTTTTTGAAAGTGCCAAAATACACACACAGCTGTAGAAAAAGAATATGCAGTTTCTGAAAAACTACATCTTCAAGTAGGTGCCTGTCCCATATACAACAGAAAGTATCTAAGGTCTTTTGCATTAGCTATGAAAACAATCTAAGGGGGCACTATAAAGCGGGAGTCCTACATTTTGTATGATCAACACTTTAGTGTTACTACAGCTGGCTGTCCTGTATCCTCCCTTCCCTCCAAATAATTTCACTGGTTCTTATTTTGAATGAGGTAGTATTATTTGATAGCTTAGGTATGCAAATTTCTCTTCTCTTTCAGAGAGGGAATAGCAGAAGGTTAGGTCTCATTATGCCAGTTTCTAGTTTCAGAACTCTAGTCTCAGCCACATGTAGACAAACTCCACTGAAATATACTGGAGTTGTGCAGCCATAGCTGAAAGTAGTCAATTATATTTATGTTGTTACTAATAATAGATAATGCAGCATTGTGTCTGAAGTTGCATCAATAAAATAAGTAGGGCTAGAAGTGGCTCTGACCACTCAGC
Organism: Lepidochelys olivacea; assembly: GCF_965140295.1. Classification (NCBI taxonomy): domain Eukaryota; kingdom Metazoa; phylum Chordata; order Testudines; family Cheloniidae; genus Lepidochelys; species Lepidochelys olivacea. The sequence continues at coordinate 144,985,218 of NC_140411.1, forward strand.
TTTCTTTTTTCACCTGCAGTCTACAAATTGTAAGTAACTAGATATGCAAACAGAGGCACTGGATTAGGATTTGTCACAAGACACTGAAGTGTTATCTCCTATATTCCATTTATGGCAGCAATGTTATTGTTCAAAGATTCCCTTCTGCATTATAACCAATGATTATTCCTCCTCTGAGTTTTTAAATTTTAAAGATTAACCTTTCAGTTCTTTTATTGAGATTGTGATTCCATGAACAAACAATTAATGTTCCCAACAGCATGGAAGAGAGCCGAGATGGAATGAGCCAGATTGCTTGGATACAGAAAGCATCAGGGCCTGTCTCAAGGGATTCACATTTTTTCCTGCACAGACAAAATCTACACTGTGGAAGGTAACTGGTGGAGTTCATAGGGAGTGAACAGAGAGAGTTCGAAGTATGTCTGATCTAGGCTATATTTGTAGCATAGTCTCTGTGTGTAGCCCAGAGTGTCTTCCCTTGAAGGAGAAAGACACATGCAAAAGTGTAATATCACATCTATTTAAATAAAGGAGACAAGTAATGATGCCCCTGATAAAGCACAGCATGATATGGAGAGAGGAAGAGAGCTGACAATTGTATATACAAAAACTTATCAAATATGTGTTTCCTACAAATGGAACATTTCTATTATTATCTTGATATTTGCTCAGCATTTCTGGAAATCCCTGACTAATACAGGTTATCAAGATTGTCTTTATATGGCTTATCAGTCCTTGAGGACCATAAACTAACCTTGCAATGTTGATCAGACAACACAATCCTTTGAGTTTCTCTTACAATCTCACTTCATTCTAGTTTATCAATGCAACACAGATCAGTGGGGATAAATAGGTGCCCACAGATGCAGTGGACAGGGTAGCACCCACCGCCTAAGGTGGAGAGCTGAAGTGCTCTTTGGGGCTGTAGCTCCACTTTCCTACTTTATGTATAACTTACATGGAGTGGGAAGCAGAGTGCTAATCACAGGAATTGCTGATGGACCAGATTGGGTGGTTTTGGAATAGCATGGAGTATTCCCAAGTAGCAGATAGGGAATCAGTACTGGCCATGAGTGTGAAGTACTGTATAGAAGAGGAAAAGCAGTATTAAGTTCAGACACTGCACTTTATTTTACTGGAGATTAGGGCTACATATACTGAGCTGCTGCAGTAGGGTAAATATACCAAGTAGCTGAATGAGACTAGCAGGCAGAAGAATGAAATTAAGAAATGAGTGGGATAAGACAAAAGGGGAAGAATAAATCCCAAGAGGGTAGGAGAGAGTAAAACTAAAGAGAGAGAGAGAGAGAGTTCATCCTGATACATGTCAGTCACAAAACAGGAGCGTGCCCTCCTTAAGAGGCAACTGAGGTATCAAAAAGTGGAAATATGACATGAAAGATCCGAGGGAGGAACATTGGAAAAATTAAAATGGAAAAAAAGTTAAGGTGACAAAGAAGGATGAGGAGAAAGGAAGGGGAACAAACAGAAGGGACACAGACAAAAAGGAGCTGAACAGAGTCTTGTAAAATACTGTGGGGTTTTGTTTTGTTTTTGGACAGGGAGAGATAAGATTTGGAAAGTGAAGTGAACAAGACACACCGGGAAGGTCGCTAGTCAGGCTACCTGAGCAGACAAAATGGAGAGACCATAATATTTACTTTCAGTAAATTAAATTAAAGTACATTTTGATCTTTATTTTCCAACACTGACAGAACATTGACCTACTTTAAAAAATTTATTAAATGAATGCTGAAATGTACATGGAATCTTGCTGATGGAAAATCTTCAGTTCTTTTAAATCAATTAGCCTTCTGTGATCACTGGGGCTCCAAAAGCTTGTTATCCTAAAATAGACTGAGCATATTGATAACTGAGGAAAATTGTTGGGTGACAGATTCTCTTCCCTTCTTGGTCTCTGGTTTGGATATCCAGGTTGGCTTTATTTTTATTTTTTTAAGTTATTAAAGTAGTTACAGGTCTAGACATTGAGTTACAAACGTAGTCCTTGATAACTCTTTTTAGATATTGTTGTTCACTATATCTCATTCTGATAGATTCCTGTATATTGTCCAAACCCAAGATACATTTTTGTCTAAACAAAAAAAACCCAAAGGCAATAATAATGAGCCACGATGACAGACAAGAGAGCTGGGTTCTAGAAAATTTCAGCAGTCACATCCTACAGGAGCAATCAAGGATGAGGAAACAGCAACTTTGAAAGACACATCAGTCTACACTTGAAAAAGCTGGTCTGAACTGGTAGAGCTTTTGACACAGTACAGGCCTGATCCAATGCCTAGTGAAGTCAAGTCTCAAATGGGGATTAGACTAGGCCCTAGAGCACATGAACACATGAGAATACATCTTGGGGATGTGTGGGGGATTTGAAAGAGGAGGATTATAAAAAAACAACACCAAAAGACAACGCCTGTACTCTGTACAAACATATTCAACTTGACTTATTGAAACTTCTTAGGGTGTTAATACAACTTTGTGAATTGCATTTTTTTTTTTTTTTAAGATAATACTTACCCAGTTGGATCCACAAGTCTTGGGTGCAAAAAAAAGATCTCCAGGTATACTGCATTTAGTTATTGCAGAGATTACGCAACCGTGTGCTTAAAGATGAAAAATATTTTATTTACACTTTTCTTATACACACTTTGTACATTTTTTCAATTTAAAAACAGAACAGAGCACATACACGTCTGAACATATTGTATCCATAGCTAGGAAAAGTTAACTTCTGCCAAAAACCAAAGGCTTTTTAAAATAGTTATAAAAGGCAAACCTTAAATTATTCTAAGAATTTTATAGCAGCCTTGGGGTGAATATTAGACAATTAACCAAAAATGTACATAAAAACTCTCTATATTTGTTTTTAAACAGGCAGACTACTTCCAATTGCTACAGCACACACAGAAGAACTCGCAAATAACTTTTTCCATCAACTTACTGGAAACATTCTTTTCAAAACACAACCATCTCATACAGGACTGGAAAGTCATGAAACTACAGTGAAATTACATTCTTCAATTTATGACAATTCATTTTTTAAAGCTCTGCAAAATAATACATAGGAAAAGAGAAAATCAGACTGGGAGGTTTGCTATTCCCTCCATCTAGTCCCACGACCTGCATTAAATGTCAGTTAGGTGGGTTCACTGAGGAAATAAAAACCTTCTATAGAAGTATAGCTATTACTGCAGTTCTAGGTAACATTTCATTTTTTATGTTTACACCAACCTTTCTTTCCCCTGTGCGCTATATAAGGAATATCACTTGCAAGTAGAAAGTGGTTTTCCCCCAGCTACTAACTCAATTATAATCTAAATATTATTTGAATTTGATACTTCAAACTTTTTTAAAAAGCACAGAAACATGTGCTGAAATTTGGGGAGAGGGGAAGTCCAGGGAAGCTGTGCTCAGCAGTCTATTTTTCTGCCACCTGTTTAACAGTACTATATTTTGTTAATATTACAGATGCCATCAGCATAATTTTTTTAGTTTTACTTCAAACATAGTATGTACTTGTTTTAACATCTTACACATGCTGAAACTGTAGATTTAGCAATCCAAGAAAAATAAAATACAGATGCCATAACAAAAGTAGTCATTAGTGTTTATTTTAAACTTTTTCAGATTGTCTTATAAACATTAAAATCTCAAACTGTTACTTATAAAACATTGGAAAACTTAGTTTTAAATAGCCAACATATCTTTCCTTTTGTGTTTCCTCCTTTACCCTTTCCACACAACTTGAGTGTTTTAACTCTGACATAACATGCTTATTAGAATAAATTCCCAAGGTACTATATTGGATAGAGGTGGAGGGAAAGCAAGTTTTCTCTAAGGCTCCAATCCTACCGACATTTTGGCACACGCTTAACTTTACACGTGAATAGACTTTTAAATAGTTGGCATAGCTTTTAATTTTATTTCAATGGACTACTCATCTATGTAAAGCTAAAAATATGCCTATGTCTGAAGAATTGAAGCCCAATTCCCTATTTTTTTTTGTCAAGAAAAAAATATTTCAATAAAGGCAAAACATTCCTGTCAATGACATCCCCATTTTAAAAATGCATGATTTTTCTTCAGTTAGTCCTTTATGAAACAAAAGACATAAGGTGCAGAATTGTGTATTTCAGAAAAAGCAGCTGATATCATACCCTCAAGCCAACCCGCACTTTATGAAGAAGTGGTCACGTTGAGTTAAAGACCAGTATTGGTATATGTATGGTTTTTAACCTAATTTAATTTGTACGTTTAATTTTATCCTTTGCTTCCTGAGTGTAGGAAGAAGCTCCATCTCGGATGCGGATGATTATTATATTATCAGTAAAAAGACAGCATTTGCTTCTGCAGAAAGAAGGTCCCAAGAGCAAGACGACAGGACTGCATGTCTCAGGGCCCAAAGGGTATGTCTATGCGGGATAAAAAACTCATAGCTGGCCCAGTTCAGCTGACTTGGACTTGCGGGGCTCAGGTTCCAGGGCTGAAAAAAAATCTCTGTATAGAGTGGAAGGTCCTAGAGCTCGGGCTTCATCCTAAGCCCAGATGTCTACACAAATGATTTTTAGCCCCACAGCCTGACCCCGAGTCAGCTGACCTGGGCTAGCTGCGGCCATGCTATGGGTCTTTTATCCCTATGTAGGCATACCCCAAGAGTGTTAAAGTCACAAACCACCAGGACTAAGAATTGGTGACTGAAAAGCAGGGATTTTAAGTTTTCCAATGGCATAAAGCATACGAAAGTAGACAGCAAAATCATCAGGCCTTGAATTGCCACAGGTCCCTCAGGCTAGTGAGCCTTCTGAAATAGTAGCTGCCTCTTTCTGCAGAATCAGTAATTGCCTCCTTCCAGCTGAATCTATACAGCCAGACTTTCACAAGTGCTAAGCGCACTCCTTGCTAGTGGCTTAATTTTGAAAATCTGGCCACTTACTTTGGTGCTTAAATAGGTACTGAGTTCTTTTGCAAACCTGCCTGGTATTGAGCATGCTGGGCTCCCAATGAGAACTGACAGTGCTCAGCACTTTGCAGCTTCTGGCCCCTAATAAGAAAACAGGCTTCCTCCTAGAACCAGGAAGAAAACTGAGACAGCTAGACAAGAACCCAACACTAACTTTTTTTTAAATTGAGAAACAGAGATTGGACTAAGTATGTCTGTCCCTTTTTACAACATTGAGTACTGTTGCTGTTTAAAAGCAGGCTGTGCGCCAAGTTTTAAAAAGTAAAAAAAGAAATGGGGGAGATAAATGAGCAATTTTACTATAAAGGGTTAGGGTTTACCTTTCTCCTCATTAACTAGGGGCACATTTAAGTGGCAAAAAAACCCTCGAGTTAATATAATAATCATATTCAAAAGATCTCAATGATGACATGCAAGTCTCTGATTAGCTAGCCTTGATTTTTTTGTTTGTTTTTATTTAAGCACTGACTAAGGAGCATGGGTACTAAAGGCAAATGCACATAAAATGGTTTAGTGAAAAAGAAAACATCCCTCTAAGCTATAACAAAAATTAACAATTTTTTTTCAAAAGCTACATCACAATGTAAAAGATAATGGGGATTAATTATATATTTATTGACTGAAATAATGAGCATGGTAAAAATGTATGTTACAAAACATTTTCCAGCCTCCCAGACATTCTGAACCAAGCAAATTCCAATAATTCTTAATTCTCAAATGTTTACAGCCAACACATCAGCGGAAGCTGAAACCAATAATTAGTTCAAGTTAGAATTTTACAAATTAATTAGTATTACAGGCCTTAAACAAGATTTTAAAAACTGGGTGCCTGAAGTTAAATATGGTCTAAGGGGCATAAGCACCTAAATAACTAGCCTTGTTTTCAAGAGTACCAAGCATCCAGCATTCCCTTTGCCTTTAGTGGGAGCAGCAGGGTGCTCAGCATTTTAGAAAAATCAGGCCACTTACGTAGGTGCTGAACTACAGATTTAGGAACATAACTTTAGACACCCATTTTTGTAAAAATCTTGGCCTTCTCTCTTTAGCCTGTTATACTTAAATCATGAAGACCAAATTTCCAGATCAACAATGGTTCCCCAGCTCACCCCCAGATAGCAGGATGAAATGCTCAATATTACTCATGATAGGCTTGTACAAGCCTACCTAGACAGCAGGACTACTAATCTTTGCTGTCCCATTCACATAACAACGTCAGAAAATGGGCTAAGTAACAAAAAGAGCAAAAGAGGAGTAAAAATAAGATAACTTGTCTTGAACCCTGATTCTGCAATAAAATATACACAGGCAGAAACCCTGCACCTGAGCAGGGCCCATCAAAAAGTCAATGGTGCCCCACCTGGCAGCAGGGATCCATCTGCACACATCTCATGGCAAAGGCTGGAGCCTTGGCTTATACCAGAAAGGTTGTAGTTCAAATTACTAAGTGAAACAAATTAAATTCTGTACTTGTAAATTGAAAAATATAGGAAAATAATAAGCAAAGAATTACATTTAACTGCAAGCTGTGGTCTGCACCAGAAGACTGAATGTGAACATTTGGTCCAGACATCTCTGACTTAGACATCCTTTATCATTCCAGCTATGGTGGTGTAAATTCTCTCTTTTGATCAAAGATTACAGTAACCAACTCTGCTTTGCTAAATTATTGCTAATTAAAAAAATAAAATCTGCTAACTTGCAATGCAACTCCATGTCCTCCCATCTCTCTCAATCCAGAACTTGAAAGAACATTACTACAAGAAAACAAAGATACCATTAAATGTCAGCATGGTGCATTTCACAAAACATTTTAATATCCATTATTCATTTCTAATTTCATTTAGCCAAACAAACTTGTTGCTATTTATCATAGCAAATTTAGTGTGTATTTGGTCCCTTATAAGTGCATTCTTTTGAACTCCCTGAGTACTGTACATTCCTTTTCTACAGTGACTTCTGGCTGGGAGATGCTGAAACAGAAATGGATTCTCAACCATTACTGCACATCTTGTAAAATCTAGTGTTACAGAGTTTCATGTCAGCAGATGATTTTACAAGCTTACATCAGCAGTCTGTCCCTGCATATTTGAGCTCAGTGTTGGCCTCAAATTTTAGAGAGGAAATCTTTTCCCTCTTGACTCCAGAAGAGGCTAATTTCACATCAGTGTGAAAGAACTAGGATTTTAATGCTTTACTTTTATAATAGTGTTTATCTTGGTGGATAGTCTCACCAATCTACAGTCAATAAAAGTCAACAAGTTAACAAAGTGCTCAAACATGGTGCAGTTATTCAAGCCCTCTTGGATCACAAGTCTTATTTCAGGAAGTATGAGGTCAGTAGCTATAGGTTTGTATTTTAAAGGTTACAGAAATGGTAAACATTGTCCCCAACTGCCTAACCCCATATTTTTAGAACACAGCAGTTCATATCAGTTGATGCTTCAAAAAATATTAGATTACATCACTTCAACACAACTACAAGCGATGCCATTCCTAAAAATAAGAGTATATCCAGGTCTGACAAAAAACTGCAGGTTAGTGCAGCGTTCATGCTTGCTTACGGACACATTTCTGATTTCTTTTAAAAACAAGGCAACACATTCAAAAGCGAAGGACTGTAACTGGGTAAGGTGTATTTACTTTTTTAAAATAATATATAAAATGTCAAACTGTTAACAGTTCATTACATATTATTAATATAAAGAGTTTAAATATTACTGAATGAATCAGTGTATACCAAAGACAGGCTTCTTTGATACCAAACTAGGCCTCCAGTTACTTAAGGACTCTGTAATGTTTAATTCAAGAAAAAATGCTACTATCTCTAAAATTCAACAGACACAGCTGAATCTGTGCCCTGGTTAAAAATATAATACCCTAATTGCACATAAAAAGATGCATTGTATATAGATCTTACAGGGTATGCGTGTGTGTGTGTATATATATTTTACTCACCACCAAACACAATGCAGACAATAGAAGGCAGCATAGAAATAGTGTTTGAGTATAAAAATGCTTCATCATCAGTTTAACAGGAAATGTATAACTTGCATTTTTTGGTAGACTTACTGATACTACTGTACAAATCCAGGGAAAAGCCATGCACAAAGGTTAAGATCATTTTAAAATGTACTTACGGGAAAAACAAACAAACTACCAAACTGGACTGTGAGTACTCATAAATGGAGAAAATAAAATGTCCACCACAACTTACAGGGACAAAATGAAACCCTTGTCACTAGAGTTTAAGTCAGGTATTCCCCCAGTAAGGCTGCTGAATCCTATCCTGACACTTAATGAAAATTAAAATCCACAATATATATTCTTCTGTCCCCCTTCTCCCCATAAGTAGAATCATTTTATTCAACTGGTTCCAAGAAGGATGCTGCTGTGATGGCCATTATACAGAATAAACTTATTGCATGGACATAAAAGGCCACAAAGAAAAAGGAAAAAAGTAAACACACTGAAAAATAGATTTTTCTTCTCCCCCCCTCCACTCCACCTCACATACAGCAGTGTTTGTTTAAAAAAAATAAAAAGTAAAACGTTTACAATACGAGTCCACAGTTATTGGCATTTCTAATAAACTTGGTAGGTGCATTCCCTGTACATCCCGTTTCTCTATGCATCTAATAGCTTTTTTACATACAAGCCAATGTCTTTAAATGAATTAAATCTGCTTTGTTTTCCTGTCAAATTAGACAGTTTTTTGTGTTTCATTGGGGTTGGGAGGGTGTTTTGTTTTGTTTTTTTAGTTGCAACGTCTAACATGCTCCAGTACATATTCGGGAAAGTGCAGGCTGCAAACTTGTAAGCCATCCAGCTTGCAGGGCATTCTTGGGTATTCATCTTCTTTCCATTTGTTTTCCTCTGGATCAAAGGTGAGAATTGAATCACTGTAATGACCATTGTAACAAAGGCCTCCAAGAACCATTATCTGTTTGTCCAAAACAGCTACACCATGACCACTTCTTCCAATTGGCATAGAAGCCAAAATAGTCCACTGATCAGTATCTGGGTCATAAACCTCCGTAGAAGGACACCCTTGCGACTCAAAGGAGGCCCTCAAGATCACACAAACACCACCAAAGACATAAAGCTTACCATTATAGGAAATCATTTTGTGAAAGCATCTTGCATAATTCATTTTGCATTTGTTCTCCCAACAATTTGTGACAACTTGAGTTCTCCTTGTTCGCTGTTCCACCGTCCCTTCTTTACTGGGGTCAAACACACACACTTGCTTAGAAGTGGAAGATGAAGTAATTCCCCCAGTGATATACAACTTGTTACTGAGTACAGTTCCTTCATGACCATATTTATTGACTGGATAGGGATCCACAAATTCCCATTTGTCTGCAGTGATATCATACCGTTCAGTCGAGTAAAATGTTTCATCCCTTGTTCTCCCAGCAACCGCATAGATGTATCTCCCAATAACACCAACAGCAAACTCTGAGCGTGGAACAGACATGTCTGCCATTCGCAACCAAGTATTTTGTCTAGGGTCATATCTAAATACTTTGGAGGAAGCATGAAACTCACCATCTGGGCCCAGTTCTTCCCCTCCTAACAAGAATACAAAGTTATTGACAATGGCAAGGCAGTCTGGTCGTAAAGGTACTTGAGGGCCCTCTAGTTCCCACCAGACCCTGGGTTTGTGCAAGAGAAGAATTTTGCTATTTACCATGCTGTGTCCTATCATTCCTCTAAATACTGCAGTCTGGGGTTTGGCAGAACGAATACGGTTGGATTTCATTTCCATCAAAGGCTGTTGGTGAACACTATGAAAGTAATTCATGGCTTGGTCAACTTCATGCCGCAGCTGCCGAGAGTATCGATAAAACTCTGATGTTTTTACCTGTGGATACATTTTTAAAAAACAGTTAAAATGTTGACCAAGGAAAAACAGCATAGAGAACCATTTAATTATCGTAAATCATTAAAAGATTATAATGCTTAATTTTATTCTGAGAAACCTGAAGGACAATTCTGTTCAAGTATTGAGACAGATAAGCTACATAAACTGTGTACTTAAAATGTATGCAGAGGCAACACATTATTTCTTCCCCAAGATATTATTGAGGCTGAGACAGAGACAGAGGCCAAAGATTTCAAAACCTACTCCCTAAACCCCATGCGCGTACCTAAATAAAACTGGGTTGATTTTCAAAAATTCTGAGCACCTTCAATCCCACTGACTTTGACTGGAGTTGTGTCAGTACCTCTGGAAAAAAAGGCAGCCCACTTTTATTTAAGTGTCTAAATATAGGAGATAAGCATCTACATTTGAAAATGTTGATAGTTCCAGGCTTCCAATTTTTCTTACATAAATAACAACTGCAAAGCAGCACCAGGTAGTGCTATACTTCCCGCCAGACCAGAAAGGGGGCGGGGGGGGGGGGGGGGAATCAGTGTCACCACTGGATTACATGACATAAAATGCAATTTGGAGACAAATGTTATTATTATACCTTGAGAATCAAGTAGATGTTTACTTCATAATTTTGTTAGCTTTATATTACTAATGTCTCTCTTCCTTTCATTGTAAATAAAAAATGCCACTACAAGGGGCATAACTGTTCTTTCCAATCTTTTGGGTCTTTACTAGATTAAATTATATGGACATAGGTTTCAAGTGTCTGTATAATATACATGTGTAAATTATTAATATTGAAATACATGCACACAAACTTATCTGTAAAATAGCAATATTAATTGCCTGCTTTTGTAATTCACTTTCAGATCTATGGATTAAAAGAAGTGCTAAGTTTTTCTACTTATGCACACTATTTTATCAAAGAAAAACAACCTATATTAAAAGAAATAATACATGGGTCTTCAGAAGGGTTAGAACTTTCATACCCACAGCATAGATCTCTACCACTTCAGCCAAACAGAGCAACAAGTAGAGATTAATATATACTTCTACTGCTATGTGGACCACCCATTAGAAAGAGATGAGACACACTTTGCCAGTGGGTTTTGTGGCTATTTGCTGACAGCAAAGGAATGTTGGAATTCAGGAAATCTTGATTCTATTCCAGGTTCTGGAAGAGTATTCTAGTGGTTACAGACCCTACTGTCCCACCTCAGCCTGTCCTCTTTTCTTCTATCCTTGCTTCCTCTGCTCTATCACCCCTACAGCCTATCCCTGTCCCTCTTGTTCCTATATCCCCACAACCTCCACCTGCTACCCTATCCATATTCTCCTCTTGCCTCTGCATTTGAGCAAGTCAGTCTGATTCCTCCTTCTCCTTGTTGCTGCCTAGACATCAGCAGGGGTAGCCTTAAGAGCATAACATAGTCATTCTCCGTTCTCAGTTTTAGTACCTGCCACCACTGTGGCCCTCAGTTGTTGGAAAGAGCAACTGCAGAAAAAGTCTCACTCAGCCTGGCAGCCCTGGAATGGACTGTGCTCAGTCACTTTGTGAGGATGGTGCATTCTCAGTTTCGTCAGCTCATAGAAGCCGTGTGGGAATGAAGTATGTTCAGTGCTGATAATTTTAGGAGAATAATGCTGCCAACCCTTCACAAACATCTATTGAGCATATCCAGACATTTTTCAGAGGCCAAGCCTGACCAAGTACAGGTGGATTTTTATGGGGACTGCAAAAGGCACACCTCTTGCACCAGAATGACCCCTCTGCTAAGTTCCAAGTCCCTCCTCTCCTAAGTATGGAGGCTTGAGGCCTTCCTTAATGAAATGGCTGTATAATGTACTTTTACCTCTCATTGTTGGAAATAGCTGAACTATTTTTGTTTAAACATTCCCAAACAAATTTAGCCTGGGGCAGATATACAACATGGAAAACAGTTTGGCAAAGTTATAAGCAACTAAAAAGCAAGGTCTTACAATAGAAAATGTTAGGTAAACTCAGCTATAAGCAGTGCTACCATCTCCACCTGTAATATATATAAAACATGTACGTAACATATACATCCACATGATGACTAGATCCGTGTGATAAATTGCATTTATCATGCACCTTCGCTCACCTCACCTGCACTTTGCCATCTCCATCACTACTTCTACTGAGATTCCAAACTCTGAGCAGCTTCAAACAGAAATTCAAAAGTCAGCCTGAAATAGAATTTTCTCTATCCCTCTCAAAATTATACTAACCCAAAGCCCAAAATGCCCAAGATCAGGGACAGATTGAAGGGTTTAAGGTCTGATATCTTGCAAACCCCTTCAGGGCCGGAAATGGGAGCCTTATGCCATCAGAAAGGAGAGATTCCCAGCTTCCCACTGAGGGACACAGAACTTGCAAGGTCCCAAAATATCAGACTTAAAAGTTGTGACTTGTTTTTCCTGTAAATAAGTTACTTTAGATTAGAATAATTTCATAGGCATTTTAAGTGTATTTGTTTTAATTTTTCTTCTCCCTCTATGCTGTGTACAATTAGACTCATGGTAACTCAATAGTCTCAATACAATTTTTAAAATCTCCCCAAAATTGTTTTTCAGCCAGATGTGGAATATAGAGGATAAAGATTTTATCAGGACTCATTTGGATGACCTGCATAGCTCACCTGCAGTTTCCTCACTCCTGAGTAATGTGGCCATTCCAAGTTAATGAAACCTTTATACTACAGTGCCATGTATGCCATTTTACATAAGCACATATTTATAATATGCATACATACAATACCTGAACATGAACATTATGCCCATTATAGAAGAATTTAACTTGAGATTCCTTTGCTTGTTTCTATAGTAAGTAAGTATCTCCAAGCTGCATGTCCAATCATCTTGTGACTACAGAATGCGAAGCTACAAAACTTACATTTAGAAAAAGTCAAGAACTTGGATCCATGCTGATCCTACCTAACTCAGTATGAATAGTCGGCCATCTAAATGTAAGATATGAGATTTTATAAAAGCTAATACATATAGAAGTTATACAGATCTAGAAAATGCTACAGATTTGTATAAGAGTATGGCAGAATAGCTATATTTTGTATCAAAGTTTAACCTCAAGAAAGGAAGCAGTTTTTCAAAACCAATATTTCAACACCAAGTTATCTTTGCTATTTTAAAAATGTAAAAAGACCAAAGAAATGAAACTCTTAGATACTTCCCTCATTCTTTCAGTACAATGGCTGAATTTTAAAAAAAAATAAATTTTCAGGTAAAGTGAATACATAATGTGCATTAGCTGCTCCCATTAATTTTAAAAGAAAGCTGACAAACAACAAAATTTGATTACCAATGCATTTTTTAACAAAACCAGTTATGTTGGAGTAATTAGTGTACTTACTATGAAAATTTGAAGAAAGGTAAAAATAAGTTAATACCAACAGCAGGTATTATTATTACTGTATTTAAAAATACAGTGCTATCAGATTACCCACTGTTTGGATACTTGCACACTGATAAAAGATCAGAAGAAAAACAACACCTGGGAATACTAGGTTTTCTTCTTATTTCCTCTCTGACCCTCATTATTGCCTTTTAAGCAACAAAATAAAAATATTCAAAGGATATTGTAAAAGCAGCATCTTGTTTAACAGCTTGTATATAGTGATGTCTGTTACAGAAAATATACCTTCCATTCATCTCAACAAGAGGCAGGATTATGAGAACAGTTTGGATTGATGATGTAAAATGGTTTGTGGTGACACTAGCTTCCACAGAAGATACCTCCCTCCCCTAAATTTCAGCGTAGATCTAGATCATTGCAGTGCTACTTTTCACCAAAACGTCAATACAAAGGAATATTTGGGAAAAAATGAGTATCAGAAATAAAACAGGAAAAGGAAGACCCTGCAGGATCAACACATATGGATTAAAGGCAGCAGCAAAGCAAATCAAGCAAAGACGGACAAAAATAAAACCAGACAAAGATTAATAAGTTTGTCATACTTATACTATAGAGTAAGATGAAAAAATAGGACATACTTGGGAAAACCTTAATCTAGCCTCTCTCCTAAAGGGAAACAAATTACAGGTATACATAACCAACAAGATGGTTTTACCATATTTTTGTATATAGTTAAAAAACGAAAGTGATGTACAAGTATTAATGAATTTATCTTACCACTACTCTGAGAAGTATTATTACCATTTTACACATATGGAAACAGAGGCAGAGATAATTTAGGGTATGTCTACACTGCAACGTAAACCTGCACGTAAGCCCTGACTCAAGCCTAACCCCTCCCCCCCACCCCCCCAGCACCAGAATTGCGCTAACCCAGGTCTCAGACCCAGGATCCAAGGACCCTGCAGGGCTGGAGGGTCCAAGCTCAAGTTAGCCAGGATTCAAGCCATTTGCTTTGTAGCGTAGATGCAGCCCTGCTTGACTCAGATTCTGGGAGTCAGCCGGAAGTATCCCAAAATTCCGTGGGACAACTCTTAGTCCTCTCTATCGCAACAATCCGCAATCCACTCAATTGAATACCGAAGCCATCCCCCCACCCACTTTGCCAATGGCAGCAGTTCAGGTCAGCGTTAACCCATTCTCTTTTGATCACTGATCTGCAAGCACACTATCAGACACCCTCCTGGGTTTGCAATGGAGAGAGAACCGATCAAGACTTTTGCAAAGCAAGCTGCCTCCTGGCAACATGCAGGGTAGATAAAGTTTTCCCATAGTGCAGCATAGGCTAGGGCTACACCACTCTCATTTCCAGGAGGGAAGGAGCGGTGTGGGAGGGGCAGTGAAGGGGGCCTAGGGACTCTGGGATATGGTTATCTTGACTCGGGGTGTCCGCACTGCAGTGCGGACACCAGCTCACCCTATGTTTGAGCATGGTTTAGAAAAGTCTTAACCTAGGGTTAAGTTACAATGTAGATGCTAAAGCCCAGGGTTCTCTAAACGGGTCAGCTGACTCGAGTCCCACTAACCCTGGGCTTACATTATAGTGTAGATAATACCCTTAATGATGATTTTTCCAAGGTCACACAGCAAGTCTGTGACAAAGGCAGGAATGAATCCAGATCTCCTGATTCCAGGTCCTGTGCTTTAACTATATGACATCCATGTGCCTTACTACCTTTTATTGAAAGCGCAGCACAGCGCTGTCGATGTGTGGAATTATTCTCTTGCCAAAAGAACTGATGAAATGCAGGGTATCAAACTGGACAGCACATGAGGTTTTTTGTGATTCTATCTGAGTATGTAAGGAGGTAGAATCAAAAAACTCCATCTCAATGTAAGTTAATAATTTGCATATAAAAACTATAGCACAATTTGTTGATTCTGAATGAACAAATGGTTTGATGCAAACTCCTCCTGGGATATCAGGAACACAAATACTACACCTAGATACTTAAAATAAAAACAGGACTTGAAGATTGGGTCAAGTTTCTGGAAAATTAGTTTTCCTTACACTTGCAATGAACTCTCAGATTTTACTACAAATGAATCTGAATCAAAACTCCAGATCCAAATAACCCAGTAACTGAAAATTTTTAGGTCTCGATCCTTTGTGTCTCAAGCCAAACTCTAGTTGCACTTATTAACTCTGATGTCACAATAATATGGGAATTGTTAACATACGTATTTAAGTTTAAATTCAGTTAAAAAAGTAGTCTCTAAAAATATAGTGTCCAAGATTCTCTTGCAACCACAACTGTCAATTTAAGGGGCTTTGGGCAAGTCACGTCACCTCACTTTCCCCATATGCAAAATGGGAATGCTTACAGTCTTCACAGGAGTCCTATGAGGATTAGTCAATGTTTGTACAGGGTTTTGAACAGAAAAGCATTACAGCATTTTGTCACTGTTAAGCACTATCATCGTTGTTGCCAAGTGTCCCAGCTTGAGGCAGATGCACATTATACCACCACCTCCTCCCCATTCTTTTCCTTAAAACTTATGGAGTTCTGGACACCTTCCAAATAAGCAACATATATAATTCATAACAATAAGCCAAAAGTTGTGATTTTCCACCCTCTCAATTTTTCTTTAATTTTCTCTCGAACCCCAATCTTTGTTTCATCTGTCTTGCCACTTTTTTCCCTCCTCCTTTATGTTTATTTTAGCTTTCCAGCCTTTTGTTTATTCTCTCCCTGAGAATAATTTTTATTACTATTAATTATTTATAGTACAGCCACACCTAGATGCCCCAACGGAGATCAAGGCCCCATTGTGCTAGTTCCTGTAGAAACACATAGTAAAAAGTCTCTGCCTTAAAAAGCTTACAGTCTAAGTGAGACAGGAGGAGAATAGAAACTAAGGCACAATAAGGTGAAGTGACTTTCCCACAGTCAAACAGGATGTCAGCAGCTGAGTCAGAAGTAGATCCCTGGTCTCCTGAATCCAAATCCAATTCCCACTGAATGCTGCTGCCTCCCCACTCTTATTTTAAAAAGGATTCCCTCCCCCTCCCCCCCCTTTTAAAGACAGAGCAGCATCACCATTTCATTTTTGTCTCTACCCCATTCTCCTCAGTAATCTTATCGCCTTCCCTCATTCTTAGGCCTTGTCCACACTACCAAGTTTTGTCGCCAAAAAAATTGCCTTTTGTCGACCAAACAGCGCACGTGTACACACTGCGATGAGACTTGTCAGGAAAGGTGCCCGGTTTTGGTGACTAAATACATCCACCCCAATGAGAGACATTGGCCTTTTTCCTCTACGTTTTACTCGATAAAGTGCCAGTGTAAACACTACACAATGTAATTGCTTTAATTGGCCTCCAGGTGCTGTCCCCAATGCCCATCGTGACCGCTCTGGTCAGCAGTTTGAACTCCACTGCCCTGCAGCCACGTAAACAACCATCTGTCCGTCCCTCCCCCCTTAGAAGCCCCGGGAATTTTTGAAATTCCACTTCCTGCTGGCGCGGCATGGAGACGTCTCAGCGCATCTTCCCAGGTGACCATGGCGGGTTATCGCACCAAACGCTCTCCTGCTTGGACCATTGCGGAGCTGTTGGATCTGATCAGTATATGGGAAAAGGAAACTGCAGTCCCAGCTGCACTTGAGTGGTAGGAATTGGGATACCTACGGACACATTTCTCAAGGCTTGTGTGAAAAGGGCTGTGGTTGGGGGACACTGCAGTGCACAGTGAAGATGAAGGAGCTAAGGCAGGCATACCATAAGGTGAGGGAGACAAACCGTCACTCCGGTGCTTCACCTAAAACCTGCCCGTTCTATAACGAGCTGGACGCTATCCTCAGTGGTGACCCCACCTCCATCACCAAGAGCCTCGTGGATACATTGGAGGGAATGGAAGCAGCGGAAAGAGTACTTAACCCGGCGGACGAAGTTATTGATAAAGAGGTGGAATTAGATGAGAATGTGCAGCTCCTGGTGGGGTTGCCCGGTGGGGCAGGCAGCCAGGAACTGTTCTTCACTCCAGAGGTGTCTAGCCAGTCTCAGCAGTCACTCTCTGGGGAGCAAGAAGCAGGAGATGAAATGCCTAGTAAGTGGCTGTAGCTTGTGTAGTGCAGGGGTTGGTTCAGGGTATAGAAATGTGGGAGGCTGGCTGTGTTTCTGTGTGGTGGACATTTCCCTGTGTAGCTAATCAGTACAGCAGAACAGGGTGTTGATGCATGCAGAGATCTCAGGGGAATCCTCTAGAGAGATCTCCAGGAAAGTCTCCTGGAGGTACTTGGTAATCCTCTACCGAAGGTTCCGCGGCAGTACAGCTTTGTTCCTTCCCCCATTGTAGGAAACTTTCCCACACCAGCAATCACTTGTGCAGGGACCAAAGCAGCACATAGGCAACGAGCATAGGGAGCAGGACAGAAGCCACAACTATGGAGTAGATGTACCCTTCTTTCCCTGCTTACCCCTGGCAGTGAGATGTCTGCTAGAATGTCTCCCGTCTGTGGAAAAGTGCAGGAAAATTTTAGATTTTTTTTCCATAGAAGGCTGCACCACAACCCTTGCAGAGAATGTGTGCTCTTTTCCCCATGTGGAGCGCCCCACCCCTTCCCCTCCCTCCCCAACAATCACCATGATTTGGCTGTTCGTGGAGATGTGTGCCTGGCTAGGGTCAGTGAGAAAGTGACTGCAATGTTGCAAAAGGTGTAATTAAATGAAATGTTACTCGTGAATTTAACAATCCCGCTTCTGTGCATTGTCACCTGTGCTTCACCAGATGTAGCCTTCAGGAATGCTCCATGCACCCCTGCCGAGCGCCTCTGCCAGATAAGAAAGCGCTCAAGATGCAGCAAAAAAAAAAGACATGTTTCAGGAGGTAGTGCAGTGCTCCAATGCAGAAAAAAGGGAAAGTAAGGAGTGCTGGGAAGCCGAAGGGCAGGACAGAAAAGAGAATCAAGCATCAGTTAAGGACGCAACTGAGGGGACAATTAAAGTAATGGAAGAGCAAACGCAGATGCTGCAGTCCTTAATAGTGCTGCAGACTAAGCAGATCTGTGCTCACCCTCCCCTGCAGCACACTTTTCCATGCTCCCCCACAAACTCTGCCCACACATGCCTTTCCACCTTCCAGGACTTCTCGTTTCCCCTTCACTCCACCCCCTCGGACAACTTTCACAATAGCTGGACCTACAGACAGTTATGAAAGTCTGTCCTTCCCTGGTTCCTCCTATCCCAGCAGGCATTTATGTGTTTGTGTGTGCTGTTTCTTGTTTAATAAAAGCAAAGCTTTTTAATGGTGAATCATCTTTATTTTTTTTCTAAAAATTGAGATAGCAGGCACTATTAGTACCTGCACAGGCATTGTAATCATTCTTTTACAGGAACACAAGACCCAAAATGACACCATTGCGTCCTAGGAAATCTAACACCAGTGACAGAGATATACATTACTGGTACTCATTGTCAAAGTGCTGCCTCAAAGCCTCCCTCATTCGAATTGCCACCCCCCTGCCCCGGGCTCCACTGAAAGCCCTAGTATCTGGCTGCTCCAAATCAGCAGCTAAGGGTCTGCCTCAGCATTGCACCCCTGAGCAAACCTTTCACCCTTAGCTTCACAGAGATTATGCAACGTACAGCATGCGTGCATACACCATTGGAATATTAGCCTCATTAAGGTCTAGCCTGCCATAAAGGCATCGCCAGCGCGCCTTTAATCTGCCAAAAGCACATTCAACGGTCATCCAGCACCTACTCAGCCTGTTGTTGAACCGCTCTTTACTGCTCTCCAGGTGTCCCGTGTAAGGTTCCATGAGCCACTGCTGTAAGGGGTACACCCAGTCTCCCAGGATCACTATGGGCATTTTTAAACATCCCCTCCAGTAATCTTCTGGTTTAGAAAAAGTCCTCGCTTGCAGTTTTCTGTACAGGCCAGTGTTCCTAAAAATGCGTGCGTCATGCACCTTTTCAAACCACCCTGCGTTGATGTCAGTGAAATGTCCTCAATGATCCACAAGCGCCTGCAACACCATGGAGAAGTACCCCTTCCTATTGATGTACTCTGTTACAAGGTGGTCTGGTGCCAAAATTGGAACGTATGCAGCATCTATCGCCTCTCCACAGTTAAAGAACCCCATTTCTGCAAAGCCGTCCACTATTTCATGCATATTTCCCACAGTCACAGTCCTTCGTAACAGGATGCCATTTATTGCCTTGCACACTTGCATTAATGCAGCCCCAACGCTTGACTTCCCCACTCCAAATTGATTGGCGACCGACCGGTAGCAGTCTGGAGTCACCAGCTTCCACACAGTGATTGCCACACACTTCTCATACTGAGAGGACTCATCCGATGAAGTGAGCTGTAGTTCACGAAAGCTTATGCTCAAATAAATGTGTTAGTCTCTAAGGTGCCACAAGTACTCCTTTTCTTTTTGCGAATACAGACTAACATGGCTGCTACTCTGAAAGCTCTCATTCTGGTGTCCTTGCACCGCAGGTCTCGGGCAAGCTCCGCACACAGTTCCAGGAAGGTGGCTTTCCACATCCGAAAGTTCTGCAGCCACTGCTCTTCATCCCACACCTGCATGATGACATGATCCCACCATTCCGTGCTTGTTACCCAAGCCCAAAAGTGACAGTCTACCCTATGCAATTGCTCTGTAATGCCAAAAGCAATCTAAAGTTGCTCCTATCCATGTCACTCAGAATGTCGGGTGCCTGCAAGTCGTCTTCAGTTAGGAACTTGAAGATTAACTGCACTGCCATGTCTTCATGACAGTTAACAGAGCATAGAAGAGCAGTTCAGGATCCATTCCTTCTCACAAAGATGCTGGGGTGCACAGCAGAGAATGGCCGCTGCAGAACTGCCACGAAAGAAATCAGGAAGCCCATGGAGTGCTGGGACATAAATCAATGCATCACAGGACATTTAGCCAGATCCCAAGCTGTGCCGCGACCCACTCTGCCTTCCCACAACACCTTGCAACAGAAGGTGTCAAGCTGGACTGTGGGATAGGTACCCACAGTGCAGTGCTCACACTGTTGACAAAGGTGCCCCCAATCTGTACGTGATCTGCCAACAGAGGGAGCAAGTGTGAACATGAAATTCCGATTTTTATTATGTCACCTTTTGGGTGTCAACAACACTTCTGTCAAAAAAAATTAGTAGTGTAGACATGGCCTTAGTCATTGTTCCCTTCTTTGTTGCTTGTTTCTCTTTCCTCCAATACTCCACCCTCATATCTTTAGTTCTCTTGTGCCCTTATTTTCTGTGGCTGTCCAAGCCACTCTGCCCTGGATGCCCAAGATGAAAGGCACAGAAGCAAAAAAAAAAAAAAAAAAAAAGAGAGACTATTAAAATTAAGTGAGTTTTTACTAAAGTGCTCTTCTGGACAAAAATATTTTAAAATAGGCAACTTTCTAAAAAACAACACTTAAATTGAAGCATCTAGTTCACAGGAATGCTAGGCCCTGGAATTACTGTTAATATTTACATTTGTAATGCTGGCCAAGCATCTTTGTAAAGAAAGGAAGATTTCATTAGGTTATTTTTTAAACCATGGTAAATCTCTAGCTATACAAATAGATAAGATAGCATATCTGACAACATAAACTATAAACTGGGACGTTTGGGGAGAAAAACAGGGACATATTTTAGTTCTATCAAAATACATTGGACTGGGAGAGGTTCTCCTGTAAGCGTAGACTGGGTTAAATGATTAGTGTTCTGCTGGGAACATGGGACTGAGACTTAAATAGAAGATGTTGGAGAGCAGATATGCATGAGAATTGACAGTTGCTTTGATGTTATAGCTTCCATATTCATCCCATTTAGGGTTCTACCACCAAATAATTCCTAATTTTCCTTGCCATGAAATTTCAATATCTAGTTGACATAATCCTTTGAAACAGTGTATACGTTACTCATACACTAGTCCATACAACAGAAGAATATTTTCATTCATAGTTGTAATATTCCTAACAGTGAACCTGATTATTAAGCTTTTTAAAAATCCATTCTAAGGATATTCATCTCCTCTATGTATAAATATTGGATATTAATATTTGCACACAATACACAGTCAGATCAACATCTATACTGAGCTGAATGACATCCTGCTCACTCTAAGAACATTTCTCATTTTCAACTAAGTTTTCTGCAACTAGTCTGTTTTATCAATTATAATCTTAGAAATGCACGAACTCAATGATACCTCCGCTTTATCTACGAGAAATCAGTTATGAGATGCATAAGTTTGTACTTCCAGATTGCCTGTTTCATGTCCATCCCAAGTCAGTGGTGAGCTACAGTTGCTGCCATCTAACGACTGTTTGGTCGTCTGAGATGATGGGTGGATTCATTTCAGCTCCTATAGGTGCACACCAACAAATAATCACCGTTGTTTGTACTATCTGCCTTCTTTTTAGCACAGAGGCCAACGGTTTAACAGATACAGAACTACCTTTCTCATACTAAAAGGTGGCTCCTCCTGGACAGGGTCTAGCCACATAGGCAGGTTAGAATGGGAAAACACGCCACACCTGTTCTGTGGGGAAACAAAAGACTGTCAAGCCAGAGTTCTCCAAAAGCATTAGAAAACTTAAAAGAAAAAAAGAAAATAAACCAACTCCATTATTAGAGATCTGTTATTCTAGAAATAGTGATGACATAAGAAGAATAAGTAGGGCTGGTGGGGCCACTTTACCAAGTATCCTAACTGAAACTTACATAATTGAGTTACATAATTATATTTACAGACTAGAGAGACAAGAACTCTAGAAATGCATATAGTGACGACAGATTAATTTCAGACAACTGTACTGTTGTGTAATGTATAATAAGGAGCTCCATGTATGAGATTATGTTGGTTGGTCAAAGCTTCAGGAGGAAACAGTGCAAGCTGTGTTTGCCCCCTCCATATAAAAGAGTTTCCTTTCTTTTTATTTCGAGGGGGTGTTTCGTTAGATCCTTTGGGTGCTTTCTGGATGTTCTGATAGCACAGTGGCCATTTTTTTTTTAAAATAAAAAAAAAATCTGATTTTTTTAATTAAATGACTTTTGAGGAAAAAACCTATCTAAAGATAGTTTTAATTCAGATACATTATAGATCAAAGATATCTCATCATGAAATAGGGATTATAAATTCTAATTCTGTAGTATGAGACAATATATTGATATAATGTTTAAGAAAAGTTTTTTAAATGAGTTCCAATAGTTCATGGATTAGGGACCCAATCTTATGGGTTCCACAGGCTTCTGTACAGAAAGATTAACCTAAATAATCTATCTACCCAACGGGACTCAGTGCTCAGTCTAGAAGATACCATCAGAGATGCTTAGTTTTGCAGGTCTCAAACTGTGGATGTGTGTCACCTGAGGTAACATGCTTGTTAACAGCAAAAATGTTTTTAAATAAATAGTTATATAGAGGTGAGAAATAACAGACCTCAACTCTATTGTCCCTCTGCAAATTTGTGTACACAGTCAATCCCTTACCTCTCTCTAAAAGTGCAAAGTTTCAAAAACGTCAATGAATAAAAGATTGTTGAGGGCGGAATAGATCTGGACAAGGAGAAGAAGTCTGGAGATAAATGTGAGAAGGGAGGGACATAAGCTTTTTTGTTAAAATATTATACATTTGCTGTTGAAGAAAAAAATCCAGAATACTTAACATTGTTGTTTTAGTTAAATAAAACAATTTAAATGTCTGTCTGGTGATGTTCTCCTCCTAATACAGCATGGCAAGAAAATCCTCCAAATATTAATAATTAACCTGTTGAATTGGAGATAGTTCACCTCCCAGTGACTTCATAAATATTTGCTTCAATTATCTTTGGTAAATGAAATAACCAAACATTCATTCATTTTCGGATATAGCTATAAAACTAATCTGAAAAGTTTTCAAAATAAATCACTGTTTAAAAATGTATCATGTGTACCTTCTAAAAATGAAACCTACATCTCTCTCTGAATTGTGAAGAATATGTATTAAGGTTATAACAACCAACAAGAATGCACTTTTATGTAGAAAGCCATGATTAAATCGAGTCTTCCTGACTACTGATTTAAATCATGATTTACATCAAATCCACCCTGGTCCTAAGCCATTAATAAAGCAATGCAAATTTACGTGTTTCTTTACACATAAAATATTTCAACTTATTTTTTATTTATTTATTTTTTACAGATGTCAACCTTGCCATAATTAGCTGTACCTTTGTCACTTGCATGCTGGATTATTCACTGTGATCTAGTTGGTGCTACAGACAACTAAAACTCCAGCTGATGGAGAATACAGTGGCATGCTTACCTAACAGTGAAAAGAACATGTTAGGGTTGTATTCTGGAAATTTATATTAGTTTCTAGATGCAATTCATGGAATTGGTTTCCAAGAAAAAACTACAAAGCCCTTTATTATGCGGTCATGAATACCTTGGAGATGGCCTCTTTCCTTGTATTTTACTATGGCAGGTGTTTTGGTTTGTCAATTGACAAGGTAAAATATAAAGAGGTCATAACTACAGTATGCAGAACGCATACCATGAAAGTCTTTATAGATCACAACCACCACCAGCAATTACACCTATACATGAATTTGAAGACCTGTAAACTCTGGGACAAAAGCGTAAGGTGCTCTCTGAGGGCCACATGATACTCAAATGTACGTCCCTAAAAGAGTTTGATTGGGGGAAGAGCAATTTCAGAGGTGAGCCCTCAAATCTACTTTCCCTGGGTCTGACAAAGATCTATTCTGCTGACTTACAAAGTATAAGTTTTCGTGAGCTACAGCTCACTGAGCTGTAGCTCACGAAAGCTTATGCTCAAATAAATTTGTTAGTCTCTAAGGCACTACAAGTACTCCTTTTCTTTTTACAGTGTATGTAAGGCTTGACAAAGCCCAGGCTGGGATGCTTTAGTTGGGGTTGGTCCTGCTTTGAGCAGGGGGGTTGGGCAGATGACCTCGAGGTCTCTTCCAACTCTAATCTTCTATGATTCTCTGTCTACATAGCAGCTAGACACCCGCTGCTGGCCTGTGCCAGCCAATTTGAGATTTGAGACTGTTTCATTGCTGTGTAAACTTTCAGGCTTGGGCTGGAGCCTGAGCTTTGGGACCCTCCCACTTTGCAGGATCCAAGAGCCTGGGCTCCAGCCTGAGCCCAGAAGTCTACATAGCAATGACACAGCCCTGCAACCTGAGCCCTGCAAGCCTAAGACAGCTGGCATTAGCCAGCTGCAGATTTTATTTTGGTTTGTAGACCTACCCATAGAGCAAACCCTATCAGTTGGTTATCAATGGGACAACTTGTAATTAAAGTTAAGCTTGCATATAAGTGCTTTGTAATATCAAGACCAGACTGCTCAGCAACTTGTAGAATCGGACACTTAGTCTTCAGTATTAGTGGGGTGGAAATGCATTAATCCAATGTGGTTTTATAGTATTGTTGTAGCAACGTTAGTCCCAGGATATTAGAGAGACAAGGTAGGTAAGGTAATATCTTTTATTGGACATCCTGAAGGAAATCTTTCTTGAACCCACTCTTCTGGCCTTTGAACAATCCCCCCACCCAACCTTGCCAAGTTCATCATCAGAAGCAAGCTCCCCACATACTAGGACACTCAGAACGGCACCAGACCCTACCATAATAGATGTAAAACACGAACACATATCTACACTGCTATGAAGATCAATACCTCCCATAACATATCTTTCAAGAACCATGGGTCCTACACATACTTATCAATCTGTGGTATACCTTATTCAGTGCACTAAATGCCCCAATAACAACCAGACAACTATTACACTCTTGAATGAACTCACATAGAAAAATAAAAAAAGAAAAAAACCACACCCTATCACCCGTGGGTGAGCACTTTTCACAAAACATTCACTCCATATCTGTCCCCTCAGTTCTCATCTTCAAAGAAAACCTGCACAACACCTTCAAAAGAAGAGCCTGAGAACTTAAATTCATAACTTTGTTAGGGTTTGTACACACTAGCGCTTACTTTGGTATAACTGAAGTTGTTCAGGGTTATGGAAATGCCACCCCCGGCCCCAGCGTGACGTAACTTACACTGACCTAAACGTCAGTGTGGACAAGGCTATGTTGGTGGGAGAAGCTCTCCCGTGGATCTAGCTATCACTTCTTGGGGAGACTGAGTAATTAGATCAATGGGAGAGCTGTCTCCCATTGGCAGAGAGCATCTGCACTAGCTGTGCTACAGCTGCACTGCTGCAACGATCCCAGCGTAGACTAGCCCTTAGACACTAAGGATATGTCTTCACTAGCAGCGTTAAAGCGCAGCTGCGTGGCTGTGTAGTCACGGCACCAGCGCTGGGAATAAAAAAAAAAAAAAACACCCCCATGAGGGGAACAGTTACCAACGCTGGGTGCACTCTCTACACTGCCACTTTACAGCGCTGAAACTTGCAGCGCTCGGGGGGGCATTTTATTCACACCCCTGAGCGAGAAAGGTTCAGCGGTATAAAGTGGCAATGCAGATAAGGCCTAAGTCTTTATCTACACTGGCAAGTGAAAGACAAAACTTTTGTTGTTCAGAGATGTTAAAAAAACCACACACACACCTCCCAAAAGACAAAAGTTTTGCCGAGGACAAGCGCAGGTGTGAACAGCACTTTGTCAGCAGGAGCCCTGTCCTGACAACAATGCTAACGCTGCGCTGCTCGTTGGGGATGGAAGTTTTTTTTTTTGTCAGCAGGAGAGCTCTCTTCTGCCGACAAACAGAGGCTACACTGCGTGCCTTTTAGCGGCACAGCTGTAGCTGTTGCTAAAAGCTGCGTAGTGTAGATGGACAGCTTAAAAATCATGGACTTAATAAAGGACGCTGGATTTATGGCTCCTTACAACAATCTATAACCCAGTAACCCTCCTTTGGGCTACAACTGCAGAGGTGTTAACTGCCCACTTCTCCTTGAATGTTTTTTTATAATGAGTTAAATCCTTATGCTAAACAATCTGTTCCAACTTGTATTTAGTTGCCACACTCTATGTTTCCCAGACCTGATGAAGAGCTCTGGGTAAGAAAAATCAAAAACCTGCCACTTGGTCCAATAAAAGGTATTACCTCACCTACCTTGTCTCTTTAATCTAATGGAAACATTTAAGTTATTTTTAAAAAACCGTATTTAAGTTATATTTATTCTGTATATGCCTTCAGGTTAGTATAGGCACATAATGTAAATTATAGGTTTCAGAGTAACAGCCATGTTAGTCTGTATTCGCAAAAAGAAAAGGAGTACTTGTGGCACCTTAGAGACTAACCAATTTATTTGAGCATAAGCTTTCATGAGCTACAGCATCCGATGAAGTGAGCTGTAGCTCACGAAAGCTTATGCTCAAATAAATTGGTTAGTCTCTAAGGTGCCACAAGTACTCCTTTTCTTAATGTAAATTATGTAAACTATGCAATTATTACAATCTGTTCAGAAGAAAACAAAATGAAAATGTAGCAAACATTTCTAATATAATTAGCTGCCTCTTATACTTAAAAAAAAAAATCTGATAAATTTAGGCATTAGTGCTCAAATATACATTTTTACATAGAAAGGGCCAAATCCTGCAAACCTCTGTTCACCCATGTACTCCCACTGAAGTTTTGGAACTACTTAAGTGAGATAATCTAACTCAGAACAGGTTTACTGGATAAATAATGTATTTACCAGATGCCAAGACCAAAGTTGAACTACAAAACAAATTACATACCAAAAAACCCCACATTTAAATACATTCATCCAAGAAGAATTTGACAAAAACAACAAAACTCAAAGTTATGATGGACCATACAAAATTCATGTCATGGTGAAGAACAAAAAAACCCTGACATCAGCTTAATTAAAGGATTCTTGTTTTGCATACCAGTACTTTTACTAACTTGTGTCTCTCGGCTACAATGAGATTTTTTGGGGGGTAATTTTCTATTATTGATAAATACTTCCTCTTTCAGAAGCTTGAAATGTTTTTTACACTATTAATTTGGCAATTAACGGATCCTCTTCTGATCTTTGAGGCTATATATATATCTGATATGATCAGTGAAGTACTTTGGGATCCAAAGAACTATAAGTAAATTATAAACAACAAAATTGTTAGCAAATGTCAATGGGACTACATGTAGCGTGCAAAATTAAGCATATTTGTAAGTCTTTGCAGGATCAGGACTTTTACTCCCGATTTCTGAATATTTACTACAGGTGCTGATGCACAAGACAAAAAACCCACTGCAAGTGTTAGTTTTCAATTGCAGGTTAAAAAAAAAAAATTTACATTTTATTTGTAAATTGAACAAATTCAATATGGAAAGGAACACCAAGTTGTTATTTCAAAGTTTGTTTTCAGAACTGTACACACTTTGTGCAGACAACAAAAGTTTAAACATTAATAAAAAGAAAAGGAGTACTGGTGGCACCTTAGAGACTAATCAATTCATCTGAGCATAAGCTTTCGTGAGCTACAGCTCACTTCATCAGATGCATAAAGTGGATGAAGTGAGCTGTAGCTCACAAAAGCTTATGCTCAAATAAATTGGTTAGTCTTTAAGGTGCCACCAGTACTCCTTTTCTTTTTGCGAATACAGACTAACACGGCTGCTACTCTGAAACCTTAAATATTAATGAAGGCCGATTCTGTACTATACATTTTCATACAGCAATACAAAAGAATATTGACTTTAATTGAGTAAAAAGTATAGATTTAAAAAAATATTTTAAACTATTATCGAGTAGAATGATAGGTATTTTGAAATTAAAGTCTGACGATGAGAACAGCGTTTATTCCATACCGGACCCTTTTGGCTGATAAGTGGTGACTGAATTTGGAGAAACTTGCTCTTTGCTTGTTGCTCTAATGTACTCAAAATTCTATTTCCTGAGCATGCATAACTGTGTTTATAGTGAAATAGAAATCAACAGAGCAAAGTGACAGCAGGAACAGATACCATTCCATAGATCAAATTCTACTCACTTCATTGAAATTGCACTTGTGTAACCAAGAGGAGAATAAGAGAGCAAGAATATCAGTTAATTGCTGAAATAGGAGCGCTCTAAGTATTTTTTCTGCCCAATAAAAGCAATGACTTTTTAAAAATTCTCTCAGTAAATGATTTTTTTTAAAAAAAAGTTATGCTGGTCCAGACCTACCGTCAATCTCTCCAGTTCCACTGAAGTCTGTGGAGTTATGTTGACATACAAAAGATGAGGATCTGACACTTGCATATATGCATGCATGCATGCAATCTCAAAGTTATTCTCCCACAATAAGTGCTTTAGTGACTTTGGAGCCTAAATACCATTGCCTTTCAATGAGACTTAGGGACTTCTGAAAATTTCACCTTACCATTTTAACATAAACCAAATGTTGAGTAATAGGTATACAGTTGTCTTCTTTTATAACCTTCATTTATAGCACCCATCACCAAAGTATCTAGTGACCTCAATTAAAATGTAGATTTTTAAAAAACATGTACACAATATCTATCTAAAACTAAAAGTCAGTCAGAACTGATTTTGAATAATATAGGCCCTATCCACTTTGGGCCTCTCAAGACTTAAAAAAAAAAAAAAAAAAAAAAATCAAGCAGCAAGATGTGGACAGCAATAAGAATGACTGAAATAAACTAAACTTCATATGGATGAACTTATTTAAAATGTCCGCATTATAAGAAATCATTTACAAACTAACATGGTAAACCTACCAGTTCGCCAGTTATAAAACATGCTATTTTCTAAAAGTAGAAGACATTAATTTCAGATATTAGATCCTCTATATGTGTTATTTGCCAGGAAAAAAAAAAAAAAAAAAAGTCAATGCTCTGTCTTTTCCCCCCCTCCTAACACGTTTGGGAATCTTACCTATTTAACGGCATGCTGCCCTAGCTAAATGATGAATCCTGCCTATTGCTTTCAAATGCACCAACCTTCTCAAAAACACTGGATGGTGTCATCAAACAAAACCTGATGTTCTGAATGATGGTGTCGGTATGTCTCCAGCGTCTTCTATCATGCCGCAGCCAAGCCTGAACAGCCTCGTACAGCTCTATCTCTGGAAACCTGCTCAGATGATCATTATCCAAATAAGACATAAGCTTTTCAAAGCTCAGATAGGACAAGAAGTCAGGTCTGGACATGAGTGGCACAAAGTTCTCTAGCAGAAAAGAATCCAACTTTTCCCTGACTCCATCGATGTTTACACCAAAATCATCTAAGAGTCTCATAATTTCTGCACAGTTTTCTAAGCAGATTTTTGCTAAAAGAAAAGAGCAGCAGAACTTCACCACCTCTATGAGCTGAACATACATGGCAGCCTGCAGAATCTCGTGAACAGTGTTCATGCTCAGTTCAATGTTTCCGTAGTACATGAATTGGAGGACGTGGCTGAATCCTGTGGCAGTCAGACCTTTCAAATGGATTTTATCTTGATCTCGCTCCCTCATGTCAGCTGTGAACATAATCCTGAAGTAATCACTCTGGGTGGCAAGCAATGCTTTATGGGCCTGAAACTGGTGGTCTTCAATGACAAGAGTAACGTCAAGAAGCAATCCCTCCTCATACAGTGCTCTGAACCCAGCAGAGACACTGGTATCATGGATGGAGGAGCTAAACCCTTCCACGTCCCCTGCCATGAATCACCTGAAAAAAAGGAATCAAAGCAGAAAGTGTTATTTCTAAGAGTTTATATAATACAAGCTTTTCCAGACCAGATGAACCTTAACATTAATATCAATGTGTTAAATGTCAATGAAAATAAATTATCTACAATAAAAATGTCTGTGGTCCACCCTTTGCAGAAAACATCCATTTTTAAACCACTTAAATCGATTTAAGGCTGTAAAACAAAACAAACAAAAATGCAGCTAGAACAAGTTTCTAGATATTAAGTGTAATATGATACACTTATTTCAAATTTCTGGTGCTAAAAGCAGATTAATGTGCAAATGAGATAATACTATACATATTCTATTGATTTTACATCACTCCATGGTCAGATAATTATGTAATGCCTCCAAAAGCTAGTCACATTGCACATTTCTTTCCACAGTGATCCCCAAAAGGACATATCACTGGAGAGCACAAAAACACATAAGACATTAAAGGCTTCTGAAAGGAAGAGAAACTTCTTCATCTTAAAAAAATAAGACTCAAAAGGCCTTTAAAAAGCAATAATTTTTAAAAGCTTATTATAGTAGAAGGTAAAAGTATTTCAATTCTCTCTATTAGGTTGTTCATGGAAATAAAGCATTTTGCACTTTGATCAAGTGATTTAGTCTCTATCTTCCCCCACTGTAAAATGGAGATAAAAAATAATTATCTACTTCATAGTGTTATTTGTGAGGCCTAACTAGATAACAAGTCTGGTGAAGTGCAAAATATTAAGGCCATCAGAAGCACAGTTGAGATTAGAACTCAGCAAATACTTCCCTACGTGTTGGGGGGTTGCTAAGGCTCAACCACATATTAAGCACTTGATGCTTCTCAGATGGAAGGCATTACATATGTGCTAAATATTTAATGGCAAAATATACATGGGAGTAGGAAATTCTGAAAAGTAAGAGTATGATGGGACACCACCTTATAGGGATTTGGGATGACACCTGGTCAGGGAAAAAAAAAAAAAAAAAAAAAACTTATTGAATATTTAGGATTTACTTAAATGGGCAAGAGTTTCAGCCTTAACACTGAAATTTCTGGCTTTTTCCAGTTTAAGACAAGCCATTAACTTTGATGTGTGAATGTTTTTATATTAATTTAATAAAATTGCCCTTAACTCTGAATTTCCTGCAACAGTCATATTACATTAGTTTTCTGTATTTAATTTAAAAATTAAATCGGTTGTTGGCACAAATTATTTAAAACTGAAACATATTTTAGGTTACAGTGGTGATAAATTTAAGAAACCATTAATTATTGAAAATTATTTCTATAAAACTTTAAAATTACCAAACTGATTATATTTAAATATTATGAAGACACAGAAATAGCTTACACCTGGTATGCCAAGTGTCACAGTTTAAGACCAGTGGTCATAATTAGGGCCCTACCAAATTCATGGCCACGAAAACGCATCATGGACTATGAAATCTGGTCTCCTCCCATGAAATCTGACTATTGTAGGGGGTTGTAGTATTCCCACTCTTCCTTCTCTGCTGCTGCTGGTGGCAATGCTGCCTTCACAGCTGGGCATCCAGCCAGCAGCCGCCACGTTCTGGCTGCCCAGCTCTGAGATCAGCGCAGAAGTAAGAGTAACAATACTGCAACCCCGCTACAGTACCCTTGCAACAGCCCTGCCCTCACCCCCGATACCCTCTTTTGAGTCGGGACACACACACCCCCAGTTACACCACCAGGAAACTAAGGATTTTTTAAATCCTTTCTTTGTGAAATTTACCAAATGGATTGTAAATCTGATAGGGCTCTAGTCATAATGTTGTCACCACTCTAAGCCTTAGGTCTTGAAAATTAAAAGAGGGGATTCTGTATGCAGCTCATCATCCCCATTCCTTAACTGATAGCACAGAATGGAAAAAATGCAGCCACCCATTGCCTACCTCAAGTTCAAATGATGAGTGGGCATTTACAGCCCTGTCCAAAAACATTAGTGCTATTCCCACATTGCCAGCAGGATCCAACAATCTTCAGGCACAGCTGTACTGATCACAGAAGTGTGCTCTACATGAAATACGGGTTAATCCCTGAACCCTACTAAAATTTCCATTAACAGGAGTAGCAGCAGCAGAGTGAAAATTACAATTACCCCAGTAAGTTTCCTTCCACTATTCATGATGGGGACAGGCTACATTCAGGGCAGTGGAGGAACAGGTATGATCCCCCCAAAGCCAATTGACAGAGAGAAGATAAAGTCCATTGTCACCCCAAAATCTATAACCATGAGACATCATACCCCTGCCTCTGTTGCTCCTGCGTATAGCATGTCCCCACCAGCAAAATGAAAACAACTGAAATCATGTTATTTTCCCTTCTCTGCTGCTCCTATTAAGGAAAACTACTGTGACAAGCAGCTGAGAAAGACCACTATCGGGCGTGGAAAGGGGGGAGAAAGAACCATGTCCCAACACCTCAAAAGGAAAGGAGCACGAAACAACAACAACAGAAGTCCTCTCCCCAACTCCTACCCTCACATCCTCTAAAATACAGAGGCAGAAGGAGCTGAAACTCACACAGATGAGGAATGCATGAGAAAGTGAAAGAAAGAATGGGGGGAAAGAATTTGCCCAGCAAAAATTAAGGAAAGTTCCACTGGATGGTCAATGGCAGCACATATTTGTCTGGTAACAACCTAATCCAGGGGCGGGCAAACTACGACCCAAGAGCTGAGCCGTTTTAAGCCAGCCCGTGAGCTCCCGCTGGGGAGCAGATTCTAGGGCTTGCCCCGCTCCAGCCAGGGAAGCCGCACCATGTGGGTTGGTCCCACTCCGGCGCTCCAGCCGAGGCGCCATGGCATGGCTTCACTCCAGGGTGCAGGGTTGGGGGCTGCACACCACAGCTCCTGGAAGTAGCTGCATGGCCCCGCTCTAGTGCTCTAGCATGGTCAGGGGCTACTTGGAGCTTGCATCCCTGAGCCTTTCACCACACCCCAACCCTCTGCCCCAGTCCTGATCCCCCTCTCACTCTCCAAACCCCTTCATACCAGCACGGAGCACCCTCCTGCATCCCCAACCTCTCATCCCCAGCCCCACCCCAGAGCCTGCACCCCCAACCAGAGCCCTTACCCCCTCCCGCACCTCAACCCCAATTATGTGAGCATTCATGGCCTGCCATACAATTTCTGTTCTCCAACGTGGCCCTCAGGCCAAAAAGTTTGCCCACCCCGGACCTAATCCCTCACTCTGTGGACAAAGTATGAAAGAAAACAAAGAATCCCTGAAGAAAGGGCTTTCTCAAACCACCCTCTGGCCAAAGGAACAGTGTTAGTAAGCTCTACGGCTGCATCAGGCTCACCCTGCTTGGTTTAATACATAGGTATCTAGATGTAGGGTCTCTGGAGTTAGAGAAGGAAAGAAATGGGTAACAACAGGGTGCCTTGAAAGACTTCTTCATGATGCTCTAAAGAAAGCTGGAAGACAATTAAACAAGAAGGGTGAAAATGCACAGGAAGAGATTGGCAAAAAGAGGAGGGACAAAAAATGCACCACGTTCAAAGGAGCATTTGCTGATTTGCCCAGAAAGATTCAAAAAGAAGAGGGAAACATGCTCCTTACATATTAGCATAGTTACTACATTCAGGATTTTCACCCATCCATCCAACTGTGATCGTTAAATAATTAATAACTGAAAGCACTTGGAAATAAAGTACCCCCTTTAAAATTCTGAATTTACTCTATTTGAAGAGCAGGATGGGTGAAGGTGAGGTGGAAAACATCCCCACAATACATTAAAAAAAAAGCCCGTCTTCAAAGAGTAACTGCTAAAATTCCACTGACATCTTCAGGTCTTTCAAACATCTGCCATTCTGTGAAAATGAGAGGGTTCATTTCCATTTCTACCTAAGACTCAACAACGTTATGCAAGCTGCCAAACACTCTATTATTACCTAATGTTTCAAAAAGAGTTTAGTATTGCGAGTGCTGCTTTAAAAAAAAAAAAGTAGACCATTTAACAGACAGATGAAGGATTATTTTTAGTAAATCTTCATTTACCTATCCCAAAATACTTTGCCTTCTGCGTGTCAGATACTATTAAACTCACTTGTCAAGTTTGTAACAAGATTTTTAAGAAATGTGGGAGAAAAGATATTGAAGGAGACTTCTCCATCTTAACACAACGTAAAGAAGCCTCAGAGACCCTCTAGTCTCTCAGTTTGTACTGAGAGAGTGGAAAGAAAAAAATAAAAGCTATGCATCTTCTACCCCATTAAATACATACCTTGCCACATAGCAACACATTTGAATAGGTAGCCCTATTTTTTTAGCACTAGACCTACAAAAAAAAATTCTCTGTACCACTAACTTATAAATAGCAATAAACATGGGGTGGACTAATGGGTAGAGTCAGGGACAATTCAAAGAAAGTGAAATTGCTAAAAATTTCATTTATATTGCTGATATCCTCAGTCTAAAGCAAACAGCAATAATATACCGGTAGTTTAATTAAAACAAAGTGATGTAAAAATTCCAGATGCAAGCATTTTTCCAAATAATTTTTCCATTCCTCCCACACATACTTGCAAATTTATATGTAATTCTATTTGCTATTAAAGTACTGCAGCCAATTTCTCAGAAGACAATGACAAACTGAACTTTTTCACATTTTCAATAAAAATGCAATTCAGACTTCACTTTACAGAGGGAATTGGTTAGGTGGAGGAAATGTGAATAGGTAGTGGTGATGGTGGGGAACTTTCTCCCCCCCTCCCACCCCCCATGAGACACGTGTGCTTCTGTCTAAAGGCAATATGTAGTCTAATATATTCCAATACCATTCTATCACAACAAATAATTAATCCTCTTTTCTGAAGTAATTTCTTCCCTTTCCTGGTTATTTACAAAGGTGCACTTTTCATTTCCCCCATCAAAGAGGGGTCAGTGATATCACAGCAAGTGACCTCTAAATGCAGCAGAGGAAGAAAGAAAATCAAAAGGGAAAAACCCTTAACCTTATTAGCTTTTCAGACATTTTTCACCTTTTGCATATTATTCAGTACATAGACTACTTCCACTGTGACTGGAAAAGCACTGCTTTTCTTGGCACACCTATCAAAGATGTAGAATAAAGATGAGAAGTCAAGCACTGAAGGCATTGCTCCAGATTTTAATTTTTTGCTGCTGATTGTAAAGAATTCCCCTTCATCCCAATGATCCTGGAGCTCATAGTCACAAGTGAAAGAAGAAATGGAGATCAATTCCATAGAGTCTACTGACAAGGGAGTTCAACCAAGGATAAATTTGGCCTACAATTTGTTTTGGTCGTCAAATTCTTCAAAAAACAGTATTTCCTAGAAGTTAGTTTACAATAAATAAAGGTTCACGTTTTTTAAATGTTGTAATCCTGTATGTATTTTCCAGGGAAATTTCTTGTTTTAGGAAGGTGCTAACAATGGCCAGTGTAGGATTACAACACTTCAGTTGAAGGGCAGATTTCCTTTCCCCTTACTTATGTATTTTACAACAATTCAGTTGAGCGAGACTGAGGAAGAACTAGTAAATTTCGAGTTTATAAATTAAGAGGGAATGTTTCTTTTTTCCACCGCCAAGAAATTCTGAAAAAGCATTAATTTGAACACTTGAATATGACTAACACCAAAATTCTCTTTTACTATAACATTATGCCCAAAACCATTACACAGGAAGATATTTTACTAGCTGCACTGCTAAGTGTATTTTTTGGAAAACTCAGAGGAACAACAGATTTAGAGTCTATTCTATATTTCTCCACCTTCCATCAAAAGCCATCTAGTAAAATTTAAATATACTTTTATGATATACACACAGTGAAACTTCTTTTGGATTTAAGACTTAGGCCCAGTTTTCAAAAATGAATGCATTTATCTAATTTGTCAGCACAAATGCAGTATTTCCCTGAGTGGTCAGATGTATACAAATGTATGTGAAAATAGGATGTGTATAGTTATATTTGTATGCGCAAATTAGACATTCATAATTACACACATCTTTGAAAAGAAGGCTTGCGTCTGCTGTAAACCGATAAACATTAAAAATCCAATTACAAGTACATAAAAATTAAGAATTGCTCTGTATTATCATTGGTGTATGTCACTATAAAGCATTGTCTATGCTACAATTTTTCTTCAAAATTTCTCACTGGTGGCAGCAACAGCTGGAGTGACATAGTAGGGAAAAGAGGTAACTGGGCTACACTAGTGCTCTTCATTGCTACACAACCGAAAAACTTCACTATTTACAGTGGCAGGAAATTTGAAGTAAAATGTTAGCATATACACAGGCTAAGAACCTGTGAAAATTAATTTGCATTTCAGGGACAGTTCAGCCTGCACACACTAGGGTTCTCAATTAGATTTTGGCAAAATACACATTGAGCCTGGGTAAAATTTTCAAACATGCCTAAGTGACTTAGGAGCCTACAGTCCCATTTTCAAAAGCAACTTAAACATTTGGGAGCCTAGATCTCACTGAAAGCCAGTGAGACTAACACTCCTAAATGCCTAAGTCACTTTTAAAAATGGGACCTAGATGCTTTTGAAAATTTTACCCACATTTTATAACACAGATTAAGCGGAATTCAAGTTAGAAATGGTGGAAAATTTTCAGATAATTGCCCAACTGCACATGGGACCATTAGGCTTATGTCTGAAGTACTTCCAAAACTCATTACAGAACATGGATTGTGTCCAACATGGTTATACATCATAAAATTACTATACTAGAACCCTGCTGAGGGAGGGAATAGTCTAGAATATCATTTGAACTGTGATAGCTGGGTGAAAAAAGTTGTTTAAAAATAACCTTGGCTGCAATGGATACAAAATGCTACATTCCTAGGGGTAAAGTTTTCAAAAGATAAGCAACTTAGGCATTTTTTAAAAATTTTACACATTGAAATTTTTGGAGTTTCATATTATAACCCAGTTCAGTCTTGCCTGCACAGCTGGAACTAAACCATGTTATAGTCCCAAAAAGATCAGAACTGCAATATTGGTTGATTATATGGTTCTAAAAAGTCTGGACTTTGGGTAAGAGAAAGCATATTGTCACATGGTCAGACCACTTCCATCTTATAACATGATTCACAGCACATTAAAATTTGCTGCAATAGACAGGCCTTTAAAACCGTATTTTAAGAATTGTTCTGACAGAAATGGTTCAAAACACAGCTGTAGCTATGGGCCAACCAATCATCTGTAGTTCCCAGTCCAGTCAGAACTTTCCCTAACTCTGCACCTTGATCAACCAGAGCTTCTGTCTCATTAGCTTGCATTACAAGAACTCAGCAGATATGAAATTTTAACTTGAAATGACCATGTTATTAATATCCAATGGTGAAACAGTGATCCAACTGAAGTCAATAGGCGTTTTGCCACTGATTTCAATGGGGACAGGATTTCATCCTAAACAACATATGTTGTAGATTACAGCCAATGGTATTTGCCTTCCTTTAAATTATTTAGGTATTGGACATGGCATAAAACTGTCCAGCAAATTTATTTAATGTTTGCATATTCGCCAAGCCAAGCAATGAACGTCACAATCAGATCTAACAGTAAATTAGTGATAGTCAAAAAGTGATCCTTTCAATGTGAAGTTTCAGAGTAACAGCCGTGTTAGTCTGTATTCGCAAAAAGAAAAGGAGTACTTGTGGCACCTTAGAGACTAACCAATTTATTTGAGCATAAGCTTTCGTGAAAAATACACACAAACCATGAAAAAATGGGTGTTTATCACTACAAAAGGTTCTCTCTCCCCCAACCCTACTCGCCTGCTGGTAATAGCTTATCTAAAGTGATCACTCTCCTTACAATGTGTATGATCATCAAGGTGGGCCATTTCCAGCACAGCCTCAGAAACAACTCTGACATCATAATCAAAAAGGCTGACAAAGGAGGTGCTGTTGTCATCATGAATAGGTCGGAATATGAACAAGAGGCTGCTCGGCAGCTCTCCAACACCACTTTCTACAAGCTATTACCCTCTGATCCCACTGAGAGTTACCAAAAGAAACTACAGCATTTGCTCAAGGAACTCCCTGAAAAAGCACAAGATCAAATCCGCACAGACACACCCCTGGAACCCCAACCTGAGACATTCTATCTACTACCCAAGATCCATACACCTGGAAATCCTGGGCGCCCCATCTCAGGCATTGGCACCCTAACAGCAGGACTGTCTGACTATGTAGACTCCCTCCTCAGGCCCTACGCTACCAGCACTCCCAGCTACATTCGAGACACCACTGACTTCCTGAGGAAACTACAATCCATCGGTGATCTTCCTGATGACACCATCCTGGCCACTATGGATGTAGAAGCCCTCTACACCAACATTCCACACAAAGATGGACTACAAGCCGTCAAGAACACTATCCCCGATAATGTCACGGCTAACCTGGTGGCTGAACTTTGTGACTTTGTCCTTACCCATAACTATTTTACATTTGGAGACAATGTATACCTTCAAATCAGCAGCACTGCTATGGGTACCCGCATGGCCCCACAGCATGCCAACATTTTTATGGGTGACTTAGAACAACGCTTCCTCAGCTCTCGTCCCCGAACGCCCCTACTCTACTTGCGCTATATTGATGACATCTTCATCAACTGGACCCATGGAAAAGACGCCCTTGAGGAATTCCACCATGATTTCAACAATTTCCATCCCACCATCAACCTCAGCCTGGTCCAGTTCACACAAGAGATCCACTTCCTGGACACTACAGTGCTAATAAGCGATGGTCACATAAACACCACCCTATACCGGAAATCTACTGACCGCTATTCCTACCTACATGCCTGCAGCTTTCACCCTGACCACACCACACAATCCATCGTCTACAGCCAAGCTCTGCAATAAGTCCGCATTTGCTCCAATCCCTCAGACAGAGACAAACACCTACAAGATCTCTATCAAGCGTTCTTACAACTACAATACCCACCTGCAGAAGTGAAGAAACAGATCGATAGAGCCAGAAGAGTTCCCAGAAGTCACCTACTACAGGACAGGCCTAACAAAGAAAATAACAGAACGCCACTAGCCATCACTTTCAGCCCCCAACTAAAACCCCTCTAACGCATTATCAAGGATCTACAACCTATCCTGAAGGATGACCCAGCACTCTCACAAATCTTGGGAAACAGGCCAGTCCTTGCCTACAGACAGCCCCCCAACCTGAAGCGAATACTCACCATCAACCACACACCACACAACAGAGCCACTAACCCAGGAACCTATCCTTGCAACAAAGCCCGTTGCCAACTATGCCCACATATCTATTCAGGGGACACCATCACAGGGCCTAATAACATCAGCCACACTATCAGAGGCTCGTTCACCTGCACATCCACCAATGTGATATATGCCATCATGTGCCAGCAATGCCCCTCTGCCGTGTACATTGGGCAAACTGGACAGTCTCTATGTAAAAGAATAAATGGACACAAATCAGATGTCAAGAATTATAACATTCAAAAACCAGTCGGAGAACACTTCAATCTCTCTGGTCACTCAATTTCTGATCTCAAAGTTGACTATCCTTCAACAGAAAAACTTCGAAAACAGACTCCAATGAGAGACTGCTGAATTGGAATTAATTTGCAAATTGGATACAATTAACTTAGGCTTGAATAGAGACTGGGAATGGTTGAGTCATTATAAAAAGTAACCTATTTGCCCTTGTTTATTCCTCCCCCTCCACTGTTCCTCAGACGTTCTTGTTAAACCCTGGATTTGTGCTGGAAATGGCCCACCTTGATCATCATACACATTGTAAGGAGAGTGATCACTTTAGATAAGCTATTACAAGCAGGCGAGTAGGGTGGGGGGAGAGAAAACCTTTTGTAGTGATAAACACCCATTTTTTCATGGTTTGTGTGTATGAAAACCACAGTATGCATCCGATGAAGTGAGCTGTAGCTCACGAAAGCTTATGCTCAAATAAATTGGTTAGTCTCTAAGGTGCCACAAGTACTCCTTTTCTTTTTTCAATGGGAAGTTGTCATTAACAAAAAATTATCCAAATTGCAACATTTAACTATGCAATTTGATCTAACATTAATAAAGTAGCAAGACAAACCTTTGATACCTAGTAGCCCTGAACATCTAAATTGATCAGTTTATACTTACAAACTTAAAGGTCTGAATTGTTAACGTATGGAAAAGTACTAGTATAATAAAAACCACAGAATTCTGACTACTACTGAAAACTAACTTTACAAAGTGCAGAACAAAATAAAGGACATTCATTCCATCTTAGTTTTTTCTTCATCCTATAGTTGTTTTATATTTCCCCAGTTCACTTGGAAGGGGCAACCCTAAGAATTTTTAAAAAGCAACAGTAACCTACTCTGGTATTTATTTAAATGTTTCGATATTATTTGCTAATCCTACAAATCACATGATATAAATTAATACAATTTTTACCCCTCACTGATTACTGAGCAGACTTTTTTTTAAAAAAACACACATCTATGTTTTTGGGAGACTCCTACAATTTAGGTATCTGGCATATTTAATACAATTCCTGAATCAAACCTCAAATATCAAGCTACCCCAATGTATAGAGTCGCAGTTTTCAGAGCCAGAAGATGGGTTACTTACAAATATAAAAGTCTTTTGATTCTTCCATCAAGGGGCAAGCATTAGACTAAATGCTAATTCGTGATCTCAGTCCACCTCCTCATGGACAAATTTTTGGAACACAAAGCCCTACACCAGAATTGACACCAGTGAGCAACCCTGTTGCTAACTTCAGCACACAGGCCTGGACTGAATGAACATGGAAACTGAACTAGAACAGACTGCTCCAAAAGAGGGTGCACGTTGGAAGGGTGGGCGTGGGAAGCCTATATACTGCTGTTGGCCCAGCCACATGTGTTTCGTGGAAAGGTAAGTTCAGTCTGCAAGACTTTTCCCGTCGCTAACTATCCTCACTTTAAAACAGGGAGAGATTTAAAACGAAAACACAAACTCAGCAGTAACCACTTCATATCCTCCCCACACGTTGTGCTCGCCATTGACGATTTTCCAGGGGAAAAGACTGATCACCAGGCCAGTCTCTCTCTGGAAATAAAAGGTATGGGGAAGGGGAGGGAGAAAAGAGAAAGCCCTAGAAAGGGGCATC
This sequence comes from Lepidochelys olivacea, assembly GCF_965140295.1. Lineage (NCBI taxonomy): Eukaryota > Metazoa > Chordata > Testudines > Cheloniidae > Lepidochelys > Lepidochelys olivacea. Next base: position 145,026,262 of record NC_140411.1, read on the forward strand.
TATTCTCGGGCGACACCTTCTAAGCGGCAGGAGAGCCAGGTCAGAGGAAAAACACCACCGGAGGCCGGGCGGGACGCGCGCCCACCGCGCAGGCCAGAGGCGCACGCACCCTGCCGCAGCCGGTTACACTACCCCGAGCATCCCCCGCTCCCGCTACCAGAGTTACCCGAGAAACACCCACCAGGATTATCCTCTTCCCGTGTGCTGCTGCTGCTGCAGACACGCAACAAGCCTCCCTCCACCCCTCACACGGGGCGGCGGCGGCAGCAGGCGGCTGAGCGAGCGGGGGGTGGGGGGGGTGTCCTCTTTTGCCCAGCCCATCAGGGACGGGGCTGGAGAGAAAACTGGGGGGGGCGGCGGAGAGCGGGGGGGGGGAAGGTGTGTGAACCGGCGCGGAAGCGGCTCTACCCCTCGGGCCAGCAGCGGCGGCGGGGGGAAGGGCAGAAGGGGGGACCCGGCGGCGGCGTCACCTACCTCTCAGCAGCAGCAGCAGCAGCACTGAAGACGCAACTCCGCCCGCCCAGCCTGCAGAGCCGGGGGTCTCGGTGTGACATAAAGCCGGGGGAGGAGGCGGCGCGCCCCGGGGGGGCTGAAGTGCGGGGCAAGGGCTGAGGTGACGCCCGCGGCAGGGTGGGGGGCGCGCGCCTGCGCCCCTGCTCCCCACTACGCCTGCGGGGGAGGCGCCGCCGGCACTGCCCAGGCACCAGCGCTCCCGGCCCCTCGCTCGCCCCCCGGACCCCTGCCTCGCCCCCCCCTCCCCCCGCCGCTCACACTTGTTTACCTCCTTCGCTGCCTAGCACAGGCACGGGCGCCATCTTCCCCCAAGGACAGGCCCCCCTGGCCGCACGTCACTTCCGCCGCCGCCACCTGCGGGAGAGGGCGGGATCAGCGGGCGACAGCGGCAGCCGGCCCCCGCACCTGCCCCGGGAGCTCCGCCATTGCCACCCCTCCCCCTTCGTTACCTCGCGTGCACCGTCACTGCCACCCTCTTCCCTGCCTCTTATTGCCCCGACACTGTCACCCCCCACCCCTTCACTGCACCCCACCACCTCTTTACTGCCTCACTGCAACGACCTTGTCATCCCCCCTCCTCATTGCCTCTCTCTGCACCCCAGCATCTTCATTGCCTCACTGCCCCATCATGTCACCCCATCCCCTTCACCGCCTCTCACTGTCACCCCCAGCCTTTCATTGCCTCTCTGCACCCTCACGGTCACCCCACCCTCTTTACTGCCTCACTGCACCGCCAGTGTCACCTCCACCCCTTCACTGCCTCCCACTGCCCCATCACTGTCACCCCATCCCCTTCACCGCCTCTCACTGTCGCCCCCACCCTTTCATTGCCTCTCTGCACCCTCACGGTCACCCTACCCTCTTTACTGCCTCACTGCACCGCCAGTGTCACCTCCACCCCTTCACTGCCTCCCACTGCCCCATCACTGTCACCCCATCCCCTTCACCTCCTCTCACTGTCGCCCCCACCCTTTCATTGCCTCTCTGAACCCTCACGGTCACCCCACCCTCTTTACTGCCTCACTGCACCGCCAGTGTCACCTCCACCCCTTCACTGCCTCCCACTGCCCCATCACTGTCACCCCATCCCCTTCACCTCCTCTCACTGTCGCCCCCACCCTTTCATTGCCTCTCTGAACCCTCACGGTCACCCCACCCTCTTTACTGCCTCACTGCACCATCACTGTCACCTCCACCCCTTCACTGCCTCCCACTGCCCCATCACTGTCACCCCATCCCCTTCACCTCCTCTCACTGTCGCCCCCACCCTTTCATTGCCTCTCTGCACCCTCACGGTCACCCCACCCTCTTTACTGCCTCACTGCACCATCACTGTCACCTCCACCCCTTCACTGCCTCCCACTGCCCCATCACTGTCACCCCATCCCCTTCACCTCCTCTCACTGTCGCCCCCACCCTTTCATTGCCTCTCTGCACCCTCACGGTCACCCCACCCTCTTTACTGCCTCACTGCACCGCCAGTGTCATCCCCACCCTTCACTGCCTCTTACTGAACCCCACCCTCTTCACTGCCTTACTGCACTGTCACTTGCATCCCCACCATTTCACTCATCTCACTGTGCACCCACCTTTCATTGCCTCACTACACCACCACTCTCACCCCCATACTTTCACTCATCTCAATGCACCATCATTGCCACCCCTTTTTACTGCCTCTCACTGCACGACCACTGCCATCCCTTCATTACCTCCTACTGCACCTCTACTGCCACCCCCACCTTGCACTGCCTTCCACATTGCATCTCTTACTGACACTCCCATCTCATTCATTGCCTCACACACTGCACCCCCATCCCCTTCATTGCCTTAACCGCATCACCACTTCCATCCCTACCCCTTCGCTGCCTCGCTCTGCACCGCCATCCCCACCTCTTTCACTGCCTCTCATTTCACTCCCACCCCCTTAATTGCCTTTTACTGTACAGTCACTGTCATCCCCACCCCTTCCATGCCTCGCACTGCACCTCCTATTGCTACCCTATCCCCTTCACTGCCTCACAATGCACCTCCTACTGCCACCCCACCCCATTCATTGCCTCTCACAGTTTGCCCCTGTATATGCCATACTTCCTACTGCCATCCCATTTACTGCTTCATACAAAGAACTTGCCCCCCACATCCCATTCACTGTTTCTGTGTCTGCTACTACTGTACCTGCCCCATTTTCTGCTTCACACAATGAAGCTACTCACCCCTTACTCCGTTCACTCTCTCATGCAGTGATGCAGGACTATAAGCCCACTCTCAGTGTCACAGAAGGAAGCTACAGTTTCTACCATTTACTGTCTCACACAATAGATGTACTGACCCACATTCACTGTTTTACAATAAATCTGCTGCACTCAGCTCAGACCCACATATGTTCAGTACCTCAGCAAAGGGAGGCTGGAATAGAAAAGAAATAAACAGGAACTGAACTGTTGCCCTTCTTGTTGCCCCTAATACTCCTTCAATTTTGTAAAAAGGAAAGTGGGAGAAACAATTTTTTTAATCTGCCTCTTACTAAGATTTTTCCAGTATCTGTCAAGCTGAGGTGTGAGATGCTTTTTGTGTGTCTCTCCTACATAATATGAAGGAAGACCTCAAACTCGAAGAAAAAAAAATCTGATAAACGTTGACAAACTTCACTCTCATTGTTTTTTAAAAATAGCTTCTCCTTCGTATTGGAAAAGCCTGGACAAATTTGTGTCTCCACTGACAATTCATATATATCATTGTAACAGAGTAATATTTAAAAAGTGCCTCAAAATGAGTATTCTCAGCAGTGTAGGAGACTGGGCAGGGAAGGTCTCCCTATTTGGGGCCCTATCTAGCTGTGACTGAAGTCAATATGAGCATTCCATTTATTTCAGAAGTTGGATAGGTCTATTAGGGTTAGACTTAAGCACATGTGTAACTTTACTAAGGTGAGTAGTCCCATTAATTTAAACGGGACTATTCATGTGAATAAAGTTACAGACATGTAAAGTGCTTATAGGATTAAACATAACCGATTAATTCTAAAGCACTGTTAACAGTTTCTGGTGATGAGGAGTTTATTTGGCATCAATGAACATTTATAGTCTCAGAATTTCTTTTTCTCTATAAAAAGAAAAGGAGTACTTGTGACACCTTAGAGACTAACCAATTTATTTGAGCATAAGCTTTCATGAGCTACAGCTCAGTTCATCGGATGCATATATTTCTATATATATTTCTATATTTCTTCATACTGTCAACCTCCCACAATACAATGAATCAACAATAACAAAGCAAGAATATTTAATAGTTTTATTGTTATGACATTAACAATATATTCATCCTTAATATATGATAATTATTATGTATTTCCATTCCAAAATTTGATAGATACATTGACAGGGATTAAATTATTTATAACATCTTCTTTAGTCAACCAAAAATGCAGCATGTGATTGTTTCTGGAATTTTCATACTCTATTTGCATCGTTGTATAAACTATACAGTTAAATGATTTAAGAGGCAACTTTATCCATTTAGAATGGAATTCTACACCATCTGTAATATTGCAAAACAGTGATTACACCTGCACAGAAATACACATTGGTAAGGCAACTACAATCAAGTGTTGCATCATATTCCCCCAACATTTTATGCATCCAGGTTACATGTTTCAACTGTGGTTTTCCCAGCAGTGAGATCATTTAAAGAAAGTTATATTTGCACCACATAGATTTTTGAAATATTAGATATGAAACAATAATATTTTCCATTTTATGTACAAAATTATCCAAATGTATTGCAGGGTAATATACATTTTATTTTCAGTAGCAAGATCTTCACTTATAACTTGTTATAATGATCGTTACTACATTTTCATTTGTTTTCTTTAAAGAAAGACTATCAACAATACACTTCCTCTTCTATGTATAAAAGAATTAATTTCCCACAATTATTTTGGGAAAGGAGAGTGGTAAAGGGGGAGATTAAAACTTGGCTAAAGCCAGGTAATGTACACCACCAGTTTGTGGTAGCTTCCCCCATCACATCTCAATTTTAGAGCCTGCCTGTGTATTCTCAAATATCCATATTGTCTCCATTTACTTCAGTTAATTACACACGTGGGCCCCAATCTTATGTATGTGAGTAGTCCCACTGACTTCAAGTTATAAATGTGTGTATGCAAAATTGGAGATAGGAGCACATGCAGAATCAAATTTTTCAGACTGCCAGTATAGCTAAATTATATGGTAGTCATGTAATGTAAACAAATGTCCACCTGGAATTCAAATCTCTAGGGCCTCCCATAGGAAACCTAGTTTTTGCTTAATAAAGAATAAAGGATTAGGATCTAGATTAAATTAACAGTATATATAAATAATACACAAGATGACACGTGTGTACACAGCAATAATTTCAAGGCAGTGCATAAGGTTTTAATTTTCCATTCTGTACTTCTTACTGGGGTGGATTAACAAAATGGGGCTTGAAGGGGAAAAGAGAAATCCATTATTTCACAAGAGAAAGGCAAAGTGTAAGGGTTGCCAGTTTTGGCTTCAATCTTCCAATCAGATCTGTTTAGGCAGACCCTTGTGTTTATATGACAGATCCTATTGCAAGATCAAGGCCTTAGTTTGTTTTTATTTTTCAGCATCTGAGTTGCTGTGCCCAATTCTGAAAAGGTTTTGGGCTTTTTGAGATTGTTTTTTAAATATTCCATATGAAAGATACTGTTAGGATGTAAACTGTTTATTCCTGGGGCAGGGATGTCTTCTCTTATATTCTATGCATTACCAACCACATACAAGTAATAAACAAAATAGTAAAAGAAAAAAGTTGAAATTTAAAAGTGATATCAATAGATGGCCGGTAGAAATTACTAGTATATATTTAATTGTATCTTATAATTACAAAAAATAAAATGTCCTGATACAGTCTAGATGTGCACATAGCTATAATGTGTGTAACTACTTGTTGCTATCATTTTTATCTTCATGATCCCTCTAACAGTTCATCCTATTGTTTGTTACACCCATCTATTGAGTCTTGACTTAAACTAGTTCCTAGGCTTGCCACAGTCACATTTCCACTGACAGACTTTAACACCTGCATTGGTCTAATTGAAGAATAGGAGCTTATTTGTGTGCAGCACACAGCAAAATGGGTCTTCTATCCTCTAGATGCTAAAGTAAGATAAATAAATAATAAAGTGCCCAATCAGTAAGGAATTAAATACAAAAGATAATCACCTTTGAAATAATAGTCTTTTAACTGGAATGTTTAACAATGCTCATTTAATAAACATCATTTACGTAATGTAATGTAGACCTGTACATATAACCAAACTAAAATCATACACTTTTACTTACTGTATAAGAAAATTAGCTTATTTCCTGTCAAATGCTGTCCCTTTACTGCATTTAGATATTCTGTCCCAATATGTGATTTTTAACACAAATTTGACACATTTCACTGCAATTCCTATTTTAAAAAGAGCAACATCACCTACTTAGATGGTAAACTCTTTGGGCAGGGACTCTTTGTTATGTGTTTTGTACAGCACCTAGCACAATACGTGGGCCTGCTCTGACTGAACTCCCTGGGTGCTGCAAGTGCGCAGCCGCGCTCAGCCAGCGAGCCGCGCATGCGCAGTCGGTCTACCGCTCGCTCTCTTGCGACACGCGCACGTGGGGCGCCTCTCTCTCTCGATGCCGGTTGCATCACCCGGCTTCCGGGTCCTTCCTGAGGCTGCCCCGTCGCTCGCCTGCGCCACTGCCGCGCTCCCCTGGTGCCCCCACTGGAGCAGCGAAGACCAGAGCCGGACGAGACTGGGCCGGGTGCTTCCCGCATAGCCCGCGTCGCCGGACTCGGAGCGGGCGGCGCCCTCCAGCCCATGTAGCGCCGGGCTCAGGCGGCCGCGGGGGGCTCCTCACTTCCTCTTGGGCAAGATGGCGGGGGACGAGGCGGGAGTGACTCTGGGGCAGCCGCACCTCTCCCGGCAGGACCTGGCCACCCTGGTGAGACCCGAGCCCGAGGCTGCGGGGCCCTGTTCGCCCGGCGGCAGGAGCGGGTCGGGGGAGTCCAGCGCGCGCGCGGCCTGGCTGGGGATGCGCCGGGAGCCGCCCCCTTAGCGAGCCGCCGGGCTGCGGGGAGGGGACCCGGGGTCGGGCAACGCCGGGGGGCGGGGATTTATGCCACCGTCTGCCCCGTCCTGTGGGGAGTGGGGACGCGCCCGGTGGGCGCCGCTGCTGCGGCGGAGGAGGGGGGCGCCCTGGGGCGGGGGGCGGGGATCCTGCTGGTGATGAATCTTGAAGCCGAGCGGGGGGTGGGTTGTAAAAACGTCGGAGACCAGAGTTTAACCCACCCGGCTCCCCGGGAGAAATCTGCAGCTTTTGTTGTTTCTGAGGCTTGATGCCCGATGTTAGGCCTAATGTAGGTGTTTAGGTAGGCGTGATGGAGAGCGTAGATAACGAGGAAGGCGACGTGTTGCTGAGCTTGTCTTTTGTCTTGTGTAAGCATCGTCAGTGCCAGTACCTTTATCTTCCAACCTGTGTGTGGGAGTGAGTACGGTGCTCTTGGATAGGGTGCTGACTAGACAGTAATGAAAATGGAAGTCCTCAACCCCGGGAAAATATAGTACTTAGTGATGTTAAAAGTTCGGCGGGAATTGTTTCTGTGGGCCCAGTTTAGACCAGTCCTTTGATACTCTGTTGAGACTACCGAAATGACCAGTGATAGTCTCCTTTCACTTTGGCTATCCGTCTATTAGTTGATTAACCAAGATTATCCCACTTATTTCATATAGGTTACAGTAGGTACATCAGAAGATCTTTCAGTTGCTACCTACCTGGGCTTTAATTTAGCTGGTGGCTTCCCTGTTTACACCTTGGGCTAGTCTCCCTTATTATATAATAGTCTTCAACAGTTCATAAGTACATATTCATAAGCTCTTTGGGGCAAGGATTCTTTCTTTTATGTTATATGCAGCCCTGAGCATGCTGGTGCTCAACAAATAATAAATGCTAGTGTAGTGATGATCCCTTTATGAGGGTCCTATATTTTCTCCAGTCCTCACTGATAATGACATTGTGAACTGAAAAGATGGATGATCTATGTTGCTGGGAGATCAGATTGGAAAGGGTCTTGAAATTTCAAGTCCTTTCCTAAATTTTGGTTTCATATTTGTACTCAGATTTGTAAAGGGCTAGTTTAAATCCAGTTCTAGGTTCCAGTGTTGACAAAATTTACACACACGCTTAACTTTATGCACTGTGAGCAGTCTTAGTGACTACAAAATTTACCTCCCTTCAACTTGTCATCTTCCTACACAGTGCCATCTGCAGGGTACTTCTTGTACTTACTGACTTAAATGGGTCTAGTCATGGCATCTTAAGTAAGCATGACATATTTTTGCGTAGCAGCCATGTTAGTGTGTATCCGCAAAAAGAGCAGGAGTACTTGTGGCACCTTTAGAGACTAACAAATTTATTTGAGCATAAAGCAACAACAAAAAAACTTCAAAAACAGACTCCAACGAGTCTGAATTGGAATTAATTTGCAAACTGGATACAATTAACTTAGGCTTGAATAAAGACTGGGAGTGGATGTGTCATTACACAAAGTAAAACTATTTCCCCTTGTTTATTTCCTCTCCTACTGTTCTTGTAAAGTGCTGGAAATGGCCCACCTTGATTATCACTACAAAAGGTCATTCCCTCACCCCACGCTCTCCTGCTGGTAATAGCTCACCTTTGCTGATCACTCTTGTTGCGGTCTGTATGGAACACCCATTGTTTCATCTTCTCTGTATATATAAAATCTCCCCACTATATTTTCCACTGTATGCATCCGATGAAGTGACCTGTAGCTCTCTGTGTAAGAAAGCTTATGCTCTAATAAATTTGTTAGTCTCTAAGGTGCCACAAGTACTCCTTTTCTTTTTATGGATACAGACTAACACGACTGCTACTCTGAAACCTGTCAAATGAATTTGTTTGTCTCTAAGGTGCCACAAGTACTCCTGTTCTTTTTAAGTAAGCATGTGAGTGTTTCTTTGAACAGTCTCATTAAATGGACAAAATCTGTTTTACGGTGAAGAAGAAAACTTACTAAATGGGTTACTTCCTTTAAAATGTTATGAGTAAGTTCAAGCTCTTGCGCAATTAATGCTAAGTGTAAATTTATTTCCATGCTGTACACAGAGCTAACCAGACCTCCCTGTATAAACAGCATCAGTGCCCACAATGTACAATCCACGTCAGCATTCTCATATGTGTATATATATTGATGCATATATTTCATTGCACTAATATACGAACAGAGGCCTCAATCCTGCACTTCGATTTGCTCATACAGAGCTCTGTTGACTTCAGTGGAGCTCTGCATGTGTGCAACAGTGCACTTGGAGGGCCAAATATCAGAGAAGTAGCCGTGTTAGTCTGTATCCACAAAAACGAGGAGTCCGGTGGCACCTTAAAGACTAACAGATTTATTTGGGCATAAGCTTTCATGGATCATCCACATGGAACTCAGTATTTGGTCAGGACCACATCAGTTATAAACAGTTTCAAAAGTAAAATAAGAGGACACTGACATGGATGTCATCACTTGCCGAATATAATTCATAGGTATTTTATAGTTTAAATATTCTTTTTGGACTGTGTAAGAACAGCATTTATAAGATAAAAGGCTTTGTTATAGAGACAGGAGATTTTGGATGACAGAATTTTTCCATGCTACACCAGTTGGGAATAAACAGATTGGGGGAAAAACAGCTTTTTAAAATCAGTCTAAATTTACATTTGTTTTACTTGTTGCCAATATTTCCTCTAATTTTTTACATCCATGTGCGGAATTAATTTTACGTGCACAAATATGGAGGTGATGTGTGGCGGGGGTGGGGCCAAGGGGTTCGGTATGTGGGAGGGGGCTCAGGGCTGGGGAAGAAGGCGGGTGGGGGCTCTGGCTGGTGGGGTGGGACTGGGGATGAGGGGTTTGGGGTACGTGAGGGGGCTCATGGCTGGGGCAGAGGGTTGGGGTGTGGGGGAGTGAGGGCTCTGGGGTGGGGCTGGGAATGAGGGGCTTGGGGTGTAGGCTGCCTTGGGGCTGTGGTGGGGAGAGAGGACTTCCCACTCCCCCCAGCCCTCTTGCTGCAGCAGCCAGGGGAGAGCGCCTTTCCTCACCTGCTGCGGAGCCATGCAGCTTGGAGAAAACTTATCTTGTAGCCTAAAAGTTTGCTTGAAATCTGTTCCATATAGAATGTTACCAAGCTGACGCCTCTCTCGCCAGAAGTCATCAGCCGTCAAGCTACGATTAATATAGGTAAGAAAAACAAAGTTAATCACAAATGCTTTTGTAACACATTCTTGTTGTCATGCATAGTGCTGAAAAGTCTTAGTAAAAAATTCTGCAGGGAAAATCCAAACCAAAAACTGTTCTTTATGAAACAGAGAAAATTAATAAACAATTGTATTGAAAGTTTTAAGCAAACTTTTAGCAAGCAAACTGCCTAAACTAACAGGCAGTGTTCTTTTAAATAGTAGTGTTAACAATCACAAAAGGAGACATGTCAAATCCTTATTACATTGAAAGATGGCCACTACAGTACAAGATGACTACTGCAATATAAGATCTTGGGAATGAAATGTTTTTAGTTAAAGGGGAAGCGTATGTTGGTGTTGATAGGAGTGCTCTCGAGCAAAAGGTGCTTTGCCTGAGTAAAGACCAGATCTTGTAATGAGCTCCATGTGGATGCAAGGGTCTGTCCACAGAGAGCTCATTTAAAGATCAATCAGTTACTGTAGCAAGTTGCTGTAAAAACCTAGTTAAGAAATCTGTACATGCTTACAATGGAAGCTCTGGATCCACAAGCTTCAAGGACTTACAGGTGTCCTGTGCAAACTGGATCCTTGATATTGAAAGTTTGACAAGTCTCTCTAATTGTGTGTGATTAATGTTTGCTTTTAAAATGTAGGCACAATTGGTCATGTGGCCCATGGAAAGTCAACAGTAGTAAAAGCTATTTCTGGAGTTCACACTGTTAGATTCAAAAATGAACTGGAAAGAAATATCACTATCAAGCTGGGTTATGCCAATGCTAAGGTTAGTCATTACTATGAATCTAAATGTACCCATTTTGACTCTTTTATTAACTGTGTGAAAGTACTTAAATGACCACTGCTAGGTTAAACCTGTTTTTCATCTTTTTTTTTTTTATACTTCCAGATTTACAAACTTGATGACCCCAGTTGCTCCCGACCAGAGTGTTACCGGTCCTGTGGAAGTAGTACACCAGATGAGTTCCCTACAGATATTCCTGGGACCAAAGGGAATTTTAAACTAATCAGGTGACTGATCTGAATTCGGTGATTTTCAGTTGCTCTTGCTTTGTCCATAGTTCCCTCAATATAGTTGAAGTACACTTCAAGCGATTGTTTAAAAATGGTACCTTGTTTCTCCATAAGTCTGTTTGTATATTCAGTCCTCTGTTTACTCAAGTGATAAATAGTTTTTACTTCTATTACCTCTGAGGAGCCAGTACAGTTGAGAGAAGGTGCCATATTTTATTTGGGCTTGCTCATCATTTACAAAGTTGCAGTTTGCTGAGCCCAACTTCTATGTTGGCATTTCTAATATACCCGTCACTGTAGTATCTAGAGATCTGAAGAGTATGAGGTTGCACAGATGTGACTGAAGGCATAATTTGACCTGCAGAATCTTTTACTGGTGGTGAGACACAACAGAAAATAAGTCTAATTTTCCAATACTATATTGCTTACAGGGCTGTTTGAATAAAAAAGGCATCCTTTGGCTTGTAACCTGAATTTAATTTAAATCAGAGGTGTGAACAAATTTAAAGTTTATTTTTAGACTGTAACCTAATGTAAATTGTATATCTGTCATTTTCCCCCCAGAGATAATAGAAAAATAAGGGTTTTTAAACTGGAGCTATGAAAACTTGAGCCTTAACTTGAGATCATCTTTGTGTTAGGAGAACGATGGGAGAGAGACTTGTTTATACAATTCCTGATAAAGTGTAACATGGTCAGAATGCAAGTTTAAAAGTTTCAGGAGTTATTTGTGATGCTTCATTGGGATTATTCAGATGAAAATAATCACAAGGGTGGTTATCAAATCAGACCTTAATCCGTACTTAAGTGTAGGGGACAGTTCCTCATAATTGAATTTCCTTGCTTTTTCACATACCCTTCAACCTGAATACTTGTTCTAATAGAGTATTTTGGTGGATTGTGACAGTTAGAAAGCTAGCACTAAACAAATCATTAAACACTGGTTTCTTTGACATACTGCTTATTTTACCTACTGTAATTTTTTAAAATATTATCGCTGAAGTGGCAGACAATTCTTTTTCTGTGGCATGTTGTCAAATAATAAAGATTACCCCATTAAATACAGACAGGAACTTGAAATGCCCCCATTATTGTAGCCTACACAATGTAAACTCAAAGATTGAGTCTGGACAGTTACAGGTCAATCTTAGAGATACGGTGCAGTTCTGGCTAGGTTCAGAATGAACATGCATAACCTTGCAAGGAGGGAAATGGGGAGAGAGCTTTTAGAAGAGATAAGAAGTAAAAAAGGAGAATGTGCTAGTCCGGCATGGATCTTCATAGTCTGACACATTTAAACTATGCATGGTTGGTTTGTAAGTTTCTGAAAGACAGAAATTATATCCCATAAAAGACATGTAGTACTGTCACCATTTTTCTGAAACTTAAAATTTCAACAAGTAGTTACTTCATTTAGTTATGATCATATGAACATAGTTCCAAAATGTCAACTTTCCATGTTTGTCTTGAAATAATATGCAGTTTTTGTACATACCTTAACTGTGTGCCTACTGGTCACTTCATGCAAACCAGTCAGTTTAATTGGCGATAACTGGCTTTTGTTGTTTTGTGTTTACCCTCCATATGCAACAGGCATGTCTCTTTTGTCGATTGTCCGGGCCACGATATCTTGATGGCTACTATGCTGAACGGTGCGGCAGTTATGGATGCAGCACTGCTTTTGATAGGTAATATTTGGGGTGGGGAAATTGAGCCTCTTTTATAACATAACAATACAACAACTTAATATTGACATTAAAATAATACAAAGGGTAATGGGCGACCAGCTATTACAAAAATTGTGAATGTTATTGAGTCTTGTGTAAAGAGATAAGATTTTAAAACTATGATTGTAGAAAGAGAATATCGTGCCCTCTAAATAGATACGTCTGAATTGTGGAACAGAATTTGAGCACTTTGACTCGTCCAATAGCTGAAGCGATATTTGACTGTTTGGATGATGGCAGAGGAGTGGTGGGTTGAGATAAAATTTTGGGACTGTTTTTACTTGTACAATAAAATTAGATTTTCATGTTGGAGATGCTTAGACCTATTTGAGCAGGCTTGCTTTTCTCTCAGTTGTTTTATCTGCCCTTTCTATTAATTTAAATATGTAGTACTGATGCTCGAAAGAGAGTGGGGTGAGGTGGGAAGCAATGGTAAATTCATTGTGATGTGGACAGAATCAAAGGACCCCATTTGGGCCATTCTTTCTGTTGATAGACTGATTTAGGAAGAACTTTCACTAATCTGACTTGAGCAGGTGTGTAAAGTGTGTGAAATAAATTAAACTTCATTTTTATAAATGTTCAGAATAGTATAATAATGCAACGCCAAAATAAATTCAACTATGAATTATGTTACGTCTGGTCAGACAACATATTATTTGGGAAACAAAACAATAATATACTCAAGTTAGCATTGTTTTAAGTGTCTGAATAGCCATGAAATATTTAATAATAAGTAGTAATTAGTCTTTTTGATCTATAGCTCACCAAGGCACTTCACAAAAGGTGGTGACCGCTGTCTTTCTTTACACGGGGGTAACTGAGGCACAGAGAGGTTAAATTACTTTCCCATAGCCATACAAGTCAATGGCAGAAGTAGATACAGCAGAACCCAGTTTATCCGATCTAATTGGGACTGGGGTCAGATCGATAATCAAAAATTCAGATAATCCAGAGAATGGGAGAGTGCGAGGTTGCAGTGCCATCTAGCAGCCACACGAAAGATTGCCCACTTCTTGATCTGTGTGTACTGGTTGCTGGGTTAATACGGAGAGCCAGATAATGAGGGGTTGGATAAACGGGCCTCTACTGTATATGTTTTAGTAGAACACACTCACCATTTGTCTCTGTGTGTACGCACAATCTGCCAAATAAAACTGCACAGTGTCAAACTACATACAACTCAAATGTAAAGTTGAGATATATATTTAAACATAGTTCCCAGTCACCTTTTCTGACAAAGACATGAGTGGATGGATATCTATATACCCTGGAAATCCAATGAACTCTATTTTCAGAACAAAAGGGATAGGAGAATTAATTTCTAGTTATCAGAGTCCTCCACTAATGCCTCCGTCCCCATATAATAGATCAAACCCCCAGTGAGCTCAAATATTGTAACAGCACATTAGGGGAAAGGTGACTTTCTGGGAAGTAGAACCCAAACAATATTGATAACCTTAATAGCCATGTGCTTTCTGAATTTTTGGTTTGTCATTAAAGTTTAGAGCTCTTGGCATTTTTGTGTCTGAGATGAAGAGACTGCACTAAACCCATAAGCAATTAAAAAAATTAGCGACTTGATGACTTTTAAGCAAGCAATATTTTTTCAAGCACACAATGAGGTGGTAGATGTTCACACAGTTTTGTGTATCCTTATTATAGATGACTGTACATAATCACTTTTTCCCCTTCCCTTCCAGCTGGTAATGAGTCATGCCCTCAGCCCCAGACCTCTGAACATCTAGCTGCTATAGAAATCATGAAATTGAAACACATTCTAATTCTACAGAATAAGATTGACTTGGTAAAGGAGAGCCAGGCTAAAGAACAGTATGAACAGATTCTTGCATTTGTACAAGGTAAGTTTCCAGAAGCAGAAATGCAGTATTGCTGGAAGTTCTGTGTAATTCTTCAATGCTGGGAGTTAGGCTGACATGAAAAGCGTTATCTGGTCAGGACAACCTGATGTCCAGCTCAAAGAATTAGCAGATGAGTCAGGCTTTTGTAGCTTTAAAAAAAAAAAAAAAAAAAAAGGTTGTGTAATGTTTTGTTTTCTAGATATTTCAATAAGATTTTTCTTTCAAATATGAATTTAGTAGCATTATATTCTGCTTCCACGCTGCTACAATTAATGGATTTTAAGGGTTGTTCCTAAACACACAAACTGGGTGTAAAATGACTTGACTTGAACCTGAGTCTCCCACATCCCAGATGAGTGTCCTAACTACGGGGCTGGAGAGTCAGTCTGTCTTTCTCAATACATATTTAGTTATACAAATGAAACTGCTCTAATGGGATCAGGCAGAGCAGGGACTTGAATCTGGGTCTTCCACGTCCCAGGTAAGTGCTCTAACCAACAGTTTTGTTGAAAAATTCCCAATGAACTCTGTTAATCAGTTCCCCCTCTCAACTACTTCTGTGCCACTGTTGATAGCCTGCCTACCTCTACTCTCCTTATCTCAACCATTGGGCACCTTGAATTCTAGCCAGTCCTCCCTTCTCGCATCCCCCTCCCCCCATTCTTTCTCACGCATTTCCTTGGGTATCCCTTTACGCACAGTCCATTCACGGCCAAATGTCTACTTGAGTTGAGCTACTCCCTTGCTGCAGGCCCACTGAGCTAAACTATGTATCTTGGGGTTTTATACTGCTACCCATCGCTGTAGTATCTGAGCATCTTCCACATAGAACCAGTAGCAGTCACTAAGTCTCTAGTGGATTTCAGAGAGGCTCTGGCTCTTCTTCTGTCTTGTAAACCTCTCCTTATTCTCATGCTTCCTCTCCATGCCATGAGCTTCCTACCATGCTGTGGTGCACTGGGAGCCAAGGCAGCAGCTCTAGGGGAGCTTTTCAGGTGTAGAAACCTTGGCTCAGAAATCTTGGGCTTTTACCCCATGAGCCTTGTACCCAAACTCCACACACCCCTGCAAACCATCCCTTCCCTCTGGTTCCCCAGCGCCCTTCTGATTTTTATTTCCCATCTCTCCAGAACCTCTGCCACTTAGCCTTGCTCCTTGGCTCAATGGGGGTATTTGCAAAACCCAGCTATGGAGGCAGGTTAGCAGCATCAGAAGATGGATGTGGTTGACAGGTCTGATCAGTCCTGTTATATAACCTTTGTGTAGTTCAAAATTGTTGGCTTGTGTCAGGGACACAACTTCTCATGTGTTTAAAATCTCATAAGTGGCCTAAATGCAAGGTACTTTTGTGTGTGAATTTTGAAGTTTGTGGAGATTGAGGTTATTTCACTAGAGAAAGTCAAGCAAATGTGACTAAGCCAGGGAGAAAGTTCAAAGAGAGAGCAATTTTAAAATGTCTCTTTTTCAAATTTAATAATATTTCACTAAAAAAAAACTGTAGAACATAGTTGTCCGAAGAATTATTGTACCAAATTTGAAAGCTAAATTAAATCAGTAAAGTATGAATCAAGGATTTTAGTCTTGCTTTATGCGCAAAACTCATTGCAATCTTAATTATGGAATTGCTACTGATGCATCAAATATTTTAGATCTCTCATCCTCTATAGGGTATCTCAGCTCTGTTCTTTCACTGCATCTTGGCCCTAACTGCTTGTTCTGTTTCCTCTCATTTTTCACAACCCACATCCAGAGAGAGGTTTCCCAGCTGTGATCTGTTTACAGTCCCCACAAGTTGCTGTGTTTGTTAGAATGCAGTCTGGCCAGGTCGTAAAATGTAGGGCTTACCTCAGTATAACTTTAGTTGCTCAGGGGCATGGAAAAGCCACCTCCCTCAGTGACGTCAGTTACACTGACCTAAGCTCTAGTGTGGACAGCACTATGTCGGCAGGGGAAGCTCTCCTGCTGACATAGCTACCGCCACTTGGGGAGGTAAGATAATTATGCTAACAGGAGAGCTCTCTCCCGTCTTCATAGAGCATCTGCACTAGCTGCGCCGCTGTAGCAATTCTAGTGTAAACTAGTCCTTAAAATCTAGTGGGCAAGGGGCTATGGCAGGGGCAGGCAAACTTTTGGACCTGAGGGCCACATCGCGTTTCCAAAATTGTATGGAGGGCCAGTTAGGGGAGGCTGTGTCTCCCCAAACAACCAGGCGTGGTCCGGCACTCGCCTCCTATCCAACCCCCGCTGCTTCTCACCCCCTGATGGCTCCCCCGGGACTCCTGCCCCATCCACCACTCCCTGTCCCCTGACCAACCCCCTCTCTCATTCCTGACTGCCCCCCAGGGACCCCTGCCCCATCCAACCCCGCTGTTCCCCACCCTCTGACCGCCCCAACCCCTATCCACACCTCCACCCTCTGACCACCACCCCGAACTCCCCTGCTACCTGTACAACACCCCTCCATGCCCCCTCGCTCCCTTACCACGTTGCCTGGAGCACCGATGGCTGGCAGCGCTACAGATGCACCACCCAGAGCACTGGGTCAGGCCATGGCTCTGCAACTGCGCTGCCCGGCTGCCCAGAGCGTTGTGTCGGCAGCGCAGTGAGCTGAGGATTTGGGAGTGGGCGAAGGGCGGGGGAGGGGCTGGGGGCTAGCCTCAGGGGCCAAGCAGGAGGATCCCGCAGGCTGGATGTGGCCCGCGGGCTGTAGGTTGCCCACCTCTGGGCTAAGGGATCTAAGTCCAAATCGGTTTTCATGAAGAATCTGTTTTTTACCTCTGTGGTAACTCTGCCCCTTCAGTGCCTACATGCACAATTGTATTCCTCCTATCCAGTAGGTACGCTGCTTATTTCCGGTTAAGAGGCTGAAACTCATGTCATGCCACTCCTGATCATCAAGCATGAAGCAGAGTTCCTAGAGTAAAACACTGCCTCAAGAGCCCACTTGGAGAGCAAACTATATAGGCCTCCCACACAGAAACTCACAGAACTCCCTGTAGGCAATGTACAAGCCATATTGTACTACCTTGAAAAGTAGTTGTGGCTTAATATGAAAATAAATATGACCTGACACTTTGGTCATGTTGTTTTTATGGACTTCTGGTTTGGGGAAATATGTAGAAATTGTCCCTGAAATTTCATTTGTGGTTTTAGTGCGTCATGAATACTCATATACGCTTTGGTATACGCAACATAAAGTCTGATGTAAAACAACTCCCATTTTTTTTGTTGTAGGTACAGTTGCAGAAGGAGCTCCTATTATTCCAATCTCAGCACAGCTGAAATACAACATTGAGGTGGTTTGTGAGTATATAGTAAAGAAAATTCCAGTCCCATTGCGAGACTTCACATCAGAACCAAGACTTATTGGTATGTAAATGTTTAAAGCTTACCTATATGTTTAACCACCCTTTCAGACAATGCTAATATTGGCGGCATGCTCTAAAGAGGGTATGAGGAGCATTTAGCACGCTAGCAATTTCAAGCCTCTCTATTTCCTGAAATCTTAAATATGAGTGTTGTCTGTGTGTGTATATATACAATATGACTATATATAAATGAACTGCTTTGATTTGGGCATTTTAAATGTGGATATAATATGAAAACGGCAGTGAAAATGAATAATTTATCTTAGAAACAAGGTAGATAAGATAAACTTTTATTTTACCAACTTCTGTTCGTGGAAGGTACAAGCTTTCGAGCAACACAGTGCTCTTCTTCAGACCTGCGGAAGGAAGCAGAGTGATTTCTAAATCAGATTTGCTCTTTATACATTAGATTACTCTGTTAAGCACTGACAACTTTGTGGTATCTGGAAAATCAAGCTGCATTCTGTTGCAGTTAAAACTCTTGGGAGTAAATAGATATGGCTTGAAGACACAAGGGGTGGATATGCTGGCACCCCCCTTTCCCACCTGCCAGTCAGTTTTCCAAGTGGCACACTTCAATATTTTGTTATGTCACTTGGGCATAAATGTTAAAGCATTGGATTTTGTTCATTTCTAAAACATCTTCCTATTCAGTTCATCCACTCTAGATGTATTTTACATAAAACACTGAAATCTAGAGTGTGTATGTATATAGAACTTAACAAAGTCGGTCTGTTAGAAATTAGGCTAAAAGCAAAGGTCATTTTCTCTTACAAGTGTTAGGATTTCCTCCAGTATTCTATAGGTGGTCAGCCTTTTTAAAAAGGAGCTGATATATAATTCAGTTTCTGAATTAAACAGAGAAGCTTGTAATAGAATTTAGAAAAAGCTTCTCCTATTGAAGACAGCGGCAAAACTCCCAATGGGACCGTGATTAGGTCTTTTATTTTAGAGCACGCATTTCTTTCATTGCCTTTACGTAAATCTTAAGCATGCAGGAGGTTAAATGTTGTACTTTCACTTCTGAACACTATAAATTGTAGAACAGTGCCTAAAGAATACTTTTATTTTGTTTGTAATACTTTCTTAGAAGCTTGTAAATCATCTTTCTCTGGTTTAGTCTTCTTCCACTTGGCGAATAGTTTGTTTTCCAAGAAAGTTGGATGTAGCATTACTTCCTCCTTTATGCACTGATATCTCTAATGTTTGCATGGCTTTGAGAATAATTTTTAAATACTAATTAGTTTGTGATAAATGTATTTACTGAGAACTAAATTACTTAAAATTGTATTTTAAAGTACAGTGGATATTCCTTGCCAGAATGCGTTAACATGTTTTGGGTTTAACCAGCTTAATTTGACCCATGGTTCATGTAGTATTTAAAAACTTATGAAAAAATTGCATGCAACAGACTGCATAGCATGGTGAATACAGGGAGTTATTTTCATTGTTTGGAGTAGATTTTAAAAAAAAAGACAAGAATTGTAAACATCGCATAAGTGTCACTAGTCAAGCTTCTATATATCTTAATAATGGATTTGTGTGCTTTTCAGTAATTAGATCTTTTGATGTCAACAAGCCTGGATGTGAAGTAGATGACCTTAAGGGTGGTGTAGCTGGCGGTAGTATTCTAAAAGGTGTATTAAAGGTAATAGCTACTCTTCCGCCCCCCCTGTCCTCCAAATACCTCATTAGTTATTATAATGTGTAGACGCATAATAGGTGTTTCTTTGTGGTCAATACAAAGCAACTTAAAGGTATATAGTCAGTTTTAAAAAATTAATTAAAATTAGCTTCAGGTACTACCCCCACCTGAGTTCCCCTGTCTTTGGTTATGGTTTCACAGTCCTGTTTTAAAATGTTTTCCTTTTGCCTTGTTGCTGTTTGAAAGTTAAACAGAAATGGGAAACAATGAAATTGACCATGCCCAATCCTCTCCCCCCGCCCCTCCCTCAAAAAACAAAAACAAAACAAAACCATTTATTTGTTATAGTTAGGTTTTTACTAGTAACAAAATATATATATTTTTAATTGACATAAGTGATTTTTTTCCAAAGTTGATGGTAGTGTCCCTTTCTATTCTTTGCAATGAATATGAGGGTGCAGTTTCCCCTTCTTGCATGTGCATATTTATTTAGTAAATCATTTAAAAAAGGTGGAGTTTGAGCCGTGCTGATAAATCTAAATAAAGTTAAGGAGTGTGTGCTAACTATGCACTCAGTCACCACATTAAAAGTGAATATGACTGAATACTCGGCTTTTGTATGGAGTCCGATCAACAACAAGTTTTCCAGTCTTTTTTGTCTATTAAAAATAACATCCTTGATTATTAAACTGGAAAGTTAAAAAATCAAGTTTATGCACCACTTATACAATTTGATCTTCTATGTTCTTTTGCTTGAACAGTGAAACTACATTGTTGCACTGTCTAGTTTTTCATACACTAACTCAGTAATATAGTGTTTGGGATTGCAGTACTATTAGAAAACGTTTAAAATAAGTTAGAATTTAAATGTTGGGCCTAAAACTAAGAGTGATCATCTAATAAATCAACTTTTTAAAGTACATTTGAAGGCAGTGTTAACTACCTTTTTATTACCTGTGTAATACAGAGGTTTTTAAAAGTTCTGTTGATTTTCCAGGTAGTACCACTATAATTCTGTGATGCAACAGCCAAGTGCTGTTAATATTAATGTAACTGTTGGAAAAATAACTCTTCTCTCCCACCACCAGCTAGCTTTTTACTCTGGTGAAAAAGAAACATCTAACCACTTTTTCTCCACTGTACTTAGGTAGGCCAGGAACTTGAAGTCAGACCTGGTATTGTATCCAAGGACAGTGAAGGAAAACTCATGTGCAAGCCAATCTTTTCCAAAATTGTATCACTTTTTGCAGAACACAATGATCTACAGTATGCTGCTCCTGGAGGCCTAATTGGTAACAATGTTTTTTTAATGAAGAGATTTTTCTCCTCATGCCTATTTTTGAAAACTTAGATGGTTTCAGATAACAGTACACTTCCTGGGAAGAGGGGGGAATTTATTGCAATTTACAGTAAATTCTAATGTGTGACTCCTACAGCAATTGTGTACCTTTTAATATATATGTAATGAAGCTTTATAAAACAGTGCCAAATAGTGTAAAATTTAGTTATTTATCTAAATTACATTGGTTAACTCCAGCAGGCTTCTGTATTATCTGTGCTGCCACCAGCATGATGAATTCTGGGGCATTGTATCACGGCTAGTTAGAGTTCACAGATCCTAAAAAAGAGTAAATAGGTGAGTTCAGTTCTTAATGTGCTGAACGCCCACCTCCAGCTGGGTAGTGGGGATGTTTAGTATGTCACTAAGAATAATGGTTAATTTCATTTGTAGGTCTCCTTTAAATGTATTTGATGCGTATAAATATGATTACTTTTTCAATTATTCCTCAGAAGTTGTCTTGTTCTGAAATAGGTGTTGGCACTAAAATTGACCCAACTTTATGTCGGGCTGACCGAATGGTGGGGCAGGTTCTTGGTGCAGTTGGAGCACTCCCTGAAATATTCACAGAGCTGGAAATTTCCTATTTCCTGCTTAGGCGACTGCTAGGTGTGCGCACTGAGGGAGACAAGAAAGCTGCAAAGGTTAGTATATTTGTGCCTGTTCTGTTAAAAGGACATTATCATGGTACTTGTCAGACTTTTTTTTGTTTTGAAGCTTTTACTCTGTTAACCCCCTGGAAATTAATTCCACTGAGATGTGAGTGTTTATATTTATGCATGCTTTCGTCTTTCCTTTCTTCCTGGTTTCCATACATAATGTTTGCATTTCAGAGGGGAAAAACAATGGTACATGTCCACTTAAATACTATGTAAGAATGCCTTTCACAGGGGGAGGAAATTCATATACTGGTAACCTAAAGAAATTTGAAGCCTTGTGATTCTTAAAGTTGGCCCTTCTTCCAAAGATGCTGGTAATCCTTGTTCCTTCCCCTTGTTGTTCTCTTCTCCATTCATCAGCTGCAAAACTTGTCATGCATGATCCTGCTAGTTTCATGTACATCCTAATACTTTGCCAGTCTAGGGATGTGGTGGATTCTCCATCACTTGAAGTCTCTAATCCTAGACTAGATATCTTTCTAAAAGGTATGCTATGGCTCAGGAGTCAGCAGCCTTCGGCAAGCAGCCCATCAGGGTAATCCACTGGCGGGCCACGAGACAGTTTGTTTACGTTGACCGTCCACAGGCACGGCCCTCCTGCAGCTCCCTGTGGCTGCAGTTCATTGTTCCCGGCCAATGGGAACTGTGGGAAGTGGCGTGGGCTGCTGGGACGTGCTGGCTGCCACTTCCTGCTGCTCCCATTGGCCGGGAACAGCGAACTGCGGCCACTGGGAGCTGCGGGGGGCCGTGCCTGCAGATGGTCAACATAAACAAAATGTCTCGTGGCCAGCCAGTGGATTACCCTGATGGGCTGTGTGCCAAAGATTGCAACCCCTGCTATAGCTCAAAAGTTGTGGGCTTGATACAGGAATTACTGGATGAGGTTCCATGGTCTGTTTTGTGCAGGAAGTCAAACTAGTGGATCATTATGATCCCTTCTGGCCTTTAAACTATGAAAACTGCTTCACACTGATTTATTTTATTGGTAAATTAGGTGTTGCTGTCATTTTGGATTTTCTCTTTGTGACTGACTCTGAATTGAGCAGTTATTTTGGTGGTTGTATTTGGTGAAAGAAGAGAGGCACAAGGATCTGTTTTATATTGATGTCAATTATGGGGTAAAAAACTTTAGCTTTGTATATAGTTTATACAACCTTAAAACAATTATTATTTCCCAGAAAAAGGCAGACTGATTTTTGTAGATGAGTCTGAGGCAAGTAATCTGGAATATTATTTGTGCTGAGCCTTTTTATATTTCTCCTACGTTAGAATGAAAATGAGAAACACTTTATCATGTGTCTAAAAATGGACATCGTTTTATCATATTCGTGTGCGGCATGGTCCTAGACATTTGGTGCTTGTCTCCCTTTCTGTTAGTATTTTTCTTTGGTAACCTAGCTGTAGCAGTCAGATATAAAATCTTTTTTTTTTTGGTCTTCATTTAAGTTATTGGCTGCAAAATGCTATCAATTTTATAAGTTATTTGCATATTTAAAGTAAAACTTACAGAATTCTTTATATCTTCTTTCAGGTGCAAAAACTATCCAAGAATGAAGTTTTAATGGTAAATATAGGATCCTTGTCTACTGGAGGAAGAGTTAGCGCAGTGAAGGCTGATTTGGGCAAGATAGTGCTAACTAACCCTGTGTGCACAGAAGTAGGAGAAAAAATTGCCCTTAGTCGAAGAGTTGAGAAACACTGGCGGTAAGTTGGCAGTACAGTGACAAAATAACCCCTTGATACTACTGTGTTGCTCTGACACCAGTACTATCTGCCTCTGCTGTAGAATTCCTTTGTTCCTCTAAATTCTCTAAGCACCTAATCACTATTTCTATGGGTCACTTTTTTCAAAAATGTTAAGTGAAATAGTGAAAAATTAAATACTTTGTGCGCTGCTTAACATAAATGCACAATAAACCTTCTGATGCCATGAGTTGTGACTTGATAACACAGTCATACCACAGTAATATTAACAGCAGGAACTTTAACCCAGTGATGACAAAGACCAAATAGAAATTAAGGATACATTTAAGACTGGGTTTATCTTAAAGCAGTAATTCTCAGCCTGTGGGCCTGGGCTCAGCAGTTCCAGCTACATGTGACTGCCAATGCAGCTTTGCAAAGTGTGGGTGGTGGGGAGGACAAGGGAACAAAGGGACACTGATCTCCAAGGACCTTTTTCTCTGGCTCCCGTGAGACTGGAGGTGTCAATTTTTTTAGTCAACACAGATTACAAGAATAATGTGGCTGGTGGGGCACCCAAAAATATCCTGTAGCAGGATCCCTAAAGTTGAGGAGCAGTATGGCTGGTGGCTCCTTTTTAAGCTTATTTGCTTCGCTTCTCTTCAAGCAACTGCCCACCTAGAATGTATATTCTCTGAAAATAAAGCTAGTACAGAAACACTAAGCAATCTTGTCCCCTACACCCCCTGTGTGGCCCTCGCACTGTGGTAAGGAGAAAAAGGTATGTTAACATACTCCCCAGTAGTTCTGATCTGGCTGAGACATACCGGGTTTTGAACATCTGTTCTGGGAAATAGTCATGGCCAGTTTTCTGGATCACTGTAGCAGGCAGTTACACCTTGCTAGCTGTTTCTGTAACTCAGCAGGTCAGCTCAGCAGCAGGCAGAGCTGGCAGCCAAATGCCTTCAGTAGAGGGGTAGCTAGTGGGGATTACTGGAGTGGCTACTAAGTAAGGAGGAGAGGAGCACACACTTTCTGAGCAGATAAGGAAGGAATGAGCACCAAGAGAGAAATGGGGGAAGCTGAAGGGGAGCTATGTGAATAGAAGATGAGCAACATTTTCCAGCAATGACTTGTCAAATCTGTGGTTTGGTAGCCGCTGGGTTTTATAGGTATTTTGGTGCAATTTTTTTCTGTTTTTTCTTCCCTCCTTTCAAACAAACCTGTATTTCACCAAAATGCTCACAGATCTCTCTTGTTGTTGGGGCTAGCACTCTCAGGTGCACTTTTATTAGAATGGTTTGTGGCACAGTTTTCACATGTTGCCAACTATACTGTAGTAGAAGGGAAAGGAGAAAAAATAAAACTAAGCAAGGAAAGAAACAGAGAGGGGATGGGTAAAGAACAAAGAAATTGGGAAGGTTCTAATTAGGAAGAAAAGAGTGGGGACAGCTGGTACAGAGGAAGGGGGAAAGAACTCTGCCTCTTACACTCCCTTCCTCAGACTTTCTAGGGAAGTGAATGAGAGAACAAGGAGAAGGGCAGTTGGGATATAGTGGAAAGTAAAATCACATAGAGAAAGAGGCACAGGGGTTAAAACTGGGAGAATGGACAAATAGGCAAAATGCAGCAACAACACCAGGGATATGTAGGGCCTGAGTGTGGCTTTGCCACAGCTGTGGGCTCCAGCCTAGAAAGGCTTGAAATAATGGATTAATTACTTCAATTCCATTTTTATCAATGTACACTGTTCTTCTGGGAATTGTTCCGAAAGATGTGAGAGCCCAGAGTTTTGGCAGACAAGTTCAAGACTAACATCAGGTTCTTCCATGGCTCCCTTCAAGGAGTTGGGAGAGTCTTAAAGGCAGTTGCATCGATTATATGTGCTGTCTCTTGGCTGGAAAAGTGATATTGCAGTCTTTTTAAAAGCTTTCTCTGAAGCTGCATCTTGAGCTAGTGGAAAGAATTAGTGGATTTTTTAAAATGCAGTGGGTGTGTAAGGGGAAGTACTAAGAGGGAAGATTTTTTCTATTACCCAGTACAAGTGGTAAAAACAATTTTGAGAATTATGTCAACTTTGTGTTGAGGTTACACCCTCAGTGAGAAATGTTGACCTCAAAAATTGAACTATTATATTCCTTTTTTTGCAAGGTGTTCTCATTTCCCTTTAAAAGTAGTGTAACGCTTTATGCAAGTTGGAAAGCAATAAAGCTATCGACACATTTTCATTTGCAGTTAACTAGACGATTATGGGCAAGTAGAACCTTTGTGTGTGTGCTTCTGTTTAACAGCACATTTTAAAATATGGTCCCATAGCTTAAGAAAAAGTCCTGTTTGCTTATGGTCTCTCCATTATCCTCCCCTCTCCTATGCTTCCAGCAGCCAGTCGTCTTTAAGATTTTGCAGTGCAGGGGAGGGAAGGGGGAGTTCAGAAACTTCTGAAACCTGTGTGAGTACTCCTAATACAAACATGACTACAGGGTTTATATAGAGCTTTTGCCATTTGCATTTTGAATATTTTCTAAACACAATTACAAATAACTTGTTTTTCATTTTTCAGTTTAATCGGCTGGGGTCAAATAAGAAGAGGAGTGACAATCAAGCCAACAGTTGATGATGATTGAAAAGTAAAAATGAGTGTGTCATTTTGAGAGATGGAATGCCTATTTCCATATGCTGGGGGGTACATTTTTGGAGTGAAATTTGTTACACAACTCCCATTGCTCCAGACTTTTTACTGGAAATTTACCCTCTTACTAAAATACTAGTCAGTATCTCCAATGAAAGGGTAAAAAATTGTCATAGAGGTGGATCTAATAATCCACATTTTAGCAGAAACTAATTGTATGTGTTTCATGCCATATCTAATTTATGTTAATTTGTGTTTGAGAAGATTGTTTAATATCACTCAAGTCACCCCCAATGTAAAACACAAACCATAAAATATGTTTTGAAATAAAATACTGCTTCTTATTTTTTCATTAATTCTTATCCTTGGTAGTGAAAGGCTGCAAAGATTGTTCAAGCAGTACAAGAATTTAAAAAGAAAATAAACTCTCCTTGAAGACCAATTCCCTGTTTTTGCGCCGCACCTAGTTTTAAGTCTCTGAGCTCTTTACAGCAGATATTTCTTCATGTTTCCAATTCTTGCTTTGTGAATGGTGACTTTTATATTTTGCAATTAGGCTGCTAACAGTGATGACTTATTAGTCCTGGAAGACACACATTCAAGAGGAATTGCTATTGAAACATACAAAGGGGAAAACACAAGAAACTCCTAGGAAGTGGAAATACTGTTTTAAATCTTATTTCAAAATGTTTCCAGTGGTCAGACAACCCATGTAAAACAGCTACTGTTTGACATGATAAAGTTCTCTATAGAGGGACAAATCCTTCTACAGGAGGCGCTTACCTCCTAACTCAGTGGTTTTCAACTGTTTTTTCATATGCGGACCTCTAAAAAACATTTCAAATGGAGGCGCAGGCCTCTTTGGAAATTCAGCCTGTGGTCTGCGGATCCCTGTCATAGAAGTCTTAGACTGAAAACTGACTGAGCAGAATTCAACTATGAATGTTGCACATGCTCGGCAAGACATTTGACGCAGCGTCAGAAAGGGCACTAAACTTTGGGCTTCTAAGGTAATGACGACACTTTGGGGTTCTGACCTGAAGGTGCGGGTATTCACATACTTTTGATTGATCAGAAAACCGGAATGTCTCTTCTGGGGTCTGAAACTTTGTTTTCATAGGTTTCAGAGTAACAGCTGTGTTAGTCTGTATCCGCAAAAAGAAAAGGAGTACTTGGGGCACCTTAGAGACTAACCAATTTATTTGAGCATGAGCTTTCGTGAGCTACAGCTCACTTCATCGGATGCATACCGTGGAAACTGCAGCAGACTTTATATATATATACAGAGAATATGAAACAATACCTCCTCCCACCCCACTGTCCTGCTGGTAATAGCTTATCTAAAGTGATCATCAGGTGGGCCATTTCCAGCACAAATCCAGGTTTTCTCACCCTCTGCCCCCCTACATAGTCACCCCTTTGACATAGTCTGTGGACCCCAAGGGGGTCTGTGGACCACAGGTTGAAAACCACTGTTGTAATTTATTCAGCTATTAAACTAGCCTGTTCTATTGGGTAAATATTTGATATGATCTGAAATTATTAGAAATGTCTATGAAGGCTAGTAGAAGTGGATGTTTGTTCGTTTGTTTAAAAAATACCAGCTTGGTGCAGATGACATTTGCAAATGGCAGTTGAATGCAAAGTATAAAATCACTTTCTCAATTAGCCACTTGAAGTTTGACAAATTCAGGAGAAAACACATTGTGTATTTAAGTTTAAAGTTGGTTAATCTGATTCTTTGAGACACCAAATAATTCTTCTGACACTTCATTCATTTAGGTAATATTGCTTTTCTTCATTTTGATTTCATTTGCGATAAAGTGCATAACACTAGAGGTACATTTTGTATTATATAATACACGAAATGCTCATTAGTAGCAACATATCCATGCCCTTTTTCTATATTGCTCCTATGTGACTGTTGCTGTTACGGGGAGTGTCGTCTAACCGAAGGTGTATGAAGAGTTAAGGGTGTTTTGGAAGGGGTGGGGCAGCCATGTTGTGGGGGAAGGAGTTGTGGAGTGGGGGAACCCCAAATTTGCGGGGAACGGGTCAGGGAAGCTCTGGGTTTAGCTGAGGAGCCCCCAGTTGGCAAGTGAGCTCAGCTGCAGGGGAAAGGGTGAGGATGCTCCAGCTGGCAGTTTCATGCTCCACCTTGGTAAGAGATGATTTAGTTCGGGTTGGTCTTGCTTTGAGCAGGGGGTTGTTCTAAATGACCTCTTGAGGTCCCTTCCTACCCTGATATTCTATGATTCTTTGAAGAGATGGATGCCTGGGGAGGGCATCATGTGAAATCTGCAATGGAGGGGGTGACTCCTAGCACAGAGAGCGGAGACTGGAGTGGGAGCGGAAGGGAACAGGTTAGTACTCTGGAGTGGAGACTGAAAGGGAGGGGGGTGTTTCCTGATGCCTCTCCCCCCCCCCCCACTGCAAAACAGCACACCCTCACCCTGCTGCCAGCAACAGAGATGGAGGACACAGCTCAGTGCATGGGGGTGGGGGTTGCCAATACCACTACGAAATAGCAATCCCCCCTCCCCCTGGCTGCAAGCCAGGTGCTGAGGAAGGGAGGAACAAACCTTCCAGCTGCACCTCTGCTGCTCCCCCAACCCCAGCTTCCCCCTCCCCCCCAAAAAAAATCTCTTTTCCATACCCTGCTCACAAATGCCCTCCTACGCATGCTGTCCACTCAGGCTCTGTCAGGCAGGGCAAGTGGACAGGGCTGTGTGCCGTAGAGGTGTGCTGAAGGGCCTGGATCGGCTGGGGAGTGAAAAGATGCAGTTTGGGGTGCAATGCCCTGACATGCCCCCCCCCGGGCCCCCAGTCTCCACTCCTGGATGTGATGTCATAACAGCACAAATGTTGCTATGCAGCGGCTATGTTGCTGTTACCAAGTGGACAATTCATGGTAGGGAAAGGGGTCCCAGGGGAAATGTTGCTTGTAAGAGGCAGCATCTACTGTATTAGCTAGGTAAGCCAATCCTGCTTTATTTGCTTTCTTGGTTTTGATACCTTTGTATTTACTTTTTTCAATCATTGTCTTTCTAGTTAAACTGGACTGTGAGGATGCAATTTGGGCTCTATTCCTAGTCTCCCACATATATGCTTGTAGCCTTGGCCCAAATAATAGAATATTTTTTACTTT
Organism: Lepidochelys olivacea; assembly: GCF_965140295.1. Taxonomy (NCBI): domain Eukaryota; kingdom Metazoa; phylum Chordata; order Testudines; family Cheloniidae; genus Lepidochelys; species Lepidochelys olivacea. The sequence continues at coordinate 145,055,163 of NC_140411.1, forward strand.
GTTTCTAATTTTGTAAAATATTCTTCTGCCTCACTGGTTGTTGAAACTAAATTTATTAATTTTTGTACTGTATTTTGAGAGAATCAAATGAAGAACACAAGATTAGTGTAAAATGTTCCTTGATTCTCCATACTCTTGCCCAACATGTGGTTCTACACAACAGTAACAGTCTTTGACACAGCCTGAAACGGTGACTGACACAGCATTTTTCACCCTCGAGTTATTTCTGCAACCCTAAATACTGAAACTTGGTTGTTAGTATGGGGAAGAGAAACACCAAAAAGTGGAATATGCCACCAGCACTGTGTAAGTCCACCATATTGCTGTGAACACATTCAGCTCTGTTGTACAGTTGGAAAGAACTCTGGGCCAGATTTTTAAAGGTCTCTAGTAGGGCAGTCAAGCGATTAAAAAGATTAAACAGATTAATCACACAATTAAACAATAGAATACCATTTATTTAAATATTTTTGGATGTTTTCTACATTTTCAGATTACATGATTTCAATTACAAAACAATACAAAGTGTAAAGTGCTCACTGTACATTTTTGATTACAAGTATTTGAACTGTAATAAAAATAAATAGTATTTTTCAATTCACCTAATACAAGTACTGTAGTGCAATCTCTTTATCCTGAAAGTTGAATTTACAAATGCAGAATTATGTACAAAAAAAGTGCATTAAAAAAATTAAACTATGTAAAATTTTAGGGCCTGCAAGTCCAGTCAGTCCTACTTCCTGTTCAGCCAGTAGCTCAGACAAACAAGTTTGTTTACATTTGCAGGAGATAGTGCTGACCACTTCTTGTTTACAATGTCACCTGAAAGTGAGAACAGGCTTTCTCATGGCACTGATGTAGCCAGCATCAGAAGGTATTTACATGCCAGATGCGCTAAAGATTCATATGTCCCTTCATACTTCAACCATCATTCTAGGGCACATGTGTCCATGCTGATGACGGGTTCTGCTTGATAACAATCCAAAGCAGTTCGGACTGACGCATTTTCAATATCTGATTCAGATGCCACCAGCAGAAGGTTGATTTTCTTTTCTGGTGGTTCGGGTTCTGTAGTTTCCACATCAGAGTGTTGCTCTTTTAAGATTTCTGAAAGCATGCTCCTCACCTCCTCCCTCTCAGATTTTGGAAGGCACTTCAGATTCTTAAAGCTTGAGTTGAGTGCTGAAGCATCTTTAGAAATCTCACATTGGTACCTTCTTTGTGTTTTGTCAAAAATTCAAACAAAAACTTGTAGATACCTAGATGGCTAAAAGACTCTCTTCTATAAAATCAAAATTAACATGTCTAAACACCTTCAACTAAAAATATATTGAAAATGATTATTATATTAGTTACTAATGTTCAAAATGTAATATAGTACTGCCTAATTTATCCACACAAGGATACATTCAGAGTATTGGTATTTTTCAGATACTACAATCACTGGTTAGCCCTGTGCTTCAAATACATGTCTTTTTTCTTTTGGTCAGCGCTGCAGGTTTTAGGTCTAAATTTCTTGACATTATTCCTGCTAATACTGGATTTTACTTGAAAGTTAGTCGGCATTTTTTTATATTACTGATCAGTTTTTATTCTCCCTCACATGCGGCTGTAAAGAAACCAGGTAGTCCCTTTTCAGAGTAACAGCCGTGTTAGTCTGTATTCGCAAAAAGAAAAGGAGTACTTGTGGCACCTTAGAGACTCACCAATTTATTTGAGCATGAGCTTTCGTGAGCTACAGCTCACTTCATCGGATGCATACTGTGGAAACTGCAGAAGGTAGTCCCTTGTAATTTGCATGGCTGGGAACAGGATGGAGTGGAGAAGGAAGTGAGGTTTGGTGTGTTGCCATGAGACATTTGCATGCAAATAAGATGAGCTTGCCCCTACAAGAGGCAACCAGTTTGCAGTGTCAGGGCTGAGCCTAATGTAAGTAGAGACAATGTAGCTCTTGACTTGCATTTGGATTTAATGTCTCATTCTTTTTATTTAATTCTTTCTGGTGATACTGAAAATATGCCAACTCCAGTATGTTTATAATGATTGAGGCTGTTTTAAGCAATGCTTGCTTTTCTGGGTGCCTTGTGATTTCTGGAAAGGCGTTAAATCTTTTAGAAAGTTTGGTGAAAGGATATTGAAGCTGCTAGGAACATTGCATTTTGAAAGCAATAAGATGTCATGCTGAGGATGGAAATTTTATTTCTATATTTCAAGCTATGCACACTGCATTCCTGATCTGTGTTTTGTGAATAATCTTTATTCATGGTCACAGAATATCTGGAACATAGAACTTTATTTTAGGATCTAAATTTTGCAGAGTGCTAGAGTCCAAAAATTATTTTTGGGGGATTCTCACGTACACAAGTAAGTGGTTTAGGTTTGTCACTTCATAGGCAGGGCTGTATTTGAGATTAATAATTTCTTAGTTATAGTAAATACTCGATATTCCCTACTAATTATTTTAGACCATCTCTTTGTAGGAAGACCTACTGTGTACCCTTAATCTGTACCAGATCATGGGATTTTTCTCCTTAAACTAGCAAATGCTGTAATCCATATAGTTACATCTGTTTTCTTAGCCCATTACTTCTCTAATGCTTTTAGATAACAATAGATTTTGCGAAAGAAGGTTTGTATAAATCCGTGGTTTTCATTTTCATTACTTGATATAAAAGTCTTTAGCAGAAGTTATAGTATAATTATTCTTTAACTGATGAGCAAGAGAAAGTCGAATCCTTTAAATACCAACAGGTACTCTGTGTTTAACAGCCAGAAAATGCAAAGTTGCAAAGTATTATGGCCTATGACACCTGGCAAACTCCAAATATACTGGTTTCAGAGTAGCAGCCATGTTAGTCTGTATCCGCAAAAGGAAAAGGAGTGCTTGTGGTACCTTAGAGACTAACCAATTTATTTGAGCATAAGCTTTTGTGAGCTACAGCTCACTTCATATCCGATGAAGTGAGCTGTAGCTCATGAAAGCTTATGCTCAAATAAATTTGTTAGTCTCTAAGGTGCCACAAGTACTTCTTTTCTTTTTCCAAATATACTGTAGCCATAGATAATTAAGATTCAGATAATTGTCTGCCATTATCATCTATGCGGATATTTTTGAGAATTTGTAATGTTCTGTAGGAGAAAAGTGGATGTTTGTTTAAAATATAAATCTGTTTTTATCTCTTCAGGGTGGTTCTTCTATAAATAATAGCTTTGTCTGTATGCTGAGGAAAAAATGTGGCAGGCTCCAATATAGAAAAAATTAGTTAATCTTATCCTGTGATATAGACAAAGAGTGAAATCCTGGCCCCACTGAAATCAAGATTTCACCCCAGATCTACAGTATGGGCAGAGAGGTCTGCAGAACCAAGGGAGTTTAAATTACATTACCTCTTATTGGCCAGCTGAAGACCAGAGAAAAAGATGTACTTGCATATTTGGCCATTGAAGAATGCTTTTGGTTGGAGAATTTTTTTTTTAGAAAGACATTTAGATTCTGTCATATAAAATACTTGATATTTGGTATTTGGGACGGTGGCATGATAGTGATATTTTGTTCCCCCTATTTTGGTTCTGGGATGGTTAGCTCAGTGGTTTGAGCATCGGCCTGCTTAACCCAGGGTTGTGAGCTCAATCGTTGAGGGGGCCATTTAGGGATCTGGGGCAAAAATTGGGGATTGGTCCTGCTTTGAGCAGGGGGTTGGACTAGATGACCTCCTGAGGTCCCTTCCAACCCTGATATTCTATGATAACACCTTCCTACCTGTATGCTGAAGGGTTGCTCCTGGCTAGGAAATCTACCAGACTAGTCAAGGCTAATAGGATCCTGCCCTCTCCATTAACCAACTAACACTAGTTCTAACACTGATGGAGCCACTGATCAAAATGTGTCCTTACTTAAGGTTGGGTTCAGTTTTTACTTAGAGGAAGAGAATGTTAGACTGGCACTGTGCTTTACAAGAGAGAGATAGGAGTATTCCTATCCTTAGTCTGCTCACCAGCTCCTCTCTCTCTCCTAATGCTGCCACCCCATAGAGGTAGCTGAAAAGAGGGCAGCCTCCTGCTCCCTTCCTAAACATGCTATGTTTAAAAATGTAGAAAATCCTGCTAAACAAAGACTTTACTTTAAAAGCAGTTAAGGTTGCCTAAGTGTGACTTCCATTGTATGCAAACCCTTAAATGTGAAGAAGTGGTGGGTTACTCTCTTGGTCCCTCAGTCTCAGCTTATCTCCACACCTACCCTCTTACCACCTTCTCCTGTCCTGTCCCCCTTCCCTTCCCTTTCTTTCCATGTGGCCTATCCATTCCTAACTAAACCCCTCCCCCACAAACAAGTGGAACTAACACGGTGCTGACATCACACTGTTCACTTTGTGTGTCATACTCCTTCCCCTACCCTGTCTGTCTTGTCTACTGTATTTAGATTGTAAGCTTCTCAGGGCAGGGACCATCTACTAACCTTGGTTTGTGCAGTGTCTAGCACAATGGGGGCCCATTTTTGGTTGGCCCTGAGATACTATTGTAATAAAGATGATTATTAATCATTTAGCTGTACCTTAATGTCTACCATCCCATTTCCCATGAGACTCCAGGTTTTCACAAGGAATTTCATTTTGTCTTTCCACAGATAAGGAAACACACTACACCCAAATCTCCGTGTGATAATGCAACCTACAACCTTAACTATGATCTTGTACTTCTTCTCCCTCAGATAACACATGACCATAACCTGTGTACATATGTCAATACTATATATTTGCAAATGTTGCTTTAGTTGTAGTTAAGGCAGAAACTTTCTCCATCACCCATTTGTCCTTTAACAGTACACTCTACAATATTGCAAAGTTAAAATGGCCACTAGACCATGGTTCCTCTTCTTAATCATTTCCCTTAAGCTGGAGATCTTGGCAGAGTGTTGTATTCTAAACTAAAAGGGAGCAGTTTTAAGGATGTCTGTGGGAGTCAGTAACTGCATTCCTGGTTTGCTGAATTTTGTGGTTTGTATTTTCTAGCCCTGAAATTTTTGGGGGAGCATTTCTTGATTTTTTTTTCTTTCTTTCTTTCTTTTTTTTTTAAAGGCTTGAGTTCTATGTTATGAAATCTTGTGTGTAAGAAAGATACAGGGAGAAGAAGGTACTATTGTGTGATATCAATGAACTCCACCTTAATGAAGCTTTCTGTAAGTGACAGTATCAGGAACAGAACTGTTCAACATATTTATCTGTGGTTTTGAGTTTAAAGTGGATAACAAGGTGGTGAAATCTGCCACTAACACAAACCCTGTTTACAATGATATCTAAGAAGGATGATGAGAGTCAATTGATCAAATCAAACTGTAGGATTTTGCAGCATGACAGGTTAAATTTTACACATTGTGAATAAACTTCTTTACATACAGCTAGCACCACCATTCTTCTAGAAAAAGATATAGGAGTCATCATGGATAGAGTCTAGCTCAGTGGTTTGAGCATTGGCCTGCTAAATCCAGGGTTGTGAGTTCAATTCTTGAGGGGGCCATTTAGGGATCTGGGGCAAAAATTGGGGATTGGCCCTGCTTTGAGCAGGGGGTTGGACTAGATGACCTCCTGAGATCCCTTCCAACCCTGATATTCTATGATTCTATGGAAATGAGCATAGTATATATACCAAGGGAGAGAAAATAGCCCAATGAGTAGCTCTCCAAATGATGTGCAGAAACTAAATAGGCCATTGGAATGCTTACATGATGTAGAAAAGAGATAGGAGGTAACTTTATATAAAATACTACATGTGCATTTTGTGTACGGTGTTTATTGCTGACTACCTCACCTCAAAAAAGACAAGTAGATACTGAGAAAGGCAGTGTAAATGATTAATAGAATGTCTGGCTGGGCTTTATGAAAAGATTGTACAAAAATTTGGATTTGAGTTGTATTTTAGAACTATTTAGCCTGGAGATGCATGAGAGATTATTGTAATAATACCAAAGAGAAAGCAAGACAGTTGTTCCTTTTATTCAGTTGGTTCCACAATACGAGAATAAAGGAAAACCTGAAGAACAAAGTATATACACATCACTGAAGCTGCTTAAAACAAATCTACCTGTATAGTCAAAGTATGAGATTCACTGTAGTAGGAGATATCCTGTTATAGGATATGTTTCCTGATATTTGATTCCTTCTGTGTTAAGAGACACAGGACTTTGTATATTCCTTAAAAAGAAACAAAATTACACTTAAGAAATACCTGTCCCCAATTTCTCCTTCTAAGTCCCTGAAGTTTTGGCTTGCTCCTTGGGTCAAAAGGATTAACTATGCATTGGTGAAACAAGCAGCTGTTTGAGCAAGATGAAATTCAATTACTTCCTTAAAAGGATGGACCTACATGCCGTCCCTTCTTTTATGGGAGATTCAGTAGTTAAACTTGTTGGAGTGGAATTCATTTGAAGTAATCTGAAAGTTATGGATGAACAGCAATTCTGAGTGACTTACTTTACAAATAGTTACCATTGCCTTGTCTCTGACCCCATTTTTCTTGGCTTAGGGTCACAGAACTTGCTAGAGTGATACACACTGTGGTACTACAAGTGGAGATCGGTGGCGGTTGTGGGCTTTGAGATGTTGTGCCATATTTACTGCTGGCCCATATTAAACAGCGCATTGTTAATGGAAACAATGCTGACTGAAAATGTTGTGCCAGTCTGCATTACTTACAGATGTATCACAAGATAATATGACATAACAGAGGCTTTCATTACAAGGGATTTGCACATATCTTTTGCACTGATATATTGTAAGAGTCCATCAGTCAGCATTTCTCTCATAAACTCCAGTATTTAGAGTTTTGATTTACATGGGAAACAAAATATATCCAACCAAAACCCTCGCCATGTACTGACAGAGTCCAGACTGGATTTTTAATAGAGGTTTTAAGTGATTCTGTTAAATATATTCAAAGTTAAAAGTATTTTAAAATTTCATATTTTTTAAAAATTGCACTAGTTTTGTATTTGTCATCTTCCTCTGGTTTAATATTAACAGAAGTGGAAACGTAAACTTTCCACACTTATGCACACTTGATAATATCTCCAATAGTGGCTAGGTGAGAACGTGAACTTTATCCAATATATTATTTGCATGCTGGTTTCACATCAGTTCTCCCAATGCCTAAACTATACACCCTCAGTGAGTTCTAAATCAGTTCTCTGTACTGCAGTGCTAGGACTAAATACAGACTTGGGTTTAATATCAGCTTCTCTTCCTTACTGTAATGGCTCGACTCCACACCAGCTCTCCCCTTAGCGTTACGAGGGGTGTATGCATCTGTGATTACATTCATATCAGCTGTCTCCTTATTGAAATGCGCAGTCTATATGTGTGCAACTAGTCTTACATGAGTTCTTCCATTACTATAATTAAACCGGCACAGCTGGTTTAATATCTGATGTTCTCTTTCTGAATGCAGGAGTTACAAATGTATTTGTAATGATGGAGTGAGCTGTAGCTCACGAAAGCTCATGCTCAAATAAATTGGTTAGTCTCTAAGGTGCCACAAGTCCTCCTTTTCTTTTTTCAAATGTATTCTGGTTTCACATCACCACTCCCATTATTGAGAGGTCTGTTCATGCGCAATAGGTTTCACATAGACTCTCCAGCTCCATTATACCCTCACAATATATTAATACTTGTTTCATATCAGCCTCTCATACAAAAGCTCTGTGTAATAAAAATTTTATAAATCACTTTCATATGTAATAGACATATATAATGAATGTCAGTCACAACACTCAAATCCAAGTAAAACATCAAAATACTCTTTCCCAGAAAAAAGGGCAATTCAAATAAAACAGCTCCTAGCATGGTCAGCATGACACAAGGATGGGAGGTTCACGGAAGAATTTTAGTGCCTGGGGTGAGAGAGCCTGTCACAAACATGAATTTATACCATTTGTTTAAATCTATATTATTTAAAGAGTAATACAGTGTGCACTGAATTCCTGGTAGTTGATGTTGCACTCAAGCTGAAGTGTTGAATTGGAAACAAAAATACACATAATACAAACTACTTTCAAGTAAAATGTTAATATACGCACATTACAAAGGAACATGCAAATATATAAAACAAAAGATCACTTTTTAAATTCAAGAGGCAGCTTTTTATTTGTTTTGTTCTATTTCAATGTATATGCAGCACCAAGATACACAGATATAACTTGAGACTAAGCTTTGACTAAGCTGTCAAAGACTCATATTCTAGAGTCCTAAATATCATACATGTCAAAACCCTGCTGGAGGGGAGGGTTTTTCTCCCCTCTATGTCCGAGTCTCATATTTCAGTAAAAAGAACAGGAGTACTTGTGGCACCTTGGAGACTAACAAATTTATTTGAGCATAAGCTTTCGTGAGCTACAGCTCACTTCACTGAATGCATCCGATGAAGTGAGCTCACGAAAGCTTATGCTCAAATAAATTTGTTAATCTCTAAAGTGCCACAAGTCCTCCTTTTCTTTTTGCGAATACAGACTAACACGGCTGCTACTCTGAAACCTGTCATATTTTAGTGTTCACATTGAGGAAAGGTATTGTGGCCACCAGGCAGTGTTATATGATTGCAACCTTAACTCCTCAAAGTTTTCTGTCTGTTGTCTTATGAAAGGCTTTACCAAAGGCTTTTAAAAAGTTCAGATAAATTATGACAACCAGTTCCTTTATCCACTATTCTGTTGACATGTTTAAAGAATTGTAACAGATTAGAGAGGCATGACTTCCTTTGAAGAAACTGTGCTGTTTTCTCTATCATAGCATGTGCATGTAAACATTTTATAATTCTTTTTAAAATTATTGTTTTGACCAATTTAGCTCATACTGAAATAAGGCTTACTCCTGCAAATTTCCTTCCGGAGGTTCTGATTCATTTTTCTCTCTGGTTTCAGTTAATAATGTATTAAATAATTATGAATCCCCAACATAGCCATGAACTTTGCAGGCACAGAATACTGGAGCTTCAGAATTTTTATCTTGAGATCTTCTCACCTCCTGTGGGACTGTTTGGCTAGAATTGGGTCTGGGAAAGTTGAACTTTGTTTCCTTCAAATAGTGGTTCTGGTTGCTGCTAAAATTCCCTCTTTGAGCTGAAATTTTAGCAATAAATATCTTTTCTATTTTGTTCATTGCTCCTATGTTCGTTTTGCAGAAACCTTTAACCCATTGTAAATAATATCAAAATCTAATATGGAATAATTATTTTCACTAGAGTAATTATGGTAGTATAATTATGCCTTCTCTAGGAACCCAAAGATTCAGATATTTTTGGCATGGTCTTGGTTTCTCATTATTTCTATCTGTCTGATGGAGCATGGTGTTTCGCACACGCTGATTTAGGTTCCCATGCAGCAAAGCATGTAAGCATATACCTAACTTTAAGCATGAGTGGTTCCACTGCTGTCAATGGGACTGCACATGTGCTTAATGTTAAACCTGCGCTAATGTACTTCGCAAAGTGGGATCCTAAATTCTTTCCACTCATTTAAAAGCTTGACTCTTCTTCACATGCTTCCTACTTGATGTCATTTCTACTCAATCTAGTTTATATTTTCACCTCAAGGATTTATTTTTGTCGCTAAAGCTTCAAGTTTGTCTTCTAAAGAAGGTTTTATTTTTGGTGAAGGCCATTTATTTGAGCATTTAAGGTCAGCTTTACAAGAAGTATTGAGGTGCCTAAAGATGAAGATAGTCACCTAATGGGCTTTTCAAAAGTGCCTGAGGGTAGGTCTCTACTGCTCTAAAACTCCTGTGGCACCAAGTCTCAGAGCCGGGGTCAGATCACTTGGGCTTGCAGATCTTGGGCTGTGGTGCTATAAAATTGCAGTGTAGATGTTCAGGCTCGGGCCAGAGCCCAGGCTCCCTCCCCCATCTTGGGGACTCAGAGCTTGGGCTCCAGCCGAGCCCCAGTGTCTACACCGCAATATTATAGTCCCACACCCTGAGGCCTTCAGCGGACCTGTGCCAGCAGTGGCCATATCACACATCTTTTTATCACAGTGTAGATTTATCTTAAGAGGTTAGGTGCCTTGGGCAACGTGTGTGTGTCACACCCAGATTTGCTGCTTGGTTTGTATTGAGCATGCTCAGTAACATTGCTGAAGTCAGCTGCCCTCACTCTGCTCCCTTTCTCCCCCTCCTCCCCCGCTATCCGGGTCTGTCTCAACAGGGGTTGTCACAACAAGGGTTGTCTCTGGGCGTGTAACTAACTCCCATTGATTTCCCTTTGAAAATCTGGCCCTTAAGTGATTCTAAAAACGTTCAGATCTCTCCTAGGCTAGTGGGGGAAGGGAGAAACAAGCTGGTTTCTTCTAACAGCCCTATACTGCTATGGTTTTATACTAGAAAAACTCTTTTGGATTGATTGTGCTCTTTGCTTTGGCTATGCCTTCTGGTCCTCCAGATCCAGAGAAGAATCAGAGGTCCTGCAAGACTTAAAAACTTCTTATACTGGAGGTTATCAAGCCAACATGCTGTGTTTACTCAATAGCTTACCCGAAGTATTATCTTCCCTTATGCATACTAAGCGCTGTCCCTGACTTCAACAGCATTTGAAAGATTGTAGGGAAAGGGTATCAGTGTTAGCAGTAGAGAAACTGACACTGTTTGCATTTTCATAGCACCTTTTATCTGAGGATCTCAAAGCACTACTGTGCCTCACACAACGAGTGCCAGGTTGATGTTATTGGAGAAAAAAATCTGAGAGGGACGTTATAACAGGGTATTGCAATAATAAAGAGTTAAAAAATTAAGTTACAGTTGTCAGCTTAAGTCATATCTAATGCTATTTTATGGTCAAATTCTGTTCCCATTAAAATCCCACTGGAAACAGGATGTGTCCCCTAATGTAACGTTTGTTTAGCTGTTTTGCTAAATCATTTATTCATGAAACAGGGAGGGACGAGCACAATCATATTTCATAATACAACATTTATTCAGTCATCCCAGCAGATAGCCCTTGGGGCTATTTATTACTTTCTCAGCCAGGTATAGAAAAGAAAAATACATTTAACTGCTAGAACCTTCTCTGGATTTTCTTTCTCAATGCTTCGTGTCTGCCTGTCTGTCAAAGACAATACTGTCTTGCAGCAGTTCACTTAATTAAATAGGCATTCCTGCCTTCAACTTGAGATGTGCAGGCTCCCCAGGCTGTTCACACTGTGAGAATACCAGGTTTGAGCTGCGGGCGATGCGTGGGCAAACGCGGCAGGGTAGACCAAACGTGAGTCAACTGAACAATTATTTTTTTCTGAACGTTACTGTTAGATTTTAAAGAAATAGATCATTTAAACCTGGAGGACATTCTTGCCAATATTTTATATATCTATACGATCACACGCGCGCACACACAAACCCTACTTTCGAAGAAGATGACAGTTGCCAAATCAAGCATTCAGAAGTTGGGAAGTACCAGAATTTAGGTTGTCCGTGCAACCTTAAATTGGCCCCCTTTTGCGTATTCGTTATGATGCCGTCTTTAATTACAGGATCACGCACTAGTTTTTCCAAAGGGCCTCTTGGGATATTCCACGCACAGGACAGATGGTGCTCAGTTAAGGAGCAGTTATTCAATATCATGTTTTCTCCTCATTGTGCAACGTGTGTCCCAGGCCTTATTTATTGCACAGTGTTCAAACCTTGCTCTGAAGACAGAATTATTAATTTACATACGGGCTTTTCTACAGTGCTTATCACTGTAGCATCTGAGGGTCAGCCTCACAATAATACTTAGGTGCCTCCCTGTCTCTTTAGGCCCCTAAGTTCAACATTTGGGCACCGCTGATAATTTCAAAACCACCGCTCAGCAGCCACCTAAAGGTATAGGTGCCTACAGTCAGTGATGAGCTGCCAAAATCTTAACAACCGGTTCCCTCCTCACCCCATGAGGGCGTCGTGGCCCACCCCAGCCCCCCGGGGACTCCTGCCCCATCCAACCCCCCTTCATTCCTTGACCCCCCCACCCCCAGACCCCTGCCCCATCCACCCCCATCTCCTGTCTGCTCCCAGAACTGGGCAGGAGGGTCTCGTGGGCCACCGTAGTGGGTGCCCACCCCGCCCCTAAAAGTCAGAGGCACCTGCCAGGGGGCGAGGTGGGGAGTCCCGGCAGTGCTTACCTGGGGCAGCTCCCAGAAGCAACCGACAGGACCTTCTGGCTCCTAGGGGCAGGGGAGCGTAGCTGGGGGGAAACAGGGGGAGCAGCCGCTCCCCCACCGATCCCATCAAAAGTGGTGCCTGAGGCACTCCAGGGCTGGAGCAGCCATGGGTAAAGTTTGGTGGGTGCAGAGCACGCACCGGCATCTCCCCGCCTGGCCCCAGCTCACCTCCACTCCGCTCCGCTCTGCCTCCTCCCCTGAATGTGCCACTCCGCTCTGCTTCTCTGCCCCCTCCCCCGGCTTCCCGCAAATCAGCTGTTTGCGCGGGAAGCCTGGGAGGGCTGAGAAGCAGGCGGTGGCTGTGCGCTCAGGCCCAGGGAGGTGGAGGTGAGCTGGGGTGGGGAGCGGTTCCCCTGCGTCCCCCCCACCTGGGTTACCTGCTGTGGTGAGGTCGGCCCTCCTTGCGCACCCCCGCCCCAGCTCACCTCCGCTCTGCCTCCCTGGGCCTGAGCGCGAAGCCACCGCCTACTTCTCAACCCTGCCCGGCTTCCCGCGCGAACAGCTGATTGGCGGGAAGCTGGGGAGTGGGGTGGAGAAGCAGAGCAGGGTGGTGCGTTCAGGGGACGAGGCGGAGCGGAGGTGAGCGGGTGCCGGGCGCGGGGTGGGGTGGGGAGCTGCCGGTGGGTGCTCTGCACCCATCAGATTTTCCCCGTGGGTGCTCCAGCCTCGGAGCACCCACGGAGTCGGTGCCTAAAGTGCCACTTTTGGTCGGTTGTTAAATTTAGAAGCCCTTGAGGGACAACCGGTTCTAAAAGGGCTTCTAAATTTAACAACTGGTTCTAGCGTCAGTGGAAACCGGCTCCAGCTCACCACTGCCTACAGTCTGCAAGGTGCCTTTGGGTATAACTACACTACATATGCTACAGTGCCATAGTGTAGTCATTTGCTACAATGATAGAAGGGATTTTTCCATCACTGTAGTAAATCCACCCCCTTGACAGGCAATACAATACCCACCTGCGGAAGTGAAGAAACAGATTGATAGAGCCAGAAGAGTTCCCAGAAGTCACCTACTACAGGACAGGCCTAACAAAGAAAATAACAGAACGCCACTAGCCGTCACCTTCAGCCCCCAACTAAAACCCCTCCAACGCATTATTAAGGATCTACAACCTATCCTGAAGGATGACCCAACACTCTCACAAATCTTGGGAGACAGGCCAGTCCTTGCCTACAGACAGCCCCGCAACCTGAAGCAAATACTCACCAGCAACCACACAACAGAACCACTAACCCAGGAACCTATCCTTGCAACAAAGCCCGTTGCCAACTGTGCCCACATATCTATTCAGGGGACACCATCACAGGGCCTAATAACATCAGCCACACTATCAGAGGCTCGTTCACCTGCACATCTACCAATGTGATATATGCCATCATGTGCCAGCAATGCCCCTCTGCCATTTACATTGGTCAAACTGGACAGTCTCTATGTAAAAGAATAAATGGACACAAATCAGATGTCAAGAATTATAACATTCATAAACCAGTTGGAGAACACGTCAATCTCTCTGGTCACGCAATCACAGACATGAAGGTCGCTATCTTACAACAAAAAAACTTCAAATCCAGACTCCAGCGAGAAACTGCTGAATTGGAATTCATTTGCAAATTGGATACTATTAATTTAGGCTTAAATAGAGACTGGGAGTGGCTAAGTCATTATGCAAGGTAGCCTATTTCCCCCTGTTTTTTCCTACCCCCCCAGACGTTCTGGTTAAACTTGGATTTAAGCTTGGAGAGTGGTCAGTTTGGATGAGCTATTGCCAGCAGGAGAGTGAGTTTGTGTGTGTGTGTGTGTTTCCGGGGGGCGTGGGGGTGAGAGCCTGGATTTGTGCTGGAAATGGCCCACCTTGATTACCATGCACATTGTATGGAGAGTGGTCACTTTGGATGAGCTATTACCAGCAGGAGAGTGAGTTTGTGTGTGTATGGGGGTGGGGGGGGTGAGAAAACCTGGATTTGTGCTGGAAATGGCCCAACTTGATGATCACTTTAGATAAGCTATTACCAGCTGGAGAGTGAGTTTGTGTGTGTATGGGGGTGGGGGGGTGAGAAAACCTGGATTTGTGCTGGAAATGGCCCACCTTGATTATCATGCACATTGTAGGGAGAGTGGTCACTTTGGATAAGCTATTACCAGCAGGAGAGTGAGTTTGTGTGTGTGGTTTTTGGAGGGGGGTGAGGAAGTGAGAGAACCTGGATTTGTGCAGGAAATGGCCCACCTTGATTATCATACACATTGTGAAGAGAGTGGTCACTTTGGATGGGCTATTACCAGCAGGAGAGTGAGTTTGTGGGGGGGTGGGGTGGAGGGTGAGAAAACCTGGATTTGTGCTGGAAATGGCCCAATTTGATGATCACTTTAGATAAGCTATTACCAGCAGGACAGTGGGGTGGGAGGAAGTATTGTTTCATGGTCTCTGTGTGTATATAATGTCTTCTGCAGTTTCCACGGTATGCATCCGATGAAGTGAGCTGTAGCTCACGAAAGCTTATGCTCAAATAAATTGGTTAGTCTCTAAGGTGCCACAAGTACTCCTTTTCTTTTTGCGAATACAGACTAACGCGGCTGTTAACTCTGAAACCTAGCTACACAGAAGTAGTCTTCCATTGACCTAATGGTGTCTCTTCTGGGTCGTAGGTCAATTTAACTGTTTCTCGCTGTAGTATTAATTTGTCACACCCCTGAGTGACACAGCTAGGATGACCTAATTTTTAGATGCAGGCAAGACCTGAATTTCCACCAGCAGGTACATATATGGAAAGCCACGTAGGTCCTGCCACTGCTCCCAGCTAACAAGCTGCTTGGCGCCCCTGCTCATGCCTAAGCCCTGATGGAATTCTCTAAATGCGCCTTCCCCAGCCTAGCTTACCTGTGGGGCCTGATTCACTGGGCGTGCTCTGAGCAGCACACCTAACCTGCACAAAGGACAACAGGGGTGAGCATGTGAGGAATTGTTGGAGTGACTGGCTGGCTGTATCCCAGCATATCCAATAGCCCTGTGCAGTGGCGGATTAATGATTTTGCCACCCCCAGGCCCAGAAATAATTGCCGCCCCCCCCAGCTCCCCTCTGCTCCCCCTCCTCCCCTAAGCTCGCCACTGGGTCCTGCTTCTCCCCACTCCCTGCCAATGCTTGTGCGCGAAACAGCTTTGTGAAGGAGGGGGGAAGAGGGGGAACGCAGCACGCTCTGGAGAGGAGGCAGGGCTGGGGCGGGGATTTGGGGAAGTGGAACAACAGGGGCAGGGAAGGGGTGGAGTTGGGGCGGGGCCAGGGGTGGAGGGTGCGAACCGGCACCAGGGGAAGCAGCCTCTGGCTGCAATTATAAATTTGCTGCCCCTGCAAATTTTTCGGCCTAGGCATTAATATGCTGCTGGCCCTGTGGTTAGGGCACTCACCTGGGACTTTGCAGCAGGGACTTCAACCCAGATCTCTCATATCCCATGTGAATTCCCTAATCAGCAATTTGTTTAGTAACCTGGGGTAGGGCTCTCTGTCTCTTGCATTGAAGCTGTTCTGCTTTGTATAACTAGTTAAATATTTATTGGAGTTAGGGACTTGATAAACCTGGCTTACCCACGTCCCCAGTGAGTGCTTTAGCCACCAGGTTATAGAACCATTCTCTTGCTTGTCCTTTCTCTCTCTCTTAATGTATATATAATTATTTAATACAAAGTATAACAGGTCCAAGAGGAGAGACTGAGAAAGCTCCACTGTAGAATAGCCAATATCCTGGGGGACAGGGCACTGAGAGAGCAGACCTGGTTCAAGGACTTACTCCATATCAGGCAGAACAGAGATTTTAATCACGGGAGTGCTTTAACCCCTGGGTTATTGGATCTGGGTAAGTGTGTTTCTTTTGAGAGAAAGGGCTGACCTGATTTAGGCATCTATCTCCAGAAGAGGGTTCATAGCTGAGAATCCTGAGCAGAGATAGGTGCCTCTGTTCAGTCTGTAATGCAAATAATTCATAAGTACCTTTGTGAGCCCTAAGACCTACCCCTTTCCTCTGCATTTCTTGCCCGCTAGCTCAAGCAGCTCCTCGTTCAGCCTGCTGGTTTCTGAAGATCCTTAACGTGGGCACCTAACTCTTCCCATACTTTGTAGGGAGCGCCTGGGTGTCTGCATTTCAATGGACAGCCGGGAACCTAGGATTAAGGGTGCCAGTGCTCACCATTGCAACACCTACGTATCTTTTGGATTTAGCCCTACACCTCTTTTGAAATTCCACCCAACAAAAAAATAAAATGCAAATGCATGTGTATATAATGAATATGTATGATTGTATCCCTCTCCTCAGCACCCACCATGTATCACTTGTCTTTGTAGATTGTAAGGCCTTCAATCTGAGGGAGTTTTGTACATATATATGTTTGTACAGTGCTTAGCACAATGGGATCCAATTTTACTGGGCTTCTGGGACCTACAATATGTAGATAGGAGAATACTTACATACTTGCTAATGGTCAGCAGGTTCAGCCATTAAAGTCAGGAGCTTTGCTGTTGATTTCAGGTCATTGTCAGGCCCTATATGGTTATTGGCATGTACGCTGTGGTTCCCAGAACTATAGAAAATTCATGCAGATCAACAAAATACGTGGCTTGCTATTGCAGCTTTGAAAACTTCTGTATTGACTCATTCTTAGTTAGAAGAACATTGGTAAATTGGAGCAGATTGACAGAACAATTTCTGAACAGACTGTGGGCAACATCCTATTTCCCATTACAGACAAAGCATGACTCAACTGTTTGACTTTTCAAAGCCTCTAACAGAGATCCTAAATGTTGTCTGTCTAGCACAACCCCCCTCCTGTGAAAGAGCCAAAAAGGAATTTATTTCCCCACAGCATATATATGCATTTGCCATGCTGAAAGAGCCCCTTATGAGCTTTCTTTGTGTGCGCTTCTGAGTCCCACAGACAGACTAATAGTAAAATAGCCAAGAAAAGCTTTCTTTATTTCCCTCCTGCCCTTGGAACATTATAAAATATCAACATTTACTTATTTGAGCCTTTCATTCACCTTAATTTGGCCAGGCTGCCCATACCACTTTCCATCAAAAATACAAATATGGGATATTATAACTCTTCATCAATGTTTCTCATGTGGTAAGAAAGCATCCACAAATGGTCCAATTGTATTATATTTGAATAGTGGGGAGGAGGTTGGAGAAGGAGCATTTTTATAACTACTGTGATCTTTGGCCAAAATTTTAAAGCTTGGATGCCTAAAATCCCTTTGTGAATCTGAATGTATCACAAATATTAATGACTTTATTTTCACAACATTCCATGAGAAGAGAGGTTATTATTATCATCCCCATTTTACAGATAGGGAACTGAGGCACAGAGAGATTAAGGTCAAAAGTATCCATTAATTTCGGGGGCCTAATTTGAAATGCCTAGGACCTGATTTTTCAGAATACATTTCATAGCACTTTATATATTGAAAGCACAGCTTCCATTGATTTCAGTTGCTGTTGTGAGTGCTCTGCAGTTCTGCAAATCAGGCCCCAGGGTCTCAAGTCAGACACCCAGAAAATGAGGTGTACTCAGTTAGTGACTGCCTCTGAAAAGTTTGGTTTAAGTGATTTCAGTAGTATCACACAGGAACTCTGTGGCAGAGGTAAAATCCAATTCTCCAGAGCAGCATTCAATGGTCTTAACCATAAGACCATCTTTTCTCTTCCTGCAATCCTTCACCTCATTCACTACACACCTTCCAAATTCTGCAAAATAATAAGGTAGAGGGTTTTACGAACAACACCTTTCCTAGACAACCCTGATTCATCCCCAGATCAGATCAATCCTGTGAGTGAATGAGGCCAGGGTCCTGTGACAAAAATAGTATGTGATCATGTAATTAAAGACTGTATCATAATACATACACACCAGGGGGCCAAATTAAGGTTGCACAGGCAAGTTCAATTTTGGCATTTCCTAAATTCTGAATGCCTGACTTTGCAACCTTAATGTTCTTTTAACATATACATTTGTGTGTGTAGGTGAGTGATTTACTAATTTAAAAAAACCCTGGATAACAAATTCCATCAAGAGGCATGATATTGACTCCCCCCCTCCCCCTTTGGGTCATCAGCAGGGTTGGAACCTTTAGATCCACCACCCAGACCTCTGCTACTTGAGCTGATGGAGTAAGTGAAAGCAATAGTAGGCAGTTGTTGTCCTCTCTGTGGACCAGCACTAAAGGGGGATGAGACGCACACACTTTGATAGTGGGTTTCACAGATATTTACTGACAGCAGACGAATGGTGAGACTCAGGCCAGGACTACACTACAGACCTACGTCAGTATAACTCTGTCATGCAGGGGTGTGAAAAATCGACACCCCTGAGCGATGTGGTTATACTGACCTTAAGCTCCCATGTAGACAGCACTATGCCATTGGGAAAGCTTCTCCTGTCAATATAGCTACCACCCCTCAGGGAGGTGGGTTAACTGCGCCAACAGGATAGCTCTCTTCCGTTGGCATAAGAGCATCTTCACTTAAGCGCTACAGCGGTGCAATTGCACCGATGCACCATTTTACGGATAGACTTGCCTTCAGGAAACTTGGGTTCCTTTCCAGGCTCTGAAGGGGAGTGTTCTCCAGTTGGCACAGACTTTTCTGCCCATTCTCCCCAAGATTGACCCCTTCTGTTCCATTCCCTCAAACCTGTTCCTGTCTCAGTCCTTTCTGTTCCCCACCCTGGCTCCTCCTCCCAGTCTAATTTTACTCACCTAGAAGTCCCCATCTCCACTACACAGACTTCTGACCATAGTCCCAGTCTCATTTCCCAGCAAGTCCGAGTCTCACCCCTCCGGATTTCCCACCCCAGTCCCAGTTTCCCCCATAACTCCCATGGCCAGTCTCCTTGCTCAGCCAGTTCCTATTCCTCCCCTCCCAGCTTCTCATCTGATCTCTCTCCCACACCCTGGCTTCCAATCAACCACAGCCCATCTCCACTGGCTCCCACTTCCAATCTGCCTCCCCAGGCTTTTCGTCCAATCTCAGTGTGCCCTCCCCCACGCATCCCATGCTCCTTGTCCTAGTCTCTTTGCCCAGCTAGTGCCAGTTCCCACCTACACCCTGGATCTTCATCTCCTGGTCCTCTCTCTGCCCCACTCATTCTCAGTCCCAGTCTCTCCCAACCCTAACTCCCAGTCCCAATTTCACTCTTCTCCACTGCAAGCCTTTAGTGCCAGCCTCCCACCCCAGACTACTTGTTCCAATCTACTCCCCGCCATCCCTCCCTCAAGTCTGGCACTTGTGCCCTTTCCATTTCAATCAGGCAGCTTGCTCCTCCACTCTGCCTGGGCCCAGCAGGGACATCACAAAGAGCACAGGAGAGACAATCTCCCTGCTCTGAGTTCAGGTGCCAGCATTAGGAGCTGAAAGGGTCACAGAAGCCTAGAGCTGCAATTGCAGGGAAAGTCCTGCTCAGTCCTCTGCTGTTCCAGGTTGGAGCATGCTGTATGGATGGAACCTTCAGAGATTTTAGCTACTAAAAACTAAACATTCTTACAGAACCCGAGCAAACTACAATTTCTCAAAAGTCTTGTAATTTGGCCAAATTTGGGTGGAGTTCCATGGGGATGGTAAAGGCGTATCTCTGACACAATGGCCCCCCTGCCAAATTTTAAGTCCTCACTCTAAAGCATGGGTGCACTTGAGCTTTTCAAAGAAAAGGTTGCCAGTGTTTTTAAACATTGGCAAAACAATTTATTCCCCCTAGGCTCATTCTCTGAAAGATCTGAACCATTTTGGTTGAAATTTTCTAGAAAAGTTCAGTCTAAGGCAGACATCCAATATGGGAAATTTCAGCCCCAGCAGTTAAAATTTGGTAAAAATTATAAGCAACTGAAAAACCGAGTCTTATAATGGGAAGTGTCTGGCAACCTTAAATAGGTGGTGACTACCAGCCATGCCAATAATAATTTTATACACAGAGAACAAGTGGCTTGTGCAAAGTCACAGTGGAAGTTTGTGACAGAGATTTATGTGACACTATGCCCCCATATTCTTCATAAAGATATTGTTATGATATGATTATGGCATAACTATGATGTATTTTATACAAGATAGGTCATGTAAGGTATCACTGAAAAGGTTATGATTTACTGAATATGATTATCCTACTTGAATGCATGTATCATTTTGGTATCTGAAGTTAGGAATATTGTCTATGCATCTATTACAAATGTGTTTACCCTGGGGGAATGCCCACTCGACAGAATGCAATCAGTCTAGATGGCTGGCTGGGAAGGACCATTAGGGAAAACAGTAGGACTTTGATGATGCTAATCTCCCACCAGAGATCTGCGATGTTTAGATGTTGCTTGTAATTGTTAGAAATGGGAGCACTGGCTGTTGGGAGTCTGAAAGGACAGGAAGCAGGAAGGAGGGGGGAGGAGTTTGAGAGGCTGGGAGAAAGCTGCAGAGGGTGCAGCAGCAGTTTGGTAAAGAGGTTTCCACTTTGAAAATAAAGTCCTGTTGAAGCTTGTTAGTACCTTGCCTGGTTGATACAACATTTTGGCAACGAGGATGGATCTTCTGCCTCTGAACCCACCTGCAGCCTTTCTGCAAAGTCCAGGTGAGCCTCCAATTGCTTTTACTGCCTGGATCCATATGTTTGAGACTTATCTGCTTGCAATCAGTGCTACAGAGATTTCTGAAGTAAGAAAGCGTGCTCTGCTAATCCACTGCCTTGGAGCAGAAGGGCAGCGTATATTTTACGCTTTTCCCCTTGCAGATGATAAATATGAGACTGCACTCACTGCATTAAAGAATTTTTTTGTGCCAAAAGTGAATGTAGTAGCTAAATACTGCAGATTTTGCCAGCGTAAGCAGAAACCAGGGGAAACTATAATGCAGTATATTGCTTCCCTGAGGAGTCTGATTGTAATTTGTGACTTTGAGACTATGGCAGATGAGATGATTAGAGACCAGCTCATTGAGAAAACAAACATGCTTCATGTAAGAGAACGCTTACTTCTAGAACCACAACTTACACTAGAAAAAGCAATAACCATTGCTACTCAGATTGAGTCAGCTACAGCTGAAGCCAAAATAATGAGCATGGATACAGGAGGCACAGTCCAGGCTGTAACTCCTTTGCAGAAAAGTTCACTACCACTGCAGACACACAATTGCAAGAGAAAAAGTAATGAAAAACCACGGAATCAGCAAATTCAAAATACAGTAAAAGCATGCTTTCACTGTGGAGCCCCACAACACCTTGCAAGCTACACAGGATGTCTGGCAAAAGTAGCTCAGTGCAATCATTGCAAAAAGATTGGGCATTTTGCTAGAGTATGTTGCAGTAGCCAGTTCAATCAACAGGTGCATGCAGTTATAATACCAGATGTTACTGTGCTAAGTGTGGACAAAATCACCACTGCACATATTCCAGAACAGATAAAGTGCGCTGTAAACGTTTCGCCATACCCTCAGGCAAACCACACTCTATTCAGTTAATGTTGGATACTGGCTCAGCAGTATCTATACTACCTGATTCCATCTATCTGCGTTACTTTAAAGATGTTCCTCTCACTGAACCCAAACTTCACTTGGTGTGCTATTTGAAAAACCATATTCCAGTACATGGCTGACTGCCAGCAATAGTTACTTTTGGTGATTGCTGTGTAACTGCAGAGTTCTACATTGTCCACAAAGGCACTCATATCCTTGGCAGAGATTTATTGACTGATTTAAATCCCAGGGTAGTTAATGGACGAATTGATCTTCCTCAGCAGAGCACTCTTGCGGTACACACACTGGTTTCAGCTGGGACCCAACATCAAGTTGAGGAAAAACTTGGCTGTGCTTATGGGTTTCTGCATAAAGTTAAAATGCAGAATAATGTGATCCCTGTATGACAGAAGTTATGGCACTTACCATTTTCAATCAGGGAAGCTGTTTCAGAGGAACTGAGAAAACATGTTCAAAAGGACATTATTGAAGAGATCGACTTCTCTGAATGGGTTTCACCTAAAGTAGTGATACAGAAGAGGGGTCTGCCTTTGTGTGGACTTAAGAGAGCCAAATAAAGCTATTGTGATTGACAGCCATCCTCTTCCTCACAAAGAAGAAGTATATGCAGAACTCTGTGGAGCAAAGATGTTTTCTGCTCTTGATTTGCAGAGCGCATACCACCAGGTTATGTTGCATGAAGATAGCAGAGACCTCACAGCATTCATTACACGAGGGACTATTTCGTTTTAAACGTGTTCCATACGGTCTTGCATCTGCCCCAAGTGCCTTCCAAAAAATGATGTAATTGATTCTGAAGAATCAACACGGAGTTCAGTGCTATCTGGATGATATTATCATATTTGGAAATACTTCTGAGGAGCATGACAATAACCTACAGTCTGTACTAAACTGCATCAGCAAAGCAGGCCTCTAGCTCACTAGGTCCAAATGCAAATTTAGACAAACTGAACTCACCTTTCTGGGGCATACAATTTCACAGGCTGGACTAAAACCTGATCTAGATCATATCCTGGCAATTTCAAATGCTCCTCCTCCAACAGATTTGCAAACCTTACGTTCCTTCTTGGGTCTTACCTCCTGGTATGCAAAATTCATTCCCAATTATGCTTCTGTCATTAAACCATTACGAGAATTACTACAAAACCGTGAAAGACTTGATTGTACATAGTCCAGTACTTGCACTATTCAGTCCTGCATTGCCCACAATTGTAACTACTGATGCTTCTGATTATGGCCTTGGGGCTGTCCTCACACAAATTCATGAGAACAACACAGAGAGGACTGTTGCATTTGCTTCAAGGACACTGAGTAATGCTGAGAGAAAATATTCTACAGTCAAAACAGAAGCACTTACTTGTGTCTGGGCTACTGAAAAATGGAGAACTTACCTGTGGGGCCGCACGTTCAAGTTGCGCACAGACCACAGCCCTTTGATGACGTTGCTCACCACGAAAGGACTGGGAAGAGCAGGATACCGTATTGCTCGATGGTCTGCAAGACTACTCTCTTTCAATTATGAACTGGAATATAAGCCTGGAAACCAAAATGTGGTCGCTGATTGCCTTTCTCGCCTGCCTTTGCCTTCACCAGATGGTCCACCGGAGGATGACGATGTAATGGTTGCGCTAATTACAAGCACTCTCACTGAAGTTACAAGAGAACAATTTCAAGCTGCTTGTTCAGCGCGTCCAATTCAACAAAAACTATGGGAATTTCTGACAAAGAGATGGCCCAGTAACCCTAAAAACCTTGACCCAAATTTGCTGCCTTATTTTAGAGTTCGGGAGGAACTTTCTTTGTTTGATGGCTGTGTGCTACGAGATACACACCGGCTCCTTCTGCCAGAATAATTACAGTCAAAACTCATACACCTGAAACACGAGACTCACCAAGGAATTGTCCAAACCAAACAACAACTATGAGATCTGTATTGGTGGCCAGGGATGGACTCTCAAAATGAAGTACTCAGAAAATCCTGTGTCACTTGCCAAATGCATGATAAGACAGCAGTGACACGTACCCCTCCATTGCAGCCTGATCCTCTTCATGAATCTGCATGGGAAAAAGTGGCAATTGACGTTGTAGGACCCTTTTGATACTGCTCCAATTGACTACCATTATGCCATCACTTTAATTGACTATTTCAGTAAATGGCCTGAGGTAGTGTTTACATCGCAAATCTCTTCTGCTACAGTAATTAAGTTCCTCTCTTCAGTTTCTAGCAGGGAAGATAACCTCAAAGAACTGGTTTCAGATAATGGTAGTCAATTTACCTCCCTGGAGTTTGAAACTTTTCTAGCAGAGAGGAACATTTTACACAGAAGGTCATCCCTATATTACCCTCAAGCCAATGGGGAAATCGAACGGTTTAACAGAAGTTTGAAAGAGAGTTTGGAAACGGCTGAACTGGAAGGGCGATTGTGGATAACCTTCACTACTGATTTCTTGGAAGCACACCAGGCTACACGACATGCCCCAACACAAAGATCACCTGCAGAGTTACTGCCTGGGAAACAGATGAATACTAAACTGAACATTGCTAGATTGTTAAAGGCACGACCTGATGCCCCAAACAAGGATGATGTGAGGAAAAACAGTTGAACAGAACCAAGCAAAGTCTCAGGCTTTCACGAACAGGCGGCGGGGTGCTAAGGAATCAAAGTTTGAGTGTGGTTCCTTCGTTAGAATACGAAAAGCTGGAATTTTACGCAAAGGGGACCATAAATTCACAGCTCCTCTTAAAATCATAGAGAAGAAGGGACCTTACACCTATTGACTTTCTGATGGGCGGGTATGGAATGCTTCTTATCTTGCACCTGCCAATGCACCAAGAGGAGATTATGCCAACACCCAGTCTGCATTGGATGACTTCACCGTAGTACCAACACAACAAGACATTGTACTGGAACCGGGGCTTGAGATATGGCCTGTCTAGTCCAGACAGGTGGTCATCTGGGTCTGACTATGTTATGTGGTATCCACAGTGTTTTCAGTGTAATATTTCTGCCAACAGTATAGTGTCTTGTTTCATATTTGTTCCTGTGGTTAGAACAATAATGTTTATTTTAATTGGGAGAGTTTCTTAAAAGAGGAGGGAATGTGGTGTTTAGATGTTGCTTGTAATGATTTGAACTGGGAGCACTGGCTTTTGGGAGTCTGAAAGGACAGGAAACAGGAAGGAGAGGGGAGGAGTTGAGAGGCTGGGAGAAAGCTACAGAGGGTGCAGCAGTAGCTTGGTAAAGAGGTTTCCACTTTGAAAATAAAGTCCTGTTGAAGCTTGTTAGTACCTTGCCTGGTTGATACAACAAGAGCCTTCCTGGTAAGCCTTCCTGAGGACATTACAAACAGCCTCTGTCTCATGACTGCTATGGTCTTACAAAGGCATGTGACCAAGTCACTTGGTACTGGACTCCATCATAATACTAGTGTTTTTCCATTGATCTGGTGTGAGAATCAAACAGTGAGACACAAAGTTCCTGCCATATGCTAAAGCTATTTGAGGCAGGGGAGTGACATCATTGTGGTTCATTCTTCACTGACTCTGCACCCAAGATGACTGTTGTAAACACTGAAGAAACAAAGCATTAACTGGGGGAGAAGGGCTGAACCCAGGCTAGAGAGTTTGTGAAAGGAGTACCTGGAGTTTTAAGCTGCAAGCAAGTGTAGCTTGCCCTCAAGAATCTCTGCAAACTGCTTTAAAACAACATTTACGGTGATAATTACCTACTTGTAACCAATTTCTTTAGTATATTAAACTTAGATTGCATTTTGTTTTATTTGCTAGGTAATCTGCTTTGGATCTGTTTGCTATTCCTTATAATCACTTAGAATCTATCTTTTGTCTTTAATAAACTTGTTTTGTTTTGTCTAAGACCAGTGTGTGGCAAACATTACTGGGAGGGCAGGGGGAAAGCTGTTGCATATCTTCTTCCACATTGAGAGAGGGGGCGAATTTAATGAACTTATACTGTACAGTTCCCTGTGTAGCACAAGACAGTATAATTTTGGGTTTGCCCTCCAAAGGGGCGGGGTGCACTTGAGTAACTGGGCAGTTCCTTAGCTGAGCCTTCCCATGCAGAGCTGATCTCAGCATCTGTGTGTGTAGCTGCAGCTGGGTGTGTCCCTACCTGTATGTGTGCTCGTAAAGTGCAGTCTGTAGCCTGGGAAAGGGCTTGGCAGAGTGGCCTCAGCAGTACAGTGTAAAAGGAGTTGAGGCTGGTGGGTCAGGTGGACTCAGTGGTACCCCACTTTCCAAGTGGCACCCCGAGGGGAAGAAAACCTGTCACGACTTGAATAGTAAAAAACCCGATAAGTACTTGTGGCACCTTAGACTAACAAATTTATTTGGGCATAAGCTTTCGTGGGCTAAAACCCACTTAATTGGATGCATGCAGTGGAATATACAGTAGGAAGATATATATACACAGAGAACATGAAAAAATGGGTGTTGTCATACCAACTCTAATGAGACTAATCAATTAAGGTGGGCTACTATCATCAGGAGAAAAAAAACATCCACTCTCAGTCTTTATTCAAGCCTAATATAATGGTGTCCAGTTTGCAAATTAATTCAAATTCTGCAGTTTCTCATTGGAGTCTGTTTTTGAAGTTTTTTTATTGGAGAATTGCTACTTTTAGGTCTGAAACTGAGTGACCAGGGAGATTGAAGTGTTCTCTGACTGGTTTTTGAATGTTATAATTCTTGACGTCTGATTTGTGTCCATTTATTCTTTTGTGTAGAGATTGTCCTGTTTGGCCAATGTACATGGCAGAGGGGTATTGCTGGCACATGATAGCATATATCACATTGGTAGATGTTCAGGTGAACGAGCCTTTTATGGTGTGACTGATGTGATTAGGTCCTATGATGGTGTCCCCTGAATAGATATGTGGACAGAGTTTGCAATGAGCTTTGTTGCAAGGATAGGTTCCTGGGTTAGTGTTTTTGTTGTGTGGTTGCTGGTGAGTACTTGCTTCAGGTTGGGGGGCTGTCTGTAAGTGAGGACTGGCCTGTCTCCCAACTTGAATAGTGTTTATTTATATCTGAGAGTGTGCTTGGTACTTTACAGTACACAACAATAAAGACCACAGTGAAGGACAGTGTCTTTGATCCCCTCTGAAATTAAAGCCAAGTACCTGTCTTAAAGATTGTATAACTAAAAAATATACTTCTGATGGGGATTATTTTTGCTATCTCATGATTTTATGCACCATCTATCACCATAGTATTTAAGCAGATATGGCCCAGATCCACAAAGGCATTTAGGTGCCTAATTCTGATTGATTTTAATGGGAGTTAGATGTCCAAATACCTTGACGATCTGTGCCAAAGTCTTTTTGCAGGGAACTCTGCGTGGGCACCATCTACTCCAGCTATGTCATGTAAGCAATCTGCAGAACACTGTGACAGGCTATTAAAAGGTGCAGTAGTATCAGGTAGTATTAGCACTGAGATGGGGCCTCCATCCATTGCCACTGCTGTATTTTCAGCCTCAACATTTCAAAAATTCTGAGTCAGGCCTAAAGAAGTAATGAGATTGGCTTAAAATCATAAGAATGACTAACAATAATAAAAATTGTGTTATCTTATGGTTTCTGAGCCTTTAGGGTTCATGCATTCAAGTTTTTCTGTACAACCATGAGGATTAGCAATTTACTTATACAAAAGGATAGCTTAGATTCTCAAGTAATCACTGGATTCCAGGAGCTGGAACATTAAGAAAAACACCAAATATCAGGAGGCACGCAATAAAATTGCAAGAGTGGCAATGCAGCATTATTATTTTTTATTTCTGACTGTGATAAGGAAATTGGACAGTTTTTATTTTGACTACCTAAACTTTCTATATGAGGAAAGATCTCTATTCTATTTCTTCTTACCAAAGGACCTAAAACCTTGTCAGGTCTTTTTTAAATATTCCAGTTATTAAAATCTGGTAAAGTCTCTAGCACTTACCTGGAATAATCTGTTACACAGTGAAAGTCCTGTAACCATAAGTACTTATTTAATATAGGGCTGTCAATTAATCGCAGCTAACTCATGCGATTAACTCAAAAAATTTAATCGTGATTAAAAGAATTAATTGTGATTAATCACGCTTATAAAAATACAATACCATTTGAAATATATTAAAAATTTTTGGATGTTTTTCTACATTTTCAATATTGATTTCTATTACAACGCAGAATACAAAGTGCACAGTGCTCACTTTATATTATTTTTTATTACAAATATATTTACTGTAAAAATGATAAACAAAAGAAATAGTATTTTTTTAAAATTCACCTCATACAAGTACTGAAGTGCAATCTCTTTATCGTGAAAGTTTAATTTACAAATGCATTTTTTTTGGTTACATAACTGCGCTCGAAAACAAAACTGTAAAACTTTAGAGCCTACAAGTCCACTCAGTCCTACTTTTTATTCTGCCAATCACTAAGACAAATGAGTTTGTTTACATAGGCCGCAGATACTGCTGCCTGCTTCTTATTTACAATGTCACATGAATGTGAGAACAGGCGTTCGCATGGCACTTTTGTAGCCGGCGTTGCAAGGTATTTACATGCCAGATATGTTAAACATTCGTATGTCCCTTCATGCTTTAGCCGCCTTTCCAGAGGACATGCTTCCATGCTGATGATGCTTGTTAAAAAAATAATGCGTCAATTAAATTTGTGACTGTACTATTTGAGGGGGGAATTGTATGTCTCCAGCTCTGTTTTACCCACATTCTTCGTATATTTCATGTTATAGCAGTCTCGGATGATGATCCAGCACATGTTCATTTTAAGAACACTTTCACAGCAGATTTGACAAAACGCAAAGAAGGTACCGATGTGAGATTTCTAATAATAGCTACAGCACTTGACCCAAGGTTTAAGAATCTGAAGTGCCATCCAAAATCTGAGAGGGACGAGGTGTGGAGCATGCTTTCAGAAGTCTTAAAAGAGCAAAACTCTGATGTAGAAACTATAGAACCCAAACCACTAAAAAAGAAAATCAACCTTCTGCTGGTGGCATCTGACTCAGATGATGAAAATGAATGTGCATCAGTCCGCACTGCTTTGGATCGTTATCAAGCAGAACCCATCATCAGCATGGAAGTATGTCCTCTGGAATGGTGGTTGAAGCATGAAGGGATATATGAATCTTTAGCGCATCTGGCAAATAAATATCTTGCAACGCCAGCTACAACATTGCCATGTGTACACCTGTTCTCACTTTCAGGTGACACTGTAAACAAGAAGCAGGCAGCATTATCTGCTGCAAATTGTAACCAACCTTGTTTGTCTGAGTTATTGGTTGACCAAGAAGTAGGACCGAGTGGGCTTGTAGGCTCTAAAGTTTTATATTGTTTTATTTTTGAATGCAGTTTTTTTGTACATAATTCTACATTTGTAAGTTCAACTTTCATGATAAAGAGATTGCACTACAGTACATGTATGAGGTGAATTGAAAAATAATGTTTTTTGTGTTAAAAAATAAATATAAAGTGAGCACTGTACACTTTGTATTCTGTGTTGTAACTGAAATTAATATATTTGAAAATGTAGGAAGCATCCAAAAAGATTTAAATAAATGGTATGCTATTGTTAACAGTGCGATTAATCATGATTAATTTTTTTAATCGCTTGACAGCCCTAATTTAATACACAGTGAAAATCATTCTACTATGACAAAGTACAGTTACTTCATATTCATTGTAGCTGTCGTGTGTGTGTGTGTGTGGGCATGCATGTGTGTATTTGGCATTTGAGGGGAAGAGGAGTTTTAGGGAGAGCCAGCCTTCAATTATTTGCCTGGAGTTTTTTAAGTATATTAGGAACAAAAGCAATCCTAGGAATGGTATAGGTTCATTACTAGATGGCAATGGAAACATTGTGAATAATGATGCAAAAAAAGGAGTAGTGTTCAATAAATATTTGTTCTGTATTTTGGAAAGAAGCAGGCTGAGGTACTCGTATCACATAGGATGATGAAGAACTTGCCAGTCCATTAGTACCTGAGGCTTTTGCTGGCATAGCTATGTCAGTGTGATCCCTGGTTGGCAGAGCTGTGCTGGCAAAAGCCCCTAATGTAGATACAATTACACCAGCCAAATTGCACTTTTGTCAGTGTAGCTTATTTCGCTCTGGGGAGGCTGGAATACACTGTAACAGCAAAAGTGCAGTTTTGCTGGTATAAACTACATCCTCACCAGGAGCACTTTGCTAGTAAAGTATACTGATGTAGTTATACCAGCAAAATGCTCCTAGTGTGGACCTAGCACAAGAGGACGTTAAACAACATCAGCTAAGGACAACTAATTTAAAATCAGCAGGCCTAAGTAACTTGCATCCAAGAGTCCTAAAAGGATGCCATAAACATGATTTCCATGGCAAGTGATAATGTGGACACCACTTGGAAAGAGAAAAAGAGGGCTATGTAGAGAAGCATTACGCAGAGCAATACAGAAAGAAGTAAAATACATCAACATGACACTCAGAAGCCTGAACAGACCAATCCAAGACTGAAATAAATGGCAGAAACTGGTGGATGCCCTGTGCACTTGAGGATGCAGGAGGATGAAGAAAGAAAAAGAATCCTAAAAGAGATAGCTGAAGAGATCTCTGCCCCCTGGGATTGTTAACTTTTAATAAATCTTGGAATACTGGGGAAATTTCAGACGATTAGAAGAATGCTAATGTGCCAATATTCAAAAAGGGCAAGCAATGTGACCTGGGTAACTGTAGGCAATGTTAGCTGACATAAATCCCAGACCAAATTATGGAAAAGCTGATACAACATTCAATTTATAAAGAATTAAAGGATAGGAATAAAATTAATGCCAGTCAACATGGTGTTATTGAAATAAGTCTTGCATTCATTGATGAGATTACAAGTTTGGTTGATAAAGGTAATTCCGTAGATATAATATACTTAATCTTTCTGACTAAAAAATTATCAGTATACAATATCAATAAATCAGGTCAAATGGATTAAGAATGGGCTGACAGATCTCAAAAAAGAGTTGTCAATGTAGAATCATTATTGAATGGGGGTATTTCTAGTGGGGTTCTGCAGGGATTGGTAATAGGCTTGATGCTATTCAACATTTTCATCAGTGATCAGGAAGTAAATATAAAATCATGGCTGACAAAATTTGTGGATTACACAAATACTGATGGAGTGGTGAATGAGAAAGGGCAGTCATACTGAGTAATCTGGATCACTTGGTAGACTACATTTTAATACAACCAAACACAGGCGCGAACTTCCTCTCTACCCACAGGGTGCTCGACCCCTGCCCCCCAGACCTGCCCCCATTCCACCCCTTCTCCCAAGGCCCCACCCCACCTCTTCCCACTCCTGCTCCACCTCTTCCCAACCCCTCCCCCAAGTGCACCCACTTCTCCCTCTCCCTCCCAGTGCCTCCTGCTGTTCCACAGTATGCAGGGGGTGCTGGGAGGGAGGGGAGGAGCTGGCTGCCGGTGGGTGCTAAGCACTCACTAATTCCCCCCCCACCCCACCCCCCCTTGGGTGCTCCAGCCTATGCAACCAAATGCAAAGATATACATCTAGGAACAAGGAATGCAGGCCATGCCTACAGAATAGAGAACTGTATCCTGGAAAGCAGTGACTCTGAAAAGGATTTAGAAGTCATGGTGGACAAGCAACCCAACATGAGCTCCCTGTGTGACGTTGTGACAAAAAGGACTAATGTGATCCTTGGATGCATAAACAGACGAATAGTGAGTATGAGTAGGGAGATGATTTTATTTCTGTATATGGCATTGGTAAGACCATATAATTTTCATGTCCTTTTTTTCAGAATGTTAAAAATCTGTGAGTGTGCAGAAAATAGCCACAAAAATTGTTTGAGGGCTGGAGAAAATGCCTTACAGTTAGAGACTGAAAGAGCTCGATCTGTTTTAATTTATCAAAAAGAATATTGAGAGGTGACTTGATTATAGTGTATAAATACCTTATCGGGAGAAAATAGTGAGTACTAAAGGACTTTTTAATCTAGTGGAAAATGGCATAACAAGAATTAGACTTTGCAAGTTGAATTGCCATCTCACCAGTTTACACAGGGTTACAGTATTAAGTAACATCTAACATCCATCTGGCACTGATTACTTGGCAACTTGGGTAAATATAATGCTGTACAATGTCTGAAGCCCCTTGAAAGGCTCACAAACCTGCTCACAAACCGGGTAGAATTAGTGGGGGAAGCAAAAGTGGATGGGAATCTGGGAGGCAGTGACCATGAGTTGGTTGAGTTCAGGATCCTGACGCAGGGAAGAAAGGTAAGCAGCAGAATACGGACCCTGGACTTCAGGAAAGCAGACTTCGACTCCCTCAGGAAACGGATGGCCAGGATCCCCTGGGGGACTAACTTGAAGGGGAAAGGAGTCCAGGAGAGCTGGCTGTATTTCAAGGAATCCCTGTTGAGGTTACAGGGACAAACCATCCCAATGAGTCGAAAGAATAGTAAATATGGCAGGCGACCAGCTTGGCTTAATGGTGAAATCCTAGCAGATCTTAAACATAAAAAAGAAGCTTACAAGAAGTGGAAGGTTGGACATATGACCAGGGAAGAGTATAAAAATATTGCTCGGGCATGTAGGAATCATATCAGGAGGGCCAAATCGCACCTGGAGCTGCAGCTAGCAAGAGATGTCAAGAGTAACAAGAAGGCTTTCTTCAGGTATGTTGGCAACAAGAAGAAAGCCAAGGAAAGTGTGGGCCCCTTACTGAATGAGGGAGGCAACCTAGTGACAGAGGACGTGGAAAAAGCTAATGTACTCAATACTTTTTTTGCCTCTGTTTTCACTAACAAGGTCAGCTCCCAGACTGCTGCGCTGGGCATCACAAAATGGGGAAGAGGTGGCCAGCCCTCTGTGGAGATAGAGGTGGTTAGGGACTATTTAGAAAAGCTGGACGTGCACAAGTCCATGGGGCCGGATGAGTTGCATCCGAGAGTGCTGAAGGAATTGGCGGCTGTGATTGCAGAGCCATTGGCCATTATCTTTGAAAACTCGTGGCGAACGGGGGAAGTCCCGGATGACTGGAAAAAGGCTAATGTAGTGCCAATCTTTAAAAAAGGGAAGAAGGAGGATCCTGGGAACTACAGGCCAGTCAGCCTCACTTCAGTCCCTGGAAAAATCATGGAGCAGGTCCTCAAAGAATCAATCCTGAAGCACTTGCATGAGAGGAAAGTGATCAGGAACAGCCAGCATGGATTCACCAAGGGAAGGTCATGCCTGACTAATCTAATCGCCTTTTATGTTGAGATTACTGGTTCTGTGGATGAAGGGAAAGCAGTGGATGTATTGTTTCTTGACTTTAGCAAAGCTTTTGACACGGTCTCCCACAGTATTCTTGTCAGCAAGTTAAGGAAGTATGGGCTGGATGAATGCACTATAAGGTGGGTAGAAAGCTGGCTAGATTGTCGGGCTCAACGGATAGTGATCAATGGCTCCATGTCTAGTTGGCAGCCGGTATCAAGTGGAGTGCCCCAAGGGTCGGTCCTGGGGCCGGTTTTGTTCAATATCTTCATAAATGATCTGGAGGATGGTGTGGATTGCACTCTCAGCAAATTTGCGGATGATACTAAACTGGGAGGAGTGGTAGATACGCTGGAGGGGAGGGATAGGATACAGAAGGACCTAGACAAATTGGAGGATTGGGCCAAAAGAAATCTGATGAGGTTCAATAAGGATAAGTGCAGGGTCCTGCACTTAGGATGGAAGAATCCAATGCACCGCTACAGACTAGGGAGCGAATGGCTAGGCAGCAGTTCTGCGGAAAAGGACCTAGGGGTGACAGTGGATGAGAAGTTGGATACGAGTCAGCAGTGTGCCCTTGTTGCCAAGAAGGCCAATGGCATTTTGGGATGTATAAGTAGGGGCATAGCGAGCAGATCGAGGGATGTGATCGTTCCCCTCTATTCGACATTGGTGAGGCCTCATCTGGAGTACTGTGTCCAGTTTTGGGCCCCACACTACAAGAAGGATGTGGATAAATTGGAAAGAGTCCAGCGAAGGGCAACAAAAATGATTAGGGGTCTAGAACACATGACTTATGAGGAGAGGCTGAGGGAGCTGGGATTGTTTAGCCTGCGGAAGAGAAGAATGAGGGGGGATTTGATAGCTGCTTTCAACTACCTGAAAGGGGGTTCCAAAGAGGATGGCTCTAGACTGTTCTCAATGGTAGCAGATGACAGAACGAGGAGTAATGGTCTCAAGTTGCAGTGGGGGAGGTTTAGATTGGATATTAGGAAAAACTTTTTCGCTAAGAGGGTGGTGAAACACTGGAATGCGTTACCTAGGGAGGTGGTAGAATCTCCTTCCTTAGAGGTTTTTAAGGTCAGGCTTAACAAAGCCCTGGCTGGGATGATTTAACTGGGAATTGGTCCTGCTTCGAGCAGGGGGTTGGACGAGATGACCTTCTGGGGTCCCTTCCAACCCTTCTATGAAAGTCTCAAATTTACAACAGTGACCATCAGTACACCAGTAGTGTAATCACTAGAACCAACTACCAAGGGAAGGCGTGGATGCTCTCCATCTCTTGAGGTTTTCAACCAAGTTTGGATACCCATTTAGAAGATATGCTTAACCAAATACAAGCTTTGGTTTAGTCAAACACAAGTTACTGGGTTCAATACAGGGGTAAGTGTGTGAAATTTAATGGCCTATGCTAGATAGGTCAGACTAGGTCGCATATTGGTCCCTTTGAGCCTTAAACGCTATGAATCTACTGTGGGAAGGAATCTGTTTATATGGTAAAGTCCCCACCCTCTGTTGTAACCATAGTTTGCCGCAGGCAGGTTTGCAAATATAGCTACCATAGGTCAGTACATAAATCCTTACATCACTTAGGGCAGTAGTTTTCAAACTTTTGTACTGGTGACCCCTTTCACATAGCAAGCCTCTGAGTGTGACCCCCCTCATAAATTAAAAACTTTTTAATATATTTAATCCCATTATAAATGCTGTGTGCAAAGCGGGGTTTGGGGTGGAGGCTGACAGCTCACAACCCCCCATGTAATAACCTTGCAACCCCCTGCGGGATCCAAACCCCCAGTTTGAGAACCCCTGACTAAGGGGGACATGAAGACACGTTCTGGGTGATGCCAACAGAAGAGGGGATGGAATTCTGGAATCAGAAAGTTCCATAGTAGTTAGTGATGACAGTTAGGGGGTACCCCAACCCCACCAGAAGAGCTCCAGTGGGAGGGAGGGAGCAAGCAGATTTCTCTGCAGGAAACAAGCTGCTGCTGCTTGTGGGTTGCTGTGTAGAAGCTAGTGCCAGTGTTCTGTAACCAGGGGGGTTCCAGTGCCAGAGTTCTGTTACCAGGGCTGGGGGTTTCACTTGGTTTCTCTTCATTTCTGTGAGAAAGTTCAGGAAGGGGAAAGGGGTTTATTTCAGAACAGCCAATCTCTCCATGGCATGCAGAATAAATGCAGCAAAAGGGTTACAGGAAAATACCCACGGGTGAACAGGGACCTGGATTCGGGTTCCCACCACACTTTTAGCATTCAGGGTTCTGCATGGCACCCATGTATCCAGCATAAGGGTAGGTTGCTCGCTAAGTGTCTATCCCTGCCATGACCCAATCATTTGTGCCTCCTGCCTCTGTGAGGCTATAACCCTGATCTGCATCTTAGACACTTACATGGAAATGGTGAATGGCAGGGCAACTTAAACATCCTCATTAGACTGCAGACTTTATGACCTAAACACTGGGAAAGGGGGGGTGGGGGGTGTCATATTGCTGTTCATTGTTATAAAGCTTTTGATACCAGAGCCACATATAGAGTCTGTAAGAAAATGGAAAATATTTTTTTGGGGAAAAGAAAATGTTTGCAAATTTTCCCCACTTCCTGTCATTTTGTTTCAGTAGGTATTTTCTGACCAGCTTTATTGTACATGGTTCATTTCAGAGGGAGTTGCTTTAGTGGACTATCCAGTTAACAATCGGTTACCAATTTAAGGTAGACCAATACCAAATCCACTTAGCGGTAGATTAGTAAATCTAAGATCATCTCTTTCAAAAATTGTCCTGGTATTCTGACCTCTCCGATCCCAACAATATTTACCTGTGTGGAAAGCAGGATTAGTTTACATGAACACATTATCTTTCAGCACCTATTGCCAAAATAGGCTTTTAAAAAAACCCCAATTAGCTTAGGCCCCAGTACTACAATTTATTGTAAGCAGGTGCAGCAGTCCAGCTACATGCAACAAGTAGAATCGGTACCTTAATGCAATTTAAAGGAATTATTTCTATGAAGTAGCGTGCTTTCGCCTCCATTTTTTAACTTGCGACTTTCACACATTTGGATCTTATACAGTTCAAAGTACATATCCAATGTATACTAAACTGAGAAATTAATTTGCAAGTGTTATTTAAACTGTTTTTGTAGCTTGCATGTTGATATGTGAAAGACTAGTGCACAAAGTTAAATTGCAACAAACTGGAAAAAGCCAAAAATATCGAAGTTAAGGGCAGCATCAACTCTGTCTTTATTCTGGCAAGCATATTGCCTAATAGTGTCTCTGGTATTTACTGGTTTGTAGCACTTACATCACCACCAACATAAAACTTGCACTTGCTTGCATTTTTTAAACTACTGTTAAAAGTTGCATTTATAGTACTTGATTACTATAAGAGACAAATATATTTGCGTAATTGTCCTACCAGTTTCTTTACTTTGTGCATGGTCCATTTCAGTTAGTCAAGCCCTTTACATATGTGAATACTCCCCCTGAGTTCAGTGGGCCTACTCATGGGTATAGAGTATGTCTACACTATAAACAAAAGACTCGTGGCAGTGCATTTCAGAGCCTGGGTCAGGGATCTCAAACTCAAATCACCACGAGGGTGCAAAGGCCGCATCACTGGAATCTTTTCATACTACGATACAAAAGTATAGTAAAAAATGAAGAGCAATATAGTATGCTATTAAAAGTCAATGTATTAACTTTTTAAAAATTGTAATGTGAAGAGTTTTAATAAAATATAAACACTGTGACTATTCCTTAAGTGGTCAGAGGGGAGCGTGGCTCCTATGGTGGGCTGCAGGAAATAACTCTGTGGGCAGCGTGGTTGAGACCCTTGGCCTGGGTTAACTGTATTGGGCTTGTGGGGCTAGCACTATAATACAGAAATAGCAGTATATACATTTGGGCTTGTGTGGGAGACTGGGCTCTCTGAAAAACCAGGGCAGTGGGTCTGAGAGGCTGGACTGTCCTGAATGTCTACATTGCTAGTTTTAGCCCTGTAGCAGCCCAAGTTAGTGACCAGGCTCTGAGACTTGCTATCCCAGTTCTTTTTTGCAGTGTAGAGGTACCCAAAGTTATTCATATGGGTTGGGGTCTTTGCTTACTCATCTTTGACATAGCAACAGTGCATTTTTTTAAATCAGAACAGCATTTTAATAAATATGATTGTAAAACTTTAAAATTGGCAGTACTCAAAATTACATTTGTTTTTGCTGTGTTAACATTTTTCTCCACATACAAGTTTATACAAATGCACAGTATAGGGTGACCAGATGTCCCGATTTTATAGAAAAAAAACAAGGAATACTTGTGGCACCTTAGACACTAACACATTTATTTGGGCATAAGCTTTTGTGGGCTAAAACCCAAGTCAGCAGACGCATGCAGTGGCAAATACAGTAGGAAGATATATATAAACACACAGAGAACATGAAGAAATGGGTGTTGCCATACCAACTCTAAGGAGACTAATCAATTAAGGTGGGCTATTATCAGCAGGAGAAAAAAAAACTTTTATAGGGATAGTTCTGATATTTGGGCCTTTTTCTTGTATAGGTGCCTATTACTCCCTACCCCATCCCGATTTTTCACACTTTCTATCTAGTCACCCTAGCACAGTAATAGCGTTTTTAGATTTTTTTTCTTCTGTTCTTATATGGGAAACCACCACCTATGCCAGTTCTTTACAGGAAGATACAGGACACATACCATGTGTATTAAAAATCCGCAGGGAAAGTAATTACTCCTACGTGTGCAAGAAGCCACTTTCAATATGTAAAGGTCGGGGTTCGGTTTCAGTCCTATTTACAAGACACATCACACCAATCACATTGTAGAAGCGAACGGATCGATTTGTTTTCCACCAGGGCTCGCTTGGAATTATCCCGGGCCAACCTCTCTCCTCCCGAGCTCCGCTACTCAATCCGATTTTATTTCCACATGCAAAAAAATACAGAACCGCCCCTCCCCCCAAAATAGTAAAGAAAAAAACGACCCCAAAACCAACCCCTTTAATTTCCCCTCAAAACGGAGGGGGGGCAAAGTTTCCAGGATGGGCTGAAAATATATTTTGGGGGACGGGGGAGCCAGGCCAGCCCCGTGGGTCAGTGCCAGACTGGAGTGGGGGTGCCCAGGCCCCGCCAGGCAGGGGGCCCGGGACACCAGCAGCTCCCCTCTCCCCGGACCGCGCGGAGCGGCTCTGAGCCCCGAGCGAAATTTTACGGCCGAGCTGGAGCGGAGGAGGCGGCGGCAGCAGCAGCAGCAGGAGGAGCCGCCGCCCTCCTGTTCGTCCTCCCCGGCAACGGCGCCGCCGACTCCCGGGCCCGCTCCGCTGCCCGCGGCCCCGGGCGCTTGGCCTGAGAAGCGGCGCAGGCAGCGGCGGCGGCGTCTCCCTTCCGCATTTTCCTGGGTCTCTCTCGGGCAGTGACGTGACGTGCTGACGGCGGGCCCGGCCCGGGGAGCTTGGCCGCTTCCACTCAGCTCCGAGCTCGGCCCCTCCCTCCCCTCCCGCCCGCCCCGCCGCAGCCACCGCCGCCGAGCTCGGCCCAGTCGCGCTGCGAGAGGCCGCCCCGAGCCGAGCGCCGCCGCCCGCCACCCCGCACGGTAAGCAGCGCG
This sequence comes from Lepidochelys olivacea, assembly GCF_965140295.1. NCBI lineage: Eukaryota > Metazoa > Chordata > Testudines > Cheloniidae > Lepidochelys > Lepidochelys olivacea. The sequence goes on from NC_140411.1 coordinate 145,093,713, forward strand.
GGCCGGGCCTTCTCCTCCCCGTGCCCGCACCAGGCCGCGGCGCGGCGCCGCAGTGCAGGCCCGGAGGAGGCCGCAGCTAGGCCGCGCCAGGGCTCCGGCAGGAGCGGGCCGTAGGGCCGCGAGCCGAGCTCCCGCCGCGCGACTGGGTGCGGCGCAGCCGGGGCCGGGCCGTGTGGGGAGCAGGGTCTGGGCCGGGCCGGGCCGGGGGGCGGCGGGGCCAGGCCGCGGGCTCGGCCGTGGGGGGCTCTCGAAGCCTGTGGAGGAGGAGACAAGATGGCGGCGGGGCACAGAGGCTGCGAGAGGCGGGGGCAGGGCGCCGGCCGCCATCTTGAATTAATCGCTCGTCCCAGCAGCCAGGCTTCCCCGCGTGCGGGCCGGGCCAGCGAGGGCGGCCCCAGCCCCCCATCCCGGCGCTGGCGCTGTCCGCCCCCGGCGGCTTCCTGGGCCGCTGCAGCGCCAGGCCCGCCAGCAATGGCCCCCGCACTGCGGAGGGAGGAGGGCGCCCGCCCTGCCGCCGCCGCCGCCACCACCCCCCTCGGGAGGGCGCAGGGCAGGGCAGGGCGCGCCGCGCTGCAGCCCGACACGCACCCCTCCCCCCGGCGGTGCCTTGAGCGCGGCAACGCTGCCTTGTTGCGAGCGCCGAGCGGGGGCCCTCGGCACGGTTCCCTGCCCATCCAGCGGGCTCTGCGGGCGAGGGGGAGCCCGGGAAAGGCTCCCTTCCCTGGGAAGAATGGCTGCCTGCCTAGCGGGGGCAGTGAGTTCTCCCCCAGCCCCGGCTGTAGAGCCCCCTTCAGTGAAGAGTTTCAAAGAGATACTCGGGGCTAAATGTTTCCCCGATTTTAGGCTTTATTAAAATCAGCACAGACATCGTCTGACCCAAAACATCCCCCGTGACCCTCTTTTCTTAATCCAGAGGAAACAGCCTTTTGCCCAGTGTCTGCGAATCCAGCTGAGTTAGTGCAGGAGAGTGAACATGAGTTTGGAGCCTGGCTGTAGGCCACAGGGAAACTATGCTGGATTTGCTGCCCAAACTGAGGGAGATGCAGAAAAAGAAACAAGCAGCTAACGATATTTGGAACATTTGTCATGGTTTTCGGACTTACTTGTGAAGTTGAGCCCTTGCTTTATAAAGGTGTAGTTTTGAACATGATTCTTCCTTTGTGTGTGTGTTACATTCTCAGTGATCAAGTCAGGCAGAGGAACAGTAATTCTGTACGGTTTCAGCACAGTAATAAGTTGCTGGTAGGCTAAGGCATTGGACTGCTCAGGGCTTTAACCCAATTATGGGGACACAATTAGATCCCGTCTACACTACATTTACTACCCTACTTTTAAAACTGGGATGTGACCAGATCAGGGAAAATCTTGTAATTGATTCTCCTGACTCAATTATACTTCTGATGTAGATGGGGGTCTTTCACTGGGGATGGGAGGTAGGGGATTTTGCTGATTGCTCTTCACCAGTGGAAGTGGGGTCAGGATTTTGTTGTGCTTTTAAGAAATTCTGTACAGGGATGAGGGAGATTTTGCTATGTGTATTGGTATTTTTATGGGAATGGAGGTGGGTGAAGGATTTTTGTGTATTACTCTCGTCCGTAAGGATGGAGAAATGATTTTGCTGTATCTTAGGGTTTGTCTACACTTAATACACTAGTAGCATTCCTACAACTGTACTGCTGTAGTACTTCAGTGTAGACGCTACTTATGCTGACAGGACATAGTCTCCCATCCACGTAAGTAATCCACCTCCCTGAGGGGCAGTAGCTAGGTTGACGGAAGAATTTTGCATGTGAATTTAAGGTTAACTTAACTACGCTGCTCAGGCATGTGGATTTTTCACACCCCTGAACAACGTAGTTATGTTGACGTAATTTTCTAGTGTACACCAGGCCTTAGTCTTCCCCCTCTTGCTTCTTTTGGAAGCGGGTTGGGTAGTGGAATATGTGTGTTTCAGTGGCATATTATAATCTCACTCTCTCCTGCACATGTTCTTTCTCCGTTCATGGCTTTCTTGAATGACTATATTTAAGGTCAGAGTTATGGGGAAAGACGTAAATAACATCTGGGGAAATGAAGGGTTTTGTAGGGGTTTTTTTTATTGAATTGCCAGCATTTTAATATAATTTGTATTCCAAATATATTTTTTCTTACTTGTTCTCATATCAGAAATTTGCCTTGATTTTCATTTGCCCAAATAAAGCTATATTGCTTATATAAGCAGATATAATAAGCATCCTGTTAGCGCTGTCTTTATAATTTAGCTTTACAGACTAAACTATATAATATTTAAGGTAATACTTACTCTAGATCCACATGAAACTGACTTAGTCCCTGATCCTTCAGTTGGATTTGACTGTGCAGGCGGATCTGTATACCTGCAAAGAGGCTCTTTGAAGCCATTGAGGTTCTACATGGGTGCAGAAGTCTCTGCATGGATCTAGTTGTAGGAACGGGGTCTTAAAATGTATTAAGGCAAATCTTATTTATTCCGGTAGAGGCTAGCTTAAAAAAAAATCATAAGACTTCTATGTTGTACAAGTTACAAGTGGTAGAAAGTCTATCCTTGATTCACCCACTAAATCTTAAAAATCCACTTGCTTGGAAAGCTTTCTCAGATGACTGAAATCCAACATTTGCAGAATGTAAGATAACATTTGCAGAAATTCTGATCTCAACGGTTGAGCATGAACAGAGTGCAAACAAATATAATGCTGTCTTCCTGAATTTGCAGATGGACAGCTCTAGCACCTCTACTGTTGTTGGTATCTTTACTAAGTTGCATCAGGGTGAGCACTGACCAGAGACTTGTCAGTTTTTACTGTTACTATTCAGAATCTATGGGCAGCCTTGAGTAGTTATGAGAATCAGGTCAATTTCACTCTTTTGGAACTTAGAACAGTAGTAGAGAAAAGCAATGGAGTTATTCCTAGGGGAGAAGGACCCAAAAGGAGAAGCTGAGTAATGGAGACCTCCCTGTGCAGTAGCCAGAAATTTGAGGGAAGGATAGGATAACAGATGGATAACATCCATCGCAGGAGCAAGGAGGCCCGTGGCGTGGGAGTGGGGAATAGAAAGTGTGAACGCTCCTTCCAGCAGCCAGTGGGAATTGGGGCTTCAAAGTCATCAGACTCTAACTTATCAAAGGTTAATATGTATGACAAGATGGAGTCATTAAGTAGGGTCCATAAATAGTACTTCTACTTGGCATTGCTTGGGGACAGAGCAGGTCACTCCATCTTCTTTGTCAGTTTTTGGCTGCCAGGTTTAGTTCTTGCTACTAGGTATCTGATAAATTTACAAGTTCTGTGGGTGCATTAATGAGGGGGATGCATAGAGGGGTATGTTAGAGAGGATAAGTTAGAAAAGAGCAATAAATGACAGTAGAGAACATAATGTAGGGAAAGATTGAGAGATCCAAATGGGTGGAGAAAGAGAGAAGGAAAAGAAGCAACCATAAGAAGGCATCACAGGAAAACATACTATTGTAGGAAAGAAATTCTTAATAGACTTAATAGACCTGAACTTGTTTAATTACTAAAGCTGAACAAATTTGGGACTGGTGATTAATACTTGTATAAATGTTTATCTTAGAATACCTGGGGTGCTAGAGTTCTTGCTTTTCTTTGATAACAAAAGTTGACAAATCTGATCTTTCCCATATCCAAAGTTAAAAAAGTTTCTTCCTAATGAGTATTTGGGGTCCTAGATCTGTGGAGGGATCTGCTTGGGCAGAGTGCCATTGACATAATATCTTAACATTCAAAGTGGCTTGGTTGATCTCAACAGAACTCGATAACAATCTGTCAGTGCAGATCCCTTTTCTTCGACTAGAGTCCTCCACAGTCTATTCAGTGTAGATCTCTTTTCAGAATCTAGGGTCGTTCAACTGGACTTTTCCAAGTAACAAAGGAGTCCACGAACAAAGTATCATTTTTACCTCAGACTGCAACTGCGGTTCTCATAGTTTAATTTCTGGCTACACTCCTTCACCCCCCCCCCACCCCAACTTGTTTACATTATTTTCCTTAACAGGAGGATTTGTTAGCTGGGAGTAGCAGAGGATTAGGTTGTGCAAGGATGGGGTTGGAATATATTTGCTTCTGGCTGGGTGTGTGTGTTTGGAAATGTTTGTTTGTTTATATTTCAGATAAACTCCCCCATGCAAAAACTTAATTAATATAAAGGAAAGATGGAGAATGAAAACAAACTGTTGAAGTTTTCAGTTAAGGTTTCCACAAAAATCTTAACTCTTTATATTGGGCTCATGCATTGTAATAATGCATTATGGTGATAGTGCGGGGTTCCTGCCCATTATTGGCAAAAGTGTTTGGAGGGAGGAAAACCACATGCCTTCCTCCTACTGACATAATTCTTCCTATTGGAAGAAGTCTTCAAGGAGATTCTGTGGCCTCTCCCTAGTCTTACACATCAAATCCCCCTAGCTTGGGATTTGTACTGGCTCTTATTTTGGCCAGACTGGTTTGCTCAACCCTAATTCTAAAGCATATATGCAAGGGGGTAGAGTTAAGGTTAGAGTGGTAAATTGTAATGAGAAATTTCTTAACCTTTTAGTATTTAGATTTTTGGGGGGATAGGGTGATTTAAGATCTAATCAGTTACTATTCATCAAAGAAGTTTTGATGCTGTATCAAACTATAGAGAGTTGATAGAATTCTAAATTTGATAGTGTTTGAGACCAGATGGTATTTTTAGTCTAAAAGCAAATGGGTGACGCTTCTCTGGGGAGCCTCTGCATAATCTCACTCATGAGATTCAAAGTGCCTGTGACATGGGGGTCTGGAACCTTGTGGCAATAACCATATGGGACCCTGAGGGAGGTATGAAATGCAAGCCCTAGCTACCTTAGTTCCTTTCTGACTGCCAAAGGCTGTGAACGTAAGGGACCCTAGAGCAGTGTCCATTTCTGATTCTATTAGACATCTACCTTTACTCACCTTGAGTAATTTTGTAATCATTATTAATTTGAGAACTCCTTAGCCCATCATCCATCTGGGTTGTACTACTTACCAGTCTCTCGTGAGTGGATATTTGCAGAGGTTTCCCTCTTTGGGGAATACCTGTATGTATTCACTTTCTCTGCCCTTCTTCCTCAGAATTTTCTATACCTCCTTGAAGTATGAGGTTCAGGAAAAATGAACTGAGGTGTGTAGGGGTCATCTACGCTTTGTTCAACCTCTGAATGTTCAGTCACATGAGATGCTTTTGGGAGCCCCAAAGGGTATGGCTTTCCAGAGATTTAGGAACTGCACAGGCACCTTGAGTGAAATCTTGGCCATACTGAAGTCCAGGGGCATTTTGCTTTTGACCTCAATGGGGCTAGGATTTCACTTCTTGAATAAGAGTGTGAGATATGCATAGGGAACTCTCTGAGAACTACAGTTACTGGGCAAGTAACCTTTCTCCTCTTTATTTTTTTCAGGCACTGTGACTGATGAGAATTAAAGGCCATGGATGAAGATGGACTTGAACTGCAGCCACATGAGCCAAACGCGTTTTTTGACCCAACAGGTCTGACAGGAGATAAAGCATATGAGGCCCTTCATGTTAAACATAAAATAGATTATAACCAGTCCGTTGTCGTTACTGAATAGTGCTGGGCTGTTTTGTTATTATTTTTGGACTGAATGCTGTACTTGTGATTTTATTTTTAGTTCAGAACAAACTAAAGTAACTAAAATGTATTGGCTACAGGATACTCTGAAAGGAGAAGTGTTTGGGGGTTATGGCAGACGCTCAAAAATGGCTGACCTTACCCATAACAAAATTTATGGTCTCTTTTAGTTGAATGCTAGAAAACTGGTTTATGTTAATTTGTCAAAGAAATGCCAGTGGCTAATAAGAAAGTAACAGTTTTTTAGTGCTTTTTCAACTACCATATCTCTCTGTAAATAGATATGGTCAAAGATACCAGAATGCTTGTGGTAGATAGATATGTTGTTTATAAGCTGAAGACAAATTGTAATAATTTGCAGCTGATAAATATCAGCCATGTTCCTTGAATTACTGTGGATGTTTTAAACATTGGTTTAATTATATTTTTCAGGGTCTGATGCAGCACATATGGATGGAGATCAGATTGTTGTGGAAGTGCAAGAAACAGTATTTGTTTCAGATGTGGTGGACTCAGACATAACTGTGCATAACTTTGTTCCTGACGATCCAGATTCTGTAGTCATCCAAGATGTCATTGAGGATGTTGTTATTGAGGATGTTCAGTGTTCAGATATCATGGAGGAGGCAGATGTGTCTGAAACTGTCATTATTCCTGAACAAGTGCTGGGCACAGAGGTAGCAGATGAAGTTTCTTTAGCACACTGCACTGTTCCAGATGATGTTTTAGCTTCTGACATAGCAGCAGCAGCATTGTCTATACCAGAACATGTACTGGCAAGTGAATCAATGCATGTACCTGAAGTTGGTCATGTGGAACATGTGGTTCATGATAATGTTGTAGAAGCAGAAATTGTCACCGATAGTCTGGGAGAAGATGTAGTTTCTGAAGAAGTGTTGGTAGCAGATTGTGCCTCAGAAGCAGTGATTGATGCCAATGGAATCCCTGTGCAGCACCACGATGATAAGGGCAACTGTGAAGATTACCTTATGATTTCCTGTAAGTTTATGGGGAAAGCAGTAAAAGATAGAGTGAATGACATTGACTGGGGTGCTGTTTGAAAATTTTTGTTCCTTTTAAATAATGCCAGAGAGAAAGAGAGCTTTCTGAAATATTTATAAGAACGAAGTCTCATAAATATGCATGAATATTTTCTGTTATAATTGTGTTCCTGCTGAGGTGGTTTATTTATGAAGCTAATATAGATAAAGTAATTTTTCCAGCTATCTGATTATTAAAATAAGCCTTTTAAAATAAAATACTCATGTATTAGTTTACAGAACAATATTTTATGTGAATACTTTCTGTAACGAAGATGTAAAATGCCACTTACTTAATAACAACTATAGGAAATAAACCTGGCATTGCTCCAGCATATACATTTAGACAAATGTATATGTTGCAAAATCACTAAGAAAGCAAAAGAATGGTTTCACATAAGTGGAAGAGGGACAGCCACAGAACTGTTCTATTTTTCTGCAGTTTGAAAAATGTCTTGCATCTGAAATACTATCCTTAGTGTTTTTGCTAATCTCCTCTTTTAGGTATATAAATACAGGTAGCAATAACTTTTTTCTTTTCTATTATAACGTGTTTCTTCTCTTGAATAAACTGAACATGTGAGGGTACACTATTAGCAAAAAGGACAGCCACTATTGCACATATTTGGGAAGCTCCCTTGAACTCAAGATTTTCGTTTTTGAATATTTTTAAGCCCCTTTGTACCAGTAGAATGGTCTATTAGAGTTGCAATATTGAAACAGGTGTGTGGGTGTGGGAGGGACACCACCAAATCATAAAGTTAATTCCTCTGTGGGAAATAAGCCTTTGCTCAAACTAACACTGATTTTAATGGTGTTATCTGATTAACATTCTTGGGTACTATATAATTTATGAAAGATATTAAACAGGTTTTTGTCGTAGAATCATTGAAATAGAACAGACATATTGTATCATTTAGCCCATTTACGTTGACCCTTGCAGGATTATTTGTTTTGTCTAGATTTTAATGACTCAAATAATGGAACTTAACTGACGTCATATATTGATTGATTCTTGCTTCGTTTCCAGTACAGGTTCTTTGACTAGTTCTTCATTGTCTGCATGTTGTTCTTTGAATATTTCTTTTTTTAATGGAATTGTAGTTTGTTTTGGCTTAACTATAATATCGTCTTCTGCACTCATAGATTTGAATATTTCTTCTCCTTGCCTCCATGATCACTTGATTTCTTAATTCCCTAACAGTTGACTTCCTAGTGTTGAATACCCTTGTGTAGCTGTGTTTTAAAGTAATATGGAGATTGACTTAATGGTCCCTAACTAAGAAACCATCCTTTTGTACTTCTTAACTGTAGAGAGTAATTGACTGAAAACATGAGATAACCTCATCATGTTTAACAGAACCAAGATTTTTTATTCTTAGTCAGTTACTTCCACTTGGTGAGAAGTAGATCCAGGGTGGTTCCTTCACTGACTTGATTCTTTACTTTCATTGCTATTAAATGCCAGTGTGTTTTTAAATATTTTTGTAATATATTTGGCTCTTCTAGCTCAGGTACTTAAGTAAATTTAATATTTTATATTCACCCTTTGTTGCAAAGCGTATCTATTGTTTTTCTTTATATTTTGAATTGAATGTGCATTCTAGAATTTGAGTTAAATGAAAGTTTCCTCCATTACCTTCTACTGTATTTAAAGCCTGCCTAACAAGTTCTACTGGTTTTGAAGTCAGGAGGTTAGTAATCCCTCTTAAGTGGAGATTGTCTAATCTAAATAGTCACTTCATTATAGAAAAAAAATCAAATGATCTTTAAATTCAAAACCGTCCTCTTTACGTCTACAGTATATGTCTGTCTTGGTCTTCAGGCTCAATCTTCTCCATTCTTCAGTTGCACTTGGTACCAGATGGCTCTCAGAGAAGATCACCAACATCAATCTCACCTTTAATTCCCCCCCCCCACACACCAAGTCCCAGAGATCATTCTTGATTCTATCACAACTTTTTTCACTTATATTTATCTAAATTACGCATCCTGGGCAAATGGGTGAGTAGAATTTTGTGAGGTTGACTTAATCTAAGGTACCTGCATCATAGTATCTAAATGCTGCCGGTTTCCATGTGTACTACAATACATGAACATTTGCCTGTTTTCCTCAGAATACTTTTGCCCATCACTTGAGAAGCAGAATATTACTCTGTTCACTTTATATGGGTCACAAGTTACCTGTCCCATATTCTTCATTGGAATTCCTAGGTAAGATCACTTGCCACCTTCTTTCTGTCGGTTGGTTCCCTTTCATTGTTTTCCCTTTGCTGGATAGGCTACTCTTTGTACCTGGCTTCTTCTTAATCTGAGCATCATCTCATTTTTCAAGATTGGTTTAGCTGTTGCTCAGGTGAGAATGGTTGAGTGAGTGTCTAACAATTGAATAAAGAAAAGGAGTACTTGTGGCACCTTAGAGACTAACAAATTTATTTGAGCATAAGCTTTCGTGAGCTACACTTTGCTCACTTAGCTGTAGCTCACGAAAGCTTATGCTCAAATAAATTTGTTAGTCTCTAAGGTGCCACAAGTACTCCTTTTCTTTCTGTGGATACAGACTAACACGGCTGCTACTCTGACAATTGAATGGCTCCACACATGCTTTTCTTATTCCTTCTTCCTCTCTTCTCATTTATGGATTGAACTGCATTTTCTTTTCTGATAGTACCTGTCTTAGTGATCTACATTCTGTGAGACTTTCCTTCAGCAAATTTATCTACTGTTTGAATCATCCTTTTCCCATTACAAATGGAATCTAACATGTAAATGAGACTGCCTTGATTTCCTTGGATGTTGCTTCCAAGATAATGCTTCTTACCACTAGCGATGCTCTCTTTTTGTGTAGATACTCTGTCTTTGCCCTCAGAAACTCAGTTGTTTGTTCTGAACTGGGTCCTGGCTATTTATACCTAACTCAGCTCTGCCTTTGGATCCCTAAGCAGAGAATGAAAACCACTGCCAGATGTTAAGCAGCCTGGGAAAGGATTCCAAGAGTTTTGATAAACCACACTTTTCCTTTTATCCATGCCAGAAAAAGTTATTTAAGGAGGACTCTTGAGATATCTTGGCCAGAAGGGGACAGATTATGGACAGACACACATCAATCCAACTCCTCTAGCCATAGACCGAAATTATGATTTGGAAAGCCATTTCTTCCTAAATGGAAATGTAGCATTTTAGTAAAATGTTAAAAAATGGCCATAGACAGAAAGATGTTGGAGTTTATCATGGAGGACAGTACCTTTAGAGCTGGACATCCAACTGAAATTAAGGTTTCTACATTCCGGATTTTACTCAGTTCGTCAAAGCAGGAGACATGCAATTAGCTTTTTGTCGCTGAACAGAGGCAATAGAAACAGCTCCATCAGAAGAGAAGTTGTGCTGGATGTTCTCAGTATATTTTGTACAATAAGAATGGTAAAATATAAATAATCAGTATGGGAAATCTGAAGAGATGAAGGTTAATCTAGGAAACTTTGTATTTGTCCAGTATTCCGCAAATCTAGGAAATTGTCTGATGTCAACAGGTATAGCAGGCACATTACGTTCACATCCTAATCAGGCCTAGAGTAAGAAATATTTGATTCATGTACCAGAACCAACATTTTCAGTACAGGACCTTTTCAGAACCAAGGGTATTCACAAAGATGGTAACAGTGATTGTATAATTACTTAGGTTTAGAAGGGGCACATTCTCCCCCACCCCCTTGGATGATATTTTTATAAAGTCAAGAGCAATGGACCTAGTCAACAGAACCATAATCCATATGACTTCAGTAGTGAAGAATCATGGTTTTGTAGCAGATATAAAAAATGTTTTTGTTTTACAGGCTGTCTTCATCAACAACCTGGGAGTACAGAGCTATTTTCTCTTGAGGAGATTCTTAAAGGTGCAAGACATAATAATAGTTTTTTCCGTCAAAAAAGTAACATTTGCTGTCAGACCCTATCTAACCATTATAATGGTACTGTGCATAACTGTCCTGCCCAAGAATGTTTGAGATCACTGTGTGTTGATCATAAAGTGGAAGACATTAGGATGCATTGGTAAGAGTTATATTCAAGAGCTTAGTTTTTACTGTGCTGGGTAGACAGGAGCCAAATTATGGGAATTGGAGCTACTTTGCTGCAGAGCCCACCAAGACCGACTAATGACAGATATCAGCCTTGAGTCTTGGGAAACTTATCTATGATAGAGTTCTGTTTCTTGGGATTGTAGGAAGTTCGCAGTGTCCTCTCACCATTAAAGAAATATCAGGATGGCCTGGCATTGTGTTGGACACCATCGTAACTGTGTTCTGTGTGGAAAAGAAAGTGGGCACAAGATATACTAGTCTACATCAGGAAGTAAAATTGCCACTTTCAGTGAACAGAAAGTCTGGCCTTTCAAATACAAATAAACAGTGTAAATGTTCAGATTGAGCAGAAAGTCAGTTGGGGAAATACAGCCTGTATAGGAACCTACTTGAGTATAAACATTATGGAAGAATGCAACCACCTTTTGCATTAAGGAAATACTAAACTAAGCAAGTTGTTCTAGTTGGCAAACAACTTATCCTAAGTATTTTGTCTGTTACCTGTGATAATGAGAATTTTTGCCAACGTAAGGACAGAACTCACGTTGTTCTTATTGTTCCAGACTGACTTGGGGCCAGATTCTTATCTTAGTGAAATTGATGTAAATGTGGAGTAATTTTTTTGGATTCAGGGGCTGGATTGATGATGCATTTATTGATGAGTATGTACATGTAAAAGGATGGCACCTGAATTGTGCCCAATTTGTATATTTTTTGGAATAGAGAAATGTAAGAAGATTATACCATTTGGTCTTTCCAGGGTCACATTTTGACATAGTTTGTAGTGCAATTCGTTCATATATAAGAATTTTTCATTTTAGATGTAATGTTTGGTGGGAAGCAAATGCTGTAGTAGTATGATGATGATGGGCGATCATTTGTTACTGAGTATGATCATCTTCCATGGGAGTTATGGGTCCTCAGGTGGCTAATAAGGCCAATCCTTGAACCACATGTTCCATTACAATGAGGACAGATGTTTTCAGGCTCAGCAGGAGGCTGTTGACCATGACAGGAGACCTGTCTCTCCTTCCTCCTGTGCCTCTTGTCCTCTTCAGCTTGTCGGCGAGCAAGTTCAAAATGCAGGGGACCATCACGTAGGACTTCGCTCCATTTTAAACAATCCTGGGCAAGTGTCTCCCAAGTATCAATGTCAATATTAAATTTTTTTAGGTTGTCCTTCAGCAAGTCCTTACAACGCTTCCGTTGTCCACCCATGTTACGGTAGTAGTATAGTAGACAATTATATATTAATAACATTGAATTAATCTGTTAAGCTATATTTTGTTTTTCCTTGTACTGCTCTTAGTCATTCCTTTATTATCTCTTGGTCTTACTGTTATTCTTCCATATGGAGACTATCTAGATATGCTTTAGATCAGGGGTTCTCAAGATTTTTCATTTTGTGGACTACATTAACAGATTATTTTATGGACCACTTCTACGTTTGTGCACAATTATGCAGTCCACCTTCCTCTTCCATTTGTGATCACATAAAATCACTGTAGCAACTATAGCAATTGCATACAAAGAAAAGTAACCTTAGGAAAGTGTATTTTTTGCCATTTTTTAAAGTAAATTTAGCAACTGGAAACGAGAAAAGAGCCAGCGTCATGTGATCGGTGAGCTCTCTGAAGACCACCAGCAAGTGCCTTGTGGATCATAGTTTGGAAACTTCTGTTTTAGAAAAAGTATCTAGTTTCTTAGGGTATCTGTTTTGTTTTGCTTTTATTTATTTTCTTGGAGAAGCAGTCTCCACCCAGAAGTAAAATTCTGGTATAGAGGAATCAAAACATAGCCAGTTCATTTACTAAGTTTTTATAAAGTTTATCAGATTTTAGTTAATATTTATAAAAGTTACGTCTTACAGCTGTGGAGTAAAGTAGTTCTGGCTCTTCTTTTCAGTAACATGGGTTGCGATCAGTTTAACAAGGGCCCAGTGTACCTACTGGGAAGGCCACAATCCTTTAGTAAAAACTGGTGAGCGTGCATTCTTTGAGAAATTAAATTAACAGATAGGAACACATTTTCCTTTTTTACTTCCAGGAGGGAGAATATAAGAAAATGGCAGCATCCTGTGTTTGGCGCATTCATGGGTAAGACAGGTATGGGGTAGTACCCATAGATAGGTCCTGTATTTGAATTAAAAATTCAAGCATCTAAGAGGCTTCACATTTTAAACATTGACCAGGTTGATGTTTGTAAACCTCATTTTCTCTAACTGAGATTGAGAAGAAGGAAAAATACAGAAAAATGCATGGAAAGTGTTCATTTAAAAAAAAATTCACTATGTGACCAAAATAACGTTTTTAGACTGCACCCTAAAATAAGTAATTACAAGGACGATACCAAAGCCCAAATAAACCAGTATAGATAGATGCTTCAGTGTGGCAGACACACTACATGTCTTGATCGCTAATCAACCACCCAGGTACACTGTGGATTGCAGACAATGGCCAGCAGCTGCAGCTAAACTATATTTCAGTGCAAACATGCTTTATACTTAGAGCCAATTGGAGAGGGAAATGGTGTTATTCCTACTGGGATATATTTTTGTTTCCCCCTTGTTTCCATCTCACCTTCTGATTTCCTTTTCTCCTTGTTATCTCTGATCTTGTCTTCTGTTTTACTCTTTTCTCATCCTTTCTTCCCCATTTTTCTCCTATTGAACGTAGTGCACTGTCTATCATATTTTCTACTCTTTTCCTCTAATCTGCCAAGCACTGCTAGCATGTTAATGCTGCGGACTCTCCCAGAAATGCGTGGGAATTTTTCCTCCAAGGGGAAAATTTGGTCCTATATTTCTACACATACTCGCATTTTAAAAGTTTGACATGTTTTTGTTCTGTTTGTTAAATAGGATTATTAAAGGATACTTACATTAAATAGGAATCATATCTGAGGCTTTTATATAATGTAAAGGGGAGTCAGGAAACAAACAAATTATAATTTTGTACATTGAAATATGCACCAATTGCCTTAAAATTACATCTTTCACAAAGATTACTCTCCAGCGTAGGAAGACCTTATCCATTGTCTGGAGGAGAAGCAACTGAGTTTCTGATTCATAAGCCAGAAACCTTCTCTACTACAAATATTATTTAAAAAACAAACAAAAAACCACCATACTCTACAATTAGAAGTTTATTGTTTTAAAACAAAAACAAAAACCAATCCCTGCCTAACATAGTATTCTGGGCTCTAGAACTTTATTTTTTTCCTTGTTAAAATCCGTTTAAGTCAGTGGCAAATTTCCTATTGACTTCAGTGGTGCAGTATCAAGCCCTATTGGTGAGAGAGCACAATATAGACATGATGGACAGTGCTGATAGCCAATCCAGAAGGGAGTAATTAAATCCAACAGAAGGAACAAAACAAAAAGTATACTTGAGGAATGATAGCAAAACATTTCCCCCCCATGCCAGAATTTTATTTATGGTTGGGGGTCTCATTTATATTCCAAGGAATTTTTTATAAAAGTGCATCCAGGTAGCAGAGAACATCTACTGTAAGGTTGCATTTTCAAAGTGATCTGTAATAACATATCACCATAATGTCTTACCTTTTTTCTCCATTTAAAAGGTTCTGAGTTTCATTACAGCTGTGTTAACAAGGACATTGTCTCTTGATCTAGGATCTTGTTCCTAAAGACATTTCAGATAGTACCCTTGGTTTTCTGGGACTTTGGAAGCAATATATTGTGCAGTGTTCATTCATCATTCACTTGAAAAAATAGTGTTTGGTGCATTCCTGCTGCCAGTTCTAGTGATGGGACTAGTAGATTAAAGAACATTTTGTAATGTAATATAATGCATAATATTCTCTGCAAATAGTGATACCTACTAATTTACATTCCTTGTTGAGAAATTTTATGCATATGTAAACATATGTATAGTACAGATGAGAGACAGAATACATAGATTGTATGTGGTATAAAGGTTTTATGTTGACATAATTGCACAATAATAATAATACCTAGTCTTGTATAGTGCTTTGCATCAGTATATTTCAAAGTACTTTACAAAGGAGGTCAGCATGATGCTCAGGATGGCTGCATTGTTCATGAGTGGTAAAACCATGATTGACTAATGAAGATCATTCCAGATGAGCCAATAAGACTTTTATACCATGTCATCATGTACTCTGTATATGCCACATGTTACAGAAAGCTATTAGAAAAATTTTTAGCATTTTAAAAGATTTTATTGGTACTGTTTTGCATTTCTTTTCCTCTTAGCTTTGTGCCTTTTGTTACCATGATTCCAAACTATACATGACTTTAAAGGAGCCATAAAAACCTCAAAAAGAGACTTAAAGTATTTATTGTAGATAACGTAATATATTTTAAGTCCAATGCTTTGGACTCTGCCAGTGCTAGAAGAAAATGTTGGATCCTGTTGGAAAGGGGAAGTCCCTGTAGGGTTGTAAGATAGTGGCCTTTGTAAGCCTGTGGAAATTAATATTTTTGGATAAAAGTCCACATTTGGGCAAAGAAACATTTTGTTATGATATGTGTTTTTAAAAAATGTCAGATTTCTGAAGCTGCTTATGAGGTTGCAAGTGTTAGAAGTGTACCAGTACTAGTGACTTAGTGGGCAGAGAGCAGGTGAGCCAGTTAAAATCTGCATGAAAAATAAATTTATCACATGAATGTGGGTATGTGTGTGTGAACTATATTTTCATTTTGGTGCTTGGAGGAAGTCCGTTGAGGAGCAGCCATGAAACAGGCACAGTCTTCCTTTAAGAGATTGTTGTGTAGTGAATACAAAATAATACTGGGGAATGGATATAGGACTGTAATACTACATACAATTTAAATTCCTTTCTGTAGGAAAGTTAACAGGAATTGATTGAATCAGAATTTGTCAGTGTTAGAGTGGCAATTCATTAGTTTGAAACTGAACTTGGTCCCTTCTTTTATGAGCAAGCACGGTCTGGGATTGCTTAAAATACTTCTTCTTGGTCAGTGGGAAAAGACAGATCTAGTGTTTTTGTGTTGTTAACCCCCTTTCTAACCAACTAAAGGAGCAGTATTAACAGACTTAGAAGGGAGGTAGGCCAGGTTCTCAACTGAAGGGACATCTGTAATGTGTGGCCTTATGGGAGAGGACTAAAGGATGGCCCTTGATGGGAAAGGAGTTAATAGCTTGTTGGATGTGTGTGTAGAGGGGAGAACGTCATTAAAAATTGAAGAAGTGTATGAAACCTGGGCTGTAGAATACGTACTACTATGCTGTTTTTTCCCCTCTTCTTACTGCAGTTTGACAACCATCAGGAAATATCCCAAAATAACATTCATCTTCTCTTTGCTCCAAATTGTGGTACTGGTTCTCTATGTTAGTGGTCATGGAAGGGCAACCTAGAGAAGTTGTGAAGCAGTTTTGTGGTGTTCACTGTGGCTGTTTCCTATCTCTTACTGCCTTCATCACCAGTATATTTTGGCTAGCTTGGGTCGAAATAGGGCATAAGAGCTGCCCTTGTTTCATCAAGTAGTGCAAGAACTCAAAAAGTAATAACAGAATGTTTTTTAAGTACATCAGAAGCAGGAAGCCTGCTAAACAACCAGTGGGGCCCCTGGACGATGGAGATACAAAAGGAGCAGTTAAAGATGATAAAGTCATTGTGGAGAAACTAAATTAATTCTTTGCTTCAGTCTTCACGGCTGAGGATATTAGGGAGATTCCCAAACCTGAGCAGTCTTTTGTAGGTGACACATCTGAGGAATTTTCACAAATTGAAGTGTCACTAGAGGAGGTTTTCGAATTAATTGAGAAACTTAAAACAAGTCACTGGGACCAGATGGCATTCACCCAAGAGTTCTGAAAGAACTCAAATGTGAAATTGCGGAACTATTAACTATGGCTTGTAACCTGTCCTTTAAATCTCCTTCTGTACCCAGTGACTGGAAGATAGCTAATGTAACGCCAATATTTAAAAAGGGCTCTAGAGGTGATCCAGGCAATTACAGACCAGTAGGTCTAACGTCGGTTCCGGGCAAATTAGTTGAAACAATAGTAAAGAATAAAATTGTCAGACACATAAATTGTTGAGCAAAAGTCAACATGGTTTCTGTAAAGGGAAATCATGTCTTACTAATCTATTAGAGTTCTTTGAAGGGGTCAACAGACATATGGACAAGGGGGATCCAGTGGACATAGTATACTTAGATTTCCAGAAAGCCTTTAACAAGGTCCCTCATCAAAGGCTCTTACATAAATTAAGTTGTCATGGGATAAGAGGGAAGATCCTTTCATGGATTGAGAACTGTTTAAAAGACAGGGAACAAAGGGTAGGAATAAATGGTAAATTTTCCTAATGGAGGGGGGTAACTAATGGTGTTCCCCAAGGGTCAATCCTAGGACCAATCCTATTCAACTTATTCATAAATGATCTGGAGAAAGGGGTAAACAGTGAGGTGGCAAAGTTTGCAGATGATACTAAACTGCTCAAGACAGTTAAGACCAAAGCAGACTGTGAAGAACTTCAAAAAGATCTCACAAAACTAAGTGATTGGGCAACAAAATGGCAAATGAAATTTAATGTGGATAAATGTAAAGTAATGCACATTGGAAAAAATAACCCCAACTATGCATACAATATGATGGGGGCTAATTTAGCTACAACTAATCAGGAGAAAGATCTTGGAGTCATCGTGGATAGTTTTCTGAAGACGTCCACTCGGTGTGCAGCGGCAGTCAAAAAAGCAAACAGGATGTTAGGAATCGTTAAAGGGATAGAGAATAAGATGGAGTATATCTTATTGCCCTTATATAAATCCATGGTACGCCCACATCCTGAATACTGCATACAGATGTGGTCCCCTCATCTCAAAAAAGATATACTGGCATTAGAAAAGGTTCAGAAAAGGGCAACTAAAATGATTAGGGGTTTCAAACAGGTCCCATATGAGGAGAGATTAAAGAGGCTAGGACTTTTCAGCTTGGAAATGAGGACACCAAGGGGGGATATGATAGAGGTATATAAAATCATGAGTGGTGTGGAGAAAGTGAATAAGGAAAAGTTATTTACTTGTTCCCATAATATAAGAACTAGGGGCCATCAAATTAAATTAATGGGCAGCAGATTTAAAACAAATAAAAGGTGGTTCTTCACACAGCACACAGTCAACCTGTGGAACTCCTTGCCTGAGGAGGTTGTGAAGGCTAGGACTATAACAGGATTTAAAAGAGAACTGGATAAATTCATGGAGGTTAAGTCCATTAATGGCTATGAGCCAGGATGGGTAAGGAATGATGTCCCTAGCCTCTGTTTGTCAGAGGGTGGAGATGGATGGCAGGAGAGAGATCACTTGATCATTACCTGTTAGGTTTACTCCCTCTGGGGCACCTGGCATTGGCCACTCCTCGGTAGACAGGATACTGGGCTGGATGGACCTTTGGTCTGACCCAAAGTATGGCCATTCTTATGTTCTTACGTAAGAATGCTGCTGCTATTTTTTCTAATAGGGTGATGCAGATTATCACTTTTACCTTATCTAGATGATGAAAATCTTGCGTCTTGGATTTGCTTCTCTCTCTCTCTCTCTCTCTTTTTTTTTTTTTTTTTTTTTTGAAGGAATCTTAAGCAATTCTTTGTGTGGCTTCTTCCACTACAGTGTCAAACCAGTAAATTTATTTTCATTTTTAACCATTTTCAAACTGAAACGATAAAGTGAATCCTCTCTCATTTGCAGCTGTTTGTATAGATTGTGTGATCATAACATAATTTGTCTTCGTAGTGGATGATACTGGAAAGATAGAACATGAAGGTTCTGCTGAAATTACCATGGAAGCAGAGTCAGAAAGTGATCCGTGTAAAGTGGACAGCATTTGTCCAGAAGTCATCAAAGTATATATCTTCAAAGCTGATCCTGGAGAAGATGATTTAGGTAAATCAGCATGGTCATTTTAGAATATTCTAACTTCGCTTCTGAAATCCTGTATACTCTGAGACTATGGCTTTTCTCAAGTCATTTGTGAAGAGCCATGGATTCTAAATGTTAAAGAATATAAACTTTTTTTATATTATTTTTCAGTTTAGAATGTAATTTGATAGAAATGTACTTTAAAAAAACACTTTTATTCTGGTCGTCTTAATTAGGAGGCACGGTAGACATTGTGGAGAGTGAATCTGAGAATGATCATGGAGTGGGACTACTTGATCAAAACAGTGTTCGTATTCCAAGAGAAAAAATGGTTTACATGACTGTAAATGATTCTCAGCATGAAGATGAAGATTTAAGTAAGTAGGTGGCCTTTTTTTGCGGACAGGGTTTTTGTTTTCAGTTATGTGAAATTATTATTAATGCTGTTTATTCTTAATTTCTTTTTCTCTTAGATGTTGCAGAAATTGCTGATGAGGTTTACATGGAAGTGATTGTAGGGGAGGAAGATGCAGCAGTGGCCCATGAACAGCAAATTGATGACACTGAAATTAAAACTTTTATGCCCATAGCTTGGGCAGCAGCTTATGGTAAGTCATGTACAAGCACTTCTTCAAGAGTGGAATTGGTGGTAGCAAAATATCTGAAAAAGCATTTACAATCAGAATGTCATAGAATCATAGAATATCAGGGTTGGAAGGGACCTCAGGAGGTCATCTAGTCCAACCCCCTGCTCAAAGAGGACCGATCCCCAACTAAATCACCCCAGCCAGGGCTTTGTCAGGCCTAACCTTAAAAACGTCTAAGGAAGGAGATTCCACGGCATTGTGTGTTGTACAGTTCCAAAATGCTGTCACCCATAAATCTCTAAACAGATTCCTGAAAAGGAAGATGAAAATTTTAAAGCAAGCCTCTCTGTTTCCATTTTAAGAGGCATTTCCTTCATATAAATAATGTAGAAGGAGGTACAGCAAGAAGTACACAGGCTTCCAGCTGAAAAATTGTATCTTGAGTACCTCTGGCCTTCACAGTTTTGGTGTACAATAAAGGCTGGCTTGGAAATAGAGAGATGAATATTTTTGTCAAAAGTGACAACCAGGAGAATGTAGGATTCATGTAAATCTTAGCTGAGAAGCAGTGTTAACTTGTGACTTTATTTTGGGGTGCCTGGATGAGTACATAAATACATAGTCTGGTACTTGGAAAATGAAATACCTTTAAAAAGCAAGCAGGAAGCGAACACTGTACTTTCCATTTAAATAATTCTTGGGTAGAACTCAGAGTTGCTCTCCAATTTTTCAGAATTGTTGTTCTTGCTTATTGGTATATGGGCACTAGTTGAGATCTGAACTGACTTTTCTCCTTGTTGGAGCAGATCATTTATGTATTTAGGTTATAGAAGCACCCAGGTACCTCATCAAGATCGGGACCCTGTATGCTAGGTGCTGTCCAAACACACAGTAAGAGACAGTCCTTGCCCCAAAGTGTTTACAATATAATTTTAAATAAATTGCTACAAGTGGTGTAACAAACTAAAAAATGAAGGATAAAGGCAACGGTGATAGGAACACATGGCTAAGTAGCTGTGTGAGTCATTAAAAAAAAAAAATCCCTTCTGTATACCTGCTTGTCCTTTATTAATTGGACGTTTCATATAGTTCTCACAGTTGAAGTGAATGTCGAGGAGGGATTTGAAGAACAACAGGGTAATGACTATACAAATTAATTTAGAGATGACAATCGAAGCTGGCATTATTAGCGACATGGAAGAGATGAGGTGAGGGATAACACAGTAAGATAGAAGAATGGATGTGTGGTGATGGGCAGCGTACTGAAGGGCCTTAAAAGATGAGAAGAAAATTGAATTTCTGATGGGAAAGGGATGCCAGTGGATGTACTCAAAAGAGGAGGAGCAATATGGGCAGAATCTTAACCCCTATGTGGATGGACTTGAGTGGACTGAAGTGGATTTTCCAGGATAGAAAAGGAGGAGATTGCATTAGTAAAGACAGGAGATGATTAGGGCTTGGGTGAGAGTATTAGTTGTTCAGACAGAAAAAATTCTAGATCTTAAAAATGTTTTTGAGGAAGAAGCAGCAAGATTTGAACATATTTTGGATGTGTGGAGCTAGAGAGAGAGTGGAATAAAAGATGACATCTCGATTACAGATCTAAGTGACATGGAACATGGTGATGATGTCAGTAGTGTCAGAGAAAGGGGGCAATGAAATGCTGAGGAAATGATTGGAAAAGATGAAGAGAACCAGGAGAAGATGGTGACATAAAAGGCAAGGAGAACAAATATGTCAAGAAGGAGAATGTTTGTTTAAAAAGTGCTGAGAGATCAGTGTGGGTAGAGTTGAGACCTTTGATTTGGCCTGAAGAATTCATGCGAGACCTCAGTGAGTGCAGTTTCAATGGGGATCCAGAATGGAGTTTGAAGAACTTAAGTCAACAGTTGTAGACAGCATATTCAATGAGTTTTAAAGATGAGGGAAAAAAGGGAGGACAGTAGTCAGAAAGAGAGGTGAGACGTCTAAAGTGGAGATTTTTGAGGACGTGGGAAACAGTAGTGTGCTTGTATTGTCAGGATGTGGGATCTGATGGGAGAGGTGAGAAAAGGGGAGCGGAAGGCACGGGTGTCACTGGGGCAGGTTGAAGGGGGCTTAGAGGAGGTCAGATGAGAAACCTCAAAGTCAATGACAGGTTCAAAGGAGGAGAGCGTGATGGAGATAATGTTACTGGGGAGGTTTAAAAAATAATCACATTTTATTATTTTTTTGCTACAATGTGGCAGAATCCAGTGGCTCTACTACTCTCCATTCTAGAAAGTAGGGAAAACAGTTTCCTGTATTTGAGAACATTTAGATCCAATTTTGTCGTGTCATAATCTGTAAGGACTCTTGTGTACATACTTCAGTTATGTTTTATTGTCAGATGTGAAATTGGTTCTCCCTTCCAAAAGCATTTGTCACCTGCCACACAGACTTTTCAGCCCTTTCTCTGGCTTTCCTCAGCTGATACATGAAGTTCAGAACCCTCAGGTTATGCATGAGTCTGTTGCTGCCTACATTTTTTTCTCTCATTCATTCCTAAACACCCACTTCAACTCTTTACTTTTATCTAGCTGCTTCCTTTGTCCTCTTCCCATTCTTGTCTTCACGCCTTCTTATATGCTACCTCTTCCATCTTGAACTGCCTCACTCTCCTGGAGCATAAAGAGACCACTCTTCGTGAGACCGCTTCTCAAAGCTTACATATTCCACAAAATCTTATCAATGTTAACCAACAAAAGATGTGTTGTTAAATAAAAAACAAATCTTGATGATTTCACTTGTAGTTAAATCCATTATCTGTTGCGTTATATGTCATTCTGTTTATATGTACTGTTTGTATATTTAGAATGTAAGCTCCTTGGGGCATGGGTGATATCCTCCTCTTTTTTTTATACAGTGTTGAGCACACTGTTCATGCTCACTAAAATTAATTTGTACAAGGTTAAATCTCCGGATTTGTGTAGAGTGTGAGTTATGTATATTCATGTTGTTCTAATTCTTATTAAAGTCTCTGGCACATTCAGCAATGACTCCCAAATTAAGGGTCCAATCCTGCGAATCCTCTGCATATGGAACTTTCATTCTCTTCAGGTCAAGTCAGTTGACTTGAACAGGATGAGCATTCACACACAGAGGTCTTACAGGATTGAACCCTAATGGAATAATGGATATCAGGTATAAATCGTGTGACTTGCACATGTTTCCTGAGATTAGAAATTCTTTGTACAGAATTACTAACCAGAAATGTATGGGAAAATCTTTTCTTAAAATGCAATATTGAGATTAGAAAGAGAGAAACCTTTGTGAAATGGACTTCTGTTTTCTTCTGTAAACTACATTGGATTTGAATCCGGATCCTTCCCCATACAAATCCAGTACCTGCACTATTCAGTTTATACTAAGTACACAGTTGTTTTAGTCCTAGATTTTGTCGTATACTGAGAAGAGTGCTTGTGGATCAATTAATTTGAATGGCCTTTTGGTTTAACAACATTACCATAGTTTAGATAAGTTATCGAGTTAAAATATTCTCTTGTCTATTTTTCATTTATCATTATATTTTCTATAGTCCAAATAAATTTTAGAGTAACTATGGTAGATAATTTTAATCTATTTTATTAGGTAATAATACTGATGGGATTGAAAGCCGGAATGGCACCGCAAGTGCTCTCTTGCACATAGATGAGTCTACTGGACTTGGGAGACTAGCTAAACAAAAACCAAAGAAAAGGAGGAGACCTGAATCCAGGCAGTACCAAACAGGTGAGTACTTAGATGCTCAGGTAATTTAGTGATAGGGCTATAAAAGTTCCTCGATAGAGACATATTGATACTCATAAACAAATGTGCATTGCCACTGAGGTCTTGAAGACACAACATTCTGTAGAGAGAATATGGTTACTTTGCTTCTTGGATTTGTTGGCAAGATGTTCAGCTTACATACCCAACTTGTATTTTCTTTTTAAAATTCTGAAATAAAAATGTTAGGAAAACTTAACTTCACAGCTTCAAATGGAAGTGAATCCTTCTCAGGCAAAACAAAAGCAATTTTGTGGCAAAAAGTTAAATTCTTATACATTTAACTTGTTAAACCAATTTGAATTGACTAGCATATACAACCTTTTTCAAAAACTGATCTTGGCCAAATAAAATATTGCTGTAAATGGTACTTTTCTAAAAATCTGGTTGTCCTTTTTGTATATACAATAAACTGAATAAAGTTAGTTATGGCAGTTACTCAAACTTCTTTAGTTACTTGTTAAATTATCATAAGTTACTTTATCTATAAAGTAAGTATAAATTCTATACATGTTCTCTCATGTCTCTTAAACTTACTATAATTATGAAATAAGTTACCCTAATGGTCTTTTCAGAATCTTTACTTGAAACCACAAGAGCAGCTGCATGGTGTTAACATTAGTAGGCTTCTACCTTCACTGAATTATTTATTTTTCCAATGAAGTAAAAAGAGTACCTCTCCATTTATTTAGGTGTTCTTGACTTAAAATACAAATATCAAAAATTCCTTTCCATTGTAACTAAACTGCAGCAGTTCCATTTCGTGTAGCCCCCAAGTAGCAGACGAGGTGAATTAACGGTTGAAATAATCTTTCCTTTTGCACCACCAACTACCCTGTTAATCCTCCCTTATTTGGGGGAAAATGTGCTTCACAGAGTTCCCAAAAGGTAATCAAATGCAGGCTAATTTGGACAGAGCTGAGGGAACGAGTTCCAAAGCTGAGGAGCCCTTACATAAAATGTTGTCCCATCGACCCACTCTCATTCATACCAAGAGGAGTCCAGCTTGAACATCTCTCCTACTTGTAACCATGACATATGGCATGAGGAGGGAGGTAGTCTCTCAGATATGTAGGTTTTAGCCCTGTTTAGTGCAGGTCATGTGGCACCAATGTAATATGCTCACAGTGCGATGTTCCGCTTAACAAGTGAGCTGATGAGATTTGTACCAACTGCAGTTTGAGGGTGGTGTTATGTGTAAACCTATGTAGATTTCATTATAATAGTATAATCTTGAGAAGAAAGACATGGATGACACATGTAAGTTCTGCTTCCGAAAGAAATGATTCCTTGCCATTTGTATATGGAAAAAAATCTATCCTGTCCACTGCTGCTATCTGATCTCACAGCAAACAGAATGTACAGTATATTACAGAAATTATATTGTGTAGGAGTGTTTGTGGTATGAATGGACTTTATTCATTTTGATAAAAAGTATAACTTTGAAATCTGGAATGTTATGGGGATCATAAATAGTTTGCTGTGTGAGATTGTGTCATTGGTTCATAGTTGTCCTTTAACATAAATTTTCCATTTTTGATTAAAACGTATCAATTCTGATTAAAAGACAATTTTGAGAGAATGTTGAAGGATCTGTAATCACTGACATGTTAACTTATTCCTTATTGAGTTTCTACAAATTTCTTTCATGTAGTCTGTGTGACATTGATTCATTGGTTGTAAAGATACCCTTCTCTCTGTATGTTTCATACTTGACAGCAGTGCCAAATGCTGAAGTTTTGAGTCTGCACTTGTTAGTGTTGGGAGATTCTGATTATCAGTGCTATAGAATTAGTGCAGAATAGTGGTTAAAGTGAACTTAATAATATTAATGGCAGTAACTAATTTGGATTTATTTAACAGTACGTAATTATTGTTACGTAATTAAATGATTTGAAGTAGAATGTTTGATGGTCAATTTTATGATACTTTGTTTATTTTCAGCAATAATCATTGGCCCTGATGGTCATCCTTTGACTGTCTACCCTTGCATGATTTGCGGAAAGAAGTTTAAATCCAGAGGTTTCTTGAAAAGGCACATGAAAAACCATCCAGAGCACCTTCTTACGAAGAAGAAATACAGATGCACGGACTGTGATTACACTACCAATAAAAAAATAAGTTTACATAACCACCTGGAGAGTCACAAGCTGACTAACAAAACAGAAAAGCTTATTGAATGTGATGAGTGTGGGAAAAGCTTCTCTCATGCAGGAGCTTTATTCACTCACAAGATGGTGCATAGGGACAAAGGAGCCAACAAAATGCATAAGTGCAAATTCTGTGATTATGAGACAGCAGAACAAGGGTTACTGAGTCGTCATCTTCTGGCTGTCCACAGCAAGAACTTTCCTCATATTTGTGTAGAGTGTGGCAAGGGATTTCGTCATCCATCAGAGCTCAAGAAGCACATGCGAATCCATACTGGTGAAAAGCCATATGAGTGCCAGTATTGTGATTATAGGTCTGCTGACTCTTCTAATTTGAAAACTCATGTAAAGACTAAACATAGTAAGGAAATGCCATTCAAGTGTGATATTTGTTTTCAGACTTTTTCAGATACCAAAGAACTGCAGCAGCATATACTTATACATCAAGAAAGCAAAACACATCAGTGTTTGCATTGTGACCACAAGAGCTCAAACTCAAGTGATTTGAAGCGGCATATAATTTCAGTACACACAAAGGATTACCCTCACAAGTGTGATATGTGTGATAAAGGCTTTCATAGGCCCTCAGAACTGAAAAAACATGTGGCAGCCCACAAGGGTAAAAAATTGCACCAGTGCAGACATTGTGACTTTAAGATTGCGGATCCGTTTATTCTAAGTCGCCACATTCTCTCAGTTCACACAAAGGATCTTCCATTCAGGTGTAAGAGATGTAGAAAGGGGTTTAGGCAACAAAATGAGCTAAAAAAACACATGAAAACACACAGTGGCAGGAAAGTTTATCAATGTGAGTACTGTGAGTATAGCACTACAGATGCCTCAGGCTTCAAACGGCATGTTATTTCTATTCATACAAAAGACTACCCTCACCGTTGTGAATACTGCAAGAAAGGTTTCCGAAGGCCTTCAGAGAAAAACCAGCACATTATGCGGCATCATAAAGATATTGGGCTGCCTTAAAGTCTCTTTTACAGACTTATGGCTTGGAGTTGTAAAGGATATTGCTTTTCAGGCAGTCAGCTTATTTTAAAGCCAATCACCTGCGATCACAAAAAAATAAAAAAATAAAAAATACTGTGCATTTGATTTATTGCTGTATACAAATAGGATTATTGCTTCTAGTTGACTTTTATACATTTTGTTCAATAGCGTGTTCTAAATTCTATTCAGTTTGTTTAATAAATGAGGAAAAGATGGCAACAATAAAGTTGCATTTAATAAAGTAAACCCTGTCTCATACTGAATTTTTCAACCGTAATAGCTTATTTAAACATTTATCTTACTGACTTTGTTGGTACTCACATTGTCCATGTTAATGCAGTTTTGTTGTGAATTTTAAAAATATTTTAAATTTTCTCTTGCTAAAATTGTCAGTCATGTACAAAATAACATGGAGAATTTTAATGTCAAGAATAATGTTATTAGGGCCAACCTATTTGTCTTATTTAGTGTATACATAACTTGTGGCAAATTAAACTTTACATTTGAACAGTTATATTTAATATTACTGAACAAAAAATACATTTTGCATTTTTATTCAGGTTTCCTTTACAAAGGATCTCATTCCTCCCTTTATAAAAAGTAAAAATTATGGTTGGGGGCATTTTTTCAATACTTACACTTTTTGGAGTAGGAATTTATTCATAAGTATTATGTTTATTCTCTGTGCTTCTTTGTCTTTGAATGGTTATGTATCACAAAAGAGTTTTGGTTTTCTCAACTTCCTGCTGACTACCATTGGAAACATAAAATATAGCTCTTCCACTTACCTGGATAGGCTGCAACTTCTTGTGTACACAGTTAAGTGTACCCCAATTGAATATGATTTTATGTATAACAACATAAAACAGCAGTATTTGGGTTAAATCACATTTTTGCTGGGAATTATTTTAGTTTTATTCTAAAGTCCAACAGATGTCTCAGACAGTTTTGCAAATGTATTATTTAGAGAGAGAACTGCAAGTAGGAAATAGTAGGAGCAGAGGATTTTTAAGGAACAGAGATCCAATTTTCATGCAGATATCCGTAATAAAAAATAAATTATGACAGAGGCAGAACTGTTTCTAAATAGAACATTTTTCATGAACCATCAGCAGCTGTGCTAAGCTGTTGTTTATTAAATAATTAGTATCCAGAATTAACCTAGTTTTTCTAGTCTATGAACAAATGGAAGAGCATTACAATTGTATGTAATCTTACCACCTGAAGTCTATTACTAAGATAAAGCTGCAATGCAATATTGGTTACTATTTGCTGTGTAAATGTGTAAGATACAAAGTCATGTATCTTGAGACGACAAAAGGTAAAACAAAACTGAATTGCTTGAATACAAGTCATGTATTAGGGACTGATCCTGGAGTCCTTATTCAAGTAATCAACCCACTGAAGTAAGAGGTTGATTGAGTAAGGATTGTAGGATGTGGCCCCAAATGACTATAGGATTAGACAGATTCTGCAAGCATTAATCCCACCAAGTAGCACTGATAATAGTTCCATTATATTTAATAGGTCTACTCACTGGGAGCAAGGGATGCAGAAGCTGGCTCTCAGTCCTTAATCAGACCCATAGTGAATGAGTTTTCCTCTTTCAGATGCTTATGTCCTAAATCTTTACTATTTTGTTTTCTTATTGCGAACTGCAGCTATCTCTCAGCCAGTGAATATGTTTTATTGTAAGTGTAAACACTTGAGTTTAACTTGGACTTGTCTTTTCAGGCAAGGCTAATGCTGTTTTTCCCCACACTTTTTTGTGATGTCTGATTAATAGTGCCAGACATACTGATCCAGTCCTACACTGGCTAATGTTGCTAATAATAAAGAGATCCTGATCATTTCACGTGTAACTGGTGAGCAGACTCCTGTGCCTGACTTCTGTGGGAATCTGTGGTCACAGCAGTCTGCCTGCAAGCTGTATGTATATTACAGGATCAGGTCCATAGTGTGTGAAAACTTGGTGCACGTTTTCCATTGAAATCTTGCAAAATATCTTTGTTCAGATTGATTTTTCTGTGTAAGTGTTTTGCAAGTGGAAAGCTGAAAACTATAAATTCCACATAAATTCCCACCATATTATTGAGAAGTTCTAGCCATTTTGAACTATATATTTTTTAAATAAGCTGAAAGACAAAGAACACAAACACTTTTACACACTTTATTTCTCTTATGTAGTCTGGAATCATACACACTTTTTTTAAAGCACAATACTGAAACTTTTTTTTTAAAAGAGTAATTAAAGGTTTGGTCAAGTGGATTTTGTAAAATGTATTGTCTGTATAAAGAGAAGATGAAATTGTAGTTATTGTTAATGTACTGACATTAGTTACAGCTAGTTTTAATTCTTAAATAATTTGATTAGCATATGCTATAAAATGGATGTTTCAGTTAAATGTTTTTAAAAGGTACCGATTTTTACAAGGACACAATATAAATTATTGTTCTGTAGAAATGCCCTGTTACATATTGTATGTCCCTCCCTCTGTACACTTTGTAAAAAAGAAAAAGAAAAAACAAAATACATAGAATCATATAGGGATGTGTGACATTATTGTAATTGTGTACTTGATAATAACGTGAAAAAATAAAAATCAGAATATTTTCTTGTTAACGAACGTTTAGTTTACTTGGTTCCAGTACTAAGTTATTACTTAATGATACACACTTTAAAAAAATTTAGCATAAACGTTTATTTTTATCCCCCCATTTCTCAACTTGTGTGCAGTACTGGATACAAAGTGTTTAAACGGTTTACATTTGTGAAGCAAATAGAATGATTGATGATCCTTCATTCTTGGGCATTTGATCATTTCTTATGCTTAGGTTACAGGTACTTTGAGACCCTAAGAGGGCAGGTCCTCTGAGTTCACTTAACTTCTATTTCCATTTAGTTAAAATGATTAATTTCTATAAAATTGTTTGTTTTTAAAATGTCAGTCTCCTCCAATGAAGTGATTGAGTACTAAGTGAAGTTCTACTACAATATCCAGACAATGGATAATTTTTATTTTGTTATTTTCCAGAAGGAACAGCATATGCAGCTATCATAATTAAACTAAATGGACCACACACAAACAACATCTAGATTACAGAGAAGGTAAGAAAAACTTATCCCCTGGGGGACTAGAGAGAACATGTTTAATAATCAAAATGCCAAACACTTCAAACTAGTACCCTTTAACAGGACTCTTACTGATGGATGACTTTGTGTATGGATGGAGATCTAATCAATTGTCCTGGCAATCGCAGGAAGAAAAACCAAGACACCAAGAATATGGTTTAACTAGGCTGCAACCAGACATGACAAACAGGTGGGTGTAGTCACTCCAATCCTGAAGGGATGGGATTCTAATTTACCAGGAGAACCTCAACAATATGTGGTCATCTACATCATGAACTGGTTTTCTTTTCCAAGGTAAACTTCCTGTGAAGAAAGAATGGCCTGAGACAAACAGGTTTCTGCACTATGCTAGTCTGTAGCTTTGACTAGACCAATCCTAGCTTCCTTACACTCTGGTAGTAGTATAATTCACTGTGGTCTTTTGATACTCAAGATCCACAAACAAGACGTAGGCATTGCAACATTTTTCTTTTAGGTTCCCTGCTGCCTAGTAGAATCCAAAACCCTGAGTTAGGTGTCCAGGCTCCCCATACAAAGCATGGGGATAATTGGATGCCTAAGAATGGCATTCACAAAAGCCAATAAACTGATCAGCTAATAAGCTAGCCAACAAAAAATCCTGAGGAAAGGAGTGTGACCTAAGCTCCAACCCTCAAAGAGAGTTAAGTGGACACTTTCTCCCACTTGTGATTCATGGACATGTGCCCCCTCCTGAAGTTTCTGTCCTAATCAGTGGGCTATGGAGAATTCTTAGGTGGGGCTCCCTCAGTCTCTCCTGTTGAAGCTGTTCCACTTTCTATAAATAATTAAATAGTGGAACAGGTTGGAATTTTGGTCTCCCACCTCCATGGGGAGTGCCCCAACCACTGGGCTGTAGTCATTCTCATGCATGGTCTGGTCCAATGACTATGTAGTTCATACAAATTGGAACAGGTTCCCACAGGTGAGCAGTAGAAGCCCAGTATGGCCTAGTGGTTGGGACATAGAAAACCTAGGTTCAAGTCCCTGCTTCACATCAAGCCAAGGGGGATTTGAACCTGAATTTCTCATCGCCTGCATGAGAGCTCTAAGCGTTGGGTGACCATACATAAAGGGAGCAGTGATACCACCACCATTTTGTGTGGGGGCTCAATCTGGTAAGCGTGCTCAGAGCATGCCTACCACATCAGCCCAAATAGGTGGGGCAAATGCCTACTTAGGCAGAAGTGAGGTGCTGGGCATCAGGACTGAGTTGGCTTGCATGCTCACCAGCAGAAATTTAGGCATTAATGGGACTTGGAAACTGATGCACTTAGGTGCCTGTGGGGTTAGCAGCTAAAAGGTGGTTTTGAGGATCTAAATTTTGGATTTAGGTGCCTAAATCCTTCCTGGGTCTAGCCCTCGGAGTCAGGGTTTCAGATCTCTTTCCCCCATACAACCCCTTTGCAGACTCCTAAACTTCCAAAGTCTATCTGAATCCTCCCTTGCTGACCTTTAATTGCTGTGATAGAGACCATCCCTCCCATAGCCTAATTAAAATCCACTGCCAGGCTTCTGGTAATTGGTATCCTTCTGTAAGGTGTGCTGCTCAATAAACAATCCAAAATAGCATGTGATGCCAGCCCATGGTGTACCAACTATACCACAGCATATGGTATGCAGTTGGGAAATAAGTCAAAATATGAGAGGTCACACATGTGCTCTCAATTGGAGTTGAGTCAATTCCTCAGCATACATCAGAATGTTCATGGAGCTAGTTGCTTTGCAGTGAGGTAAAACTGGTCACGTGCCAAGGTTCTAGTGGCCTAGCTGGACCTGAATGGGCTCGTTGCTGGCTTCCAGCTGCAAATCTCACCCTCTGCCCACCTCACACACTAAGTGACTTGAAGAACTGGCGGTTATCAACATGGGCCACTGCCTGGTATTTTACTTCAGAATTGCCTCTCTTGCTCCTGACCTTGTCCCTGAAGATAGTGACTGACACTATGACAAGAAAGCCCTTCAGAGAAGTATGTCTTTTACTAGCTTCTCTGATACAATCAGCACCATGTGCCCTGGTGGACACCCGAGACCCAACGCCCTTCCACATCTGAATTAGGTTTCAGGTTCACTTCTGGCATCCAATCTTCTTGTCAGAAGAAATCCTACTGCACTGATTCACAACTGTCCAGCATTCAATAAATTTTCCATTCCTTGATTTGCCCTTAATAGTAAATTGGGTCTGGCCATGGTAAGCCACTGTAAAGAACAGCTTGGATTCTTTAGGACAGATCATATTTTGGGCATAGAGAAATACTAGGACAGAATTATCTATCGCTTCCAGTAACCTCTCTGACAGTGATCAACAGCAGACACCTCAATGGAAAGCATGAAACTCCTACAATATATCGAACTGCACAATACTACGCCCTAAGCAAAAATTTCCACTATGTTGCCATTCAGCAGCAGCTATCTATATCACAGCATGTACCTTTTGAAGAAGCAGCGTCTAGTGATTTATAGGGATGTTGATGTTGAAGATGGCTGTCATAAATATAAAGGGAAGGGTAAACCCCTTTGAAATCCCTCCTGGCCAGGGGAAAGCTCCTCTCACCTGTAAAGGGTTAAGAAGCTAAAGGTAACCTCGCTGGCACCTGACCAAAATGACCAATGAGGAGACAAGATACTTTCAAAAGCTGGGAGGAGAGAGAGAAACAAAGGGTTTGTGTGTCTGTCTGTAGTCGTCTTGGCCGGGGACAGAACAGGAATGGAGTCTTAGAACTTTTAGTAAGTAATCTAGCTAGGTATGTGTTAGATTATGATTTCTTTAAATGGCTGAGAAAAGAATTGTGCTGAATAGAATAACTATTTCTGTCTGTGTATCTTTTTTGTAACTTAAGGTTTTGCCTAGAGGGGTTCTCTATGTTTTTGAATCTAATTACCCTGTAAGATATATACCATCCTGATTTTACAGGGGGGATTTCTTTATTTCTATTTACTTCTATTTTTTATTAAAAGTCTTCTTGTAAAACACTGAATGCTTTTTCATTGTTCTCAGATCCAAGGGTTTGGGTTTGTGGTCACCTATGCAAATTGGTGAGGCTTTTTATCCAACATTTCCCAGGAAAGGGGGGGGTGCAAGTGTTGGGAGGATTGTTCATTGTTCTTAAGATCCAAGGGTCTGGGTCTGTAGTCACCTAGACAAATTGGTGAGGCTTTTTACCCAAACCTTGTCCAGGAAGTGGGGTGCAAGGTTTTGGGAAGTATTTTGGGGGGAAGGACGCGTCCAAACAGCTCTTCCCCAGTAACCAGTATTAGTTTGGTGGTGGTAGCGGCCAGTCTAAGGATAACGGGGGTAATATTTTGTACCTTGGGGAAGTTTTGACCTAAGCTGGTAAAGATAAGCTTAGGAGGTTTTTCATGCAGGTCCCCACATCTGTACCCTAGAGTTCAGAGTGGGGGAGGAACCTTGACAATGGCTCTTCACAGCTCTTGAACCAAAAGTACCCCTCCCCTACTCCTGACATACATTCTTCAGTATGTTCCTGTTTTTTAGGCTTGTCTCATTTACTGGTGCTGAGGTAAATGCATCTGATCAAGATCTGTGGACATCTAGTGGGAGGAACCAACCACTATGACATGGTAAGTAGTATCTGCTCACAGGACAACTGAATTTGGATTTCTCTAAAAAGAAAACTGTCTGGCAGGAATAATGCAGTGGGGGAAGCAGTGGTGTTGAATTGCTAAGTTAGGCAGTATTCATTGGAAAAGGTGAGCCTAAAGCTTCTCTAGAAATGAGCTGCTGCAGTTCTGTTACAAAGCAGGCTTATTCAGATTGCCTAACTTCCTGGTGGCTGTTGCACCTGTGACGTCTTAAAGTAACTACAGCTGAGTTTGTGAGGGCCTAATGACATAATTCGAGGGAAACAGCTGACAGATTGTCTTCCTTCCTCTGGATCAAGTTGGAGAGAAGGAACACTTGCCTGCTTGGCAGGTATGAGAGTTTCTATCACCATGAGTGAAAGAAGAAAAAGGCTAAAGTAAGGCTCCCCTTTTTAACTAAAAACCTCTTCTTCTAACTGAGAGCTCTTAACTGAGCTGCAGATGTGACACACTATACAGTCTACTGGTTTAGCCCTTAATTAGGGCTAAGTTTGAGCTGCAGAGAGGCACGTATCTCTGCAAACAATCCACAACCTGAGAGAAGAGGGATGCTTGGCTATCCAAGTCATGTGAGGGGGGTTTGAGTGGGTAGGTGTTCTGGAAGAGAACGAGAAGGAAGACCTCCTTATAGCCTTCAGACTAGTGGATAGGTACTCAGGTACAGGATGTGTGAGACCCCTTGTTTGAGGCCCTCTTCCTCCTGAGTAGGAGAAGGGATTTGAACAGGTTTTGGTCACTGTGATGGAATTCAGTTCATGCAATCCAAACCGGTAAGAGGTTGTGTCATCTCTTGCCCTGCAGCCCTGGCTGCCTCACAATGCTTTGGTGTTGTAGTTCCCAGGCTGGGATGCTCACAACCAGCCACCAAGCATGTAGGTCACACTCTGAAGCAAAGGCGGATTAAGGATTTCTGAGGTTCTAGGTCAGAGCAAGTGGGGGAAGGGGGGCCCTTCCTATCCCTTCCACCTGTGGTTCTGCATCTTCCATATGTGACTATGCCCACTGCAATACCCCTTTCTGCCCCTACCCCTGGCCCTGCCCCTGTTCCACCTAGGGTCCCCCCCATTCTGTCCCCCACTGCAGCCCCAAGACTGGAGAAGCTCTGTCCCACCGCTGTGACCCCAGGCGCAGCAGGGAGTGAGAGATCCCCCAGCCCTGATGCCGCAGTGATAACGAGAGCTTCTTCAGTCCTGGGGCCGCAGTGGGGATTCTAGTGCTGGGGCTTCCCCTGCTGTCCCCCAGCTTCTGCCAGAGATGAGCTTGGGGAGGGGCTGGGGGCTTTCCCTGCCTCACGCCTGGCACTGCTGCTGTGGAGCGGGGTCTGGGATTGTGGGGGTTCCCCCACCACTGTACCTGGCATGGCCACCAGGGAATGGGGTTGGGGCAATGGGGGGGCTTCCCCTACTGCTTCACCCGACAGGGGTGCTGGGGTTCCCCTGCTGCTGTGCCAGGCTGCCATGCCCACCTGGCTCTGTTTTACTGCCTGCACAGGGCTTTTACTACCTGCCCAGGGCTCCGGGCCTCCCCCTTGGCGTGGGTCCTGTAGGCCCAGTGGCTAATCCGCCACTGCTCTGAAGCATGTGTGTGCTTAGCCTTGATTCAGCAGCTCTGACCCCAGTAGTCTGTCTATAGCCCCAAAGCCCCACTCTGGCTTCTACCAGCCTTAGTTATAACCAGCAAGGTGACCCCAACACACTCCCCATCCCGAAATATCCCCAAATAGTGTACTCTGCAACGTCCAGCCCTCTCCTGCACAGTCCAGAGAAACGCTAAAGTCTGTTTGTTCCTCTAAAGACACAAAACCCAAGAGCTTGTCACATTAACTGGAGTTAACATTTACTTTAATTGAAACACAGCACTGGTGGTTTAGATTACTAGTAAACAAATGTATTAACGATAGGCCATAGGTTAAGTGATGCCAAGTAAAAGGAATAAAGTTAGCAAGGGTTACAAGCAAATAAAAGTGAAAATGTGCATCTAAAAGTCTAAAACTTAATCTAGCAAGGTACAGGCTTCATTTAAATTGGTTTCGCTCGCCAATATTCCTTCTTCCCAGCCATGGCTGACTTTCCCTCTGTCAGCAACTTCCACAGAAGTACAAGGTGCTTGCTTAACTTTTCTTTCTAGGTGGAAGATCTCTACCTACGTAGGTTTCTCACCTATATTCAGTTCCCAGAAACTTCAACCCCCCTTTTTGGTTGAAGGACCCACCTTTCTCAGCTCACAAGTACTCTATTCCCTTGGGTCTGTCTAGGGGTGGATGCCAAAGATGTCTTCTGTCCTTGCTTATATCTTCCAAAGTTTAGTGACTTTGTTTCAAGAGGCAGGATGACTTCATGCTGTTCTTCCCTTCCTGGGGCTTCCATTGTTTTAATTCTACGATCCTTAATTTACATAGGGAGACAGCTGTGACATTCCCTTTCTTTCTGGGCAGATTGAACAGCCTAATATCAGTGAGTATCCATAATTCCTTTTAGAGGTTTAATATATACCATTCACAATTACATTAATCACCAGCACCATAGGCTTTCAGAAAAGACGGCACTCTGCACACTTTGATAGTACAGCAATGTTATATACAATCAGTTGATTCAGTTGCTTATCACTTGTGGTTCATCCCCCTGTCTTTATAGACTAGTAAACCTTTGCAATGGATTCTTCGGCAAAGCAAATCCCAAACCAAGCCTCTCTCCCCAGCTAGATGTAGATGCCATGCTGTCTCTTCCCACACTATTAGTGAGAGGTTTGCCTCCACCCCTTGTGACTTGATGGCTGTGTTTATGCTACATGTATATAGATTTTCATTGTCTTTCAACGTACTTTGGAAGTAACAGTGGGCAAAACACATTCCTTTGTTTAGGGCAGACCTGTTTAAAACTCCCCCTGACATACCTGGTTTACACATATTTTAGTTATAACATAGTTATAACATTTTAGTCTAACATATTTCCATAACTCTTAATACCCATTGCGTACATACTTCATGCAAGAATATTAACAATCAATGAGTTGTTAGTTTTCAAATGACACCTGACAAGGCACATTTTGTAAAAGATGGTTCCAAGCCTGTGTAGGGTGTGACTACAGGGAGCTTAGTATCCTGGTCACCTATCTTCTGAATGCCCTAACCGCTAGGCTATGGAGTATTCTGTGTCTCCCTCAGTCTCTCCTATTTAACTAGGTCCACTTTCATTAAATATAAATTGGGCCAGAGTTAGAGTTAGAATGACTATAGCCTAGTGATTCAGGCACTTACCTGAGAGGTGGTAGATCCCTGTTCAGATACCAAGTCCTTATCAGGTAGGGGGGACTTGAACTGGGGAGAGGTGATGGTCCTGTATCCTGGGTTATTGTCCGAACCACTAGCCTAAAGGTTACAAGGGAACACATCCTCCTCCAGTTGTCTTGTGTGAACTAGCCTGAGGGGCCTGATCGAGTAGGCATCCTTTGAGCATGCCCACAGGATCCGGCCCCAGCACATGACTTAGGCAGCTAAATACCTATGAATCGCTCAGGGGCTTAAGTGGGATATAGGTGTCCAGGCAGCAGTGAGCAGAGGCAAGAACTTAGGCACCAGGTGAGTTGAGGAGCCGACAGCGTTAGGAGCAGCGGAGTGGGAGTTTTGTGGATCGCAGTGGTGCCCAAAAATGAAAGTTAGGCACCTAAGCGGATTGCACTCCTAGAATATAAAATTATTTCAGTTTACCCAGAAGGCCTCTTGCAGTACAGAGCCCTGTGACACTATGGGGGTCAGAAAGTTGATTAAGTACTGATGCAATGAGAAGAGTGCCATAAAGTAGCACAATTTCTAGTAGCCGGTCCCCTGATCCCAGGGCTGAGGAAAATCGCTTATCTAACTCCTGACCAGGCCTGATCCTTTTTCATTTGTGAAATATAACCAGCTCACAATCCAGTGATTGGAGTTAGTGTTAACAGAATCAGCAGCAATAAATCCTAACTTTACTTCTTTTAATGGGACAGTTTCTGCAGAAGAGGAGCTTGTGCTTAATGTTAAATATTTTTTCTCCTCAGAAATATATCTAAATGTTTCCAATAAGCACTTGTTTCAGAGGAAGGGCTCTCTTTAAAAACAAAGGATCTTAAACTCCATTAGCCAAAATCTTATGCATGGCTTGTGCAGTTTTGCCAAAAGCTGAATTATGAAATTCTGATCTCGGACAGGCTGATGTGGATTGTTTCTTAAAATAAATTAATGTGCTCAAGTATGTTGTGATACAGCGTGGCCAGAAGGCAGCAGGAGAGTGATATAGGAGAGATATGTAAGTCCCAGGATGAGGAGAAGCCTTATTTCCTGTAGAGGGAAGAAAGGTTTCTATAGATTAATTAAAAGCACCTGATGCCAATTAGAGCACCTGAAGCTAGTCACCTGATAAAAACCACCTGCTTCAATCAGCCAAGGGAAGGAGTTGAAGTAGAGGAGAGTTTGGAGAAGTGCTGTGGCTGGCTAGAAGACCAAGATCCTAGGTGAAGAGACACCCGGCTTGTGTAGAGAGAGAGGACAGGAAGCCCCATAAGCTGAAGAACAGGAGAGGGAAGTAGCCCAGGGGAAGGAAGCACTAGTTCAAGTGGTTTACCACTATCCCTAGGGCCCCTGGTCTGGGACCTGAACTAGAGGGTGGGCCCGGGTCCCTCCCTCTCCACTACCCTTCTCTGGGTTACTAATGGGACAGTAGATACCCTAGTTCAGGGGCAGGAAACTGTGCCCTGAACCCCCTGCAAGAAGAGGAAGCACGGGACCCATCATAATCATACCGGCAATTTGCCACAATGTGTAAACAATAATTATTTTATTAAGTAAGTGGAGGATGAAAGACCAAGTAAGGATCCTTAATTTAATCTGGTAGACTGCAGAAATCTGAAAGTCTTTTCCACTAGGTGGCAATACAGTATAAAACTACACACAAACAGCTATATAGTAGTTTTGTTTCTTAATAGGTAGATGGCATTAGTTTACCAGCTGGCCCAGCCAAAAATACAGGAAGCGGATGATTTAATCTCTTTATTTAGAGGATCCAATGGAGCTGGTATTTGATACGCTGTTTGCTCAAGGATACTTATTTTTTTGTGGTGTACTTCCTAGAGAGGCAGAAATTGCCAGAAGACTAATTTCAAATATTTTCTACTTCCTAACAAATGCTTTTAAATTTTGGCTTTCTCTCTTTCTTGTCAGTGGACATGATGCAGTGATTGGTATATTGAACTGTGACTCGGGAGACATCTAATCTTGTGTCTGCCACAAACGTGCTGTGTGGCCTTGGGGAAATCATCTAAGCGCCCCGTGATCTACTGATGCCTCAGTTTCCCCATCTCCCTAAAAAATGACAATAATAGGGCTGTCAAGCAATAAATTAATCATGATTAATAAAATAAATTGATTAATCGTGCTGTTAAACAATAATAGAATACCATTTATTTAAATATTTGTGGATGTTTTCTACATTTTCAAATATATTGATTTCAATTACAACACAGAATACAACATGTACCACGCACCCTGTGAGTAGTGCTGGCTGCAATCCAATGGTTTTCAAGAAATCCCCATGGGGTAGAAGCCCCATTCAGGGTTCTCTGAGCCCTGCCTCTTCCTCAGCAGGATAGCTGTCTCTAGGCTACCTTATTCTCCAGTGACAGTGGCTCTATGCTATCCGCCTCCAAAGGGGAGAGAAGGATGGAGCAATCTTCAGTTGCCAGAACAGCCTGTCAGGCTGCTCTAAAGTACTCCAGGTCCCAGACTGGCACAGAACTGGCTCTAGGATCTGAGGACATGAAAGGCTCTTTTGTATCCCCTCTCTTTGTTGTGTCCAGCACTTACTGGGTGCGGATGAGAATTTTGTCCCATGTGTCTTGCACTAAGAGCCAAATTCTGCTCCCCTCGCTCCCCTGAATAGTCTTATTAAAGCCAATCAGACTACTTGCATAAGGCAAATGTGATTTTTGGCTCAAAATGTGTAATGTGCTGTGTGAATTTGGGGCATCATGTATTATTTTTATTAAGATTTGAACAGCTGTACAGATCATAGTACAATGACAGTTACCCTACACAAATGTCTCATAGTACCTGGTCTAATTAGGAAGTGATGATTGCAAGGTAACCTTGAAACCTCATATGACCTTGTTGGCAGATTGCTCAGCTTGTAGGAAACGTGGCAGTGTCATCCCCTAGATGACCTAGTTATACTAGTGCTCAGAAAGAAGTAAATGAACACAAGGAACATAAAATGCATCCAGAGTAGTAGTGAAGTATGATGCAGTGATGGAACCTTGGGCAAATCCCCCTAGACCAAGTTCCAAGAGATTAGCACCTCAGAAATATCATTCATAATTCAGGGGGAAGCTCAGAAGTACCAAAGATGGTATTTAACTGAGCTCAGGTAAGCACACTGGGTAAAATCTGCTGACTCCATGGAAGTGAAAGATGACAGCAGAATATCAATCTGTGGAAAAACAAGTGCACGTCAATGCTCCCAGTTCACTGGCAATGAATGTTAACAAGTGCAAACCTAGAATGGAATTGCACGTTGCATCCATCGTACAGCCAACTGAGTTCATCACCGCTAATGTTATTACAGTGAATACCAAATGAATTAATAATGATTCACCGCTTAATTTCCTTTTCACACCCCCTCC
This sequence comes from Lepidochelys olivacea, assembly GCF_965140295.1. Taxonomy (NCBI): domain Eukaryota; kingdom Metazoa; phylum Chordata; order Testudines; family Cheloniidae; genus Lepidochelys; species Lepidochelys olivacea. The sequence goes on from NC_140411.1 coordinate 145,133,255, forward strand.
ACCTTTTCTTTAGCTTTAACAAACTGGGCTGGAGCCAACTGCAATGACAGTTTAGTAGTGACTTTAAGCACCATGTATGCTGCTATTGTGGCAATTTAAATTGTCACTTTCTATTAAAAGGTCTAACTCCAAATGGTTTTATCTGAAAGCGTGCTTCACTGACAGTGCAATTAAACAAAGAAATTCTTTTCTTGGGATGTCAGTGCAACCACATTTTAAATAAGGGTTCGGCAGCACCTCACTAATTTAAACTACAGTATAGCTTTCGACTGAAGAATAATACCTGATTTGGGTCTTTTTTCCCCCCATACTGTGCGACAGTTTCAATTATCACTGTAACAGACTTCAAGCAGGGAGCGTGCCAAGGGGATCTAGCAGTCTTTGAAAGCCCCCTTTTCTTCAGTACAAATGTAAATAGTGAAAATTCATTATCTCAGGATGTACCTGTAAAAAGATATTTTCCCTATTCATAAAGAGCTCTTCTTAATTGTAGTCTCCCCTGCCCGCAGAACAGTTCATAATAGCAATTTTTATTTGGCATATATTTTATTTTGTATCTGTAGTTATATCTATTGCCTTTTAAATTTTAGAAATATGCCACATATGATACATACTATGTATTTTAATAATAATTTTCATGTATTAAATACTTTTGATCTAAGGATCTTAAAGTGCTTTACAATGAGTATTATTTTATAGGTGGTAGCATAGAGATTAAGCAACAATTCCAGGGTCACACACCAAACCAGTGGCAAAGTGGAGAACAGAATCCAGGATTCCTAACTCCCACTCCCCTGCTCTAACAAATTTACTGTGCTTTGCCTTTTGGGGTAGGTGTATTTTAAGTTCTTCTGGTACAATCAGGGAAGAAATTTCAGAGGTGTTTGTATGTAAAGAATACATTTCACGGCTTAAATGGTATACAAAATATTAAAACAATAATATTAATAACATGTTTTATCAGCCTGGTTTATTTCCCTTACTCCTATAGCACAAATAGTGTGGAAAATATCGACACTTTTCTTAGATAGATACTACATATCTGAGAGAATCACACAATTGCAATCTTTGGTGTTTGTGCCTTAAATTAGAAGTTGAAGAATATTTGAACAGCAGCAATGGTGGGTATTTTATTTTAATGGCCTTTAAGCTTTGTCAGTATATCTTGAGTCCCTTGTGTCATGTCCAATATGCTTTCTCTGCAGTGTATGAGACTTGCTAGAGAGAAATGAGTCATAACATTTAAGCTCCCTCTGTTACATTCTCAGTTGTTACAGTTATTGCTCTGAAGGACGCAGATCGTCATCTCGAGATGACTCTCTCTTTATGATGGTTATGGATGGGATTTTTACGTCTACACAATTACATTTCTAATCTCAGAGCACTCCACATTTTATCACTTTACTGCTATGAACAAATGCAGCAATGGAGATTGAGTCATATCTCACCATTACAAGAATAATATGCAAGGGACTAGGATCAAAATTAATTTTCTTTACAGAATTATGAACATTTTCTGTTTGCTATTTTTCCCCTTTCTGGAGAACCGACCAACCAAACACACCTCTCCAGTAATCCAGTAAACAAATAAGTCAAAGGAGGACTAACTGCATGGCCAAGTGGCCTACAATAGAACAAAGGGGTCATTTTGGTTATGCCTGAAAATAAAGATATTGGCAATGAGATTTAGACTGAAGCTTTCTCCAAGGACAAAAGGTGTGTGTGTGAGAGAAAGAGAGAGAGAGAGAGAGAGAGAGGACACATGCCTGAACACAGGGCAAGATACCTGAGGGAGGATGAAAGGAGCTTGAAAAAAAAATTATCTATCTATATATGTGGTGGCATTTCTAATGCATGGTGCAATAGTATCTAGCATCCCAGATCCTCAGGTGTATTTAGTAGCCTAACTCCCATTGAAATCAATGTGCATTACATTACACAATGCATTACCCAGTTAGGTACCTAAATATTTTTGAGGATCTGGGCCAAGGTGCTAATAACAATACTTGCCCTTCTGTAGCCCCTGAAGATCGCAAGACAGCATTAATGCAAGCAGTCTCCAACCACTTTGTAGGGTACCTGAATATGCCCATTTTACAGATGAGGAGACTGTGGCAAACAAATGTTGTAACTTGGCCTGGGCTCCAGAGAGAGGAGTTCTATATGTAACTTGTTACAGACTTCCTGGACACTACAGTGATAATAAACGATGGTCACATAAACACCACCCTGTACTGGAAACCTACTGACTGCTATGCCTACCTACATGCCTCCAGCTTTCACCCTGACCACACCACACGATCCATTGTCTACAGCCAAGCTCTGCAATACAACCGCATTTGCTCCAACCCCTCAGACAGAGACAAACACCTACAAGATCTCTATCAAGCATTCTTACAACTACAATACCCACCTGCGGAAGTGAAGAAACAGATTGATAGAGCCAGAAGAGTTCCCAGAAGTCACCTACTACAGGACAGGCCTAACAAAGAAAATAACAGAACGCCACTAGCCGTCACCTTCAGCCCCCAACTAAAACCCCTCCAATGCATTATTAAGGATCTACAACCTTTCCTGAAGGATGACCAACACTCTCACAAATCTTGGGAGACAGGCCAGTCCTTGCCTACAGACAGCCCCCCAACCTGAAGCAAATACTCACCAGCAACCACATACCGCACAACAGACCACTAACCCAGGAACCTATCCTTGCAACAAAGCCCGTTGCCAACTGTGCCCACATATCTATTCAGGGGACACCATCACAGGGCCTAATAACATCAGCCACGCTATCAGAGGCTTGTTCACCTGCACATCCACCAATGTGATATGTGCCAGCAATGCCCCTCTGCCATGTACATTGGTCAAACTGGACAGTCTCTATGTAAAAAATAAATGGACACAAATCAGATGTCAAGAATTATAACATTCATAAACCAGTCGGAGAACACTTCAATCTCTCTGGTCACGCGATTACAGACATGAAAGTTGCGATATTACAACAGAAAAACTTCAAAACCAGACTCCAGCGAGAGACTGAGGAATTGGAATTCATTTGCAAATTGGATACAATTAACTTAGGCTTGACTAGAGACTCGGAGTGGCTAAGTCATTATGCAAGGTAACCTATTTCCCCTTGTTTTTTCCTACCCCCACCCCAGACATTCTTGTTAAACCCTGGATTTGTGCTGGAAATGGCCCAACTTGATTATCATGCACATTGTAAGGAGAGTGATCACTTTAGATAAGCTATTACCAGCAGGAGAGTGGGGTGGGGGGAGAGAAAACCTTTTGTAGTGGTAAACACCCATTTTTTCATGGTTTGTGTGTATAAAAAGATCTTCTGTACTTTCCAGAGTATGCATCCGATGAAGTGAGCTGTAGCTCATGAAAGCTTATGCTTAAATAAATTGGTTAGTCTCTAAGGTGCCACAAGTACTCCTTTTCTTTTTGTTACAGACGATAGCCCTGATTTTGCAATTCCATGTTCACAGTTGGACCTGTGTGCTCACACAGTGCCCCACTGAAATCAGCAGGTGTCTCTTTCTGACCTGTGGGCTCCTTGGTACTTGTGAGAATCTCTTCCCTCCTGCCCCCCAGTTATTTAATAGATATTCCTTACCTTAGCCCACTAACAACTAACTGAGCAGCCTACTCGGCTTAATGCCACACAGTCCTAACTCCCTGGCGCTCACTGCCACTGTCTTTCACACTCCCTCTGTCTGGATCCCGTCTCTGCTCTAGAATTACACGCAGTTAGCAAATGGATAGGTTTGATTTGGGATCTCTCCAGCCTGTCAGTGTCTCTTTAATGCCCTGTCTCAGATGCCATCTCTTTGTCTGGATTTTACAACTGACAGGTGATGCTTATGCCTGTGTTTTTATGGCAATTGAATACTATTCCTGAAGGAGTATAGGGTTGGACTGCACAATGTGTGAGTTTGACAATTTTGCCATAACAAATTAAATTTAGTTGCAAGGATCAGTTCTGAGCTGTAACATTTAAAGAACTTGCCAATGTTAAACCAAGTTAGCATCCACAGCTGCACAATCCAACCAGGACTGAGCTATCGTCATGATTTTTTCTAGTCGCAGGTAGAAATCTGCTAGTATATTAGCGCTATAAGGATTAGCCAGTGAGGATCTGTCAAGAACAAATCATGCCAAACCAACTGAATTTTTTTCTTTGAGAGGGTTACTGACCTGGTGGATGGTGGGGAAGCAGTAGATGTGATACTCTTCATTTAGTCCTAAGTGGTGCACAGGATCTGGTCCAAGAGGTGATAATAGCTGAATGGTTTGGCAATAGTGACCATAATGTCACAGATGCTGATTTTCCAAAGTGCCGGGGCATGCACCACCCCTGGATCTGCCCCAGGCCCTGTCCCCTACTCCACCCCTTCCCCCAAGGTCCCACCCCCTCCCCTGAGCATATTGTGACCTCCCTCCCAGCCTCCTGCATGCCACAAAACAGCTGTTCGCAGCGGGCGGGAGGCACTGATCCACAGGGCTCTCCAGCAGGCAGGAGGCACTTGGGGGGCGGGGGGATGGAAGGTGATGGAGGGGCTGCAAGTAGGTGCTCAGCTTACACCCACAGAGTCGGTGCCTATGCATAATATAATTGAATTTAACACCCTTGTGTGGGATGAAGCCTACCACAATAGCATTTAAGTTCAACAAGGAGAACTACACAAAAATGAGGCAGCTAGTTAAATGGAAATTAAAAGGAACAGTCACAAGAGTGAAATGCCTGCAAGCTGCATGAAAACTTTTAAAAATCACTAAAATAATAGAGGCTCAAATTAAAGGTATACCCCAAATAAAAATAAACAATAAGAGGACCAAAAAATACCACCATGGCTAAACAGTAGAATAAAAGAGGTGGCGGGAGGTAAAAAGGCATACTTTAAAAACTGGAAGTCAAATCCTACTGAGGAAAATAGAAAGGAGCATAAACTCTGGCATGTCAAGTGTAAAAGTATAATTAGCCAGGCCAAAAAGGATTTGAAGAGTAACTAGCAAAAGACACACAAACTAACAGCATAATATTTTTTTAAGTACATCAGAAGCAGGAAGCCTTCTAAACAATCAGTGTGGCCACTGGACATTAAGGTGCTAAATGAACACTCAAGAAAGACAAGGCCATTGAGGAGAAGCTAAATGAATTCTTTGCATCAGTCTTCATTGCAGAAGTTGTGAGGGAGATTCCAACACCTGATCCATTCTTTTCAGGTAACAAATCTGAGGAACTGTCCCAGATTGAGGTGTCTGTTCCAAAACCACCTCTACCAATTTATAAATTAAATGGTAATAAGTCACCAGGACCAGATGCTATTCACCCAAGAGTTCTGAAGGAACTCAAATATGAAAGAGCAGAACTACTAAGTTTTGTGGGTAACCTATCACTTAAATCAACCCCTACACCAAATGACTTGAGGATAGCTATTATGACGACAATTTTTTTTTAAAATGGCTCCAGAGGCAATTCTGGCAATTACAGGAACATAAGACTAACTTCAGTACCAGGCAAATTGGTTGAAACTATAGTAAAGAAAAGAATTACCAGACACATATATGAATACGACGTGTTGGGGAAGAGTCTACATGTTTTCTGTAAAGGGAAATCATGTCTCAGAAATCTAACAGAAATTTTGAAGAGGTTAACAAACATGATATGATGGGATAGCCTAATTTTGGCAATTAATTGATCTTCAACTATTAGCAGTAGATATACCCAATGGCCTGTGATGGGATGTTAAATGGGGTAGGATCTGAGTTACTACAGAGAATTCTTTCCTGGGTGGCTGGCTGGTGAGTCTTGCCCACATGCTCAGGATTTAGCTGACTGCCATATCTGGGGTCAGGAAGGAATTTTCCTCTAGGGCAGATTGGCAGAGGTCCTGAGAGTTTTTCACCTTCCTCTGCAGCATGGGGCATGGGCCACTTGCTGGAGAATTCTCTGCACCTTGAAGTCTTTAAACCATGATCTGAGGACTTCAATATATCAGACATAGGTTAGGGGTTTGTTACAGGAGTGGGTGGGTGAGATTCTGTAGCCTGCATTGTGCAGGAGGTCAGATTAGACGATCATAATGGACCCTGCTGACCTTAAAGTCTATGATTCTATGTGGATGGGGTGATCCAATGGATATAGCATACTTGGACTTTCAGAAAGCCTTTGACAAGGTCCTTCACCAAAGCAAGTGAAGCAAAGTAAGCAGTCATGGGATAAGAGGGGAAGGTCCTCTATGGCTCAGAAACTGGTTGAAAGACAGGAAACAAAGGGTAAGAATAAATGGTTAGTCACAGTGGCCATAATGGAGAGAGGTAATAAGCATGGTCTCCCAAGGATCTGGACTAGGACCAGTGCTGTTCAACATACTCATAAATGATTTGGGAAAAGGGGTAAACAGTGAGGGGGCAAAGTTTGCAGATGATACAAAATTACTTAAGATAGTTAAATCCAAAGCGGACTGTGAGAAGTTACAAAGGGATCGCACAAAATGGCAGATGAAATTCAATATTGATAGATGCAAGGTAATGCACATTGGAAAACATAATCCCAGCTAGACATATAAAATTAGCTGTTACTACTTAAGAAAGAGATCTTGGAGTCATTGTGGATAGTTCTCCAACAACATCTGCTCAATGTGCAGTGGCAGTCAAAAAAGCAAAGAGAATGTTAGGAACCATTACGCAAGGGATAGATAATAAGACAGTAAATATCAGCAATGCCACTATACAAATCCATGGTCCACCCACACCTTGAATACTGCGTGCTGGTCTGCTTGTCCCATCTCAAAAAGATAAATTAGAATTGGAAAAGTACAGTGAAGGGAAACAAAAATGATGAGGGATATAGAACAGCTTCCACATGAGGAGAGATTAAAAATAGGGGGACTGTTCCACTTGGAAAAGAGATGATGAAAAGGGGATATAATAGAGGGGTATAAAATCATGAATGGTGTGGACAAAGTGAACAAAGGAAGTGTTATCTACTCCTTCACAAGAACCAGGGGTTACGCAATGAAATTAATAGTCACCAGGTTTAAAAGAAAAATAAGGAAGTACTTCTTCCCACAGTGCACAGTCAACCTGTAAAACTCATTGCCAGGTAGGGTGACCAGACAGAAAGTGTGAAAAATCGGGACTGGGGCGGCGGTAATAGGAGCCTATATAAGAAAAAGACCCAAAAATTGGGACTGTCCCTATAAAATCGGGACATCTGGTCACCCTATTGCCAGGGGTGCCGTGAAGGTCAAAAGTATAACTGGGTTAAAAAAAGAATTAGGTAAGTTCATACAGGATAGCTCCATCAATGACTATGAGCCAAGATGACCAGGGATATAACCACATGTTCTAGGTGTTCCTAAACCTTGACTGCTAGAAGCTGGCACTGGATGACAGAGGATGGATTGTTCAGTAATTGCCCTGTTCTGTTCATTTCCTCTGAAGCATCTGGCTCCAGCCACTGTCAGAAGATAGGATATTGGGCTAGATGGACCATTGGTCTGACCCAATATGGCCATTCTTATAATATATCTTGATTTTAGTAATGCTTTTGGCAGAGTCCCACAGGACATTCTCATAAACAAACTAGGGAAACGTGATCAAGATTGGTGCTATAAGGTGGGTGCACAACCTACTGAAAGAGTAGGTATCAATGGTTCACTGTCAAACTGGGAGAGTGTGTCTAGTGGAGTCCCAGAGGGGTGAGTCCTGGGTCTGGTATTATTCAATATTTTCATTACTGACTTGCATAGTGGAGTGGAGAGAATGATTATAAAATTTGCAGATGACACCAAGATGGGAGGGGTTGCTAGTACTTTGGCGGACACTATTAGAATTCAAAATCACGTTGACAAATTGGAGAATTGGTCTGAATCCAACAAAATGAAATTCTATAACAGACAAGTGCGAAGTACTTCACTTAGGAAGGAAAAAAATCAAATGCACAACCAGAAAATAGGGAACAACAGGCAAGGTGGTAGTACTGCTGAAAAGGATCTGGGGTTAGAGTGGATCAAAATTGAAAAGGAGTCAACAATGTGCTATAGCTGCAAAAAAGGCTAATGTCATTCTGGGGTGTATTAACAGGAATGTCGTATGTAAACACAGGAGGTAATTGTCCTGCTCTACTTGGCACTGGTGAAGCTTCAGCTGCAGTATTGTGTGCAGTTCTGAGTGCCACACTGTAGGAAAGATGTGGACAAATTGGAAAGAGGCCAGAGGAGAGCAACAAAAATGATAAAAGATTTAGAAAACCTGACCTGTGAGGAAAGGTTAAAAAACTGGGTATGTTTAGTCTTGAGAAAATAAGACTGAAGGGGCCCTGATAACAATCTTCAAATATGGTAAGGGCGGCTATAACGAAGATGGTGATCAATTGTTCTCCACCTCCACTGAAGGTAGGACAAGAAGTAATGGGCATAATCTGCTGCAAGGGAGATTTAGGTTGGATATTAGGAAAAATGTTCCAACTATAAGGGTAGCTAAGCTTTGGAGTAGGCTTCCAAGGAAAGTTGTGGCCACATCACTGGACGTTTTTAAAAACAGGTTGGATAAACACGTCAGGGATTGTCTAGGTTTTCTTGGTCCTCCCACAGTGCAGCGGGCTGGACTTGACTTCTCAAGGTCCCTTCAAGCCCTACATTTCTATTATTCTGTATGTTTATTCTTATTGATTAGTGTATATCTGAATATGGTTATATTTATATGCACATGTGCCTGTAGGCGTATGGATGGTTATTTGAATGATTGTGTATATACAATATACATGGATACACAGGCATGCAAAAAACTATACTGAGGCACTGTCAAGGTTCATAGATTCATAACTTCCAAGGCCAAAAGGGACCATTGTGATAATCTAATCTGACCTTCTGTATAGCACAGGCCACAGAACTTCCCCAAAATAATCCCGAAAAGATGATTTAGAAAAACACTCAATCTTGATTGAAGAATGGTCAGTGAAAGGGAATCCACCATGATTCTTGGTAAATTGTTCCAATGGTTGATTACTCTCATGTTAATGTAGACCTTATTTCCAATCTGAATTTGTATAGCTCCACTTTCCAGCCACTGGATTATGTTCTACCTTTCTCTGGTAGGCTGAAAAATAAGTATTAAATATTATTAAATATTTGTTTCTTATAGACTGTGATCTAGTCATCCCTTAATCCTCTCTTCATTAAGATAAATAGTTAGACTCAAGGAGTTCAGTCACTGTAAGGCAGGTTCTCTAATCCTTTAATCATTCTTGTGGCTCTTTGCTGAACCCTCTCCAATTTATCAACGTCCTTCTTGAATTTTGAACACCAGAACTGGAGACAGTATTCCAGCAGCGGTCTTACCAGTGCTAAATACAGGGGTCTCTCTCCTACTGGAGATTCCCCTGTTTGTGCATCCCAGGATTGTATTAGCCCTTGTGGCCACAGCTTATGTTCAACTGGTTATCCACCATGACAGTTAAGCATTCAAAAGTCAAGATATTCCAATTTTATGGTTTAACATGCAAAATTATTTTTGTCTCCTTGTATATTACACCGTATGTGGTATGATAGTCTTCAACTATGTGATCATGTATTACTTCTCTACTACAATACAATACAATACAAGTGTTTGTGCTGGGAGAACTGCGGGGGGAGAGAGGAGAACAGGTGTTGGAACTCCACCTTCACCTTAGCAGATGCTGCCTGTGCTCACTATAGCCCCAGTTCAGCAAGGTACTTCAGCATGTGCCTGACTTCAAATGTGTCAGTAGAGCATCCCACTGACTTCTTTACAGAGTCATGGGCTATAATAGAATCTCACGGGATCCCAAATCGCTCTGTGACCTTTGTATATAGAAATAATTTTATTCTGCACTGAAATGCAGCCACTTCTGGGGTGAAAAGCAACCTGGATATAGAATGCCCTACCCAATATGAACTGCAGACAGCATGCAAATAACTGCATCAAAACATCCCTGTTTTGGATTCAATCCCTCCCAGACCTAGAGGGGAAATCAGAGCAAGTTAATACAGGCTGAGGCTGTAATAAATTAATAATCATATTAATAAGGCCTGATGCTGTGTTTTGGGACAATATAACCCCTAGCTTTTTAAACAGGGGATGCATTATACAATTTTTTAAAAAAGAACAGATTGAATAAATAATGCAAAAATATTCCAACACTTTAAAAAAAATTTTGCTTCTATGGCATTTTTTTCTCAGTATTGCCAGCTCCAAGTGTTCAAAAATCATGACTCAGCACCCACAACCAAATGATTTAAAAAAAAAATTGGGTTCTTTTTATTTGCCCTCTGATTTTTGAATCTTCGAACTTCAGGAACTGCGGCTTTAAGAAAAACACTAAGCATCACGAGACTTCTGATAAGATCGCGAGAGCTCGTAATATGGTTTTCTGTAATTATTCTACTCAATGGGTTTTATGGACAGGAATATTTTTAGCAACAGTAACTTCAAAACAAATATTGAATAATATTTGTGGAAAGTAACTTTAGAATTTGTGAGAGTATTCACATTGGAAATCTGGCTATGAGAACTGCACTCATCCAGTGAGAAAACCAAAACATATCATGTAACCTGTATGTTCAATAAAAGTACCATGTGGTTCAAAATTTGCATCCCTGCAACTAATTGCTCACAATCTGCAAAGTGAGAATTAAATGCCAGTAAGTAAATATGAGAAAATTGTAAACTGCTTGCGGACAATTTGAGGACACAAAAAAGAAGCAAATACCATTCAGTAAAGTATTGTCTCTAAATTATTCCCTTGGGTCTACATTTTTGAAGGCTAGATGTATAGCATATTATCCAACTATCAGGAAGAAGTGAGGCATGCTGGAAGAGCTGCGAGATTGGTGTGGACAGCTATGTGAAGCTGCCAGATGGCTTGTCAAATGCAAGGAGAGAGGAAATTGGTGGCAGGAGGAGATAACATAAGTGGCTAGCGGAGGTAAATGAAAAATAAGGTGTTTGAGTAGTTGAGAGCTAATAGATGCTACCATGGGAACTAACAGACAAACAGCATACTTGGGTCTGAGCTGTATCTCATCAGGTGCAAGTTAAACATTAAAACAATGGTTGATCCCATAGAATGAAAAGATTTTAATAAAATAAAGGATTAGGGAGCAATGATGTTGGGAATATGAATGATGTATGAAAATACACAATGAATGCCTAAGACTCAAGAGAAGAACTGCACAAAGGAAAGTATATGTAGCCACTGGCTTATGGTAAAAATCACTTTTATCTGTGTCAGGTTTCAAAGTAGCAGCCGTGTTAGTCTGTATCTGCAAAAAGAAAAGGAGGACTTGTGGCACCTTAGAGACTAACAAATTTATTTGAGCATAAGCTTTTGTGAGCTACAGCTCACTTCATCGGATGCATTCAGTGGAAAATACAGTGGGGAGATTTAAATACACAAAGAACATGAAACAATGGGCGTTACCATACACAATGTAAGGAGAGTGATCAGGTAAGGTGAGCTATTACCAGCAGGAGAGCGGGGGTGGGGGAGAATCTTTTGTAGTGATAATCAAGGTGGGCCATTTCCAGCAGTTGACAAGAACGTCTGAGGAACAGCGGCGGGTGGGTGGGTGGGAAATAAACATGGGGAAATACTTTTACTTTTACTTTTACTTGTGTAATGACACATCCACTCCCAGTCTTTATTCAAGCCTAAATTAATTGTATCCAGTTTGCAAATTAATTCCAATTCAGCACTCTCTCTGTTTTTGAAGTTTTGGAGTCTGTTTTTGAAGTTTTTTTGTTGAAGAATTGCCACTTTTAGGTCTGTAATCGAGTGACCAAAGAGATTGAAGTGTTCTCCGACTGGTTTTTGAATGTTATAATTCTTATAATGTTTTTGAATGTTATAATTCAGATTGACAGAGCCTGAAGAGTACCCAGAAGTTACCTACTACAGGACAGGCCCAACAAAGAAAATAACAGAACGCCACTAGCCATCACCTTCAGCCCCCAACTAAAACCTCTCCAACGCATCATCAAGGATCTACAACCTATCCTGAAGGACGACCCATCACTCTCACAGATCTTGGGAGATAGGCCAGTCCTTGCTTACAGACAGCCCCCCAACCTGAAGCAAATACTCACCAGCAACCACACACCACACAACAGAGCCACTAACCCAGGAACCTATCTTTGCAACAAAGCCCATTGCCAACTCTGTCCACATATCTATTTAGGGGACACCATCATAGGGCCTAATCACATCAGCCACACTATCAGAGGCTCATTCACCTGCACATCTACCAATGTGATATATGCCATCATGTGCCAGCAATGCCCCTCTGCCATGTACATTGGTCAAACTGGACAGTCTCTACGTAAAAGAATAAATGGACACAAATCAGACGTCAAGAATTATAACATTCAAAAACCAGTCGGAGAGCATTTCAATCTCTTTGGTCACTACTTTGCTGAATCTGAGATGCAAGCTTTCTTGGGAAAAGAAATGTAACCGTTAAATGTCACTAACACACAATACATCTGTTGTGGGTTTTTTTTCTTTCTTTTTTTTTTTAAAGCATTTATTTTCTCAGGAATTCTAGTAGCAACAGAGGAAGATGCTGCTGCTATAAATTTCACTGAAATTAGATGATGAGATGTAGGAGGAATGCCTATCAGTTATTTTGAAAACAATTCATGAAAATCAAAGCTGCCAATAGTACATTTTATAGCACCTGAAAAGTATAATGAACGTAAGCCATACTTACACAATGGGAAACCCTACCCTGGGAAGCCGTGACTCTGGAAAAGAGTTGGGGATCGTGGTGGATAATCAGCTGAACATGAGCTCCCAGTGTGATGTTGTGGCCAAAAGGGCGAATGTGATCCTTGGATGTATAAACAGGGGAATCTTCTATAGGAGTAGAGAGGTGATTTTATCTCTGTATTTGGCACCTGTGAGACCATTGCTAGAATTATGTTCCTTCCTGAATTGTGGACACCAGAACTGATGTTGATAAATGGAGAGGATTCAAAGATGAGCCATGAGAATAATTAAAGGATTAGAAAACATGCCTTAGGGATAGACTCAAGGAGCTTAATCTATTTACCTTAAAGTGAAGATTAAGGGGTGACTAGATCACAGTCTGTAAGTACCTATGGGAAACAAATACTTAATAGTGGCCTCTTCAATGTAGCAATGAAAAGTATAACACAGTACAATGGCTGGAAGGTGAAGCTAGACAAAATCAGATTGCTGGAAGTAAGGCATAAGTTTTTAACAGTGACAGTAAGTAACCTTTGGAACAATTTACCAAGGGTCGTGGTGGATTCTCCATCATTGACCATTTTTAAATGAAGATTGGATGTTTTTCTAAAAGATATGCACTAGGAATTATTTTGGGGGAATCTCTGTGCCCTGTGTAATACAAGAGGTCTAATCGATGATCATAAATGGTCTCTTCTGGCCTTGGAACCTATGAATCTATTAATTTCCCAGTGCCCAGGAGGAGATCTTGAGCTGGACAAATTTGTCCTGAAAGAGAGACTAAAAGAAACAGAAGTTTAATCATATCCAGTTTCAAGGTTAAGCAGTGTTTCAATGAAAGAACAGGAGGAACCGTGCTCCCGAGCAGAGCTCAGACTGGCTTTGCAGATGCTGAAAGTAAACTCCACATCCTGGATGTGCTTGCTCACTGGGAGCCTGTTCCTGCACACCTTACTCAGGTAAAAATCCTGTGGAATTGAGTGAACTGACACCTCCCTTCCATTGCTGTCATAAATATAAAGGAAAGGGTAAACCCCTTTAAAATCCCTCCTGGCCAGAGGAAAAATCCTCTCACCTGTAAAGGGTTAAGAAGCTAAAGGTAACCTCACTGGCACCTGACCAAAATGACCAATGAGGAGACAAGATACTTTCAAAAGCTGGGAGGAGGGAAAGAAACAAAGGGTCTGTGTCTGTCTGTATGCTGCTTTTGCCGGGGATAGACCAGGAATGGAGTCTTAGAACTTTAGTAAGTAATCTAGCTAGGTATGTGTTAGATTATGATTTCTTTAAATGGCTGAGAAAAGAACTGTGCTGAATAGAATGACTATTCCTGTCTGTGTGTCTTTTTTGTAACTTAAGGTTTTGTCTAGATAGATTCTCTATGTTTTGAATCTAATTACCCTGTAAGGTATCTACCATCCTATTTTACAGAGGTGATTTCTTTACTTCTATTAAAAGTCTTCTTGTAAGAAAACTGAATGCTTTTTCATTGTTCTCAGATCCAAGGGTTTGGGTCTGTGGTCACCTATGCAAATTGGTGAGGATTTTTACCAAACCTTCCCCAGGAAGTGGGGTGCAAGGGTTGGGAGGATTTTGGGGGGAAAGACGTGTCCAAACTACGTTTCCCAGTAAACCCAGTTAGAGTTTGGTGGTGGCAGTGGAGATCCAGGGACAAAGGATAAAATTAATTTGTACCTTGGGGAAGTTTTAACCTAAGCTGGTGAAAGTAAGCTTAGGAGGTTTTCATGCAGGTCCCCACATCTGTACCCTAGAGTTCAGAGTGGGGGAGGAATCTTGACAATTGCTACCACACCAATCGTGTGAAAAAGGAGTAAACTTGGAAAGACATAAACGTGACTTGCAGTTTTCTTGTAGCCGTGTTGGTCTCACAATACTAGATAGACAAGGGTGGATGAGGTAGTACCTTTTATTGGACCAACTTCTGTTGGTGAGAGAAACACAACTGACCTGAAGAAGAGCTCTGTGAAGTTCGAAAGCTTGTCTCTCTCACCAACAGAAGTTGGTCCCAATAAAAAGTATTACCTTGCTCGCCTTGTCTCTCATAAATGTGACTTGGAAAAAATATCCTTTCACTAAACCTTGGGCAGTAGCAATCCCTGTGCAGTGTAAGCAAGTATTATTGGAAATTGAGGCACAGACAAGTTACATGACTTGTGCAAGGTTAGGTAGGAAGTCATTTGGCAGAACCAGGAACAGAACATAAATATTCTGACACGTAGGCCTGACCACAAGAGCATCCTTCATCTCCTAATACTTGCAGATACAGTGGAGATGCAGGACTGGAATTTATACACCAAGAGCTTCTTTTCCAACAGAAAGTTTACTGATTGACAATTCATCTAATAACACATTACTTTATTTCTTAAATTATTTTTATTGATTTTCATAAAAATGAGAATGAAAAGTATAAGAAGATAAATGACTTACAGCTTCTGTGTTTCCAACTACTGCATGGTTCACTTCTGAGTTAGCAGCCAAAGAAAAAACAACTTATCACTTTAGAGAGCAATTACTATATATGAATTTGAAGAAACTGGGACCCCATTTCTAGATGCATATGGATGCTATGATAGGGTGTCCACCCCACACAGGCCCAGAGGGCTAGATCATGATGAGGGTACACCCAGAGTTACAGAGAGAGAGAGGGCATCAGAATGAGCAACTGATGAAAGGGGGCACCATACAGAGCAAAAGCTAATTCCCAGACCCAACCACGAGGAGGTACACCTGTGGTGAATGGGGCCCCTTTACAGTCAGATACAAATGGTGAGAGGGCTCAAAGAATGCCAAACCTCCATTCCACTTAACCCCTCTGCTTTTCCCTCCTGCCAGTCCCCTCCTCTCCATATTCGTGTATGTCTTCTCTTATTTTATTACCATTGCCTGCATCCTAAC
Source organism: Lepidochelys olivacea (assembly GCF_965140295.1). Lineage (NCBI taxonomy): Eukaryota > Metazoa > Chordata > Testudines > Cheloniidae > Lepidochelys > Lepidochelys olivacea. The sequence goes on from NC_140411.1 coordinate 145,148,913, forward strand.
ATGTCTATTGTAGTATTGTCTGTTCTTGCTGCTTTGACTAGCTGTAAAATTGCTTACTTCTATAATTCTACAGCAAATACTTAAAGGCACACAGCTTGACTGTGTAATATTGAGAAAACAGTAGCCCAAACCATACTCTCTGATGTGTGTACACAATTTGCACTGAGGACAAAGACAGTTGTGGGTAGAGCTACACAAATCTTCCCCATTATATTCAATACAGCATTTTGTGACTTTTTCATAAATGTTTTTTTTTTAAGGCCAGGATGGACAAAAGAATGACCACACTAGGTCAGACCAATGGGCCATCTAGCCCAGTATCCTGTCTTCTGACAGTGGCCAGTGCCAGATGCTTCAGAGGGAATGAACAGAACAGGGCAACTGACTGATACATTTCTAGTCTTCCCTTCTGTAGAACACAGACCATAGAATATCATCTAGCCTGTTACCCTTATAGTGAGTCCAATAACTTGTTCGACTAAAGCAACCTTCTAGAAAAGCATCCAGTCTTGATTAGAAGATCTCGAGAAGGTGAATCCACCACTTCCCTTGGTAGTTTGTTCCAGTAATTAATCATCCTCACTGTTAGGAACTCACACCCTATTACTAATTTAAATTTGCCTGGCTTTAACTTCCAGTCATTAGTTCTTTTTTTGCCTTTCTCTGCTAGATCGCCCGCTGCTGGTCCTGTTGGTTCAGATTGTGTACGAAGTGCAAGCCGTACATTTATAAATGAATTGCATTTGAGCTAACTCAAAAATCCGCATTTGTATTCATAGGTACTAGAACTCCAACATGCACCTTCACTGTTCACTTCAAACTCATACATTGTCTGTGGGTTTTAAATATGTTGCCAAAATAGTTGAATTTCTCATTCACTTACGGACAGTTTCAGGCTTGGAGATGAATAAATCAAACTCTAATAATGTTTTATAAGTATTTATTTGTTATGTATTGGTCACTTCAAGGAAAAAAAATCCTTGAGACTATTATATCTTTTCCAAATATTGCATAGGAAGTCAGTTAATTTCACTTTGAGGGGGTGGGAGTCAAAAAAAGGAAACACACAGTTAAACTCCCCCAAACAACCTGGACTCTGCTCCAGCCCCCCGACCACCTTCCATCCTGTGTGATGGTCACATCTTGCTTGTACAATGGACAAAGTGGGTTTGATAAGGACTCTCAGAAGTTCACAGCCTGTGACTACAGGCACATTAAATCCACCAAAATCAACTTTGTGCGGAGCTGGCAGAATCTGAGGGATGTGGCTTTGGTTTTGTATGTATGTATCTAAGGCTTTGTCAATGCAAGGGTTTTTAGCTACTGGTGTTCTTCTCCTGATGTAGTTACACTAGGGGATAAAACACCAGTGTTGACAAGTCCTATTATACATAAGTATATGTGACTCTTCTGCTCCATACTGATGTGTCAAATACCTAATGTTTGGTCTGGCTGTCCTTGAGAGGATTGTCGTTCTAGATGTGTTAGCTACATGCTTGGTTTGTATATCTGTTTTTTTCACCTTAAATTGTATTATAAATTGCACTCAGGTGTGTTCTCTCTCTCCCTCCCCCTGGGGGGGGGGGGCGCGCAGCGGGAGCTGAAAAGCCATACCTGTCTTGCTGAAACCCTTGGGAAGATAGAACATTCATTTAATGAGTTACCTCGCAAGAGTTCTGAGTGCTGTGGAGGCAGCAGACTTAGCCCCTAATCAGAGTGAGCTTGACAACAACTGCTTCAGCCAATTAAGGAGCAACCCTAAGGGCTTTGGAAGAGAGTTCCATGCTGTCCTTAGCCAGGAAGAGAGCGGCTGTAATGCAGGGTCTTGAAGGTTCAAGGCAGGGAGGGAGGAGCAGGTATGAACAGTTACTCAGCAGCTGGAGAGGAATCTCTGGGAAAGCACATTTAAAAAAATTGAACACACTCCATATGCCGTCTAGACATATTTGTCCTAGTACTCATCTCCCCTGCTCCACTGAAAAAAGTCTCCTCACTGGGAAAGGCACTGCAATCCAAGTATGTGTTACTCCTGGGGAAATTCTGCTCCAAAAAATTAAAAATTCTGCATAAAAAAAATTCTGCACATAATATTTTAAAAATCTGCATATTTTATTTGTCAAAATAACAGAATATAGTCACACCAGTTTCAATTATTTTGATAATTTATTTGAAAATATGTGTCAGTAAGTATATCTGTAACAATACAGACAACAAAAAAAGATTCCCCCAGGAGTTAAAGAACCCCCTATGTCAACCCAGTTCTTTTTTCTCTGTTATGCTTTTGTCAGCCACCTCAGTTTGGGTGTATCACATGTGCCAGCTGGGCACATCTTGGGGGGGAAAACTCTGACCTCCGGTCTTTTAGTCTATACTCATTTTTTCGCCCTGCCCCTGTAGGGTTACCATATTTCAAGTTCCCCAAATAGAAGGGCACTGCTGGGGGGAGGGAAAGGGGGCGATCTTTTGGGTACAGTTGGGGGGGTGCTGAAGGGGTGTGTGTACTTGCAGGGGCTACTTAGGGGGTTGGAGCGGGTATTAGGAGGGTGTTGGAGGTGTGTGTGTACTGGGAGGGAATATTACAGGGTGCTGGAGGGGGATATTTTTGGGATGCTGGAGTGTGTACTGGAAGAGGGTATTTGGGTGGTGGTGGAAGGGGCTGTGTAGGTCCCCCGCCCGAACCAGATACCTGTGCCCACTTTCCCCCAGAGCTCAGCCACGGGGCAGACATCCGCACACCCTCCCCCCTGATGGCCCCCTGTCCAGACGACTACACCCCCAGCCCCGCAAAGCCCAGCCACAGGCTCCGCTTCATGCAGCTTCATTACTGTCCTGCTGGGCAGAGACGACTCATACCTGCTGATAGTGGGGGGTGGGGAGCAGAATTTAAAGGTTTGGCCACCCCTGGATCAGGTCAAGGCATGCTTCCCCCAACAATCTGCCCCTTACCCTCAGTCTTCCCTCCCAGAAAGCAGTGGCCTGTGGTGTGCAGCTCATTAATACATTATTCTGTGCAAACTCTGCATTGCACTGTGGCACAGAATTCCCCCAGGAGTAACAATGTGTACTTGACCATAGTGACTGAAGAAAAACATCACTTCCTCTGACCTACCTAAGTTTCTGATCACTGATTACCTACCTTACTACCAATTTTGGATCTTAATTTTACAAATTTCCCCATCAGCTTCTCTAGTCCAGTGTGAAATGCTGTGGATTTCCTTAGTGTCCCTGTATCATTTCCAATTGCTCAAGAATTGCTTTTAAAGAATCAGTCAAGACAATCATTTACCAAACAGTGGTTAATATGTGACTCAGTCTTGTGCATGTTGCTTGGTTTGATCGGGCTTGTTTATACTTCAGCCTTATATTGAGATTTGTGTGTGTGTGCGCCCGTCCAAATAAAAGAATACCTCAGTGTTTAACAAAATTGATTTGCCATTTTGTGAGTGAGAAAGTCAAAACAATGTTCAGCTCTGGATTTAATGGCAGCTTTTGCTCTCTCTGCCATAACTACGATAGAGCCAAGATCACCTGATATGTTTTTGGCATCAACAATCATGGGCACTGGAACAGGGGGGACTAGGGGGCAATGGCCCCATCACTTTTTACTGGCCGTAAGCGTGAGCAATGGGGGGCAGAGGGAGTGAGCGGGGGGGCTTTTGAGGGGAAGAGGCAGCATGGAAGTGGGGGGCCTCAGAGGGTAGGGGTGGCAAGGGGGGGCTCCCCACTTTTAGGGAGTTTCTGCCACTCCAGCATGGGATTCAATAACTCCTGGAGCAGCATAGAGCCATGGTTGATGTACTGAGGTTGATGCAGACAGGGCCGTCCCTACCCATACGCAAAGTACACAGCTGCGTAGGGCACCAATTTCCTGGTGCCCTGCGCAGTTGTGTGCTGCTCCAGCCCCTGCCCCGCTCTTCCCCCTGGCCCCCTCCCCTGCTCCGCCCCAGCCCCACCTCTTCCCACCCCTGCTCCGCCCCAGCCCTGCCCCCCTCCCCTGAGGACTGCAGCAGGGCCGGGCCTGCACTCACTGGCAGCGGGAAGTGCAGCAACCCAGCCCCAGCTGTGCCGCCGGTGAGTGCTGGGGGGCGCTTCCCCCCCGCCCCCCAAGCCAGCCCCACCTCCCCCCACCGAGGCCTGGGGCCCCACACACATCCCTCCCCAGGGGGGCGGCGTAGGGCCCCAGAATAGCTTGGGACGGCCCTGGATGCAGTGCGAGTGTAGACACTGTGTTATTTATGTCAACACTAACTGTCCTCCAGCAGCTGTCCCACAGTGCCCCACACTGACCTCTCTGGTCACCATTGTGACCTCCACTGCCCAGGGGTCACAGAGATGGGAAGCCCCCCTCCCCCCACTTCAAAGCCCTGTGACTTTTTGAAATTCCTTTTCCTGATTGCCTGGCTTGGTGAGCACACCTAGCAGCTCTCCACTGTTGAGCCAGCTATGCTCTTAAGATGTGTTCCTGAATAAATCACACAGTTCAACTCAGGGAGCAGACAGGAGATATTGGATCTGCTGGGCTTCTGGGGAGAAGAGGATGTGCAGGCACAGCTATGCACCAGGTGTAGGAACATCAACCTCTATGAACAGATTGCTCTGGGGATGAAGGAGCAGGGGTATGACAGGGATCAGCAGCAGTGCCATGTGAAAGCCAAGGAGCTGTGACAAGCATGCAAGGCGGCCGGGGAGGTCAACAAGCGATCTGGTGCTGAGCTCCAGACCTGCCGCTTTTACAAAAAGCTGCATGTCGTCCTCAGCAGAGACCCCCACTACCACCCCCCCCAAAGCACTGTGGATACCTCCAAGCATAGGTGCTGACTCCATGGGTGCTCTGGGGCTGGAGCACCCATGGAAAAAAATAGTGGGTGCTCAGCACCTACTGGTAGCCCTGCAGATCAGCTCCTCCCGCTCCTTGCCAGCACATCCCGCCCATTGTGATCAGCTGTTCAGCGGTATGCAGGAGGCACAGGGAAGGGGAGGAACAGGGGCAGAGCATGCTCAGGGAGGGGCTGGAATGGGGCAAGAAGAGGTGGAGCAGGGGCGGAGTGGGGAGAGAAGAGGCGGGTGGGGCCTTGGGGGGAAGGGGTGGAGTGGGGGTAGGGCCTGGGGTGGGGTTGGGGTCGGGGTCGAGCACTCCCCAGGAACTCACAAAGTCAGCACCTCGGCCTCTAAGGAGCCTGAGTCATAGGCCCCCCGCTGGAAACAGAGAGGAGGACAAGATGGTGGATAAGAAAGAGGAGGAGGTAGAATATGGGGGACAAGCAATCAGGGGATCCAGCTGGACAGCGAGCCAGGACCTGTTTTTGACTCTAACACAGTCCAGCCAGGGCTGCCCATCCAGCAAGGGCAAGCCCAGTGCAGGGGAAGGAACCTCGGGTAAGCGTGCGGATAAATCTTTCAGTTACAGGGACGGCCCCCCCAGGGTATCAGGACACATCTTTTGACTTTTCATTCATTTACTCGTGCTAGAAGAGGCAGTGGAACAACCAAGAGAAGCAGAGTTGTTCTCTGCTTTTCATTCCCCTCTTGAGTTAGGCAGGGGAGCCTATGCGGAGCAGTTTGTTTATGGACACACAGGGATGTCCCTTGAATCCTCCTGAGAGATCTTGATGAAACTTTCATGGAGGCACTCTGCAGTCCTCTGCCCACGGTTTCTAGGGAGGGCAGCTTTATTTCTTCTCCACAGTAGGACACATTCCCACACCACGCAGCCATAACTTCAGCAGGCTCTGTTGCAGTACACAGGCTAGCAGCATACAGGCACGAGATGCCAGCAGCAGCTGTGCTCTTTCTGCATTCAGGAGTGAGACATCAGCTAAAATCATCACCGCCTGTGGAGAACAGTGCTACTATTCAGTGTCATTACCCTATACTACTAGAATCATACAACTGAGCAATTCCCTTCTCATGTCCCCAGTCCCCGGGGGCTCATACTCAGTACTCACCATGGCTGGTGCTGTGACTGGTGCTGTGCACAAACAATCCCAAGCAGAAGTGAGAAGGTTGTGTTTAAAACTTATGGGGAGCAAGGGTAATGAGTTCAGCATTTTCAGTTTCTCATTCTGCAGTGAATATGCCAACAATGGTACCTGTGTGTGTGTTATCTTCAGCTGCTGCCATTGCAGCCTTCAGGGTCTCCCCCTCTACACCTGCTGAACACCGGAGCCATATAAGGAGGAGAAAAAAAGAGGACTTAGGATGACATGTTCCAGGACATCCTGCAAGCCACTGCTATTATTATGCCTGGATGATTCCATTGCAGTGTTGTGATTCAATCTACCTTATTAGCACTTGTGCAGTATAAGACACAAATGTGTAAAGAGATAACCACACTTTGGGCAAAATCCTGTTCTGCGTGACACAGATGTGCAGATAAGTTCATGGTGGATAGGTCCATCAATGGCTATTAGTCAGGATGCGCAGGGATGGTGTCCCCAGCCTCTGTTTGCCAGAAGCTGGGAATGAGCGACAGGGAATGGATTACTTGATGATGACCTGTTCTGTTCATTCCCTCTGGGGCACCTGGCATTGGCCACTGTCAGAACACAGGATACTGGTCTAGATGGTCTGACCCAGTATGGCTGTTCTTATGACATTGAATCAGGCCAAGGTGGCAGCTTGTTTACTGCTTCCACACCCCTGTTGCCAGGATGGATCTGCAAAGCTTCCACCGCTACCCCATACCCTAATGCTATCATAAGGGCAAGAGTTCCCTTTTATTTAAGGTTACTTCATAGATCTGGGGGAAAGGAGAGGAATGGGCACTAATGCAGAAATCCTCTTGGTAGCTGTTGTTTTTTAGAGTCTACCTTTTACAAACTTCAGTTAGGCAGAGTCAGGATTTCCTCATTACTTACTTTGTGCCAGGACTTGCCAGGGCTGAGCCCCAGCACCTCAAGACTTGGCAGCTCCTAGCCCCGGCACCTCTGGGCTTGCTGCATCAGTTATGAATGTAAAAAAATTGCTTGAGCCCCAGCACCTCTTTCATTACAAATTAAGCACTGGACAAGTGACAATATTTCAGGGTAGCTAACTGGCTAACTCTTATGCATAGGCCAATCACATTTGTACATCTTAATAAGGCAGGAAAGGCTCTAATGCAATACGTTTGCCATAGCTGTAATATTTTTCTGTCTGTTCCACATTGGTATTGGAATCAGCTTCATATGCTAACACTGATACAACCAACCATAAAACTTCCACCCATGTGGGTTGTCCGAGCAACTGTTAAAAAATTTATTTTTAAATATGATAAAAATAATATAAAATATACATGTGTACTCCAACTCCTCCACTGGGCACCATTATTTGAATCTGAATGAACTCAAACAAGAAACAACGTTCTTGTCTAATTCAAGCAAGGAATTCACATAAGTGGGATTTTTCATCAATATGTTCAATGAATGCAGGATGTTGCCACACATCCAGGGAACAGATGGACCCCCATTGACCCTTCTGAGAAAGAGCCTTCAAAAGCCCAAGGCCAGCTTTCCATGTCAGCAAACACAGAATTGCACTTTCAGTCATGTTTTAACACATGTGATTGTCTGTCTTAAAATTTCCTGATGACACAACTTCAGTAAAAAGGTCTGCTGAGTCTGCTGATGTAGCCTGGGAGGGAAAGCATGATATTTTAGTGGTTATTTTTCCCTCAGCGGGGCAATTACTACTTCAGGGTGTGCTGGCATCTTTTCTCTAGAAAAGAGAAACTGAGATGGCTAGGATTTCTTTGATGTCTGAAACTTTGGGAAGTCTATAAATACAGCTAAGATACCACCTGCCTGCTGTTGCTTGATGTCACAAAATTCCCCCCAAATACAAAAGGGGTCATGTCTTTCCATTACATTTAAATGGTGATGATCTACTGAAAAACGGTGGGAACAGTAATAGTGAGGATTCAGTGAAAGTGGATTGTTTTGGTTCATCAGCACCATACGTACCTTTCTATGATGACAGTAGTGATTATCAATAACAGTAACCATTGACTTGTGGTCTCTACTGTCTTGCTCCCAAATGCAGCTGTTAGGCTTTTCAGAAGACATCCACATCTTCTCATCCAAGTGTCTTGCCTGACATATCAGTCTCTTCAGTAGTTCAGCATTTAGGCCACATTGATCGTGGTTCTTCTCTGTGTGTGCGCCTTAATTGGTGGCACTTTGGCTCCTGGGTCAAGTTGTCCAGTTCATTCTGTCCTCCATGGAACAGGAAATCCCATGAAGGGGCTGGAGCTATCTCTGGAGAGGCCCTGGGTCTCTGCACCGATTCCAGGGACCCTACCTCTTCCTTCTACTAAGCCACTGCTCCTGAAATACTTCCTCAAGGAGAGGCTGCAGGTTCTACAATTTTCAGAATGGAGAGAGGTAAATAGTGGTGTCCCCCAGGGGTCTGTTCTGAGACCAGTCCTATTCAACATATTCATAAATGATCTGGAAAAAGGGGTAAACAGCGAGGTTGCAAAATTTGCAGATGATCCAAAATTACTAAAGATAGTTAAGTCCCAAGCAGACTGCAAAGAGCTACAAAAGGATCTCTCAAAACTGGGTGACTGGGCAACAAAACGGAAAATGAAATTTAATGTTGATAAATGCAAAGTAATGAACATTGGAAAGCATAATCCCAACTATACATATAAAACAATGGAGTCTAAATTAGCTGTTACCACTCAGGAAAGAGATCTTGGAGTCATTGTGGATAGTTCTTGGAAAACATCCACTCAATGTGCAGCAGCAGCAGCAGCCAAAAAAGTGAATATAATGCTGGGAATAATTAAGAAATGGTTAGATAATAGGACAGAAAATATCATGTTGCCTCTATATAAATTTATGGTATGCCCACATCTGGAATACTGTGTGCGGATGTCGTCACCCCATCTCAAAAAAGGTATGTTGGAATTGGAAAAGGTTCAGAAAAGGGCAACAAAAATGATTAGGAGTATGGAACCGCTTCTGTATGAGGCGAGATTAATAAGACTGGGACTTTTCAGCTTGGAAAAGAGACGGCTAAGGGAAAATATGATTGAGGTCTATAAAATCATGACTGGTGTAGAGAAAGTAGATAAGGAAGTTTAACTCATAACTCAAGAACTCGGAGTCACCAAATTATATTAACAGGCAGCAGGTTTAAAACAAACAAAAGGAAGTATTTCTTCACACAACTCACAGTCAAGCAGTGGAAGTCTTTTCCAGAGGATGTTGTGAAGGCCAAGTTTATAACAGGGTTCAAAAAAGAACTAGATAAATTCATGGAGGATAGGTCCATGAATGGCTATTAGCCAGGATGGGCAGGAATGGTACCCCTAGCCTCTGTTTGCCAGAAGCTGGGAATGAGTGACAGGGGATAGATCACTTGATGATTATCTGTTCTGTTCATTCCCTCTGGGGCATTTGGCACTGGCCACTGTTGGAATATAGGATACTGGGCTAGATGGACCTTTGCTCTGACCCAGTATGGCCATTCTTATGTACAGTGCAGAGAGGGCTCCACAGAGGAAATGACTCTGCCTCGGGCTATGTTAATGTTTTTGTGGATTTCCTGCATGATGTTGGCTGTTTGGTAGGAAGGATATGCTTCATCTCTGAATTCTCCTCCAGCACCTCACCTCATCCAAGATAACTGTTCCAATGCATGGGACTTGACTATGTGTAGCCCTCTTTGGGTCCAGAGAAAGTGTCTCTGAGGCAGCTAGGTAGGGAGACATTTGCCCTGTGAAGGTGATCAGTCCTCTATACAAACATAAAGGATTAATTCTTACTTTGAAATTTCAGCTTTCTTTCTTGTCCCCTGTGCTAGCTCTAGTCATCACTCTTCCCCTTTCATCTAATTCTCCACAACATTTCTCGGGCCTCCCTCTCTGTACAGCATCTTGTGACAATTGGTTTGAAGGACATTATGCATTAGTACATTGAATTGTATGGTAGGGTAAAAAACTAATTACAAACAAAGAATTTTCCATAGTGCACAAGAATATTGATCCTTCCAGGGTGGTTTCCTGCCTCTGATGATAGCTGATACGATGTGTGAAAGGAGAGCAACAAAACAAACAAACCGATAATGCCCTTGGCCAATTGCACGACACGGAATACTAGAGAAAAATGTTCTCCTTGACCTTTGCAGCAATCTGCGTATTGATTGAAGCATAAGATGTTATTACCCCACTTATGCATGTAGAACAATAAATTTTATTATCAGTTATAAAACTACCCAGCCAGTTTTTAAATTCAAGCTAAATATTTAACTCTAAGACCTCCTGTGACAATGAATAAATTACCGGACAGGCTCTGCACTGTGTGAAGAATTATTTTCTTTTCTTTCTTTTAAACGTCCTTATCATTTAATTTCATTGAATGACCATCAGCTGTCATATATTTTTTAAAACAACCAAATCCATCAACATGATTGAGGTTGTCCTTTTTAACTGACTATGAAATATTCTCTTCTGCTCCACAGATGGCACAAAGGGAGTGGAAACTGCTCGGATCCCCTCTTCTAGGGATTTCCCTAGTATGAGGGAGTCTCTAGTGGGTTTAAAACCACAACTCCAGCATACAGGCTATGTCTGGGTCAGGGAGAGGCTATGGCTGGAGTGTACTGCACTCCAGCTATCTTCAGGTGAGAGAGGGTTGCTTGGGGAACGTTGCCAGCTGGTGTAGGTTAGAGCAGTCCTCAGGCTGCTCTAACGTGGACTGGGGGTGGAGACTCAGGAAATTCTAACCAGTTCCTTGGCAACTCCCTTCCCCTACTGCATTGATCAGATCTTGCTCAAGAAGAGAAGTTGGGCCTATATCTTCAGAAAGGCCTTTGGTTTGGTTTGTTCCTGTGGCTACATGTTTGTCATTAGGAGGCTTATCTGAACTAGGTGGCTTCTGCAAATTTCTATCCAATGGTAATTGTGAAAAGAATAAAGTGAAAATGCTGGGTTTTTTCTTCAAAAGTGAAATAGTTTTAAAGGTAATAATAAATGGTGCTACTGTAACACCTACAGACCCTGGTCATCATTGGGCAGGATCGAACCTGGGTCCTCTGGAGCTTAGTGCATGAGCCAAAAGCCCTATGGCTGTTAGCTAAAGCTGTAGAGCAAATTCATGAATCTCTCTCTAAGCGGTCTTGGTGCCACTCGATGGGACAGAGCCCCACACTCAGGAGGTGTGTGGGTTACACTAGCAGGTGCCTGATGGGAGTTTTGTCTGTACAAGGGCTTCAGCATTAGTCACAATAATGAATCCAAATTTAAGGAAAAAATATAAAGGCACATCACTACTGTCACAGTAACACAGCCAGCTGCATCTCTGTCCCTTTTCTGGTGTCTGAGGGCACCCTCTAGATCTCAGTTTCCTTTCTTGGGGTGGAATCACATAGTTCTCCCACTCTTAGGCTGATCTGTCTCGACTCAGTATCTGCTGATCTTCTGTTTAGGACCTTGTGACCAGACAGTTTTCTTAAAACAAAGTATTGTTTAATCTTAACAGTAGGAGCAAACAATAACAATAGAGAAAGGATTTTGAAACTGCAAAAGGCCTACATGCACATCTATCTTACCTAGAATCTTAGGCAGGCTTATCCCTCCCCAGACCCTAACCTCTGGAGTCTGGGTTTTCTTTATATCTCTCCTCTTCTGTCCTGGAGGGATTGTCCTAAATCCAGCCACAGTTCCTTGCTTTCTCACCTCACACACTTGGACCTGCTACCCAAAACCTGTCTGGGGAGTTCTGTGGTAGGCTGAGCCAGATTTCCAAAGCAAATGGCTCTTGCATTTTCTCTCAAGTGTTTGCCAGGAAGGATATGTCTGTATTCACTACCACCTTCCTGTGTGCATTGCCTGACAATCCTATTACACAACTAGCATAACTACTGCTGGAAAGAGAAAGATAAAATTCCTCCTAACCTAAAGGTGTAAGACACTGGTTAAATGTGTGCCACATCCCCTTCTAGTGGCTAGTTCTCTAGAGGATAAAAACCTACTACTGCTACTAGTGGAAATTACCCCTTTAGCTCAAGTGTTAGAGATCTGTGTTGAAGATCCCAAGGTTAAGACCTCATGAAGACCCAGAAAAGGGGGGGCTGGTAGAGCTGAGTGGAAAATCAGAATTTCCATCCTGTAGAAAGTTCTGATGTTCAACATTTGCTTTTGTCCTGAATGAGAACAAAAAATTGAAGTATCAAAATTTTTCTATTAATGAAAAGTTCCAAAAATGTTCCATTTGGGAAAGGCTGAAATATTTCACTTCAGCATATCTGATAAAAAATAAAATGTTGACATTTCGGAATCAAAATGATTCATTTTGGTTTGTTGAACTGACCATAAATGCTTCGTTTCTGAGTCAATTTCAGCCTTAAACTATGTTTCCCTGTTGTCATGCATTGCTCAGGGGTGTTGTATCTCAAATCATCCCCTATGGGCCAGGTTCCCTGGCCAGACTACATCTCCCACAGTAATGTAGTTGATGGTAAACCTGGGTAAACAGAGTACACACACTTCTCATTTAGGGAATATGGGACTTTTATGATGTATCATGCTCAGTCAAAGGGTAGACTGTATTGCATCGGTGGGATGTAGTCTGGCCAGGGAGCTCAGTCCATAGGAGAAAACATGAGCCACAACTACAGCTTCCATAAGGCAATGTGTCACAATTAGGAAAATAAAGGAATACTTGTGGCACCTTGGAGACTAACAAATTTATTTGAGCATAAGCTTTCGTGAGCTACAGCTCACTTCATTGGATGCATGCAGTGGAAAATACAGTGGGGAGATTTATATACACAGAGAACATGAAACAATGGGTGTTACCATACACACTGTAATGAGAGTGATCAGGTAAGGTGAGCTATTACCAGCAGGAGATCGGGGGGGGGGGGAAGGGGGGCAGGGAGAACCTTTTGTAGTGATAATCAAGGTGGGCCATTTCCAGCCGTTGACAAGAACATCTGAGGAACAGTGGGCAATGGCTGAGGGGGGGAAATAAACAAGGGGAAATAGTTTTACTTTGTGTAATGACCCATCCACTCCCAGTCTCTATTCAAGCCTAAGTTAATTGTATCCAGTTTGCAGATTAATTCCAATTCAGCAGTCTCTCGTTGGAGTCTGTTTCTGAAGTTTTTTGTTGAAGAATTGCAACTTTTAGGTCTGTAATTGAGTGACCAAAGAGATTGAAGTGTTCTCCAACTGGTTTTTGAATGTTATAATTCTTGATGTCTGATTTGTGTCCATTTATTCTTTTACATAGAGACTGTCCAGTTTGACCAATGTACATGGCAGAGGGGCAGACACACCCCTGGAACCCCGACCTGGGGTATTCTATCTGCTACCCAAGATCCATAAACTTGGAAATCATGGACGCCCCGTCATCTCAGGCATTGGCACCCTGACAGCAGGATTGTCTGGCTATGTAGACTCCCTCCTCAGGCCCTACGCTACCAGCACTCCCACCTATCTTCGAGACACCACTGACTTCCTGAGGAAACTACAATCCATTGGTGATCTTCCTGAAAACACCGTCCTGGCCACTATGGATGTAGAAGCCCTCTACACCAACATTCCACACAAAGATGGACTACAAGCCGTCAGGAACAGTATTCCCAATAATGTCACAGCAAACCTGGTGACTGAACTTTGTGACTTTGTCCTCACCCATAACTATTTCACATTTGGGGACAATGTATACCTTCAAATCACTGCTATGGGTACCTGCATGGCCCCACAGTATGCCAACATTTTTATGGCTGACTTAGAACAACGCTTCCTCAGCTCTCGTTCCCTAATGCCCCTACTCTACTTGTGCTACATGGATGACATCTTCATCATCTGGACGCATGGAAAAGAAGCCCTTGAGGAATTCCACCATGATTTCAACAATTTCCATCCCACCATCAACCTCAGCCTGGACCACTCCACACAAGAGATCCACTTCTTGGACACTACAGTGCTAATAAGCTATGGTCACATAAACACCACCCTATACCGGAAACCTACTGACCGCTATGCCTACCTACATGCCTCCAGCTTTCATCCAGACCACACCACATGATCCATTGTCTACAGCCAAGCTCTACGATACAACCATATTTGCTCCAACCCCTCAGACAGAGACAAACACCTACAAGATCTCTATCAAGCGTTCTTACAACTACAATACCCACCTGCTGAAGTGAAGAAAGAAATTGACAGAGCCAGAAGAGTACCCAGAAGTCACCTACTACAGGACAGGCCCAAACAAGGAAAATAACAGAATGCCACTAGCCATCATCTTCAGCCCCCAACTAAAACCTCTCCAACGCATCATCAAGGATCTACAACCTATCCTGAAGGATGACCCATCACTCTCACAGATCTTGGGAGGCAGGCCAGTCCTTGCTTACAGACAGCCCCCCAACCTGAAGCAAATACTCACCAGCAACCACACACCACACAACAGAACCACTAACCCAGGAATCTATCCTTGCAACAAAGCCTGTTGCCAACTCTGTCCACATATCTATTCAGGGGACACCATCATAGGACCTAATCACATCAGCCACACTATCAGAGGCTTGTTCACCTGCACATCTACCAATGTGATATATGCCATCATGTGCCAGCAATGCCCCTCTGCCATGTACATTTGGTCAAACTGGACAGTCTCTACTTAAAAGAATAAATGGACACAAATCAGACGTCAAGAATTATAACATAGAATCATAGAATATCAGGGTTGGAAGGGACCTCAGGAGGTCATCTAGTCCAACCCCCTGCTCAAAGCAGGACCAATCCCCAACTAAATCATCCCAGCCAGGGCTTTGTCAAGCCTGAACTTAATAAAAACTTCTAAGGAAGAAGATTCCATCACCTCCCTAGGTAACTCATTCCAGTGTTTCACCACCCTCCTAGTAAAAAAGTTTTTCCTAATATCCAACCTAAACCTCCCCCACTGCAAGTTGAGACCATTACTCCTTGTTCTGTCATCTGCTACCACTGAGAACAGTCTAGAGCCATCCTCTTTGGAACCCCCTTTCAGGTAGTTGAAAGCAGCTATCGAATCTCCCCTCATTCTTCTCTTCTGCAGACTAAACAATCCCAGTTGCCTCAGCTTCTCCTCCTAAGTCATGTGTTCTAGTCCCTTAATCATTTTTGTTGCCCTCTGCTGGACTCTTTCCAATTTTTCCACATCCTTCTTGTAGTGTGGGGCCCAAAACTGGGCACAGTCCTCCAGATGAGGCCTCACCAATGTTGAATAGAGGGGAACGATCACGTCCCTCGATCTGCTGGCAATGTCCCTACTTATACATCCCAAAATGCTATTGGCCTTCTTGGCAACAAGGGCACACTGTTGACTCATATCCAGCTTCTCGTCCACTATAACCCCTAGGTCCTTTTCTGCCAAACTGCTGCCTAGCCATTCGGTTCCTAGTCTGTAGCGGTGCATGGGATTCTTCCATCCTAAGTGCAGGACTCTGCACTTGTCCTTGTTGAACTTCATCAGATTTCTTTTGGCCCAATCCTCTAATTTGTCTAGGACCGTCTGTATCCTATCTCTACCCTCCAGCATATCTACCTCTCCTCTCAGTTTAGTGTCATCTGCAAACTTGCTGAGGGTGCAATCCACACCATCCTCCAGATCATTTATGAAGATATTGAACAAAATCGGCCTGAGGACTGACCCTTGGGGCACTCCACTTGATACCGCCTGCCAACTAGACATGGAGCCATTGATCACTACCCATTGAGCCCGACAATCTGGCCAACTTTCTATCCACCTTATAGTCCATTCATCCATCCCATACTTCTTTAACTTGCTGGCAAGAATACTGTGGGAGACCGTGTCAAAAGCTTTGCTAAAGTCAAGGAACAACACATCCACTGCTTGTCCCTCATCCACAGAGCCAGTTATCTCGTCATAGAAGGCAATTAGGTTAGTCAGGCATGACTTGCCCTTGGTGAATCCATGCTGACTGTTCCTGATCACTTTCCTCTCCTCTAAGTGCTTCAGAATTGATTCCTTGAAGACCTGCTCCATGATTTTTCCAGAGACTGAGGTGAGGCTGACTGGCCTGTAGTTCCCAGGATCCTCCTTCTTCTCTTTTTTAAAGATGGGCACTACATTAGCCTTTTTCCAGTCATCCAGGACTTCCCCCGATCGCCATGAGTTTTCAAAGATAATGGCCAATGGCTCTGCAATCACATCCGCCAACTCCTTTAGCACTCTCGGATGCAGCGCATCGGGCCCCATGGACTTGTGCTCATCCAGCTTTTCTAAATAGTCCTGAACCACTTCTTTCTCCACAGAGGGCTGGTCACCTCCTCCCCATGCTGTGCTGCCGAGTGCAGCAGTCTGGGAGCTGACCTTGTTCGTGAAGACAGAGGCAAAAAAAGCATTGAGTACATTAGCTTTTTCCACATCCTCTGTCACTAGGTTGCCTCCCTCATTCAGTAAGGGGCCCACACTTTCCTTGACTTTCTTCTTGTTGCTAACATACCTGAAGAAACCCTTCTTGTTACTCTTAACATCTCTTGCTAGCAGCAACTCCAGGTGTGATTTGGCCTTCCTGATTTCACTCCTGCATGCCTGAGCAATAATTTTATACTCTTCCCTGGTCATTTGTCCAATCTTCCACTTCTTGTAAGCTTCTTTTTTGTGTTTAAGATCAGCAAGGATTTCACTGTTAAGCCAAGCTGGTCGCCTGCCATATTTACTATTCTTTCTACACATCGGGATAGTTTTTCCCTGTAACCTCAATAAGGATTCTTTAAAATACAGCCAGCTCTCTTGGACTCCTTTCCCCCCTCATGTTATTGTCCCAGGGGATCCTGACCATCAGTTCCCTGAGGGAGTCAAACCAGTCGGAGAACACTTCAATCTCTTTGGTCACTCGATTACAGACCTAAAAGTTGCAATTCTTAAAAAAAAAAAAACTTCAAAAACAGACTCCAACGAGAGACTGCTGAATTGGAATTAATTTGCAAACTGGATACAATTAACTTAGGCTTGAATAGAGACTGGGAGTGGATGGGTCATTACACAAAGTAAAACTATTTCCCCTTGTTTATTTCCCCCCCTCAGCCATTGCCCACTGTTCCTCAGACGTTCTTGTCAACGGCTGGAAATGGCCCACCTTGATTATCACTACAAAAGGTTCTCCCTGCCCCCTTCCCCAGCCCCCCCCCCCCCCCCACTCCCGCTCTCCTGCTGGTAATAGCTCACCTTACCTGATCACTCTCGTTACAGTGTGTATGGTAACACCCATTGTTTCATGTTCTCTATGTATATAAATCTCCCCACTGTATTTTCCACTGCATGCATCCGATGAAGTGAGCTGTAGCTCACAAAAGCTTATGCTCAAATAAATTGGTTAGTCTCTAAGGTGCCACAAGTCCTCCTTTTCTTTTTGTGAATACAGACTGACATGGCCGCTACTCTGAAACCTGAAATTAGGAAAATGTGGTTTAATGTTGAACTGACTCTAAACAAAGAGCCCTGGCTTTCAACAATCCCAAATATTCAGAATCAGGTGAAAGGAAATATTTCATTTTTGTTTTCCCAATAGAAAATGAAAATGGCAGCATAATTGACATTCTCCTGTGAAACATGTCAATTTTGTGCAAAATGAGTTTTCCATTGGAAAATACTTCCAACAAAAATTCCCAACCAGCTCTACCTGTTACAGAGATCAAATTGAAAAATTCCGCTACAAAAAAAAAAAAAAAAAAAAAAAAAACCAACCAAAAAACCGACTGTTTGGAATTTTTATTGTTTTCTTGAAGTTTATAAATACATTGTAATGTAATTCTCTCTCTTGAACTCCCCTCCCCTTTTTATGCAAAAGGTAGTTTTGGTTTATGTGGCAAGAACTTGCAAAACTGGATCAAAACGACGCAGTTGTTTGTTTAAGCTTTGAGTGAAATCCAGCTCTCCTGTTAAAGCATTTGTAAACGTGATGGAAAAAGTTTAATTTTCACTTGCTTCCCCTCCCTATTTTTGGTTCCTTTAGAGGTGAAGTCTGTGGTAGTTTTCCACTTTAATAGGAACACGATCTGGTCCGAAATGTAGCCATTACTCTCCCCCGCCCCTAACTACACACAGAGGGGTAAATGCGGAGTGCAGTACATATGCCTCCTGCTCATAAGTTGAAAATGTTTGTCTCAGAGCCTTGCAAAAGTGACAATAGCTGACAATTCAGGTGGTGTGGGAGGTACTGTCTGGTGCTGGGGTGTGTGTGAAGAAGAGAGTGAAACTCTGAAGCTTGGAACTTGTAGGGTAAGTATTGGTTTCAGAGTAACAGCCGTGTTAGTCTGTATTCGCAAAAAGAAAAGGAGCACTTGTGGTACTAGCAATAAATTGGTTAGTCTCTAAGGAGCCACAAGTCCTCCTTTTCTTTTAGGGTAAGTATTAACGCTGCATGCCTTAGGGAGCTCTGTCTCTATGTCTCCCTTGCGGAACAGGGGCGTCTTTAGTGTATGCCTTTTATCGCACCTCGCAAACAAAGTAGAGGGGACAGGGACACAAGCGTATTGGTGTCAGTGTGGAACCTCCCGGGGAAGAGGACGCTGCGAATGCGCGAGGCAGGCGTGTAAATGGGGAGAGACACAGTGAGCCCAGCGAGGCCGCGTTCAGTCTCCGACCGCTCGCTTTGCCCTTCGCCTTGCGGTCTGCGCCCCGACCCGCCGGACTCCGCCGCCCGGTCACCGAGCCCCTGCCGTGCCCGGGGGCGGGGGATCGTCGCCCGGCCCCTCGTGCCGCAGCGTGGTTCGAGCGGGGAGAGACGGAGCTGGCTATTAGGCCCTTTTACCCAATCGCAAGGTGGATGGGAGGAAATGTACATCTGGCAAGTCTCAGCGCCTGACTGGAAAAGCGAAGAAAAAGTAGAAGTGCTTTGTTACTCGGCCATGCCCACGCCTCTGCGGAGCGGGGACGCGGACAAGGAAGCAACCTCCCAGGGGCAGCGAGAGGAGGCAAGTCTCAACAGAAGCTACAGAAATGGAGAATGGGACCGAGCCTGCCTGCGCGGCAAACGAGCGCCCGTTTGCTCACGAAATTGTCAGAAGTAAGTTTTGCTGCGGCCGCCGCTTTAAAAATAGTGGGTGGGTGTGGGTGTGTGTGGGTGGGTGTGGGTGTGGGCGGGCGGGCGGGCGCGGGAGGGGGGGATTTTTCAGGAAGATTTCTTAACTGAAAACTTGTCTGGAGGGAAAGCCCTGTTTTCTCTTGCAGACCATGTGCAGCTCCATACCCGGGCACTAGTTTCCCGTTTTAGTGCAGCGATATGTAACATGAGGAAGCTGGGTTAGTGTTTGAAAGGGATTCCAATAATTAAAAACGCTAAAAAAAAATGGACCCACAGTTAAAGTGTGTGATAATTATTAATATTTTATAATAATATAATTTTGTTTAGTACTAAAGTAGTTCACCAGAGTAACAGAAATGTAATGAGGAGTCCAGTGGCACCTTAAAGACTGACGGATTTATTTGGGCATAAGCTTTTGTGGGTAAAAAACCACTTCTTCAGATGCATGGAGTGAAAATGACAGATGCAGGCATTATTGTCCTGACACATGAGGAGAAGGGAGTTACCTCACAAGTGGAGACCCAGTGCTGACAGGGCCAATTCGATCCAGGTGGATGTAGTCCACGCCCAATAATATAGATGAGGAGGTGTCCATTCCAGGAAAGCTGCTTTTGTAATGAGCCAGCCACTCCCAGTCCCTATTCAGGCTCAAATTAAGGGTGTTAAATTTGCAAAGAATTTTAGTTCTGCTGTTTCTCTTTGAAGTCCGTTTCTGAAGTTTTTATGTTCAAGTATAGCTACTTTTAAATCTGTTATAGAATGTCCAGGAAGATTGAAGTATTCTCCTACTGGCTTTTGTATGTTACCATTCCTGATGTCCGATTTGTGTCCATTTATTCTTTTACGTAGGGACTGTCCGGTTTGGCCTATGTACATGGCAGAGCGGCATTGCTGGCACATGATGGCATATATCACATTAGTAGACGTGCAGGTCAATGAGCCTCTGATGGTGTGGTTGATGCAGTTGGGTCCTCTGATGGTGTCGCTAGAGTAGATATGGGGACAGAGTAGGCAACGAGGTTTGCTACAATAATTGGTTCCTGGGTCAGTGTTTCTGTGGTGTGGTGTGTAGTTGCTGGTGAGTATTTGCTTCAGGTTGGGGGGCTGTCTGTAAGCAAGGACTGGCCTGCCTCCCAAGCTCTGTGAGACTGAGGGATCATTTTCCAGGATAGGTTGTAGATCGTTGATAATGTGCTGGAGAGGTTTTAGCTGGGGGCTATACGTAATGGCCAGTGGTGTTCTGTTATTTTCCTTGTTTGGGCATGTCCTGTAGTAGGTGATTTCTGGGTACCCGTCTCACTCTGTTAACCTGTTTCCTCACTTCCCCAGATGGGTATTGTAGTTTTAAGACTGCTTGATAAAGATCTTGTAGGTGTTTGTCTCTGTCTGAGGGATTGGAGAAAATTCTGTTGTATCTTAGGGCTTGGCTGTAGACAATGGATCGTGTGATGTGTCCTGGATGGAAGCTGGAGGCATGTAGGTAATTATAGCAGTCAGTAGGTTTCTGGTATAGGGTGGTGTTTATGTGACCATCACTTATTTGCACTGTAGTGTCCAGGAAGTGGATCTGCTGTGTGGACTGGTCCAGGGTGAGGTTGATGGTGGGGTGGAAGTTGTTAAAATCCAGGTGGAATTCTTCAAGGGCCTCCTTCCCATGGGTCCATATGATGAAGATGTCATCAATATAGTGCAAGTAGAGGAGGGGCGCCAGGGGACTAGAGGTGAGGAAGCGTTGTTCTAAGTCAGTCATAAAAATGTTGGCATACTGTGGGGCCATGCGGGTACCCATAGCAGTGCCACTGACTTGAAGGTGTAAGCGGTCCTGAAATCTGAAATGACCTACAAGATCTTTATCAAGCATTCATTTGCAAATTTAACACCATTAATTTGGGCCTGAATAGGGACTGGGAGTGGCTGGCTCATTACAAAAGTAGCTTTGCCTCTCCTGGAAGGGACACCTCGTCATCTATATTATTGGGCGTGGACTACATCCACCCTGATCGAATTGGCCCTGTCAACACTGGGTCCACTTGTGAGGTAACTCCCTTCTCTTCATGTGTCAGGATAATAATGCCTGCATCTGTCATTTTCACTCCATGCATCTGAAGAAGTGGTTTTTTACCCACAAAAGCTTATGCCCAAATAAATCTGTTAGTCTTTAAGGTGCCATCGGACTCCTTGTTGTTTTTGTGGATACAGACTAACATGGCTACCACCTGATACTTGACAGAAATGTAATGGCCATGCGAAGTATAATCTATGCTGTATTGTAAATTTGATGCTATACAAGTAAAGCATTAAGGTCCTGATCCTGCAGACATTTATTACCAGACCAGGTGCTTATCTTGTGGTGAGTTACATAAGGTAACTCTAACAGCCATACTGGGTCAAACCAAAGGTCCATCTAGCCCAGTATCCTGTCTTCTGACAGTGGCCTATGCCAGGTGCCCCAGAGGGAATGAACAGAACAGGTAATCATCAAGTGATCCATACCCTGTCGCTCATTACCAGCTTCTGTCAAACAGAGGCTAGGGATACCATAGAATCATAGAAGATTAGGGTCGGAAGAGACCCCAGGATGTCATGTAGTCCGATCCCTTGCTCAAAGCAGGACCAACCCCAACTAAATCATCCCAGCCAGGGCTTTGTCAAGCTGGGCCTTAAAAACCTCTAAGGATGGAGATTCCTCCACCTCCCTAGGTAACCCATTCCAATGCTTCACCACCATCCTACTGAAATAGTTTTTCCTGATATCCAACCTAGACCTCTCACACTGCAACTTGAGACCATTGCTCCTGGTTTTGTCATCTGCCACCACTGAGAACAGCCGAGTTCCATCCTCTTTGGAACCCCCATTCAGGTTGTTGAAGGCTGCTATCAAATCCCCCGCACCACACTCTTCTCTTCTGCAGACTAAACAAGCCCAGTTCCCTCAGCCTCTCCTTGTACATCATGTGCCCCAGCCTCCTGATCATTTTCATTGCCCTCCGCTGGACTCTCTCCAATTTGTCCACATCCTTTCTGTAGTGGGGGGCCCAAAACTGGACGCAATACTCCAGATGTGGCCTCACCAGTGCCGAATAGAGGGGAATAATCACTTCCCTTGATCTGCTGGCAATGCTCCTACTAATGCAGCCCAATATGCCGTTGGCCTTCTTGGCAATGGGGGACACTCTGCTGACTCATATCCAGCTTCTCGTCTGCTGTAATCCCCAGGTCCTTTTCTGCAGAACTGTTGCTTAGCCAGTCAGTCCCCAGCTGACTGATGGACCTATCCTCCATGATATTACAATGGCCATTACTGATGGACCTATCCTCCATGAATTTATCTAGTTCTTTTTTGAACCCTGTTATAGTCTTGGCCTTCACAACATCCTCCGGCAAGGAGTTCCACAGACTGACTGTGCGTTGTGTGAAAAAATACTTCCTTTTGTTTGTTTTAAACCTACTGCCTATTAATTTCATTTGGTGACCCGTAGTTCTTGTGTTATGAGAAAGAGTAAATAACACTTCCTTATTTACTTTTTCCACACTAGTCATGATTTTATAGATCTCTATCATATTCCCCCTTAGTCACCTCTTTTCCAAGCTGAAAAGTCCCAGTTTTATTAATCTCTCCTCATATGGCAGCCGTTCCATACCCCTAATATTTTTTGTTGCCCTTTTTGGAACCTTTTCCGATTCCAATATATCTTTTTTGAGATGCGGTGACCAGATCTGCACACAGTATTCAAGATGTGGGTGTTCCATGGATTTATATAAAGGCATTATGATATTTTCTGTCTTATTAACTATCCCTTTCTTAATGATTCCCTTAATGAGTTGTGTGTGACTTGTAAATTTACTCAGGAAGTTCAGGAGGGGACTCCAATGCAATGAATCATCTCTCAGCTGGCATTATTGCATGATGATTTCACAGATACTAAGGTCAGAAGGGACCATTATGATCATCTAGTCCGACCTCCTGCACAATGCAGGCCACAGAATCTCACCCACCCACTCCTGCGATAAAGGATGTCTGATTTCTTCATACTGATTGATGTATCAACACATGCTAAAAATATGGGGCCCAGATCCTAGAGTGTGATTGGTCACTGTGACCTAAGTCATCACATGGTGTTATTTCTGCTCCTTGATTGGTTAATTCCCAAACCCACAAAGAGTTTTCAGAATCACTGTGTGAATGCTTCTGGAGTGAAAACTCAAGCTAGTCTACACAAGAAGCGCTGTGCTGCTGTAGATGCTATGCCGACGAGAGAGCTCCCACCTCCATGAGAGGCTCTCCTGCTGACATAGCACTGTCCACACCAGCATTAAGTCGGTGTAACTTGCATCACTCAAGGGGGTAGCTTATTCACACCTCTGAGCGACATAAGTTATACCGACATAAATGGTGGTGTACAAACCCCCATACAGCTTCTATGCTGTCCAAGATTGTGGGGAAAAATCCACTGCCAAATTGAGGTGACATTAATTTTCTATTTAATAGAACGGGGAGGGGGAGAATAGATTCAGCAGTAACTGGGACACCTAGAAAAAGAGCTGAGAAAAGAGCTGATGCTTTGTCACTTGCAGTTTATAGACCATTTATAAGAAGAGGAATATTCTTTATTTTGGTGTATCTGTGACTGGGGTGGGGGAGCTGGGCAGAGGTGCTGTGTTTCTGAGTCCAGATGCCCCTTCCTCCCTCCCTCCCAAGAAGAGTGGAACAAACAGTCACAGAATCTGTGCAGCAACCATCAAGAGGATGATGCAGCAGCTTCTTCCTTGCTATGCCCACGGTTGCTCTTCCATGTAAACTCAATGCAATCAGGGCTTCCTGGACTGTGAGTGGGTGGGCATCCTAGGGTGGGAAGGAATCAGAGTTGGGGAGCAGCTCTGCTGATCGAAAAGTCTGCTGGAAGCAGCATTAACTCCTTTTTATTTTTAATCAGTGACAGTAGGGAAGTGTGTAGCCACAGGGAGTCTCCTAGGGTAGCAGGACTCCTCCTGTGCAGCTAGGGGACTGAGAATAGAGAGGCACATGGAGGGAAAGTCCCATGGGATTGTGCTAAGCTCTCCCTGCAAGTCCTTAGGGTCTGTATTGTCATACCACTTCCTTCCTGTCCTCTAAGGCCATGTCTTCACTCGGAAAAAAGTGTTTTAAAAACATTAGCCAACATGTTAATCTGCCTGGTCTAGAACAGGATTTTAACACACATTAAAAGTACAATTTATCCTGTCTACACTAGGTTTTTTTACACATGTTCAAAATATCCTTTTGTTTCTACTGAAATCTAGGCCTGTGCGGTCACAGACCTCTCCCCTGAGTGGCACATGTAGCTACATCTCTCCAACTTCATGACATTTTTGGAGAGCCCCCACCACCCCCCATAGATTTTACAATGGGAAAGGAGAAGTGAATTCCTTATCTCTTAATGAGTGTCAGAATGGAGCATGGTGGGACATCAACCCTGACCTTGGAGTATGTCTACTCTGCAAAAAACCCACCCTCTCTGCCCCCCTACTGCAGCAAGTCTCAGAGTCCCTGTCAACAGACTCAGCCTCACAGGGCTTGTACTATAGAGCTAAAAGTAGCATTGTAGACACTCCCGCTCGGGCTGGAGCTGAAGCTCTGAGAACCATTGCACCCACTCGCTGGGGTTCAGAGCCCCACCTCCAGCCTGAGTAGGAATGGCTGTGCAGCTATTCTTAGCCCCACCATAGCACAAGCCCCACCGGCCTGCGTCCGTTGACAGAGTTGATCTGCTGCTGCAGGGTTTTTGTTTTTGGCAGTGTAAACATACCCTTTGTGTCCCATGGTACTGAGAGCTCCTTACATCAAGTAGTATGGCCTTGTATACACATACATTGGCACTGGCTTCCACTAAAAGTGCATTGTAAAATTATTTGATTTAAAGTAGGTGCAAAGCCCTGTGTGGACACGCTGTAAGCTGCCCAGTGGACAGAGCAGGATCTTGCCTGTGGTTGTACTAGCAGGTCCAGTAATCGAGTATAGATCCAGGAATCAGGTACCAGTCCAAGAGTGAAACTGGAGTCAGGTTTGAGGGGTCAAACCAAAGGTCAGAAGCCAATGGGTTAACCAAGGGATGTAGCCAAAAGTCAGAGCCAGGAGTCAGAAACCAGAATGGAACAGGTACAGGCTGAGGTTGGAGCAGGAGTAGGCTTTAAGCAGAAATGGAGCAAGTTAAGCACTGCTGGACATGCGGTATGCACTGAACGGCCACTGATGTGAGACTTGGCAACACAAGGGGAAAAAAGCAGCACTGCCTTTCAGAACAAACCCAAAACTAGTCCAGCCCATTTCAAAGGGAAGGGTATGGGGGCAGTGCTTAATTTATAATGGAAGAGGTGCCAGGACTCAGGAGTACTGGAAGAGCCCGAGAAGTGGGGGGGCCACCGGCACCTGAACGGTGGCCCTGCCTCTTCTCCATCTCTTCCCCCGAGGCCCCGTGCCCGCTCCGCCTCTCCTCTTGAGGCTCCGCAACCTGCCACTCACTCCTCTCCGCCTCCTACCCCCTTTAAGGCAGGAAAAGAGTGATGGGGCCATGGCCTCATGGTCCCCCCATTCCAGCGCCATTCCAGTAGCACAAGCTAGTCCTGCCCACCCAGCACCCTGGGTACATACTCGAGTAGCCACCAGCCGTGTTACCATGGTTTCACTGCTGTTGTCACTTGAGCTAGCTAGATCAAAGCTAACTTGGGCATGGGAGTACAGACGCTATTTCCAACTCTGGAGGTTGTATCACGAGTCTTGTGATATTTGGGATTTTTCGTATTGCCCTGTCTCTGGAATCCTGTGACTGTGAGACTCTTACCTTTCATTAAAAAAAGGGACTTTCTAGCATGATAGTTGTAGAGGAAAGTGTAAAAGCATGAATCCTAAAGTCTTCAAAACTAGAAAGAAAATAAAATCAACCCTCCATTTATTATTTTTTAAAATTCCATGGTTTTTAGTCAATCTCATGAGTTTTTGTTTTCTGACTCCTGAGTTTTGCGTGCTTGGGATTGGCAACACTAACTCCTGTCCCACAGCGCACTGGGGTCACTATAAAACCTGAGATGGATCCAGGGAAGGGGTGCATGTATTTCATTTCTTTGTTGTCTAAATCCCACTCAGGAATCCTGCACACTGGGTACTGTATGACATGTCACATACCTTTTAGTAGAAGGGCTCTCAATCTTCATCTCTTGTTGAGTACTTTTACTCACCTCATTGTCTTGGAGGGCCTGTAACATGGCTTCTGTGGTCAAGGCTCAGCTGTCAAGATAGTATCCTAAACATAGCCTTGAAGAGGGGCAGCCTTGACACAGGACAAGGGGAAGTGGGTGCTTTGTGTGCTGGCTGTAGTAGGGGACTGAGTGAGGCTGTCAGTCCAACTGGCCTGAGGGAACTAGAACGGGAGGGGAAAGCCGCTCTCACTCTAGCATTCTGCTGTTTGTGTTATTCTTGTAAAAAGATAAATTAAGACAAAAATGACATGAAAGTGACATTGAAAGTGTGACTTGGAGGGATGTGGGAGCGTGAGGGTTTTCAGGGTACATTTACATTTAAGCTGGGAGGTGTGATTCGCAGCTCATGTAGATGTAGCTATGCTAGTTTAGCTCAAGCTAGCACCTGAAAGAAGCAGTGTGTCCGGGATGACATGGGCGGCCCCTTAGGCTAGTGCAATCCTGCCTGGCCCCTGGGTTCATCCCTAGGAGGCTAGCGCAGCCTGCCGCAGACACACTGCTAGTTTTAGGTGCTAGCTTGAGCAGAGCTAGCGCGGGTATGACTGCGTGAGCTGGGAACCACACCTCCTAACTCACACGTAGACATTCCCTAAGAGTGCTAACAAAAGGCCCTTGCCGCTAATAAAGTTTGACTGCTAGTCAATGATACGGGACTGTTAAGCTGAGCAGGTTAGTGAATAAAGGCCGCCATCTTGACAAACTGCATTTTCTTATTATTTTTTTCAACATACAACATAACCCAATAGTGAGCACACCTTAAATCATGTCAGTGTGGTTACACATAGTCCTGCATCGGAATATCCCCTACTGGCACAGCATTAGAAAGAGGGTAGTTTTAGAGTGTGTGAAGGCAGTGAGCCAGGATGTTAGGGCTGGCAGAAGAAAACACGCCTTATTTCTTCCTACAGGAAGATCTCAGGTTCTGAGGAGACTGCAGACTCAGGGTCGGTCTATGCTAGAAAATGATATTGACCCAGCTGCATCCCTCAGGGGTGTGAAATATCCACACTCCTGAGCAACATAGTTAAGCCAACTTAAGTCCCAGTGTAGATGGCGCTAGGTTGATGGAAGAATTCTTCCATGGAATTAACTACCAGCTCTGGGGCAGGTGGATTACCTGTGCTGACAGGAGAACCCCTCCCCTCAGCATAGATAGCATCTTCAGGGAAGCACTACAGCAGCTCTTCCACAGTAGCATTTCAGATGTGGACACACCCTCAGCTAAATTACCCAGCAACCTTAAGAACATACAAGTCAGTGCGTGGCTCTTCACAACACGGATGACCTCTGCCCGGATGTTGCAATGGCGACCGGTTCCAGATTGGAATTGTCAGTGTGTCTGCAGCAGGGATTTAAAACTGAAAGCTGTAGAAGCTGTTACTGCAGGTCACCAATGAATTGAAAAAGTAAAGAATCTTTTCCTACTGCCCGTTGCACAACACTTTGCTGTGCCCATTATGAAGCACTCGGACACACGGTTCGTAGGGTTCAGAAAAAGCAGAGACATTTATATAAATAATGAGAACATCCACAGGCCTGAAATGTTTGCTTTAACACGGGATGGGAACCCACGTACTTCAGGACATAAGACTAACTGATGGGGCTAGAATGAAACTTCCTCTTTGGGCAGTTTATTCCACAGTTGTCTGTTGTGTAGTTTCTGCTCCTGAAGCATGTAGTACTAGCCGCTCTCAGAGAGAGAGGAGCAGAAGTTAGGTGGGCCACCACTTTGGTCTGGCATAGCATTTCCTGTCTCTTCTGGAACACAAGACAGCTGAAATATTTCCTGTAAAAGCACAGCTTCTTGGATTTCATAGTATTGTGTACAGCTGTTGTCTGTGGATTCCCTCACTTATTCATTACTCACACTTAATCTCCTAGTCATGCACACAGTGAGTGACTGTAGGCTGCTGTGTTGTATCACCAGCCAGGGAAGGGAAGCAAATGCTCTGGCCAAGTCCTTGTTAAGGTCCTTTAATCAGATCATGGTTTATTGTGTATAACAAAGGATATAAACAACTCAACAGAAAATGCTGGACACACAATCCACAGCCAGGACTTACCTGTGTTCCCATCTTCAGCTTCCTTACACACCCTGCGCAGCCAGTTGATAAAGGGGGATCCCTTAACCCTTTCTAGGCTGCTGCTTTACCTGTTCCCAGTGGTTGTTCTTCAAACTTGCAATGATGCAGACGACTGCATGAAACAGAATGGCGAATGAAAGACAGAATTATGTTGCAGTTCTGTCCTGCATAAACCAGACTGTACACCGCATACGACTGTGGGCCTGCTTACTGATACTTTTGTCAAACTCCAGGACAACTGGGAATCCCTCCTTTGTAGACTGCGGCAACGACTGTGTTTGAAAGCACAAGCTGATGGTTTTTTTAAAAAATGTACCTACATTTATTAATCATTTATTCAGTGGCATAATTGTGCATTAGGCTTTATAGAACAAATAAAAAGCAAGGCCCTTGCCCAAAGGATCTTACATCTAATCTTACACAAAATGTGTACAGTGATGATAATAGGGGGACTGGGAACGGGGAGACAAAGGCTACACAGATGAGATGCTTTGGTAAGCTATAAATGCTGCTTGATGAGTCCAATGTTTAAAAATAAAATTTTGATGAAAACCAGATCAGGTGTGTTCCAATGGTTCTTTCTTTTTCATACGTGTACACAGTGCCTAACTAAATGGGGATCAGTGACTGGGACCTTCGAGCACAAAATATTTGCAGTAGAAATAAAGAACAATAAGTGAGACCAGACTGAATTCAGGTTTGGAACAGGCATTTCACACTGCTCTCGTAAAGGTCACGGAGGAAGTGGAATTGTTTATGGTTTTTGATGGGAAAAGGAAAACTCAGGCTGAATGTCAGGAAAATTGCCTGTTGAGATAAAATAGAGTGTGAAATTCTGAGCCAGGGTTTCAGAAGACTACAGTGGCAGATGCACTCAGGAAACCTTCTATGTATTTGCTGTACAGCAGGGCAACCTAACTGACTAGTTTAACAGGTCTGGCTTGGATCAACCAAGTCTGAGACTCAGGGGCCTGCCAGTAGCTAGAATGTACATAAATTCCAATTTATGAGGCTTATTAAAGCCTTTGTCTATTGTTATATGTTGACACACAGGGAGATATGGGGCAGGAAAGACAGTTCTTGTTTTATTGAAGCAGGGTGAACGTTCCCTGCCGAAAGGTCAGGCTATCTTGTCTGCTGTAAAACCAGCAAAAGCAGGAGTTTCACAAATTGGTGTTTGGTGCAAAACCATTCAAACACTGTAAACTAATTACTGAGTGCTTCCTATCCATGGCAAACAGTTTTGCTGCTGCCTCACAGACCAGGAAACAAGGGTAGATGTTACCTACCGATGGAGAAACCACAGATAGTCAATCAGCAAACTTCCAAGGAGAGCTGCAGCTCCCTTTAACACCTCTGGAGAATTGTGGATGCTCAGCACGCATCTGGAGTGGGTCCTGTGTAAAGGGAAGTGAGACTTTGCTAACTGTTATGTGGCGTGTTAGCTGTTTTCCAGTTGCACTAAATAATGCACTAGTGTCATTCTACTGACTTCAGTGCTGTTCCAACTGAGTTACAGGTGTCACATGAGAAACGACTCAAGCGCCTAGTGTCCCCATCTAATAATGTCCTAGGCTTAAAGAAAAACTCTTTGCAGCTTTTGAATATACTGACCAGAAATGAATACAATGAGACACTGTGCTGTCCAGCACATCTCACTCCCGGCAGGAGTAAAGAGGCAGAGTGAGAGAATCAGTCCTTTGCCAAGTGTTGCTAACCAATCAGCCTTCGCTAAAGGCCTGACAATGGGTTCCTGGCCTTAGTGAAACTGGTTGCCATGATGCTGGCTTTACTGCCTCTCACCCCTGGGGTGGGGTAAGGGCGATATGACAGCATGGTCACTCCTTACTGCTTGCAGCCAGGCTGGTGTTTGGATCATGGAATGGAAGAGGGACAACTACTGAGAGAGAAAGTGAAGCAATCCTGATAAACTTCACGTAGCTCCTTTGACCCAAATTCTAAATTTTGCTCCCAGTCACACTGGGGTAGATTCAAAGTATTTCCACTTTAGTCTATAGCCCCGTCTACACAAGAAAGTAAAGGTGCTTTTTTCAGCTGCGTTATCTTAAAATGACAGGGAAGCCCCCTTAGCACTTGTGTAGATACCATTTAATATAACGGTTTTCAGACTTTTGTGCTGGTGATCCCTTTCACATAGCAAGCCTCTGAGTGT
Source organism: Lepidochelys olivacea (assembly GCF_965140295.1). Taxonomy (NCBI): domain Eukaryota; kingdom Metazoa; phylum Chordata; order Testudines; family Cheloniidae; genus Lepidochelys; species Lepidochelys olivacea. The sequence continues at coordinate 145,179,432 of NC_140411.1, forward strand.
GACCCCCTTATGCATTAAAAACACTTTTTAATATATTTAACACCATTATAAATGCTGGAGGCAAAGGCTGGGGTGGAGGCTGACAGCTCGCAACCCCCCAGGTAATAACCTCGTGACCCCCTGAGGGGTCCTGACCCCCAGTTTGAGAACCTCTGATTTAACAGCTTCTCAAATATTCTATAACCTAGGCAAAGCAATACCAGTGAGCAGTGATAGATGAATGGGTGCCTATTTGAATGGGATGTGGTGTCATTGCATTTTTTCGTCTATCTCAGGCAGCATCTTTCTTTGGGAGAGTACATCTCTTAGGCCAGAGCTATCCCACCAACGTATGTCGACTCAAATTACATTGGCATACTGTTGCCTCATTTAGTACTTTGCTTGTGTGCATGCATACTTGGCACCTTGTGTTGGCCGTGCACGTACTCACCAGGAGTGCTTGAGTCGATGCAGAGTGCCGTGCACCATGGTTAGGTATCCCACTGTGCAACTTGCCCCTGTCCAGCACACTGTGTTTTTGGAAGTTTTGCCAAAGCATGATGGGACTGAAACAAGTCATGCAGGGTGACTGGGAATACGGGGTCAACTGCCGAGTTTGCAACTATCTCCATCCCATAATGTTATCTGTATCCCATAATTTTTGTGCCTTTTTTTCAAAATCCCACAAACCTGCACAGTCCTCCTTGCTATCCGCCATCTCTGACAGAAGCATGGAGCCTACACAGCTCTGAACTGTTGTCATGAGCATTGTAAGCACAAGGCACATGATCCTGAAGCGTTTGCAGAGCTGCAAGAAGAACTGAATGAGTGGGCAACATAACAATTTCGTGGAGTGCTGTGGAACATAGGGAGAGCCATTGCTGGCATTCATGGAGCAGCTGCACATGGTGGAGCACCACTTCTGGGCCTGAGAAACAAGCACCGAGTGGTGGGATTGCATCGTAATGCAGGTGTGGGATGATGAGCAGTGGCTGCAGAACTTTCAGATGCTCAAAGCCACATTCCTGGATCTGTGCGCTGAGCTTGCCCAAGCCCTCCTGTGCAGGGACACCAAAATGAGAGCTGCACTGAGAGAAGCAAGTGGCGATCGCACCAGGCAAATCTGCAACTCTGGATTGCTGCTGGTCAATGGTAAATCAGTTTGGAAGTGGGAAATCCACAGCGGGGGCCATTGTGATGCAAGTGTGCAGGGCTTTTTATCACCTCCTGCTATGCAGGATTGTGACTCTGGACAATGTGCAGGACAAAGTGGATGGATTTACAGCAGTGGGGTTCCCAAACTGCAGAGGAGCAATACATGGCACACATATCCCTATTTTGGCACAGACCACCTTGCCACTGAGTACATCACCAGAAAGGGCTACTTTTCTATAGTTACTCATCATTGGTGGATCACCAGGGATGTGTCACCAACATCAGTGTTAGGTAGTCAGGGAAGGTGCATAATGCTCATATCTTTAAGAACACAGGATGTACAGAAAGCTACAAGAGGAACTTTCTTTCCTGACTGGTGGATTAGCATTGGGAATGCTGAAATTCCAGTAGTGATCCTGGGGGAGCCAGCATATCCTTGGGTCATGAAACCCCCTTTCCAGCACTAAGTAACGATTCAACTACAGGCTCAGCAGGTACAGAATGACAGCTGAATGTGCTTTTGGTCATTTGAAGGGTTGCTGGCATTGTTTACTCATAAGATTGGATCTCAGTGAGAAAAATATCCCTATGATTTATAGCTGCCTGCTGTGTCCTGCATAATATCTGTGAAGCAAAGGGGGGAAAGTTTCCACTGGAGTGGAGGGCAGAGGTGAAGCAGCTGTCTGCTGAATTTGAACAGCCAGATACAAGAGCTATTAGAAGAGCTCAACATGGAGCTAGATAGCTCTGGGTGGTTCTGAAAGGCCATTTTAATAGTGAGCCAGATAAGTGTGTGCTGTTGTAGTGGCTCTCCCTGGCCCTCCTCTTTTGTGGCCAAGTCGGAATCATTTGGAGATCGTTGGACATGTAGGAATATAACTTTGTCAATGCACCTCTTAATTTTGTTTGTGAGTGATCCTATGAGTTATGTGACATGGTTACTCTCAGAACTGCTGAGCACTCATTGGTATATGTTTTGACCTAATAAAGCAGACTGAGTTCCAAATACTGTAATTTTATTCTGTAATAAAATCAGTGCAAAATAACCCGTGCAATTTTAAAACAAATACATTAAAAACTTAATAAAACTTAATAAATTAAGAGAGCAGAGCTTATGAAGAGCAAAGAACATTCAGGTCCATTTCAGCTACACATACACCAACCGTCGCTTTCACAGGTCAGTGCAGGTGAAGCTGTGATTGTCTTTAATGTGGAGTGGAAGGGATAGTGCAGTGACCCCAGATGCCACATGGAATATTGATATGGATATAGGGAGCCTGCAGCATCTGTGTTTGCTGCCTGAGAAGCCCCATTATGTCCTGGTGCAGCTCTCTCTGCTTTTCCTGCTGGGCCTCCTGGGCCTCTCTCCTCTCTGCTTTTTCCTTCTTCCGGCTGCCTGTAGTGTTCATTCTCCAGGCGCTGTGCTCACAGTCTGATCGAGCACTGGCTTGCAATGATGCCCTGGAACATGTCATCCCAAGTCCCCTTCTCTTTCCTCCTTATCTGGCTCAGGTGTTCAGCAGGTGTAGAGGGGGAGATCCTGAAGGCTGCAGTGGCAGCAGCTGAAGATAACACACACACAGGTACCATTGTCGGCATATTCACTGCAGAATGAGAAACTGAAGATGCTGAATTCACTCCCCTTGATCCCCACAAGTTTTAAGCATGACCTTCTCACTTCTGCTTGGGATTGCTTATGCACGGTGCCAGTCACAACACCAGCCATGGAGAGTATGGCCCCCCAGGGAAGGGGAAATGAGGAGGAATTGCTTGGTTGTATGATTCTAGTAGTATAGGACAAGGGCACTGAATACTGGCACAGTGATTTTAGCTGATGTCTCACTCCTGAAGGTCACAAAGGCTGCTGCTTGTGGCCCAAAGCTGCCCAGGCCCATACTTTGCTAGCCTGCGTACTGCAAAGATGCTAGCTGAAGTTATGGCTGAGTGGTGTGGGAAAGTGTCCTACTGTGGAGAAGAAATAAAGCAGCCCTCCCTAGAAACCATGGGCAGAGGATTGCAGAGTAACTCCATGAACGTTTCATCAAGATCTCTCAGGAGGATACAAGGGACATCCCTGTGTCCATAAACAAACTGCTCTGCATGCCATCCTCTGCCCCGCTTCACGCCTGCCTAACTGTAGAGGGGACTGAAAAGCAGAGTTGTACCACTGCCTCTTCTAGCACAAGTAAATTGATGAAAAGTCAAAAGATGTGTCCTGCTACTCTGGGGGGCCATCCCTGTCATTGAAAGCTTATCTACACGCTTACCAGAGGTTCCTTCCCCTGCACCGGGTTTGCCCATGCTTTACTGGTGGGACTGGCTAGACTGCAGTGGAGTTAAAAATGGGTCCTGGCTCACTGAGCAGCTGGATTCCCCTGACACCTGTTCCCCATACTCCTCCCCCTCCTCCTTGCTGTTCATGGAAGGGGCTTGTGATTTGGGCTCCTTGGAGGTATCCACAGTGCTGTGGGGCGTGGTAGTGGGATCTCTGCGGAGGATAGCATGCAAAAAGGGGCAGGTCTGAGGTTTGGCACTGGATTGCTGGCCTCTCTGGCCTTCTTGTATACCGGCCGCAGCTTGTTGGCTTTCACGTGGCCCTGCTGCTAGTCCCTGGTGTAGCCCTTCTCCTGCATCACCCCAGCAATCTGCTCGGATATGTCAACGTTTCTATGGCTGGATTGGATCTGTGCCTTCACAGCCTCTTTTCCCCACAGACCAACGGATCCAATATCTCCTGTCTATTGCAGGCAGGGGCATATCTGGAGCATGCATCCGGCATGGTCAGCTGGGCAGTTGCGCACAGCAATGGAGAGCTGCTAGGTGTGCTCACCATGCTGGGCAATCAGGAAAAGGAATTTCAAAAATTTGTGGGGTTTTAAAGGGAGGGGAGGGCTTTTGGGTTCTGTGACCCCTGGGCAGTGGAGGTCACAATGGTAACCAGAACTGTCCCTGTGGGTTATTGTGGGACAGCTTCTGGAGGGTCGACATAAGTAATGCAGTATCTACACTTATCCGGCATTGACCTAAATACATTCACTGTGACTCTACACTGCTCAGGGAGGTGGTGTTACTATCTCAGCATAGCAGTGGGAGCCCAAATGAGTGTAGACACATGCACAGCTAGATTGATGTAAGGTGCCTTTTGTTGACCTAACCAAGTAGTGTAGACTGGGCCTTACACTGAGCCAGAGGTAAATATTAATATCAATACCTAGTGCCAAGGAAGAGAAGCACAATGATAATTTAACCTGGCCAGAAACAGGCAGTTGTGTCCCAGACCCCTGGGAATCTATGATTAATGCATTCCTTGTGCAGGTAAAACTCCCACACAGATATATGGGAATTCTGAATGCCCAAGACATAGAGTCATAGACTTTAAGGTCAGAAGGGACCATTATGATCGTCTAGTCTGACATCCTGTACAATGCAGGCCACAGAATGTCACCCACCCACTCCTGTAATAAACCCCTAGCCTATGTCTGAGCTATTGAAGTCCTCAAATCATGGTTTAAAGACTTCAAGGTGCAGAGAATCCTCCAGCAAGTGACCCGTGCCCCATGCTGCAGAGGAATGCAAAAAACTCCCAGGGCCTCTGCCAATCTGCCCTGGAGGAAAATTCCTTCCTGACCCCAAATATGGCAATCAGCTAAACCCTGAATATGTGGGCAAGACTTAGCAGCCAGACTCGCATGAAAGAATTCTCTGTAGTAGCTCAGATCCCACCCCATCTAACATCCCGTCACAGGCCATTGAGCATATTTACCGCTAATAGTCAAAGATCTATTAATTGCCAAAAATTAGGCTATCCCATTATACCATCCCCTCCATAAACTTATCAAGCTTAGTCTTGAAGCCAGATATGTCTTTTGCCCCCATTGCTCCCCTTGGAAGGCTGTTCCAGAACTTCACTCCTCTGGTGGTTAGAAACCTTCATCTAATTTCAACTCTAAACTTCCTGATGGCCAGTTTATATCCATTTGTTCTTGTGTCCACATTGGTACTGAGCTTAAATAATTCCTCTCCCTCCCTGGTATTTATTCCTCTGATATATTTTTAGAGAGCAATCATATCTCCCCTCAGCCTTCTTTTGGTTAGGCTAAACAAGCCAAGGTCTTTGAGTCTCCTTTCATAAGACAGGTTTTCCATTCCTCGGATCATCCTAGTAGCCCTTCTCTGTACCTGTTCCAGTTTGAATTCATCCTTCTTAAACATGGGACACCAGAATGGCACACAGTATTCCAGGTGAGGTCTCACCAGTGCCTTGTATAATGGTACTAACACCTCCTTATCTCTACTGGAAATGCCTCGCCTGATGCATCCCAAGACCGCATTAGTTTTTTTACGGCCATATCACATTGGTGGCTCATAGTCATCCTGAGAGCAACCAATACCCCGAGGTCCTTCTCCTCCTCTGTTACTTCCAACTGATGTGTCCCCAGTTTATAACAAAAAATCTTGTTATTAATCCCTAAATGCATACCCTTGCACTTTTCACTATTAAATTTCATCCTATTACTATTACTCCAGTTTACAAGGTCATCCAGATCTTCCTGTATGGTATCCCGGTCCTTTTCTGTATTGGCAATACCTCCCACCTTTGTGTCATCCGCAAACTTTATTAGCACACTTCCACTTTTTGTGCCGAGGTCAGTAATAAAAAGATTAAATAAGATTGGTCCCAAAACCGATCCCTGAGGAACTCCACTAGTAACCTCCTTCCAGCCTGACAGTTCACCTTTCAGTATGACCCATTTGTAATCTCCCCTTTAACCAGTTCCTTATCCACCTTTCAATTTTCATATTCATCCCCATCTTTTCCAATTTAACTAATAATTCCCCATGTGGAACTGTATCAAATGCCTTACTGAAATCGAGATAAATTAGGTCCACTGTGTTTCCTTTGTCTAAAATATCTGTTACCTCTCAAAGAAGGAGATCAGGTTGGTTTGGCATGATCTACCTTTTGTAAAACCATGTTGTATTTTGTCCCAATTACCACTGACCTCAATGTCCTAAACTACTTTCTCCTTCAAAATTTTTTCCAAGACCTTGCATACTACAGATATCAAACTAACAGGCCTATAGTTACCCGGATCACTTTTTTTCCCTTTCTTAAAAATAGGAACTATGTTAGCAATTCTCCAGTCATACGGTAAAACCCCTGAGTTTACAGATTCATTAAAAATTCCTGCTAAGGAGCTTGCAATTTCATGCATGCAGGATTAGCCCCTTAAACTCATTGTTAAGGTAAGGAACTAATACTGAATAAACATGGTTTTGCTTATGGTCCAGCTGGAGTGAATAAATCTCCCAGAATATTTGATGTTATTTATTTAGATTCATACAAGAGTACTTGTCTTAGAACCTTGTCCCAACATGCATTTCTCATCCTTCCTGCATGAGAACCAGCATGGATTAATCCTCAAGAAATGTCTCTATTGCTGGCATGTAAAAGTCCGTGTTCAGGAATCTGAAGGGGATTTTTGCAGGATGTCACACAAAAACAGAGATACTTCTTTCTACTGTGATAAACTCAGGACAGACAGCTGCAGGGACTGGGGTCAAGGAATAAACATTCCCAGAAGGTTAAAAGGCCCTCCTCCCTAGCAGACTGGGGAGGGGTGACTACAGGTCAATCAGGTTCAGCTGAGAAGATACCAGAGGTCAATTAGGATCAACTGAGAGGGAATTACCTGAGGTCAATTAGGATCAGCTGAGAGGGAATTACCTGAGGTCAATCAGGATCAGCTGATTCCAACTAAGGGCTGCCTGAGACCTTTTTAAACCCTCCCCTGTGGGGAGAGGGAGGGGAGAGAGAGAAGGAGTCAAGCTACCAGTAGACGAGGAGCAGCAAGAGAGCAAGCCTCTCCAGGAGGGGCGGCTGTATTTCCTCCCATAAGGGAGAAAAACAAGCCCAAAAGACTAGCTGAGAGAACAATGGACTGCCCCTGTGCAGCTAAGAGGGACTGTTTTACCCCAAGCCTGTCTCACCAAGGCTAGAAGCAGCGCAGGCTGGTGAGACCGAGAAGGTGCCTTGCCACACTACACTTTGCTGCTGGAGCTACATGTGTATGCACCAAGATGAATATGAAGCCTGAGACCCAGATCCTGCAAAGACTTACTCATGAGCTTAGCCTGATGCACTGTGAGGCATCCCATTGAAGTCAATGTCAGTGCGTCAAGTTCAGAAAGCCTTTGCAGGAGTGGGGCCTAAAACTTCTTTCTGAGGGTATGTCTACACTACGGAATTAGGTCGAATTTATAGAAGTCGGTTTTTTAGAAATCGGTTTTATATATTCGAGTGTGTGTGTCCCCACAGAAAATGCACTAAGTTCATTAACTCAGCGGAGTGCTTCCACAGTACCGAGGCAAGCGTCGACTTCCGGAGCGTTGCACTGTGGGTAGCTATCCCACAGTTCCCGCAGTCTCCGCTGCCCATTGGAATTCTGGGTTGAGATCCCAATGCCTGATGGGGCTAAAACATTGTCGAGGGTGGTTCTGGGTACATATCGTCAGGTCCCCGTTCCCTCCCTCCCTCTGTGAAAGCAAGGGCAGACAATCATTTTGTGCCTTTTTTCCTGAGTTACCTGTGCAGACGCCATACCACGGCAAACATGGAGCCCGCTCAGGTAACCGTCACCCTATGTCTCCTGGGTGCTGGCAGACGCGGTATGGCATTGCTACACAGTAGCAGCAACCCCTTGCCTTGTGGCAGCAGACGGTACAATACGGCTGGTAACCGTCATCGTCATGTCCAAGGTGCTCCTGGTCACGTCGGCCGGGAGCGCCTGGGCAGACATGGGCACAGGGACTAAATTTGGAGTGACTTGACCGGTCATTCTCTTTAGTCCTGCAGTCAGTCCTATTGAACCGTCTTATGGTGAGCAGGCAGGCGATACGGATTGCTAGCAGTCATTCTGTACCATCTTCTGCCGGGCAGGCAAGAGATGAGGCTGGCTAGCAGTCGTACTGTACCATCTTCTGCCGAGCAGCCATGAGATGAGGATGGCATGCAGTCCTTCTGCACCATCTGCTGTCAGCCAAAGATATAAAAGATAGATGGAGTGGATCAAAACAAGAAATAGACCAGATTTGTTTTGTACTCATTTGCTTCCCCCCCTCCCCTGTCTAGGGGACTCATTCCTCTAGGTCACACTGCAGTCACTCACAGAGAAGGTGCAGCGAGGTAAATCTAGCCATGTATCAATCAGAGGCCGTACTAACCTCCTTGTTCCAATAAGAACAATAACTTAGTTGCACTATTTCTTATTGGAACCCTCCGTGAAGTCTTGCCTGAAATTCTCCTTGATGTAAAGCCACCCCCTTTGTTGATTTTAGCTCCCTGAAGCCAACCCTGTAAGCCGCGTCCTCAGTCGCCCCTCCCTGCGTCAGAGCAACAGCAAACAATCGTGCATCTGAGTTGAGAGTGCTGTCCAGAGCAATCACAATGGAGCACTCTGATGGGGCTAAAACATTGTCGCGGGTGGTTCTGGGTACATATCGTCAGGCCCCCCGTTCCCTCCCTCCCTCCGTGAAAGCAAGGGCAGACAATCGTTTCGCGCCTTTTTTCCTGAGTTACCTGTGCAGATGCCATACCATGGCAAGCATGGAGCCTGCTCAGGTAACCATCACCCTGTGTCTCCTGGGTGCTGGCAGACGTGGTACTGCATTGCTACACAGCAGCATCAACCCCTTGCCTTGTGGCAGCAGACGGTACAGTATGACTGGTAGCCATCATCGTCATGTCCGAGGTGCTCCTGGCCACATTGGCCAGGAGCGCCTGGGCAGACATGGGCGCAGGGACTAAATTTGGAGTGACTTGACCAGGTCATTCTCTTTAGTCCTGCAGTCAGTCCTATTGAACCATCTTATGGTGAGCAGGCAGGCGATACGGATTGCTTGCAGTCCTATTGCATCATCTTCTGCTGGGCAGCCATGAGATGTGGATGGCATGCAGTCCTTCTGCACCGTCTCCTGCCAGCCAAAGATGTAAAAGATAGATGGAGTGGATCAAAACAAGAAATAGACCAGATTTGTTTTGTACTTATTTGCTTCCTCCCCCATCTAGGGGACTCATTCCTCTAGGTCACACTGCAGTTACTCACAGAGAAAGTGCAGCGAGGTAAATCTAGCCATGTATCAATCAGAGGCCATACTAACCTCCTTGTTCCAATAAGAACAATAACTTAGGTGTACCATTTCTTATTGGAACCCTCCGTGAAGTCCTGCCTGAAATACTCCTTGATGTAAAGTCACCCCCTTTGTTGATTTTAGCTCCCTGAAGCCAATCCTGTAAGCCGTGTCGTCAATCGCCCCTCCCTCCATCAGAGCAACGGCAGACAATCGTTCCGCGCCTTTTTTCTGTGTGGACGCCATACCAAGGCAAGCATGGAGGCCGCTCAGCTCACTTTGGCAATTAGGAGCACATTAAATACCACACGCATTATCCAGCAGTATATGCAGCACCAGAACCTGGCAAAGCGATACCGGGCGAGGAGGCGACGTCAGCGCAGTCATGTGAGTGATCAGGACATGGACACAGATTTCTCTGAAAGCATGGGCCCTGCCAATGCATGCATCATCGTGCTAATGGGGCAGGTTCATGCTGTGGAATGCTGATTCTGGGCTCGGGAAACAAGCACAGACTGGTGGGACCGCATAGTGTTGCAGGTCTGGGACGATTCCCAGTGGCTGCGAAACTTTCGCATGCGTAAGGGCGCTTTCATGGAACTTTGTGACTTGCTTTCCCCTGCCCTGAAGCGCATGAATACCAAGATGAGAGCAGCCCTCACAGTTGAGAAGCTAGTGGCGATAGCCCTGTGGAAGCTTGCAACGCCAGACAGCTACCGGTCAGTTGGGAATCAATTTGGAGTGGGCAAATCTACTGTTGGGGCTGCTGTGATTCAAGTAGCCCATGCAATCAAAGATCTGCTGATATCAAGGGTAGTGACCCGGGGAAATGTGCAGTTCAAAGTGGATGGCTTTGCTGCAATGGGATTACCTAACTGTGGTGGGGCTGTAGACGGAACCCATATCCCTATCTTGGCACCAGAGCACCAAGCCGGCGAGTACATAAACCGCAAGGGGTACTTTTCAGTAGTGCTGCAAGCTCTGGTGGATCACAAGGGACGTTTCACCAACATCAACGTGGGATGGCCGGGAAAGGTACATGACGCTCGCATCTTCAGAACTCTGGTCTGTTTCAAAAGCTGCAGGAAGGGACTTTATTCCCAGACCAGAAAATAACTGTTGGGGACGTTGAAATGCCTATATGTATCCTTGGGGACCCAGCCTACCCCTTAATGCCATGGCTCATGAAGCCGTACACAGGCAGGCTGGACAGTAGTCAGGAGCTGTTCAACTACAGGCTGAGCAAGTGCAGAATGGTGGTAGAATGTGCATTTGGACATTTAAAGGCGCGCTGGCGCAGTTTACTGACTCGCTTAGACCTCAGTGAAACCAATATCCCCACTGTTATTACTGCTTGCTGTGTGCTCCACAATATCTGTGAGAGTAAGGGGGAGACGTTTATGGCGGGGTGGGAGGTTGAGGCAAATCGCCTGGCTGCAGCAGCCAGACACCAGGGCGGTTAGAAGAGCACAGGAGGGCGCGGTACGCATCAGAGAAGCTTTGAAAACCAGTTTCATGACTGGCCAGGCTACGGTGTGAAAGTTCTCTTTGTTTCTCCTTGATGAAACCCCCCACCCCTTGGTTCACTCTACTTCCCTATAAGCTAACTACGCTCCCCTCCTCCCTTCGATCACCGCTTGCAGAGGCAATAAAGTCATTGTTGCTTCACATTCATGCATTCTTTATTCATTCATCACACAAATAGGGGGATAACTACCAAGGTAGCCCAGGAGGAGTGGTGGAGGAGGGAAGGAAAATGCCACACAGCACTTTAAAAGTTTACAACTTTAAAATTTATTGAATGCCAGCCTTCTTTTTTTGGGGCAATCCTTGGTGGCGGAGTGGCTGGTTGGCCGGTCGCCCCTCCACCGCGTTCTTGGGCATCTGGGTGTGGAGGCTATGGAACCTGGGGAGGAGGGCGGTTGGTTACACAGGGGCTGTAGTGGCAGTCTGTGCTCTAGCTGCCTTTGCTGCAGCTCAACCATACACTGGAGCATACTGGTTTGGTCCTCCAGCAGCCTCAGCATTGAATCCAGCCTCCTCTCATCACGCTACCGCCACATTTGAGCTTCAGCCCTGTCTTCAGCCCACCACTTACTCTCTTCAGCCCGCCACTTACTCTCTTCAGCCTGCCACCTATCCTCCCAGTCATTTTGTGCTTTCCTGCACTCTGACATTATTTGCCTTCACGCATTCGTCTGTGCTCTGTCAATGTGGGAGGACAGCATGAGCTCAGAGAACACGTCATCACGAGTGCTTTTTTTTTTCTTTCTAATTTTCATTAGCCTCTGGGAAGGAGAAGATCCTGTGATCATTGAAACACATGCAGCTGGTGGAGAAAAAAAAAGGGACAGCGGTATTTAAAAAGACACATTTTATAAAACAGTGGCTACACTCTTTCAGGGTAAACCTTGCTGTTAACATTGCATACATAGCACATGTGCTTTCATTACACGGTCGCATTTTGCCTCCCCACACCGCGTGGCTACCCCCTCAACCCTCCCCCTCCCCGTGGCTAACAGCGAGGAACATTTCTGTTCAGCCACAGGCAAACAGCCCAGCAGGAATGGGCTCCTCTGAGTGTCCCCTGAAGAAAAGCACCCTATTTCAACCAGGTGACCATGAATGATATCTCACTCTCCTGAGGATAACACAGAGAGAAAAAGAACGGATGTTGTTTGAACGCCAGCAAACATACACTGCAATGCTTTGTTGTACAATGATTCCCGAGTACGTGTTACTGGCCTGGAGTGGTAAAGTGTCCTACCATGAAGGACACAATAAGGCTGCCCTCCCCAGAAACTTTTTGCAAAGGCTTTGGGAGTACATCCAGGAGAGCCGTGAATGCCAGGGCAAAGTAATCCTTTCACATGCTTGCTTTTAAACCATGTATAGTATTTTAAAAGGTACACTCACCGGAGGTCCCTTCTCCGCCTGCCGAGTCCAGGAAGCAGCCTTGGGTGGGTTCGGGGGGTACTGGCTCCAGGTGCAGGGTGAGAAACAGTTCCTGGCTGTCGGGAAAACCTGTTTCTCCGCTTGCTTGCTGTGAGCTATCTACAACCTCCTCCTCCTCCTCATCTTCTTCATCCCCAAAACCTGCTTCCATGTTGCCTCCATCTCCATTGAAGGAGTCAAACAACACGGCTGGGGTGGTGGTGGCTGAACCCCCTAAAATGGCATGCAGCTCATCATAGAAGCGGCATGTTTGGGACTCTGACCCGGAGCGGCCGTTCGCCTCTCTGGTTTTCTGGTAGGCTTGCCTCAGCTCCTTAAGTTTCACGTGGCACTGCTTCGGGTCCCTGTTATGGCCTCTGTCCTTCATGCCCTGGGAGATTTTGACAAAGGTTTTGGCATTTCAAAAATTGGAACAGAGTTCTGATAGCACAGATTCCTCTCCCCATACAGCGATCAGATCCCGTACCTCCCGTTCAGTCCATGCTGGAGCTCTTTTGCGATTCTGGGACTCCATCATGGTCACCTCTGCTGATGAGCTCTGCATGGTCACCTGCAGCTTGCCACGCTGGCCAAACAGGAAATGAGATTCAAAAGTTCTCGGTTCTTTTCCTGTCTACCTGGCCAGTGCATCTGAGTTGAGAGTGCTGTCCAGAGCGGTCACAATGGAGCACTCTGGGATAGCTCCCGGAGGCCAATACCGTCAAATTGTGTCCACAGTACCCCAAATTCAACCCAGCAAGGCCGATTTAAGCGCTAATCCACTTGTCAGGGGTGGAGTAAGGAAATCGATTTTAAGAGCCCTTTAAGTTGAAATAAAGGGCTTCATTGTGTGGACGGGTGCAGGTTTACATCGATTTAACGCTGCTAAATTCGACCTAAAGTCCTAGTGTAGACCAGGGCAGAGGCACTTTCTTACATTGAACATGTTACACTCCTAAAATAAAATGTGTCTTTTTCCTTTTTTTCAGGCCTTGATCTAACAGGTATATTTCTCTTTGCCATCTTGACTCTAATGACGCTAACAGCCAACCTGGTGTTTGTAGAGGAAGTGTTCTATATCTACAAGAAAACTCCCTCCTCTAAAAGGACAATTTTTATTTGGATAAATGCAGCGGCTCCGGTAAGAGCAGGGAGAAAAAAATTCAATTGAATATCAAAAAGACCCTTTCTCTAAAGATGCTGTAGTTAATGCATAAACCTCTTTTATCTCTGACCCCCTCCTGTCTTTCTGTCCAGGTTATAGCTACTACATCATGCGTCGGGATGTGGATTCCTCGCTCAACAATGTTTACAGATTTCACTGCAGCAGTGTATGTATTCTTGTTTCTCTGAACCCTGAATTTCCTGCCTTTAAACAGCCTCTAGCACTAGGTAAACATAGTCATTTTGAAAATTTAATAATAGATTTTTAGTTTGAGATGAAATCTCTTGGCAGCTGTTTTAGCAGGGAGGGAGAAAAATAAAAAAACAAATTCCCATTACTACAGCCCCCTTAGTGTGGGAACTGCAGAATGAAAGAAAATAATTGATCCCTTTGATTGGCAGCAGCCTTGAAGTAGTAGAGTCGTTCCTTTATCTCTCTCAGTGCCATGTAGAATGAGACTCTGACCTACGACTTTTCACTGTGCTTTTATTAATGATGCACTGTATGGGCCTTTTATTAATGATGGCAAGTAAACCTTCAGTGAGTATATCAATGAGAAAATGTTCCATACATGTCCTGATAAAAGCTCTGGGTGAGGGTTTGACAGCTGTGACATGTAAAGGGGAGGATGAAGAATTATGGTCTCTGCTCCCTGGAGGTAATGGTGCAAGCCTCTAACTTTAAGGCAGAAGCTGAAAGGTTGAAGGTTATAGTGTGGGATTTTTCAAAGCTGTCTAAGCGATTTAGGAGCACAAGTTCCATTGGCAAGTCAATGGGAATTGTGCTCCTAAATCACAAATGTTTTTGCAGATCTCCCCTTTAACTCCTCGTGACTTCTGGCTGCATTTACTACGAGTCTGAGATGGAATAAAACAAGATGGAGCAATGCTTATTAATTAAGTTGCTTTTATTTGGATGGTAAATACAAATTCTCACTGGCTGAATCTGGGTCTGAGATGAAACCATGCAAGTCTCTGCCATATTATTAGATTCCCAACTTTAACTCTAGAAGTATGCATGATGCTAAAAATACGTATAAAAAGAAAACAAAATAGTAAGAATGGCCATACTGGGTCAGACCAAAGGTCTATCTAGCCCATCGAGCTCAGGATCTGAGTCCCTGTGGTGGACACTGTAGCATTTAATTTCAGAAAGGGGAACTACACAAAAATGAGGAGGTTAGTGAAACAGAAATTAAAAGGTACAGTACCAAAAGTAAAATCCCTGCAAGCTGCATGGAAACTTTTTAAAGACACCATAATAGAGGCTCAACTTAAATGTATACCCCAATTTAAAAAACATAGAGAACCAAAAAAGAGCCACCGTGGTTAAACAACAAAGTAAAAGAAGCAGTGAGAGGCAAAAAGGCATCCTTTAAAAAGTGGAAGATAAATCCTAATGAGGAAAATAGAAAAGAGCATAAACTCTGGCAAATGAAGTGTAAAAATATAATTAGTAAGACCAAAAAAGAATTTGAAGAACAGCTAGCCAAAGACTCCAAAAATAATAGCAAAAATTTTTTTAAACACATCAGAAGCAGGAACCCTGCTAAACAACCAGTGGAGCCACTGAACGATCAAGATGCTAAAGGAACACTCAAAGACGATAAAGCCATTGTGGAGAAACTAAATAAATTCTTTGCATCAGTCTTCACTGTTGAGGATGTGAGGGAGATTCCCAAACCTGAGCCATTCTTTTTGGATGACAGATCTGAGGAACTGTCCCAAATTGAGGTATCATTGGAGGAGGTTTTGGAACAAATTGATAAACTAAACAGTAATAAGTCTCCAGGACCTGATGGTATTCACCCAAGAGTTCTGAAGGAACTCAAAGGTGAAATTTCAGGACTACTAAATGTAACCTATCATTTAAATCAGCTTCTGTACCAAACGACTGGAGGATGTGACACCAATTTTTAAAAAGAGCTCCAGAGGTGACCCTGGCAACTACAGGTCAGTAAGCCTCATTTCAGTAACGGGCGAATTGGTTGAAACTATCATAAAGAACAAAATGGTCAGACACATAGATGAACATGATTTGTTGGGAAATAGTCAACATGGTTTTTGTAAAGGGAAATCATGTCTCACCAATCTGCGAGAATTCTTTGAGAGGGCCACAGGAGATCCAGTGGACATAGTGTATTTAGATTTTCAGAAAGCCTTTGACAGTGTCCCTCACTAAAGGCTCTTAAGCAAAATAAGCAGTAATGGGATAAGAGGGAAGGTTCTCTCATGGATTGGTACCTGGTTAAAAGATAGGAAACAAAAGGTAGGAATAAATGGTCCGTTCTCAGAATGGAGAGGTGTAAATAGTGGTGTCCCCCAAGGATCTGTACTGTTCCCAGTCCTACAAATTTAACATATTCATAAATGATCTGGAAAAAGGTATAAACAGTGAGGTGGCAAAATTTGCAGATGATACAAAACTACTCAAGATAGCTAACTCCCAGGCAGCCTCTGAAGAGCTACAAAAGGATCTCACAAAACTGGGTGACTGGGCAACAAAATGGCAGATGAAATTTAATGTTGATAAATGCAAAGTAATGCACATTGGAAAACATAATCCTAACTATACATATACAATGATGGAGTCTAAATTAGCTGTTACCACTCAAGAAAGAGATCTTGGAATCACTGTGGATAGTTCTCTGAAATCACTCAATGTGCAGCGGCAGTCAATGTGCAGCGGCAGTCAAAAAAACAAACAGAATGTTGGGAATCCTCAAGAAAGGGATAGATAATAAGACAGAAAATATCATATTGCCTCTATCTAATCCATGGTACACCCACACCTTAAATAGTGCATGCAGATGTGGTCGCCCCGTCTCAAAAAAGATATATTAGAATTGGAAAAAGTTCAGAAAAGGGCAACAAAAATTATTAGGGGTATAGGACAGCTTCTGTATGAGGAGAGATTAATAAGACTGGGACTTTTCAGCTTGGAAAAGAGACGACTAAGGGGGAATATGATAGAGGTCTATAAAATTATGAGTGGTATACAGAAAGTAAATAAGGAAGTGTTATTTACTCCTTTTCATAATACAAGAACAAGGGGCCACCAAATGAAATTAATAGGTAGCAGGTTTAAAATAAACACAAGAAAGTATGTTTTCACGCAACACACTGTCAACCTCTGGAACTCCTTGCCAGAGGATGTTGTGAAGGCCAATACTATAACGTGGTTCAAAAGGGAGCTAGATAGATTCATGGAAGATAGGTCCATCAATGGCTATTAGCCAGGATGGGCAGGAATGCTGTCCCTAGCCTCTGTTTGCCAGAAGCTGGGATTGGGTGACAGGGCATGGATCACTTGATGATTATCTGTTCTGTTCATTCCCTTTGGGGCACCTGCCATTGGCCACTGTCAGAGGACAGGATACTGGGCTTGATGGACCTTTGGTCTGACCCAGTACGGCCATTCTCATGTTCTTATGTTCAGTATCCTGTCTTCCGACCGTGGCCAATGCCAGGTGCTTCAGAGGGAACGAACAAAACAGGTAACCATCAAGTGATCAATCCCTTGTCGCCCTTTCCCAGCTTCTGGCAAACAGTGGCTAGGGACACCATCCCTGCCCATCAAATCATAGGCCAATCATAGGCTATATACTTACAATGAAAATTCTGAAGGCCAAATGTGATTTGCTTACAAGTTCTGACTGTGTGGGTACAAAGTATGACTGCATTGGTGAGAGCTCAGCCAACAAGCAGAAAAACAGTACAAAAAGCAGAGGCAGCGGAGTCTAATGGATAGAGCACTAGGGCGGGAGCCAGGAGCTCCTGCATTCTAATGCTGACTCTCCCACCTACATGCTATGTGGCCTTAGGCAAATCATTTAGTTGCTCCGTGTCTCAATTTCCTTATCTGTAAAATGAAACTAATACTTAACTCAGCCTGCCCTTGTAAAGTAATGTTTCTACGCAATTAGCGCTAAATATTACTATTTATAACAGACTTTTTAGGAAATGTCAGCATTGCAAATCCTGGAGTAGGATGGTTAAAGATACATGTCTATGCTGGTATAGATGCAGAACGGTGTCTATGCTGGTATACAAAGAGCACATGCACATTGTGTATGTTTAACCTGATATTTTTTCTCTTGTAGTTTTTTTGCCATTGTGATCCACAAGTTCATGCTGATGATGATTAAGGAGTGTGGAGGTCAAAAGTTATTTCTCACTAGATTTGAAAATGATCGTTTCAAGATCAGCACAGGTCCCTTCTGTTGCTGTTGCCTTTGCCTCCCTCATGTACACATCACTAGGTGAGTTTCACTTTAGAGCTCCCCAGCTAGAGTACTGGTGTCAGAAACCAGCAGCTTAGCAGAGCCATACATATGATACTGGGTCTTCCTGCTTCAGAGAAAATTTGCACCCAGCGCATATTGAATGTGTCACCTCTGTGAATCTCATGCTGTCTATTTTAAGGTGTATTATCATTATGGGGCCACGTCAAAATTTACTCTTTCAGCTTGCACCATGCAGCTATCCTCCACTGTTTTGGGGTGGAAGGGCTTGGAGTTGGGGACCAGACAATTCTTGGTCAACCCAGTGGACATTCAGCCTTTCGGTGAAAGTGGGGCTGTTGCTGGAGTCATGCTGCCAGTGGGCAGAAGGATGGCTATCTTTGTGGGATGCCTCCTACCTCTGTAGACCTATGGTGGGCTCCTTCTCATCAGTACCTAGGGTTGGGAAGCCTTGCCTTCTACCTACTCTTGAGCTCTCTAAGCTTCTTCCAGTACAGAGGATGACGTCTTGACAATTTCAGCCTCCTCTGGCCCCTCCTGCAGGTGTCTCTTGTTTGGCTGAAGAGAGCTTTTTTTTTAAAATAACAAATAGGGATGATACATAAGACAGGCTAGTGCAGATAAGAGCGATAAGGGTCAGGAACAGGGGAATGGGAGGTACAGTAACAGGTTTCTATCAGCAACAATTGCTCTGTTGTCACACAATTCTCCAAATGCTTGAAAGGGCAAATGCACTAATCGGGTGACCTGTCTCAGCCCATTTCACACTTGTTTGTACCGTTTATAGTTCTGTAATGATTTGCGGGAGTAAAATTACCACTGTAATGATGTAATTATGGCTGTATTAATTGAGCAATTACAATAAATCAAGGTTCATTAATATATCACATTTCACATTAAATGGCAGCTGGCTGGCTGCTGAGCCTTCATTAGGTAGAGTGTCTGAGGGGCCAAGGGCACAACAGTGAAGACCGAAATAACCAGAGAGAGCGAGAGCTGGGAAATAGGTGAGGAATAATAAAGTTGGCAAAGAAAAGGGGATCAGGAGCTGGACCTTGCCCAGTGTGCACTTAGATAGTTCAGATAGATCAGCTTGCATGTGCCTGAGTGGCAAGGGTCTTCCCCTTCCCTCCCCCCCACCTTTTCCTTATGGTATTTTTAAACCAGCATTAAAATCTAAAGGATGTTTTTTGGTCTGTGATTATGACTCACTGAAAAGAGGGAAGCTTGCACCATCTGTCCTGCTGGGGCTAGGTAGCGTAGTGATCAAAGGTGGATGATTTCCTCCGACCTAGGAAGAAAAGTGAATGGCTACTGAACAGTGTTCATGGAGGAATACTCCGGAAAATGCTGATCCTCTCTCCTGATCCTGCAAAACCCTTGCTTTCCTGGACTACCACAAGACTGGGGGTTTGCTAATCAGGAAGGGTGGAATCAGGAAGAAGCCACCATATGTGACACGGTTTCTGTAGACAAGGACTAAAGATCTATGGCAGGAATTCTCAAACTGGGGGTTGGGACCCCTCAGAGGGTCGCGAGGTTATTACATGGGGGGGTCATGAGCTGTCAGCCTCCACCCCAAGCCCTGCTTTGCCTCCAGCATTTATAATGGGGTTAAATATATTAAAAAGTGTTTTTCATTTATAAGTGGGGTCGCACTCAGAGGCTTGGTTTGTGAAAGGGGTCACCAGTACAAAAGTCTGAGAATCACTGATCTATGGTAACTTGCCATTAAGTTTAATGCTGGTAATGAAGCACCAACTTGCCCACTGTAGCAGAAGGTTGGGACAGTATGGCTGCAGTGGAGGAGTTAAGGGCAAATTTCAGGTGCTAGCTGTTCTGCCATTGGCTCCCCAGTAGACTCTAATACATCACCTTTTGCACAGCTCCATTAGTTACTGAACTGCTGCTGCAGAGCCAGCAATGGAGCAAAAAACATTATTTTGTGCCTGTTCTGCTAAGTTAGTGTCTACATCTTTCAATATGCTGTGAAAAATTAGAGAATTCTAGACCAGTGGCTCTCAAAATTTTTTACTGGTGACCCCTTTCACATAGCAAGCCTCTGAGTGTGACCCTCCTTATACATTAAAAACACTTTGTTGTATATTTAACACCCTTATAAATCCTGGAGGCAAAGCAGGGTTTGGGGTGGAGGTTGACAGCTCGCGACCCTCAGTTTGAGAACTCCTGCTCTAGACAAGCTGTTTAGGTTCTAGAAGATGTTCCTTGCCAGATTTCAGCCATGTACAGTACATATGGAAAATGTGGGGCCTCTACTATTAGACAATATCTAGTGAAGTTGTGTTAAGCTTATTAACAAGGTATTGAGCAGCGGTGGTTTTTTGACTTGCCAGACGAACCCTGTTTCTGCTGAAGTTGGGGACCTTTCAATTTGCTTTCCTTCGACCTGTGCTAATGTTTCTGTCAATAGTGCTTTGGACCAATGGAAACTACAGCCTTTCTGATGTAAGTAAATATTCTAATCAGCCATTGCTCACCAAGCTTGTAAACTTTGGCTTGACAATGAGTGTCTAAAAAGCCAGGTTTATGTACTAACCAGCATCATATAAACAGCAGCCCCAATTTATCATCCCACCGCATAGTGTGCTGTCATTTATACTTGTGCAAACTCAGCGTAAAGTAGCATTGTACATTCACCTTCAACGGCTGCTGGTTGTCATGCAACAAAATAACGCTCACAGCCGGTTCTGGTTCAGTTGAAGGAGTGTCCGGCTTTATTCCAAGAGCACAGTACCTAGCAGGTGAGGAGCCAGGGACTGGCATTGAGCAGCCATGGACTGGCAATCACTGAGTTCCTATTCAGCTGGTGTGGACAGCCTTGGGTGGGCAATGACCAATCAGGGGTAAGCTATACTAATTCTATTACAAGGTCTGCACAGGCTATACATGTGAGTTCCTTACGCTAATAATTACATAAGTTGCCAGGCAACAGCGAATGGGCCAAGTGTGTTTAAACAAATGTGTTGCACAAGAACCAGGACCATTTAGACAGCACCAGCACTGTCACAGAATTTATGTAAAAGGCAGTGTCCGCATTAACCGTGCCCCAAACAAGGCGTCTCCAACCTTTTTGTCGTACGGCCCACTGCTTGAGGTAGACATCATCTCAGAGCTAGGCGAAAAAAACAATATCTCTCTTAGAAATGTCTGCAAATTCGAATGAGTTTTCCGTTCCATGGTATTTTGCAATGATCAGATTTTTCATGTTCTCATTTTTCAGTTTTGGAAAAATCCCATTGCGTGGTTTGTCTGACC
This sequence comes from Lepidochelys olivacea, assembly GCF_965140295.1. NCBI lineage: Eukaryota > Metazoa > Chordata > Testudines > Cheloniidae > Lepidochelys > Lepidochelys olivacea. Next base: position 145,200,314 of record NC_140411.1, read on the forward strand.
ACTTCAAATTGGCAATAGAAAACCTCCAAGCCCCTCAAATATTCTGACAAATAACCAACAAGTGGCTATTATTTATTTATCTTACACTTAGGGTATGTCTACACAGCCCGCAGCGGCAAGCTTCTGAGCCTGGGGCTTGTGGGGCTTGCACTACCATGCTAAAAAGAGCTGTGTAGACGTTGCAGCTCTGGCTGGAATTCGGGGTCTGCAGCCTAGGGCGAGGGGTGGGCTTCAGAGCCAAGCTCCAGCTGGAGTCACAGCTAAAAAGCACTGTCTACACAGTTATTTTGAGCATGGTAGCACAAGCCCAGCTCTGTGTAGACTTGCTGCTGTGGGCTGCCACTTGCTGTGTAGACGTACCTTTAGCAACCTCAACCAAGATCAGATCCCCAGGTGCTGTACAAACACATAGTGAAAGATGGTCCCTGCCTGGAAGAGTTGGCAATCTAAACAGACAAGGCGCACCAGAGGTAGGAAGGAAAACTGCGGCATAGTAAGGGGAAATGACTTGTTCAAGGTCACATAGCACGTCAATGGCAGAACCAGGAATAGAAGCCTGGTTTCCTAGCTCACGCTCCAGCCCTACTTACTAGACAATGCTGCCCCTCAAGGACAATTTTTTCCATTAAACATTTCCATTGGAAAATTTCCAAAAAACCAGAAAATTACAAAAAAGTCTTTGTGAAACATTCTATTTGTGTAAAAAGTTCAAATTTCTAAGAGATTTAGTTTGAAAAATTCCAGCCAGCTCCACTTGTGGATTCAAAATCATCATCAGACAACCACCTGCCCTTTAATCCTCCTCTGATTCCATTCACACATCTCTGTGGCACCCATCGTTCAACTCACTCCACATACACCGCTGCCTGCTTCTCCTTCCCCTAGTGTCTGGTGGCATCCTGGAGAATTACCCAGTCTGTGGTAAGATCCCCTTGGCCTTGAATGAAGGAACTGATTTTCATGTTCTCTGTAAAACACCAAGCCGAGAAGCACGTGAATAAAGGTAAATCTGAACTGCCTGATGTGTTGGCTCCGCCCTATAAACTCGAATGGATTGTTAAAATACGCAAAAAGCAAGACAACTCTGAGGATAATTACACCACTGCTAAAGCCAGTGGACTCAGCATGTTTTCTCCCATTCACAAAAAGCAAAGACTGTTTTCAAGCCAAATTTTTAACTCTTTCCACTGTAGCAAAAATGCAATTATTTGTAGGTGAAAACTCAAGCAAAGGAGTTGCCTGGGCATTTTGCAAACAGGACTGTCCCAAAGTTAAACGGGGTCCCCTGAAAACTTCAAAATAAGAGGCCTCTCAAAAAATGTTAAAAGGTTGGTCACTGTAAGCCGTACTTCACTTGATGGGCTCTCTGGTCACAGGATCAGTAGATGCTGAGTACTGGCCTGGAATCTAAATGTCTACACACCTACTGAAAAGTTTGGATCTCTTACAAAAAAAAGACATGCTGCGTGAGTCAGAGTAGTAGTAATAATAAAGCCTTTTGTATTATTTTACAGCAATACAAATATAACCTAAAATATCTTTGAGTCTTCTGGGGGAGACAATTTGTCTTTCAGAAGAAGCCTCTGGTGGGTCATTCTGGGCTTGATCCTGCAAGATGCTGAGCACCAGCAACTCCCATTGGTGTTGACGGGAGAGGGATGGTGCTCAGGTCCTGGAATAATCTACCTCTTCGTCACCTTCCCAGGTCCTGCCAGTTTTGCAGGCCACTGGCTGATTGGTGATCAAGTACTGCATTCCGTATTATCCCTTCTGTTGGCAGTGTCCCCAGAGCAGTTTCCACTGCAAATCCCAGGAGCCTCTGCTGTTGATTGCAGCTTTCATAAAAATAGAAATAGGTGTTTTATTTTTGCATGTTTTCACAATTGCCAAGTCTTATCCATATGCCTGTTTAATTTGCTTTTTAGTTAACTCCTAATGGAGCTGCAATATGGATTAACTGCTTCGTCGGTGTCCTTACAATGATTGCTCTATGGCCAATTGGAATCATGTTTCAACAAGTTCAAGTTCTTCTTAACCCTAAGAAGATCAGCCCTAAGTTTGCACTTTATCAGGTGAGAATCTTCACATTCCAGTTTAGAATTTGCATTGCTGTTGATATAGAATAACCCTGGGCAGAATTTGGTACAGCGTGTTGCTTCTCAGTTCAAAGACTGTAATTTAAAACTTACTGTACAAAGGCACACCCTTTGATTGGTTAAAGATGTGGTTTCTCTTTGAAGTGTTGTTCTTATTCATGCTCAACTTGTATTAACTTGCATCTGGTCTTTGTATAATGCTGGAGAACTGAGAAATAGTTATAATCCATTCTTCCTTGGGCTGTGGGAAAAAAATAGCACAGAGCTGAGCTCTCTTTTCTCAGCATAAAGGAAGCCTCATGGTGTATCCTGTAATACAATGTTAAAATGCTAGTGTGTACTTTAAAAGATGGGAAGGGTTCTGGAACTGGGGGGCGTGGGGGTGGTTCTTCTTGTTTCAATTGTTGCACCATGCTGCTGTTTCTGTGATGTTAGTTATTTTTCTTGGCCAGTCTACAAATGAGAATAAGACAATAATAAAAACATTGGCAGGAAACCACTGAATAATAGAGTGGGGCCAGATATGGGCCAGATTTAGTTCTATCCATTTTCCATATTAAAGAAACCCATGAAAGATACCTCCATCCTCAAGAAAGGATTGAGTCAGGATCCTCTTATTGCGTTGCTGCCATCCGTGGGCATCCCTAGGAGGTGGTACTGTAAGGCCTTGTCTATGTCGATGAAAAACCTTAGTGTAAATGCCATGACTCACACCGGGCCAGTTTACCTCACTAAGTTGACCTAGTGCAAGTCACACTAAGTTGTAACTTTAGCATCCTCATGGCCAAGACGGAATCTGCTCTGCAGGCAGCTCTGGCCAGGAAAAGGGGCACGCAGGAACACAGCAGGGAAAGTCCCTTCTGCCCCAGGGACACGTTGTTCCATACCCCCCGATGTGAACACACGCACACACCAGAACAGTACAATGAATACAGGAGAGGGAAATATTTATTTACAGGGGGATGAATGGAGAAGAACAACAAGAGGGAAGATAGGGGGAGCGGTAAAACAGGATTACACCTACCACGAGGCCCCACAGGCCCAGCGGTACCACAGTCTGAAAGGGCAGACACCGAGCACTGTGTCTGCTCTCAGAGTTCAGGAGTCCCGGGCAGAGTTCCAGTCTGGCAGCGAGTCTTGGGTGCTCCTGGTCATCTTGGGCACCAGTGAACTTTCCCCAACAAACTGCTCCAGTGCCCTCTTCTGCCACTCTGCAATCCCACACAGAGCGGCAACCTCCCCACTTAGCTAGCTACAGCTTCCCTCCTTATTCCAAGTGCAAAGTCACAATCCCCAGTACTCTTGGCACCATACAGCTCTGGGCAACAGTGATCCTGAATCCAGCTCCTGTTTCTCGGGTGATTCCACTCTGGCATGGTGCTCCTCCTGGCTCCTGTCCTGGGGTGTCCCAAATCGGCCGCTCTGTCCCTCCCAGGTTTCAGGCAGGTTCTTGGCTGCTTCACTCTGTGAGGGCCCCCTCGCTGCAGTCTGGAGCTACAGACACCCCCATCCCCCTGTCGTTTCCCTTCTCTCCATGCCCACCGCTCCCAAAACGGAACTTCCTCTTCCTGGAACAATCAGCCCTTCCTCCCCTCAGGGCAAAGATTTAAAAGGGCCATTCTCTCTAAACCCCAAACGGGTTACACACTGGTACAGTGTGTCTACACTAGGGCTGTACACTCAGTGTAGAGAAGGCTTAGGCCAGTGTACAGCAGGCTGCGTAGTCTCTGGCCATATGCTGTCAATGAGGAGGTGCAGCCTGTGTCCATGAGACACTCACAAGTAGTCAGTACATGTCAGTACAACCTGAAGGAACGGGTAGGAGGCAGGCAGCAGCTGGATGCCATCCAGCAACACACATCTGATATTGCCGTTTGTCTGGCAGGATGGAGATGGCAACGTTTTTTTGGATCTGGGACCAGTATAGTTTTAAATTCACTCTGGTATTTAGGATTTTCACCATCTAACACAGTACAAAAGCTGCGTGTAGTTTTTACTGGATTCTGCTCTCAGGTATAGATCTATGTATGATAGTTTTCAGGCTAGTTCCCCCAACCCTATTTAATTGAAGTCAGCCTGTACATTAACTTCAACATGGAATTAAACACGATTTCAAGCTAGTGAGTCACTGATACTCCATATGTGCCCCCTAAATATTTTGGATGTCCACCAAGATATATGGCGAAGGCCAGCACAGACTAAGAGGTGTCACACTCTAGAGCACTCTCTCTATTCTGAGATCACATGCATTTGTTTGTTTTTAAAAATTACTTCATTGGGTGATTCATCCTGATGACGTGGCCCTGAAATCTGTTTTGCATGATCACAGCTGGCCTTCGCATCTGCTCCTACAGCACTTACTTTCAGTAGTCAGACTTACTACCATAAGCAGTCCCATTAAACTCAAGGCACTACTCACAGAAGGGAATATTACACCTCATATGAAGTGCTTCAGGCCGTTAGATTATAAAATCCTTAGGACAGGAACAGTCTTTCTCTGTGTCCCGGACACTGACAGCACTAAACTAGTAAACACAATAATACTGGAGGTGAATGAAAACATTTTTGTGTTTGTATTTTTATGGAAAATGTATTCATGGGGGAGTTCTGATCATTTTAACCTATGCAATGGATTTTATAATCTTACACTGAACCACAGATTTTCTTTCCCTCCTCCACACTTATCAGTTCCCAAGAAAGCAGTTGAATGTTATTCTGTTCTCACTGGCCTTAAGGAATTTCTTGATTTTTACATCTGTTTATGGATGGACTACTTTGTGGGCAGGGCGGGGAACATGCTGAGACAGCGAACGCTCTGCAGTAAATGTAAGCAAAGCTCAGTTTTCCTGACCAATTTCAAAAATGCTCTGGTCACACGCCAACTAGAGACATGGGTTCAGAAAGAACTTCTTAGTGAGACACTGACTAGCTCAGGGGGAAAATTCTCAGGTCAGGAACAGTGCAAGAAAAGTTTGAGGGAGCAGGCCATGTTTCTAGCCTACTCTAAGAAGAATTTATACACAAAAGGCCAGATTTACAAGGGTATTTAGGTGCATAAAGATGCAGATCGGGACCTAATGGGATTTTCAAAAGCACCTAAGCAGGCCAGGTGCCTACAATGGCTTCAGTGAGAGTTAGGCACCTAGGCCCAGATTCTAAACATGTTGCCCATTGACTGTCAATGGGATTTAGTCTTGTGTGTGTCTAAATCCCTTTTGAAAATGAGAGCTAGGCTCCTAAATCAATTAGATTTTGCAACATTGAGCACAGCAGTGCCTAAATACCTTTAAAAATCTGGGCCCTAATCTGTTTAAGCATGTCTGTGAATCCCACTAGGTTCCTATCTGCATCTTAATGCACGTATACACCTTTGTAAAGCTGGTCCACAGAATTTAGTCCAAACTTACTCCCTTCCTGACATTTGGCTTTATTGGTTACTCAAACAACAACAATGCACACACATCACCCTGCCCTTTCTTCCCCCAGCTTGGCTTTCCCCAGCTTGGGTTCCACTGCAAAGACCTCTCTGTCCTAGAATCTAGTTTCTTCTGCACCAAAAGTCACTTCCTTTCTAACTAGGGGACAGTTTAAGAGTCACCCCTGCCACAGTGAGTTAGCAGGAATCGGTCATCATCTGCCTGCTGTGTGTGTGCGCGTGTGTGTGTTCCAACACCTCATACCAGAGTAGGGCAACAGAAGAATCTTGTCCCCTTGGTACAGGTGGGTACAAATTAATAATTACAGTGCTGGTAAGACTCCATTTTTCTTATGTTTGCTTCTGATATGAAGCAGTAAATATTGATCGATACCCCAAATGGCAGCCTCACAGCCATTGCACCTTTAGACCGAAGAGCTGAGGTCAAGCCTTTTTTACAGCTAGGAAGTTTGATTTAATTTTCAAGCTGTGAGCCATATTGCCTTCACCAAAAGATTTATTCTGCAGGGGAGGCAGGCTTAGGGTAGGAGATGAGGAGAGGGGAGAAACAAGGTGGAAGAGGAGTTTATATTCTTCATGAAAGCAAGATCACTGTGCTGAACTACAGCCCTTCTGTGGTACTGATGCATCAATCTTCTTTTCTTTGTTTCTTTTCATAGTTTGTCCTCATTCTGAGCCAACTCCAGGCAGCCATCATCAACATCCTGGCTCTGCAAGGAATTATTCCCTGTGCACCACCTCTGGCTTCTTCAGCCAGAGGAGCATGTAGGTTCTTTTGGAGGGCTGTAGAGTGGGGAAGGGTTGTTTTTTAAATGTATAAAGGCCTGGAAATCAGTGTTGCCAACGCTCTCGATTTTAATGTGTGTCTTGTGACATTTTGGCATTTCGCTTAAATATCTGTTTCCTGGCATCTTGCAGTTACATGAGCATTTCAGCTTTCCCAGAAAAACCTTTCTTTCTCTCCTGGTTGCAGAGATAAGTGATAATGACTCAGAAACCAGATGTCAAAGACAAAAAATCCAACACATATTAGGATTAAAAATCATGAGATTGTAAAAACAACTATCTCATGTTTTTTTGGGGCCCATCTTATGATTTTTGAATGCTTGAGGTTGGCAGTACTGTACATTTTGAAAAATGACTGGTGATTCTGAGTGTCTAACCTGAGATGTGGTAAAGGGTCTGATCTCATAAAGTACTGACCATCGAGCCTTTGAAAATTAGGCCCCTTCAAAGGTTTCTGAAGTTGGACAGCCACAAATCTACTGGGAGATAAAGTATGTATTTACTAAAGTGCTTTCATGAGCAACAGAGCACTTTACAGAGATCTGAACTCCAAAACAGTGAGAATTAAGGAGCTGATCCTACAAGGTATTGTGTGTGCCCAGACCCCCAGTCTGGTCTTCCCTCCCTCCCCACCCATTTCTCATTTCTTTTCTTTCTGTTGGGAGATAAATCGTTCAGGCTGTTGGCATGTTAAACTCGGTTGGGAGGCTGGAAAGAGATGAGATGGGCATCGTTAGGCTGGAAAGTGTTAATGGCTACCATCAGCGGGTTCTTTGATCCATAGAAAATTATGGAGGCGCTTGAAGCTGTGACTCTGCTAACCAGATGCCAGGGGCGTGGTGTGTCCCCCGTTTTTCCCCTTTTGTTTTTTTACCATTTTCTGCTCTTTGACGCCTAGAATATTCCCTGAAATTTTGGAATTGATCAGATGTGGTATTCAAAGGTTACCGTAGCACAGACAAATACCACTCAGCTGAGGGTTAGGCCATGTCTACACTCTGGGCGCTAGAGCAGCACAGTTATGGTACTGCAGCCCCATGGTATAGACCAGTGGTGCTCAACCTTTCCCTGTCACGCCTCTCCCGTTCCGTAACGGAATCTGTCCGTGCCCCACCCTACTCCATTACTTGCAATTGGCTCAGCAAAGGAGCTGGGGCTGAAGGTGGAGCTGGCCTCAGGGCAGAGAGCGACTGAGGGCAGAGCTGGGCTGGGTGGCGCTCCCTCCCCACCCTCCCATGGGGGCTGGCCCGGGCCTGCTACACGCCTCTCTAAAGTTTCTCTGTGCCCCCCTAGGGGGGCAGGTGTGATGGACTTCCCCAGGGTGCAACCTGGAACTGGGGTATCACTGAGCCTTCTGTCTCACCAGCCTAGGCTCCCTCACTCACTGTGACGCTGGGACAAGCTGCAGCTCCCTCCAGATCCTGCACTTACACAGACATTCACAGACAGAGACACCCACTGCTGCAGTTACATGAATGCTTTTCCTATCCACTCATGGACTAGCAATAGAGTGGCTCCAGCCAGTCCCCCGACTAGCTCTCCAGCCTAGGACCCCAGAGCCTTACCATCTTGCTCTGGTCAAAAGCCTGACCAGTGTAAGTTTATATCCCAGTCCAGCCTTCAGTGTGGAGAGGCCAGTGCACCAACCCTGAGCGGATTTCCCTTTTGCTCTTCAAGCAACACACTGTTTTAGGTAAAAAATATAAAACAGATTTATTAACTATAGAAAGATAGATTTTAAGTGATTGTAAGTGATAACGTACAAATCAAAGTTGGTTACCTAAGAAAAAACAAAACAAAATTGCAATCTAAGTTCAGTACACTAGACAGGATTTGAATCAAGCAGTGCCTCACCCTGATGTTACAAACAGTCCAACAATCTTCCTTACACAGGCTATAAATCCCTTCAGACTGGGACTACATCCCCAAGTCAGTCTTTGTTCCTAAGGTGCTTTGTTGTAGGAGGAGTGAGGCCCAGTAATGATGTCACTTCCCCCTTATATAGCTTCTTCAATGTGGAGGGAACTTCTTTGTTCCAAGCAAAGTCCCCAGCACAGTTTGTACAGTAAAGTACAGGCACAAGATGGAGTCCAGTGTCACATGATCAAGCCACATGCCCTTGCATGCTTGGATGAGTCCTAGCAGGGGCCATTACCCATATTCTGGCTAGAACGTTCACAGGAAAGTCCATTGGGTGGGGAAAAGCTTTTCCCATGGCCCATTGTGTTTATTGATGGGCCCTTTCCTTGATTAGTCCATTCACAATGTGTTGGCTAGACTGGATGTAAACTACTTTATGGGTGTTACCCAGGAGTAAACACATTTGAAATACTGGCCCATAGTCAATATTCATAACTTCAGATACAAAAATGATACATGCATACAAATAGGATAATCATAATCAGCAAACCATACCTTTTCCATTGACACCTTACATGACATATTTTGTACAAGATTTGTTGCAATTCTATAACACTGGTGACTATGGGGGCACCAAGGTGTTACTTTGGGATACAGAATGTCACAGCGTGCCCCACAGATTGGGGACCACTGGTGTAGATGCATCCTACAGTGATGAAAAAGGTTTTTCTATTGAAGTCGGTAATCTACCTGCCTCAGTGGTGATAGCTAGGTCAGTGGAAAAATTGTTCCATCAGCAAGGCCGCATCTACATCAGGAGTTAAGTTGGCATAGCTAGGGCGCCCAGGGCCGTGAATTTTTCACATCCCTGAGCTCCATAGCTATGTTGACCTAACTTTTAAGTGTAAACCAGGCTTTAGACCTTATTCACTCCCATCTCCCAGCAGTGTAACCCTGAAGCAAGGCTCCCAGCAGCAACTCCACCCAGAAATGGGAGGCAGTAGCACCAGTCTCATCCTTGGAAGGAGCCAGGAGCAAGGAACCTTCCCCCCACCCTCCCCAAGCCAACTCTTGCTAGGGAGGGGGGAGGCCTGGGCATCCAGGAGATGTGCTGATTCAACCCATCCCAAGGCAACTTTTGCCTAGAGCTTCTGTGGCTCTTTGGCAGCTTAGCCTGAAAATCCTGGCTACCCTCTGCAGGGGTGAATCCCACCTGGGCTACAACAGCCACTTGCTGGCTTAGGAGGAAGCTGCTTCCCTTGGCATAGGTGCTGACTCTGTGGGTGCTCCAGGGCTAAAGCATCCATGGAAAAAAATAGTGGGTGCTCAGCACCCACCAGCCACAGCTGTTCGGTGGCACCCCAATCAGCTGTTTGGCGGCTGGGGGGAGCTCTCAGCGGAGAGCAGCGAGCGGCGGGTGGGTGGGGGCCCCCAGGAGCGGTTGAAGTGGGGGCGGGAAGAGGCAAAGCGAGGGCAGAGCTTCAGGGAGAGGGCGGAGCGGGGGTGGGAAGAGGTGGAGCGAGGGTGGGGCCTCAGGGGAAGCGGTGGAGTCGGGGCAGGGCCTTGGGGCAGAGCAGGGGTGGAGCACCCCCAGGGAAAAATAAAAGTCAGTGCCTGTGCCCTTTGGGCAAATGGGGATGAGTTAAACCTACTGTTCTCTTCTTCCCCAATTCTGACGTGATTTCTTTTCTTTTTTTTTTTTTTTGCCAGATATGAATCAACAGCTCCTCATAATGGAAATGTTTCTGATAACACTGATCTCAAGGGTGGTGTATAGGAAAAGATATGATGATCTGGAACTTCCAGAGTGCACTGACCAGGAAACTAGCGACAACAAACAGAACACCAAGATCAACCTAAATAGCAAATTTATTGAAGATGGAACCCAAAATGTATAGAAGGTGGACAGATGTGCTGTCTTGTGAAAGCTGGGACAATACTTGTAGCCCAACTCAGCTTGCCCATGGCAAGATCCTGATTAATGTATATGCTTTACTTGAGGGGACGTCCATTGCAACTTTTATATCCTTATACTGCAAATAGCAGATTTCCAAGCTGGAACAGCTTCTGGTATAAATTCCTGTGACCTGGACAGAAAGGACCGAAAAGTGGGAGGATAAACCTCCTTATTTTCCAGAGATACATACACAGAGTGAGAGATTTCTGTCTCCATATAATTTCATGCAGTTGTCAGACAGTTTGGGTCCCATCAGCTTGTTTGAACCCTGCAGTGTAAATGTGAATTGATAAAATACAGGTTTGCACACATTATGGTCTTTATATAATGCGGCAACACTGGAGACTCACTCTTTTTGTTTTTTTCCTCACTTCGTGTAGCCACCTCTGTGTTTGGAGCTCTCTCCCTGTTCCAACACTTCAGGTGCCCACCCTCTCTTTGTTCAAATCCCTCCTCAACTCTCACTCTTCTCACCAAACCCACAACAGCTAACATACCTCAGTAAATATATCCTCTCAGACCCCAACACATCCTGCATGCGATATCCAACTCAGTAATGATAAGCTCTTTGGGTGAGGGCTGTCACTTTTTCCTGTCTTTTTTATACCAGTGATTCTGAATGTTTCCAGACTATTGTACCCCTTTCAGGAGTCTGATTTGTCTTGCATACCCCAAGTTTCACCTCACTTAAAATTACTTGCTTACAATATTGACATAAAAGTACAGAAGTGTCACAGCACACTATTACTGAAAAATTGTTTACTTTCTCATTTGTCTGTATGAAATTTAAATTGGGACTGACCTCGCTTGTGCTTTTTATGTAGCCAGTTGTAAAACTAGGCAAATACCTTGGATGATTTGATGTACCCCCTGCAAGACCTCTGCGTACCCTCAGGGTTATGCATGTCCCAGGTTGAGAACCACTGTTTTATACCAGTAAGCACACAGTAACCATTCATGACTATTTAATAATAGCTATCAATAGTCCTCCCCATGGGAAGCAGTGTGATCCAATGGATCGGGTATGGGACTAGGAGATAGGAGAGGTGGGTTATGTTCTGTGCTCTGCCACTGACCTGCTGTGCCTTAGTGTCCCCATCTGTAAAATGGGGATAATGATACTTAACTATCTTTGTGAAGCGCTTTGAGATAATGTATACACATTTTTCTATAAAGCTAAGTATTTTTATTAACAGGAATCATTTTCAAATAATTGCTCCCCCCTCACCCCCAATCCTGAGCCATCCTGAAGCCCACTAGGGACAGGGGTTCTCAAACTTTTTTTGCTGGGCTGCCATTTGAAAGTATTTCAAGCTCTGACATCCCTGCTCCCATACCATGCCACCCTTATTTCTGCTCTGCTGCTTACTTCAGAGCTGGGCACCTTGCCAGCAGATGCCGCTCTCATGACCCCCCCACAATAGCCTTGTGACCCCCCTTTTGGGTCAGGACCCCCAGTTTAAGAAACACTGCACTAAGACTTAGACTGTTTTTAGACTTGTTGGTCCAAATACTGCCATCACTGACACCCATTGGTTAGTCTCATTTCAGTGAATTTCCATCTATCATAAGGGGTCCCTGGAAATCCAGTGTTCTTTGAGGAGGCTAATTGCTCCATTTTGGTTTGATATAACTTCTGACACCATGTAATGTTTAGTAAGCTGTCAGGAGTTGTGTGTGTCATGAGAGACCAGCATTCAGCTCCTTCTCAGTCTCTTCTGGCTTCTCTAGTTCACATTGGGCATGGATGCTTTGACCATATATACACTAGGAAAATGTATCTGTTTTAAATACATAATATCAGATATGACTTAGCTTCTAGATTCTCCCACTAAGGTTAATCATGACCAGCTTACACTTTTTAAACACGATTGTACTTGTCCATGCTATATGCCAAAGCATGTTTAACATCTTGTTATTTAGCACGTTTTCTAACATGATATATTTTCTAAGTGTAGACAAGGCCATAGATACTTAACCACAGCAGTTAGCATAGTTACTCCCATAGTTGTAATCTAATACCTATCCACATAAGATGGCATTTGCTAGTGTTTTATTGTGGCTGGCTGTGACTTCCTGGGACCCCAAATGGGGAAAATAGACTATTTAGAGCCAACAAGTCTTCTCATGAATTGGGATTGGAAACAATTTAATTGCTCGTGCAAATGGGACAAAATCGTTTTCAAAAGTCATGCTTTTTCTCTAATGATGTTGAAAATTGTTTTGTTCCATACATTACATTCAATGGCTTTCAGCATTGCTTCACTGGGACCTGTTGCTACTAACTGATCAATTTCCTAGTATACATGGGGATTTAGAACTCAAATCAAGTGTTGGGAACAGGCATGGAGACTGAATGACTTGGATCTTCCCACACACAGTTAAAGGTGTGTTATCTGGGCAAAGCAAGAAGCCTATATTGATACTGCCTCTGATTAACCTATTCTGTGGAGAGAAGGCTTCATTTTCCATCACTGTCAACCAAGCATTTGTCACAATCACATATCTGAAATGCTCATTAAAATAGATTTATATTTTAAAATATAAATGTGAGCTTAGTTTAACCATGAGAGTCTCTTTAGCTATTATGCTTTTAGAGTAGATTTTTAATACTTCTACTATTATTCATGTGTCATATTTGAGCAATAGAAAGATGAGGTGGGTGAGCTAGTATCTTTTATTGGACCAACTTCCGTTGGTGAGAGAGACAAGCTTTCGATCCACACAGAGCTCTTCTCTAGGTCTGGGAAAGGTACTCCAGCGTCACAGCTAAATGCAAGGTGGAACAGACTCCTGAGCATAAGTAGTTAGCATATACTCTAAGCGACCATTCAAGGTAAGACTGACACAACTACAGCTACACTGCATATTTGAGCAATGAAATTTACAGCGTAGGCAGTGATTAGCAAGTGGATTAAGTGGACTTTTGCGCTGGCAACTAAGAAGACAGATTTCCACTGAAATCAGTTGAAGTTAGGAACCTAAATACCGTTGAGGATCTGGGCCCAAGGCCCCAATTCTGAAAAGCATTTATGCACATGCTTATGTATAACCCTAATTAGGTCAGAACAGGTCTTGCGTAATTTTAAGCATGTGTTTAAGTGTTTTCCTGAATAGGAATGCTTTCCTGAATAGAGCCAAAATGATCATGAAAGTGGCAGAATGTATCATTTTTGTTGTTGTTAATGTTTTATTTTAATTATCCAAAAATAAAACAGGACCATTTGTTCTACTTTATATTTGTAATGTGTCTTGCCTCCTAGCTCGACCTCCAGCATTCTGAGGTGCTTTCTCCTCACTCTGGTAACAATCACATCTCAATGAGTAAGAACATTTTGCTTCCAATGGTGTGTATTTGTGATGTTAAAGGTTTACAAATACTATAATGTCAAGGCTCTCTTGGACGGAGAGTAACTGATCTTCAAGTTCCATGAGTCAAATTTCAAACAGCTGCCATAAAATGAGATATCTCGGGGTGAACATCTCATATCTTTGATGCCAAGCCTGCTTCAGATTGTCATATAAGAAAGGAGAGATATTTTTATCATGCCTTTTGTGATGATAAAAAGCACCATCCATATTAAACAAAGAACTGGAGCGAGAAGTGCAGGGGACATGCAATCAAAGGTTAAAATGTTGTAAGCATTTGGAAAACTAGTGAGACTGAGGAGAATAATAAACAGAAAAGGACAAGAGTGACAGTACAGTTCTTGTGTGGTTGTATAGCAAGGTGTGGCCATGCGTGGACAATTTGGGCTTTTTATTGTTATTTTTCTTCCCCCTCACTGCTAATAGGTGAGATGGCAGAAGTGCCTTTTTAGAATGGTTTGGATGTGGTGAGGGAGGGGCAGCTCAGGCGCTGACCCTGCAATTGCACCTTCACAGATGCTGCAGCAAGATCAAGGCGGTTGGGCCCAGCAGCATTGCCATCCCCATATTTTCAAAAAACCACAAGTCGGGCCCCCAAAATCAGGAACTTGGCTTTAAAATCATGAGATTTTTGAAAAATAATTTATTTGCCTTCTGCTTTCTGAGCCTTTAGGGTTCATGCTTTCAGGCTTTTCTCCACAGTTATAAGGAGTGGAAACTTACTTTTTAAAAAATGAAATCTGAGGTTCCCTGGTAATCCCATGAATCCAGGGGCTGGGCCTTTAGGAAAACCACCAAATATTGTAATAAACTCACAAGCATTGGCAATGCTGGAACAGGGAAGGGAAGAGCATGCTAAGCTTAAGGGTAGCATGAAAAAGGCCTCAGAGATGCGGCCATCTGTGAGAGAAGGACATAACAGGAGTACTGAGGCTGGTGTCATTGGTAGAGTGGAGAGGGCAGGTGGGGTAATGTATAGGGAGACTAAGTTAAATAATATATTTTGCAAACATCATTACTGTCATGTTTATCCTCTCCAGCAGATCATGACTGGTAAATAAAGACCACAGATCCCTATGCTCTTTTTCCCCCAAACTGATACATTGCCATTTATCATCTTTACTCTTTTTGTACAGTCTCTTAACTATTTTGGACCCTGATTCTCTTCCTGACCCTACCACTGATTTGCCTTCTGGCCCCAGGCAAATTATTTAATCTGCTTGTGTCTCTGCATCGCCAATGTAAAATAGACACACATTTTTATAAAGCAATTTAAGAGTGATGAGTGAAAAGCAGAATATATGCACCATTTTGTTGCATATTTTGAAAGTCCTTTAAAACTGTGTACCAACTAGCTAATCCTACCATTATTGTACAGAGGGGGAACCAGCTAATCCTACCATTATTGTACAGAGGGGGAACCAGCACCTCCACAGCACCTCCACAAAGTGGGTAGTTTTCTTTTTCATTCCACCTCGAGGAGAAGATAACTTATTAGGCAGAGCAATACAATGATTTGCTGTTTGCTGTGTTCAAATCTCCAGCCTGCATAATCTTTGGGTGAGAGGTCATCTAGATCAATTTTTCCAGCCTGTGGAATTGGTGTGAGAAGTGGACCTTTATACAGTTGATTCATAAGAGAAAATATACAGAATACTCCTGTGCTCTTTTCTCTTTAAGGCACACCCTAATGTAGTTTCTGAGAGGTCAAAGTGCAACCTCATAGGTAGGCAAGCTCTACAGTCTCCTTACATAAATATGGCATTCTTCACGCCTCAGAATCTCAGCTTCTATTAAAATACCTACTGCTTCAGCACAAAGGCAGTCAAAGAGGCAGCACGTACAGGTGTATCTCTCAAGTGTCCTTTGTTTTTTTGCAAAAGATTCTCTTTACCCTTTCTCCGCTGCATGTTGTCCTTTTTTTGACTTGCTGACGTGTTCTCTGGGCATATACTGATGTATATACAGTGATATATATACAGTGACAAATGATAAAGCTCTTGGTATGCCAGGGCTGCACCACTGTAGGACAGGGATTGAAAACTTGCGAATCTAATTGAAAACTTTTCCATCAGAGTTCCCAATTGCTGTAAAATGTTAACCGCTGTAAAACGCTTGTTTGAAAAGAGCAAATGCTTTCCCCAAATGTTGACAAATTAAAAAAAAACCCAAAAAACAAAAAACAAAACTGGTGAAATTTCAAAGGTTTTCAGCCAATTCTAGTGTAGATCACAATTTAACAGTGAGATTATCTTGTGGACATTTCCCCTTGCATTGACTGTTGTGTTCTGCCATTCACAACTGTATATGGACCGCCTCTTCTCTGATACCTAATTGCACAGCACCCATCTGGCAACTACAGCAGCTGCTCATGTGGAAAAGTAACATTAGGGAAGTAATGTGGGGTTTTTTTAGCATCTTTTAATGCAGTTTAGCAACTGGAAACAAGGAGGCGAGCCAGGATCATGTGATCAGCCAGCTCTTCAAGGACCATAATCCTTGAACTATCAGTCTAAAGGCTACGTAGAGAAGTAGGATAATATTTCTGGGTTTTCACTGAAAATCTTTGAATAGGTGAGTTTCTAAGCCTTTCTGTAGCCCTGTCACACACAGCCAGGAAAGGGTATGAGCTAATTGTTAAATTCAGTTCAACAAGTTCCTCATTAGGGGCAAATTACCTGAGTTTGAAATCTGCTAATTTTCCAATCAGGGTGAGTGTTTGCACTTGTGATTCGGAAATAATTACCACATGGTATAACATCTAAACCTATGTGAAGGCTAATGGGTAAAGGATTAGTTTCCTTGGAATGAGAGAGGGTGTGATCTATGTTCCCCAAGAGCTTTGTTTGTTGCCATACTTTCAGGAGGTCTTGAATGCATAATGTCTGATGTTTTTTATGTAGTAAACTTAATTTTATATTTACTTGTATCTCTTAGTGTTAGTGTGGATAAGCAACATGGGCCTCAGACTTGGACTTCATTTGCTACAGGCCACTAATTTTGAATGAAGATTTCTCTATTTCCCCACTCTCACTTGTTAATCTGTTTTCTCCACCACCCTCCCCGAATTACTGGCCCAATCCTGTAATGAGATCTGTTTAGGTGAACCTTGTTGTTAGACCAGGGCCTTGGTTTGAAGCCTCTAGATTGCAATAGGACAATTCTTATGGAATTTCTATTCTCTTGCAGAATCACCTTACTGAAATATGAATATACAAATGCATGGTAACTCTTCTTTTGGAATGCTATCTATGTAGCAGTATTGGATGGTGTCCAGGTTCCTTCCCCACTCTGAACTCTAGGGTACAGATGTGAGGACCTGCATGAAAACCTCCTAAGCTTACTTTTACCAGCTTAGGTTAAACTTCCCCAAGGTACAAACTCTTTTACCTTTTGCCCTTGGACTTTCGCTGCCACCACCAAACGTCTAACCGGGTTTATTATTGGGAAAGAGTCGTTTGGAAACATCTTTCCCCCCAAAATCCTCACCAAAACCTTGCACCCCCCTTCCTGGGGAAGGTTTGATTAAAAATCCTCACCAATTTGCATAGGTGACCACAGACCCAAATCCTTGGATCTTAAGAACAATGAAAAAAGCATTCAGTTTCTTACAAGAAGAATTTTAATAGAAGAAAAAGTAAAAAGAATCACCTCTGTAAAATCAGGATGGTAAATACCTTACAGGGTAATTAGATTCAAAACATAGAGAATCCCTCTAGGCAAAACCTTAAGTTACAAAAAGACACAAAGACAGGAATATCCATTCCATTCAGCACAGCTTATTTTCTCGCCATTTAAAGAAATCATAATCTAACGCATATCTAGCTAGATTACTTACTAAATTCTAAGACTCCATTCCTGTTCTGTCCCCGGCAATAGCATCACACAGACAGACCCAGACCCTTTGTTTCTCCCCGCCTCCAGCTTTGAAAGTATCTTGTCTCCTCATTGGTCATTGTGGTCAGGTGCCAGCGAGGTTATCCTAGCTTCTTAACCCTTTACAGGTGAAAGGGTTTTTCCTCTGGCCAGGAGGGATTTTAAAGGTGTTTACCCTTCCCTTTATATTTATGACAGATGGTTTAAGGGATTAGCAGAAGAACAGGATTTAATCTCTAGATTATTAAACCTACACTAGTCCAGGGGATTCATTGGCCTGTCTAGTACAGAATAGGTTTTTGACAAAAGGGTGCTAGCTCAATTCATGAGAGGACTAGTCATGTTCTTGTCGTGAGCAAGGGGACTCAGAAAGTGGTGTACGCAGTCTGTTCATAGACAACGGCAGCAGATGGGCAACATCCAAGTCTTCATTAACTATGTTCCCCTTGAGAAACAACATTTTTTAAAAAAAAGGCAATTGAAAACTGCTTAAGGTAGCTTTAACTTGCACCTCATTCACTCTGAATGTACTGGATCCTCAGCAGAAATTGGTGCCTGGGTAGGGTTACTAATCCCTGGGAGGACTTGGGGTGGATCAGTGACTAAGATAGTAAAAAGTCTATTATTTATATGCTGGTCACATTACTGGTCTACTGACTATGCATATATTGGAAGTCATCTGTGTAGGGTTGTGTACTGTTTATCATTCAGGGGTGTGTAACTAGTGTGGGGGCACTTTACTTTTGAATTAATGTTTCATTTAACCAATGTGTTCTGAATAGGTCAAATAGATGTTATGGGTTTGGGCCTTGGTCTTTTTTACTGTATTTCTAAATTAATGTAAACTAAATTTCCACTCTCCATGAAAATGCTGTTGCCAATCATACATGTGTATGGCTGTCCAGCAACATTAATGCTGTGTGGGCAGTGTCATTGGATAGGATGTTAACAGTGGGAGCTGTTAACATTCCTATTTGCATCATCTGTCCAATCTCTTCTCATGCACATCTGCTTTAGGGTATCTCATTAGGTATGGATTATTTTTCTGCTTGGATTCCGGACTGCAGTTCCATTATCCATTCATCTGTTGCACGGTCACTGTGTGTCTATGTGCTTTTGTCAATGCCATCAGCAGCTGCTACCTGTGAGCTACATATAATACAGATCTTGCACATTTGATTTGGTTGCGTTGGTTACAGGCAGTTTGCTGAATGTAAGATTCTAAGAGTCATAAGTGAGGTTTCATGACTTGGGGTTTTTTTTATTTTATTTTTTTGCAACATTTAGGTAAACATTTTCTCTTCTTTATGTGGAACATCCACCCTCGCTGAGCCCACCCCCACCAGCTGCAGATCACATTGCAATCACATGTAGACTTGATGGGAGAATTGGGTGCAATTCAGGTCCCTTGTTTGGAGAATTTCTATAATTTCTTTTACTTCAAAGAAATGGAGTGGGTCTGAACTGAGCTATCATCTAATGCCAACTTCATACTCCATGAGAAATAAATTATTGCGCTCAGGACAGTTCTGACTGAACAGGTCTCCCCACTAGCAAAACTAAAATGGGCAACTTAGGGCTAAATTGAGTTCTTTCATTGGTGCAATGCTCTTGAAATTTTGCCTGTCTGAATGAAGGCAGAATCAGGCCTCTGGTTAATGTATCCGTTATATTGGGTCCTGTCTACTTTCCCATCCTGGATGGAATATTTTTGTGAGACTAAGTTAAGAACATCCACCCACTCTATTTCCCTCTCCTCTTCTTACCTCTGAGCATCATCTATGTATCCCCTTCTACCAGGAACCCCCTCCCTGGCCTGCTGTGCCATGCTGCTGCCTCCTCCTCCTCTACTCAGCCTCTCTTTAAAAAGTACCTTCTTCATGGCCCTGTAAACCTAAGTTGTCCCTCATTGTGATGGCTTAATTTGAAAACTAACCACAAAGCCCTCAAGCTCTGCAATGTTAACACGAGTACCTGCATTATTCTAACCAATTTATTTGAGCATAAGCTTTCGTGAGCTACAGCTCACTTCATCAGATGCCTCCGATTTTTTATGCATCCGATGAAGTGGGCTGTAGCTCACGAAAGCTTATGCTCAAATAAATTGGTTAGCCTCTAAGGTGCCACAAGTACTCCTTTTCTTTTTGCGAATACAGACTAACACGGCTGCTACTCTGAAACCTCCATTATTCTATTTACCTCTTGCGGTCCCTATCCCTGATTTTTGTTACACCCCCTTCTCATGTTGTGTCGTCACTTGGCACTTGATACCGCAAACCTGCGACTGACTTCAGGGGTACTATCCACCATAGTAAATATACTCAAATGAAACTATTTGGGGCCCTTAGACTGTAAACCGTTTGAGGCAGGGGCAATAGCTACAATTTTCAAAGGCAATTGTTTGGCTCAATGCCCTATTCAACTTTGAAAATCTCAGCCAACATTTTGTATCCATCCATAAAGCACCCAGCACAGTTACAGTGGTGTACAAGTGGCAATAAAGCCCTTCATAGTATAAGCCCAAAGCTCCCGGGGTGAAACTCACCCCTGGGCAGAGGGTTAGTGTGGTGTTCTATGCTTTATGTTAATCCTATTTTGAGAGCATAAGTGGGACTTGGCCCTGATGAATTTCACCTTGAGGCAAATCTTTCTAAATCAAAAACTGATCTTTTTCCCTGCGGTAGCTTTTCTATTTTTGCAACTGGAGCAGCATCTCAAGATTTAATCAAGTCTCAAACAATAAGTGAACAAATACTTAGTAAAAAGAAAAGGAGGACTTGTGGCACCTTAGAGACTAACCAATTTATTTGAGCATAAGCTTTCGTGAGCTACAGCTCACTTCATCCGATGAAGTGCTGATTCATCCAAGTGCTGATTTAAATCCTGTGTAGCAGGCCAATTATAATAACCAGGTAGGTATCCTGCTACACAGGATTTAAATCAGCACTTGGTTCTGGAAGTTCATATTTTGGTATATAAAAGATATTAATGATATTAATGAAGCAGATGTCATCAGCAAGCAGAAAATTACAACTACAGGCGTCTGACTAGTAAATCATTCTACTAAGTATTTGTTCACTTATTGTTTGAGACTTGATTAAATCTTGAGATGCTTCTCCAGTTGCAAAAATAGAAAAGATACCGCAGGGAAAAAGATCAGTTTTTGATTTAGAAAGATTTGATTGAATTAAGTACAAAAGTAGCAAACAAAACATAGACAGACAATAGGCTGATACAGTTGCTAATGCCAGATGAAAAGCCTACTCCTGGTTATATATGAACAATCTAACATATAAATGACAGCATGGAACTATTGTTGGAAACAATTTCTAGATAATATGCAAACATATCAATAGTCTTCATATATATTTTAGCTGTAAATTGACTATAGCTGCCAGTCTCTTAATAATACATCCTGATTTTTCAGCCTAAAAAAATTAAATTTGTTACAAAAAATTGACCAAGATATGCTGACTAGTGCGTGTGTGTGTTATATATATGTGTGTGTGTATGTATATATATATATATACACACACACAATTATCCACATATATTAGTATTCATTAAGCACAAATAGTTTAGCGTTATAGCCTAAATTAGCCATGATTTTTATATAACCCTGGTCACTTATTCTAAGAATCCCTTGCACTGATCGAAGTGAGTTTTGGCTTGAGAAAATATGGAAGTTATCAATATCAGGACAGATGAGTGCTTTAGCATAGCAACAGAAAGGAAGTTACTCTTACAGGCTCCTACTGCAACATCTCAAAGGAAGAGGATAAGATACATGACAGTCCAACCTTGATACAATCATACAAACATAGAAGGTTCCTTCATGGACCAGTGCCTGCAATATTAGTATACAAAAGAAAGATAAGGAAAGGAACCAAAACAAACTGATGGGTTGAATTTTAGTGACTTGTAAAATCATCCTATACATACTACCAGCTAAAATGTTTAACTTTGGGAGCACTTCCTGTGTAAGGTGAATGTAACAGTGATGCACAAGATGGCTTCCCAGAGACTAGTATTATATTGAATTGGTTTCCTGTACTATATTATTATTGGCTTTTAACAATAAACAAGACTGACATTGGTTATTTGGTCTCTTGAATATATTTAATAATAAACTGGAGTATAATCAATTGCTTTACCACACAATTTATCAACAAAATAGACTTTTAAAGTGATTTTTAAACGTATATATTTTTTGGATCTCTCTTTCCAGCCGCTCTTGTCTTTTCTTTCAACATCTTAACTGTGAGTGGCTTAACACAGGAGTTGCCGCAGTAAAGTTTGACACATTATTTACTAAATCTGGTATAAGGCGGTCATCCCTGCTAGAAGAAAAGTGAATGGCATGCTGTTCATTTTTTGCCTATTTTACTAGTTTCAAATGAGCTGTACTCATATATAGAAAGGCAAAGACAAATAGTTGTATAACAATCACATCAAAGTATACAAAAAACTGCATTTCTTCTCACAACACACAGTCAACCTGTGGAACTCCTTGCCAGAGGATGTTGTGAAAGCCAAGACCATAAAAGGGTTCAAAAAAGAACTAGATAAATTCATGGAGGATAGGTCCATGAATGGCTATTAGCCAGGATGGGCAGGAATTGTGTCTCTAGCCTCTGTTTGCCAGAAGCTGGGAATGAGCGACAGGGGATGGATCACTTGATGATTATCTGTTCTGTTCATTCCCTCTGTGGCACCTAACACTGGCCACTGTCAGAAGACAGGATACTGGGCTAGATGGACCTTTGGTCTGACCTAGAAGGGCCGTTCTTATGCAGCCTTTTTCCTAGAAGTATCTTTAAGAGCCTACTGCAACTTAGAAAATGCATACTATTTCAGGATCAGCTCCTCAAAGGTGTTTAGGTTCCTAACTCCCTGAGCATGCAAAAATTTACACATGTGTAAATGCAGTGACTTGAACAGAACTATTCAATTGAGCAAACTTAAACACTTGCCAAACTCTTCCCAGGATCAGGAGTGAGAAAGTTAGGGCTGAAAAAAAATCTACTTCTTCACCCCATTTCAGCTAAGATTACCTCTTACCTAGCTTTGGTTCACCATACTTTTGTCAGGTCCTCTGAACACATGTTTAAATTCTTATGTAAATTACTAAATGGCAATGGGCAACAAGATAATATATGAATCTTTCACAGAAATGGATAGCTTTGGAAGTCAGAGTTTCTCCAGTCCTTAGTGTCACTAATTTACTAATTAAAATAGCCCCAGATTGTAATTCTTCATGGGTTATGCAGATTCATCAGATATAGAGGGTTCAATCTGATTTCTTCTTTATCATAAGATGTTGGCTGTTATAGAAAAACACATTGATTTTTAAGCAATCTCACATTCTATTGGTTAATCTCCACAGTATATAATTAGTGACAAGGTGTAAAAAGCTTGTAAAGTGTATACAAGATGATTATTGTGTCATATCAAGTATTCATGTGGATTTCATTATAGTACAAATGAGTGCCACTAGGTGGCACACTTGAACAGTTCACAATTGTCGATTTCTTACCTCTTTCAATTCATTCCAAATATATCCCTAGAAAACATTATTATTGAGAGAAGCAAGAGGTGCCTGAATAAGCACACAACCTTATTAGAGACTCTTTGTACTGTTTACATTTTTCCTTCAGTTTTCTTCTTTAATTGCTAAAATTGCAGTTTAATATCCTAAAGCTCCGTTTCTGTGCTTGTAAATAAGTCTAGGTGATTGTAATTTTGAAGGGCAGTGTGCTCCTCAGTTGCCTTGAGGAATGTCCGCAAAAACAGATATAAACTAGGCTTTCCACTTCTGCTGCTGCCATTGCTGCTGCAAGACATGGATTACTTGTTGTGACTTGTTTTAGGGGAAATAATGACCTGGGGCACCCCAAACAAGCACCCTCAGATACTGCTGTTATATTGGAAACAAACAACTTTCACTGATCAGTTTGCTTTCAGGGCAGAGTGGGGGGGAGGAACAACTTAATTTACAATTCCAAATATTTTAAAACTGTAAGAGCTGTCATCATTGATATCTTTGCCACAAATACTGCATGTAGTAGCCTAGCATCACACTTACTTTCAATTACAATCAGAAAAAAATTGTAAACTCAGACTGCATGAGGGAAAGAAATGTTGATTGATAATAACTTAATATGCATTTATCACATAAGCTTCTTCAGTCTGGGGACAAAGGCTTTCTCTTTGTACTATACAATGCCTAGTAGGCCTGGGTGCTGTAAAAAACCCAAATGAATAAATCATCATTAATGCTGTACAAAAAAACGCCCCCTTACAGCTTAATTCTGGGTGAAATTTTCACCTGTGCAAAGGACCCACAACAGACTACTTATAGGGCATGCCAGCTTGCAGCTGCTGAGGTCCTCAAATCAGGGTTTAGGTGAATGTAAGTGGTGCACAACTTGTACCCTAGTATTACTGTGTCCCATTAATTATTATCATTCCAACAAGTGTCTGTAATGCCTGGTCATTTGTGCAGGGATGAATTTTGCTCTTTGTCCGGTACAGGTTAAAAGCTCCTCCCTAATATTGTGGAGCACCTCTTTCCTGGGTCAAATTGTACCCTAGGTATAACACAAAGCTTCCCAGGTCTCCATCCTTTCCACCAATTGGTCTCCATTCTATGCATTCAGTTCAGATTTATAGATTTCAAAATGATTCTCCCCTTGGATTAAGGAGACTATCACTTCTCTATTATTTCCATGTGATGCCAAATATGTCCATCACAGGCTTTGCTGTCCTGAGGTACTGATGGACATGGCATAAAGAATCTAGATAGAAGTCTATTCTATGCTGCAGGCAACTGGTTATGTTTCTGCTATGTATCTAATGGCCTGTGGTGCCTGGGAGAAGCTGAAGATTCTGACAGAAAAGCTCTGTGTTCAGCCTCATTAATTTTCACCTCATCTGCCTGTGTTGGAATAGCAGTCAGCCCACACAGACGTGCTCCTTAACAGCTGTAGTTCTTTCCAGAGGTGACGCATGGGGAGGCACGTGGGGTCACATGCCCCCCCAGATTTCTGCCAGGGTGGGAGTCAGGCTGAGCAAGGCTGAGAGGGATGTGCCTGAGAAAGGCACCGGCACCTAGCACTCCTGCTGAGCCCAGCTAGGAGGCACCTGGAGCAGGGAAGAGAGACCAGCCTGGCAGCTCAGCTCTGCCAGACAGGGCGCAGAGAAGCCCACTGAGTCCCGTCCCTTCCTTGCCCACAGTCGCAGTTACCGATGCTCAGTAGCAGGTGTCTGGAGCCTGCTCTGAACTGCGCCGTGCCCACAGCAAGGAGACAATGGGACCAATGTGGGAGGAGCTGTGAGGGGAGCGGGAACGGGGTGGTGCCAGCTTGGGGTGGGTGTGGTAGGCGTGTGGGACATAGGCACCACCTCCATTGGTGCTCTGGGACTGGAGCACCCATGGGAAAAAACCAGTGGGTGCTCAGCACCCACCAGCTGCCCCACAGATCAGCTTTTTCCCTTCCCTCCCAGTGCCTCCTGCCCAGTGCAAATCAGCTGTGCAGGGTTGGGGGTGGACTGAGGGCCGGCACAGGGAAGAGGCGGGGCAGGAGTGGAGTGAGAAGAGCAGGGCTGGGATGGGGCCTTGAGGGAAGGGTTGGAGTGGGGGTTGAGCACCCCCGGGGAGATGAGGAAGCTGGCACCGATGGTGGGGGGCGTGGGTAAGGGGCCAGAGGCAATGTGTGAGGCCGTTTTGTCCCCTCCCAACCCCCCAGCCTTTACATTGTGTCTATCAAGAGTTTTGTGTCACCTCTGGTTCTTTCCCTGTCATTGGGATCTTTTCTGCTCCCATGGTTGACTAAATGTGGTTTTGGGTGGCCTAGGAGCAGTATTCAGGCTGGAGAGACAGTTGCTCCTTAAGGGTGGGTGCTGATAGTCTGCTGATGTCACTTAATAACAGAAGATGAATACCTCCTGACACTTATCAGCAACCCCTTTGCCATTCAAGGAGTGCTATTGGTGTGGTCCAGTGGTGCAGACAGTTTATCCACCACCATCATAGGTGAGGGTGGTAGCTGACCTAGAACCTTGAGACTGATGTGTATGACAGGGATGAATAAAGCAGGGAAGAAGAGAGCATGCCCAGGACTGTATCACTCACATATGGGACCCCCGTGTACTCGAGAGAGGGATCATGATCCGGTGCATAAAGCACAGGACGGGGAGTCTGGACACCGGGATTCTATTCCTGGCCCCTCTGCTAAATTACTTCCCCTCTCTGTGCCTGTTTCCCACATGTAAAAATAATTGGGATAAGAATGCTTTTCCTGATCGGAGTTGCTATTGCAGAACAGTTAACCCTTTACCAGTCGGCACTGAGGGGTTCTTAGGGTCACAGTAACACATATGCACCAGAGAGGAAATGGGGGTAAATGAAAGTGTTTGACAGCTAGATGTAAGTTCCCATCAAAATGGAGATGCATGTATTACATCCCTGATTATTATATCACCTATACTGATGTCACACCAGTCATTCAAACAGTATCTTTAACTGGTTTTTGAACATAGCATTTAGATGATTAAGATTCTGAGGCCAGAAGGGACCACTGTGATCATCTAGTCTGACTGCCTGTGCAACACAGGCCATAGACCTTCCCTGGATCAATTCCTCTTTGAACTAGAACACACCATTCAGAAAAACAGTCATTCTTAATTTAAAAATTTCCATTGATGGAACTTAGCAACCCTCAGCAAGTTGTTTTGCTGGTTAATTGTTTCTGTAGGATAAGTAGCGTCTAATGTAGGGGTGGGCAAACTTTTTGACCCGAGGGCCACATCGGTGTTGTGAAACTTTATGGACGGCCAGGTAGGGAACGCTGTGCCTCTCCAAACAGCCTGGCCCCCGCCCCCTATCCGCCCCCTTCCACTTCCTGCCCCCTGACTACCCCCCCTCATAACCCCGATCCATCCAACCTCCCCTGATCCCCCCCTTCTGGGACCCCCGCCCCTAACTGCCCCCCCAGGATCCCACCCCCTATCCAACCCCCCTCCCCCACTCCCTGTCCCCGACTGCTGCGACCCCTATCCACACCCCCGCCCCTTACAGGCCCCCTGGGGTCCCACCCCCTAGCAAACCCCTCCTGCTCCCCATCCCCTGTCTGCCCGCCCTCCCCGAACCTCCACCCCATCCAACTGCCCCCTGTTCCCTGACTGCCCCCTGGCACGCCCTGCCCCTTATCCAACCCCCCCGCTCCCCACCCCCTTACCATGCCACTCAGAGCGGCAGGAGCTCGCAGCCCCGCCGCCCAGACGGAGCCAGCCGTGCCACCACACTGCTCGGCAGGAGCAGCGGACCAGAGCGCTGGTGGCACAGTGAGCTGAGGTTGTGGGGGGGAGCGGGGACAGCAAGGGAGGGGCCAGAGGCTAGCCTCCCTGACTGGGAGCTCAAGGGCCGGGCAGGACGGTCCTGCGGACTGTAGTTTGCCCACCTCTGGTCTAATGTGACCAAATACATCAGAGATACACTTTCAATAAAAAGCCTGGTTTCTGAAATCGTCTGCAAAAGATAAGAACAACTGATTTTGTGAGGGGACCTTTTTGTAGAGTACAAATAAGACTTTTTAAAAAATTGATTTTAATACTCAGGCTGATGGGAAAGAGAGGTGTCTCCATCTTAGTCTCCGTAACAGCAGAGTAGAAATGCTCTTAGCTATTTGATAAGTTAGGAGTCCTTTTTGTTATCAGAAACCACACATGGCGAGAACTAAGCCTGTGATCTTGATATTACAGCTGGAAACAAGCTCTTTGATTTGACAGTTAATCAAAATTTACTGCAGAGAAATCAATACAAAGTTAATCACATTTGCTATTGTACCTGCCTTCAAACTCTCACTGGCTCTGATGGGCCTATAATATCAGCATGCTTTGTTCTGAAGGAGAATGCTGTGAATTTTAGTACTTGTGCTGTATCCACCTCCAAAATATTCAGATATTGTTCCAGTAAACTCTTCTGACAGCAGTTGGGACCGGCTTTGCATTAAGACTTTTGACAAACTTAGAAGAAATAACAATGGCCCAATTTCAGTGCTGATAAAAATTGTATGTTGGTTATAGGTGCAAGAGGTAAATGAGTGCAATTTGCACTGACTTGGCATTTCATGGGTGTGGAATATGAGTGTAATTATGTGCTGAAAATCCTGGAGCAGAGTAGACCTTTGAAGTCTATGAAAAACACAGCTTCAGGCCCCGTAATTTTGTGGATGTCAGCATGGCCAGATCTAACAATCTTTTCACTAGTGACTTGATTTTAGCTGTGGAACAGAGAGATTAAGTGATTTGACCAAGGTCACCCAGAGAGTCTGTGGTACAGCCTAGAACAGTACCCAGCTCTTCTGAGACCCAGTCCACTGCCTTAACCACAAGACCACCTTACCGCCCATGATTTTAGCTGGGGCTAGAGCTGATCTGGTGACGAGCAGCAAGAAGCTCCAGCCTTTTAGTGAATTTGAGCCCTCTGATTGGCTGCCTGCTCCACTTGCCCACCTCCTGGGGCAGAATCAGAACTACTGCTGGCCCTCTCCCTATCTAGCAGCCTGAAGCCATTCTCACAAGAAGGGAGGAGGGAACTTAAGAGTCTAGTCTCAGGGTGCTCTGTCCCCCCCACCCCCCCCGTGAGCAATAGGGACAGGATTCTTCCCCCCGCCTACAGCACCCAGCCTGAAAAGGGAGAGAGGAGGGTGAAGAGCCTCTGGAGCTGCCCCCCCTGGGAGGGGGATAGGGGATCCCATTGCAGTCCCACATAGGCCCGGGAGAGGCATATGAAGAGTCTTTGGGGGAGCATAGGTGAGGCTGGATGGGGCTGAACTGGGAGGGTAAGGGCTGAATTAATTGCTGGGCAGGGGAAGGGTAGATGTGGGGTATGAACTCCTTTAGCAGGAACTAAATTCACCTTACCCAATACATGTGGGAAAGTGGGCAACCCTAATTCTCTCTCTGTCTCACATACACATACACACACACGGGATGGGCAGGAGAAGTTCAAAAATCAAAAGATAGACCAAAAAACTGCACGGTATGGTATTTTTAAAGAATAATGCATGATTTTTGATCTCTTGAGGTTGGCAATACTGGAACATAAACATGTGAAAGAGAATCTCTCTCTCTCTCTCTCTGCTCGCCCCCGCCCCCGGAAGCATCTAAACCTTTGTCTTGCAAAGACAGCCTTCACATGGAAACCAGTCACTAGGGCTTATGTTCTAATACTGTGACTTTTTGTACTAAAGATCATGGGCTATTCATCATCCTCCCTGCACTTGGAAGGGGTGGCCTCTAGGATGCTGAAACATGTGGCCATGGGTCTGTAAGCTCTGGAATCTTTCCTTGTAATAATGTACAAACTTAGAAAAAGAAAGAAAAAGCTACAGCTTTGCTTTTAAATTCCACTTTGAGCTTGCAAGGTTGGCAGTTAGCAAAAAAAACCTTGAAAACTGAGACTTTGATCTGGAGACAATAATCATGGACCTCCTCTATACTTTTTTTTTTCAAAAGGGACTGTACCTTTTTCCTAAGGTCAACCTTACGAAGATGAATGTCAGCTTCAGTTTGGCAGGTGCGTATTGCTGAGTGAGCTACTTTGCTGACATCGCACAAGAGAGGGCCTGCTGAGGGGAAAAGAGTTGTTTAGGTGCAAATTTAAGGAAAAATCTTGGCACAAGCAGCTGTTAGTAGTTGCATATAATGTGCACATAAAGACTAGGGTCTTCAGAAAGATTTGAGCTACTGATTCTAATACGTCAAACAGCTCTCAGTGGAGATGAAGGCAGCCTTCGGTCACTTGGGATGAGGCTCCTGGGAGTCTTTACAGTGAATGTAACTCCATGACAGACAGCATTTCTTTTATCTCTCCTTTACAATTTTGATTCCCCCCCCCACTTCCATTGTTCCTCTGGATTGGCCATAACAATCTGACCAAATGGGCTAATGCGTTTATAATAGCTGCTTACAATTGCTCCATGGTGTGTGTATTGTTTGCTTTTCTTCTTTGTATTTTATTAGCAGTTTATTAGAAATAGAAAAAGCCATTTAACAAAAGCAGCTACTATACGTGGATAAGTGCTTCCTGCAACAAAAAGAAAAGAATTGGCAGCAAAACTGCTTTTGTGGCACTGATGTGTCTGACCCCTGAGTATAAGACTTGGGCCCCTTCTTTGTCGGAAGTACAGATTATGGTACTCTGCTAGAGCTGGAAGTGGGAGCCCTGTAAATACACCATCTCTCCATGCAGGCTGCTTTGATCTGTTAACCATTGCCATTATTTTTCAAATAAAGAAGCGTTTGAATATGGCTTTGAGATTTTTCAGTGTTAATCCTCTCCTTTATTTGGGATAAATCTACTGAGCTCCATTTTTCCTATGAAAAAAACTGTTTCAAGCTTTATATCAGCTGCATGTTCCATGAACAGAGCACAGTGATTAAAGAACTCTTACTTTGTGCTACCGGTTGGGAAAATGGCAGGAGATGCATTTAAATTATACTGTCTAAAGTTTGTAAAGTTCTTCTATTTCATGGTAATGCTAATATTTGCCTATCTATTGATTAATTTGTTGATGCTATAGCAGCTCTGTTCTTAAAGGGAGATGCAAGTCACTCAACTAAATGAGTGTTTACAGTTAAGAGAGTGCAATACAAGGTTATTTTTGTTTGTAATTGAGTCAGATGCTTGCCTTCAATATTGCCCCATTGGGCTGGAAAACTGCTCTAACCAGTATGGAGGAATCCTAAATTGCATGGACTCAGCATTCCGCCCCTCTCTCTTGCAGCCCGCTCTGTCGGAGGCATGTTATATTGCAGCCAGCTAGGGGAGGCATGCCAGAATGCTGCTGCACTCTGGCTAATCTCCAATTGGGGGAATGGCTCCTTGAGAGCAGTTAGTAGCCACTGTAATTTAGAACGGACCTAAAACTGCTCTAAGTTGTGCTAGGGCTTGAATTAGGTCCCAGCTGACTTTAGGATTGGGGGAAGCGGAAAGATAGTGTCACGGTTACAGGGTGAGTTGTGCTTTAGGCCCCCTTTGCAGCCCCTTGCAAGTATGCACCCCCAGTGCCAGACTGTGCTACCTTCATGCTTCCCTGGGTGGAACCAAGAGATCCTACCATCCTTAGACTGGATCTCTGGGCAGCAGCCCCATTTACCAACCATGTTCACACACCTGCAACTATATTCGGCAGCTGCAAGAAATTTCCCTCTGGGAGCTTGTGACCAGCAGTTAATTAAAGTGTTGCAAAACAACTTCTTCAAAACAAACATTGTTTATTCACCCAAATATACATAGCAATCAGAGAACAGGGATATAACCTCTATGCCTTGCCCTTACCTAAAAGCTTATAATTTTCCTCCAAGCTTTGGTAAGCCTAGCTGCTCCAGACCCATCCTGCAGGGCCTGTGTCTCAGTCCACTGGCTGTTCATGAACTGCTTCCAGACAACTGAACTCTCCTCCCTCTCTAGAGAGGCTTGCTAACTGTTTAGGATTCTAGAATTTCCTATGTTAGTTTGCTCCAGTGTTCCTACTTGCTGTTAGGCTCTCAATATGTCTACTCTGCGTGGCTGCCTCCTATTCTGTGCAGTAGCTTATTTTGGGAGCTGTAGCTTAACCCGCAAAAATGGGACCTGTAATTTACCACTTATGCGCCGCCAATGGTAGCTGCTGCAGAGTAGACAGAACTCAGGCAATTTAGCAACATATTTTCACTGGACTCTTAATCCTCTTTTGCTACAGCTTCTACTAATGAAGCTGTACGATGTTTCCATTTTTGCCAGTATAGACAAGACCTGGGACTACTTATATGCTCTTTCCTATCCAAAATGCACACTGAACACTACCTCAGAAGTTAACACTTTACTGCTCTTTCTTAATTTTTAATGATATTTTCTGTAGGGGAAATTATATGGTACAAACCTCTCTGCCAATTACGCCATCCACCTTCCTACAACCCATTTTGGCATTTTCCTAGACTCCTCCTGCACAGAGCAGGTTCCTCACTTGCTAATACCAAACAACGTTTCTTCATTAGTGGGCATCATATGGGCCCCTAGCTTCTCTGATTAAATCTATTGGGAAATGTGACTTAATTTGTTTTCTCTCATCTAAGACTAATTTTCTCTCTGTTCTGCAATAAATACTGTAATTTCTGAAGGATAAGGTCAAACATCAGTAAAATTGCAAGATATAAGAGGCGTTCTTGTCAGTGTTGTATATTTAAATAAAAAATGTTTTATGACTTCTCTAGTTACTGAGCCCTTGTTTGAGATAGTTGCATTGGGCTCATGGTTAAGAGACCTGCTATGCTACTCTTCATATTAGTCTCTTATAACTGTTAGAGTCATCTTAACACTATGGTAATTGCCTTAGAACAATTAAAAAAACCAATGTACCAAGGGACGTGGATCTGTTCAGCAGTAGATCACTAACATTAATGCAATCCACATTCAGGTTAAAAGTGATCAAAACTTTCTAATAATAGTGACTGCTCAGCACAGGAGTACACCAAACCCCTAGAGCAGTGGTTCTCAAACTGTAGGTCGAGATCCCAGGGCTGGCTTAGACTTGCTGGGGCTTGGGGCCAAACCCTACACCCCTGGGCAGCGGGGCTCAGGTTACAGGCCCCCGGGCTGGAGCTGAAGTCCTTGGGCTTGGGCTTTGACCCCTTCCCTGCTCGGGGCAGTGATGCTCAGGCTTTGGCTCCCGACCCAGGGAGGTGAGACTCTGGCGGACTCAGGCTTCGGTCCCCCCTCCTGGGATCGTGTAGTAATTTGTGTTGTCAAAAAGAGGTCGCGGTGCAATGAAGTTTGAAAACTCCTGCCCTAGGGTGCCAGTAGCAAGCCAGGTGTAACATATCTCAGAGGCAACCTTTGTAGATGCTTCAGCAGCTAGACCTTGTAGGCACCAGGTCTGTGGGTCCCAATAATCACAAGGGGAAAGGTTGCAAATACCCTAAAGTACAGAGGCTTAAACAGTTCCTGTTCAGCATGATCAATAGCACTTCTTGTTTGGGTCCCCGCAACAGTGCAACTGAAAGTTAGGGCTCTCCAGGCTTAGTGCTTGGAGTGCCCTCTACAGCTCAGTCTCTGTTCAAACAAATGGGGGCTTGCAGGTTTCCAGGCTGGGCTCAGTTAGTGTCTCTCACTGGGCCTCTTCTGCACTGACTATGTGCTCAGCTGCTGTTGCTCCCCAAAAAGTCCCACACGGACCTGCGACCAGTTGTATCATCCAGCAAACTCTGCCTGTTCCTCATGTGGATCTGCATATGGTTCCTGGGGATTCTACTCTGCATGCAGCTTCTCTCCAGTTCCTGGCTTGCATGCAGCTGTTGCTTTTCCAAGAGAGCTGTTCAGAACCTTCTTACATGGTGAGGGGACCGGGAAGTGCAGTGGGGTCTGGAAAACTTAGTCTCTGCTTTGCCAGGAACAAGGTCTATCCAGTGGGGACAGGGCTGAATTGTAGTTCCCTGCTTAGCAGAGCCATTAGAACTTACTGCCAATTGATGGTTATATTATACATAAAAAAACGATAAAAGGACATCATTAAGATTCCAAATCAACTGCTCAAAGATTGGGACAGGTCAGAATTCCACTTGCCAATACAAGCTTAATTTGACCCCTTTGATAAAATCTTTAGTTACATGATCATTTCATTTTTTCCACAGGACCCCCTACCTCGTTCAGTGCACAGGTTGGAGGATTCTCTGTTAATGAGCAGCTGTTTCATAATTTGTTTTCTCCTCATATTTCATCATGTGGCCCAATGAATTATTTACTGTACACTATTCTAACCTGGCTCTGAAGACAGAATTATTAATTTCCTCATTTTAGCAGCTGAATGCTTCACAAACATTAAATTAATTTAATTGCACAGACAACCTTAATTCTGGCATTTCCTAACTTCTGAATGCTTGACTTGCAACCCTAATAATGTTATTTTAACACAATAGTGTGTGTGTGTGTGTGTGTGTAATTTCTTAGATTTTTAAAAAAGCAAACTGAAAAAAAACAGAAATTCCACCATGTAGCATCATATTGACATCGGTGTGGTTCATCAGCAGGGTTAGAACCTTTAAGTCCATCACACAGACCTCTGCCACGTGAGCTAATGGAGTAACTGTCAGCAATAGTGGGTTGTAATTGTCTGTGTGGCCCAGCATTAGAGGCGGAAGCAACACACACTTTGCCGGTGAGTTTCACAGATATTTGCTGATAGCCGAGGAATGTTGAAATTCAGGAATCTTGGGTTCCTTTCCAGGCTCTGGAGGGGAGCGTGCTCTAGTGAGCACAGACATTTTTGCTCCATCCTTGACCCACTATGGTCTCTTTATCACTTCTGGCTCCTTCTCCTTGTCCCAGTCTCCCCATCCCAGTCCTAGTCTCCCTCGCTGAGCTTGCTTCCCATGTCCTCCCTGACTTCCAGTTTCTCCTCCTCCCCATACCCTGTCTCAGTCTCCTTTCCCAGCTGTTCCAATTCCTCTCTTCTGGTTCATCATCCAATCTGTCTCCCCTTCTTCCCCCACTGGTTCTGAGTCCTAGTTTCTCTCCCCAGGCGCCTCATCCAGTTTCAGTCTCCCCTTCCATCTCCTCCTCAGCTCCTCACCCTTGTCTCCCCACTCTCTGGCTCATTGTTCCATATCTTTTCCTAGCTGATCCCAGTTCTTTCCCTGCACCCCAGCTCCTCATCAGATGTTTCTCCTCCCTGCACCCTCATTCCTGTCCTCACTGGCTCCTAGGCCCAGTCTTCTTGTACAGCCAGTCCTACTTTTCCACTACCCCCCAGCTCCTTAGCTGATCTGAGTTGTCCCAGTGTCCTCCTTTTCCCCCATCAGCCCCTATTCTCCTTGTCCCAGTCGCCTCATCCAGACAGTCCCAATCCCACTTTCTCTCCTCATCCAGTCCCCATATCACAAGACTCCTTGTCACAATCTATTCTTTTCCCGTCACCTTGGTCTGGCTTATGCACTGTCTGCATTCAGATCAGGTGGCTTCCTCTTCCACACTGCCTGATTGTCAGCATGGGGTTTACCCAGAGCAGAGGAGAGGGAGGCTTCCTGCTCAGTACCAGTGACTGGCTCCACCTCAGTCCATAGCAGCTGGGAATAGCCATTACAGGGAAAGTCTGACTTCACCCCTGTAGCCATGGGCTGGAGGGAGCATGCTCAATTGATCTTATGGGGATAGAATATGCACAGTTTAATCATCAATAGGAGGCATGAGGGGATGCAGCATGCACAGTTTGGTCAGCAGGAACAGCTGAGAGGGGCTCAACATGCTCAGTGAAGACAGAATGTTCAGAGATTTTGGCTGTTAAAATTGAAAGTCTCAGATTATGCACAAATTTTGATTTTTTTTTCCAGAGGCTTACAATTTGGCCAGATTTGGGGGGATTTTCCTGGGGACAGCAAAAGGCACATCTCTGACACAAAGGCCACAATATCAAGTTTGTGTTGCAGGGCATGAGGGAGGGTGTGGTTGTTCAAAGAAAAGGTCTCCAGAATTAAACATGTGCTAAATAACATATTTTTTTCACTAGGCTCATTGTCAGAAAAAGATGAACTGTTTTGGCTGAAATTTTCCAAAACTGTTCAGCCTGAGGCAGACACCCAGCATGGAAAATTTCAGCCCACATAGTTAATTTGACACAGATATAAGAAACTGAAAACAGGGTCTTCTATTGGGAAGTGTCAGATAACCTTAATAAGAGGTGGTGCTAGCACTCTGCCTGTAATAATGGTCTAAGTCTCAGTCCAATTTCCAATAGGTAGGTATCCAAAT
Source organism: Lepidochelys olivacea (assembly GCF_965140295.1). Lineage (NCBI taxonomy): Eukaryota > Metazoa > Chordata > Testudines > Cheloniidae > Lepidochelys > Lepidochelys olivacea. The sequence continues at coordinate 145,235,482 of NC_140411.1, forward strand.
CACAAAAACACACTATTCACAGAGAAGTGAAGTATTCTAGGTGTAGGGAAAATGGAAAATTTTTGAACCACCTGATTGTAGAACTTTCTAGGTTGGTTGTTAACTATTAATGTGGTGTAGATGAACTTGAACCCTGGCTCCCAATCCACTCAAACAGCGGTGCTGTTCCGAGCAATAACAAATCTGCCAGAGAAATCTAATCCACCCTATAATTAGCTACCAAACAGTACAATGGTTTGCATAGGGGCAGGAATGTCTTGCATATAGGTATATATTATCAGTTTATGTCCTGAAGCATAGCATTTAACTACTTTTATTATCATGAGGCAGGTGCAGCTTGCAGATAAATGCGAGGAAGTTGCATTTGTGCTGTTTGTGCTGTACTTATTCTTTGGAAGGAGGATCAAGTTCCAGTGTTTGTGATTTTACACCTTTCATGCAGAATAAATCCACTTAAATGTCTCCAATCTAAAAAGCAAACAACCAAGTAAAGGTTTTCTTCCCAGGTGTGGTGTGCTTTGGGCACTGTCTTGCTTACTGCTCACCGGAATATCTAGCAAGATAAGATTTTGTGTGTTGCTCAGTGGGTATGTTCACTTGTCTGATGAATGGCAGGATGTTCCTTGCAGGAGAAAGGCTTTTGGATGTACTGTAGTTATGTTAAAATAATGTAATCTTAAAAAAATTAAATACGTTAAACAGCAGAACATGTATAGAACTTACGTCATGAAAATGTTATTTCTGTAGAAGGGGGAAATGATTTTTAAAAATTTGTTTTGAAATTTGGGATTTTTGTGTGTCTCAGTTGTGGCATTCTTGCCCTTAGTGCTTTTAGGAAACTCTTTTTTTTAGAGACCCATGAGGATTACATGAAAGATAACGTTGGAATAACTGTCTTCTAACCAAATTAGAGACGGACCTCAACCTTCGAATTCAGATCCAGATTCAAACTCTCTCAAGATCAGGTACTTGAAATATTATCATAATGAGAGTGGTATACATAGCTGGAGGGGGAGGTAGAAAAATATGGGTGAATAGAAATTTCTGAAGGTTTTGATTTGGGGTTCATCTTGAGTTCCATTACAGACATAGGTCTGAGCTGTGACATTTGTGCCCTCATCTGAACTTGCCACTGTTTGTTTGAGTGGATTAGGAGCCAGGATTCTGGACTAGACAAGGAGATAGGTTTGTAGAACTGTTTTAAAATGATGGGCACAAAGCTTCAGTTTGTGAAACGTTACAGAAAACCAAACAAAATCTGTATTAAAATACACTGCGTATTGCACACTTCAGTATGGAGAAATATTCAGGACTTTCAGAATCTGGCAGAAAGCATTACATCCATGCCAAAGTATCACCAGAAGGTACAAGAGTAAATTTGAAGGTCATGATATCACAGAAAGGTTAAAGATAATATTTAACTTGTGTTCCAATGCAGGCAGTTTTTCTGTGATGAATTTGCAAATCAGCAACATAGAATGAACAAGTGAAACTCAGTGGTTTGAGCATTGCCCTGCTAAACTCAGGGTTGTGAGTTCAATCCTTCAGGGGCCATTTGGGGATCTGGGGCAAAAATTGGGGGCTGGTCCTGAGGTCCCTTCCAACTCCGACATTCTATGATTTGGAAACGTAATTCTCTGTGGGAATTTCCTCAAAATAACAGTTTCTGTTACTGTTAGGTTTTCAATTTTATTATACCCATTCTCAATGCTTGTGCTTGTGAACTTTGATATAGGGTTACAATAATTTCAGAATGGATTTTTTCAGTAAAATAAAAATTCTACAATGAAAGTCACATCAAGAATAAAGTAATGACCATGTTATTCTTGTTTCATGTCTTAACATACAATCTGTTGCCCCTCTGACATCCATTTGAAATTAATTACACTGAATCCCACCTGTTAGTGAAAAAGGCTACCAAATGCTTTATGATGATGAAAAATAAACTTTCTTAGAGAGATTATAGCAACAGTGATGTAATATTCTGAATGGTTCATTAAGAATTGAATTAACCAATCCCAGTCAGACAAAATAGTCACTGTAAAAACTTTTGCTTCCTAGACACTGAAGAGCAGAAACTGAAGTATGTACAGTATGGAAGTTTTGGAATACAGGACATGGAATAGAAATAGGACTTGTCTACACTTAAAATGCTACAGCGGCACATTTCAGTGTAGATACTACTTATGCCACTGGCATAGGTTCTCTCATCAGTGTAGGTAATCCACCTCCTGAAGAGGAGGTAGCTAGGTTAATGGAAGAATTCTTTCATCGACCTAGTGCTGTTCACATGGGGACTTAGGTTGGCTTAACTGTGCTATTTAGGGGTGTGGATTTTTCACACCCAACTGACATAGTTAAACCGACCAATTTCTAGTATATAGCAGGCCACAAAAGATTATAAAAAATGAGCATGTGTGGCCAAATCTGACTTGTTTTGTGGGACTACTCACATGAGTAAAGACTAGTCACATGTGTGAGGGTCTGGCAGCTAACTTTATCTATTAACTGCACAGTAGCCTATTAAAAATATAAAAACATCATAAATATCTAAAGCACAAAAGCTAGAAATAAAGTGGCCAGATTTTCAAAAGTGGCCATTGAAGTCAATGGGAACAGTAGATCCTCCAAACCTTTTAAAAATCAGGCCTTTGGTGATTCAAATTGGGCACCCAAAACTTCAGGCATCTTTGATCAGTAGCCACTTCTAAACATTTTGGCCCTAGTTGTCTATGAAAAACAGGCAAAGAACAATCTTTACAAACTAAGTGAGCTTAGGTTTCAGAGTAGCAGCCATGTTAGTTTGTATTCGCAAAAAGAAAAGGAGGACTTGTGGCCCTTAGAGACTAACTAATTTATTTGAGCATAAGCTTTCGTGAGTGAGCTGTAGCCACACTCTAAGGTGCCACAAGTCCTCCTTTTCTTTAAGTGAGCTTAGACATCTACAAAGGGTTCTATACTCCCATCAGTGTGTAATGGATGCACTGAACCCCCACTGTGAGGTAAATCCACCTGAACCCTCTCCTCCATAGCTGTGGGAGCCTTTTTTACAGTAAGACTGATGTGGTTCTGCTGCACGGAGAATGAGGGGAGGCGGTTGCACAGTGAGTTGTAGAGAACAGCTCCATGAGAGCTATGCATTGGTACACAAGCAGGTGGGAATGAGTTATGGGAAGTCCAGACCTGGGTGAGGACCAGAAGAATCACTCATACCTAGGGTGACCGTCTGTCCTGATTTTATAGGGACAGTCCTGATATTTGGGCTTTTTCTTATATAGGTACCTATTACCCCATACCCCTTGTCCTGATTTTTCACACTTTCTGTGTGGTCACCCTACTCATACCAGAGTTGGATTTTGTGGGCCCTTGAATGCCTTTAAAATGAAAATATAGAGAAGAATGTGATGGGGTTTACACACTCCATACTAATGAGGAAGGTGGCAGAGAGGCTAGACCTGCCCCTCTGACCTTGTTAGTCATGTATGATAGACAGGAGGCCTTTAAAAGGGAGGAGACTGCAGTCAGCTGGAGTGGGAGGAGAAGTAGCAGGATTGCTAGTCAGGTGACTGCTGATGTGACACCTGGGGCCATAGGAGGACCTCCCAGCCAGAAGACCTTCACCCTGAACCTACGTGGAGTGCAGCAAACTCCCAGGGAGAGACTTAAGAAGGCCTGCAAGAGGTAAGGGCCAATGTAAGAAGTAAGGAACTAGGGGCTGTGTAGGAGCCTCCCAGTGCAAGTAACTGCATGTGGTCAGCTTCTCCCACCATCTGGGAGACAAACTTCAGGGGACTCCTATACAAAGAATCTCAGCTTTTATTTTTTAAAAGTACATTTCAGGCCCTCTTTCTTCCCAAGATAGCCATGGGCTCCCTGCATCCAGATCACTTTCCTCATCTGAGCTGTGTAACAAGAGGGCAGGAGAGCATCAGTTCCTGACGCTCACTTCACAGCACAGCCCAGGTGGGGAAAGTGACGTGGATGCATGGAGCGCTTGGTGTTGCTCCTTGCTCCCCACCTCACAGACCCCTGGTGGGTGTCACAGAAGAACATGGGGGGTGGGGAAGCAGTATCTGTGAGTTCCTGCTCATGACCCCACATTCCTCTGCTGGAAGGAAGCACCTTCTGTGAGTTTGTGGAGCTCCTCTGCCTGCTGGCAGTGCACATCTCTGTGCTGCCGCATGGCACCCCACCAACCATGGTGCCCTGAGTGGTTGCCCAGATGGGCCACCCCAAAGCCTAGTCCTGCCTTTGGAGGCTGGAAAACCAATAGCAATAGGTCTGTTGATTTTTGAGAAGAGCCCCAGTCGTTTCACAGTGCTGCCTGGACTACTGTAAATGACACTAATCCTAACAACCCCCTCTCCCCGCAGCTGCCTCTTGCCTTCCTTTCCCCCCTCTAACTGGAGGGGTGTTAACAGGCCACTTCCCCATGAATTATCCCTTGAAATATGTATTAAATACTTATGCTAAGCACTTGTATTTAGCTGTGACACTAAAATGTTTCCCAGACCTGAAGAAGAGCTCTGTGTAAGCTTGAGAGCTTGTCTGTCTCAGCAATAGAAATTGGTCTAATAAAAGAAATTACCTCACCCACCTCATGGGACCAAAATGGCTACAACATTAGTATTATTGAAAATTCATTATCAGACAGCTGTCTGTGACTGAGCCAGGTCCTCTGCTGCATAGCTAGCATGACCTATGTATAAAAGGAGATTGAGCTCAACAGTGCAAGAGGACTGAGGAGGGGAGTAACTAACACCTTCTGGGGCCTTCTGTCAAATCACATAGGACAAAATTTTCAAACCTGGATATTTAAACGTAGGTACCTAAATCTAAAGCTGCTGATGAGTCAAAGCTTCCAATGACTTCAGTCTGAACTGAGTGCTCAGCACCTCTAAAAATAAGGTCACTTTTGTTTAGATGCTTAAATATAGTCAGGTGCTTAACTTCATTTACTCAAGTTTGAAAATGTTGGCCTTAACCTCTCTGTGCCCCATTTCCCCCCTTTGTAAAATTGGATAATACCTACCTACATTACAAATGTTAACAATTATCACAACTCCTCTATAAAGTGCTGTGTAGGTTCTAAAACTCACCAGTTCGAAATAATGGGACTATATGGATAAGATAAGCAAGATTTGGCCCTATCTGTCAAGATCCTACATAAATAGATAGACAAATAATGAGAAAAAGATTAGGCCAAAAATATACTAGAGAAGATGCCTATTTGGTATTAAAAATGCCCAATGAGGTATTGCTGGAGAAAATTAGCTGCCCAATGAGATGAGACTGATCATTAGCATTTTAACTGATGTCATCTATCCCTGCTCAGAGAACTGGACAACACATTGGTTGAAAAGCTAATAGACTATGCACACTTGCATTATGTTGTAATCATGGGGCCTACACATTTACCCTCATTATGAGCTCAATTGTGAGAAATAAGTGAAAGTTCAAAAATGTGTCAATAACCTATAACAATAAATCTTGATAGGAAAAGATGCAAAAGGGCTGCAGAAAGACTGCATTCGTCCAGACAAAAAGGCTGACTGATATAATAAAGGACTGTGTTAAGATCATGCATGGTAAACAAGAGAAGAGTGGCTCCAGTGTAGGCCTGGGACCTAATCACCCCTTTCCCCCGCACCATATTAAACCAGCCTCGGGTGAAATTCAGGGAGTTCACCACTAAAATTGAAGAAAAGAATGCTCTGCTGCTGCGGCTGATAAAGCATGCCCGCTGCAGGAATGTCCCTAACAAGAGTTATTACTGCCATGCACAGGTGCTGACTTTCAGCTTTCTCCAGGAGTGCTCCGCCCCCAAGGCCTCGCACCCCCCCCCGTGCCTTCCCCCAAGACCCCACCCTTGCTCCGTCCCTTCCTGCCTCTGCTCTGCCCCCTCTCCTGAGGCTCAAGCCCTTCCCTGCCCCTGCTCCTTGCCCCCCCCCGAACAGCTGATCGGTGGTGGGTGGGAGGCCCCGGGGGAGGGGAAGGGGCTGATCGGCAGGTGGCTGGTGGGTGCTGAGCACCACTATTGTTGTTGTAAAGGATTGTAAAGTAAAGACACCCAGGTGCTGGGAAATTTTAGGGAGGATACAGAGAGACTCGGCAAATGGTAAGATAGGCTCTGACCATCAGCAACAACAGAGAAGGTCACAAATAAGTGACAATTTGGGCATGAAAGATAAATTGTAAAAAAACTTGGGCAGGAAGGAGGACACATAGGTACCAGTGTGATTGGTTAAATTTTTTTGTTCCTTAAGGGGGTGGGATAATGTGATAGGTTTAGTATATTTGAAGGAGGTAATTAGTTTTGCCTATTTAATGTAAATGAAAAGTAATGCTCTTTGGGAATTGACTCCAGACTGCAGTACAACAACAAGTTGCAAGACATCATACCCTACACAACCATGACGTGTAAGGGCATCGGGAACCCCCAGAGAAGTGAATCCTGACTGGCCATCTGATGAAATTTGTCTGTATATTGGGAGCGGTGAGCATAAGAGATCTGCTTGGCATCTGTATTCTGTGTGTGTTGCTAATAGATAGATGTTTAGAGCACAGCTGTGTAAGGCTCTTTCATTGGGAAGAGGTCCCGCAGGCGCGTAGAGCCCTGAGCCCCATGAGTAAGGGCAGGTACTTAAATTGACCAGGTTGCTCCCTGAGCCCTGGGAGTAAGGGTAGGTGCCTTATGCCCCTAGCCCTTGGAAGGGAAAGGGTGGGGGGTGTCTAAATTGACTGGGTCACACCTTGAGCCATTGGTCGGGAATAGGTAGGGTGCCCCCAATTATGTGGGTAATACCAGAAATCAAAGGACCAAAATTGGTATGATGGAAATTAGACTTAATTGGTGGACAAATTAATGTGGGGATGAGCTATTCCAGCCGTCACTCCCTTTTGTGGTCCTTAAAAAAAAGATTTTGGGAGGAAAAGGAAGCTGTCTGACAACTGCTGGCTGGGAGATGAGTGGACAAAAAGAACATAAGAGCTGCCAGACTGTTTTCCACCTATGTATTGGTCGGAGTTCCATTGAGGCCTAGGGCTTTGGCATGAGCTGGCACCTGATCTGCTAGCATCACACGGATATACTCTCTTTTGAACACACTGTATCTACATATCAATTTACTTGCTGGAGAGAATAGGATATCTTATTTCTATGAATAGTTTAAATGACCATTCAGTCCAGCCACTATATTCTGGAGGTGCCTTAGATAAAAACAAATTATGGAGCAGGGTGGGAGAAAGAAATCAGACCATGTTGCTGGGGATGAGGAACAGATGAAAAGGGTAATAGACCAGAGGTCATAAACAAGGCTATTCAAACGTTCCAAAGTACTTGGAAGCTGTGTAATTATTTATAGTATTTATTGAGCACCTGTCAACATGTGTGGCCCTGCCTAAGCATAGAGGAAGATATGGTCCCTTAATTAAGGATCTTTTCATCTTGGAAATTAGTTCTACTTTCATGAATTCTTGGACAAATATTTGTGCCAATAAATTTGTCAGAGCTAAAGGCACACATTTCTAGGTTAAACGTAAACTATAAAACCTAGTAGAGCCAAGGAAGATACAGCAAGAATTTATAGAAGTATAACCCCAACAGATTGATATTTGTATTGTTGTAATCCTTCCTGAAAGAGGCAGCATGGTTTGGAGGACAGAGCATATAACTGCATCAAACTGCTTTAGTTCTAATCACATCTATGACACTGAATCATTGTGCAGCCCATGACAACTCACAAATTCTCTGAGTGGATTCTGCTATGGGGTGGACAGTTCATTATCTCATACCATATATAGCCATTTACACATGTACAAAGGCGATGTAAAAACTACCAAATTAGAACAGTACCATTTTATAACTACTATGACTACATACGATGAAAGACTGGAGAGAATGAGGCTGTTTCCAGTGAATAAAATGGGGTGATACTATTTCCCTTATTATGAGCATTAATGAATAATGCTTTGAAGATATATGTATTGGTGTAAGTAATAAAGTATTAAGAAACACTGGAAGAAAATTATATCAACACCTTGACCTCTCAACACACAATGTTAACTTTTCTTTCTGTTCTAAATATATAAATAACATATAATAAAATACTAAATGCAGGTGTGATTTTCTCCGAGGGTAAGACAACTGAGGGTCATATTATAAAATAAAGGAAAAAAGCTTATGGTGCTGTCTGTTCTAATTTCTTGGCTTTCCTTGAGGGGTCAGTTTTCTGAAGAATTCATGCAGAAAGATAGAACTATCTGTGATATTTATGTTAGTGAGACACAGTCAGCCTAAAGAACACATTTCATCACTTGGAGTTGGAAAAATAATACATTTTATGACTTCCAGAGTGAGGTCCAGAACTGCTAGTTTAGTATTGCTGAATCTTCAGAAAATGGTTGCAGAATTCTGGACCCTGATTCAGGAAGGCCTCCCTGCTCAGAAAAACACATGCATTTGTGTTTAAGGATGATTGAAGTCAATAGGATTTAAGTATATACTTTGGTGCTTTCCTGAATTGGATAAAGATTTGCCTTTGAAATTCTTAAAATGAAGCAAAAAGCAAACATGTTCTTGGACTATACATGGACTTGTATTTTCCATGTGAGGTAGACAGAGAAGGTAACATTTTAGAAATTTGAATACCCACTAGCATACAATGAATCTGTTTTTGAGCAGTGGCAAAATTGTAATTATCTCATCTGGAGCAGTATCAAGTCCCCATTCCCTGCAAAACTGTTTATCTGGTATACCCAGAGGTGCAATATGACCTTGATCCTGCAAACATGCACATGCTTACAGTTAATCACATGGGTGTTTACAGGATTGGAGTCCAAGTTCAGTGCACAAGACATACCTGGTCTGAGTAGAAGCCTGTCCCTATCTTACATCTGTTATTATGACATCTCCCCATCACTAACTATATGGATTGCAGTTTAAGATGCTTAGTGACACCCGTCCATTTTCCTTGCCTTTTTGTTCTCCTGCCAGTCCCACAGTCTAAGTCTCTCTCAATATTGCTTTCAGACATGAAAAGTGGAAAATATAGTATATTCAGTATTTTCCACTGCATGCATCCAATGAAGTGAGCTGTAGCTCACGAAAGCTTATGCTCAAATAAATTTGTTAGTCTCTAAGGTGCCACAAGTACTTCTTTTCTTTTTGTGGATACAGACTAACACGGCTGCTACTCTGAAACTAGCTATGGAGCAGCCCTCTCCCTGCATATCAATAAATTATGCTTTATTGTGAAGGACCAGATTGCACCATAAATTCCAGATACAGGTTCCAACATTTCGTTTAATAAGTGAGTACTATATACTGGTGTGTCCAACCTCTTCTCTCTATATAGCATCAGCTGGCCCAAATCCTCTCTCTCTCCCTCTCTTTTGCACTACATCAGGCTGTTCCCTTTCCTCCTCATAACATTGCCTCGAGCTTTTTGCTCGCTAACTTCTCGCCCTAAAGTTAATGCTTACTTTGATACTAAATTTAGCCCCTAATTGCCCTGTCCATTCTAATACACCCACCTACATTAATAATTTCCCACCCCCACAAAAGAGCACCGCTCCTTCTTGCCCAACTCATTACTACCCACTGAGATAAAATGACCCCCAACGGTGTAACAACTAATTCATCAACTCCCACCATTATGCAGTTGCTGTTAATAGTGTCACTCTAGGCTAGGTCACCTGCCAGTATTCAGAAGTCTTTTTGCTATGTATGGCGAATAAAGACAGTAACAGTTGTCACCTTTCTACACTTGATAATCCTAACCTTTTATGCATATGGAGAGATTGCCTTACCATGGACAAATGTGAGAGCTGCCTGTGTGCTCCTCACTGTTCCTCAGATTAGAAGATTTTGCTGTATTATATTTTCTGAGATGGATATTACTGTATGTGTTAGTGTCCCCACCTGTGTGGAGATTGGCAGTATTACTGGGTGAGTTAGGCTGTGACTTCATTAGGGAAAAGGGTATTTAAGCCATATTAACATCCTAATGAAGCAGTTATAGTTTTAATCTATCTACGCTGGTCTAGGGGCGTATGCCTGGGGAGGGGGGATGTGAAGGTTTTCCTTGACCAGCTAATATGGGTTGAAACTACAATTTGCCTTATCTACATTAAAATTCGAACATGAGTTACCTTAACATGGGTTAAAAATACACCATTACTCCCAGATCACAAGACCTTACAGTCTCTGGCTTTTTCACTGCAAAAGAGGTTAGTTTTACATTGAGATACCTAACTCCAGAAACAAGATCAATGGAGATAAATCATAAGTAGTTTTTACCTGGATGTAGCTAGTTGAGGTGAACCTACACCGCCACCAGGCTACCTTAGATAAAACTATCAATGCTTTGTCTCCACTGGGATTTTACACCATTCAACATCTTTATGTAAAAATACACTTTTTTTTTTCGGCAGTGAACATGTTATCTTTGAAAACTCGTGGCGAACCGGGGAAGTCCCGGATGACTGGAAAAAGGCTAATGTAGTGCCAATCTTTAAAAAAGGGAAGAAGGAAGATCCTGGGAACTACAGGCCAGTCAGCCTCACCTCAGTCCCTGGAAAAATCATGGAGCAGGTCCTCAAAGAATCAATCCTGAAGCACTTGCATGAGAGGAAAGTGATCAGGAACAGCCAGCATGGATTCACCAAGGGAAGGTCATGCCTGACTAATCTAATCGCCTTTTATGATGAGATTACTGGTTCTGTGGATGAAGGGAAAGCAGTGGATGTATTGTTTCTTGACTTTAGCAAAGCTTTTGACACGGTCTCCCATAGTATTCTTGTCAGCAAGTTAAGGAAGTATGGGCTGGATGAATGCACTATAAGGTGGGTAGAAAGCTGGCTAAATTGTCGGGCTCAACGGGTAGTGATCAATGGCTCCATGACTAGTTGGCAGCCGGTATCAAGTGGAGTGCCCCAAGGGTCGGTCCTGGGGCCGGTTTTATTCAATATCTTCATAAATGATCTGGAGGATGGTGTGGATTGCACTCTCAGCAAATTTGCGGATGATACTAAACTGGGAGGAGTGGTAGATACGCTGGAGGGGAGGGATAGGATACAGAAGGACCTAGACCAATTGGAAGATTGGGCCAAAAGGAATCTGATGAGGTTCAATAAGGATAAGTGCAGGGTCCTGCACTTAGGACGGAAGAACCCAATGCACAGCTACAGACTAGGGACCGAATGGCTAGGCAGCAGTTCTGCAGAAAAGGACCTAGGGGTGACAGTGGACGAGAAGCTGGATATGAGTCAGCAGTGTGCCCTTGTTGCCAAGAAGGCCAATGGCATTTTGGGATGTATAAGTAGGGGCATAGCGAGCAGATCGAGGGACGTGATCGTTCCCCTCTATTCGACATTGGTGAGGCCTCATCTGGAGTACTGTGTCCAGTTTTGGGCCCCACACTTCAAGAAGGATGTGGATAAATTGGAGAGAGTCCAGCGAAGGGCAACAAAAATGATTAGGGGACTGGAACACATGAGTTATGAGGAGAGACTGAGGGAGCTGGGATTGTTTAGCCTGCAGAAGAGAAGAATGAGGGGGGATTTGATAGCTGCTTTCAACTACCTGAAAGGGGGTTCCAAAGAGGATGGCTCTAGACTGTTCTCAATGGTAGCAGATGACAGAACGAGGAGTAATGGTCTCAAGTTGCAGTGGGGGAGGTTTAGATTGGATATTAGGAAAAACTTTTTCACTAAGAGGGTGGTGAAACACTGGAATGCGTTACCTAGGGAGGTGGTAGAATCTCCTTCCTTAGAGGTTTTTAAGGTCAGGCTTGACAAAGCCCTGGCTGGGATGATTTAACTGGGAATTGGTCCTGCTTCGAGCAGGGGGTTGGACTAGATGACCTTCTGGGGTCCCTTCCAACCCTGATATTCTATGATTCTATGATTCTATGTTACCTATTTCCCTGTGTGGGGGCGAAGGGTGTGCTACAGGCTGTTCTCCTGTGTGATGGAGGGAGGAGAGAAGAGAGTTTTGCTGGGTGTCTTTTCATTCAGTGGTTCCCCTGCTGTGGAGGTGAGAGTGGTTGCTGGGCCTGTGACAGTGTTTTCTCTTCTGTGGGGGCAGCAAGGAAGGGGGCATGTGACAGTCTCTCCCTCTGTGAAAGGAGGAACATGCAGGTAGTTGCTCTGCATGTGTGTGACAGTCTCTCCCTGTGCCAGGAGGGACATGGAGGATGTTGCTCTGTGTGTGTATGTGTGTGTGTGTGTGACAGTCTCTCCCCCCTATGCCAGGAAGGACATGGAGGATGTTGCTGTTTGTGTGTGTGACAGTCTCTCCCCGTGCCAGGAGCGACATGGAGGATGTTGCTGTTTGTGTGTGTGTGTGTGTGTGACAGTCTCTCCCCCATGCCAGGAAAGACATGGGTGTTGCTGTGTGTGTGGGACAGTCTCATTCTCTCCCCCTGCGACAGGAGGGACATGGAGGATGTTGCTCTGTGTGTGTGTGTGTGTGTGTGTGTGAGAGACAGTCTCTCCCCCGTCTGTCTCGCTGTCACACCCCTCTCCTGCCCACCTCACTCCCCCAGACCCGAACCCTCGCCAGCCCGGGCCCGCGGCCAGGGCCAGTTGGCGCACGCGCCCAGCAGCGGGTGGGGCTGCGTGCGAGCGGCTGCCGGGGTGCGCGCGCGCGCGGGCGCGTCAGGTGCTGTCGCCGGGCGGGGAGCTCGCTCCCTCCCGCCCTCTCAGCCGCCGGCCCCCGTTGGCTGCCGGTGACAGGCGGAGCCGGCCCCGCGGCTGCCCGGCATGACGAGGGGCGGCTGGGCCCCGGCCCCCGCTCACTAGCCCGGCCGAGCCGCGCAGGCGGGCCCGGGGAGCGGCGCGCCATGCGGCTGTGCGGGGCGCTGCTGAAGAGCCCCATCCCCAAGCAGATCGAGCACTACTCGCGCTTCTCCCCCTCGCCGCTCTCCATCAAGCAGTTCCTGGACTTCGGTGAGTGGCGCCCCGCGGGGGTGTCAGCCCCAGCTGCCCTCGCAGCGGGACCCCCCCGGGCCGCTCGGTCTCTCTGGGCGGGGGGGGGGGGATGCGCAGCCGCCCGGTTGGGGGGCGGGGTGGCACCGGCACCGCCTGGCTGGGGGGGGGGGGCTGAGCGGGGTGATGCGTGTCGGGCACGTGCCTCGCCACGGGGCGGTGATGGGCCCAGCCCCGCTGTGGGTGCGGGGGCCCCTCTGCCTCTAGCCTCCGCTGGGCAGGGTGCGCCGCCCGCCCAGGTTGGAGGCGCCCGCGCCGCCGCCGCCGCGCACGGCTGAGCCGTCGCCTCCTTGCTACGCGGGCTCCTGCGTCCCCCGTGGCAACGGCCGCTCTCCTGCGCCTCCTCCGCCTGGAAAACTTCTCCTGGGTTGTTCCGGGTGCTCCCCGGAGCCGGCCCCGACAGCGGTACGCCCCGGCTTGGCCTCCGAGCGGCGCCTCTGCGGGTGTGGCCGGAGCTAGGAGTCTGCGAAGTGCTCGGCGGAGGAGGGTTGCAGAGGCCTGGCGGAGGGTTACTGTTGTTACTGCAGCTGAGGAACCTTGAGAGCTGGAGGGGGTCAAGGGGGACAGAGAAACTGGCTGCGGGGAGATGTCCTACATGAGACGGGGAAGAGATGGGGGCTACTTTTTCTGTGACTGTGTGGGCTGTCTTCACTGCAGTGCTCTCTCGAGTTACCTGCACTCCAGTTCGCTCCTCCGGAGTTAGCCTAGCTCAAGTGAGAGCAATCACACGGCAAGCTGTACAGAGTGACTGTATTATCTGCACAGAGTGCTGCATCCTCATTGCATTACTGACTCAAGCATCAGCACTTGACTCTTTTTTAACCCATGCTCCCTGAGTGGCCAGCTAGCTTGGGTTTAAAGCACCACTTAAATTGAGCTGGAGATTTGTGTGTGTGAACAAGAATTGGGTGAGGGTCACACTTGAGTTGTGTCTCATGCTAACGCTGCGGTGAGGACAAGCCTTATGTCTGTGCAGGTGGTTGGTAGCAAATATCCTCTTCTCTTCAATTCCTTGAGACCTGTGAGTGGAGTTGTGCCTTTGACTCTAACTCAGTGTGCAGGGTAATGGGCTTTCGTTCCTCTTGGTACTGCTTTAAAAAGATCTCTGCTTAACTTAAAGATGATCTGCAAAGAATTTTTTAAAATTGGGCTTGTGCTCTCAAACTTCTTCATTTTGTACAATAAAGATCATTTGAAAGGATTTTTCTCTGTTTGCTGTTTGTATTGGATATATCAGGAATGTTGAGTTAGTTCTTCCGTGCTTTTGATGATGGACTTCTGGGGCCTTCAGTATGTTCGTTGAAGGTATTTGAATCCTTAGCAAAGGCTTCCTTTTTCCAAACAATTTATTCATGATTGAAGTTATGTACAAAAAGACAGTTTTAAATAGTCTCATTTAAAATTTCTTCACCTCTTAGACAACTTTCACTCCCTTGACTCTTCTGATGTTCCCCAAGTAATTATAGTCTTTCAGGCATTTTCTAGGCTTGATTTCCAATATAAAAAAAATAAGGGGAGGATGAGGAAAAATGTTTTGGTCCCTTATACACAGTAAAGAAGTAAAATAAAGCACAAAATGATTTTTTTTTTTTTGCTGTTTATCTTTAAAATAGCCCCTGCTATATCTCTATTAGCAGTTGAAATTTCCTGTGACAGAAATATTAATTATTTGAAGGGAAACTGTCAGGTATCCATAATAACCCCAGAATTAGGTCTGTGTAAATGGGGTTGGGAACAGAATGAAACAACCTAAAATCAATAATGTTTTGTTGGGACTTAAATATTTCGATATTGTGCATTTGCAACCCAAACAATGAGGTATTGTTCCAATACAATGGTTCTTCAGCTACTACTTTTAGATCTTTCCCTGATTCCCCTCTGCGGACAACCCAGAAAGTCACACAGGCTAACAATGAAAACTGATTGGTCAGTCTGAGTGCAAAATATCTTTTATTGGACTAGCTTCTGTTGGTGAGAGAAAAAAGCTTTCGGGCTTACGCAGAGCTGTTCTTCAGGTCTGGGAAACTAACTCAGGCTATGTCTATACTACAGATTACTTTGGCATAACATATGTCGCTCGGAGCAGAGTTTGAATAATCCACACCCCTGACCGACGTAAATCATACTGACCCAAGCGCCAGTGTGGACAGCACTATGTCGGTGGGAGAACTTCTCCCGCCGACATAGCTAGTGCCTCTCTTGGAGGTAGGATTTATTAAGCCGAAGGGAGCAGGGCTTTGGAGCTGTGCTCCGGCTCCTCTCCAGCTCCAGGCAAAAACCTGCTGCTCCGTGGGCTCCGCTCCAAAGTCCTGGAAGGGAGAGCTCTTTCCTGTCAGCTTAGGCCATGTCTACAGTAGCGATTTTACAGCAACACAGCTATACTGATGCAGATGTGCTGCTGTAAGATCGCTTGTGTAGCTGCTCTATGCCAACGGGAGAGTCTTCCTGTCGAGCGGTAGCTATATAGGCAGAAGAGCATCTCCTGTCAACATAGCGCTGTCCACACTGGCGCTTCTGTAGGTGTAACTTATGTTGCTCAGAGAGGTGTTTTTTCACACCCCTGAGTGACATAAGTTATACTGACAAAAGGGCTAATGTAGATATAGCCTTAGAGCAGGGGTGGCCAACCTGGAGCTCCGGAGCCACATGGGGCTCTTCAGAGGTTAATATGCAGGTCCTTGCATAGGCGCCAACTCTGGGACTGGAGCTACAGGCACCAACTTTCCAATGTGCTACAGGGTGCTCACTGCTCAACCTCTGGCTCTGCCTCAGGCCCCAGCCACACTCCACTCCTTCCTCCAATGCCTCTGTCCCTTCCCTTGAGTCTGCCGTGCCCTTGCTCCTCCTCCTCCTCCCTCCCCTGTGCCTCCTGCACGCCACAGAACAGCTGATGGCAGCGGACGGGAGGTGCAGGGATGGAGGGTCAGGTGCTGATCGGCAGTGCTGATGGCGGATGAGAAACACTGGGGGCAGGGAGGCAGCTGACGGGGGGGCTGCTGTACTGTGGCTCTTTGGCAATGCACATTGTTAAATTCTGGCTCCTTCTCAGATGCAGGTTGACCAGCCTATGGCTCCGGAGCCACATGCAACTCTTCAGAGGTTAATATGCGGCTCCTTGTATAGGCACCAACTCCGGGACTGGAGCTACAGGCACCAACTTTCCAGTGTGCCAGGGGGTGCTCACTGCTCAACCCTGGCACTGCCACAGGCCCCGCCCACACTCCATCCCTTCCCACCTCCTCCCCTAAGCCTGCCGTGCCATCCACCCTCCTTTCCAGAGCCTCCTGCACACCACGAAACAGCTGATCGGGAGGTGCAGAGAGGGAGGGAGAGGCACTGACCGGTAGGGCTGCCGGTAGGCGCTGGGAGCGGTGGTGGGGAGCTAATAGGGGGGCTGCTGACTTATTACTGTGGCTCTTTGGCAATGTACATTGATAAATTCTGTTCCTTCTCAGGCTCCGGTTGGCCACCCCTGCCTCAGAGCGTCTTCACCAGAAGTGCTACAGCGGTGCAGTTGCTGTTGTGTAGACATAGGGCTTGGCTACATTTGCAAGTTAGGGTGCATTAAATCGGCCCCGGGTGCCCTGACTCCTGACGTGTCCACAGTGGCAAGGGACTTACAGTGCCTGGACTCTGCAGCTGAAGCACTCCTGGTAATCCACCTCCACTAGAAGCATAAAGCTTGCTGCGCCCCAGCTGAAACGGCTGGGAGTCAGTGTGGACAACGTGTTGCATTACTGCGCTGTTTGGCCTCCGGAAACATCCCATAATGCCCTGAAGTCAAGTGGCCACTCTTATTGTTTTGAAGGGCATGGCTACACTAGAAACTTCAAAGCGCTTTTGTGGGAACGCTCCCACGGCTGAGTGAGAGCTCTCCCAGCGCTCCTGGTAATCCACCTCCATGAGGGGATTAGCTCCGAGTGCTGGGAGCCTGGCTACACTAGCGCTTTAAAGCGCTCAGACTTGCTGCACTCAGGGGGGTTATTTTTCACCTCCCTGAGCCAACAAGTTAGAGTGCTATAAAATGTAAATGTAGGCAAGCCCGAACTTGGATGCAGGTATTCGGATATCCCCTTTCAAAGCTCTGTTTCTGACCGCTGGCATGCTTATCTGCTCCAGGACAAAGCAAACCATTACTGTGGAATGCTGGTGTGCGTGCGCGCGCGCGCGCGTGTGTGTGTGTGTGAGGCGGGGGTCTGTCGCTTTCTGAACTTACAGGACAGCATGCTGACACACTTTCTGCCCCCCAAAACACACGGTCTCTCCCCCCACATACACACAACCCCCCCCCCCATTTGAAAAGCACACTGCAGCCACTTGCACACTGGGATAGCTACCACAATGCACTGCTCTCTGTGGCATTGCAAGAGCTGCTAATGTGGCCACGCCAGTGCGCTTGCAGCTGATGGTGTAAACACACAGCAGTGTTTTCTCTGCTGCGGACTCTGAAGGCTGGTTTAACTCCCAGCGCTCTACATCTGCAAGTGTAGCCAAGCCCATAGTCTGGGTGTTGTTGCTAAATACAAAGTGACCTGAAGAAGAGCTCTGTGTAAGATTGGAAAGCTTGTCTTTCTTACCAACAGTAGTTGGTCCTTTAAAAGATATTACCTCACTCACCTTGTCTCTCAAATACAAGGTGAAACAGATTGTTTAGTATAAATAGTTCACCTTGAAATGTGTGGTAAGTGGCCCATTAACACCTGTCTAGTCATAGGGAAGAAAGGGTGGGGGAGCAGTTGTGGGGGAGGTTGTGAGCCGGTTACAGATTGTAGTAAGCCATAAATCCACTGGTTAGTCTCTAAGGTGCTACTAGTACTCGTTTTCTTTTTGTTTCTATTCAGTCCATGATTTTTAGTATCTAGCAAAGTTATAAATTTAAGCTCCCAGGCTTGTCTTTTGAAAGTGTTGTGCAGATTTCCTTTGAGGACGAAGACTTGTAGGTCAGATGCAGTGATTGCTATGTGAAAAGTGTTTACCCACCACTGATGTGGTGTTTTTATCTTTTATCATTTTCCTGTGAGAGGTCATTTGTACCTCACCCACCTTGTCTCTCTAAGGCCTTGTCTACACTGCCACTTTACAGTGGCCAGTGCGGCTGGTTCTGGGGCTTTCTCACTGCTGGTATGGCCCTGGGGTCAGCCGCACCTGCTGCAGAAAAATTCACGGAGGTCATGGAAAGTCACACAAGCTGTGACATCCGTGAATGATTTGCAGCCTTAGTTATAGAGAATCCACCATGACCCTTGGTAAACTGTTCCAGTGGTTAATTACTCTCACTTACAAATGTATGCCTTATTTCCAGTTTGAATTTGTTTAGCTTCAATTTCCAGCCATTGGATCATGTTATACCTTTGTCTGTTAGACTGAAGAGCCCATTATTAAATATGTGTTCCCCATTTAGGTACTTTCAGAGTATAAAAACCCCTTCACCTTCTCTTCGGTACATTCAATAGACGGAGCCCCCTGAGTCTGTCACTACAAGGTAGGTTTTCTAATCCTCTAATCGTTTTTGGGTCTCCTCTCTGAACCCTGTCCAATTTTTCAACATCTTTCTTGATTTGTGGATACCAGAACTGGACAGTGTTCCAGCAGAAATGCCAAGTATAGAGGTACAGTACCCTCTCTACTCCTACTTGAGATTCCTGTATTTGTACATCCAAGGATTGCATTAGCCCTTTTGGCCACAGCATTACGCTGGGAGCTCATGTTCAGCTGCTTATCCACTACAACCCTCAAACCTTTTTAGAATCACTGCTTCCAAGTATAGAGTCCCTATACTGTAAGTATAGCCTATGTTCTTTGTTCTTAGATGTATACGTTTACATTGTCATATTAAAACGTGAGTTGCTTGCTTGTGCCTAGCTTACAAAACGGTCCAGATTGCTCTATATCAATACCTCTTCTTTTCATTGTTTATCACGCCTCCCAATTTTTGTGTCATCTGCAGACTTTATCAGTGATGATTCTAGGTCATTGATAAAAATGCTAAATAGAGTAGGGCAAAGAATTAATCCTTGTGGGACCCTTCTAGAAACACACCCGTTCCATGATGATTCTTATATACAGTTAATTTTTGAGATCTATCAATTAGCCCATTCTTAATCCATTTAGTGTGTGCCAGGTTAACTTGTTCTAGTTTTTTAATCAAAATGTCATGCTGTACGAAGTCAAATGCCTTACAGAAGTTTAAGTATATTACATCAACATTATTACCTTTATCAACCAAATTTATAATCTCATAAAAAAGATAGTTTGGCAGGATCTATTTTCCATAAACCCATGTTGATAGGCATTCATTATATTATTAATCAAGTCCTGTATCAGGCGTTTCATTATCTTGCCTGAGATTGATGTCGGACTGACAGGCCTATAATTACCTGGGTCATCCCATTTACCTTTTTTAAAAATTGTCGTAACATAGCATTCTTCCAGTGTTTTGGAACTTCTCCAGTGTGCCAAGACTTACTGAAAATCATCATGAATGGTTCAGCAAACTCCTTAGCCAGCTCTTTTAGAACTCTTGGGTGTACGTTATCTGGACCTGCTTATTTAAAAATGTCTAACTTTGATAGCTGATGTTTAACAACCTCCTGAGATACCAGTGGAATGGGATTGTTATCATGAGATGCCTACATTATCTACTTTTTTCCAAAATACAGAACATAAATGTTTATTGAATACTTTTGCCTTTTCTGTATTACTATTGATAATTCTTCCATTTCCCTCTAGTAGTGGACCAATACCATTGTTAAGATTCTTTTTTGTATCTAATATACATTCAAAAATTCCTTCATATTGTCCTTAACTCTGCTGGCCATAGTTGTTCCCTTTTGTCCCTTTGCTTCCCTTATCAATTTTCCACATTTCCTAGCTTCTGACTTATCTTTATTACTGTCAGTTTCCTCTCTTTTCCATTTATTAATTTTTTTTGTTTGTTTTATAGCTGCCTTTGCTTCCCCTCTAAACCAGATAGGTTTTTTGACCTTCTTCCCCAATTGTGGCTTTTTGGGTATCTAATAAAGTATTCTTAAACATTCCTAATTATCTTTCACATTTCTCTAACTAAATTCTTCCTCCCAGCTGAAAGGTCATCTTTGTTTTCAACTATGTGAAATTGGCCCTTTGAAAGCACCAAGTATGTTGGAAATAATTTTCCTAATAAGTTTTTAAGGTATATCATGACTCAGTTTCCACACAAGTATTCCTTTATTAGTCCAAAGGCCACTTGTTGCTTACATCCAAAATGTAAATCTAAGCATATACATGCCTATATTCCATATCCTTGCAACATTACAGTTATAAGCACTGACCAAAATATTTACAACAGGATCAGGTGTGGGAGGTACCTTCCCATTGTGGTGTGACTCGAGGAGGAGGGGGGGCGGCGGTTAAGGAACGTTCTGACAAAAAAAAAATGTAAGAAACCTTGGGTTTTTCCTTCACTGTAACAAACAACTGATATCATTGCTGGTAATTGAACCTTAGCTAAGGCCAGATGAAGTCATTTTCTTTACCCTGATCAAGACAAGATTAATGACTGGGCCTCTTTCTTCAAGGCTTTCTTATCTCATTTTACCATATTTTTTCCTAACTAGAGAGCTAAGCATTTCTTTATAATAACCTAAACAAACCAAATATTTACTGCACCAGTTACCTAATAAACCATATTTCCTGTAGTTCTGTGACCTCATCCCTAACTTAAATAATATAATACTGGTATTTCAAGAGTCACTACAAGTTTAACACAAACAATCCCCCCCAAAAGAAGGAAATCATAAGAAAGGTCACATGCTTTTGGCCTGTTACTCATGCTAATATCTAAACCTCCCCATCCAGGGCTTAATTTGTCTCTGCGCTTGCCGGGGCTGAGTAAATCTGTGAAAAGTGATATTTGTATGTTTGTTAATATCACTTTTTACAGCAGATTTAGTAGGTAGCTGGGAGGCTGTGAAAAGTGATATTAACATACAGGTATCAGGTTTCATAGCAGCAGACTTAACAGCTAGTAAGTCTCTTATAAAAAGCGACCAAAGAAGCAAAAGAAACAACAAAAAATACAAGAACGTGCAAAACACCTTATTTGTGTTTCTATTCTGTTTAGGTCCAGTAAAGAATAGAGACCACTGTACATTTTTATTGAGTGTGCAAAAAAAAATAAACCCTACGTAAGTAAATTACAATGATTCGGACATGTGTATGTTCATATTTATTTGTTTTTCCTAAAATTAAGTATGCCCTTGACCTGTCCATGACTTTTACTAAAAATACCTGTGACTAAAATACAGCCTTACCCATGACTAATGAAGTATTCTGTGATGGGGCACTCTTTCTGAGTGGAATAGAATAGCCATAAGAAAGCAGAATGGAACTTGGACTGAAGCTGAGGCTTGCTCTATATGATTTTAAGAACCAAAGATGGGAGCTCTGGGAGTAGGAAGGATTGGGTCTTACTCCCAACATCTGCTTCCTCCCATCCTCTTCTTGTGTTGTGGAGCATCTCTAGCAGAAATCGCACGACCAATCTGACTTCCTCCACAATGAATTTATTCTCTCCTTCTCCACTTTTGCCATCTTCCTAGGTAACCAATTCTGCTTTTCCAACTTATTGAATCCCATGTCCACAAGCCCAACTGCCTTTTTGCCCACTTTAACTCACTCCTCAACCCCCTACCCTCTTCCTTTATCTCTGCACAGAGTCTCTTGCCAGTTTCTTCCAAGAGTAAATTGACAAAATACAACATGATCCCTCTTCCCTTTCCCTCTTACAATTTTTCTCCACCTCTCATCACAAACACAGAAGTTTGTCATCTGCTGCTCCTGGTGTAATACCTCCTTGTGCCCCACTGACCCCATCCCATTTCCTGATCTCCCCTTTCCCCATTCTCATCCCCTTGCTTACTCTTTTCCTTAATTTGTCAGTCTCCTCTGCTCTTCTCTACAAAATACAAGAATGCTTAATTCTCTCCCATTTTTAAAAAAAACACCCTTAAACCCACTTCCCTCCCAGTAACCAACCCATCCACCTTATCATTCTTATCTTTAAGATCATGAATGCTCTGTTTACAGTCACTGTTTGGAATTCCTCTACTCCAGTTCTATTCTAGTGTGTGTCTAATCTGACTCCCACCCCTTCTGCTTCACTGAAATCACTTTAGCCAAAGTCTCTGTCTTCTAACCCAGTGCTTCTCAAGCTATCTGATGTGGGGGACCGGCAATTTTTTTCCCAATGTGTGCACAGACTGGCAGGGCTCGCGAACCGGCACCGGTCCGCAGACGACCACTTTAAGTAGCACTGTTCTAACCAAATCTCAGAATCTGTACTCCATCCTCATTGTCCTTGACCTGTTAACTACTGTTGATGCAGTCAGCCATGTTTTCTTAATAAAATTTCATCCTCCCATGGCTTCCATGACTCTTTCCTCTCCTGGTTGTTCTGCCTCTCTGATGACTTCTTTAACAAGTCCTTCAGAGGATCATCTTCATCCCCCTCTCCAACTTTCTCTTAAGTTTCCTCAGATCTCTGTCTTGGTCACCTTCTCTCTTCCCTCTAAACCTTATCTCTGACTAATCTCACCTGTCAACATAAATTCTGTGACAAAGACACAGATCTACCTCTGTACTCCAGTCTTCTTTCCTGTACAGACCAAACTCTGACATCTCCACATGGATGTCTAGCCATCAATTCAAGCTCAGCATGGCTAAAATGGAACTCGTAGTCCTCCCCTCCAACCCCCCCACCTCCTTTTTCGGTCATTGTGGACACCATCACCATCCTGCCTGTCGTTCATGCCCATAACCTGGAGATCATTTTCAACTTGGACCCCTCTCTAGGACCTCCTATCCAGGCTATGTCTAAATCTTGCATATTCTTTCTGCATAATATCTTTGAGATACAGCCTTTCCTATCCATCTACACTGCCAAACTCTAATCTAAGTTCTCATTGTCTTGTGTCTCGATTACTTCTGTCTGCCTTTGACAAATGCAATCATGCTGTGCTCATGTGCATTTAGCTGCTGCAAAGATCATTTTCCTAGCACATCACTTTCACCATGTCATCCCTGTCTCTGCATCCCTCCGCTATCTCTCCCTTTATTCCATCAAACATAAGCTACTTGACTTCACTTTTAAGGCCATTCACAATTTATCCCCACCTTACTTTTCTCTCATGTGCTATTGAAAGGTCAGCTCTTGCATCTTAGCCCTGGATGCCAGCCTCCATCTCCCACTTCTTAAATTTTCAAACAAGTACTTTTGTGCTTTCTCCCATACTGCACTTCATGCTTGAGAGAAGCTCCCCCTAAACATCTGCAAATCTAATGTATTCTCTTTCTTCATATCCCTCCTTAACTCTCCTTTTCCGTGATGCCTACAAAAAACTTGATAAGTTAGGCTGCTGATATGCTGAGACCTCTACCTATCATGCTGACCAGTATTACCTTATTGTTTCCTTGTACTCCCCTGTCTATCTGTATCCATCTATTGTCTCATCTTATACTTAGATTGTAACCTCTCTTGGGCTGAGACCATCCTTTTGGTCTATATTCGTACAGTGCTTAGCTCATTGGGGTACAGGGTACAGGTCTATGACTGGAACTCCTAGGCACTATGTCAATACAAATAATTAATAATGATAATGTATTAATCCCCAACTCCTAGATAGGAAGTGTGTTCTTAATTCACACTGATATCTTGTCTATAATCAAACTGTAACTCTTTCACTGAACTTGGTTTAAAAGGTAGCTTTTTGCTTGGTGGCTGGATAATATATAAGTGCAGAGGAAATTAATATTTATGCACACAAACAGCTAGCATTGCTTGTTGCATTTTTTAATCATCCTTGGTATATGTGGCACTGGAAGGTAAATAAAAAGGCAAACCTCTTTGTCCTGAAGACTGGATATTCTAATCCTATTATGGGGCCTGACTTTTCTCTTTACCGTCCCACCTTCTTTATCCATTTATGAAGTAGTTGTCATTTGGGGAGATTCATACATTCTTTTATTGGATACAATATGATCTCCAATTTTTTGTGTGAACCAAGACTCTTGAAACCTGGTATTTTTTCCTTTGTGATGTAGTCTGCAATAAAGACACTAAATTTTAAACTAATTTAATTGTGATCAAAATAAAGTGTTGTATTTTGAATGCCTACAGTCTCTAGAGGAAGTAGTGATGTATGAGCAGGGTTCAAAAACCTGCCAAGGCAACTGAGTTAATTTGGGATGAGGAGCTGTTGCATTTCTCAGGGTAAGGGGAGAGCTGGCAATCAGTGCAACTGGAACTGGTGCTGAGAACGACCAGAGCCACTTCTCTTTTTATTGGAAGAGATAGGACACTGGGGATCAGAACCAGGTGCAGTAGAATAGCTATGTGGTAGAGAGTCCCTTAATGTTTTGGAGCTTGTGGCAGCAACCTTCACACGCCTCCTTCCTCTTCTCCCTGCCTCAAAGCAGGGTGGGAAGAGGAGTGAGGTTGGAGGGAGGGGTGTGTGGTGTAAGGGAAGAGATGTGGCAGTGTAAATTAAATACATACGGCTTTTGGGGACCACTGCATTGAGTGGGTGGAATAGGTACCATTCACCCAGGCTCGTAAGTCATCCTCAAGCTAATATCTGTTAGGAAAAAATTTCAAATTATGTATCAGAGAGAACAACTCCAATTGCGTTCTCCCTCCAATAGCACAGTGGGTTAAGACCACCTGTAGACTACACGTCAGCAGCAGCTGTCTATAGACTATACATTAAAGGCTGCCTAGCAATGTTCCCTCTAATTTTTCCATCCATGTGTGGAATGAATTCTGTTACGTGCAGCACCAATACTGAGGTAATGTGTGGCTGTGCGGCACCAGTACAAACACACAAAATCTAGATTTAATATATATTTTTTAAAAGTTCTTAGGTATGGAAGAAGAGGAGAATATTAAAACAAGGGATAATTAACAAGGTACACTACTTAAGATGTTTAATATGAAATCAAATAAAAAGAAAATTAACACTGCCCTTAGAGTACATGTATTTTATCATCCTTTCTAACTACTCAAGCTAGTAAACACACCAAAATGTGGCATACTGAAAACAGCTATATAAATAAAAAAGACGTGGCCATTAAGTGAAAGCATAAAAAATATGCACCAGAGGCCCAATTTAATAACCTACTATAATAGACCACTACATCTTCAGGGAAAGCTGCTCTAAAAAGCATAAAAGCATCTGCCGAAACACTAGCATGCTACAGATTTTTGCAGTCCCCAAAACTATCCCTCTTGCACGCATATTATCTGCACACATAGCTCAGCTTTAAAATGCTAAACAAATATGAGTCAACTAGAAATAGTTATGCTCTATTTGCAAATATTAATACAATATTTTCTGATACTGGAAAGGAGAGTAAAAGGCATTCACTCAGGCTTATACTTTTTCTGAGGGATGTCAACTCTTAATTTAATACTTCACACACACACAACAGTATAAATAAATAATAAAGCAACACAGAGAGCAAACAAAACCATAAACAAAGAAATGACAACACTGAAAATATGAAGGGAAGTAAAACATCAGGTGGTTGGTTATGGATATTTTAAATTAGTGTTTAGAACCAAAGCTGTGCAAATGCAACAGAGCCCTGTAGAAACAGCTAAAGTTTTCCTGGTTTCACATGGTGTGTCACCAACTTGAAAACTCAGAGTAGGCTTATTAAGTTTTTACAAGCCCCTTAAGAAAATGGAGCACCTTAACACATGGCTTCGGAGTTTGCAGACAGATCCCTGCTTCAAAGAGCTTGCAAATAAGGTCTTCATCCTACAAAGAACCTAACACCAAACCTAGTGCTTGCTACTTATGAGTTAATGGGAGTACTCTGAAGAGCTAGAACTATACTAGATAGCAAAGATCTGGCCTTAATGATTTCCAGTACCTCTCCCCAAACCAATTCTAAAACTTAATGGAAATCATTTGTCTGGAATCCAAGTGCTTTCCATTAAGTTTTAGAAATTGTTTGGGGAGAGGCATTTCTCCTGGCCGCTGCAGCCCCTGAGCTGAGGCTGGAACATGACAGATTAGAACAGTGATTCCCAACCTTTATGTGAGAATAGCACATTCCTATTCCCACAAGACTGTGGCAGGCACCAGACACCTTGCCGCCGAAATGCCGCTGAGAAGCGGCAGCAGAACAAAGTGTTGCCGCCAAAATGCTGCTGAGAAACGGAAACGCTTCTTGGCAGCATTTCGGCTGGCGGTTTTCCATCGGGCGCGCTCAGTGGTGGCATTTCGGAAGCGCGGTGTCCTGTGGGCGCACACAACTGCCCCGGTGGGCGCCATTGCGCCCATGGGCACCACGTTGGGGACCCCTGGGTTAGAAAATAGAAGAGTGATACTGCAAATCAAACTTTAAAGCTGTATTACATGTTCCCAGACAAAGCTAAATCCAAACATTTTAAGCATTCATTTTAGAACTAGATTAATTAACCTATGTACCGCTTAAGCAATTATGAAATGCCATTCAGTGCAAAACCTAGGTATAAATAATACATTGTCACTTTTGTGATTATAAAAAAGTTACTAAATGTGATTTGTAGTGACAGTTTTGGGGAGGAGAAGAGATTGTTTGTTTGTTTTTTAAGGGAATCCAAATAAATAATCCACAGTTACTGGAGTTATTCTCCAGCCAGAAGTCTCTCCCCTCCCAGCCCCCACAGTGCAGCTGGAGCTGGGAGATCTGAGAGTGGGACTCAGTGTCTGGCAGCCCCCTTTGGGGGGGAAACCTTTCAGAAGTGATGTGCCAAGTCTTCATTTATTGACTCTAATTTAAGTTTCACGCGCCAGTAATACATTTTAATGTTTTTAGAAGGTCTCTCTCTATAAGTCTATAATTTGTAACTGAACTATTGTTGTATGTAAAGTAAATAAAGTTTTAAAAATATTTAAGAAACTTCATTTAAAATTAAATTAAAATGCAGATCTTATTAGTTTAGTGTGATCCTCGCCCTTGCTTTTCCTTGCTGAGTTATCGAGTGTCTGGCACGCATATGGATACTTTAAGCTGCACACAGGCTTCTGAGTGATCAGGTAACTTCTGGCTCCCAGAGGGACAGAGGACAGATTTAATGTGTGAAAATACCTGGTGGCCGGGACTTGGGGCTGGCAGTGGGCTGAGCGGGACTGGCAGATGGAACCCTGACTGGCAGGGGGCCAGTGGCTGGTACCCTAGGCCGGCAGCGGAGCCTCCAGGACCTGTGGCCGAGGCCGGCGGCCGGGACCCTGGCTGGCAGGGGGCCGGCGGCCGGGACCCTGGCTGGCAGGGGGCCGGCGGCCGGGACCCTGGCTGGCAGGGGGCCGGCGGCCGGGACCCTGGCTGGCAGGGGGCCGGCGGCCGGGACCCTGGCTGGCAGGGGGCCGGCGGCCGGGACCCTGGCTGGCAGGGGGCCGGCGGCCGGGACCCTGGCTGGCAGGGGGCCGGCGGCCGGGACCCTGGCTGGCAGGGGGCCGGCGGCCGGGACCCTGGCTGGCAGGGGGCCGGCGGCCGGGACCCTGGCTGGCAGGGGGCCGGCGGCCGGGACCCTGGCTGGCAGGGGGCCGGCGGCCGGGACCCTGGCTGGCAGGGGGCCGGCGGCCGGGACCCTGGCTGGCAGGGGGCCGGCGGCCGGGACCCTGGCTGGCAGGGGGCCGGCGGCCGGGACGCGTGCCATAGGTTGCTGACCCCTGGTCTAGATAATACTTAGTCCTGCCATGAGTGCAGGGAATTGGTCTAGATCAGTTGTTCTCAAAGCTGGTCCGCCACTTGTTCAGGGAAAGCCCCTGGTGGGCTTGGCCGGTTTGTTTACCTGCCGCGTCCGCAGGTTCAGCTGTTTGCGGCTCTGACTGGCCGCAGTTCGCCACTCCAGGCCAATGGGGGCTGCAGGAAGCAGCGCGGGCTGAGGGATGTGCTGGCCGCCCTTTGAGCGCCTTTTGACTGGCTTTGAGAACCACTGGTCTAGATGACCTCTCAAGGTCCCTTCCAGCGCTGTGGTTCTATGATTCTTTGTTCATTTGAGTGGGAACAGTGTTGTCCAATCTCCAAGGGAGTCCCAGTCTGCTCAAAGAGGAATGTTGCTGGTCTCCCTACCAGCTCAGCAAACTGCTCTGGTTTTGATAGTCCCTGCCAGTGTCACCTTGAAGAGGTTCAGGGCCATGCTGCTGGGGTGGGATCATGTGGAACATGGTTAGGATTTTATATTGCCTTAATCTATCCTTGTTCTGAACAAACATAGAAGCCTGTTCCAAGGTCTGAACTAAAAAAGCTTGTCCACAAAGAATTTTTCTGGATAAAGTACTATTTGGTCTTATTGTTCTTTCTTTCAAATGGAATTAAATAAAAGTTTGTTGCTTCACGAAGAGCACTTGGGCGTAATCAGAGAAGATGAATGTATATAATTCGGACATCAGCACATTCCGTTTACCTGGAGCTCCAACAAACACTTGAATTTTGTTATGGCGCCATAGATTTGCTCAGGAAATAAAACTCTTGGAGGGTAAAATGTTTCTGTAAACATTGTAGGTGGAGGTATCTTGACCACTTGAGAAAACTGAGTAATTAGCTAGTGAAGTGCTAAGTAGATCTGCCATTTGGAAGTAAATTACCAAGGTTCCAGTGAAACTGGGTATACACCCAAGTTCTCAGGTTTCTAATTCTTGTTGTGTTTTCTAACTTTTTTCTGAAAGTGTTTTTAAAATAATTTTTAATTACTATTGTAAATGTCATTTTAGCTAGAAGTGAGCAGGCTGAAGTCAGTTCTACGACATAGACCCATTTCACACAGATGCCAATGTACCTTTTCACACCGGAACTGAATTTGGCACAGATTGTTTATAGCCGTTACATTTTGTAGCTAGCTACTATTAATCTTTGTTTTACTTTCAGTTGTGCCTGATACACCTAATAAAGTGTATAATCTTATATAAAAATCCAGACTCTTTGTTATAGTATCTTTCAGTGCCTGAGGCTGAGGCCTATTAAACTGGTTGCAGTAGTTCTAGCTTTCCTTCTTGGCTGCATGGTTTTAAGAGTTACTGTTCTTTAGGAGGTTGCTTTCTTTTTAGCAGATTTTCTTCAGGTGGTTTTTTCCAATAGTTTTTCTACAGGAAATGCATTGTGTTTTTGTTGCTAAGTGATGAAGAGAATCCAAAACATAGCCAAAACAAATGGCCCTGCTTATCATGTGCATGTATAAAATCTAGACACCCCTCCCCCCCCATGCCTGTTTCAAATCCCCTCTGCAAATGTGTTTATCAAGCTGCTCAGTAGGAATTTTGATTGGGACACTATAAGTACTTAGAATGAGGTGACGTTTTAAGAACGGAAGTGCTGAATTCACAACACTGTTATCTCACCGCTCTACGTTCTCTACAGGAGCTGCAACCGTCATACAATGCATTTACTAATTCCTCAGTAGGGATCTCTGCACATGTTTTATTTTCAGACTCTTAATTAAACATGCAGGGATCTGTAAAAACACGTTTAATACATTGAATTTCCGATGTACGATCTTGAAGCCTTTTTTTCTGAAGCAGATTCTTGAATATCTTAGCAGCTTGACTACATCTGAAATGGTATTTTAAAATCTTTATAAAACTGACACTTCCGGACTAAAAAACTGCTGAAAGAATGTTCTCCCTCCCAAAAATATTTATTTATTTATTTATTTTTAGTGGACTCTTAATTTTTGTCTGGTATACATAAAATCTGGCCTTTTATTAAGAGTTTTGAGGATCACTCACTAGTAGTATTCACTTGCATACCAACTAGTTGTGCTCCTACAAAATAGACATAGATGAAAAAGGTGAAAGCTAAAAATAATATTAAAAAAAAGTAGTTGAATTGTCTAACTGAATAATGTCTTGGCCTCTGACGTCAGAAGTCTTAGGACTTTTCATACTGAGCTATAGCTGGTGAAGTGAGGCACAGGCGCTGGGTGGGGAGCAAATGTGGTTTTATACCACTTATCTGTCCCTCAGATTTTGGGCAGCTGAATGGGCCAAAACGTGCCCAGTGTAAGTTAAAGTAGCCATGGGGGTTCCGTGTTTTTAAAGAGTGAGTAACTTTAAAAGAAAAGTCTTGAACCAACAATTTTAGATGTTACAGTTCCATTGTGCTTAATCAATAAACATGTGACTAAAACATGGGAGGTTCTCCGTACTTAACTATTCGTCACCAAAAAAAACCCACCACCGAGATGAAAGAGAGTTATCACCATGCAGAACCAGAATCAGTCAGTCAGTATGAGAAAGATGTATGCTTCCTTAGCAGACCGAATTCCTCTGATGAGGAGATTGATTAATAGAAATACATTATTCAATACATTGGAATCTGTTTGTTGTTCTGTGGAAAAAGCACTTTACTTGTGCTTGTTAAGTTAGAAATATGTATATATGTACATATAACTCAGCTTTTGACTATAAATTCTGTACAAAAGTTCTTTCTCATTAAGGAACATATTAAATAATAATTCAAAGAAGGTACATCCATCACTTAGAGAAAGTAAAATCTGATTAAGAGTTTGAGGATAACTCACTTGTATTCACTTGAATATAAACTAGTTAAGCTTCTACAAAAATAAACATAGATGAAAAGGTGACAGCTAAAAATAATTTAAAAAATACAGACAAGAACAAAAAATGAAAGGGGAAGAGTTTAATTTATAAATCTTAAAAAAAATCTAAAAATGAAAATACCAAACAAGAAATGTGAGGCTAGGATTGATAACCTATAGTTGAGGCAATGGTGGATTTAATACCAAAGTAAGAATTTGATACAGATCACGATATTACCTTTTAAATTTATTTTGTTAAAAAGCACTAACAATCCATGTACCAGCTGTCATAACTCCCTACTTGAATATTTGTGTACTCTTTCCCCTCCCTTAGTATCAGATTCATCACTTATCTGTGTACAAGCATGAGGCTCTGTGGATCCCATAGCTTTTGGGATCCTAAATCTGAGGCTTTTTTCCTTTTAGGTCCCATTTCTTCAAACAGTTAAGCTCTTTACTCATCTGAGTTAGAGCTGGATGGGAAACAGTTCTTCTGTGCTGCACAACTTTCAGATTTCAAAAATCTTTCCCATTCTGCATTGGGAGGTTGAGGGGAGGGATAGAGAGAGATCTACCCATCCAGTAGCCTTGTGGTAAGAATACTCACCTGGGATGTGGGAAGCCCAGGTTCAAGTCTGTGCTTTGCCATTCTTCCACAGCCCAGGTATGTGCCCTAATCACCAGGCTATAGAGTAATTCTCTCTTTTGCCCAATGAATGACCGCTATCTCTGATAGCCAGTAACCTGGTAGTTTGAGTATTTATCTGGGATGAGGTAGAATTGCAGAGCTGGGACTTGAACGTGGGCCTGATGGCTATTCTAGAGACAATTTCACATCAGAATTTCCTTCCTGGACCTCAAACTTTTTCTGTAAAATGTTTGTGTTGATGAATTTTGTATTGTCCAATGCAAAAACTGGTTTGAAAAATTCCCAACCAGCTACTTACATTGTGGGAACTACTCAAGTGAATAAAGTTACTCACTAATATATTTTTAGGATGCAGTCTTTCTTTTATCCCTAATAGTGACTTTCAGATTCTGTTGTTTTTCTTCAAACACAGTTCTACTTATCACACTTCAGCAGAATTTGATATCTTGTAATTTAGCATCTTCTAGGCAGGAATTCATGACTCCTCAGAGCTATATATGCTTTTTAATTTCATATAATTTAACAAGACAACATAAATATGTATTTGTGATATATTACTTCAAGTATGAAAACAGCAGGCTGTTGAGTAGTAATTTTATAACAAGAGCTATGTTTATGGTAACATGTGGTTTACCTTTCTATACCATTGTAATTTGTTCCTCCTTGAAATCTACCAAGTCTTCAACTCTTCTACACAATTCAATTAAAAAATGTTAAACACATTTTGGGAAAATATAAAATATGATCACTGTTCGCCTTCATGTTTAAAATCTTCCCTCCCAATGCCTGGCTTTTTCTTTGTTGGACATCATTTTCCTCTGCTATTTATTCCTTTCATGCGAAGTCTTAAAAGCATGGTGGTATGTCTTTATTATATTTTATAACTCTATATGATAGTGTAGTGCCTTAGAAGAGGCTGCTTTATAAATTTAGGATCAGATTCCAATCTCAACCACACCAATGTAATTTCAAAGTTACTCTGTTGGTGCTAATAGAGTTAATCCATATTTATACCAGAATACTAAATACTGGTACTAAAATCTGACCTGAAGTATGTGAATTGGCTAAACTGTAGTGATAAAAATAAAACCATGACAACACTTAATACTTGTAGGAGACAGGAGATGAGATACTTTTTTAAAGAAAAAATGGATCAGTATAACAAAAAGTTTGAAGAACACTACAATAAGTTCAGAAATTTCATTTTCAAAGGTTGGTTTTAGTTTGAACATGTTAAAAAGGTTGTGAAATTTAATAAATGATGGTTCCTGGGGAGCATCTTGGTCAATCTTGATTGTGAAAAGTGTTTTATATCTGTATTAAGAAGTAATTCCCTAAAATAATGACAGGTTTCAGAGTAGCAGCTGTGTTAGTCTGTATCCGCAAAAAAACCAGGAGTACTTGTGGCACCTTAGAGACTAACAGATTTATTAGAGCATAAGCTTTCGTGGGCTACAGCCCACTTCATCGGATACATAGAATGGAACATATAGTAAGAAGATTATATACATACAGAGAAGGTGGAAGTTGCCATACAAACTGTGAGAGGCTAATTAGTTAAGATGAGCTATTATCAGCTGGAGAAAAAAACTTTAGTAGTGATAATTAAGATGGTTATGAATAAAATAATGGACCATATCCTACCCTCTGCTTCACAGAGTTTAAGGTAACAAAATATACTCTAAATTAGGGGCCAGATCCATGGTGAAGAAAGATTAATGGCTCAGCTGTGTTCTTCCATTGCCCCAGACTTTGTGGGATGTCCTTTTGCAGCTCTGGATGGGAAAAGGAACTGCTAAGGAGCAACCCCTGGACATGGCATGCTTCCTGCATGTGTGTGGGGATTTCAGTCTGGAAAAACATCCACAGTTAGTGCTGCTCAGATGAGCAATAATCCCTCTTTTCTCTTTCCCTACCTCCCCATTCCTTTTTGAGGATGGCTTTTGATGCATGGCAGCCCAACTGCTGAGACTGTAGCTGGGAGTCAAGGAAACTCTGCAGAGGTCCTGGGACTACATGAAAATTGTTCTGTCCCCTTAGGGTGGCCAGAAATCTATGGGTTGGGGGCCAAATCTGCCACTTCATTGACAAATAAAACTCCTGTCCCTTACCTGAGTTTCCTTCACATTTTCTTTAGGAATTTTTTAAAGTAGCTACACAGAGAAAACCAATACCAGGTTGTTACATGGGGGGCCAAAATGCTAAGATTTTTTTAATCTAATAAGTTACATGACAAAATAGGATTCCTATTGTATATCATCAGTAAGGATACGATTTAATCATGGGTATGCTGCTGCTCTGGGGGAGGGTCACTCCCATGGATGCTGCTTCTCTGTGGGGGTGGGGCGCTCTGGGGCCCCGGGGCTGCTGCCGCTCTGGGTGCGGGGTGTGCTCCGGGCGCCCCCCTGCTGCTGGGGAGGGAGGAGTGGCAGCACCGACTGCTGCTGCTCCAGGTGGGAGGTTGGCTCGGGACTCTACTGTTGCTCCACCGCAATGCCCGGGACCAGTTACTGCGGGGCAACGGTCAAGCAGCAGCCGGTGCGGCTGGCCCTGAAGTCAGCTGCACCGGCTGCTGAAGAAGTCACACAGGCCCCAGAAAGTCACGGAATCCGTGACTTCCATGACTGACACGCAGCCTTAATCATCAGTGTATCTTATTGAAAGCAACGATACAGTTTCATAATTAGTTACTTTGGTGGCTAAGAGTTGCTGACTAATACAACATTTACAGAATTTACTTATGTGTAACTGAAGGGACAGATCCTGCAAAAACATATGTGAGTAAAATAATTAAGAATTTGCAGGATTGGGCCTTAAATCAATAATTACTGATGCCAATAGAGCATAACAGTCCATTGGCTGACATGCCTTAAATGAGCACACAAAAAAAAGCCTCAAATGCTTGTTTTAAAGCCCAATTGGGGGCTGTCTTGCCAGTGTACCCATCAGTGAACAGATGTTGAATGCTGTGCTGTTCAACTGATTATAATGGGACTGCCTTAAAGTGTGACCTTGATTGTGCCAGTTGCAATGTGCTTGAGGGGTTTTCAAATTGCAAACCTTAGTTATTATATGCATAGCAATGCTTTTAACCCTTCTTGGGCTGCCTGAACATATCTTAATCAGTACCTTGTATTTTTGGTTCATTTTGCAGGCAGGTGTGTTGGTCGTAGTCACAAAAGACACTTTCAATTTCTCTTTTGCTTATAGTGGAATACTTATAGCCCATGACAAGTAAAACACAGGTGTCTGAGCCTACCCAGTCTGTTTGCATATTGCCATAGATTTTTATACTCCTGGGGAAAGGTGAGAAATCTGAAAATAGGCATAGTCACTGACCTAATCACTCAGTTAAGCTCTGCAGTGAAGGATAGTGTCTGTAAGCATCACCATTGCTTTCAAATACCTGTGTATATATTTTGACACAGATGTCTCCAATGAATGCTTCTGTTCATTCACACAATGGGAATTCAGTAAAATGATACATTTTAAGATTAAAGTGGAAACTCAAAGGAAATTTCAATTTTCTTAGGCCAAGTTTATACTAGAAAGCTTACAGTGGCACATCTGTACCGATGCAGCTGGGCTGCTGTAAGATCGCTCGTGTAGCCGCTCTATGCTGACAGAACTCTCCTGTCGCATAATAAAACTGCCTCCGTGAGTGGCGGTAGCTCTGTCGGTGGGAGAAGCTCTCCCGCTGACATAGCATTGTCCACACTGGCGTTTCTGTTGGTCTGACTTATGTCACGCAGGGATGTATGTTTTTTCACATCCCTGAGCGACATAAATTATACCAACAAAAGTGGTAGAGTAGTCATGGCCTGAGAGCAGCAGTGGGCAGTCTGCGGCCCGTGACAGTTGGAAAGAACATGTTAGCTCACTCCCCCTTCTGCCCTCTTCACAAGTTAACAGGCTGTGTTGACTATGCCTTCTCTTTGGATATTCTTGGAAAAGCCCTTTCAGAAACCAGGTTGCGATATACTGGTATGGCAGTCTGGCTGTTCACAACTTCCATTGTATGTAAGTATAGGGAAAAGGATGCACAGAGTGCTGCCATTCAGAAATAATTTGCTCATAGGTTTCTCCAGCTATGGCACAAAGCTTTTGTAGCCCAATAACTACAGAGTTAACTTTTTTGGTGGACCAGGGCCTAATTTTATTTTGCTTTCCATATTTAGTACTGCTATTAGAATGCAAAAGGCAGTTTTTATAGCAATGTTAACTAA
This sequence comes from Lepidochelys olivacea, assembly GCF_965140295.1. NCBI lineage: Eukaryota > Metazoa > Chordata > Testudines > Cheloniidae > Lepidochelys > Lepidochelys olivacea. Next base: position 145,270,910 of record NC_140411.1, read on the forward strand.
ACTTTGACTTTGGAAGCACAGAATATAAATAGTTTCCAAAGCAAAGTCTTGAAGTATGACAGTTTTAAAAATTCACCTTAGAAATGAAACGAAATTGAAAGGAATATTTTGATCATGAAACATTTTTAAGCTATGGAGCTAAACCAGGAAACTTAGTTCCACAGATTCACTGCTGTGAAATTAGTTTTCCTTCTGCATCTTTTACCCTGGGTATTGCAAATATTAACAGTCAAAAAGTTGCTGTCTTTACAGTAATATTGTAACTGAGTTTGCCAGAAGTTTTCAATATTTCTGCTAATACTAAACACAATTGACTTTATAGGAATGTAAAGGTTTAATAATTTAACTGGACAAAGGCAGACTTAGGCTCATAAAGTACAGTTTAAAAAGTGCTTATAGTTGAAAAAGTGATTATAAAAATGGCATTGTATGGTTCTACTCAATTAAATTTGCTTGATGATATTACAATTTAAGTTTTTTGTTTTTTTTCCTAACCACCACTCTGGAAACATCATGTGTATGTGAATTTACAAAATGTGGGTTGGTAAAAAGGAGTCCAGTTCAGCTTTTACTGCAACTGAAATTGAGCTTCACTTGTGTAGCTGAGGGCAGAAGTGGGCCTCGTGTTTGTGTTGATTATATGTATGTTTGTTTTAGGTCTTTGAAATGTTTAATTGAACTCTGATTATGGGCAAGATTTTTATGTATAATGGCAACCAAAGCTTTCCAGCTTGCATAAAATATGAAAAGTGTAAAAGTAAAGCTAGCATATAAATTGGTTAGGTTACTGGAGCCACTGGTTATCTATAAAACTTATATTTTATGTTAGAAAAAATATAGGAGAGGGTATGCAGGTAGATCAAGGTATTAGTTGAGAATAAAAAAAAGACTTTTGTTTAAAGAGGTTCTGTTACGTACTGACAAATTGTTAAGCAGTAGAACTAGCCTAGTGGATCTGCCAATTCATCAGTGTGAGACTTGGCAAAGGAAACTTAAGGAATATATATATATATATATATACAAATACACAAAAATTATGTTATACAACTCAACTTTGATAAGAACGGCCATACTGGGTCAGACCAAAGATCCATCCAGCCCAGTATCCTGTCTTCCAACAGTGGCCAATGCCAGGTGCCCCAGAGGGAATGAATAAAACAGGTAATCATCAAGTGATCCATTCCCTGTCGCTCATTCCCAGCTTCTGGCAAACAGTCTAGGGACACCATCTCTGCTCATCCTGGCAAATAGCCATTGATGGACCTATCCTCCATAAATTTATATAGTTCTTTTTTGAACCCTGTTATAGTCGTGGCTTTCACAACATCCTCTGGGAAAGAGTTCCACAGGTTGACTGTGTGTTGTGTGAAGAAATATTTCCTTTTGTTTGTTTTTTAAACCTGCTGCTTATTAATTTCATTTGGTGACCCCTAGTTCTTGTGTTATGAGAAGGAGTAATAGCACTTCCTTATTTACTTTCTCCACACCAGTCATGATTTTATAGACCTCAGTCATATCCCCCCTTAATCATCTCTGTACCAAGCTGAAAAGTCCAAGTCTTATTGATCTCTCTTCATATGGAAGCCGTTCCATATCCCTAATCATTTTTGGTTCCCTTTTCTGAACTTTTTCCAGTTCCAATATATCTTTTTTGAGATGGGGTGACCACATCTGCACGCAGTATTCAAGTTGTGGGCGTACCATGGATTTATATAGAGGCAATATGATATTTTCTGTCTTATCTATCCTTTTTTTAATGATTCCCAGCAGTCTGTTAGCTTTTTTGACTGCCGCTGCACATCGAGTGGATGTTTTCAGAGAACTATCCACAATGACTCCAGGATCTCTTTCTTGAGTGGTAACAGCTAATTTAGACCCCATCATTTTATATGTATAGATGATTGTTTTCCAATGTGCATTACTTTGCGTTTATCAACATTGAATTTTGTCTGCCATTTTGTTGCCCAGTAACCCAGTTTTGAGAGATCCTTTTGTAGCTGTCTGCCTGTGACTTAACTATCTCGAGTAGTTTTGTATACAGATTTCAGAGTAGCAGCCGTGTTAGTCTGTATTCGCAAAAAGAAAAGGAGTACTTATGGCACCTTAGGGACTAACCAATTTATCGGAGCATAAGCTTTCATGAGCTACAGCTCGCTTCATTGGATGCATAAAGTGGAAAGTACAGTGAGGAGATTTTATACATACACACAGACCTGTCGTAGTACTTAGAAGAGTAGGTAGGCATTTTATCCTGTATAGGCTAGTTTATTTAATGCTTATTTAAAGGGAATCTAAGTAATCCTTGTATCGAATGATTGTACAATAATAGTAGCTTTTCTAGAGCAGAAGTGCTAGCATTGTAGTAAAGAGCATTGAAGAAGTACAATTATTATGGAATTGCTTCTACAACAAAAGCAATAGAAAAAAGCCTCCTTGTATTGGAGAAAATTACTGTAAATTGTTTTTCTTTTACAATAAGTTTTTTTCAATCACGTGAGTGTGGCTGGGATAGAGGTTTTGAGCACTAGAGACAAATTGTGATTGGGTAAAGCTTGGAAGAATGATTCGGGGCGCGACCTTCTCAGACAGGTGAAACCTGAAGATATGAGGGAAAGAGGGCTTTGGAAGGGGTACTGACAGATGGACATGGGAAAGGAGCTAAAGAGGTAAAGATAAATGTGGTGTCCTGAAAAAGGGAACTGGAGGGATCAAAGGGGGACGAGACTTAAGGGTACTTTAATTGATCTTTGTTTTCAAAGATAAACATTTATTTCATTCTAGAGTTGCAAATTCTAAACCATAGTCTATTGCAATAGAATTCTTTATTTTTTCTAACAGGACGTGATAATGCATGTGAGAAAACATCATATATGTTCCTACGGAAAGAACTTCCTGTGCGGCTAGCTAATACCATGAGAGAAGTCAATTTGCTGCCTGATAACTTGCTAAACAGGCCTTCAGTTGGGCTAGTTCAGAGTTGGTAAGTATGGAAAGTGGATTAAGAAATCAGTATATTTCTGCTACTGTAAATGTATTTAAAAGTTGTACTTGTGAAAATGGATCTTATTATCCAGTTGTGTAATTTGAATAATTTATTTTTATAACATTTTTCCCCTGTTGAACTAGTATACCTATACAAATGAGGCCTCATTTCTGCTGTTTGATACTAAACAAATAGTCTAATACAATTTTCAGAGATAGAATGGGGACTTATAAATTGGTTTATTGAGTCGGAGCCCAGAAATTCTGTGCACGAGTGATTTCAGTGGAAGAGTTTAGAGTGCTAAATCAGTAGCTGCTACAAGGCCTGCTTCATTTTTAAAGGAAAGATTAAACGTCAACCTGATTTAATTGTAGCTGTCATGGATTCTTGCATCAGAAGAAATAAGTCCCTGCATATATTTTAAATGTTTGCTCTTTCTCCAGCTATTCCCTCATCACAAAAATTGAAAACTGATTTAAGCTTTTCCTGGTCTCATAGCTTGTGTTTTTAAAGGTTTAAAATGGCAGCTTTGATTCAGTTGGTACCTTGGAACTGCAAAACTCTGTAGTTTGTCCAGTTGGCTGAGACAAACTATTCGTCTTATCTTCTCAGCTGATTTGTATTAGTGTTAATACCAAATTCTGGCATCTACTCAATACCATTTATCTCTGCTTTACTTGTAAGTTGAGCAAAGGTCTGTAAACTTCTTCCTTGGCTACATTCATTGGGCTCTGAACAAGTTCTGCCACAAGGCACAGCTCTTCAGGCTGTTCATGTTTCAGAAGAATTAATCCACAAAAATTTATGTAAAAATATCTTTGCATACTCTGCAGAGTTTTGTGAGTGAATTTGACCACAATTTTTGTATTCATAAGTTGCATCTTACCTTGATGGGAATTCAGTAACGTTAGTCTTTTCAGGTGGTAAAGTAATAGGTTAATTATTTAATGTTCGGTCGTATCTCAAACTTCAGACCTAAAAAAATCTAGATTAGTGTTAGAATTTGTGCAATATTTGGTTTAAAATTGTCTTATTCATGTAAAAACATCATGCAATGCCAGCTGTTTTCTTACAGATCATTTCAAACTTCATTACCTACAAATCAGTAAGTCTATATGCCAAATACACCTCTACCCCGATATAACGCAGTCTTCGGGAGACAAAAAATCTCACCGCGTTATAGGTGAGACAGTGTTATATCGAACTTGCTTTGGCCCCCCCGTTCCTTGTTCCCTGACTGCTCTGACCCCTATCCGCACACCCCGCCCCGTGACAGGTACTCACTGGCAGCGGTGGGAAGCGGAGCAATGCAGCCCCAACCCACTCCACTCCGCCACCTCCCAGCCGTGGCTCTCCGCTTCCAGCCGATGCTGAGTGCGGGGAGGTTGGGGAAAGGACGCCTCCTGCACTCACCTGTGGTGGGAATTGGAGTGATGCGGCCCCAGACCGTTCCGCTTTCCTTGCCTCGGCCCCAGCTGTGTTGCTGGGGGGAGGGTTGGGGAAAGGTCCCGCACTCACCTGCGGCAGCAAACGGAGTCCTGCGGCTGGGAGCTGGCGGAGTGGAGCAGGCTGGGGCCGGGCTGCTCCGCTTCTGCTGCTGCCAGTGCGTGCAGGGGGGATCTCTTCCCCCAAGCCCCCTCCCCTGAGCAACACAGCTGGGGCTGGGGTGAGGGAAGCAGAGCGGGCTGCTCCCGGCCCCCCGCTAATTCCCCAGGCCACTCTAGAACTGCAGGACCCCCCAAAATGCCACTCCAGAGCTCCTGCCTCCCAGACCCTGGGGATGGGGGAGCCCCTGACCTCCGCCGAGACCCTCTGCCCCTTATCCAACCCTTTGGTCCTGGCCCGGCCTGGCACCTTTGACACGCTGCTCAGAGCAGCGTGTCGAAGCTTTATCACATTGTATGCAAACCCATGTTATATCGGGGTAGTGGTATACATGAAATTTGAAAGTGAATTAATGTGTGAAAAATACAGTAGAGCTATGGAAGTTAGGAATATTCGCATCCCGAGTTAAGATCTTGCTTTAAACTGAGCTGTCCTTGCCTCTCTATATTGTGATACGCAAATGTGTATAGTTAGTTTTTCTTTGAGTGCTTGTTCATGTCGATTCCATTCTAGGTGTGTGCATGCCCATGTGCACAGTCACCGGAGATTTTTGCCTTAGCGGTACCCGTAGGATTGGCTGTAGTGCCTTCTTGAATGCCACGCTCATGTGCTGGTATATTAGGTGCTGCTTGACCCTACATCCTCTCAGTTCCTTCTTAGGAGCGTTAGCGGTTCTTACAATCCATTATTCTGTCACCTTTGTTGTTCGTTGTTAACTTAAAGGTCTAACTAAGTCTAAATGTTAGAGTAGTTGTTTAGGAGTTAGAGTCTAGGCTGGGACTTCGCCTCTGAGCTGGGCATGCCCTGTTCTCCAGGCTTTGAGCCATGTTCATTGTGCAGCCGGCCAATTGCCATTAGTGACTCCCACAAGAGCAGTTTAAAGTGTTTGGGGGAGTCCCACAGAAAGGATAAGTGCAGGATCTGCAAAAACTTTCATCCTTGAACTCAGAAGGAGCAGGATATCTGCCTGAAGACTCTCCTGTGGAGTCTGTGCTTTGTCCCTCTTGATTGGACTCCACGCCTGGCATCCTGGATTGGTGCGCAGCTCATCACTGGCACCGGAACCCTCCTGGCACCATTCTCCCTCCCCGGTGCCTAAGAAGCAGTTGAAGTTGATGGGCCTCCAGCAGTGCAGGAAAAGGGGACTTCGGGCAAAAGACCTGTCAGGCCACATGGCCACCCCGGAGTTGCTTGTGAGTACTGCTGCAGTCTGACCCCCTAGTCCAGCCAGAGACCCGCCTCCTGCTCCTGGGAGCAACAACGGGTCCCGGCCCCTAGTATGGTCATCTGTGCCTGAAGTCGGCCCTGTGGGAAAAGAGCAAGCAGGCTGACCGGCACAGCAGAGGCCAAGCCAGGTGACGGACCCAGCCAAGGCCCTGGCATCTATGGGCAAGCCAGTTATGGGACCACCCCCTAAAGCAGCAGAGCGTCCCTGATCCCCAGAGCACAGGTGTCAGTCCCCGTTGCTCTGGCCTTGGATCCCAGCACTGTAGCCTCAGTCCCCATCTGTGTAGGAGCCGGAGGGGGGACATGCCTCTGCTTCTGGGAGCTGATTGAGGTAAGTGTTGCCCAGAGCCTGCACCCTGACCTCCTTCTGTGTCCCGATCCCTTGCCCCAGCCCTGATCCCCCTGCTGCCCTCCTAACCCCTCAGTCCCAGCCTGGAGCACCCTCCTGCACCTCCAACTCCTCATCCTCAGCCCCACCGCAAAGCACACACCCCCAGCTGGAGCTCTTACCCCCTCCCACACCCCAACCCTGTGCCCCAGCCTGGAGCCCCCTCCCACACCCTGAACTCCTAATTTCTGGCCCATCCCAGAGCCCGCCCCCCCCCCCCCGTTGGAGCCCTCACCCCCTCCTGCATCTGAACCCCAATTTTATGAGCATTCGTGGCCCGCCATACAATTTCCATATCCAGCTGTGGCACTTGGGCAAAAAAGTTTGCCCACCTCTGGCCTAGGCAGTCTCCCAGCATCAATCCCCCTGAATGCGGGGTTGTTCCCAGTCATGGCAACAATCTCTGGCTCCCTGGTACCGCTCCTTGGACAGGCACCGATCTTCACTCTCTCCTTACCGGTCACTGACTAGGTTCAATCAGCAGATGCAGGCATCTATGGCTCCACCCTGGTCACCGGAAGGGCAAAGTTAACACGGGAAGGGTCCAAGCCTCAAGGGGAGTTCAGCCCCTCACCTATAAAAGGCAAATCACCACTGACCCGTGAGACCAGTGTGGCTCCTGTGGCAGTGGTGTGGAGGCAGGGGCAATGGCCTGTCCAGTGGCAGTACTGGAACCTGTGGGGTGTACCTCTTGTACCGGTTCCGTACTCCCATTGTTCCTCCCAGGCTGCATCAGACAACCTGCCCCGGGCACAGCCGGCACCCGAGAAGGAGCAACACATCTCAAAGAACAACAGTTACAAAAAAGTAGGTAACCATCTTTTATTGTCAGCATATTAGTGGCTCACCAATGTCTTCAAGATGACGCAGATGTCTGATTGCTAAACTCACAGATGGAGTTTTTTCTGATAGTTCAGGAAATGACATTTGAAGTCCATGATTAGAGGAATATATTATGTTTATTGTTGTAATGGGTTCCTTTTTGGAAGATTAAATTCTTTATCTTCTGTTTAATAAAAACACCATGTGTGAAATAATAGATCAGAAAGAGAGCTGTTTTTTGAGAAAATAGAAATACATGTGGTTTTGGACCTGTAACAGATAAGATTTTTATTGTGAGAAATTGCAACAAATATTTTCAGCTTTGTATTTCCATATCCAAGTGTTGACTCTAAACAGTTGTTAAAAGGTATTGATGTTTGTATTTCCTCAAATGATGTTTATGTTTCTCTCTCAAATATTTTGTTTTGAACATCAAATGTTTTTGAAAAAGAAAAATATTTACCTGTATTAGGACCAAATTTACTAACTCATTAATATTGTCAGAAGTATAAATCTTTTTTTTTTGGGGCGGGGGGGGCTGAAATTCAAGAATCTTAACAGGTCACCTTAAAAATTTATTGACGAAACAAACAAAATTTATTATACCTGAAATTAGTCACCTTCTAAATGTTTTTTCATATTTTAAATATTGTCTTGTACTTTCAGATTGTCATAAATCCATCAACCTGTGAATTTTTCACAAGTGTAACCATGCCTTTGTGGGACACAACTGACAATACCAAATTCAGGACAAACTGCTTAGAAATGTGGCAGATATACCCCAGAACTGGAGGTTATTCTCCCTTGAGAAATACCAAACCAGCTACAAAAGTAAACTTCCGTTTGACCACACTGGCTAACAGGAAGCCATAAAAGCAGTTTCTTTAGATATCCAAGTCCTTATATCACCACCAAAAACACTAGATTTGAAGATGAGTGGATCTTTACAACCAATTTCATCAAATAACAGGTTCTTCTTATCCCAGAGGAACAGCCACACACCCAGGTCAATATACAACTCGGATCTTACCCAAAAATCACACTGTTTCTGATCCTTTAGTATCTAAAATCTAAAGTTTTATTTATAAAAAGAAAAGAATGAAAGGCAAGAGTTCAAATTGGTTAAAGGAATCAAATACATAGAATAAACGCAAAGTTCTCGGTTCAGGCTTGTAGCAGTGATGGAATCAACTGCTGGCTTAACTCAAGTCTCTGGCTGCTTCCAAATCATTGGAAGGTCCTCAGTCCATTGGTTAGAATGCTCCCGTTAGTCCATTGTCCAGAGATTTGAGCAGGAAAGAGGTAAAATGGAGGGATTTCCAGGGCCTTTTATATCTTCTGCCATGTGGAGGGAAACCCATTGTTTCAAACAAAGCCCTCAGCACAGCTAGTGGAAAGTTTACAGATGACAAAATGGGAGTTTGGAGTCAAGTGGGCAAGTCACCTGTGGATGCGTGATTTCATGTAGGCCTTGTCTACACTGCCACTTTACAGCGCTGCAACTTTCTCGCTCAGGGGTGTGGGAACACCTCCCCTCCCCCCCCCCCCACCCAAGCACTGCAAGTTTCAGCACTGTAAAGTGGCAGTGTAGACAGTGTAACCAGTGCTGGGAGCTACTCCCCTCGTGGTGGTGGTGTGTGTGTGGTTTTTTTTTTTTTTTTTACAGTGTTAGGAGAGCTCTCTCCCAGTGCTGGTGTAGTGACTAAACAGCTGCTTTTACATTGCTAGTGAAGGCATACCCTAGTCATTGCAGGAAGCCATTATCATAGAATATCAGGGTTGGCAGGGACCTCAGGAGGTCATCTAGTCCAACCCCCTGCTCAAAGCAGGACCAATCCCCAACTAAATTATCCCACCCAGGGCTTTGTCAAGCCTGACCTTAAAAACTTCCAAGGAAGGAGATTCCACCACCTCCCTAGGTAACGCATTCCAGTGTTTCACCACCCTCCTAGGGAAAAAGTTTTTCCTAATATCCAACCTAAACCTCCCCCACTGCAACTTGAGACCCTTACTCCTCGTTCTGTCATCTGCTACCACTGAGCTGATTACCTATACTCCAGACAGTACGTTTGCAGGACAGTCCATTCAGTGTAGATGGGCATGGTCCAATGTCGGTTAAGTGTTTGTTAATGAGCCACTTAATTTGAATCGTTCATAATGTGCTGGCTAAACATCTTCTTGGTGTTTCCCAGAAGCAAACATACAATACAGGTATAGAGCCAATACTCATAACATTAAATACAAAAATGATGCATACAAATAGCATAATCATACTCAGCAAATCTTAACCTTTCCATAGACATCTTACATACCACATTTCGTACAAGATTTGTTGCATATGTATAACAGTGGTTGCAATAATGATCTGTATGGTCATGTTTTAATCAGATAATTTCACAAGAAGTATGAGACTTTTGTGTATACTGAATTAATATAAATGGGAAATATCACATTTCATTTGCTTTTAAAAGTAAGGCATTCCCAAAGGGCAAGAATGCATGGATTTTGCTGGCTGCCGATAGGAGAATTGCATCTAAAATTACAGCGGTGGCGGTTGCAGCTTCAAGCATGCTTGTCAACGTCTTTAACGATTTGGTATTTTTAAGCAACATTGTTTCTTCAAGTGAATGCATGTGTCTGTTCCACCATAGGGGTGTGTGTGTGTGTGTCATGCATCAGTGCTGGAAAGTTTTCCCTAGTGGTACCCATGGGGCAGCCACACCTGCGTCCTGGCTTCCCTCATGCTTTAAGCTAAGGGTATAAAGCAGGGGTGGCCAAACTGCAGCTTTTTTACTGTTAAAGTGTAGCTCATGGAGCCCCCCTCAAACCCACTGCCTCTAGTCTCCGCTTACTAGACTGGGGGTGTGGAGAGCTCAGGGTTTCTGCCCTGTGGTGGAGCTAGGGGCTTCTGCTAGAGACAACTGGTGCCTGCTGGGGAGGACACAATTTAAAGGTTCACCCTCCCCTAACAGCTTGAGTTATGCCCCTCAGGTACACCCCCAGTCTTACCGTCAGTGACCCCTCCCTGCAGCTTCCAGATGTTAACTCCATGTGGAGAGCCAGTGGCAAACAGCTGGGAGCTGCAGGGAGGAGCCACTGCTTTAGCTCCATAGGGAGAGGTAGCAACAAAAGCTGCAGCTTTCCCTGCAGCTCCCAGCTGTTTGCCGCTGCCTCTCCCCTTGGCCGGAGCTCCCAGCTTGCCAGCCCCAGCAGCTGCCATGCAGGGAGGAGGGGGCCCATCAAACCCTGGCAAAACTCTCGGAGGGCACGTGACCGTATGCATCTCTCGATTTAAAAGATACCACTATGGTTTGGAAATCACTCACACATCAAATACCTGAGATTCTTCATGTGAGGATGAGATGCTACCAGGTGAGTCTTTCCTTTCAGCTGGTCCACAGCACATGAGTCTTCAAGTGCCTTGTGGTGGTTGCTGCTCACTTCAAACACCCAGGAATATTTGCCTAAATATCAGGACGACTGACTCAGGACGACTGACTCCGAAGGGTCAACTCTTAACAGGGTCAACTCTTAACAGGCTGGTAATACACATTGTAGGGAGAGTGATCACTTTACATAAGCTATTACCAGCAGGAGAGTGGGGTGGGGGGAGAGAGAACTTTTTGTAGTGATAGACACCCATTTTTTCATGGTTTGTGTGTATAAAAACGTCTTCTGTACTTTCCACAGTATGCATCCGATGAAGTGAGCTGTAGCTCACGAAAGCTTATGCTCAAATAAATTGGTTAGTCTCTAAGGTGCCACAAGTACTCCTTTTTACCATCACAGTTGCCACTGATACCTGCAATCTGGACTCTGATGCATATTCCCAAGACCTCCTGTTTCAGGTGCTTTAGCCAGTGACTTCAACCATTTTAATGGTTTGACTTTCTTTAAAACTAGGCAGCCAACATGTACTGCTTAATATTATTATTTTGTATTTAATTATATTATTTTTAGGGATTATTATAAATTTGCCTTAACATAAGTTGTCATTTTCAAATTGAATTTTGAATAGGTTTATTTTTTAAAAATGAACCTGTATTTAATTTAAATTGGTTATTTAAATAAGATTTTTTTTTTAACTTAAAAGTGTGGATTTTTGTTTTTTGGTTTTTTAAACGATTTTTTTTTCATGCATGCTGATTCTGACTGTCCTTTTTTTGCTCTTCTTGGAAATGTCCCCCTTTGTAGCAGTCTTTGCAGGGAATTCTTTTTGTGTACTGCATATGTTTTTGTTTCAGACAAAATTATAGTCCTAAGGTAAAAGTTTCAAAAGTGATTTACGTTCCTATTAGAGAGACAAGATGGGAGGGGCAATACCTTTTATTCGACCAACTTCTGTTGATGAGAGAGACAAGCTTTTGAGTTACGCAGAGCTCTTCTTCAGGTCTGATAAACCTACTCAGGGTGTCACAGCTAAATACAAGTTGTAACAGATAGTTTAACATAAGTAGTTAACACACTGTAGGATACTATTCAATTTGAAGTAACCCGTTAAGATGGCTGCAGTCATAGGAGAAAAAATGGATGTTAGTGGGTTACAAATTGTTGTAACAAGCCATAAATCCAGTGTCTTTATTAAAACCCTGATTTTTAGTGTCTAGCAAAATTACGAATTTAAGCTTTTGAGCTTGTCTGTTGAAGGTGTTGTGTAGGTTTCCTTTGAGGACGAGGACTGAGAGGTCAGATACGGAGTTGTCATTTTGTGAAAAGTGTTTGCCCACAGGTGATATGGTATCTTTTATTATTTTACTCTGTGAATTCATTCAAAAGTGTAGTGTTTGGTTTCACCCACACAATTATTGGGGTATGTAGTGCACTGGATGAGGTACATAACTTATTGTGATAGGCATGTGTATGACCCATGGATCTTGAAAAGTGTGTTGGAGGGTATTGACCATTGTATATGTCTGCAAGTTTTTCATCAGTTATGGCAGGGTCTGGTGCTGCGTTGAGTTGGTGGGTCCTAGTCTGTGGGGAACTTGCTTCTGATAATGAGGTTGGTGAGATTGCAGGGCGGGGTGTCTGTTTGAAGACCAGAAGAGGGGGTTTGGGAAAGATTTCTTTCATGATGTGTTCCCCAACAGGTATGGGTTGTAAATGTTAAATGATACTGTGTATGGTTTCCAGTGTGGAGTGGTAGATAACAGCCTGGTGTATGCGGTCAGAGGGTTTTTTCCTGTTTTGAAGGAGTTTCTCTTGGAGTATTTGAGTGGCCTGTTCCATGACATCATCTGCTTCTCTGGGGGAGAGTTCTTGTTTGGTGAAAGTCAGTTTTAAGTGTGTTAAGGTGTGTATCCTGGACTTTCTCCATTGAGTATATTCTGTGGTTTCTGAGTGCCTGGCTGCAGGTAACAGGTTTCTTGATGTATTTTGGCTGGTTACTTGATCTGTGTAGGTAAATGTGATGAGCCATGGCTTTCTTGTATACAGTGGTCAGTAGGGATCCATTGCTGAAGCTGATCATGGTGTCCAGGAAGTTGATATTGGTGCAGAAGAGTTCTAGAGAGAGTTTAATGGATGCGTGGTGATCATTGAAGTGGGATTCTATGTCACTTGGGTGTCTTTGAACGTTTTATCCCTAGTTCTTAATGTCACATCTCTTTATATTTCAGGTACATGCAAAGTTTCCTTGAGCTTTTAGAATATGAAAATAAAAGCCCTGAGGATCCTCATATTCTGGATAAGTAAGTAATGATTTATTTTAGAAGTAAAACCACCAGGAAAAAGATCTGTTAAAAGCCAGGATTTCTGTTTATTGTAACAGCATAGAAATAATCAAATTTGTAATGTAGAATTCAGGTAGTTAAGACTGTGTTTGTAATAACTAAAACATAAAATCTAAGTTTGTTTGAACAGCCTACGCTGTATAACCCCCTACTTAGGTACTCTGTTTTCCTTGAGCTCAGGTAGTCTATTATAGTATTTTAATGTATTATGTTAATGTATTAATATTTCAAACAGGTCTATAACTTGGAACAGAACATTTACCATACAATAAAAATTACTTTGGGTGAAATCCTGTCACTATTGGAATCACTGGGAGTTTTGCCATTGATTACAGTAGGTACAGGATTTAACCCTTCATTGCTATCTATCAGAGCTGAATTCAGACTAATGACTTTAAGGTGAAAAGTTTCATGGGCCAAATTCATATCAGAGGAAAGCAAGCCACAACTTCCACTGAAGATTAGTCTTATTCTGATTTTCTTACAGTAACAAACACTCTACCTCAGCATGGAAAGTTCTTTCTTGCTTATATATCATTACCATTAAAGTAAAGGTTCTGTAGATTCTGTGTTTTTATTTACTTTAGATGTTTATTAAACTGCAATTTAGAGAGTCCATCCAATACTGTAGGCACCCCTGACACTCTTAAAAATATACTAATAAACAGGCAGACCTATCAGTTACCCCAAATCGTATCAAATAACCCACCAACAGCATAACAAAAAATAATTAACAGAATCCAACACCACTGCTATTCAGCCCTGTCCTACATTCATATCTTCATAGTCAAGGGAGAAAAGGTGAGGGCTCTGAAGGCTAATGGATTTGGACTATTACAGAGCTGAGGAGGAAACAAGTTCCAAAAGTTCTCCATTACATCTGCATAACCATATGATTCTTTTGCGTTTACACAGGTATGACTGAACACAGAATTTGGCCCTTCATTTGAAACGTGGTAGACAATTTTGTTGATGATGCATGAGAGAGAATAAAACTCTGCTGATGCTCCATCAGTTGTATTGGTTCTGCAGTGCTAACCGTATTGAAGTAATAAATTCTTTTAGTCATTAAAGTAAACGGATTAGACTTGGGGCTGATCTGTTGAGAAATATGTCATGTTTATTTTTTTCCTGTGCAGACCAGAACTGCACTTTAAACTGACATTTTTAATAGCTATATTCTCTTCCAGAAAGGTAAATAAGATATGTCCTCATGTTTCATTCTTGGTTTTTAAGTGATTCTCAAACTTCATCACAAATTTCTCATTCAACTTGTATACTAATTCCATTTAAAGTAAGTCCCTCTGCCTGTCTCTCATTCTAAATCCTTCAAGTGGAAGACTTTCTCCATAAGCTGGATATCAAAAATGCCATCCACTTTTATGTGGCAAGATGAAAGTTTTTGCTTAACTCTTTTCTGCTGTTTATGAGGGTAGGCCAAAAAGGGTTAACATATCCAATCAGTAGTAATCTAAGCGGATAGTCACTTGAATTGAGTCTTATTCAGAAATTGCCGTTACAGAAGGTTGCTACGCTTACTCTGCTAAAGCTGTGGTGACACTCTTGTGTTGATACAAAAGCCAGATCAGAAGTTAGATCTGATACATATTTTGGTAAAACTGCTCCTTCAGTCTGTTTACAAATTATGGAGCTCTTCAGCCTTGCTCCAAAGGGGTTAATGCTAAGTAATCTCGGGGAGGGGGAAAGAATCAGTGAAAGATTTTTTTTTCATGAAAAATACAAGGTTATTTGCCAATAGAGTTCTCCAAATGTATTTACTACTAAGACCTACTACGCATCTTGTTACATCATCTCAGCTTGTCTTCATGTAGCTACTGTTTCTGGATAGGCAGTTACCAAATGAAGGGGTAAAGAACTCGTCGTCTTCTCACTGATGCTGCCTTCGTGCGCATCTGCCAACGCACATGAAGTTGACTAGGTTCAACCAGCTTTCTAAGAATTCCTGCTCTGTGGAACTCGGTGTTACTGTGGTTTTGGAGAAGTAGTACGCAGTATTTTGAAACTTGGTTACAAGTGACTAAGTCAGAATATTAATAAATTTCTTCATTCTGGTGTCATGTGAGCTTTGTTTGAAATGGTGCTTGTCTACAGCCTAAAGTGAAAAGATCAGGGGCCAACTTGACAGACATGGAGCATAGCAAGATTAAGGAAAAGTGGTAAACTCATAAATACACATAAATATATTCAGGTTGTTAGCCTTTTAAAAAAATGTTTAGGTCTATCTTAATTCATAGAAAGGAATATCTTCAAGAGCGAAGTAAAGCATCTTTGAAGATAGGAGGAGGAGCAGTTGCATGTTAGGGTACATCTTCACTACCCGCCGGATTGGTGGGTAGTGATCGATCTGTCAGGGATCGATTTATCTTGTCTCGTCTAGACATGATAAATCGATCCCTGAATCGATGCCTGTACTCCACTTTGGCAGGAGGAGTAAGCGAAGTCGATGGGGAGCTGCCATGGTCGACTCGCCGCTGTGAGGACGGCAAGGTAAGTCGAACTAAGATACTTTGATTTCAGCTACGCGAATAGTGTAGCTGAAGTTGCATATCTGAGTTCGACCTCCCCACGCAGTGTAGCCCAGGCCTAAGAAATAACTAAGGATTCCTTTATAATATATGTTGTCCTCTGTAGCACTGAAGGATTCTGGTTTCTGGGCAGGCATGCTTTCTGATATGAAACATAAAGAAATTTAAGTTTGTTTCCTTGTGGCACTATCTCTCTATTTGCAGAAGAGAAAATAGGAGTTTGTTCCTGTACTTCTTTGCAACCAAAAAAATGATTTTGGTATTCACAGCTAGGAAGAAGAGGACTGAAACCTCTCTTTTCTTGGCATTTAACTCTGAGATTTCAGTAGTTACAGATCACACATAATCAGAAAGGCCTAATCTATTTAAAAGAATCTCTGAAGCCTTAAGCATTAAAGTAGTTTTGAAGAGGGGATGCTTGTTCAATCAGCAAGGTAGGTGAGTATGTAAGAACAGCCCTTCTTTATTTTAAAAGTCTTTAGATTTGGGATTAGGTAGTATCTATTAAGACTTCCACATTACTGCTTATTTTGCAAAGTAAGATGTCACTTTGAAAGACTAGATGAGCCATTTGTGGAGGCACTTAAGAATTGCTGATTAGATAGGAGATGGTGAATAAATTACTTTACAAGAGGAGCGTTCCTTCACAATCAGCCATGTAGGGTGAAGGGGAAAGCATCTTTAGGGAAAACAGATACATTATTACTCATTAGGAGAGGTACATGTGACATTACCCAGGGTACAATCTGGACTGTAGAACAGCTGTGTCCACTCAATTCTCCAGCCTGGGGTGCCTTTTACACTGTTCACTGTGAGAACAACCACTCTTGCTCAGCTCACACGCAGCCTTCAGCATGTGAATTACTCCCAGATATTACTGTATGAGTATTAGCGAGCCACCAATGAATTACACTGCAGGGCAACACCAGCAAACTCCCAGTCCCAGACTTTCCCCGAACATATGCATCTTGTAGTGCCAAGCTCTCTCCTTCTGGACAGTACAAGCTCATATAAAGTCCATCATTTCATTAATAAAAAATTATATTCACAAATCCTGTTATGTGGAATGGAGTTTCCCAAACACTTCAAAGCAAACACACTGGTTTAGATAAAGCAAGTTTATCAACTACAGAAAGAAAGATTTTAAGTGATTACAAGTAATGAGGCATACAAGTCAGAATTGGTTATAAAAAAAAAAGGGGGTAAAATGCAATTAATATCTAATTTAACAAGCTAAATGAATTCCAAGCAAAGATTTCTCTCACCGCATGCTTCAGCAGTCTTACTGGCTGGATTCCTTTCAGCCACAACCCCTCCCCCAGTTCAGTGTTAATTTCCTTGTTGTTCGGGGCGTGTTGGTGCTGTGGGCAAAGAGAAAGGGAGGAATATTTTGAGGCTTCTGTTCTCCTTTCTTATAGCTCTCTTTTTCTTTGAAAATCATCTCCAACTGAGGTTCAGAAGACAAAAAGTCTGTGGTGATGGGAACCTCCAACAGTTTCTTTGTCAAGATGTAAATTTCTTGCTAACTCCCTTTTTTCTGCCAAAGAATAGTCACCAGGTGATAGTCCATTTGATCTTGTTGACACCTGGCTGAGGTGTTGGTTTGCCTTTTGTTTCTGAGGAACTGGTTTGTGGCTGTTTTTGCAGACTTGGAATATGTCTCAGTAGTATCATATAGTAGAATCGTATACCTTTACATACAACGTTGCCCACACGCATTGGACTAGGACAGTAATTGGCAAATTGAGTTTTCAAATGGCATCTTTTGGGAAAATATACGCAAGGCATACTTGGTACAAAATGTACCAGAGTCTTGTAAAAGGGGTGAACATAGGAATACAAACTGTCTCAGTACATTTTACTTCCCAATAGTGCTATAGGCCTGAAAAACATATGAAAGTGGGAAATAGATACCAGTTTTAAGAAACTGATAAAATGTTTTTTTCCCTTTTTTAACTTTGAGGAGTGGTGTGAGATAAAGTAAAGAGGGACAGACTAGAGGCATCACTCTCCACTCTAATTGAGTAATTGGGTTTATCACAGGACTGTTTAAAACTTCTGAATACCCTATAAAAAAATCCAGGTATGTGGTGACAATTCCTTTGTTTACAAATAAGCAATTAAAGCCCTTTTTGAGTACTTGCAACTTTAATCTGAGAGGTTATATATTGACTTTTAGGGCTTATCTACACTACAGAGTTTTGTCGCCAAAAGTCCGTTTTTGTCGACAAAACAGTGGAGATGTACACACTACAATATTCCTTCTGCCGACAAAACTCTCCTGCTTCGCTGACAAAATAAAACTACCTTGACAAGAGGTGTAGAGCTTTTTGTGGCTAAGTTACGTCGACAAAGTGTCAGTGTAGACACTGCGCTTGGTTATGTCGCTGTATATGGCCTCCAGGAGGTGTCCCACAATGTCCATTCTGAACACTCTGGTCAGCAGTTAGACCTCTACTACCCTGCACCCAGGTACACTGTTCCCCCTTTAAAGGCCCAGGAATTTTTGAAATTCCACTTCCTGCTTGCTTGGGGTGGACAGTTCATATTGCATCTTCCCAGCTAACCGTGGTGGCTCCACACAGCAAATGCTTTCCTGCTTGGAGCGCATCTGAGTTGTTGAATATGCTGGCACTGTGGGGAGAGGAGGAGGTGCAGTCCTAGCTTCACTCCAGCTGTAGGAGCTTCGATACTTAAAGTCAGATTTCTCGTGGCATGTTGGAGAAGAGCTATGAACAGGACACATCAGCGCTGTGCAAAGATAAAAGATCTGAGGCAGGTGTACCAGAAGGCAAGAGAGTCATGTGGTCACTCCTGTGCTGCGCTGAAGACTTGCTGCTTCTATAAGGAGCTGGATGCCATCCTCGGCAGTGACCCCACCTCCACGACCAAGAGCCCCATGGATACTTCGGCAGGGTTGGAGACAGCAGGCTCGACCCTGAGGATGAAGTTGTGGGCGAAGAGGTTGAGTTGGAGGACGCGATGGGACAGGCGATAGGGTCATCCGGTAACATGGCAAGCCAGGACCTCTTCTCGACCCATGAGAGTTTGAGCCAATCCCAGCACTCTGTCTCTGGTGTGCATGATGCAAACATGGGGAGCTCTGATAAGTGATCTTCTTGAGTTGATGCTGCATATGAGGTGGAGTTGTCCTTTTCTTTGTTATATTCTAGAAGTGGGTGAAGGGATAGATATGTATGAGACTAGCTGTGTTTGTGTGTGCTTCACGTTCCCCTTTGGAGCAATGGAACAGTGTTAATGTGCACAGAGATTTCTGTATTTTGACATCTTCTGTATTTTCCACAGTATGCATCCAATGAAGTGAGCTATAGCTCACGAAAGCTTATGCTCAAACAAATTGGTTAGTCTCTAAGGTGCCACAAGTACTCCTTTTCTTTTTGCGAATACAGACTAACACGGCTGTTACTCTGAAACCAGCGATTTCATGGGAATCCTCCAGAGAGATCTTTAGGAAACTTTCCTTGAGGTACTCACCAATCCTCTGTCAAAGTTTCCTTGGCAGAGCTGCTTTGTTTCTTCCCCCATTGTAGGAAACTTTCCTGTAATCCCTTGTGCAGGGACTGAAGTGCCACACAAGCGAACAGCATAAGGACCTGATCTGAAACCCCACGCATGCATGAGATGCACTCTTGCATCCATGCTTACCCTAGGGAATGAGATATTGGCTGTGGAAAATGGTGGCAGAATTTACAATTTTGTACTTAGTCGCCTTAGTATCTGGCTGCTCAAAATCAGCTACCAGGTGATCTGCCTCCATACACCACCCCAGGGAAAACTTTTCACCCTTAACCTTACAAATATTACGGAGAGCACAGCAGGCTGCTATGGCCATGGGAATATTTTCCTCATTTAGGTCTAACCTGCCATAAAAGCAGTGCCAGCGTGCTTTTAATTCGCCAGACGCACTTTCTGCTGTCATTCTGCACCTGCGTAGCCTATTGTTGAAGCATTCCTTGGTGCTGTCTAGGTTTCTGTTGTTAGGCTTCATGAGCCAGGGGAGTAATGGGCACGCTGGGTCCATCATTATGGGCATTTCAACATCCCCCATTGGAATCTTCTGGTCTGGAAAGAAAGTTCCTGCTTGCCGCTTTCTGTACAGGCCAGTGTTCCTGAAGATGTATGCACCTCACATTGGTGTCAGTGAAGCGCCCATGGTGATCCACAAGCACCTACAGTACCGTAGAGAAGTACCCCTTTCTATTGATGACAGCAGTGCAGGCTTCATCCTTTCAGACTGAGATGGCAGGTGCACAGTAAACAGGGGCCATTGAAAAATACCATGGAACACAGTCAGAAGCCTATGGAATGATGGGATGGAAAAAACTGCATCATGGAACATTGCACCTATGATGCATTGCAATCCACTCCGCCATCTCACAATTCCTAGATGGGAAGTAGCACAGTGGGATAGCTACCCACAGTG
This sequence comes from Lepidochelys olivacea, assembly GCF_965140295.1. Taxonomy (NCBI): domain Eukaryota; kingdom Metazoa; phylum Chordata; order Testudines; family Cheloniidae; genus Lepidochelys; species Lepidochelys olivacea. The sequence continues at coordinate 145,290,657 of NC_140411.1, forward strand.
CATTGCTCTCACTGTCGATGCTAGAGCGCCAACCGTGGATGTGCTTTGCCAACAGAAGGGGCGTTATGTGAACGTGCACAAGCAAAGTGATTATAGTGTTTTTTGATCATCAGCATAACTTGCATTGACAAAACTCTGTAGTGTAAACGAGGCCTTAGGAGAAGTAAATACTAGTGACTAATCAGTCTTCCGTGCTCTATAACTTCATACAATCTAATGTATTATTATTTCCTTCCAGAGGTGGTGCTTAGGTTCTAATTTAATGAATTATTCACTCAATTTGTCAAATACTGTTCTTCTGTGCTCATTATAAACCCATTGAGAATTTGCTTCAGAGTTAGCATATAAAAAGACTCCTTAGTTTTGCAGACACAGTTACAACTTAATAAAAGAGTCACCATCTTTGCTTTCTTTTGAAAAGTATATTGCATTTGTTTCTATTTGATCCTGAAGGAAGGAATAAAGCATTATTGTCAATGTAGTATATGATTGTCATTAATGTCAATGAGAAAAGTGGCAGAGATGAAGGTTGCTAACTCTTAGTGTTTTGAGATTAATAAGATATTCAAGTCATCCTTTTTTAAAACATGAATGGTTCTTTTCAGTATTTTGTACCTCAAAAGAATTGTATGTAAAAGGAAGGGGTAATTCTTTAAATATCACAAGCTGTGGTCTGCTTTGACAAGAAAGTAACATTTTTAATCTGTTCTATAATATATGCCTACTGTTGTCTTGCATCATTGCCATTAAAAAATAAATGAAAGTAAGCTCCTAAAACTTCTTGATCTCAAAGGGCAAGATACTACAGGAAAAAGGAGAAAGCGCCATTGTGTGGTTTTTTTGCCCTCTAGAGGCATAAAAAGAAACTGAACAGAATTGTGTCTGTGCACATGCTGATACTGCTCATTACTTAAACATAACCATCCTCATAAATTCCTTCCATCTGGTACCTACTCTAAAAACAAACTGTAGGGACACCTTTCTGGTAATTCTGATAAACAGCCAACTGGTCTCTTCTGAGACAGCTCCCCACCAATCCACTGCCTCCTGCAGAATTTGTAAACCAAGCAGAATAAATGACATATGTTGTGCTGGATTCACAGAGAAGAAAGGTCTGGAGAAAACACAATTTTAAATAAATTGTTATGGGACATAACTAGAGTTATCAAGAAGCCTTGAATGTTTACACTAGTTTGAACATACGGTTGCACCATAATATATTTCCCTTTAGCATGACATGTGGTAGGTACTAATGTAGTTGGAGTTTGTTTCTCTGATAAACTTTTGGAGACCCTGGGGGATAAACAATAAGAGACTCTTATATGCAAGTGAATATTTGAAAACTGCAGTGTGAGATGCAGAGATTCCTGTTACTCTAACATTCTGTTTCTAATTTTGTGTTTCAGCTTTTTAGAAGTTTTAATCAAAGTAAGGAACAGACACAATGATGTGGTTCCTACCATGGCGCAAGGGGTGATTGAGTACAAGGAAAAGTATGGCTTTGATCCGTTTGTTAGCAGTAACATCCAGTATTTTCTAGATAGGTTCTACACCAATCGCATCTCTTTCCGCATGCTTATTAACCAGCACAGTAAGTAATTGCTTTGTTTTTCAACTTGAAGGAATAATTGGTTTTTGCTTATAAATCTAAATTGACAGCATTGATTTGGCATTCCTCGCACCAATGACTAATTTTAATATTCCGAGGTGAAGATGGTAGATGATGTATTGTGACAATTCGTTATTTAAGTAGTGCATTTTTTTTTGAGGTGTCTAGAAATTAATCTGAACCACTAAGAAGAATAACAGCCTTGTATTCCAAAGTGATAGGCTTGCAGTGAAGCTCCACTGTTCTATTTTGTCAACGTGACTGTAAAATTTTTTTCACCCTGTTAGCAGATACAGTGTGCAAGGTGATGTATATGGTATTTTTAGGTACTAGTAAAATAACTACCGTATATACTCATTCATAAGCCAAATATTTTTGGTAAACAAGTGACGCATCAAAGAGCGGGGGTTGGCTTATAAACGGGTCTACACCAAAATTTGATGATTTTAAACTCTATGAAATAATTGAATTGAATATCTAATACATTGTCATTTTGTTTACATGGAGCATCTGCAGGCACGGAGCCCCTCAGCTCCCTGTGGCCGTGGTTCGCTGTTCTCGCAGCTCCCATTGGTTGGGAAGTCTCGCAGCTCCCATTGGCTGAGAATGGCAAACCGTGGCCACAGGGAACTGAGGGGCTCCATACCTGCAGACGCTCAAAGTAAACAAAACATCCCGACCCGCTAGCGGCTTATCCTGACAGGCCAGGAGCCAAAGTTTGCCGACCCATTTATTGATGTCAATACTGCAGCCTTTTAAAGTTGCAAAGGCTTTCTTTAGTAGACTAGATTGGCTTGAAAGGAATACTAAAAGAGCAGTGCTGCAAATCTGCATGACATTTGACTCATTCATTTCACAAAATGCTATGCCTTACAAGCCAATCAGAAAAATACAATGAACGATAGTACTATAGCACTGTGTCAGTCCGCTACTGTGTAATTTGATTTCTTCATGCATTTCTACCAATGGACCTCATAAGTCTCGAGCCAATATGAAAATATAACGTGCAGAATCAATGGAATCTCTAATAAAATTGAAATTGCCTGTTATCCCCACAGACGTGCCAATCTACAGGGCTGCTTTGAAATAAACAAAGAATAATAATTTGATCGTAATAAAGCAGGTGACATTCCTATATAAAGTCCTACAGAATCTATAACTACAATAATAATAATCTGTTTTCATACTAGTATTTAAAATGAACAATGGTGAAATCAAAAGAAAAAGGTCTGCTTATCACGCAGCGTTCAAACTTAAAGTTGTTGAATATGCAGAAGCAAACAATAATTGCGCTGCTGCTCATGAATTCTGTATCAATGAGAAGCAAGGAAGAGAATGGCAAAAAAATAAAACACTAAAAGACATGCCAAGAAGCAAGAAAAAATGTCCAACGAGGTGCACTTCATTTCCTGAGTTGGAGAGAGAGATCTCAGTAATTGGGTTGTTGAATGTTGACTGTATGGGTACATTGTCACTAGAACTGGAATTTGTCTGCGTGCTCTGCAAATGTCAAAAGACGACAAATACAAGTCAATAAAGCCATCAGTATTTGTCGCATCAGCCGCTTGGTGTACTCGCTTCATGAACCGTCATAGTCTCTGTTTTTGTCAGCGAACAAAGATAGCGCAAAAGCGGCCGAGAGATCTGGAAGAAAAAAATCGAATCTTTCCAAAGGCTTACTATAAAATATCGAAAGGAATATGCATTTGAACTGTCAGAAATAGCAAATATGGACGAAATGCCAATGACATTCGATCTCCCGAGCAACAGAACGGTAACCAGTGTTGGTGAAAAAACAGTTTTAATTAAAACCACTGGCCATGAAAAAATCCATGTTACGGTGGTTTTATCTTGTTTGGCAAATGGATCAAAGCTCCCTCCTGTTGTTGTTTTTTTTTTTTTTTTTAAAGAAAAACCTTGCCTACAAACATGAAATTTCCTGCTGGTGTCATCATATGTGCACACGAAAAGGGATGGATGGATGGATGAAAGTGGGACTATTGAATGGCTGGAAAAAGTGTGGAATAAGAGACCAGGCGCACTTTTCAAGAAACCTGCTATGCTCATTTGGGACATGTTCAGGGCACGCAAGATGGATGAGGTGAAAAATGGGCCAAAAATATGAAAACTAATTTGGCTGTAATACCTGGAGGCTTAACTTCAGTTCTACAACCTCTTGATGTCTGCCTGAACAAACCCTTTAAAGACGGGCTATGCAAAATGTGGTCTGAATGGATGTGCTCAGGCATGGCGAATTGGCAAAAGGCGGGAATCTTATGAAGCCCGAAATCAATCTGGTCGCCCAGTGGATCAAGGACGCGTGGGTGTCCATTCCCTCGGAAATTATAGAAAAATCATTTAGGAAATGCTGTATCAGCAATGCACTCGATCAGTCAAACGACACTGCCGACATCTACGATGATCATGCAGGTGCAGCTGTGAGTGAAGCAGAGTTTAATGAACTGTTTGGTGAATCAGAGACTGATTCAGGCTTTGAAGGATTTTAAGACTTTTTAAAGTCTCATGTTGTTCTAAGTTACTTGTTTTAAATATCCATTTACTGATTTTAAATATTAACTGTAATTTTTAAGGTGAATACATATTTGTTCAGTTGTTATAACAACAGGTTTTTCGTTAGATTACATTAAAATCATTCTAGCAAAACTTTTGAGTGTTTCTTGTGATGCCAGCTTTTAAAATACAGCAGGGGTTGGCAAACTTTGGCTCCCAGCCTGTCAGGGTAAGCCGCTGGTGGGTCGGGATGTTTTGTTTACTTGGAGCTTCCTCAGGCACAGAGCCCTTCAGCTCCCAGTGGCTGCGGTTTGCCGTTCCCAGCCAATGGGAGCTGCAGGAAGTGGCTTATGAAAGGATCGTACAGTTTTTGCTGTTTTTACCTATCCATCTTGCAGGGTTGGCTTATAAACGAATGGCTAATGAACAAGTATATATGGTACATCTTCTCTGCCTATCAGTCCACTTGTAGATTTGACACGTTTAATCATCAGACAAAAAAAAGTCTTCCACCTTTTCAGTTTGTTTTGTTTGTTCACTGTGCATATTTTAAAAGCTAAATAGTTTCTAGCAAATTATGCTGTCTCCTGTTAATTCACCAACCTCTTTTTTTCTTTTCTAAAGAAACTATTTCTCACCTGAGATTTCCATTTTTATTCTTTCCTTTATTAATAAGCACAGCAGTTCTGATTTTCACACTTGGCTCAAATTAGATTCTCAGGTTTGTACTGTTTAAGTATCCATTGTTGGTATTCATCTTGTAGTATGAAAGGAATTACTTACATAGCTCCCAGTAATCAATATTTGTTGCATTTCAAAGTTAAGGTCAATCTTACGATCTCTTGAAGTGTATATTTGTGTCATGGGCTCTAGGGTTTCATTCCCTGTCCAATATTTTGCTGTTTGTGACATCTTAGAAACATGGTCACACGACATATGGTAGGATTATATGGTAGGAAAAATGTATTTTCCTAACAATTACTTGTGTATCCAGTAACTTTTAATTATAATACGATCAGTGAAAGGTGTTAAATGCACTAGTATAACAAGGCTAAAAAGATTAGAATAGTATATCCACTTAGCAATAAATCTGGCCAGACATAGGAAAAAAGACAATAAAGCTAGATAAATAAAAAGGCCCTTCTTAGAAAATAAATGTTGTTAATGAATAAAGGTTTCATCCTATCAGAGTTTGTAGGCCTAGTCTAAACACACCAGTTGCACCCGTTTAACTAACTGTGATGTTAACCGGTTTAGTTAGCTGGTGCAATGTTGAATCTGGACACTCATACCAATTTAAACCTGGCTTATATCATTAGTTTGTACAAAGTTGCAGCAGTTTAACTAAACCAGTTTAATATTACACCTTTAATTAAACTGGTGGAATTTCTTTGTGTAGACAAACTCTAGTGATTCAGCCTTGATTAGTTTAGGGCAAATGGTTCTCTTAAGTGTTGAAAGAGAGATGGCTAGGACAAGTTTTGAAAACAGAGGCTTCATGTAATTTCGCCTTGACCCCTACAGAATTCTGTTTAATTTATTGTTGGTATGGGTGCTAAGTATTAGAAACCTTTTATACCTCATCGAACTTACAGTTCCTACCTACTCAGATAATTATATGAATGGAACATTTTATAATTCAGTTGAATCTGTACTGACTTTAGTCTATCCTGAGAACTATGAGATTTTTTTTCTTTCTTCTGGATAGACATAAATGGACTCCAATGCATTTACTTCTCATATCATATCAGATATTGCAAGCTATAATTACTAAACAAAGTGTTTTTTCTAGAGAGGTCAATAGTCTTGATCAGGGACCAATGTTATGGAGGAGTATCTTTTTGAAGTGTGACACTGAATCTTGTCAACATATTGTCTGATTTAACTTTTCTATGTTGTTTTAAATGTAATAGCCATTCACTTAACTGTCAACTTTTTTTCCTCTTAGCACTTCTTTTTGGTGGAGACACTAATCCTGCTCATCCCAAGCATATTGGAAGTATTGATCCTACCTGTAATGTGGCTGAGGTAGTAAAAGGTAAGGAGATACATTTAATATTTGTATTATGTTTCAAACACCAATTTACAGTTCCACATACATAACCAGTTAAGGTGTCCAAGGCAGAAGTTGTATTTCCATTTAATTAAAATTTTAAAAAACGCTAAAAAATGATACACATTTAATTGCTTATAGCAAGGCCATAAAAATATCAAAATTTTTAATAATATTAACAATATCTAGCTCTTACAGTACTTTTCATCTGTAGATCTCAATGTACTTTACAAGGAAGGTGGGTACAGTTATCTCCTTTTTACATATCAGGAAACCCAAGACGGGGTGAAGTAAAGGCTTGTCCAAGGACACCCAGCAAGCAAGGGGCAGAACTGGAACTGGAATGCATGTCTCTGTGTCTTAGGCTGCTGCTTTATCTACTAGATCACACTTTCTAGTGGCCTCAAAATCCAAAAATCTGAAACTAGTGGAATGTTAACAGAGTTACAAAAAATGGAATTATAACTTTATCTTCTACTCAAGGACAGATCAAAATCTTTTATCCTTTACTTATGTTTGATGTGGTGGTTAAATTATTTTCCAAAAAGTATTTAAGAATACATATTCTACTTGACATCCTTTCTAAAGGAAATCAGGGATATACATAGTCATCTGTTCTTGTGCGATTATTCAAGTAAGGCTCTACGATAAAGAAACAAACACCATAAGAAAGTGAGGTTATAATTACTCCCAGGGGAATTCTGTCCCACTGTGTGTGTGCATAATTAATGAGCCATGCATAATTTTAATTTTTTTGTGCAGAAAAAAGCTTCTGCTGGAAAGTTGCTGCATTTGCACTTTTTGCCCACCAGAGGGCGCTATGGTGCTAGAACAGAGCAGCTTCCCCCCTGCCAGCCCCATCAGAAAATAACTACTGTGGAAAGTTGCTGCGGTTCTGCCTTTTGCCACCAGAGGGCACTGTGGTGATAGAACAAAGCAGCAGCTCCCAGCCAGCTAGAGATGAGAGAGCCTACCTTCTTCACAGCACTTGTCAGGCCAGGTCAGGAGACAGGGGCTATGGGGAGACAGACAGTGTGGGGCTGCTGGGGAGTCAGACAGGGGTTCATAAGGGCTAGTGTGGGAGGACAAACTGGGGCAGGGGCTGAATGGGAGTGGAGGCGTAGGGCCACAAAGGGGAGTGAGGTACAGGGCTAGATATGGAGAGGGAGGTGACTGAGTGGGGGCACAGACACACATAGGAATGGGAGTGGCTGAGTGGGGGCATAGAGACACGTGGAGACAGGGGGAGGAGGTACAGGGCTACCTGAGGCAGGGGAGGCGATGTAGAGCCACATCAGGATGGGGAGAATGGATGTCTGAGTGGGAGTGGAGGGACACGTGGACAGGGAGTTCAAGGACACATGTGGGACAGGGGAAGATGTGCCTGACTGAATGGGAGAGGCTAGAGGTCAGCCAGGGTCTGCATGGGGGAAGCTCCTTAACAATCTCTCCCTGCCCCCCGCAAAAAAACTGTTCTATGCTTTTCCCACCCATACCCAACAACACTCCAAGTTCAGACCCAGGCTCCTTCCCAGCAGTTACTTCCATCTCCCTCAAACCCTCTGTTACCCCTGACTCCCCACAAGCCTTTGCACTGCTTCTGAGGGGTGTGAGAAATATATTTCTGTATTGTACTTTAAATGAATTATTACTCAGAGTTCTGTATTAATAATCCTGAATCTTTTTTGTTGTCTGTAACGATACAGACATACTTGCTGACAGGTATTTTGAAATAAATGATAAATTAATTGAAACTGGTGTGATTATATTGTGGTGTTTTGAAAAATAAAATACACCTCTACCCCTATATATTGAGACCTGATATAACACGAATTTGGATATAACGCGGTAAAGCAGTGCTCCGGGAGGACGGGGCTGCGCGCTCCGGGGGATCAAAGCAAGTTTGATATAACGCGGTAAGATTTTTTGGCTCCTGAGTACAGCGTTATATCGGGGTAGAGGTGTATTCAGAATTTTGCAGAATTTGAAAATGTGTGCATAATTTTTAATTTTTTGTTGCAGAATTCCCCCAGGAATAATATAATACAGGAATAATCTTCAGATATTTAGAAACTCTTGGCTTTTGTCTTTGGGCGCCAAGCACATAGGGAAGTTTTGATGTAACTGTACGCCTTGTCACACAGTGTTGCTCCCATGGAGTGTGTGTGTGTGTACGTACATCACACACAAATGTTCCATACACACATGAATAAATGCACATGCATATATGTGTTTCATACACATACGTATGAGCATATGCACATACAAACATTGGGTACCTATTAGTGTCTTCTGTGTATGGAATGTGTGTATCTGAATTCTCAGTTGATATATTCTCAATGTGAAGACATAGTGGCCAACTATGCCAGGATGGTAATCTAGTGGAAGAATATTGGGATGCCATATGAGAACTGGTGTTGGGCATCAAATCTTGGTCTTTAGTTCTTGGGTCGACAAGGGCTATGAACACAGTGGAAGCAGAAACTATTTTAAACCCATGAGAGGAGGTATCTCTTCCTGTTGATCTCATTTCACCCATATTAACTCAAGGAGCAAAACTGATTGCCTCTAAGGGAGTGTGACCACAATGCTTTAAAAGAGGGGAGAAAAATGAAGAAAATAGTTGGAGGGAATCCTTAGTGCTAGGAGAGGGTATTCAGATCCTTATGAAGGTAGGAGAGACACCACGTGAGAAACTAGTGAAACACAAAGCACCTTTTTTAAAACTACGGAATCTACTTATGATATGTGTATGATAATCAAGGTGGGCCATTTCCAGCACAAATCCAGGTTTTCTCCCTCCCCTCCTCCGCTCCCCCCTCCCCCAGCTCCACAAACCCACTCTCCTGTTGGTAATAGCTTATCTAAAGTGTCAGGGAGAAAACCTGGATTTGTGCTGGAAATGGCCCACCTTGATTATCATACACATTGTAAGGAGAGTGATCACTTTAGATAAGCTATTACCAGCAGGAGAGTAGGGTGGGGGGAGAGAAGACCTTTTGTAGTGATAAACACTCATTTTTTCATGGTTTGTGTGTATAAAAACATCTTCTGTATTTTCCACACTATGCATCCGATGAAGTGAGCTGTAGCTCACGAAAGCTTATGCTCAAAATAAATTGGTTAGTCTCTAAGGTGCCACAAGTACTCCTTTTCTTCCTACAGAACAAGTTTGTTCAAGCCTCTAATACAGCAAAATTACAAAGCATTTTTTAATATTTAAGTAGCAACTGCGTGTGTGTGTGTGTGTATATATATATATATATATATATATATATATATATATATATATATATATACACATACACTAATTGCATAGCACTGATTGCTTGAATACAGTTCCACTTGCAACGTGATACTTTATTTCACCCTTTGTTATACATTTGTGTATCAGTTGATGTGTCTGTAATGTTTTACCTGCAGTCTTGCTGCTTTATAAGCATTTGAAAATTAATATTAACCTTATCCCAGTTTTGCTTTTGGAGTAAGTGACTATCCCAAAGTGACCTCATGTTTTACTGAGCTTTTTTAAAAGCAGTTTTTGAATGTTGAAACCATGTGAAATTTAGTGTATGAATTATAAGTAACTATAAATTACAGAGCTCGAGAATAAATTTTAAGAGTTTGTGTTATTTTGATATCATCAAAGAATTCTAACCTGATAGATTCAGCTTTTCTCTTTCTTTTTTATGAAGTCATTGCAGTTGGAAATTCTTCATAAATTAATATTTTCCAGTTTACATAGTAATTGGCGAAACAGTTTATTTTTATAGGTTAACAATGGCAGCCTTATAAGAATTGCTGTTTTGTCCAGTGTGTTTTCAAGATAGCTGTTGTCTGCGTTGTGTTGCAATTTTTTGTCAGCAGATGGAGATATGGCATAGATTGCCAAAGCAGGAAATATAACCAAAATGGATTCTTGATGTTCCTTTGATTTTTGTCTTTCTGTTCTAATCCATAGTAATTATTGATATCATATTGAGATGAGTCTTGAAATTTAAGCTACTGTATTACAACATTTAAATCTAACAAGTACTGATCACTTGGGCCTTGGCTGTATAATCCTTAGTCACTTCAATAGTTTTGTTATAGTGAGACAGTAGCACCACGAGTTAAAGATGAGACTAGAGGTGATGAATAATTTTTTTTTTAATTTAGTGGCTGAACTGAAAAATCAGAAGGGGAAAAAAAAACAGTTTCAAACTAAAACTTTAATTTGTTCGTTTTTTCTTGATAAAACAAAAAACTGAATTTTTTTATTCAGGTAAAATGAAATATTATTTTGAATGTCAGTTTGAAATGATGTTTTGAAACAAAATGTTGATATGAAATGAAATTTTTGAAATTTTCATTTTGGGTTTTTTTCCCAGCTAAAACTATTTGCTGAATTTGACCCAAATTCTCAGTTTCAATACCCCCCAAAATGCATTTTCTTGGGAAATTTACTATTTGCCAAATAAAGTCACACACCTCTAGTTGAGACTAGCTTACTGATTTTTCTAAGTGTTCTAAAATCCTCATGTTTATTTGCTGAAAGTTGCTGTGTCTTGAGGAGGTCTGGGGGCAGGGTTGGTAGTCAAAATTTGATGTCATTTGAACAAGGGACACCCCAAATAGTCCACCAAACCAAAAAAGTGACATGCTGTAGCCAGTGAACCTGAGAAGTACCCATGTACAGTGAGTTTGAGCTCTGCCCTAAGTAGATTTCAAAGAATGTATATTTTGTGCAAAGAGTAATAGGAGTTTTGGACTGGGAGGGACCTCAAGAGGTCTTCTAGTCCAGTCCCCTTCATCCAAGGCAGCACTAAGTAATAACTAGACCATTCCTGACAGGTGTTTGTCTAATCTGTTCTTAAAAACCTTCAGTGATGGAGATTCCACAGACTCCCTAGGCAATTTATTCCAGTGCTTAGCTGCTCTGACAGTTAGGAAGTTTTTCCTAATATCCAACCTAAACCTCCCTTGCTGCAGTTTAAGTTAATTGCTTCTTGTCCTATCCTCTGAGGTTAATTAGAATATTTTTTTCTCCCTCCTTCTTGTAACAATCTTTTATGTACTTGAAAACTGTTATCATGTCCCATCCTGCCCCACTGCACCCCCCCAGTCTTCTCTTCTCCGACTAAACAAACCAAGTTTTTTTTCCAATCTTCTCTCATAGCTCATGTTTCTAGACATTTGATCATTAGTTGCTTTCAGCCTGTACTCTGCATGGTCGTCTTCTGGAAGTTGTCCCCTGAGAATACAGTTTCTGATTTAAGAGCTGTGTTGTGAAATCCACATGCTTAATCAGATTTACTTTAGAAGTATTGCCAAGGAAAATTGAATTACCTAATTAAATAGAGGGAAGATGAAAGACTCTAGTAAGCAGTAGCATTTGGTCAGTGTAATCATGATGCATGCTTCTCATCCCATTCCTGACCAATGGGACTGTGTGTGTGTGTGTGTTTTTTTTTTTTTTTTTAAAGGGGGTGGCAAGTAGCTGTGACTCTCAGCTGTGTCAGTGTGATTAAAGGAATGGCTGAGGCTCAAGATATGCACCCAGGATAGAGAGCCTGTTTTAAGGACTGGTGCAAAGTTGACATTGTAACACAGCACTAGGATGCTGCCATTAATCAAAATAATAACTTATATTTATCATGAAAAATAAACACAGAAAACACATTTATAGTTTCTAAAATAATTTATTTAAGCTACACAAACCAAGGGTCCACACCTATCCGTTTCACCCTTCTAAGTGAGTTCTTGAAGTGCTTTTCCATATGTGTTCCACTCTTGGTGCCCACGTTCCCCATGCTCTTGAGATTAGAATCTTTTGGCCAGCAGTGTCTGTTGGCCCAGGCCTGTACCATAAGTGCCCTCTAGCCTCCCTCCTGAGAGCATAAAATGGCAGAGTGGGACCAACTGTCTTTGGGTTCCTTCTTATTGCCCATGGGTGAGACACAGCCTTGCAAGCAATATGTTTTATTTTTGCATACTTGCATAGTTAATTTTTAAAATTGTATAGATCACTTTTAGAATAGTCATAGTATAGTTTTGTTTAAGTGTGTGTTGTTAGGGTTTTTTTCAGGTAATGCTTTGAAACACTTTTTTCTGTTATCTGGGACCGGGGCTTCAATCTTCGTGGTTGAACAAAAATCTCCAAGCAGTTTTAAGTATTGCTAAGTATTGTAAGCAAGACAAGACAGCTATACCACTTAATTGTGGCCACTTAAAATGTTTATTTTTATATTCAGTGAGCGGCACATCATGAGCACTTGTTCTGTTGGTTGTTCATTTTCATAATAAATTCAGAAAACAAGAAAAGCTCACTGAAACTTTTCCTCTTGGATAAATCTGAGACCAGCCTCTGATCTGGTAAACCAAATCTGAGCAGTCTTCTTCCAAGAGTTCCTTGATAAGCATTGGCTCTGCTATCAGTTCCTGGGATCCTGCCTCTTTGATACATGCTGCAGCAATTTCTGCTTTCCAAGTCATTGTCCCACATCGGTACCAAGTTGTATTAGAAGCTTGGCACAGAGTGCACATATGGTGTTTATAAGGGATTACAAAGAAATTACAGGGACTCCTGCTTCACCATTAGAGAAGTATTTCTTTTCCTTATCAGCCTCAGACCAGAGTATGGAGGCTTCTCCTTATGACTCCTGAATCTACTATACTTCAGTCAGAGAATTTAGGGTATATGTGTATCAACATAACCATAGGGATTATAGGGAGAGATGTTCTATCTGGTACTCTCCAATCCCCTTTTCGGCTCCATACACAGTTTGCCTATGGACCGCACCCCTGCCTTTACTGGGCTCCCGGGGTCTCTCCAGATGTTAGAAAGCCTTCCTCCATCCACTCCAGAGACAAATTGCCCTCCCATATAGAGTCTACAATCATCGACACCATCACATCCAGATAACTACAAAACTTTTGAGGATCTCCTCAGAAGAATGGCTGAAACATTAGAGATGCGGGTACAGGTTGTACATGAAAAATCGCATGTCTAGACATCCTGCTTACTTAATTATTGGAAAGAATGGCAATGCCAGTTAATGATGGTCTGTTAGAACATGCACACGTTTTGTGACATACATCACCCACCATACCACCAATGTCTAAGAAAGCTGATAGGTAGTAATAAGTTCCCTCTTCGAGATCTGAATATTTTTATACTCACCCAACACCTGGATCACTTGTGGTCACTGCTGCCCAGCAGCGTATGAATCAGCAAAGCTTCAAGTTCATGCTTCCAAATGCTTCCAGTTCCTATCATAGACAGTGGACCTCATCTGGTGTTGATGGCTGTGGGAATTAACCATGTCCACCATAATGGAATTGTGTGGAGGGTGGAAGAAGTCTCCCACGCTGGGCCATAATATTTATTGTCTGCCCACTTGCAAGTAGGTGCCAACAATGCTGAGGTCTGCCAAATGATTCTTGCCAGGTCTAGAATGGCCTCATTAATAGTAGGGGAATCTTTGAGGAAGAGGATGAGTGGAGTATGTCAAGGAGGTGATGGTGGGTGTCCTTGACTTCCTCTGGTGATATTTGGAGAGTGTCCGTCACTCTCTTGGCCATGTCCTGGAAGAGGCAAAACTCATCTGCCAGAGATGGCAGGAGAGGCAGGCAGCCTTATCCAGGGATTAGGAGGATATGGTCCTTGGGGTCACTTCTTCCTCTACAGTGCTCTCGTGATCTTCCATTATTTTTTCCAGAGGTTCTGAAGCTCTGGAAGACACGGCTGAAGAGGTGCGCCTTGAGGATTGGACTGGAAGCTCAAGAGGCACGGTGGCAATATACAGCCCAAGATTGCCAGTATTACTACTGTTGATATTGGGCACTGTAAAGATCCTGGGATGAGTACTGTGATGCCACCTCCTCAGGTTTGCAATCGGAGCCCGCACTAGAGAGCGGAGGAATGTGAGGGGGCAGTCAGGAAGATTGCCATGCCAGGTGAAGACTCTGTCTGAAGGTCTTGGCACCGAGGAGACTGCAGAACATCTGATACACGGAGGTCCCTAGAGGGTTAGAATTCCATCAGTACCAACCAATTTGATTCCATTGACGGTACCGGGATGGATGGAGATCTTGACCATACTGGTCGCTCTGGTGCCTAATGAGGTGTTGATGACAGTATCAATGTAGGATCATGTACCAGCAACGTCTTTTTAGAGGAGTGCTGACTCATGTCCTTTGGTGCCATTGACTCAGTGCCTGTGCCCATTGGGACCATGGGCTTGTCAATGGTGCCTGCCACTGAGGACTTCCATGAGCCATGGGTACTGGTCTGAGAAGGTACCGTCTGCATCGAGTGTACCAGAAAGCATTTGCGGCTATCTCAGGGTTCCTTGTAGGGGACTTCCCACTCTCTCTTTTTCAGTTATTTGTGAGAGGAGTCAGTGGCTTGTTTCTTCCCCTCAGGCCTCAACATCTAAAGGCTCTGGGCTGAAGACTCACATCTGCCAGGTAACTCGTGGCGCGGGTCCGGAGAGTTGGCTCCATGAAGATAATCTTCTATCTGAGCAATTTGTCCTTATGAGACCAGGGCCTGAGTTGTTGGCAGAGACCACACTTTTGTTGAATGTGGTCTTTCCCAAAGCAGTGAATGCACTGGGAGTGCTTGTCTGTGACCGGGATCTCTTCTTTGCAAGAGAGAGGCACTTCTTGAAGCCCGGTGACCTGGGCACATCCCACTGGGGGAAGGATTCCCTACAAGGAAAAAGGAGGGGGGGGGAAATGTTTTTATTTTTTATTTTTAGGGAGAAAAGATAAGAAAACGGGAAAAATTAGAACTACAACTAAGAACTAGGAGACTAACTATAGAGATGCAAATTGAAAGCAGTGGTCCTCACGGACTGTGAATACCTCTGTTTCTAGCCAGGGGCAGTTGAGAAGGAACTGAGAGGGGTTAGCCTACGTGTGCTGACTAGCCTTGTGGTAGGGCGCGAGGGGAGACAGCGCGTGTGGGCCTAATGGACACTGCTACCGAAGTTCTCTGATTGGTCGCGCAAGCATGCAAGCACAGCTACAGCGGAGCACACTTAGGGACACACATCTCAAAGAACCATTGTTAGTGTACAAGGTGAGTAACTTCTTCATCCTTCAGCCACACCCAGCTTCACTGCACCTCTCAGCCTAGATGCTGGCTGGTTAACCAACATGGTGAAATCTTGATCCATTTTGATTTACAATAGACAAGTCTCCACAAGATTTGTTTGTGGTCAGGTGGGAAGAAAAATCATTATTTGAACAGAGCAGCATCACCTCTCCCTCACAGAGTCTGATGTTTCTACAATTTTGGATTATCTCTTCTCCTTAAAGAGATTAGGACTCTGTTAGCTCTGTAAGAGTTCATCTAGCACATATGAAAACTCACCATCCACCAATACAGGATCACGCTAGATCATCACACCTTAAAGTGACTAGGGTCCTCAAGGTCTTAACGCATGTGTTCCCTCCAATATATGTGAATCTCCTTCTTCCTGGGACCTTAATGTTGTTACGAATTACACCTGGTAGGACACGCACACCAATGCTGCGAATTACATCTGGTAGGACACGCACCCAATGCTGCGAATTATACCTGATAGGTCACGCACAGTTCGAATCTAGGCTGAGGCACAGAAACAAAGTCCACAACTGCAGAGTTCCCAAAAGACACTAAGTTTATTACGCTCGAGCGTGGTGCCCCCCTGCTAGCCGGGGGGGACCCTGAATACAGATTATACAAAGGTTATATACTTTTTAGCAAAGCATGTTGCCCTCATGCATCGGAAACCTTAGCCAATAAACAAACCCTTGTCTTATCTACCACCTATCCCTGCTTGGTGCATTCCTCGTGCTATACCAGTATGTTAATTATACAACATGGTCCTAAAGCCATGCATCAGTAACTTTTATTATCAGAATGGGAGGCCTCACATCAAGGCCAAGAGACAGGGAGTTAGAGACTAACAAAAACCAGATACTGGGAGTCAAGGCAGGCTGGAGACAAGGAGGAGGATTTTCACAGGGATTCAGTATCTAAGAATCACTCCTCCTGGTGTATGATGTGCTGGCATTTAAACAATGGTGGGCCCCAAACCAAAATGAAGTCACATATGCTAACTTTTCCTTAACAATGTGGTTTTAGCTGGGTTGATTTTGGGGGAGAGACTGGGGAGAGAGGGGTTGGCTTTTGAATTCTTAGTGTGATTACATCAGCTCAAAGGAGAATTATAAGCATTCATGGCAGCCCTATTGGAAACTGTTTTTCACAAGGACAAAGTTTCTCTTAGACCTCCAGAACTGTTCGCTTACATGTTTTTCTTTCACTCTAGTGACAGTAAAGTGAAGCTCCACTCTCTGAATGTGTTAAGAGCACTCTTTCTAGATTGTTTATTGCCTTTGCAGAAGGGATTACAGGTCAGGCTGTATCATCCAAAAAATATCTAAGTGGATATCAGAGTTTATTAAAATGCTACCAGGTAGATAGATTAAAGTCTACTAGTCAAGTTAAAGCTCACTCCACAAGGGCTCATGCCGCTTCTTTCAGAAGTGTCCTGATTTCTGAAATTCATGGAGAAGCCACCTGGAGTTCTGTGCATGCATTCCATAAACACTATTCCCCTGTAAAGACACATAGAGCCAGCTGTCCATTTTGGCAGAGCTGTATTACAATCTCTAAATAGGCTCTGAGCATTCACTTCTTAGCATCAGGTTACTTCTCGAAAGTCACCAAGAGTGGAAAGTGTGTGTGTGTCTGTGTGTGTAGACAACCACTCAAAGAAGAAAAAAAGATGTCTTACATAACTGGTTCTTTTTGAGTTGTGTTGTCCATATGTATTCTGTGACCCGCCCTCCTTCCCTTCTGGTACAGAGTCCTTTAACACCTGGATTCTGTTTTGGCAAAGGAAGTGAAAGGCAGTTGGCCCTGCTCTGTTCTTTTATGCCCTTGGGAGCGGGGGCAAGGACACACAGGATGTAGGGATGGGCCAATGCAGGCTGCTGGCCAAAAGATTCCCATGTACACTGAGAGGACTACATATGGACACCACATCTGTAAGTAAGATAAATAATCATTTTTTTTCCCTATGACAAAGGGATTTGAAGAAAATGTAAGCCATTAAAAAAAATTCGGTCGCTTAGCCCTTCTTAAAATAGTCAGAACAAACCTCAAATGATATAAACTACTAATATCAAGCAATGTACAAACTACAATAAATATTTTAAAATGATATTCTAATGCAAAAGATAATTTTTGTAGGATTTTTTTTTTTTTTACCCCTGTTAAAAAGGAAATCTTGGTGCAGCCCTACCTATGGTGGTAGTATTGGACTATCATAATATTGCTGTGCCATATTAAAGCCAAAGGTATATACTACTGGTTGTGAATTTGGAGTCATTTGGGGAAAGGGTTCCTCAGATAAGCCCTGCCTCAACTCCCCCAATAAGGAGTTCACTTTATTATTCAAACGGCTCTAAAACCCACTTGCATAGTTATATTGCCCTGAAAATTGGTATTCCACAACAGAAGCTGGGGTAGATTTTGGGGAAGAGAGGGAGGAGAACACTCATTGAGATGAAATCATCAATTACCCCCTCTCAGAGTTATTGTATCAGACTGTATTCATCTTCATGGGTGTTCTCCTTCATCTGAGAACATCCCATTGAGATGAATAAGCATCTTTACACCTTTGCAATCCTCCTGTTTGTAGAGTTTTGTGCATAGACCCCCTCACTCTAAACTAGCTCCCAAATTGGAGTACAAAGTTTGGGGCTTCGTTCCACTCCGTTTTGCTGACTGCAGGTGATATGTATGCTCCTCGCTGCCCCCCTCTTCCTTTCTCCAAGTCCTTCCAATCCTACTGGGGGCATGAAGGGGCCAGGAGGAGAACAGAACTGGTAGTTGAGTGGCAGTGAGGTGTTCCCAGGAAGGCTTTGTGCTCCCCCACCACAGGTGTCCTGCAACCATGACCCCCGCACTATCACCACTTACTCAAAAAAACAGGGAAGTTCATGGGCTAAAAACTTTGTAAATTCAGATTTAAGGTTGGCCTATAGTGCCTTGTACCCTTCCAGAATGTCAAGGTGCACCTGTGCTTAAATCTCTTAAATACAGGGTTATGGTACACACCAATCCCACCTTGCAATCTTGATTGTGCCCTCTTTGGGCTCCAGCGTCCCCAAACGTATGTTATAACATTCTATCCTTCCAGAGGATTTGAAGCATTCTGGCAACACAGCACATGGATACAGTAGGAGAAACTGTCAGACTGTATCTTTTCTAAATAAAACAACAATTGAAGGCGGGCTTAGTGAACGGCAGCTGGCCTATACTCAACTACTTTTACCTACTCAGTTTAAACCATTCCAGAGTTGCTAGATCTTGTAACCCACCCCTTGGCCCTTGTCCTAAGGATGCCTTTTTCCCTGTTGTGTGCTGTTAAGTATGCTCTCATACTACTATAAATTTCCAAGGCAAGATGACTGTTGTGTGCCTCTACTTGCACAACCCTTATAACTCAGGACTTCGGATAGTAAATCCTTTTTTAAGATAATGTGCCCTTTCTTGGGGGATGGGAACATAGATACACAGTAAAAATAACAGTGAAAATGCACACTGATTTCAGACTTGTAAGCCAGTGCCTAAAAAGTCAGATATCTGCTTGCAACCTTGTTATTTTGAGATGTTGAATGAACATTGCTAGCCTTTTTGCATAAATGCAGAATTCACAATAAAGTATGCTCTTTTATTCTTTCACAGATGCTTATGAAACAGCTAAGATGTTGTGTGAGCAGTACTATCTGGTTGCACCAGAGTTGGAAGTTGAAGAGTTCAATGGTAATAGGAAGTTCATTTTATTTTAAGTGCTCCAGGAAATACAGGGGAGGGGGGTATAGAAGTTTAATAGAACAAGTATACTTGCTAGCTGTTGTTTAGTCAATAGATAAGATTTTAAATTGAGTTACTGCAGGATTCAAATATCATATACAAAGAGGTCTCTTTCCTTGCCCTCCTAATTCCTCTCCCTTCTAAGGCAACAAAGAAGTTGATTAGTTAAATAAAGTGATTCCAGTGGGAGGAGCACCCTAACATAGAGGAGCATTTGTTTAATACTTGATGCTGAGGGGAAAGTGCTGCATGATGAATCAGATATCATTTCCAGCAGCTGCCTTTGCTTTCCTTCAAGTTATCTTGTGTAGGTAATTACCAGGCCTGATTCTACTTATCTTCTGATATGACTGCATTCTGTGTTTAATTGTAAAGTATGTTTTCAAGTTCCACTATTACACATTTGGAGAGTGAGAGAGAACATAGTTATACAGTTGTCTTTATTTGTTACAAATTCAGCTTACTGCAGTAGATGGAGTGAACTGTGATACCACAAGGGGAATATGTTGACATTTTTTTTTTAGCTAAGTTTTATTTATTTCTAGCTAAATCTCCAAGCAAGCCTATTCAAGTAGTCTACGTACCCTCACATCTGTTTCATATGCTATTTGAGTTGTTCAAGGTAGGTAAGATTTATTAATGCTCTGATTGTAATTGTATGTTGTAGTTAAGGTTCTTCTCAGTCATAATGTTTGCAAAAGTAATTCTTCCTCGTGTTCTCATACTTTTTGTTTCTGAAAGTTTGGAGTGATGTGATGAAAGTTAGCCCTTGTGCCCTTCCCTAGCGCACATACTTCAAACACTCATTGACACTCCAGTGATGACTGTACTCCTTTCTGTATCTGGTTGACTCAAAACAGCTTGTGGTAAAATTTCTAACACTACCCTTAATGGTACAGTACAAGACCTTATTATTTTGCTCAGGATTTTTGCCTTATTGGATGGTTTAAAGGCTGGGATATTTGGGTGGATGCTAGTGCCCCTCTTGAAGGATGTCAGTTTTCTTTTTGAATGGTGTAACTTTTAAAAAAATTGTTTACTAATGTTCAGAATAACTGACAAGTTAAACTGTAAAGCAGAGAGAATAGGAGAGACATTACAGTGCAAAAATTGTGTGTTTTGTGAAATAATGTGCAAGTTCCCAGAAAGGCATAATTTGACACATTTTAGAAATTAAAGAAAACAAATACATTCAGTAGAAAGCAATGTGGAGTTTTTCCAAAGAATATATTTTTCTTTTTGTGTTCTCCATTAATGTGCATGTACTCGACTGCTATCTTTCCCCTGTCCTGTCATGAGCTATATGATATGTGACTTACTCTAGGACAGAGTTGGTGCAACTTTGTGGAGTGATGCTGTAGATGTGTTTATAAAACTAAAATGATATCATTCGTGCACTAATATAAAAGTCAAACACACAGTAGTAGCTGTAAAAATGGTGTTCAATTTCTGATGTACTGTGAGTGCAAATTGCATTGATTAAATGTCTGCAACATAACAGTTTTGATGTGGGTCAGGAACATCAAGGCTTTACCATACTTCTATTGCACTTTGTCATTTTCAAAGTATAGTGATTTATTTACTCTGTATGACTAATACAAGTGTTAATTTCTGTACTGTGGAAGTGGGCAGTCTTGGTATGTATGAATTTAATGTAGAAATACATTTCTTTACAATAGAACCTCCGAGTTATGAACATCTTGGAAATGGGGGTTGTTTGTAACTCTGAAATGTTGGTAACTGAACAAAACGTTATGATTATTCTTTCAAAAGTTTACAACTGAACATTGAGTTAATACAGCTTTGAAATTTTACTATGCATAAGCAAAATGCTGCTTTCCTTTTATCTTTTTAGTAGTGTACATTTAACACAGTATTGTACTATATTTGCTTCTTCTTTTGTTGTTTTTGTTTTGTCTCTGCTGCTGCCTGAATGTGTACTTCCAATTCCAAATGAGGTTTGTGATTGACTGGTCAGTTTGTAACTCTGGTGTTCCTAACTCTGAGGTTCTACTGTATTGTTTTGTGCTTTTATGGTGAGGTATCCAATAGAAATATTAAGTTACTTTTACAGTAAAGTATTACAATATAAAAATGTAATAAATTGACAGTTGACCTCCTGTCAAGTATATCTTGAGTTCACTCAGGTATATCCTCTTCTGTATCCATGTACGCAAATTTAGGGCAGTTTTATTCACAAGTTTTTCAGAATAACACAGTGAAAATGTATCCGATTTGTACATTGTTACTAAAAGTATTTATGGTAAAGTTGAGGTGAAGAATATATCAGAATCTAAAACATATGGTTTTAACTTTAGAACTCAATGAGAGCTACCGTGGAATTACATGAAGGTAGGAAAGAAGGCTATCCATCAATTAAAACATTAGTCACTTTGGGGAAAGAAGATCTATCCATAAAGGTAAACTAATAATATTTTTACACTGCTGAACTGACTTTCAAAGAAATGCTCACATTAGTAATGTTTTCGATAAATTTATCTTTAATTTTACAAGGACTAAATTATGTACTATGTATAGGTTCTGGCACTCATTCCATTTGCATTAATGTTTATACAAGTGATTCAAATAATGCTTTTTTTGTGTTTGATGCTTGAACTTTCTGTTCCCGAGCAGATATTTAGTGTTCAAGTAAAACCTTGACTTTTTTCTGTAGATAAGTGATCAAGGAGGTGGTGTCCCTCTGAGAAAAATAGATCGACTGTTTAACTACATGTACTCAACAGCACCTAGGCCTAGTTTGGAGCCAACAAGAGCTGCACCTTTGGTAAGCATCTGTGGGTCAGGGTAAAATATTTTTTCAGAACGTAAGTGCAGTTACACTCCTCTAATCTCTCTTCTAGAGTAATCTTTTTTCCTACATTAAAACTTCTTGAAGTTTTTCTATCACAGAAACTGGATATCATCAGGAAATCTGCGTAGGCAAAACTTATCAGGAGAAAATGCTGCTGATACTTCACTATTATTAATTTTTAGCAACTTAACTTTGGAGTAGGAAATTACTTTTCTTTGAGTGTTTTGAACACCATATGCTTGGAAATAACTGTCTATATACAGTGCAGCATTTTAAAACAGATGAATGTAAAAGATGTTTAGTATCTAAATTAACTAGAATATAGTGTTCTGCATATACACCAAATAGTAGCCAATTAGCTGGGCCACTTTTTTCAGTATTATAGCACTTACAGAGCACTGCCCGTAAGTAGGAAGTGAGTTTGTATCAGATTTTTAAAAAATGACTTTTATACAGGTTTGTTTTTGTCCTGTAACAATAAAATGAAATCAAAATTTGTTTAATGTGTGGTGTCACCAACTAACTCATTTTAGACTTTGCTCTTTAGTAGTGGCATCTGTCATTCTATTCCTCTTCAGTAATATCTTCTGTGCCAGATTTACAAAAATGTTCAGCACCCGGTAGCTCCCAGTAAGAACAATGGGAGCTGCTGGATGCTGAATACATTTCAGATTTGGCCCTTCTGTTGTGTATGATTCCTTCTTACAGGATTTATACATTTTGTATGTATTGGATCACTGAAAAGTTGGTCTAACTAGTATACCACTTGGCTGGCATTATTTAATAAGAGGGTTGGTTAATGACCTACAGTTCACTTGCCTTTAATCATAGATACCCCTCTTCTCATCTTGTTCGTTCTGTACAGTTTCTTATGCAGTTTTTAGCCTTGAGTATGTAAAGTAAAAAATGGTATTTTGGGCACTTTCCTCTTCATGTTTTAAATACTCTCCTACCAAACGTGTTCTTGTGTGGTATTTGGTGGTGGTGGTGAACTGCATTAGTTTGCTTTGCTGTTTGTAAGCAAATAAGAAGATATGATGCCTTCCCCCAGAGAGCTTACAATCTAGTTCATACACATAATGTGTTTGGCATGGAACAATCTCATTGGTAAAGAGAAAATTACTGTTTTCCTTCAGGTTATTTGAGTGGCTCTACCTCAACCATCTGCTTCTCTTTTTGGGTATCTCATTGTTTGATCCAGCCTCAGATGCTCCTGCAGTGCAAATGAACCCCAATCTACATCTCTGTTGACTTGCACTCTCATCTTTCTATAGCCTATCTTTCTAACTATTGCTTCTTTTGACTCTTCAAATTCTAGATTAATACCAAATGCTTCAAAAACAGAAGTGCTCTTTTTCTACAAAATCCTCTTGGATAGTCAGCAACATGGAATGGTCTCTTTAATTCAAACCTGAAGTTTGTTCCCAGTATCAGGAATTGTTTAGTCCTCCTTGACTACAGTCTCTCTTCTTACTGCACCAGTTTTGTCTAGAAATCTGATTTTTACCACCCTCAGAAAATTGCCAGAACTCATCCATACCATGAATCTGATAAAATATCTTATTCGTTCCTTAATCACATTTTGTCATCACTATTTTAATTTCTCCTTTTATGGTTTTCCTAAACTCCTGCTCTTTTAAACTTTTGTAAGATCTAGACTATTTTGAGCAAATTATTTCCTGTATCCTTTTCAGTCGCTTCTTTTCTATCTGTGAATCCAGTTAAAAACTGCCTTCCTATCTTTCCTAATTCTGTATACAATCATTCCATTTAATATCTTATCTCTGATCCACTTAATCCATACCTTCTCACTTGGGATCCAATCCTGCAACCACTGACAAGCATACTTATTCTTAAGCATGTGCATCAGTGCTTACAGGATTGGGGCTTTTGCTTATCCAGTTTTGTCATCTTCTTATTTCCCCTGAGATTTTACAAAGTTCAGGGGGTAGGGAAGGTGTTACTATTATACTTGTGCTGCCAATCTGTGTGGGAACTCCTTTCCTCTAAATCACTTTCTCACTAGGAATTCTACTGTAAAATCTGTCTGCCTGTAGTTGATACTATATTCCACTTTCATATTTTCCCATACCTATTTTTCCCATGAACGGAACCTTATATTGTCTCCTAATCTACAAGCCAGTTGCAATTCTATAGCAGGGGTGGCCAAACTCACTGACCATCCGAGCAGCATAGGATGATCTTCAGAAGTTTGAGAGCCAGGCATTCTGGCCAGGGGGCTGAAGCACCAGCCGGGGCTCCAACCCTGAGCTCCCCCCACACAGGGCAGAAGCCCCTAGGCCCAGCAGGCACCTCCCATGGGGCTGAACCCCCAAGGCCCACCACCCTGTGCAGAGCCTCGAGCCCCCGCCCCCAGTCTGATAGGCAGAGAATGGGGATGTGGTTGGCTCCACGAGCCACACTTAACTGTAAAAGAGCTGCATGTGGCTTACGAGCTGCGATTTGGCCACATCTGTTCTATAGCATTTATACTTCAGTTTTCTTCTACTCTACTCCCTCTTCAGATGGCATTTCCCTCTTCTGCCTGTATGAGCAGTTGTTTTCAGTCGGTAAAGCATTCTCTTTCTCTCGCCCCCTCAATCTTCCAAAAAGGAAAGAAAAGTGATCCTGGCAATTATTGTCCTGGAAGTCTGACTTCTTCCCTCTAGGGTAGTGGACCAAATATTGAGAGAGAGAGAGGTCACTGAGCTCTATCACTACATGGCCCATGGGGAGAGGATTTCCAAAGCAAGGCTCACCATCCTGTTTCATCCAATGCAGGAGTCGAGAGAGATAAGACCTACTGCTGATTCTATTGTTGAGGGAGATGATATGATCAACTGCTCAGGTTTTTTTGGCCACAAAATCAGATAGTTCAGGATAATGTAGGAAAGAATTTCCTGTTTAAATTGAATCATTTAGCCCATCTAAATCACAGGAAGATTATTTTTCCATCACTGAATATCAGAGACCATAAAACGTAACTCAGTAAAGACCCATCACTCCTGTATAGGAAGGAAGGTCTATACTTCATATGATTGTATGATACTCTTATTTTACTTCATATAACACATATCAGAACTTGTCATATATTGTAAAATGATTACTTATATTTTTCTGTTTTAACTTTCTCTCCCATTTTTTTAACTGAGCCCATATACAATGTATGAAACGTTACATTTGATTTTGGTTTTAGTTCTTTGATGAATATTCCTTCTTTTTCAATAATTTCTGCTACGAAATTAGGTCAGTGGAGAAACCTTGTTACCATGGCAGCCAGTCCTGTCAGTAGGCATCAGGAAACTAAGCAATTGCTTAGGGCCCCAAGCAGCTCACGCCCCACCAGCCCCCATTAATTATTAGTATGTGTTGTGTGGGGGAGGCACCAAAAATATTCCTGCTTAGGGCCCCCACTGGGCTAGCACCGGTGCTCCCAGCATTCTGATCCTGACAAGGTCTTGGGATTGCCTATACTATGTATTTATAATTGATAAACAACAATTGAGTTCATTGACACTTATATTTAATGACAGTTAAATCTTTAAGAGACCGGTTTAAGTCACACATTTAAAATCTAAGTTAACTATTTATAGTGGGGAAAATGTGCTTTAATTTAGATCTAATAGATAATGCTAACAGAGCATGTTTAATACAGTGTGGAATACATTTCCCATATATCTGGTGCACAGTCTAATATGTGGTGAAAGATTGGTGTTAGAAAGCTTGTTTTCCCAAAGACCAGAGTGTTGCCCCCATTGCCTGTATTCTGTGACCTAGAGCAAGGACAGCCCTGACACAGCAGTTAATGTGTGTTAGTTGGTGTACTTTTACTTGAGAGAACAGGGTTATGTTAAAACAAGATCCCTGGACTCTGAACCTTGTGGCCTTCAAGGTGTCCACCAAAACAGTGCATGAAAAATAGGAAGTCTGCTTTCCGAAGGGTGAGCTGGAGAATATGGGGAGGGGAAGGTAAAATTTAGGAATGAATTGGTGTGGGATGGCATGGACAAAAGTAAGGAACGGGAAACAAGAAAGACTGGGTGATAATGGAACTCCATGGTGGAGTCTGGGGACAGGTAGAGTGTGTTCTGGGGGTGCCCAAAATTTGGGGGCAGTGAGTTCTGTTTAGTCTTGATCCACTCTTGAGGATGAATCATGTCAACTGTTAGCTCTCCCAATTCACATGGTTTTTAACTTTAGTAAAATAACTAGTGTCCTATGTCCAGCAAAGACTTGAGTGTAGTTTTTTAAAAACATTTCTTTGGAAATTGATTATTTTGCTATCCTAGAAAAAATTCTTCCATTGTTAACGATTCACAAGAAATAAATATGCTCTTAAAATGAGATGTCTCCAAGTAATGCATGTGCCTGTATGTCCTGTGTTAATGGGAGTCTTTGAGAAGTGAGTTTATGGCATGCTGTTTTTTAATTTAAAAGAAAGAGCAAGTAAACAAACAGCTATTTTCATAGTGGAAGCACAGATACTAATAACTATATAACAAGCAGCATAACAAATATTTCCAGGAATTATCTTCCCCATTTTTCTCCTCCATTTCGCTCCAACTTACTGTTTTTGCCATCAACTTAAAAGTTGAGCAATTCTGTAATCAATCCAAGTCTCTGCATTTAGATTCTGTAAAAATCAGGCAACTTCCCTGGAAGAAGTTGTGTGTGTGTGGTATGCATGTCTATAAAGATAGAAATGATAAAGCTGCACAATATGAGAGAACATGGGAGCTCTGGTATAAAGGTTTTATCAATCTGAGTTTGGAATAGCTGTAAGAAAAGGAGTACTTGTGGCACTTTAGAGACTAACAAATTTATCTGAGCATAAGCTTTTGTGAGCTACAGCTCACTTCATCGGATGTATTACTCATGAGTGTTGAAGCCATGCACTCATTGTGTAGGTCATCCCGAACTCATGCTGGAAAAACCTTTAGAACATAGCATCCCATTGTGTATTTTAAAATTCAGGCCCGATCCTTAGCTGATGTAAATCCAGTGTTGCTGTTTCCTTGAGGTCCTTACATGATATTTACCTTACGTGATATCTATCTACCTTTTCTGGGAGGCAGATTTTGGGTCTGAACTGATTGAAAGTTTCAGCTTTCAAGGTGGTGGCCATAGCAATAAGTATTGTGCCCCCAGTGGATACATACTTGTATAGAGACTCATTGCAATTTGATGCTATGCTGCTTTTCCATACAGTTTAAAGTGTATCACTCAAGGGGAAGACAGTATGATGTACTTTACTTTTATAATTAAGGTCTTAAATGAAGGAGATGGAGAAATCAGAGCAAAATTATAATAATGCAGTTTGTACGCAATGTGATGCTTGTACCATTGTTGATTTTCTGAAAAAGGTCAGGGCTGAGGTTCTTTTGCAGAGCTATGTGAGGAAGTTAGTACAGCAACTCACGTCCATAATGCCTGGCTCAAGCCAGGGTTATTAATACTAACCTCATTAGTAACTTTTCTCTAAAGTCTGTCAAGATGACACATTAACAGCCTTATTATACAATGTGTTACTGGGTATTGGTGGTACTCGAATTCCCATACAGGGTTTCTTACAACCGCTCTGTTCATCATTACTGCCCCCCAAACAGTGGGTGGGCTTGCTAGGGAGCCACAGAGGTGAGTGATTCCTCTAGTCAGTTAGTTAGCCAAGAAGCTAGAGCAGCCATTTGCTTGTTCATGTTTGTGGGATGTGATTCTTCACAAGGACTAGATTACATAAATGACTGAATGTTAAATGAGCATTTTGGTCCTTTTCCTGTGCTTCTGGTTTGCCTTTCTTGTTGTTTTGCTGTAGTTCAGACTTTTTTGGCAGCTTTTTGTTGTTCATTGCTTTGTAAGAGCATAGTTTTCAAGCACTTTGTTTATTGCAGCCTATCTTTCTTGCTTTGGAAAGTCCTTGCCAATATAAGGGGATTCAAACAAATAACAAGTATGATAATTCTCTGCCTCAGCTGGGCTGATGTTGTGGGGGGCTGAAACAGGGTGTGCGCCGCTCCTGCCTCCTTGCATCACAGAAACCTGCTTAGACTCCCTTAATTGTTTATCTAACTGTGCCATTCATTTACGTTCTCTCCACCAACCCTTTACAGTCTCTTTCAGCAGTGCTATTTGCAGTGTACCCTGTGCTTTTGGCCCTTCACTTGGACCTGAGAGGGACTGAGGGTTTTTTTTCTCTGAGATCTCCATGAAACTGGACTCAGCTAGCTCTGATCCTCTCTCCCCCTCTCTGCTTTCCTGTGCCCTTCTTATCAGTTTTGAGCTGATGGACCAATTGGCTCTTCAGCTCATCCATCCCCCCAACCCCCACTCCTGATTGGGGTAATTTAAGTTAATTATCTAATCAGCCTTTTCTGAGCGAACTAAACAGTGTCAGAGTGATCAGAGTGCAAGCTTACCTGGTAACTCTCTGCACTCTGTCACAGGGGCTGAAAGCTAGGATCTGCAGGTAAAAACTTCTTCCACTATCTTCAGTGAGAGAGAAGACTGCCAGTATGATCATCCTCATTTCCATAGGCTAGGGTCATGAAAGGGGAAGACTTGTGTCCTATGTAATTGGGGATACAGGTCTTAGTGCATAACTACTTCAAGCCTATGAATGAGTCTTTGCCTATGCAAGTAGAGTGTGGCTTCTAATGAGGCCTTAATGTTCAACAGAAGGGCTACTATGCTGCAGCATGATTTTTTTGATGATAGGTAACCATAGCAAGGACTATCTGCCTATTACTATTTTGTATATTATTAATAAAGTTGCAGTCATTACTTTCCCTACACCTCCCTTCTGTCCTCCATTGCAGCATGTTGCAACGTGCCGTCAGCATTACAGATCTACATTATAGATCAGCTGAAGTATGCAGGGCTGTGTCTTGCTTTTTCCACATTCTGTTCCAAGATAATAAACTGCCATCAGATGCTCAGTATCACCAACGATGAATGGAATATTGCAGCACAAGCTATCTCATGAGAGAGCTGTACAGAACATCATCCTCTTTTGTTTGGTAGGGACTGCTTACTGTTTGTGCTGCTAAATTAACTGTATTCTTGGGGAAAGTAACAAAATGCACAAGCTAGTCTCCTAAAGCCTCTAATCAGATTTGGTCCTTATTTTTGTATGTTGCCAAAATGTATTACGGCTGTTGGTGATTTTTCTATTTAATATTTAAGCAAGTAAATCTTGTATAGGCAGAAAGAAGGCTGCAATGTTATATAGGCTGAGGAACAAAAGAACGTCTGAAGGGCAAATTGATGCAAATAGGGTAATTAGTTTTCTTTAACTAATTTCTTTAACTTTAACATCTTGTTTTGATAAATAATTATAGCTTATACAGTGTATTGATTTTTAACCTCCTCACCACAAATTTTTATTTTGTTCCGTAGGCTGGATTTGGGTATGGTTTGCCAATCTCTCGTCTTTATGCTAGATACTTTCAAGGAGATCTCAAACTCTATTCGATGGAAGGCGTGGGTACTGATGCTGTAATTTATTTGAAGGTAACAACTTGATTCCATCATAAGATAGTAAAGCTCTCAATATAATTAATTCTCGTCAGGCAGAACAGTCAACTGTTCCTGCTTTCACATTTAAATTTGTTTCCAGTATATATACCAGTGTGTTTTAACTTGTATTATTGTACTTTATTTAAATCAGACATGCAGAATCCTAAAAACTGAAGTTATAAATGTGGCATTTTTGACCACCACCTTTGATATTGAATTAGCTTGTTTCCAGTATTTTTTTTAATCCCTTAATGTTGGGTCTTTGTTCCATATTTTGATTTTGATCCATATTAAAGCGATGAGATACCCAAGACCCTGGTGTGATGACAGGCAACTTTTCTTAGTACTTTTGTTCTTTTGGTTTCTGACACTTGTGAATTAAATTGGGAGAGCAGGAGCAAAGTGTACATGGGAGTGTAGAATAATGATACCGGTTAAAATGTTCCATATCTATTCTTTTTTTTTCTTCTCCTCCTCCCAGTCTTTACTTTTACTTCTCTCATCTTTGGGGATCACCCCTTTAGTACGAACCTTGCCCCTAGCCAATGAAGGTTAGATAGTTTATTGTTTGGAATTTACCAAGGATTGATTCTCCATCACTGGCAAGTTTTAAATCGGGATTGGCTGTTTTTCTAAAAGATATGCTGTAGGAGTTATTGTGGGGAAATTTTACTGCCTGTGTTATACAGGAGGTCATAGAATCATAGAATATCAGGCTTGGAAGGGACTTCAGGAGGTCATCTAGTCCAACCGCCTGCTCAAAGCAGGACCAATCCCCAATTAAATCATCCCAGCCAGGGCTGGGTCAGACTAGATCATCACAAAATAGAGAAACCCTCACAGAGAACGTTCTGCCAGCGGCTCCCTCTCTTTTATATTAAGGGAGTTCCATCTCCAGTGTGTCTGCTGAGCTCAATTGCAGCAGTATATCATGGGGGGAGAAGCATTACTCAGGTAACCAGGTCACAGACAAATTAGGGCATTTAAAGCCAACTGCTTGAATCCAACCCAGTGCATGTCACATAGTGCTAGTCCGTGCAGCTGCCCTAAGTAGGCATTTCATAATTCTCCACTGGCTTCATCTTCTGAGTGTTACCAAAGTGTAACGTCACTTCGAGTGCATTACAATAATCTAATCTTGATTTGACAAAGGTATGGACAAGTGTGGCAGGGTCCTCATTGGAGAGAGAAGATGAATGTTTGGTGGGCTTACTCACCAGCCCAGGAAAATGTAATAATAGAAAAAACTGCTACCCATACATCCAGGAGCAGCCCAGGCTCTGACAGAAACCCCAAGTTGTGCACTGGTGTTACAACTGGCAGTTGCGATCCCTCTTTGAATTCTACCACCTCTTCCACCTGCTTCCCCACAACCGACCAACACTATCTCAATCTTGTCTGGATTGCGTCAAGCCAGCTGGCTTTAGTTCTAGATTCAAATTAATCATGTTAGATCTAGGGCAGTGGTTCTCAGCAAGTGGTACATGTATCCCTGGGGGTACACAGAGGTCTTCCAGGGGGTACATCAACTCACCTAGATATTTGCCTAGTTTTACAACAGGCAACATATAAAAAGCACTAGTGAAGTAAGTACAAACTAAAATTTCATACAGACAATAACTTGTTTATACTGCTCTATATACTATACACTGAAATGTAAGTACAATATTTATATTCCAAATGATTTATTTTATAATTATATGGTAAAAATGAGAAAGTAAGCAGTAATAATGTGTTATGACATTTTTGTATTTTTATGTCAGATTTTGTAAGCTAGTAGTTTTTAAGTGAGGTGAAACTTGGGGGTACACAAGACAAATCAGACTCCTGCAAGGGGTACAGTAGTCTGGAAAGGCTGAGAGACACTGATCTAGGGGAGTGGGCCTGCCAAAATAGTTTAAAAAAAAAACGCATAAAGGTCCCCCTAAAATTTTTTTCTTTTAACTGCTTTCTTTTTATTCTCTTTATAGCCATCTTGGAGACGGGGAGAGTTTCAAAATGGATTTTTTTTATGGATTTTTATTGCAATATGGTCAACCCATTTTGAACTGGGTCACCATAAGCATGGTCAAAGAGGTTTCTAAAATATCATGTGTGGGGGACATGTAAATAGTTGAAGCTTTCATTGAATGCAGAAGTTAGTGTTCACAAAGAGTCTGTTATCATGTTTACCACCTTATTGTACATATCTCAGCAACAGTCTCTTACCATTGCTTTCATTTTATAGGCTCTTTCAAGTGAATCGTTTGAAAGACTTCCAGTTTTTAATAAGTCAGCATGGCGACACTACAAGACTACACCTGAAGCTGATGACTGGAGCAATCCTAGCAGTGAACCCAGGGATGCGTCTAAATACAAAGCTAATCGATAATTTATCATCTTTGTCTCTCCAGAAGATGACTTCT
The DNA here is from genome assembly GCF_965140295.1 of Lepidochelys olivacea. NCBI lineage: Eukaryota > Metazoa > Chordata > Testudines > Cheloniidae > Lepidochelys > Lepidochelys olivacea. Next base: position 145,322,418 of record NC_140411.1, read on the forward strand.
GATTTCAGTTTAAAGTCTCTGCTTTGTTCCAAAATCCACTGAACCATATTAGCCAATTACTTCCATACAAAGTGCTGTAAGGGCACTGAAATTGCAAAAAACAAAGTGATGTATGAGACTTAAGAAAAGCACTAAGCATTTTTGGTGTAGGTAGTGTTATAACAACTTTACCAAAATATGCTTGGTTAGTTTGGTTTGATATTGACAAATGGGATTGCACTGTGATTGCACTTAAGTACACAACTGTACAGTGAAAGGGTATTACTTCTTAAAGGCCAGTTTTTATGCAGAAATAAAAATCAGCAAAATCTATAGAATCCCTTTAATAGTCAATAGCATCTTATACAGCAATATGATGTAACAGACAAGTTCAGACATAGCTGAATGTGTGCTTAGAAAATCCACTTTTTGCAGCAGTTTTATATTGCACAGTCAGTGTCGTCTGTTACATAAAATCCTTTTGGGCTCTTCAGATCTTATAGCTAGTGACGATAAAGATGCATAGTTCTTAGAAGGTTTCTGTAGTTTTAAACTGATGCTTTCCCCACATTCCCAAATCCATTTGTCAAGTGCATCCAAAAATATATATTCTTATAAGGCATTGCGAGTTTCACCTCTTAATATGCACCTTAATGTTTTACTGAATTTGCACAAAATGCCAAATGATAAATCACATTAATTATTTTAAGAAAAGATTATAAGGGGTCGACGCTTCTCTCCATTCTTGCAAGTAACTCCCATTGGTACAGAGGTGAAAGAATAAATTTTATACGTGATGTTCTTTGCCTCTCTGATACTTTTTTGCTTTGTTTTTGGGAAAGCATACCATGAAACCAGTCAGCCAGTCATGTAAATGAATTTGCCTTAAGAATGTTGGTCACCTGGAACCTGATTAGTTGTAAAACGGTAAATAATTTGCAACGTCATTTATCTATGTAGCAAAGGACAATAGTCTGGTAATTTGAATTTGTACTATATATAGAGTTGTTTCACACTGGCTTTTGGAAAGCATTACTGGTCTAAATATTATTAAACTGCGAGCGTAATAGAAACAATGAAGGATAATTAAAATGGCTGATAAGAAGTTGATGACTTCTTCCAAGGAGAGAGAGAGATTTATTAAACAGCATTCTCTAAAATTGGTTGAGAGTTACTTATGAATGTCAAGAAGCTGTACTGTACCAAGTTTCCACCAAATATTGCGGGTCCATAGAGTGTACTGTAGAGGTTTGGCGTTCTGGTAATATCCTAACTACAAGAGTAAAGGTAGAATGGGTTGTAATGACAGTTGTGCTTGAAGATGCACCCTCAATATCTCTGTGGTGTTTTGATATTTTTTGAAAGATATTGCAAGATTTTAACTAGACAAAACTTGTTTACTAAAACTCCGCAAAATATCCCTTTGTTCTTCTGAATATTTATTTTGTAAGAATTAGTCTGTTAGATAAATAAGGAAAAGGTGAGAACTTCCTGGATATTTTTTTTTAAAAATTAGTTTGAGTTAGAGGAATGATGTTACTCTGCACGTGCGTGGCACACTTCATCCAAGGATCTCAAAGCACCTTGTAAGCAATTCAGTCTCTCAGCACCCTATTTTTTGATGGACAAACTGGGAAAAGATGAAGCCCTAATCCTGCAAACACGTCCACGTAGTTGCATGGAAGTTAACCACCTGTAAAATTGTGTGCAGGATTAAGGGCCTATGTTAAACAATAATTCCCCATGGTTGCAGACACCACTGCAGAGAGAAGAAGCTGCCATTCACGTGGCACAGCCAAGTGGTCCATCTGTCACTGTGGAAAACTCAATATAGTCACTGAAGAATACTTTAAATGGCTAGAGCCTTAATTTTAAAGGACACATTCGACCAGAAATCTAGTCAGTTTGAAAAAAAAAATCTGTTCCTGCCATTTTTTGTACCTTTGCAATCTTCCTTTTTAAGTTGCATCTTTGTTGCTGTTTGAAAGATTCCCCCCCAAAACAGATGAACATTAGTCATATAGGGAGACTGCGAAACTGATTATACAAGAAGTGGCAAAATGTAAAATTTGCTTGAAAATATAATTGACTACGAACTTCAAAGAACAGGGTAAATATATGAAGAGTGTAAAATTTTTGCAGTTCTTTGGAAAAAGTCATGTTACGACGCAGTGAGTGATTTTTAGGTCTAGACTGCTTCTTTTGGGGGAAATCTTGGCTGACTGGTTTATAAATGAAAATGAATAGAATAGTCCATGCCCAGGAATGTTAAGCAGAAATTCCCTTTTGTGTAGCAGAAGTACATTAAGAAAATGAATGCAGAAGCCCATGAGTCAGAAGTGAAGATATGAAGGGCCAGTATTATTATAATGGCTGGGTCACTACTTTAACTAAAACAATTTGTTTGGTATTCAAGGCTAATCTGGCTACTGAAGAGGATGAGTGCTTTGGTCCTCCTTAAGCAAAGAAAGTCTCTGTCACTTGCAGATTGGCCACCAGATGCTCCTTACTGCTCTAGGGAAGAGGAGTGGGTGCCATATACATTTTCTTCACATCCTATTAGATACTTGAAAACTCATGTCCTCTGAAATGGCTGCAACTGGCAATTTATTCTTTGAATCCTGATCGTGTCCTGATAGTTCAGAGAAGGGAGATAAGAGCATATTCTACTCTCTTCTCTTTTCACCAGGCACTCCTACTTCCTCTGTTTTCCTGTCATTCTCTAGTCACTCTTGCTGAGTGCAGGCAGATCCCACTCCCAGTGGTTAATCTCTCTCTCCCTACTCCTGAGGGAATTCTGCGCCAAAAAATTAAATATTTTGCACACATTTTAAAATTCTGCATATTTTATTTGTCAAAATACCACAGTACAATCACACCGTTTTCAGATATTTGCTGACAAGTATTTTTAAATAAATTACCAAAATAATTGAAAATGGTGTGATTATATTGTTATTGTGTTTGTGTTATTTTGACAAAATATGCAGAACTTTGCAGAATTTTAATTTTTTTTATTTTTTTGGTGCAGAATTTCTTCAGGAGTACCAGGGTGCAGTCTGGGTGTGGGCAGCTCAGTAGAGGGTCTGGGTGTAGGGGGGAATCTGGATGCACAGGGGCTTGGTGCGAGGTTCTGGGTGCAGGGAGAATAGGACTCTGCAAGGGGGCACAAGGTGAAGGTGATTAGGGCTGAGTGGGACTGAGGTGTCGGGGTCAGGGTGCAGCTGGTTGGAGCTCAGTGGGGTGAGGGTCCGGGTATGAGTGGCTCCTGATACAAGGGGGAGGATCAGCCGTATGGGGTTTGGGGACTCTGTGGGAGGGTTCTGGGTGTATTGGATTCCTGATTACAAAGGGTGGAGGGGTCACCATACAGGGAGCTGCTCCCCATGTCCGCTCAATCCCTGTGAATCTGGACCCCCTCCCCGGCTGAACCTCACCTCCCCGCATTTGGAACCCGCCCCCTTGAGCCTAACCGCCCCCCCCCCCCCCCCGCGCGCACCCAGACACAGACACACACACAGACCCATGGTGCAGAGCTTTATGTAGCCAGGGGAAGTTTCTGGGGCTTGATCTGACCCAGCCCCAGCTGCTCAGCGCAGGAAAGTGGGAGGGTCTCTGTCCTCCTTCTCTGCCCCCCATGCCCAGCTGGGACTAATGTCCCTGGGTGGCCAGGGCATCCCCAGATTCCCTCCCCCCAGTGATTTACCTCTTCCCCTGGCTGCCTGAACAGATGTGTCTGAGCTGCCGGGAGGGGTGAGTGAGCACTGCTGAAGCTTCTCTTTGTTTCCCCACAGAAACAATTTTCTGCAAGGAAGCAAAGGGATTCTTGTAGCTCATTTTTCTGCTGCGCTCCAGTTATGCTGAATTCCCCCAGGAGTACCTCTCCCATTCTGCCTCACCTAAGCTACCGGCCTACCTACCTGCACTGAGCTCACTTCTGCCCCAGGTTTGACCTCCCTAAACTCAAGTAATCCCCCTCTGCAGCATGTTGGCCTGAGGGAGTGGAGAGGAATGGTCAGCAGGGGGACGTTTGATAGGGAAGAGAGTTTTCCAGAAAGACAAAATTGACTTACATACTGAAAAATTAAGATTGATATTTGTTAAAGTGTTGATCCTAGCTAGTGTATCTACAGATTCTGCTCGTATTCATTGGTGTCTGATCCTGTTTTGAATCTTATGAGGCCATTTGCCTCAATATCCTGTGGCACTGAATTCAAAAGTAAAATTTTATGTAGTGTAAAAATGTATTTCTTTTTATCCATTTCAGATTTATAGCTCTCTAACTTTATTGTATCCCCTTGTCTTGAGTTACACAGTGCAGTAGATTAGAACAGATGTCTTCAGTGCTGTCATTGACAAAGACAGAGAGACTGAGCTATACATACCGTCTCTTAGATCCTTCTTGGGAATTTACAGCTGACTCTCATACCCTGATTGGATTGGAGTTGTTTAACTTTTTTCTTTCTGGTGTGCATCTTCTGGCATGTCTATCTTGAAGTTAATCTGCTAACTTGTAGCTCAAATACCTAATGTTGATAGATACTTATTGAAGTTCCTTTTAAAAGAAAAGCCATAAAACCTTGTGCTCCTCGATTCAGCTAAATTTCTCAATCTAAGGAGTCTCTCAGGGTCAGTACTTGGAGATGAAACTTTCAAGGAATAGCTAAATGCTCAAGTAAGTATCGTCTGGGAATTTAGTAAATGGTGCTGTCTTTATCTGAGTATTTTTCCCCAGTGACCCAGCATAGTACCAAAGGAATCTTACGCTGCTGCAGTTTGTGTTATCTTTTGGATAATATTTCAAATGGAGGTCCTGTCGTCTTATGCTTTTGTAGTTCCCTTCACACTTTTTGAAGGAGTATGGATGTCCTCTCATGGATCAGTAACTGGTTAAAAGATAGGATACAAAGGGTAGGAATAAATGGTTAGTTTTCACACTGGAATAGTCAGTAGCTGGGTACCCCAAAGATCTGTAGTGGGACCTGTGCTGCTTAACATACTCAGATGATCTTGGAAAAAGGGGTAAACACAGAGGTGGCAACATTTGCAGATGAGACACAAATACGCAAGATAGTTGAGTCCAGAGCTGACAGTGAAGAGTTACAAAGGGATCTCACAAAACTGGGTGACTGGGCAACAAAATGGCAGATGAAATTGAATGTTGATAAATTCAAAGATGATCCCAACTACACATACAAAATGATGAGGTCTAAATTAGCTGTTACCACCCAAGAAAAAGATTGTGGGGTCACTGTGGATAGTTCTCTGAGAACATTTGCTCAGTGTGCAGCACAGTCAAAAAAACTGACAATATTAGGAACCATTAGGAAAGGGATAGATAATAAGACAAAAAATATAATGCCATTATATAAATCCATTGTACGCCCACAGCTTGAATACTGCAGTTCTGGTCACCCCATCTCAAAACAGATATATTAGAATTGGAAAAGTACATAGAAGGGCAACACAGATGACGAAGGGTTTAGAACAGATTCCACATGAGGAAAAATTAAAAAGACTGGGACTGTTCAGCTTAGAAAAGAGACAAGTGAGGAGGGATATGATAAAGATCTATGAAATCATGAATGGTATGGAGAGAGTGCCTAAGGAGGTAGTATTTACCCCTTCACAGAACACAAGAACCAGATGTCACCCAATGAAATTAATAATCAGCTGGTTTAAAACAAACATAAGGAAGTACTTCTTCGCACAAAACGCAGTCATCCTGTGGAACTCCTTGCCAGGGGCATTTGTGAAGGCCAAAAATATAACTGAATTCAAAAAAGAATTGGATGAGTTCCTGGAGGATAGGTCTATCAATTCCAAGATGGTCAGGGATGCAGGCCTATGCGCTGGTGTTCCTAAACCTCTGAGTGCCAGAAACTGGGACTGAACAACAGGGTGCATTACTCGATGAATTGCCCTGTTCACTCCCTCGGAAGCATGTCATGCAGGTCACTGTTAGAAGACAGGATACTGGGCTAGATGGACCATTGGTCTGATCTGATATGGCCGTTCTTGTTTTTATGATGTACATCTTGGTGTTCTTGCCAATTTTTTCCTCCAGTTATAAATCCTTTCTATATCTCCAGTTGGATATATATATTTTTAATGGCCTTAAGTGTTGTTCAGAGTTCATGTTCACTATGAAACAGTTGTTGCTGACAACCTAAAGCTGACAGCATTTCAGTGGGGTGGGGTGAGATCTCACAAGCCAGACAAAGCATTTGGGTGAAATCTTGGCCACATTGAAGTCAGTGGCAAAACTCCCATTGATTTCACCCTTAATGTTTTTATAAAGTGTTTTTAGATGCTTACATCTAATGTGCTATAAATTGCAAATTGAGCTTGATGGATTTAAATAATTTTGTATAAAAAACCCTAAATTTTAGGGTCAAGTATCTCTCGACAATATCCATGCCAAGTTGGCTATTGTTAATCATTTAATTAGTATGCATGTTCCTTGGTTGTAGCAAAGATTCTGTGGTTTTGTAACAGCTCATCATCTCCTCTTTCTGGATATTCACTTACGAATGAAAATATTCTAATGTGTTTCAGTGATAAAAGAATCTTCTGCAGGCAGTTTACACTGAAGATGATTTATTTCAGTATTTAATAGGAAGAGGAGTTTTTTAACAGGTTATTAAACACAACTATTAAGTTTCAGAGTGGTAGCCGTGTTAGTCTGTATCAGCAAAACAACAAGGAGTACTTGTGGCACTTTAAAGATTAACAAATTTATTTGGGCATAAACTTTCGTGGGCTAAACACATTTCAGGTTTTGCTAGAATTATTTTAATGTAATCTAATGAAAAACCTGTTGTAAAATAATAATAACTGAACAAATATGTATTCACCTTAAAAATTAGTCAATATTTAAAATCAGTAAATGGATATTTAAAACAAGTAACTTAGAACAATATGAGACTTTAAAAAGTCTTAAAATCCTTCAGAGTCTGAATCAGTGTCTGATTCACCAAGCAGTTCATTAAACTCTGCTTCAGTCACAACTGCACCTGCATTGTCATTGTAGATGTTGACAGTGTTGTCTTCAGTCTCTGATTCCTTCTCATCATCAGCCTCTGTTGTGTCATCATCAAATATGGCATCTTCTGACCCGTCGAGTGCATTACTGATAAAGCATTTCCTAAACGATTTTTCCTGTCATTTCCGAGGGAATGGACACCCACGCATCCTTGATCCATTGGGCGACCAGATTGATTTCAGGCTTCATAAGATTCCTGCCTTTTGTCAACTTCCCCATGCCTGAGCACATCCATTCAGACCACATTTTGCGTAGCCTGTCTTTAAAGGGTTTGTTCAGGCAGACATCAAGAGGTTGTAGAACTGAAGTTAGGCCTCCAGGTATTACAGCCAAATTAGTTTTCATATTTTTGGCCACATTTTTCACCTCATCAGTCTTGTGTGCCCTAACCATGTCCCAAACGAGCATAGCAGGTTTCTTGAAAAGTGCTCCTGGTCTCTTATTCCACACTTTTTCCAGCCATTCAATAGTCCCACATTCATCCATCCATCCCTTTTCGTGTGCACGTACCATGACACCAGCAGGAAATTTCATGTTTGTAGGCAAGGTTATTCTTTTAAAAAAAAAAACAACAGGAGGGAGCTTTGATCCATATGCCAAACAAGATAAAACCACCGTAACATGGATTTTTTCGTGGCCAGTGGTTTTAATTAAAACTTTTTTGTCGCCAACACTGGTTACCATTCTGTTGCTCTGGAGATCAATGTCATTGGTGTTTTGTCCATATTTGCTGTTTGTGACCGTTCAAATGCATATTCCTTTCGATATTTTATAATAAACCTTTGGAAAGATTCGATTTTTTCTTCCAGATCTCTCGGCAGCTTTTGCGCTATCTTTGTTCGCTGACAGAAACAGAGACTATGACGGTTCATGAAGCGAGTACACCAACTGGCTGATGCGACAAATACTGATGGCTTTATTGACTTGTATTTGTCGTCTTTCGACATTTGCAGAGCACGGAGACAAATTCCAGTTCTAGTGACAATGTACCCATATTGTCGACATTCAGCAACCCAATTATTGAGATGTCTCTTTCCAACTCAAGAAATGAAGTGCACCTCGTTGGACATTTTTTCTTGCTTCTTGGCATGTCTTTTAGTGTTTTATTTTTTTGCCATTCTCTTCCTTGCTTCTCATTGATACAGAATTCATGAGCAGCAGCGCAATTATTGTTTGCTTCTGCATATTCAACAACTTTAAGTTCGAACGCTGCGTGATAAACAGACCTTTTTCTTTTGATTTCACCATTGTTCATTTTAAATACTAGTATAAAAATAGATTATTATTATTATTGTAGTTATAGATTTTGTAGGACTTTATATAGGAATATCACCTGCTTTATCGCTGTCAAATGATTGTTCTTTATTTCAAAGCAGCCCTGTAGATTGGCATGTCTGTGGGGATAACAGGCAATTTCAATTTCATTAGAGATTCCATTGATTCTGCACGTTATATTTTCATATTGGCTCGAGACTTATGAGGTCCATTGGTAGAAATGCATGAAGAGATCAAATTACACAGTAGCGGACTGACACAGTGCTATAGTACTATCGTTCATTGTATTTTTCTGATTGGCTTGTAAGGCATAGCATTTTGTGAAATGCGTGAGTCAAATGTCATGTAGATCTGCAGCACTGCTCTTTTAGTATTCCTTTCAAGCCAATCTAGTCTACTAAAGAAAGCCTTTGCAACTTTAAAAGGCTGCAGTATTGACATCAATAAATGGGTCGGCAAACTTTGGCTCCCAGCCTGTCAGGGTAAGCCGCTGGTGGGTCGGTACATTTTGTTTACCTGGAGTGTCTGCAGGCATGGGCTGAGGGGCTCCATGCCTGCAGACGGTCCAGGTAAACAAAACGACAATGTATCAGATATTCAATTCAATGATTCCATAGAGTTTAAAATCATCAAATTTTGGTGTAGACCCATTTATAAGCCCACCCCTGCTCTTTGATGCGTCGCTTGTTTACCAAAAATATTCAGCTTATGAACAAGCATGTACGGTATATTTCCTGAATCAAATTTAGTTGCTGTTCCCTCAGCATATTCAAAGGAGAGTGAATGTCCCGGGTTTCTTGGCTAGGAATTGGGAAATTATTGCCTAGAATGTGATAGTACTAACAGGTGCTCCCAACACTCCCTATCCTCACCTCAATGTCAGTGGATTCAACTGCAGTGGTTGTTTTAGCTTAAAGGGTCCTGTGGTAAATTTAAATAAAGTAAGTTGCTACTTACCAGTCAGTTGGTCAATGTGACAGTTTGTAAATATGAAGTGCTCTTTTGAAATGTCCAGAGACCACAGCAAAACTCTGATGTTGGGTTCCAGAAAAAGCTGTCCTATTAGAGGTACACGTACCCAATAGCATGTATATAGAAAAAGCATTAGCAAGGTTTATATTGAAGAGTATGAAGAATTATGGAGCTTCAGTACTTGTACGTGTAATACTCTATCTAAACTTGATGTCCAGCATTTTTTGGTGCAAGGATTACTGTAGGTTGTTTGACTTTTATCTCACTATCTGTTTGTTAAATGATTTTGAGTGCCCAACTGGAGGCAACTTGAAGGAGTCTGTAAGCTGGTGGGCCATTTCGCTAGCAAGGCTACGGAAATAAATCGCCAAACCTTTTAAGGCCTTTTCCACACAATCTTCACAAAACAAAACAAAAAGCCAAATCAGCTGAGAAATACTGGGCAAATAATCTCCAGAGGCTTTCCCTGCCTCAGCCAGCCAGCAGGGGAGAGGACACACTCTTCCCTCTCTTTCCCCTTTTTACCCAGCTTCCCCTTCCTTTTATATTCCACCCTGAGAAGCCATGTGCTCAGTGGGGCCTGTTAACTCTCTTAAAGACTGCAGATCCAGCCTGATTTCCAAGAGCTGCATGCCAACTCTATAAAAATCAGGCTTCTTTCATGGTGGCTCAGATCACTAGTTGCGAAAATCCTGACCATTTTTGTTTGATATTTATTACCAGAAGCCCAGTGAGAATGAGGGTCCCACTGTTGGGCATTGTGCAAATGCGTATGAAGACCTTTACCGCTGAAAAGCTTGAAATTTAAGTAATTAATTCCTTGCTGTACAATTTAATTTTTCTGATACGTCTTTAAAACTCATCCAAACTTTCTGCTAAAGTCTCTGGAAACTTGTTGGTAGACAGGACATAGCCCTTCGATCAGGGAAAGATTGATCTCACCATTCATATAAGCAAAAGATAAGTGACTCCTAAGTGGAGCAAAAAGGGGAAGGATGCCATTCTAATATCTTTCTATAGTCTTCACTCCTGTACATCACAGTCTGGTTCAAGCTGTGTAAAAAAATTGAGATCTGGGATTTACTGGGATCTGGCATGCCAGTTACTGACTGAAGGAAGGCAAAAGGCAACTGGTGGATATTGCTGTTGCTTAAAACCCTGGGTGTCCTGGGCAAACTGTGGTGTCTTATGGGTCCTGTGAGCATGTTGGCCAGACCAGCTGTCATTTTGCATTTGAGAAGAATCCATACAGCCACTTCTGACACTTGATTAGGTTTTGCTCAAGGATTTTTTTTAGCCTAAGCAATAATTAAGCCATTAAAGCTTCAAAAGCAGCTTTGGGGATTTGCTAACGTACTGTGACACTTGCAGGTGGGGCAGTAGAACTTACTTTTCTAGGTGTTGTGTGCATCACCAATGTATCCGAGCACCTTCAAGGCTTTTTCAAATTCAAGGCTCTACAAAAAGTGCAGATCCTGCAGCCATTTTAAAGAGATGATAGCACTATGTTTCACGTGGTCGTAGTGACGCACCTATCTGTTAATATTAGTGTTCTCTCTCAGTTGAATGGATACCGTGCCAGCAGTCAGTGTAGGCTACTTCCCATGTATTTCATTGAGATATAGTGATTCCTTGGCAGTTTAAGTTCCTGCACTTGAGCTGTCCAGAAGCTCGTGTTTGCCTTGTGAAATCCTGGGCTTCATGACCTATAAACTGTAGAAGCTCTGTTGAAAGTTCTGCAGCTGAAAAGGACAAGTATCTGCACTCTTTTGTATCTAAATTGAGCCTGTAGCTAGCAAAATGCTTAGAATTCTAGTGCATCCTCTTCTCTGGTAAGTGTGATGGCAATGAGTGATTTGAGTCTGCAAACTGGTTCTATTACACGTGCATCTTATTTTTAAATTTTATGCATTTTTAAAATAAAATGCTTAATGTAGCAGTTGAGGAATGACTGACTTTGGATTTTTGATACTGTCATAGCTAAGAATTAAACAATGAAATGGGACTGAATTTGCAAAGCGCTTCCCCCACCCCCCGTGCTATAAATGCTTTTCAGAGACATTCTAATCCAGTTTAATTAGATATAGCTAGACTCTTGTCGGATACTGTAATTCAGAATAATTTTCAGCTATAGATAGTAATATTTTCTACTGGAATTTTTATTAAGCACTCCAGTTCAGTAATAATAAGGATGACAAAATCAACCGCAGGAAGGTTAATTATTATGAGTATATAGTGGATTATTTTTCATACCTAAATTATTTTAATTTTGAAGACTGAATTTGCATGGAAAAGCATTATTTGTTGTCTTGGAATATGTTACTTACTTGAGAAAAATAGACTTGCAAAATATTTAAAATTCCAATGTGCAGTATTTATATGTACGTCTGGATAGTTTGTCTTGTCGCCACATTTTTCCATAATAAAATGCTATTTCTTTTTTTCTGAGTTGTAATGTTTGTTTTTGTGCATACATCTTTGTGGCTTTACATGTTCTTAGATAACACTGGACATTTGAATTGTCAAAATAACAGCAGGCACTTTTCATCTTGAAATCCTCAAACCTCTTTGTAAAGTTAGGTAAGCACGATATAATTTTCCTCATTGTATAGAAGGAAAAATGGGAGCACAGAGGAGATCGTTACTTAACACTTCTGGGGCAGATAAAGGGATTGAAACCCAGGTTCCCTGATTCCCAGTCTCTTTCTCTAACCGCTCAACTAAATTACAAGAATAAACATATTGCTAGGTCTGAGGTCACTTTCTTTTTCCTGAAGAAATATTTTTATTACCTGTAAGGAATCTGCATTGCTTTTCCTCACTGCTTGCCCTTTGGCATCTCAGAGGTAGGAAGCGGTTAATAACAGCATTGAAATAGCAAAATCTGTCAGTATGTACTATATAATGTCTGACAGTAGCTGTCTTTAGAATAGAGAGCTACTAGTTACAGCAGCAATATAATTAAGATGTGTAGCTCCAGGACACAGGATCACATCAAAGACCAAATTAATGATGCTAGTACTCATCTCCCATTACACTATGCATACATTTTTATTTTGCAAACTTATTTTATGCAATTCAATCTGGTTATTCAGTATGTGGATTTTTTTCTGCAGTGTAGCCAGAAGTCTTAAATAGTAATCAGTTTTAAAATATTTTGTACAAGGTTTTTTTTGTTTGAAGAATTTTTCTAATAGAAAAATTAAACGTGTAAGCTGTTTGAGTCAAATTTGTCTTTATTCATAGTGTCTCTTGCCATTGGGGCTGTTCGTTTTTGTAGGGGTTGTACTGATTTCTCAAACCGTAGTATAAAATGAAATTAATTAGTAAATTTAATCTATTACACATTCTCATCAAAAGCATCAGCTGGGCCAGTGACTCATTCCAAGCAATTCATTAGAAGACTGTTCCCTATCCACATTTGAGACAACCTGCTCTTGGATCTCTCATTCAAACGTATTACTTTTTATGTGTCTCCTGTTCTGAGGACAGTACGTACCTCATTTGCTTCTGCTGCAATGAAAGTTAACAAGGCAAAGCACTTAAATTGGTAGCTGCCAACACTTCATTTTACTTTGCTCTTAGTCTAAGTGATTGGAAATTGTTTATGATTGGGAAAAAATACAGTCAAATGAACATTTAATCAAGTTAAATTGGCATTGCTCTTTATGATTAAACAAGTAAATTATGTTTTCATATAGACAATCCCATCCTTATTGTAACTTTCAGTCCCACTCTTTTAACATTGATCAAGTGTTGCTACTTTTTGTATTACACTGGACTACTTCTTTCAGTGGATAGACAAGAAGTACTTGTGGCACCTTAGAGACTAACAAATTTATTTAAGCATAAGCTTTCGTGAGCTACAGCTCACTTCATCGGATGCATGCAGTGGGGAGATTTTATTTACACAGAGAACATGAAACAATGGGTGTTACCATACACACTGTAGCAAGAGTGATCAGGTAAGGTGAGCTATTACCAGCAGGAGAGAAAAAAACCATTTGTAGTGATAATCAAGGTGGGCCATTTCCAGCAATTGACAAGAACGTGTGAGGAACAGTGTGTGTGTGTGTGGGGGGGGGGGGGGGGGAATAAACATGGGGAAATAGTTTTACTTTGTGTAATGACACATCCACTCCCAGTCTTTATTCAAGCCTAAGTTAATGGTGTCCAGTTTTCAAATTAATTCCAATTCAGCAGTCTCTCATTGAAGTCTGTTTTTGAAGGTTTTTTTTGTGTGGAAGAATTGCCACTTTTAAGCTGTAATCGAGTGACCAGAGAGATTGAAGTGTTCTCCGACTGGTTTTTGAATGTTATAACTCTTGACGTCTGATTTGTGTCCATTCTTTTACGTAGAGACTGTCCAGTTTGGCCACACACAAAGATGGACTACAAGCCGTCAGGAACAGTATCCCCGATAATGTCACAGCAAACCTGGTGGCTGAACTTTGTGACTTTGTCCTCACCCATACTATTTCAAGTTTGGGGACAATGTATACCTTCAAATCAGCGGCACTGCTATGGGTACTCGCATGGCCCCACAGCATGCCAACATTTTTGTGGCCGACTTAGAACAACGCTTCCTCAGCTCTCATCCCCTAATGCCCCAGTTCTACTTGTGCTACATTGATGACATCTTCATCATCTGGACCCATGGAAAAGAAGCCCTTGAGGAATTCCACCATGATTTCAACAATTTCCATCCCACCATCAACCTCAGCCTGGACCAGTCCAAACAAGAGATCCACTTCCTGGACACTACGGTGCTAATAAGCAATGGTTACATAAACACCACCCTATACCAGAAACCTACTGACCGCTATACTTACCTACATGCCTCCATCTTTCATCCAGACCACACCACACGATCCATTGTCTACAGCCAAGCTCTACGATACAACCGCATTTGTTCCAACCCCTCAGACAGAGACAAACACCTACAAGATCTCTATCAAGCATTCTTACAACTACAATACCCACCGGCTGAAGTGAAGAAACAGATTGACAGAGCCAAAAGAGTACCCAGAAGTTACCTACTGCAGGACGGGCCCAACAAAGAAAATAACGGAACATCCCTAGCCATCACGTTCAGACCCCAACTAAAACCTCTCCAACGCGTCATCAAGGATCTATAACCTATCCTGAAGGACGACCCATCACTCTCACAAATCTTGGGGGACAGGCCAGTTCTTGCTTACAGACAGCCCCCCAACCTGAAGCAAATACTCACCAGTAACCACACACCACACAACAAAAACACTAACCCAGGAATCTATTCTTGCAACAAAGCCTGTTGCCAACTCTGTCCACATATCTATTTAGGGGACACCATCATAGGGCCTAATTACATCAGCCACACTATCAGAGGCTCGTTCACCTGCACATCTACCAATGTGATATATGCCATCATGTGCCAGCAATGCCCCTCTGCCATGTTCATTGGCCAAACCAGACAGTTTCTACGTAAAAGAATAAATGGACACAAATCAGACATCAAGAATTATTCAAAAACCAGTCAGAGAACACTTCAATCTCTCTGGTCACTCGATTAAGACCTAAAAGTGGCAATTCTTCCACAAAAAGATTCAAAAACAGACTCCAACAAGAGACTGCTGAATTGGAATTAATTTGCAAACTGGACACCATTACATTAGGCTTGACTAAAGACTTGGAGTGGATGTATCATTACACAAAGTAAAACTATTTCCCCATGTTTATTTCCCGCCCTACTTTTCCTCACACGTTTTTGTCAACTGCTGGAAATGGCCCACCTTGATTATCACTACAAAAGGGTTTTTTTCCTCTCCTGCTGGTAATAGCTCACCTTACCTGATCACTCTTGCTACAGTGTGTATGGTAACACCCATTTTTAATGTTCTCTGTGTATATAAATCTCCACACTGTATTTTCCACTGCATGCATCCGATGAAGTGAGCTGTAGCTCATGAAAGCTTATGCTCAAATAAGTTTGTTAGTCTCTAAGGTGCCACAAGTATGCCTTTTCTTTTTGCGGATACAGACTAACACGGCTGCTACTCTGAAACCTTTCAGTGGGTAGGCTCACTAGTATTTTTTGTGTCTTTAAGAAGTGACACAGGTTTCTCCATGTATGTGAAGTGTGTCGGCACTTAAAATGCGAAACCCATTTTAGCATGCTGCACATTGTGTTATGGTATAGACTTCTCACTGGTATTCTTTCTATGTAAAGTTTTTTATTTTTCCTGTTTTGTTTCACCTTGATCTTATGTTTGTTTTATGTTAATAGGCCCACTGTTCTGTAGAAGCACATTTAATACATGACTTTGGTCCATGAATGATTTTTATATATCTAAGCTTAAGACAACTGTGTCATTATATAAGAGTGAGTCATTTTGTTGCAAATAAACTATTTAATCTTGTATTCAGTTAGAGGAACCTATTTTATTCTTTTCTCTCTTCATTTTATGTTCTTATACCATTCTTTATGCTACATGAGTGGTAGTTTCTGTACTTCTGGATGTTGGTGAACTAAAGGTTTAGTTTTTGCAGCAGGAGACGGGTGACCTTCATTCATCTTTAAAAGAGGCTGGCATCAACAACTCTTAATCTTCTGTAAGATGGTGCCCAATATTGTGCTAAGTACATCACTTTTTGAGAACTACTGTGTATACTGCATCATGTGTCTAAGCCGGAAAGGTTTATTCTGTATTGTAGCACACTAGTTTAACTGTTATTGCACAAACATGATATCATGTACTCGGGATCTTCAAATGTGTTTCAATAAGAGTCTGAATCTGCTGATAGATTTAAAAGCATTAGATTTTAATATTGCACGATATGCTTTATTATACAAGTGGTGTTATTTGCTCAAAGTTCTTGTTGTACAGTACACAAACTAAACATCTTCATTTTAATGGGGCATGAAAATAACTTTGCCAGTCATAAATTATACCTAAGCAATGTTTGTGGCACTGGACAATGTTACAAGTCTCCTGCTTTGAGATAAAATACCCAAGTACTGAAACAAAAGATGATCCTGTTGCATTGTCATGGAGCGCCATTATTTCAAGCGACTAATACACATGGAGTCACTTTGTCTGGTGGTGCAGTAATGATAGCACTGGGCCATCATTGATTGGCTGCATTCTAATTAAAGAATAAACTTGTTTTGTGCACCGACTTTTGAGGTCATTTTATCCATGTGACTTTAACAGTGAATTGATTTCTGATTTCTCTCTAATTGGGGGACCTAGGGTTTCAAAATAGAATTCCAGGCAGCCGGCCATTGGAGTAGCTGGCACCAATTTTACTGACGATTGGTATAACTAGATACAAATACTGCACCTGATCTAGCAATCTTTTCTCATATGAGTGGTCTCACTGAAACCTCTGGGGCTATTTCATGAGGGAGAGAAATTACGAAACTTGGCCTCTTATTTGAATCACTCTTTGACTTAAAATGAGTTTGTCTCTGATGAAAACTAATGTTAATTCTTAAGCAGGAAAAGTCTTCTGTCACTTTTTACTTATGTACACAGACAGTATGAATATTAAAAAGATCCTCCTTGTTTTCTGTATTTGGAATAGATTAAGTTGAAACAGGCACATCTCTGCTAGGAACAGAATGTGTTCTTCTAATTCACTGTGCAGCTTGGTGATTGTGTATATGTGGAATTTTCCCCTCTGCATTTTACCCTCTTCATATGCTTAAAAACATGAGGATCATTATTTTGAGGTAATAGACTATTTGATTTCTTTATCTGCTTTCTTGAGCTGCTGAAGGTTAGTTTAAAGCTAGGTTTTTTATGAACCGAAAGATTGCATCTTATAACATACATTCTTGGTGTGTGCCATTAACCATGGGCACCTCTAAAGGAAAACAAAGTGTTTCTGGATCTGATCTCTTCTCCAAACAGAGATTTAGGTTTCATCCCCATCTTCTTGCCCCCTTCCCCTCCCAATGCTGGAAGCTGTTCATGCTTGTTCATAGGGTTCTGGGACTTGATGGCGCCTTCCATGGTCTCTTCCTCCATCTATTCAAATAGAACAGCAGCTCAGTATCCCTGATTTATCCATTGCAGTCCATTTGTAAGTGTTATTTTGAGGCAAGGGCAAGCAACATTTTTCCTTACTTTCTTTTACCTTAAAATTTCCAGGACTCTGCCAACCTGCTATTTCTCTGAATTTGTTCCTCCATCCACTTTCATAACAGAGGAGGCCAAGAAGCACTCTATCTGTGTGGAGGCCCTCTCAGTAGCCACAGAAAGGGCACTCTGCCACAACTACTCCCAGCCCATGAACTCTTGTTTTTCAGTGAGATGGGACTTGGAGTGAGGACCTACACCAGCTGGGATATGAGACTTTTTCACAAGGGCAGGTCAGTCTTTGTGACCACCTGGGATTTACCACGCAACTGCAGCCTCACCGATGAAGGAATCTTTGGGGGAAAGTCTGTAACATCTTTGCCAGTTCAGTCCCCTGGGAAAGCTCCATCATCCTCTTCCACATAGTTATCTGGGTGATAATCACTTGGCAAGGAGTCTGACATACTTCCTGATTCCCTTTCTTCTCAGGATGGTAATCTGAGCTCTTAAAGGGATCTACTCTAACTTTGTCTCTAATTATATATTGCAATATGTTAAGCACAGGGGCTCAAACCCACACCAAAAGGATCCCTAAAGAGACCAGTTTTTCTTACAAACTACAAATGCAAAGTTAAAGCCACAAAGGCCAGAAAACGCAACAAAATGTCCAAATACCCAAATCTGATCAACTCACATGAGCTCCAGCTCCTTCCTCAAAGAAAGCATAGATTTTTAAGACACAAGGGGACTACTACAATCTAGTCTTATCTCCTGGATAACATAGGCCATATATTACTAAATATTCCTACATCTAGCCCAGTAACTTGTGGCTGAACTAGGGAATGTTTTAAACTGATCAAAGATTCCCAGTGGAGAATTGCCCCTAGGTAGGATAGAAATCACCTGGTGTAGAGTTGGTAGAGGTGACATTAAGATTGTTGCTTCCCTGCTAAATTTGTTTTATCTCTTTCTCCTGCATTTGCAGTCTCAGGCTCTCTAGCAGGTGGAATTGGCTCCCTCCCTAGTTTACTGGCTAACACCTGTGAAAATTACAAAGCGCTTTGTCTTCGCTAGGATTTTCCCTGTGTTAGTTACCATGCGGTACCTAAGAAATTACCCTTTTTCTTACTGTGGATGCACCTGAAGAGACCTGATAGTCAAGTTTTGGCTTCCTGTGATGTCCTCTTTCCATTTCTCCAAATATTGCTAAAGTCATCCTGGAAAGAGTCAGGACCGGATCATTTTAGCATACAGAATAAATAAAAATATTTTAAAACAAACAGGCCACCATTCTGTATCACAAAGGAGCAGTAAGGGGAGTACAATGGTATTATGGATTGAAGGTCAGTTTTCCTTCCAGGCTTAGGCCTTATGTTTGCTAGGCAAAAGGTGTGAGCTTATGGTGTGTGACCTAACACTTGGTAAAACCTTTATGTGGACATGGCAGTTGAATTAGTTGGTCGAGCTGAACGCTAAGGGAGAGCCTGCCAACATTTGAGAAAACTTATAGCTGCCTTTTCTACACTAGGATTTTACTATGTGTTAATTGCCACGTGTTAGCTAACATGGTACAATAACACCTTCTTTGCTGCTGGGGAAGCCCTGGTGGGGTTGACAATGGAGAGACTGACCTAACCCTTGCAAATATATTAACTTTGACTGGAAGATACCACAATCTGTGGCAGACCCATGACACAAAACTGCAATTGAAACTGTAGAGTTCATTCACCAGAGTTAGTCTTGGTTGGGAGGACTCTCCTCCAAAGTGCTTTTTGCCATCAAATAATTGTATTTTACAAAAAACTTTAAAATCTTTATGTAATGTATGTGTTGGATTAGGATTTTATTTGAGCACAAATTCTATATTTTAAATTCTTACATATTGCAACAGGATGCTTGTAGAATAGCTACTATGTTTTTTTTAAGTAAAATAGGAGGAAAACAAAGGAAACACAAAACATTTACTTGCAGTATATTATTCAGCCACTAGATGTCTCTATGCTTTGAGTTCCAGACCCGGTGTGGTCTCTGGTTGACAGCAAAGAAAAAGCTTGGAACTTGTGCTGTCTGTCATTGCACCTGTTTTCTGTAAGGGGATGTTTCTTCACTGTAGTTAACTTGGGTGATCAGCCCCTGGGTGTTAGCCATGCACTGCAAAGTGCTACCGAAGTTACTATGTCCTCACTGGTACTGCTCTGTGGTGTGTGTATCGCATGGTTCTTTGTGCTGCAGAAAGCTTACCTGCTATGATTCTTTCCAGGGAATTGTGGGATAACCTCTGTCTTCCTGAACACACCTGGGAAATTGTCAGAAGGAATGAGAAGACTTAGCACTCATGTGGTTTAACTTGTGTCCTCTCAGCAAAGAGTGCAGGTTACCAGCCCAAGTGAAAGTCTGGTGCATATAGCCACAAAGAAGCCAGTGAAATCACCATCAAGCTCTGGTGAGAATGTTGTGTGTGGATTGTGGCCAGGTTGGGCCAACACCTGCGTCAAAGCTCTGATTAACTCTGCAGTGAGGACATACCCTAAAAGTCTCTTCAGTTTAAGAATGACAGCTGAAAGGAGATAGTAATTTTGTTCTGCATGTTTACGTGTAGAGGAATCTCTGTCCTGCCTTTGGCTTAGTTGTGAGGCAGCAGCCATTTTGTGTTTCAGTTCACATGCAGGATGTTAGTGAGTCATTATGCATCTGCTCTCCTCTCATAAGGAGGCTTTATTTCCTTTTCTTTGATCTGAAGTAAGGCCATTTGGGCAGAAAATAACCCTTATCGTGGTTTTGGAAAAAGAAAGGATTATTCAGAAAAATAAATAATTTCAGGATAAAATCATAAACATTCTGAAAGTATCCTTTTGTAGTCTTGAGGGGACTTTTGTTAGCAGCTCACTGGCAAATCTCTTCCACATTGAATTCTGTTTTCATCACTCTCAGAGATCTCAGGAATATGTAATAGACTCATTTGAGCCCTTTTCTTAATTGGAGATTGTGTGATACATAGGACTCACTTCTCTTAATAGTAGTCATCACTGGCCTTAATGAATGAGCCTATAGCTGAGTCAAACCCTATCTGTCTCCTGAGATATAATGCCAGGCTGTGTATTTATTGGGCAGAGGGGAAAGCAAGTAGCATCCATTGGTCCATGCATGAGCCCTTGTATCATCTCATAGTTTCAACTGAGGCAGTAAAGGGCGGGGTGGACCAAATGTGCCCTCAGTTTCTTTTCACTGTCACATCGTCTGAGTTGGAGCTTCTGCTGTTGTCTTGTACCTTGTAACACACTTTCCAACTTTTTCTGAGAACTTTTATTCTTGTGTATAGTTAGCATGTTTATTGTTTTTGTAGTACTTTTTAGTCTTAGTAGTAATTTTCAAGGACTTTGCGGTGCTGCTTTGGCAGTTTCCCACCTCTTCTCCCCCTCCGGCCCCCATACCCAAGCCTGGGTACTGGATTATGCCAAAGATGCTGGGGTTCAAGATCTGCACTTCCTGCTCTTGCTCGTTTTCAATCAGCGATGAGCACCAACGCTGCCTATACTGCTTGGGGGAAGCCCACGTTGCATCCAGACGCAGTATCTGCCACTCCTTCCCTGACCGTACGCAGGAAGGCTGGAGACTCCATCTCAAGAAGCACATCATGGAGGTTGCCATGAGGCCACAGTTGGGTCCAAGCCAGGGAACCCTCCCTGTACATTGGCCTGAGCACTTGAGGAGTGCACCTCCTACTGTGGAGTCTGGTTCAGCTGGTACCAGCACTATGGACCCTGTGCCAGGGCCAAGCCTTGAGGCAAGGAAGCATGCACATAAGCGTGGCAGTAAGTCTTCCTCAAGGCTCAAGAAAGACACTGCTCCTCCCTGAGTTCCAGCCATGGAGAAGCGGCACGTTCCAAGGCCCACAAGCACAACAAGAAGTTGCATAGAATGCTGGACACGCTGGTCCCGGTCACTGAGCCTCATACCCCCTCTTCCTTGGTACCACCAAAGTCATGAGACTCATTGGTTCCAAGACAGCCCTCTGCCCCCATTCTGGCTCTGGTTCCATTGGTGGAATACGTGCCGCTGGTACCAGGGAGACTAGTGTTGGCTCCTGGACCGCATGAACTGTTTGCCATAAATGAGGTGAGATTCCCGCATCTTCCAGTGCATTCGCCTCCAAAGGGACTCCGCTCTCCTGCTTTGCATTTGCCATCTTCAGGTCATGTTCCTGAGCACTCCCCTGTGGTTCACTCAGTTCCAACGGCTTCGTTGTTTGAACAAGGGTCAGGTGCACTTTCTCGGTGTCTGAGAACTCTGTGCACATAGTCCACCACTCCTGTACCAACAGCAAGAGCATCCAAAGTCTCTGCCTGCCCAATGGCAATATCCTCCCTTCCCTCAGCACAGGACCCATTGATACCCATCTCCATTGGGACCGCCCTAGCAACCGCCAGATTTTCCTGGTTGGCAAGACTGGGGATCTTGGCCCCAGTATCCACCTTCTCAATCTGCCTGAGAGGAGTCCCCTATCTCGCCACTCCAGCCTTCATCGAGTAGATATTCAGAACTGGGGTTGGCAGTACCGCCAGATCTGAAGTGGTTCCCTTCCTCGTCTCTGGATGAAGCAGCATCAACTCCTCCCCTCCCCGGATGACTACCACCAGTTCCAGGCCCTGTTACGAAGGTTGGTTAAGGCCCTCCATATTCCAAAATCCATTACTGGACATTCTGCATGCATTGGTACCGACCAGAGTGACACTACCAATCAGTGCTACCATTCTCCAACTGGCCCAAGCAACTTGTTTGTCCACCCCAAAGGTGTATACCAGTGAAGGGGTCTGAGTTTTTGTTTGCTTACCTCCACCCAAGGTTATTCAAGCTGCTACTGAGCAGGCCAGACAGCAACACCCATGTTCCACTCCCACTGACAAGGAGTGTAAAAAGACTGGACCTTCTGAGTTGTAAGGTCTTTTAGTCGGTCTGCCTTCCGTTCTGCATCTCTAATTACATGGTATTGCTTGCAAACAATGACTTTTTGAATTTTGGCCAATTACTAGAATTTGTGGATCAACTTCTCCAGCAGGACCATGCTGTGACGGGTTGGATCACAGAACCCCCCTTGGGGATGCCAAATGATGTGCCAAGACTACTTCTGCCCCTGCTTTCCCTGCCAGCTTGGGACTCCAGCACCCTGTCTTGCTGAGCCAGACATGCCAGTCTGCTCCAGCACAGACCCAGAGTCTGAACCATGTGCCCCAAAGCTGCAGACTTAACTGAAAGCAAGTTAAGAAGTGTTCCTGTCTTTAACACTCAGATGCCCAACTCCCAATGAGGTCCAAACCCCAAATAAATCCACTTTACCCTGTATAAAACTTATATAGGGTAAACTCATAAATTGTTCGCCCTCTATAACACTGATGGAGAGAGATGCACAGCTGTTTGCCCCCCTCCCCCTCAGGTATCAATACATACTCTGGGTTAATAAGTAAAAAGTGATATTATTAAATACAGAAAGTAGGATTTAAGTGGTTCCAAGTAGTAACAGACAGAACAAAGTGAATTACCAAGCAAAATAAAATAAAACACGCAAGTCTAAGTCTAGTGCAGCAATAAAACTGAATACAGATAAAATCTCACCCCCAAAGATGTTTCAATAAGTTTCTTTCACAGACTGGATGCCTTCCTAGTCTGGGCGCAATCCTTTCCCCTGGTACAGCCTTTGTTCCAGCTCAGGTGGTAGCTAGGGGATTTCTCATGATGGCTGCCCCTTTGTTCTGTTCCACCCACTTATATATCTTTTGCATAAGGTGGGAATCCTTTGTCCTTCTGGGTTCCCACCTCTCCTTCTCAATGGAAAACCACCAGGTTAAAGATGGATTCCAGTTCAGGTGACATGATCACATGTCACTGTAAGACCCCAAGCCTTCATTCCTCCCAGCCTGACTCACAGGAAGGCCTGCCTGCAAACAGAGCCATCCACAGTCAATTGTCCTGGTTGATGGGAGCCATCAAGAGTCCAAACGACTATTAATGGCTCATACTTTGCATAATTACAATAGGCCCTCAGAGTTATATTTCATATTTCTAGTTTCAGATACAAGAATGATACATTTATACAAATAGGATGACCACTCTCAGTAGATTATAAGCTTTGTAATGATACCTTACAAGAGACCTTTTGCATGAAACAAATTTTAGTGACATCATATTCACAGTCATTGGCATACTTTCATAAAATCATATATTTCCAGGCTATTTTAGGGGAAAGCAAATTGGTTGCTAGGATGACACTCCAGGCCATGGTAGATTTGGTGGACATGTCTTTGAGCACTGTGGCCATAGGGATCATGATGAGGAGGGGGATCCTGGTTACAGTCCTCTGGTTTCCCAAGGGAGGTACAGAACACAGTCAAGGCACTTCCCTTTGATGAATCGCTCCTCTTCAACCAGAAGATGGATGATTCATTACACTCAAAGACTCTAGTGTGACCCCGTGATCGCTGAGCCTTTATACACCAGCACCTAAGTGCAAATTCTATTGCCACCTCCTGCACAACAGTACAGAGCTCCTCCATTTTCCCATCAGCAGCCCTATGAGCCTTCCCACAAGTGTCAAAAGACTCAATGGTCCCATCTACCTGGCCCATCACCACAGCCCTGGACATCACACACACTATCTTCATGTAAGTGATATTTCTGAAAGCATCTAGGGAGCCATCAGCCACATTCCACCCCACTGTTCTTGCACCCCACAACCTTTGGGGGTCATCTAAGTATCTTTCTATCAACCTGGAGTGCAAGAACAATGGACAAGTGGGTCCTGGATGTCATTCGAAAAATGACTATACAGTCAAGTTCATGATGCTACATCATCCACATTCCTGAGCCTGCCTCCAGGACCATTCTCATGATAGTATCCTTGCTCTGGATCTTCACCAAGGTGGTCTCCATAGTGGTCGGCTACCTCCAGTGTCAAAGGGCCCTCGTCTTCCCTTTTCTTGATGACTGACTGCTAGCAGCACAGTTCAGACACAAGGCTCGAGCGTAGACTTTCCTGCTGCTTCTACTGCTCTCCTCCCTGGGAATCAGTGTAAATGTCAGAAAGTTGATGTTTGTTCCCACACAGCCTCAGGAGTTCATCGGGGCATGCATTGACATCATCTCTGCACATGCCTATCTACTTATGGGACAGATTTCAGAGTAACAGCCGTGTTAGTCTGTATTCGCAAAAAGAAAAGGAGTACTTGTGGCACCTTAGAGACTAACCAATTTATTTGAGCATAAGCTTTCATGAGCTACAGCTCACTTCATCGGACGCATAAAGTGGAAAATACAGTGAGGAGATTTATATACACACAGACCATGAAAAAATACACATTGTAAGGAGAGTGATCACTTAAGATGAGCTATTACCAGCAGGAGAGTGGGGTGGGGGGAGAGAAAACCTTTTGAAGTGATAATCAAGGTGGGCCATTTCCAGGAGTTAACAAGAACATCTGAGGAACAGTGGGGGTGGGGGGAGGAATAAACAAGGGGAAATAGTTTTACTTAGTATAATGACTCAACCACTCCCAGTCTCTATTCAAGCCTAAGTTAATTGTATCCAATTTGCAAATTAATTCCAATTCAGCACTCTCTCGTTGGAGTCTGTTTTCGAAGTTTTTTTGTTGAAGAATAGTCACTTTTAGAGTAGGGGCATTAGGGGACGAGAGCTGAGGAAGCATTGTTCTAAGTCAGCCATAAAAATTTTGGCATATTGTGGGGCCATGCGGGTACCCATAGCAGTGCCGCTAATTTGAAGGTATACATTGTCCCCAAATGTGAAATAGTTATGGGTGAGGACAAAGTCACAAAGTTCAGCCACCAGGTTTGCCATGACATTATCGGGGATACTGTTCCTGATGGCTTGTAGTCCATCTTTGTATACATCTTTATAACATTCATAAACCAGTTGGAGAACACTTCAATCTCTCTGGTCACTCGATTTCTGATCTCAAAGTGACTATCCTTCAACAAAAAAACTTCGAAAACAGACTCCAACGAGAGAAATGGCCCACCTTGATTATCACTTCAAAAGGTTTTCTCTCCCCCCACCCCACTCTCCTGCTGGTAATAGCTCATCTTAAGTGATCACTCTCCTTACAATGTGTATTTTTTCATGGTCTGTGTGTATATAAATCTCCTCACCGTATTTTCCACTTTATGCGTCCGATGAAGTGAGCTGTAGCTCATGAAAGCTTATGCTCAAATAAATTGGTTAGTCTCTAAGGTGCCACAAGTACTCCTTTTCTTTTTACTATGGGACAGGTTCCTGATTCTGCTAGAGCTGATTGCTTTGGTAACCTGAAATCCTTTGGTCCCAGCCAGAACTTGCCTTTCCTTTCTTGGCCACGTGGTGGCATGCACAAAAATGTCACTGCCTTTGTTCATCTCCGCTTCTGCTGTCTGAGAGAGCACATTCTCTGATGCTCCACCCCCTACTGACTGTGCCCCCAACCACCCACCCTGAAGCTCTTTCCTCCCTTTGGTGGTGGACAGACCCAGACTGTGTTCAAAATGGAATGCCTTTCCTTTCATTCTCCCCAAGCATGAAGATCATTATGGATGCATCGCTCAATGGATGAGGTGCCCACATAGGCAAACCTATGACGCAAGGAACTTGGACCTTTCAGGAATCCAGGATGCACATCAACCGCCTGGAACTTCAGGCAGTATGGAGAGCATGTCACGCATTTCTCCCGTCCATCCACTTCCACTGGTATGGGAAAAATTTCCCAGACTCTATTCTGTGACCCTAACCTCCATTTTGTGTCTCTGGCTTCCCTATTGAATAAGCAGGAGTCACTTGACCAAGTAATAACTGCAGGTCACTTACCTTGGGTGACGTAAATCACATGACTAGAGCTGAGAGATCTCTAAGCTAAGCATGCCTAGTAGTAAAAATCACATAAATGAGGTATGACCATGAAAGGGCCCAAATCTGGAGCATGAGCAGTAGGGATAGATAAGGGAATCATGGCTTTGAGGTAAACAACAGCAGCGAGCATGTGCAATGTTATTAATAGGTAGCTACTGAGCATGTGCTGTACGGGGTGAGCGAAAGATCAGCTAGCTAACTAGTTGGCTAACCACAGCTCATCCGTACTGGTTACAACTTGTTCTGAAGGTCAGAGCTGTCAATCATAATTCTGGGGTAATGGTTGGTACTGAGCATGTGCGAATGAGGTAATTGTATAAGGGTATATAAGGAAGTCCCACTAGGACAGTATAAAAGGTCAGTTGCCAGCAGGCAGAAGCCAGCAAGAAGAGCTGCTGGAAGAATGGCTAGAGAGAGAGATCGGAGGGCTGACCAAGAGGACAGAAGAGCTGCTGGAATGAGTCTAGAATCCTGAGGAGAGCACGTACCGAGGCTAGAGACAGCAGGTTCGGCCGCTGTAACATCAGCAGAAGCCACCGCATCTGCAACATGGAAAAAAATAACTAGGGGACAAAAGGACAGAGCGAGCGAAGCTGTGAGGAGTGAACTACAACTGTGAACAGAGGAAGGGAGCTGACTAGAGTGAGCTGACTAAGAAGCTACAGTAGCAGCAGCAGCGTTTGTAACAATGCCGCTGAATCAGCAGATAGCTGAGCTTGTCGGTTTTTAACTACAAGTTAAGATGTGTATGTTTGAGGAAGGGGTGTGTGTGTATTTTATCCCTGTAAAACTTAAAGTATAAGTTAGGAACAGCTGTCAGCAATTTGTTACAAACTGGCCATTTGTAGCAAAGTAGGTCACTTAGAATTATTTAAACTGGATGCTATTGTAGTTTAAATGCTCTTTAATTGGCAATAAGGGATTTGTGTGTGATTTCTATTTGTAGATTACATTGTAGTAGGGATTATTAGTTATAAGATACTTTGGTTTGGAAAGAATAATGCCTGTGTCAATCACTTTATCAGAAGGTTATATCTCTGTCCGTCAAGTATTTCCTTAGCTATCCTGGAGACCCCCATACCCTAGGAAGAGAAGATTAAAGGGGTGATAGGCAGGCACCCCCAAGCCTAAATTTCAAGGTAATACCACCACATTCTCATCATGTTGGACTCACTACAGTTTACTGCATAAACAAGCAAAGGGGCACAGGGTCAGGAGTGCTTTGTGTGAAGTGGTTTGTGCACACTATACTGATGTCAGCGGCTTTCCTCCTGGGGACTCAGAAAATTATTGCAGATGCTCTCAGCAGGAATTTAGTGGCCGACATGAACGGGAACTCTATGACTCTGTGACCATGGACATTTTCCAGCATTGGAGGACTCCGATCAGGGATCTCTTTGCCTCTCGCACCAACACCAAATGCATCAGGTAGTGTTCCGGGGCGGGCTTGGAACCTGCTCTCAGGGTGAGACCCTAGTTATCAGCTGGTCAGACCGGATCAATTATGCCTTCCCTCCCCTCTCACTCCTGCCCCATGCCCTTCACGAGGTTTGGCGGGAGAGGGGCCCTATTCTGGCCCTCCTGACTGGTTGCTTGACTTTACCTTGAGATAGGAGTTGAGGCAATCTAAAAATTTGCTCTCAAGTAACACTTCAACTGCTCTTATCCGTTCCCATTGTACTAACAAATCCAGCTGACTAGGCAGAAGCAACATCATGTGTCTTTGTCCCTTGTTTACACATTTTAGTATAAGAGCATCAAAAAGTCAAATCCAAAATTCTATCGCAGGCAAACAAACAGACCTAAATACTAACACTCTTCCCTGCCCTAGGGGAACTGTATGTGCAGGAGTTAGTTTGTAATGCACTTGAATCCAGAACTTAGGTCTATGCTGAATAAAGTGAGAGCTGCTTTTCAACTTGTCTCTGCTTGGTGGTGTTCTTCCTCTTGACTGTATTTCCAGACTAGGTTGCAAGCTGGCTGTGTTGAAGCCCTGCCTTGTATTAATGCACATGCTCACATGCCCTGCCAAAAAGAGTGACGTTTGTCTGGAAAACATTACCAACCCATGCAAAACTGCATCATGTATCAAAAATCCGTTCCCAAGCAATTTGTTCATTGAAGCAATGGTTCCTGGAGCTCTTTAAATTCTGCTCTGTTCTACAGGTGTCACTCCACTGAAGTCATGGGGGGATGAGCATACCAAGGTGTATGACTGAAAGAAGGCCAAACCCAGGAGTACATTGTAACAAGGGGAGTTTTAATCTCGGCCACACTGTTTTTGGAAGGGGAGTATGGAGACTGTGCTGCTTCACTTTGGTTGATACAGGAGCTTTATTTTCTGTGGTCCACCCTAAAGAGTGGTTCTACTCTAAAAAGTGCCTTAGAGATATTTCAGTTGGTTTAAAATCCTCTTACTGTAGTTGCTCTTGCAATGACTCTCATGGCTATCTGCCCTCTTGCTTCAGCACGGCTACCAGCAGCATTTCCCCAGGTTAATGACTGGCAGGAAGAATGACCTCTTCCTGGGCTTCACAACAGAGAGGGCAGAACTTTGTGGTGGCAGAGCCACCAGGATGATTTTTAAACCAATTTAGAGCATTTCAATGTAAAACAAGGACAGAAAGGAAGGGGCTGACAGGAGGAAACACAGCTAAAGACAATTTGAGCAGGAGAAAGGAAGGGAAATGGTGTGAATAAGAAAGAGGTGACTCTATTAGTCAATCCTGCAGTCTTTATGTAGGCAAAACTACAACTTAACTTAAGGAAATCTTGCTTGAGTGAAGACGACAGCATTGGGCCCATATTAACATGAAAGAAGGAATGAAAAGGTCCAGAAGGAGACTATAACAGAAGATGAAAAGGGAAGAGTAGACAGAGCAACAAGAGGCGATCAGGCTGGCTGTATGCCTAGAATTCATTAAAATAATCACATACTTTGGAGATGGCAAAAAGTCCTGTTAGATCTTTGAGTCTGTATCCCTGCCTATTCAGGATTACTCCCTGCAGTATGCCATCTCATGTTTGACTACTTTAGTTTTAAATGTCTGTCTCCTGAGATTCAGCTAAAATTTTCCTTGTATGACTTTCTGCCTATCAGTACCCTCTTGCATTACTCTAAATATTTCCTTTCTTTCATTGGTTCTCAGCCCCTGAAATATTTGTAAATGGTCATTAATATTCCCACACAATTGTCACCTACACGTTATATGTGTTTAGCTCATCTTTAAAATGTTTCCTGATAAATTAAACCAATCAATGCATGTCTGTGTATATTAGATTAGGGGTGTGTGTATAGACAGATATTGTATGTGTTTAAATATGTATTACGCAAGTATACAGAACTGAACACTGTATTCTAGATGTTTTCACATCAGAGCTATGTGGAAAAGAGCTCTCTCCTTGTTGCTTTGTGATATGATCTCTGCCGATTCAGACAAATTATCATTAACCTTACACACCACACTGTGAATGTCTATAAATCTACTTATCTCCTCAATACATGCTTCTTCCTATTACTGATTTCCAGGTTTCTACCTCCAATGGGAGTATGTTTCATTTTATCCACCTAGCCCCACACTATTCATACACGTTGCACCAATTTAAGTCAAATCAGTTTTAAAATAAACTTACTTACGCCAGCTCAAGCTCCTGTGTAAACTCTCTTTTAAAAGTTTACATTTGGTTTATGACTCATTAACTTATTTTGGTACCTGGCTGAAACTGGAGGAGATAATTGATATATGTTGGGGCACCGGCTACCCTCAGTGCCTATTAATTTCAAGATTGTTCTCACCGGGGTTTGCAACACCCCCCAGTTCACGCTGGTATAACTGAGATAAGAATGAAGCTTGTTGTCTTCAAAACATCAGGGTCTTAAAGACAATGGGGTCAAAAACTAGTAAATGGTATTTGTGTGACAAATGTATTGAAGAATTAAGAGTGCAGCTCCCTCTCCTGGAGCTGGATTGGCTCTCAAGCAGTGGTTCCCAAACTGGGGTTCATGAAATATTACAGGAGGGTTTGGGGGAAAAATTCCCTAATGGCAGACAGGGCTGTCCCTAGGGACCCTGGGCAGCATGGGGCCAGCAGCCCGGAGCCCCTGGACTTCCAAGAGCTAAGCAGATCAAAGCAAGCATATCTATCACACTGAGGAGATTTAAACTTCAAGACTCCTGATAAAAAATGGAAAGGGAGGTGGATATTTTTTGCTGTTTTTAAAATTAAATAGGCAGCTAGTATTGTTTTAAAATTATTATGCAGAACAAATTTAAGCTTTGTTGTAACGTGCGTTGTTTGCCTGGACTGCTCAAGACCTGAATGCTTGTGTAGGAGGAGCTCTTTGAGTTGGCTTCTTAAATCCCTTCATGCTGTTTCACATCTGATACTCCTTGATGAAACATAGGAGCCTTGTCTTATAACAGGCTTATTCAAAGTGATACAAGCTATGAAAGTGAGATCTTGGAAGCCGTTTTCATAATGTAATAAAAATACTGTAATGATAAATAATAATAATAAATAGTGTGTAATAAGCATGTCATAAAACAAATTTTATATTTCCATGATCACTGCTTTTATCATTTATACTCAGGTAAAGGAGAAAATCCCTGGAAATATTCATTTTTAGGAGGGGGTTCGCAAGACTTGACAATTTAGTGAAAGGGATTCACAGGTTGTTGAAGTTTGGGAACCAGTGCTCTAAAGGGTTCCTATGAGTAAAAGTAATACAAATTATTTTGGTCACTACTGTTAAGCAACGCACACAGGAAGCAGGTCTGCTGTGTGAAAGTCATTATGTTTTTTTAAAAATCCATCTTATCCAGGGGAAAAGTTTGTGTAACCAACGATGATTCTGGTGGGGACTTGTACCTTTAAATCATTTGTTTCTCGGCCCTTTTCAATTATTTTTAAAATCCTTGTTTTTATTTTAGAGCATAAAATGGATCTCCAGCTCGTACATGCTCTTAGCTCTTCTCTGCAGCTTCCACCCCCCCCCCTCCCCCATGCTCAGGGATAGCTATGACTGTCAGAAGAATGTTTCATCTGTAACTGCTAAAGTAAATT
Source organism: Lepidochelys olivacea (assembly GCF_965140295.1). NCBI lineage: Eukaryota > Metazoa > Chordata > Testudines > Cheloniidae > Lepidochelys > Lepidochelys olivacea. The sequence continues at coordinate 145,353,706 of NC_140411.1, forward strand.
TAAGATCAAAGAAGGAAAAGAGTGAAATCAGGGTCATGAGATGTTTGACTAATTTTTAATGGGGAAGAGAAAGGGAAAGGCAAAAGTGTTGTGTTGTTTAGGGCTTCAGCCAGGCCAAAACTTTCCTATTGAGTCTTTAAATAATGGTAGTTTCAAGTAATCCAGAACACCCAGCAGTGCCCTGAGTGCCTCCACTGTGAAAGCTAGGGGAAGTGTGTGTGTGTGTGGGGGGAAATCAGGATCAAAAGGGAAAGCTAAGAGTAGCTCAAAGGTTCCATTGCATCTGGGCAAAGACTAAGGAAGGCTTGAAACTCATGGTATATGATGCTGCAGCATACCTGAATACCAATATCTAGGCACCAGCGGGCAGAACTCTGTTGATTTTGAGTAAAACTGAAAAACCAGAAGGATGAAAATGGTGGACACATGGAGCCCATGGCATCTGGTTAGCAGAGCCAACAGCTTTAGCCAGTGTGTAATTGTCTATAGACCAAAGACCCGGTTGACGGCAGCCATTATTGCCTTCAAGCATAACACCGCCTCCTACCCCAGCTCTGTCCTCCCTCCCAATAGTTTTAAAATGTTGACACTGAATGATTTGTCTCTCAGACCTAAGGAAGTGGGGAGTGGGGGTGCACACAGAGACTCTGACATGGGTGGAATTGGGGGGCACGTGGCGCACCTGTGAAGGTGCAATGGCGGCATACATGGAGCCCCTGGGATGGTGGAGAGAATGGTATGGGAGGAGAGGGACAGAACCCTGGTATGTGGCAGAGCAGGAGATGGGGGGCACATAGAGCACTTGGCCTGAGGAGAGGATGTGCACAGAAGGGGCGGTTCAGGTTCAGGAAGCTCCTGAAAGAAATGTAAGGGGATGGGAGAGTAGTGCACAGAGAGCTTGTGTGGAGGAAGGTAAGGAGTCCCCTTGGTGTACACAATCTACTTGGCCTACGGAAACAACTGTGTGACCCTCTAGTTTAGAAAACACCTCTTTCACTAAATGTAATTGAATTTTCTTGTGGATTGCAGCTCTCCAATTCAGCAAGGTACTTGTGCACATGTTTATTTTTAAGTAAGTAAGCAGTCCCATTGACTTCAAAGTTAAACACATGCTGAAATACTTTGCTGAATCAGGGCTTGTAGCGAGAGGGGAATGAGGGAGAAGCTGTAATAAAGAGGTGGGGGCGGGAGGAAAGGGAGTAGATGAAATATCTATTTCAAAACCAGCAACAAAAGATCCTCCAAAACCCAGCCAAGAGCAAGCACCCTTGGCCCAAACCTAGTGGTGGTGAACTTGACAAAGGAAGGAAATAGTCTTGTATGTGGAAACTAACTTTTCCATGTCTACACTAAGGGTAGGGACTGATTCTTGAATATAAATGCCCAGATGTTTTAGAATTGCATTATTTTAAATTCAGTGCACCTGTAGCCTATCGGATGGTTTGGGTTAAGAATAAGTAGAAGTTAGGAGCCTCAGTGGAGAGGAATACAGGAAACTGAAGATGCTAGTGTGAGAAGTTAAAGGCAAGTTGGAGAAAGTGCGTTATGGGAAAGTAAGAGTTAGCAAAGACATGACCATTATGGTTTTGTTATAGCTAGTTGAAGCAAGGTTTTCAATGTTTTTAAGAATTATAAAAGTTTGATTAAAATGCTATCTATATTGATAGTATGGGAAGGACATTGATGCAGCTGTTAATTTAAATAATGTATAATATAAAGAGCCAATAAGTTTGTGGCAATATAATTATGATGAAGGGGAGTTTAATGTTAATTAGCCGAGTTATGAAGTATAAAAAGTAGTTTTGCTAATTGCATGGGAGTTCCAATTAACATCATGGGTAGGGGTGGGTGTTTCCAGGATTACAAGGTGTACAGTACTTCATTCTTGTCAGTGGACTGATCATTAATACACCATTTCATCTTTGAGTGTGAGTGTTTGTGTATGTGGTAACTGCATGCCTATCTGCCTAACTAATCATCTTCCTTTTGAATAAAGTTCAGTGCTACCCCTAAAGTGTTTCCTAGTGGTTCTCTCTAAATACATTTTCTGTAACTGACCTAGACGTTTGAACCTGAAAGCTAAGCTGGGTTTTATTGCGCCCTTATCTTTAACAACTTAATATTAATTGGAAATTAATTAAAAGGTTACATGCCTACCAATTATGGGTGCCGTCTAACAGAAGCTATACTGTAGCAGAAAGAGAGTAAAATCCTGTTTTCTACTCTTTAATTAATTGTATAACTATATATAAGAGATGGCTGCTCCCTGCTTGAAGAGCTTACAGTCTATCTGGGATGAGACAAAACATGGGACAGCGGTGCAGGTGAGGGAGGAAGCAATACTGAAGACAGCCACACAGGACAAACTCCTGGAAAAAATGGGTCTGAAGGTGGTGAAGGCAGGTGCTTGGAGTAAAGGAAACACAAGGCATACACTGCAAAGCTAAGAGTAGGAGGAAGGTTGGCAAGGAGCTAATAGGAGAGACAATTGGGAGGTGGATGAGTTTAGCAGCAGGGGTTTGGACAAGTCAGAATGGCTGGCTGTGCTGTTTTTCAGCTCACTTAGTATCGTGGCTGTAGAGACAGGGGATGTCCATAGTGGAGCCACTGGGGTTAGAACATGGGCTTGATGTTACCAAAGAACGTTCCGGCAGAGCCGTAGTAAAATAAAGAAGGCAACCTGCACTCTCTGTTGTATTTAATTTATTTTCCCCATGGAGCTTGGGCTTATAAATAGGAACACAATAAAGCAACACTTGTTAAAAATAAAAAATGAAACCCAGTGATGACCAAAAAGTGCAAATCATCATCTGTATGTCCAGAGATGGTAAGGAGGTTGGCTGTCTTCTCTGTGCATGGTGGAGATACGCATGGAGGGTGGTATCCTTACTAAGAGAACAGGCGTTCGGGCTTAGTCTTATCCCAAACGCAGACCACACGTCTGGTACAGGTATATGGCTTTGTCACTCGGTAAACCACACGTGACTCTGGGAGCAATAGTTAAGCTTAAAATGAGGTCATTCTGGTGAGTGTCTGTCCTGTTTCCCATTACTAGCCAAGCAGTTTAATTTTCCTCCAAAACTTTGCTGAACAGAGGGCATTGTTTGAACAACAAAAAAACCACCAACCCTGACAGCCTCAATCTCATTTGGACAGGGCTTCTTGGTATAAACAGCACCGTAGAGAGCAGGCTGTTCTCACTGTGAAGGGGTGGTTTGTGATGGGAAAAACTGAAGAGTGGAGAAATCAGAAGAACAAACAAGCACACCCTAGGGATGAAATTACAGTAGCTGGTTGCCTAAGGTGAACAGGAAGGTTTTAATTACACTATCCTCTCTCACAGGGCAGGTGGCAGCCAGACACTGTGGCCCTCTTGTCATTCTCACTAGTAAAAAGCAGTGAGTGCCCCTGGTACCATGATAGCTGCCTGTTGTTGCAACTCTGTAAAGGGACTCGTGGTGTCTCCAGGAAACCAGTTACTCAGCAAGGATGTCTCTCCTGGAGAGAGAGTCAGATAAGGGCTGGGCTGAGGTTGCATATGAACAATCAGCTAGGCCTTGCTGGGTGGATAACGGAGTACTTGGCTATTAGAGGGAAAACACGGGGCTGGCTTGGGGGCCTGGTGCTAGAGTCCTTCAGTGGCCCACCTGGAAACTGCTGAGGGTGGGGCTCATTACCAATAATTTCTAACTCTGCAGGGAAAGGGAATGCAGCCAGAGGGTAAACTGCTGCCAGGACCTTGATATACATGAACACACACTGTACATTTACACACCAACACCTGTTTTTCACAAACTCCTATTCTTGGTGCCTCTCTGAAATGTTACTGTTAGTCTGTTCTTCATGAGCTGGAGCAAAGTCCTCTTCTTTTGCTGGTTGATCTCACCCTTTTTAATCCCCCTGTCTCTCTCTCCTTCCCACTGGAGCTGTGTTGTCCTGTCTGTACAGGAAACCAACAAAATGAAGAATACTAAAATCTACAGTAACTTTCACACTGTGATGTGCTCGCAGTATGAAGGAAGCAAGTGAAGCAGTTGGCTTTTGGCTACTGTTGTCCATGCCATTCCTTGTTCTGGCAGCCGGGCAGGCTGCAAATTGGAATTTATTGCAGGTTTAGTATGCCTTGCTGGTTTGGTGCCCAAACCACTCAGTGGACTGGATGGAGAAACACTTGACATGCCAGCATAAGAACATAGGTAGGTCCAGTACAGCAGCCTCTAGAGCAGTGGTCCCCAAACTTTTTACCTTGTGCCCCCCCTTGGGGCCAGGAGTGGGGGACATGGACAGGAGTAAGGGAGCCAAGGCTGGGACCATAGCTAGGGGCGGGGTGGGAGTGGAGCTGGGTGGTGCTCCCTTGCTGCCCCTGTGGGGGCTGCCTCCCCCAAATGTTCCTCCTGGGCCCCCTAGGGGGGCATGCTGCACAGTTTGGGGATCCCTGCTGTAGAGGTGGATGGAGCAGATCATTTCTCTGTAGTGCTGTCTGATCAGTTTCTAATCTAATTTTCCAGGCTGGGAGGAACACGGGAATCTTATGGGAGGTAGTTCAGCCAGCCACAGAGCGGTATGTCACACAATCCAACAGCCACCCCTCCCAGTGGTTGCTGATTTGGCGTAGATGGAGTATGAGGGAAGTCTCATCTCATGCTGAGCTGAGAGGCTGGTGATTTCAACATGATCGTGTAAAAAGGAGGAGAAAATTTCTTAAAGTTGATGTTTTTGTGGCTCCGTTAGGGATATGAGGATGCTCTGAGGGAAGGAGAGAAAACACCAGCATCCAATTCTATGTATAAAGTTTCATTATTTTCCAGCTGGGCTCCCCATGTTTGGATGTATTAAAGGCAGTTGCCAGCAGGAAGCTAACTGGATCCCAGACTGGGAATGCATATCCATGTGTGTGCATGCATGTACTGTATACATAGCTGTAAAAAAGTACAGTCCGTATATGCTTTTGTCTTGTTTAGAGATATGCCAAAAGTTTTAAAATTGATCTGATTGATACATGGGATGGGTAGAAACGCTGTTGCATAGACAGTCGGTTGATAACTGACATCTCCAAAGGCGTGGTAGTCCCAGGAGAAGTGTGGCTGAGGGGCTTTGGTTCCTGTGTATTCTTAAGGTGATCACTAAAACAGCCCAATTCTTTAAAATATTTTCCCCCCAGACAAGAAATCCCAGCTAGAACATTCACTGTCCTACACTGCAACCTTCAAAGCAATGTCACAAAGAAAACCAGAACACAACAGGTGGCTTCTGAGGCACTAGGAACAAGGAGTGAGATTTGCTAAAGCAAATTGGATTCACACTATATTCACCTTTGCACATGCCCTGACAAAGGCCTGGTCAGCAAACATTCATTAAACTCAATCTGTTCAATGCATCTCCAGTGCCGACTGGCCAGATCCCTGTTGCACTGGCCTGGTTTAGTTTTTTGGTGGCTTTTTTTATTTTGAAAGAAAAAAAACCACATTTCCTGTAACAAAGAAGCTTTTTGCTGCTGTGACAAGAGACCTCATCACACTGGCAGGGCTCAAGTTTAGTAGGGTGACCAGAGAGCAAGTGTGAAAAATCAGGACACATTTTTTTTCCGAAGGTGGAGGTATAGATGCCTATGGAAGAGCAAGCCCCTAATATTGTCGGGTCACCCAAGGTACATGCAGAGTCCAGAAGTGGCTCAATTATCTCTTCACGCAGTGCTGCTGCTGTGCCCATGCTGACTCAGCCTAGCTCAGGGGCTGAATATTCCCCTGAGTGCAATTTCCCCGAGGTTCTTGTCTGGCCCTAGCAGCTGCAGCAAGTGGTGACTAGTGACAGGTACTTACTCCAAGGTCATGTGTGTGTTGGTTGTCCGGGTGTGTCTGAGCCCCCATGGGGCAGAGATGAGCTGTTCCTGAGATCTCGTCCCTTGCAATGCACCACTCTCCTTGCAATGCCTTTTCCTACAGTGCACTCGCCTCTGTTAGAAACAGCTGTATGTAGCTCCTCTCCTCCCAGCCACCTGCAGGTTATATGAGTGGTGGTATCTTTATTTTTTTTTAATTGTTTATTTTTCTTTACTTCTCATCCTCATCTCCTTCGCTCATGCTGCTGATGGAGGCTGAGGCCGCTTTCGGAGAGGAAGGGGGTGAAGCTTTATTGAACACCCAGGGGGAGGGCGGCGACGGAGAGCGGGATGGAGAGCGGCCGCGCGTTGGACTGCTGGTTGGGCTCTGCCTCGGCGACAAAGCCTGGAGCATTCGGCCACTTCGCTCCTGAAACATCTGTTTCTGAAAAGCAGTTTGAAAAAGAGACTGTGTGAGTCAGGCACAACAACTGGGGGGTTGGGTGCTGGGAGGCCAGTTGGGGATAGTTACCTACATAAGGGGAGAGGTTCTTTGACCTTGAGGAAAGGAAGAGGCTTAACATGCATTTCTGCTCTGAAATATGGCCAGTCAAAATGGCACCCTGGAGTCCCCTGTGGTGTTGCCTCTCACTCATTCCAGGCAAATGCTCACACTTTACAAGCCAAATGGTTTGGGTACCCAGCAAACTGGTGTGGATGCAAAAGTGCTGCTGGGAGCTTTCCAGCTACACTACACATCCTGCAGATCTCTGCAGAGACGCTGAGGGCAGAATTTAGTTAGTTGTTCGATTCCTGGGTGAGCCAGAACAGACTTCGTTTCACTCTCGCTTAGCTGGGCTGGCTCCACTGTACCAACAGGAGTCAGTCAGAGAAATGTAAAGTCAGATTGGGCAACCTGGTGGTTATTCACAGAGTTGTCCCTTAGGTAGGGCGAATCGGGGCAACCACTCCGAGCCCCACGCTTTGGGGGGCCATGTGGGCCAGTGCAATTAGCCGGTGCAGTCGGTCCCAGAAGTGACGGATTAGTCACTTCCACCCAGGCCCCGCACTTCCCTAGAGACGGCCCTGGTTATTCACATCTGAAGTCAATGGGACTACGCTTATGTGATGTGTGTACAAACCGGCCTTCACTTTGTTGTTGTAGCCAGCGGAGATGACTCTGGATACAAGTATGGGGTGAAATCCTGACCTTATTCAAGTCAGTAGGAAGTTCTCCATTGACTTCACCCATGGAATAGATCTTTTGAGCAAAACAAGATGCCACATTTTGGTGTAGTCACTTTTGAGAGCAGCAATGTACTGTTAAGTTTGTGACAAAGGAGACATAGAGCTTAACCTTCAAGGTGGAGTGGGGAAGGTGCTGTCTGGGATACTTCTTTTGGAGCTCTTACTACTGCCTGAGTCACTGAATTGTATTGGTAATTCTTTCAACAGCTTGCAGCTGGACTGTGCTCTTGTTCAGGGCAAAGTGTAGCTCAGGTGTGACCGTGTGTGAGCTAACACATTGTAACTAACATGTTTCTAAACAGCAGCAGAGGCAGGGTTGACACTTTTGACAACAATGTTAACAACCTTGGCCCCTTCTGGGCTTCCTTCGAGGATTGGACCACAACCCACTAACACGGTTTGAAAGGTGTTAAACCCTGTTTACACCATTGTTTAGAAAGATGGTTAGTTAAAATGTGTTTGCTCGCAAATGCCCTATATTTTTAGTCTGCACAGAGCAAGTGGCTGCTTGCAGCCCGAGTTCTAATGAAAAGAATAAGGCCTTATCTACATGCAAAAGTTGCACCACGAACCTGCTAAACTGCTGCAAACTCTTATTTTTGGCTAACGAACCTAAATAAGCCTAGTTTAAGCCAAAATAAGTGTGTCCACACAGCCTTTGACACCAGTTTAACTAACATGATTTAAAAGCACACCTTAAGTTTTTGCCCCAAGACTTCCTCCTCCAGAGTATTTCCACGCAAAATAAGAAGAGCACTTTCTAGCTAACAGTTCTGCACAGCAAGTCAAGGCCTTGTCAGCCAGCTCTTGTCCAACAAAACTGCGTGACTTGCTCTCTGCCAACTAGCCGCAACTTCATCTGGCAGTGTTAAGCTTTTGGGTCACCTTTTGTCTCATGAAGCTGGTTTTCTCTCTGTCCAAACTCTGAGCCCTTTTTGCTGCCAGAACTTCTCCTGGTCAGAGCTGGACAATAATCTCCAGATGAATCCTGCCCCACCCTCTCATGGCTAGCTTCCACTGCTGCACGGAAGATGGAGATGTGTCCCCCTCCTGCTCAGTGCTACAGTTCCAATTCTGTGCCTGCCGAATACCAGCTGGATCTACACATCTAACCACAACACACATAACCCATACAAATACAGGCCAGAAATCGTAACAAAAACCTTGGGTTGGATTTCATTTTCCATTGCTCTAAAGAGGAATAACTGGCAAGGTGTGTTATGATTTGGTTTTTAACTTTCCTTTGAAATATGTGGTACTTGCCAGTGCTGGAGGCAGAATAAGGGTTAGATGAATGAATGACCTGCTCTAATATGGCACATCACATGTTTCTAGTGCCATGCATGGCCTCATGGCTGAAGTACAGGAATACAGGAGATCATCTATTTCAGCTGTGCCCAGACATCTTGTGTGGTTATGTAAATTGCTCAGTCATGCTATAGCTCTATTCTCTATCAGGGATAGCAATACTTTTCTATTAGACCAGTCATAGGGCTATGAGAAGGATAAATCTATGAATGTGTATGAGGTGCTCACATACTATAACAATTAGTATGATTTCAAAAACCATAAGTAGCTAGTAGCTAGCAATGTTCTGATCATACAGCTTGCTGAGTATTTTCTGCTTTTCTTTTCCTCTTGGAGGACCCAAGAATTCCATGATTTTTCTCAATTTGATTTTTTCCCCCAAGTCATCAAGATCTTGTGCTGTGGTGACCTTCCTTCTGGCCAAGAAGGTTGGATGGCTCCCTTTGGAGCTTGTCAGATCTACTACAACAGCAGCGAGAGGCATTGCTGAAATGAATGGAAGGCCCTTCTGACTTCTGGGGACTAAGCTAGTTTCTTCCACCACGCTCCTGGTTGCTACTGGCCCAGGGAGTGAAGTACCAAACTAGAATAACAAATCTCAATTAACTCCAGAGCCCCCACACCAACCTTATATTTTATCTTCTATTTGAATAGAACTCTAAAAATTAACTAGCCTTTATCAACTTAATGTCACACTCTGCCTTCAGCTGCAAAACCAAATGGTAGAAGAGGATACAACCCCAGTAAATTCAACTTCAGCACAATATTCAGGTTGGTATCCCTCCCACACCCATGGCCATGTGTCTCTACTCCTGTCCTGCTCTCTAGGTTTGAACTATTCAATGCTTTGTAAATCTCCTGGGCTAGCAGAAAGTTCTTGCTCTCTGCAGTAGCTTCCAGCCTGCTAAGTAGAGGACCGGTTCGGGCAGGAAAGGGTTAATAGTGTGACTAGTCCAGCGCTGTCAGAATGTAATCAATGCTGGCAAAGATCCCAAGCCTGTAGCAGCATCACAATCAGTTGCAGTAGCAGTCCCAATGAGGGGTTTTAGTGTGGAGGGGTAAGAGAGGAAAGTGATGTGGTCTGGCTCTGTAAAGTATTGGTGCAAGAGTCTTTGTTGGGTTTAGGAAGTTCTATGGGGCTGTGCAAAAGTTGCATTTCCTGTGTATGGAAGTCTCATTTTCTGTACAAAATAAAAGTGACCAGGTAAAGAACCTAAGCATTGGAAAACTCCCTCTGACGGTCTGCAGCTGCTGCTATTTGAGCTTCTGATTCTACAACACACTATAGACATTTCAGTGGGGTCATACTGCCACAGTTTACGGTCAGTCTAATCAAAATCCAGGATCCTGCATTTAGTGCACAATATACTTTCAATCTGGACCCTGAAGCCCACATATGACTGACTTCAGGCTCCGGCCAGTCAAACATATTTCCAACAATGATCAGGATTGCTCTCCACAAGCTGAGATGTCCCGGTTGGGGAACTGAGCAGGTTGCTCTTTAAACTAGTTTCCTATAATGTTGCTCTATTTCTGAGGGACTTTTGTAACCATTTTTATTTTTTAAAAACATGGACCTTTTTGAACATCTTTCTTCAAATAGTTCAGCCCAGAGCAGCAGAGGCTGTTATACTCACACCACCAGCAGGTTTGCGCAGGGAACTTGCTCATTATCTGCTTTACGTTGTACTGCACTACACAAGTGTGAGATTGCAAGACCGCTTTCGGTCTGGCTCTTTTCCTAGAGTTTTATATCACATTCACTATTATTGTATCACAGCACCTGTGGGACTATCTGAAGGAAATAAACTGTGTATAAAACTATCTTGGTGAACAAATTCTCAAATGAATTCTATCCATCCTTTGCAATTTTGAAAAACAGCATTTTAACCTTTTCCAGAAATTATATATGATTTTAAGTGGGTTGCCCAGCCCTTAGTTTATCTTTTAGAAAAGGGATGCCAGCACAAAGTGTATTATTTCACAAATAGTAATTATAATAATAGCATATTAATGGAATGCAAATGACTGATCTAGGAATATAACATGCCTATAACTATTCCTGGACTTTTAATGTCAACATTCAAAGCAACATCTAACTAACAATGATGTGGCAAATTAATGTTAATAACAGTTTTGACACTAATAACAAGTTATCATTATTAAAAAAACCAACCAATTTCCAGTTGCCAGGCTGAAGATGATTTCTGAAAACACCTCAGTTCACTGTCACTAAAGCTTTCCTTAGAACAGTGCCAGCTCTGATTTCACTCTTTACCAGACGCTTTTATGGGACTTTGCTCTGCAAATGTGTCTGCATAAAATTACATCTGGTTTCCTACTCTGCATCTGCCATCCTAAATCAGAGAGCCAACAAATATTCTTTAGCAGGAGTTTTAGCCGACTGTTTTTCACTAAGGAATTTCAGTCTATAAAAATATCTAATGTTGAAGATAAAATATTTCTCAATGGTATTTTTTCTAGTGCTTAGAGCAGGGAACTGAGTCAAGGCCCTGGCCTCTATTCCTAGCTCAGCCAATGACTCAGAGCATGGCCTAGTATAGTGCAGATGCCACTTATCTTAGCAAAGCAGTTTTGCCAGTAATGCTTATTCCAGCCACATGAAATGAACTATATTGGCAAAAGCACATGCTTGCTGGTATAACTGCTTCTGCACTAGGGGCTTTTGCTGGCACAGCTGCACCGATCAGCTCACATCTCTTCACACCCCTGACCAACAGAGCTATGTTGGCAAAAGTTTGCAGTGGAGACCTGGCTTTAGGCACTCTACCTAACAAATAAGCCACACTCTCTGTTCTGAACAGCTTACAGTCCAGTTTTAGACATGACACACTAAATTAGAGTAACAAACGTGGGGAATGAAGGAAAGGGTAGGCCCAGAGGTGCAATTTTGTGTGACTCAGTTAACCCCTCTGTGCTTCAGTCTCCCCAGCTGTAAAACGAGAACTGTAAATAATCCTATGACCACCTTTGGGAAGCTCCATGAAATCTCTGGATGAAAGTGGCTGGGTCAATTGTTCACAAAAAGAAGTGACTTACAAAAGTGCATCTTGAAGCCTGGCCTAAGATGTGTATCTTTCTGCAGACATCCCTATGAGTCTGATTATTAGGGACTGAAATAATTTCTCAGTATAAATTTACACCTGACTACAACATGACCATTTTTATATTTATTATGCTATTTTAAAATATTGCCAAATTCAGATTTTTTAATGTTTCCCTGTCTCTTTATTGCCATTTTCTGGAGTATAAGCTTTCCCTGATATAGGTGCATAACTCCTGTTTATTGATGATGCGGGAGGGAGGGGGAAATAGGCCTCTGTGTATAAATGTACAATGTATCTGTTAATACACAGTACTACCTAGTGCAGTCTTACACTGTAACATACTTGGTCACTACATAATGTTGGCAGTGCCTTTTAAAAATACAAACGCAGAAATTGGCCTGAAAAGGACATTGGAAGCGGGAGATGTTTGCACTGTGGTTCTAGTACATGTTGTGGGATGAAATGAGTGGACTTGGCCCTGACCTGCTAGATCGGCTTTCAAAACAAAGACTGCAGCAAAAGCACTTGCTATGGGTCTGTGTTAAGAACAAATCGAAGGCAGACAGAATTCCTGGAATGAAGTACCTACCCAAGCTCCGTCGGGTCCAAACAGCTCTAAAAAGTTGCCAATGAACTCTCTGGACTTCTCTTCCCATTTCTGAATGAGGTCATGGCTCTTCTCTTCCACCTTATTAACAAATTCTTTTGATTTTTCCTCTACATTTTTCACCTTTTCTTTCATTTTGTCTACTTGGTTCTGAAAGCGATATTTCTTTTCCTGTTTGAAAAGTATGTGTGGACAGACAAAAAAATTATCAAGTGGGTTTGGGGAAAGAAGAAAGCTTGTTAATTGTGCTTAAATACACAGGGCTTTTTCTGACTACTATTGTGTAATATTTTAATATGTAAATGTATGGATGTTCTGAAAATATTTATCATTTAGTGCTTATCATGTGTTATGTTCCCCAGTAGAAAAACAGAGTTCTAGATACATTAAAATAGAGTGTTCTTTAAAAATAATGTCAATTTAGTATTCGTGCAAGTAAAGAACTAATACCCAGGCCTGTAGCAGGCAACATGCAAATTTCCCCACACTCTCTTGCCAGTGCATCCCAATACTGGCTTGCAGCCCTGATGCTATCCCAGTCCAAGGTATCTCCTGTGAAGAGATCTCTTCAAAACAGAAGAGAATCTTCATGATTGTGGCTTTGGATAATCAGCGGTCCCCTGGTTATACCTGAGAGGTTTGTCTAGGCCAGAAGGATAGCTGACCAAACAGTTGAGGAGTGGAGGAAAAGAATCAATGTTCAGAGATCCGCTCAGCTCATCGGAAGAGAAAAAGAATGGGCTCTCAGCGCTGCTAAGTGCCTCAGATTCAAAGCTTTAGTCTTGAAAAGCTTCTAAACTCCTCAGAAGCACAGCCAGTCATGCAGAGCTTAAAGGCTCTGAAGCTCTGTCTCTGGAGATCTTATGAGCTCTGTAGGAGCAGAGCTTCAGTCAGTTCACAACCAACTTTTGGCGGCCTGGGAACTTCAGTTAACTGGAATTCGAGTAAATCTGGATTACACAGTAATTAACTAATTAATTTTCCTCTAAGACAAATGTTCTTTAGCTCCACTGTGGCAGCTTAACCTATAAAAGTGCAGCTTTGGTTGAAGAAGTGGGAGTGTAAATTTGGCATCTTATGACTCAAGAGAATCTACTTCCTATGTATAGCCAGTCATATTTTCCTTGCGGGTCTTGTTAGTATTGCAGTTAGGTGAGTGTGAGATGGATTTTATTCCAGCTCAAGCATCATCAGTAGAATTGTTGAAGTCCAGTTGCAGAATCTTTATTAGTTGTGAGGAAGAACAAGCCAGAAAATACGCAGCTTGACTTCCAGCTTCCAGTTTGAGTTTTCAGGGTTGGCATTCAGAAAACTTTTTGTAAACCTGTTAATTAATCAGATATGATAGGGAGTCATTGAGGTCTTGATTTTTCAAATGTGGCCATGCAAATGCATACACCAAAATATGTGAGCATTCACACACCTGATTTACATGCACAATTCCCACATTGCAGATGCAAATTAGTTTTGTGCTTCTGGTGCAGCTCGTTAGTTATCTGCATGCTTAAATATCCAATTTGAGCAGGCAGTTATGGTAAGTACACAAATTAGACGCATGTGCACACACCCCACACACCCACCCACACACACACCTGTGCACTTGAACTTTTAAAAATTAGCACCATGGGACAGTGAAAAAGGAGCTCTACAATGCCATTTTAGAGCTACTTTCAGAGTTGACATGTGCTTCAAAGTTTACAAGTTCTAACACAGGCCCATACTTTTACTAAGTCATTTTTATGCTAAACATTTAATGGAACTAGCAATTGCATTTTATCTTAAACTCAAAATATTAGCACCTCCAAGCTGTTGCTGACACAGAAATTCAAAAGGACACAGGAGCATTTGTTTTTCAGCTTAGTAGGACTAGCCAAAGTGGCTAAATCAGGATAACCCCACCACCCCAAACCCCACAGTTACATAAGCAACCAAGCCTTAATTTAGGAACGCCAGCATTTTGATTGTCTACTGGTCCCTTTTATTTGTTTTGAAACACTAGAAGCCCTTGGAGAAGAGCAGAGCGTCTCCTGTTAAACTAGTTTCAGAGTAACAGCCGTGTTAGTCTGTATTCGCAAAAAGAAAAGGAGGACTTGTGGCACCTTAGAGACTAACCAATTTATCTGAGCATAAGCTTTCGTGAGCTACAGCTCACTTCATCGGATGCATCTGATGAAGTGGGCTGTAGCTCACGAAAGCTTATGCTCAAATAAATTGGTTAGTCTCTAAGGTGCTACAAGTCCTCCTTTTGTTAAACTAGTGTAACCCTAGGCCAGCAGGGACTTCAGAACGCATTAGGCTAGGTTGACACCATTATGCTACAGACCTTGCAGCGACAGGCTAAGGTCATCCATGTAGCTGCTCTTTGCAAGCCTGAGAGAGCTCTCCTGTAGGCATAATTAAAGCACCCCCAATGAGCAGCAGTAGCTATATTGGCAGGAGAGCGTCGCCCACTGACACAGCGCTGACCACACCGGTGCTCCTGTCGCTGTAACTTATGTTGGTAAGGGGGTGTGTTTTTTCACACCCCTGACTGACAAAAGCGCTAGTGTAGCCATAGCCTGAGTCTCTAGAAGTGGGGTGAAGAAATGCCGCATGTGCTATGCAACAGTAATACCCTCTGACCAGTTAAGAAACAGATTTGATGAGCTCCAAAGCAAATTCACACCCAGTGTTCCTCTGTCTGAATGATGGCTGCAGTATTGATCCTCCTGCGTGGATAGTTACAGCAGGGAAAATATGGGGAAGCCTCTAGGTCTAAAAGAAGGATACATAAGATGCCCCTACTCCCACCTCAAACATGAACATAGAAACTAGCAGTACAGTAGACCTGGACTGAGAATGAAGGTTCAGAGGGAAAATCTAAGGATCCCAAGGATCCTCCTAAATTGGAATGACCGATAAATCTTGAGTCACCGCCTGAATTAAATTAGTGAGCCCCTTCATGATGTGCCATTTCCAGGTGGGAAATATAAGATCCAGTGCTCCGAAATGAAATGAAATATGAAACAAAGACCAAGAAAATGCCTATGTCTGTGTTTCCAACTCCAGCTGAGAGGTGCATATTACAAAAAAATCTATAGACTGTCTGATTTATTCTATCTCAAGTACGGGAGAATTGTACCACTCAGCCTGTCATTCCTTGGCTTGAGAAAGGGCCAGATTTAAAAAGGTTCTTAGGTGCCTAAAGAGACAGACAGGCCTTTGGTGGGACCAGTGCTTAATTTGTAATGAAAGAGGTGCCAGGGCTCAAGCAGTTTTTTTTATTTTTTACTGACGTGGCAAGCCCAGAGGTGCTGGGGCTATGAACCACCAAGCCGAGAGATGCCGGGGCTCAGCCCTGGCAAGCCCTGATACAAATTAACCACTGAATGGGACTTACCAAAGTGCCTAATCAAGATAGGTGCCTAACTCCCATTGCAAGTCCCAGGGTCTAATCCCACACACACAGTCTGTCCTCATTGCTTAGAAAATATTTAAGGGGGCACTCTTCAAAATTACATGTCTGTCTGAAATAAGTTTGTTTGCTCTTGGAACAAGTAACACTTCAGATTACTGTAAATGAACATTTGGAGGGAGAAAAATCTTTCCCCCCCATTGCCTACTTTGTGACCTGATAGCATTTTATTTACAGTTTCCCCTGTTGCTCATATGGCTCTTTGACACAGCAAAAGGGGGGGATAGATTATTAAAGAAAAAGTAGGAAAATATAATTGCAATCCCACAAAAATTGGCAAGGTGTAAGACTTGACAATACTTTTTACTCATTTTTTTCAAAATTGGCTAGACATCTGCTTAAGTGTTTCTCTTTAGCAAAGTGCTAAAGTGAGGGCTAATGAAATAAATACAACTATCCTGTACATGGCAAATAAACAGGAGAAGTACATTTTGTGATGCACTGTCCTTCCTTTCAAATTTTTTCTCATTAACTAGCTGTAGTCATTCACAATGTCCTTTTGTAATATGGCACAGTGCAGAGGAGCTTTTCAGCATTGTCACTTTCCCGGGGCTATGCTGCTAAGACTTGAAAGAGAAAATGGCGGAAGGAAAACTTATGTTTCCTTCACATCTTTACCCTTCTCCTGGACAGTACAGAGAGTTCTGTCATTAGACACTGCTTAATTTGAAATACTGCATCCTCCAGAGCAATCCTCAGCAACCTCTGAGCTTTCATATTAGCTCTCTAATTCATTCCGTTCTGCTTAGGTTTTGTGTCACATGTTATATGACTTGACACACTGCTCTCTGACTTCTGCAAAATTTGTCAAAACAGTGGCTCACCACAGATTTCCTTTTTCACCCCCTGGGCTTACACTGGACCCTTTAAGCTTACTTTAACATCTTTTTTTTCTTTTCTTCAATGTAATTGCTTTGTAGAGGAAGAAAATTGATTGCAGACACTTGTGCTTTCCACGCCTTTTCCTTCTGATCTCTGGCATTTGGCCACATCACAGCAACAATAAGGAAACAAAGTCAAACTGCAGGCTGCTTTTTGGAGAGACTGTGACTGTCTTCCTTACATGATTGGAAGCTTTTTTTAGCAGCAGTGTTATTAAATTATCAGCAGCTCCATGAGAAGTATGCAGTAGTTCAGAAACATAATGGGAAATTGGGAGTATTGGCTTTACTTAAAGAGCTACAGTTTCCAAGAACTATGCCAAGTGGTATATTTGAAACTGATACTTGCCAGGACTTCTTAAAAATAAATCTCAAGCCCACCAATGTTCATTTTTCCCAGTTAGTTTTAACTAACTCCTCCTCTGTTTCATCTCCCATGTCAAAGACACTAATTTTCCTCTTGTGCATCTTAAACCCTACTCCAAGGTTGGGCTTCTAATGGAAACCCTATCAGAAGAGGGAGAAGAGAAGATGTGCTTACTTACATTTATAAAACTAACATTCAGCTCTTTGGCGGTATATCCTCTTTGGAGGTTGCGTCGGGCATAGACATCATAATCTCGTACAATTCTAGTAATGATGTCTGATGTTGAGATACCTTCAGTTCTCTGTGTTGGTACAAACATTCCTGGTGAAAGTGGAAAGCAAAGAGAGATGAATGACATGACAAGACATCACAGCAGTTAGGCAGGGATGCATGTTTTAGCATGAATACTCCTGTGGATAAGGTGGGTAACTGGGAGCTGAGAGATATGCAGTGAAATTCTGAAGCTAATGGGAGTTTTGCCATTAATTTCAATGGGCCCGGGATTTCACTCATGTGTTCTAATCCTGGGTCTGCCACTGGTTTCCTGTATGACCTTGGAGAAGTCATTTAGTTGCTTTGTGCTTCATTTTTTCAGCCTGTAAAACGTGTATAATATTTGCCAGCATCCAGTGTTATTGTGAGGTTTAGTTGGCTGTCTGTGGCATTATAAGATCTTTAGATTGAAGATGGGCAAATTGTTATTCTCTATTGCTATTCTCATTCCCTTGAGCTCTTTGATTCTCTCGTATAGCAGAGATTCTCTATTGCGCTGAAGGGGTAGTACAAAGGAAGTGTTGTTTGCTTGTACTCTTTCACAGGAAGAGGAAGTACAACCGGGGTGGTGAAGAGCGCTACTTATTATTATTACTATCTTATTTCCTCTAAATATTTGACTAGTTTTTAACTGTTTGCCATTAAGACTAGCCCATGCGTACTGTTAAATAAAGCCAGAGGCAGAAGCAATATTAGCAGTAAATGTGAATACATCTTCTGTACAGCATTGAGTGAAATAATGCACACCATGCAAAGATGAAAACTCAACTCGTAGAGCCAGTGTCTGGCTTATGAAGTAGAGATGACTGTGTTAAGCATTCCAAGCTCTCATCTAGGGATAGGCAAACTAGTTTGAATAAAATAATTCTACTGGTCAACCTGGAAAAAGAGTAATGGCTTTGATAGTTCAGTGTGAGTTAACGGCAATTAATCGACAGCCCTAGTAATGACCTAAGTAGATAATGGAGACGGAGGTTAGGCCACCCACTACATGAGCCTTGGGCCAGCGGAGCTCAGGTTTCACACTTCCACTTGGAAGGGAGAGCAGTTTAAAGGCACTGTTGGTGAATGATTCACAGCCCAGAGAGGCATTATACTGAGAAAACACTGTTCTCCCACCTTCAACTCAGAGTGTCATAGAGATGGAAGGATATGTAAAATATTAAATAATAAAGGGAGGAGAACCTCAGGGCATTGTCTGGCCCAGACTTATGTAGGCCAGATAGAAATGCAAAGGGCACGCACTTTGAGGGCCAATAGAGTAACCGTGTCCAAACAAGCCAAATAAAGCTCCAGATCCAACCATTTGTTTTAACAGTTTATATAGGAAAGTGCAGGTGATACGGAGTTGTGAGGCTGGACTGGAAATAGTCTTGTGAAATAATAGTACTTACTACTTAACGACTTAAAGGATTGTACAAATATTAAGTAATTAATCCTCACAATGCCCCTGTGAGGTTGTCACGGAGACACTGGGCAATGCTCTGGAACTACTCCATACGAAGCCAGTCAGAACTCTGGGGGAGCTTCCTCTCTGTGAGCAGACTGTCTCCAGAGCAAGAAGCTTACACAGCTTCGACCTTCCTGAGTCTGACCTCAGAGCATTCAGCATCCCCTTCCAGACCGTGCACTTCCCACAGCGAGTCCACACAGGCGGGGCTCCTGGGGAAACCAGAGGATCCTGCACCCTAATTCCGCAGTCAGACTTGACTCTCAGCCAGCCAGTAAAACAGAAGGTTTATTAGATGACAGGAACACAGTCCAAAACAGAGCTTGTAGGTACAGGAACCAGGACGCCTCAGTCAGTCCATCTTGAGGGGCAGGGAGGCCAGAGCCCCAACTGGGCCCCCCTCCATCTCCCCAGCCAGCTCAAAACTGAAACTCTCCCATCCCTCCTCTCACCTTTATCTCTTTCCCGGGCCAGGAGGCCACCTGATCTCTTTGTTCTCCAACACCTTCAGTTGGCACTATTGCAGAGGAGGGGCCCAGGCCATCAGTTGCCAGAAGACAGGGTGTCGGCCATTCTCTGTGCATACACCATCACACTGGCCCTCTAGGGCTCTGCAACAATCACACACCCTTATCCCACCACCTAGATGCTTAAGAACTGCATAGGGGAAACTGAGGCACCCACACGGTATTCAGAGAAAACATTAAGAACATTCCCACTTCGTCACAGAGATAAGTAAGCATTGTTAGCCCAATTTCACAGGGTTCAGGGAGGGAATCAAGAGGCAACAACCTCTCATGATTTAATGATGAGCACATCATTTCCCCCCTCTATATTCTGATTAATATTCTGCTAAACAGTTTTAATCATTGTCACAATATTCTCCCTAGCATGCTTTTCAGAATTGCAGCAGTTGCTAAGGAAGCTATTATGGGAAGCAGTAAAACATATCTAAGCACAGGTTAGAGCTAAGAGCATGCCTGAAAAAATACTGGCTTGCAATTGATTTAGCTTAAACCACATTTTTAGTCAGGTTTCACAAACAGACCCTGGCATGTAATATTGGTAGGAGAGCAATGCTTATGTTTCTAGAATGAAAAAGACTCTTTATTAAGGAAACTATTTGCAGACATGCTGCATCTGCAGCTAGCATTCTAGCCACGTGCACACAGACTGACTTCTTGGCACCTCCTCCAAACCCTCCCTCCTGTAACCTGTGTTCCTCCTTCCAAGTTTCATGCAGGTTGCTACGAAGTTGAAATTTTTTTATAGTCTTAAACAAAGCTATCTTTACAATAGGAGATCAAGAATCACCCTTCTGACCAGCTTTTACCTGCTGTTAATCTCTGTTACCTGTCCCATATTCATTTTGTGTGTGAACCTTCTACTGCTGTCCAAGGTAGTTTGGTGCAAGAATCAAGTGCAAAACATCCAACAGAGATCCACAGTGAGGATAAGCGTGGATGGGAAAGGAGAATCAGCCCATACTTTTCTTAAAATGGGAAATTGATGCTGGTTAGTCATTTACTGAATGGTCTTCAATGTTACTAGCTAAACAAGTCACATTACTGATTGTCTGGGGCATATGTAGGACAGATAACCTTGCAAAACTGAGAAATAAAATTAAGCATGGTTCAATACAATTTTCTGATCTATTGCATTTCTATCAATCATCAATTAAAAAAATTAAGGATTTTCTGAGCCCACTGCATAGTTCCTTTAAAGCTATACAGTCCGTTTTTATTAAGGTTCTCCTCATCTATTAAATCTGGTTGTCTCCTTTTCTTCCATTCCCCTCACCTGTTCTAATGCTATTGTTCTTCAGCACCAAACCTAGCCTCCTTTCCATGGTGTTGAAGACCCAATTTGCTGCAGAAAACATGGAAGGGGAAGGGGTGCAGACCATGGAGAACTTTTGTAAAGGGCTATACAATCCCCATACACAGCACTGCTCCCCAACAACTCTCTACATGGCAATGTGAAAGGGGTTGTGGGGCTAAGGAAAGTGAGAAGTGACTAGGTTCACAACTATGCAGGTTCATTGACCAAATCCCACAGGCCAGGAGGACTGACTGCAGTAATAATGTTTTCATATGGTGGCCAAGGATATCACCTACGGAGATTTCAAAGCATTTTACAAAGGAGGTAGGCATCACATGTGGGAACTGAGGCACAGCGCAATGAAATGACTTGCCACACACCAGGCCAGTAGTAGCTCTTGGAATAGACCCCAGTTCAGTGCTCTCTTCACTCAGCCATGATGCTCCATAGTCTTGGGGAACAGATTCCATCTCCCTCCATCCCTTCAGAGATCCCAAACACACATCTGCTTACATCAATTATCTAGTGAAACCCCTCAGCCAGAGCCAACGTGAGATTTTAATGTAAAATTAAATCTGCAAGCTGGGCTGACCGTAGGAACAGGAGAGGTGGCGTTACTGGGAAACCTATGGACACAGCACTGATTCCAGTTACAAATAATGGCCATTAAAAAAATTGTAAAGGCTTTTTCTGCTCCCTTTTTAACCAAATGTACCTGAGAAAGCTAACTAAGGTCATAGGGGAAGAGTGCAGTATGCAATTGTACCAGTAACCCTTTGTGATGGGGACTGGCCTTTGAAACCTGACCTAGGTTATGTGACTTAAGTGAAGAAATAAAGTTACAATTACTTGTCAGAACTGTGTCACACCTTTGTTTTACAGTAATGGAGAAGTAAGTGTTGGCTCCATGCAGCAGCCTGAGAATTGCTAGATTAGCCCTCACTGTCAGCGCTTGCCAAAGACTGATTAGTAATGATACTGTAATGTTTGACTAATATGCTCTTAATCTGTTCATTTTTGACAATGTGAATTCCTCAAGGAATCAACACATAATTAACCTATTGGGCACTGCATATTGTGTGTTCTCCTCTGTTCCCAATCCTCAGAGGTTGTGAGTCTGTTACAGCGCCCAGTTTGACAGCCTGGCACTTTAGCTCAATCGTACAGGCTAATGCTTTTAGCTCACTACAAGGTAATAGTTACCAAACACAGTGAGCGTTTCACTTAACACTTGCAAATTACTGCATAGTAGATTCTGAGGCCCTAGGAAATTCTTGAGTGCACACATTGATGTAGGCTGGGAAGAGGGAGAAGTCTCACGTGCCTGAAGCAGTCTGCTCCAGAGAGCTGTGGGAGGAAGGTTTAATTGCTTCCCTCTTCTGCAGTGTTCATTGTGTTATGATAGCTGCTCAAGATAAAGAGGCTTTTGACATCACAATGGTTTAAATTTTTGTCACAGGGCCTGTCAAGTTTCCTTCCCCACTCTGAACTCTAGGGTACAGATATGGGGACCTGCATGAAAGACCCCCTAAGCTTATTCTTACCAGCTTCGGTTAAAAACTTCTCCAAGGCACAAACTTTTCCTTGTCCTTGAACAGTATGCTGCCACCACCAAGCGTTTTAAACAAAGAACAGGGAAAGAGACCACTTGGAGACATCTTCCCCCAAAATATCCCCCCAAGCCCTACACCCCCTTTCCTGGGGAAGGCTTGATAAGAATCCTCACCAATTTGTACAGGTGAACACAGACCCAAACCCTTGGATCTTAAGAACAATGAAAAATCAATCAGGTTCTTAAAAGAAGAATTTTAATTAAAGAAAAGGTAAAAGAATCACCTCTGTAAAATCAGGATGGTAAATACCTTACAGGGTCATCAGATTAAAACATGGAGAATCCCTCTAGGCAAAACCTTAAGTTACAAAAAGACTCAAAAACAGGAATATACAATCCCTCCAGCACAGCTTATTTTACAAGCCATTAAAAAAACCAAAATCTAACACATTTTCTAGCTAGATTACTTACTAACTTTATAGGAGTTGTAAGTCTGCATTCCTGATCTGTTCCCGGCAAAAGCATCACACAGACAGCGCAAACCCTTTGTTCTCCCCCCTCCAGATTTGAAAGAATCTAGTCCCCTCGTTGGCCATTTTGGGTCAGGTGCCAGCAGGGTTACCTTAGCTTCTTAACCCTCTATAGGTGAAAGGATTTTGCCTCTGGCCAGGAGGGATTTTATAGCACTGTATACAGAAAGGTGGTTATCCTTCCCTTTATATTTATGACAGGGCCCAATCCATCTCCCATTAAAGACAAATACAAAGAGTCCCATTCACTTCAGAGTTGGACTGGATCCACTGCCTCTGAAGCCACAGATCACACGGCAAATCATTTGTCCGACATGGAGGAGACATAGGTGCAAGAGAGCAGACTCAGCAGATCTTGTGAGTCAGCGAGCATCACAACAGTAACAGAAGCCAGCAAGGCATTTAAAGGATTGATTTTTTTTAAAATAGATGTAGGATGGAGAAAAAGAGCAACATCCTATCATGATAACATTCATTTAGAATGGCAGGTGGAATATTCTGTCAATTGTCTGACTTCAAGGTGGCATGAGAAGGGGGGAAAATGGGTTTGTGTCTTTTATTTTTGTTGCTTTATGATACAATTTTCAAGCCTTCTTTATGCATTTGTTTTTTCCTCCTTACTGATTTTTGTAATAGAATTTGGGGCCTTTTCTGCCTATATTCCATGGCAGATTCTATAGATGAACATACCTAGGGTAGAGGCAGTCCAATATGGACCTCCCAATGCAGATCTAGTTTACCTGGGTACTTATTAGATACTATGGTGCTGAGTACTATAGAAATAAACAGTTTTTGAAATATATTTAAATATCTTTTTGCTAAAGAAAAGGAGAGGGAAAACTGCTGGGAAATAAAATGAACTCGGGGTTTGTATAAAAGTTGGCATTCCTACAGCAATGGAAACTTTGCCCATGCTGCACATTGGTTAGATTTTCAAAAGAGCTCAACTTGCTCTTAGTAGCGTCAGTGTTCAGCACTTTTGAAAATCCAGCTAGACATTTAGATGCCTGAATGGGATCTGAGGTCTTCTGAAAACCTGACCCACTGTGTTTGTATATGCTACGCTCACCAAAACTATACGAAAAGAACAGTATTGAGGTTACAAAGTCAAGCACTCAAAAGTTAGGAAATGCCAGAATTAAGGTCGTCTGTTCAATCTTAATTCAGATCTCTTGTTCAGTGGAGATAGTTCAATTCCTATGAAATTCTGCCAGAAACCAGGCAGGTTTCCAACAGAAGCCTTCCTGCCAGGCAGATTTTGGAACCTTTCTGATTTCCTGCCACCTCTCCTGCTGGCTCCTCAGCAGCCCGTGTGGTGGACTGACAGGGAGCTGAGAGCCTGGGCGCCCCAGCTCCCAGTTGCTCAGCAATCCAGGCTTCTAGGCTGCCCAGCTTGTCGAATTTCAAGTCCCTGCTCCAAAGTATAGAGGCACAAGAGCCTCTCAAAGAAACTGTCACCAGAATTTATTAACATGGGTAAAACAACATGTATTTCCCTCGCCTTTTTCTTGGAGAAGGCCAAACTGTTTTGGCTGAAATGTTTCAAAAAATTCAGCCTGAGGTGGATACCTTAGCATGGAAAGCTTCAGCCCAAATGATTACGGTTTGACAAAGTTATAAAGCAACCAAAACCATGGTCTTATAATGGGAAGTGTCCGGCAACCTTCATAGTAGGTGGTGCTACCAGTTCTGCCTATAATATCATTGTGTAATGTATTGTATACCTTTAACAACATACACATACAAATCCATACTCACTCGTTAGCTATCTGTCATAAACTAAACAGTTAACAAGAAAAAAGAAAAGGAAAACAAGATTAGCAAATACTATATTCTGCAGTGGCCTTGATTTAATATTGGGTTATGGCTGCAAGGCCCTGGTGTTGAAAAGTCGGCCTTTGGAGGGGTGGGGATTGGAATGGCACAACTGCCAGTGGCCCTGGAGATGGCCAGCATGCCCCAAAGAGAACAGTGTAACCCAGGACCGGATATGGCCAGGACAACTGGCGGGCGCACTGATTTAGTTTATCCCGGTGGGAGACAGCTACCAAACCCTGATCAATTTCAACATGCGCTGACAGAATTCATTAAGGCCACCAAACTGAGTCCCTGATGGACCAAGGGAGAGAGCAAATTCGACACCGTGGGACTCTGCACTGAGAATACCTAGACACCTATCCTCACACCCCAGGAACGAAAGCTATGCTCAGCTGGTCTCAGTTGTTACCATGGACACTGAGGAAGAGGCAGGGCTTGATTCTTTATTGTCTTACGCCTGTGCAAAGTGGCTAAACAGTGTCATCAGATCAGATTAATCCATTCATTTACACCAGCAATGTGATTTACACCTGCAAATGTAAATGGTGCGAGGCAGTGGAGAATCATGCCTGCTCTCTCTGCGGCAAGAACAGTTACTATTTGCTTAATTTAAAATTAAGGGTCCTTTTTGTTTTATATGTTTGAGCTGCACTATAGTTGGAGAAGGAATGTGAAAGGGGCTCACACTCAAAGACAGACATGAATGAGCTTCTTTCTCACTTATCCTAAGGCCACATTAAACTCCTTTAAGGCCCTCTTGCAGTGCCGGAGTCATGTAACAGGGTCCTTGGTGTAAATGCGTATCTGGTCCTAATGATTTTTAATTGCTAACTGTACATTTTCCCCATAATAGGAGTCACACTTGTGGGTCAGAATAGAGCTGCACCTTAGCCTAGGGAAAACAGATGACTTAATGTTGGCCATGGTACTATAGGTACATGGGAAGTAAACTCCTTTTCCAGCATTTCAGTACTACTTACGAACCATCACAAATCACAACAGTAACCGAAGCAGGAATGTTTACCGCCAAACCAAATGGCTTCCGGAAGGTTACAGTTGTAACCTATTTTTGTTTATCCAGCCCAGGGCATCACCGGTGGTTTCAAGAACCTTTCTGCTGAAGTCAGCAGCACTTACTTGTTGACTGGCCAGAAAGGAATGTGCATTTATCTCTGTTTTCCGTCCTCCAGCAGGTGTGGTTACACGGCTGTAAAATACATAGATGGGCTTTAAATAAAGGCTGAAATGGAGAGAGTTAAAACAGAAAACTGCCCTCACCTGCTTCCTTTATGTGCTTGTACACATCGTCCGAGCCAGCGGAGGAGTATGGAATGTCGTCATGGGCTACAAAATCAATCTGCAAAAGATACAGGAGAAGAAACAATCAGATGCAGCCATCAGGTAATCTGCACTGGTTTTGGAAGAGCAGTTTCTTTTCTGAACTGTGTTTGTCTGCCTTTGAAAGTCTCATCTGAAAGGTACTACTCAAAACATTGCACTAGGGGCTCGGGCTACAACAGAGCGCACCATGTGGAATTACGGTAGCACTCAGGACTTTTGGCTCCAAGAGCACAGGTATAACATACCCTTGCTTTGTGTGTGATGTCATTCTCTATGCACAAAGGATAAGGGACCTACTGCTGCTACTGTCACCTACAGGAGATCTCCTTTTAGAGAGTTGACTTTTAAAACTGAAGGAGCAGGGTTTCTATTCCCAGCTTTCCATATTTGTATGTATGTGTTTTGTTTATCTAGAAACTGTCTATCAAACTGTAGATTCACTACAAAGGACTATTTCATTTGAGCTAAAGTAAAGTCCAGTGAGCTGTAGCTGCATTTGGGGTTATATACACTGTAGGGCAGTCAGTAGGGTGCTCAAAAACTCACATGCACTTGACCAGGTCTGAAGTTCTATCCATTAGAGGACAATGGCACACGTACATACTTTTGACTGATGATGGCAAATCACTGGGAGATTTGCCTTTGATTTGGTGGGAGCAGTTCAGGGGCATCATTTCAGAAAAATTCAGAGGCAGGGGGCCAAGTTCTGTCAGTGTTTAGAAGATTATATGTGATTGTATTATATCCTGCAAAATCTGGGGGGAAGGACAACAAAAGTGGAGCTCAAAGAGCTATGAAAAGTTTGAGGAGGTCAAACCAAGGTCGGGGAGAGCACTTGTCCCTCTTACCCCACAGCAAATGATGACCCTGCTGCAATTGATTCTTCAGCAGCTCTATGCCACCTGAGGATCCCCCATGCAAATCAGCCCACGCACACCGAATAACTGGGCCCCAGGTTTTTCCTAAAGAGAGACTGAGCCCTGGTCTACCTTACAGAGTTAGGTCACTGAAAAGTTTACATCGACCCAACTCTGTGAGTGTCTATGCTAAAATTTTGCTCCCGCCAACCTAACTCGCCTGCTATACTGATTTAATAGCTCCACCTTCGTGTCAGTGTTGACGTAGTTAGGCTGATGCTGTGTCAGTGTAAACATTGCATTGCTTACATTGACAGTTGCTAGCTTTCAGAAGCCGTCCCACAATGCCCCACACTGACAGTTCAATTGGTGCTAGCGCTCCTGGTGAGGATGCGCACTGCTGACAGAAGGAGCAAAGTGTCGATACGCACAAGCAATGTAATTACTGTATGCTGACATAAATTGGATTAACTTAATTCTGTAGTGTAGACATGGTCATATATAGTTTGTTGCTAGAATAGTCCCTTACATCTGCCCCTGAACATTAACACAAAAGAGTATTCTTATTTGTTACAGTTAGGCTAACAAAATTAATCTAATCATTATCCACTTGATTAATCCAGATGTGGGACACCACCATGATCTCTCGTCCTATTGCTTTAATCCAAATCCTAAAAAATGCTAACTCTGTTCTTAGCATTTATTTGGTGGATCTCACTTGCCATGGCATCAAGAAGATAACATGCACTTCACTTATAGTATAGCCTCAGGAGTTAGACTTTAACTGTATGAAATAACAACTGGATGCCTCCGAATATGGGAGTACCTGGCAAGTTGTGGGTATTTTCAATCCTTAGTCACTTTCTAACCCATGGAAAGTCTCATGATATAAATCCCTGATGTATGCTTCGCTCCAAAAGGCAGGAGATCTGAGAAGAGTGTCCTGTTATCACAGGTCAATGAGTTAAGTTTGCATTATTGACGCACTGGTACTTTGAGTCAGTCTCCAAAAAACAGAATACGTGCCCACTTCCACTTACATCAAAAAGAGCTAGAGAACAGAAAGTTTTCTGATTTAGAACTGGCAGGTGATTTGTAATAATTGGCTGTCAGGAATTGAATTACTTAATTTATTCCAGCTAATAGAATCTCATATCCTTGTTATGTATTCCCAGCAGTTAATTTACAGAAGGAAGGGAAGGGGTCTGGAGAAGAATGGTACCTTATGTTTTTCTAGGAACTCCGGTGTGAGCGTCCAAGGAGCATCTCTGATGACTTCATCTACATAGCGACAGTGTCTGAGTGCCTCATACCGCTCGGTTTCATTCATTACAGTGAAGCCTTTGAACTTGTGGGTTAGATCATCACTGCAAACTGACAAAAGAAAAATCAACAAAATATTTCTATGTTAACTTTGCACAATTAGCGCATCTGGCCAGTAAGAAGTTTCTGATCAATATCCTTATTTTAAAGTTGTTTGTTCAGTTACATTCCATTTTCAACCCAAATAAAGATGTGCCTCTTTCTGTCTTTAGAACAGAGACCAGAAGTTCACGCTAAATAGGAGGAATGCTCTGCAAAGTTCCAGAAATTTGCCTACACGTCTCTAAATCACTGTTGGACAGCTATATTGAAACCAGCACAAATTAATAGCAAACAAGCGCAGTCATAGTGGCCTGGGCTATGGGTTCAGCAGATTTCACAGCATGTGAGGTTGGACCTGATCCGTATTCAAACAGGAAATCTCTGAGGAAAGCCCAGCTGTGGGATTGTAAGAGGCAGTGTGCTCTTGAGGAATGTTGCATAGGATGTGGACTCAGGAAATTTTATATTCTAATCCTGGTTTTTAAGAAGCTGGGAAAAATGGCCTATATCCCGGGGTTGTTGTGTGGATTAGTTAATGTTTGTGCAGCATTCTGAAGGTGTAAAGAACTATACAAATGCTAAATCTTATTATGGCTGCAGGAAGGGTTATTGATGACTCACCAGCTGGACACTCTCCCCTCTGTATCAGCGCTGACCTAACACTCCAGTGTGGTGCTGGTGGATGCTCTTCTGCTGAAGGTGTCATTTTTTGAATAAGATGTAAAATAGAGGTTCTCACTACCATGATCATTAAAGATTTTAAGGCGCTTATACATAAGCAGGAGGAGTACCTTATTGCTGGAGTCCTGGCCAAATTCTAACTCAAATAGTTATATACTCATCTAGACTTTCAAATGGGTAAGGGATGCCTCACTTCCCATTACGGAGTTGTGGTGTATGCTGGCAACAAATGTGCCACAGGTCAGTGCATTTTCAATAATGAGTGGAAATATCTCTCCATGTATTTACTTTTATTTACAGTCTGTAAATCACCTTAGGGTCTGGTTCTCCTCGAAGAGACGTGCTCTATCAATGTTACTGATTATCAGGAGGTAGCATATTTAGTTTATTTCTGATTTGTAGAAAATATTTCCTTTTAATTGTGCCTGTCCACCTATGGTACACACCCATCAGCCACCAAGGGCTTCTTTCTGGTTACCACACTCTTCTGGGCCTATTGGTTTGCAAGTTATTTATAAGATCTGTTTAGTGAATTACTTTAAAAAAAAATCTTAACTCCAAATAAATGTTTCCACAACAAGAAATATGACAAGATGCACACAGTAAGACAGGTGACACCAGACTTTGATGCAGTGCAAATTTTATGTGGGGATTGATAGTTGACAGTTTTTCACACCCACCAAGAGACAGCACATTATTCGGGGAAACTGATGAAGATGGTTGAAAGCTTGCTCCCACACCCAAAGAACAGTGGGTGAAATGCTGGCCTCACTGAACTCAATGGAAATTTTGCCATTAACTTTAATAAGGCCAGGTTTCACCTCATAGCTCCCTCCTCAGTTTGAGACAAGGTCCCCGACAAAGAGCAGCTCCCCTATGCATTCCCATCTGCTTTCCCTCTACTCTGTCTGGGTCAGCTGGAAGAGCATGGGAGAGCTCTTAAGTGTTTCCTCCATTATGGAACAGATCTTCCCACTACCTACATTTGAACTGAAATAATTTAAGTATAAAACCAAAGTGTGAATAAGAACAAGATGCTGCTTTTCTAATTTTCTTTTTTTTTTTGGCAGAGCTGAGGCAATGATACAAAATAATTCCTCACATTATTCATTTGAATGTTTCAATGAACTCATTTGAGTCACACTTTGTTAATGTTTGAGCAGTAGAGTTTTATTTTTGAAAACCAAATTTCAAAGCAACATGCACTAGTGTTCAAAGACACCAAAACTTAATGCACATGTGCAAGTATTCACATTAGATGTGCTTGCACAATCATCCAGTCAGGAAACAAAAACAATACTTCTCTGATATATGACAACTTTGGAATGTATTTTATCAATCCATAGACTAACAAATTCAAAAAAGTTCCCCAAATAAATGAAAAAGAAATCAAAATCAGCTCATGGATGTTTTGTGAGCTGAAAAATATGCTAAAAATCATTAATTAGATTATTAGTTATAGATTATTCACTCATCTCTACCATTTTATACTCCTGAGACTGTAAAAAAAAAAAAGATAAACACTGGTATGGAGACATTCTGCCCTCAGAGTCATGCAGGCATCTCCCTTTAACTAGACTGGGAACTGTGCATATGTAGCTCTATGACTTGACTCTTACTTTGTTTGACATCATTTTAAGTTGGACTATTTTTTTAAGGTGTAAAATACCATCAAAACGGGAAGTAGTGCTCAAAGTCAGAGTGTATAAACAGCTGCAGTCGAGAATGTGGCAATACTGCTCCTCTGCTACTGCATAATAGAGCCAAAAATCCAGTAAATAGATGTGTTCTTACCTCCTACTAATAAGTAGCTATTTGGGAAGAGAGTTTTGGCTTGCATAAGAGCTCTAGCATGGCCGGAGTGGAAGAGGTCAAATATCCCATCTGCATACACTCTAACTGGTCTGTCAACTGTGGGGAAAGAAACACAACAATGATTTTACTGGAGGATAGCTAATATGATGACAATTTTTAAAAAGGGCTCCAGAGGTGATTCCAGCAATTGCAGGTTGGTAAGTCTGACTTTAGTATCGGGCAAACTGGTTGAAACTATAGTAAAGAACAAAATTGTCAGATGCATAGCTGAACATAATTTGTTGGGGAAGAGTCAACATGATTTTTGTAAAGAGAAATCATGCCTCACCAATCTACTAGAATTCTTTGAGGGGATTGATAAGCATGTGGACAAGGGGGAACCAGTGGATATAGAGTATTTAGATCTTCAGAAAGCCTTTGACAAGGTCCCTCACCAAAGGCTCTTAAGCAAAGTAAGCTGTCATGGGATAAGAGGGAAGGTCCTTTCATGATTGGTAACTGGCTAAAAGATAGGAAACAAAGGGTAGGAATAAATGGTCAGTTTTCAGAGTGGAGAGAGGTAAATAGTGGTGTCCCCCAGGGATCTGTACTGGGACCAGGCCTATTCAACATATTCATAAATGATCTGGAAAAAGGGATAAACAGTGAGGTGGCAAAATTTGCAAATGACACAAAATAGCTCAAGATAGTTAAGTCCCAGGCAGCCTGCGAAGAGCTACAAAAGGATCTCACAAAACGGCGTGTCTGGGCAACAAAATGGCAGACGAAATTAAATGTTGATAGATGCAAAATAATTCACATTAGAAAACATAATCCCAACTATACATATAAAATGATGGGGTCTAAATTATCTGTTACCACTCAAAAAAGAGATCTTGAAGTCATTGTGAATAGTTCTCTGAAAACATCCACTTAATGTGTAGTGGCAGTCCGAAAAGTGAACAGAATGTTGGGAATCATTCAGAAAGGGATAGATAAGACAGAAAATATCACATTACCTCTATATAAATCCATGATATGCCCACATCTTGAATATTGCATGCAGATTGGAATTGGAAAAAGTTCAGAATAGGGCAACAAAAATGATTAGGGGTATGGAACAGCTTCCATATGAGGAGTGATTAATAACTAGGACTTTTCAGCTTGGAAAAGAGATGACTAAGAGGATATGATAGAGGAGTATAAAATCATGACTAGTGTGGAGAAAGTAAATAAGGAAGTGTTATTTACTCCTTCTCATAATATAAGAACTAGGGGTCACCAAATTAAATTAATAGGCAGCAAGTTTAAAACAAACAAACGGAAGTATTTTTTCACACAATGCACAGTCAACCTGTGGAACTCCTTGCCAGAGGATGTTGTGAAGGCCAAGACTATAACAGGGTTCAAAAAATAGCTTGATAAGTTCATGGAGGATAGGTCCATAATGGCTATTAGCCAGGATGGGCAGGGACGGTGTCCCTAGACTCTGTTTGCCAGAAGCTGGGAATGGGCGACAGGGGATGGATCACTTGATGATTACCCAGAAGACAGCATAGTGGGCTAAATGGACCCAGTATGGCCATTCTTCTGTTCTTATGATTTTCAGCTTTAACAGGAGTTATGTGTAAATCCAGCTGATAAGTTTTAGCCTCTGGTAAGAATGTTGTGTTTTTGTTTTTTTTCTCCTCAGATATGCAGAATTACAGTGGGTAAATTTAAAATGTTTAGTCTACTTACTCTTCTACATCCTTTGGAGGCTTCACAGGAGGCGACCAATCAGAGAGGGGCTGGACTGGCCCATATAAGAAGGGCTGCAGAGCAGTTTTGGTCACTCCCCGGAGCTTGAGGAGGGAGGTAGACTGGCTGCCTTGGAGGTTGAAGGCAGTAAGCACCCTGGATAGAGCAGTGCTGCAGGCAGCGATCCAGGGATATAAAGGCAGCTGCTGGTGGGCCACAGGGATCTGCAGGCTGAGGCCCTGTGGCAAGGGCAAAGAGGGTGCTGTGGCCGTGGGGAAGTGGCCCAGGGAAATCTACTGAGGAGTAAGAGGGGGTGCCACAAGCAGTGGCCATCTACAGGATCCTTGGGCCGGGACCCGGAGTAGTGGGCGGGCATGAGTCCTTCCCCTGCCCTCACTTGCCACTGCGGAAGTGGCTAGACTAAGGGACTGTAACATTCCCCTGGAAGCAGGGAGTACAGAGTGCAGTGGCACAGCTGGAGGGCTCTGTCACGAAGATAATGCCCTGGTCCTGGGAGTGATGTGGGTCCCTGGAGCAGAAGTGACTGTGATGAGATGCCACCAGAAGAGGGAGCCCTGGCTAGTAGAGCTGATCCCCAGAACATCCAGCAGGCGGTGCCTCAGTGGTGAGTCCCATCCCATCAGAATCCTCTTTACTGTGTTCTCCCCAAGTTGGCCTCTTATTATCCTCCCTTTTCCCTGAATTCTCACTTGGAAAAAAGGTCTTTTTCCTGTCTCACTCCCTTTGTGTCATTTCACTTTTTTCTCTGCTCCCTGCCTTTTTCTTTTCCTCAGCTTAATGCTGTACACACGTTTGTTTCCTCTTGCAGCTACACCTTTCCTTTTCCCTCAGACGCTTCTCCTTTCTGATTAACCTTTCTATCTTTCCCATTCTTATTGCCTCCTCCTGTTTGCTCCCTACGACCCATCTCTTCCTGAGCCCCACTCATCATGCCCTAGCACTGGGCTGCAGGCCTAAAGGGGTCACTGAGCATCATGCCTGGCCACTTTGCTACAGATAGGAAGTCCCTGTACAACTGAAAGACAAACAACTGGGGCTCTGAGCTTCAAAGCTGCTGCTGCAGTGCAGCAGAAAGGCAGGTCACGGCTCAGGATGATCATATCTCCCATGACTCAGGTGAAATGTGGAGAAAACCATGTTTCTTGGAAAACTCACCGGGAAGATGGGGATGCTTCCTCAAAGCAGGGTAACAGGCAGCTTATTGGGGCCCCCTGTAAAACCATCAGCTGGGATCCTCCCCACCATCTGAAAGGTCCATGATCAAGAGTATTACCTACCCTAAACTCCTCTGCCATGATACCAGATTAGAGGGGAACAGGTGAAGTGTTTAACACTTGTGTTTGTATTATGTAGAAAAATAGTGGATCAACATTTCCATTTAGACAGGCGGAGGGAGGAACTTGTAATGTGGCCATCCAGGATCTCAATAAAGGGAAAGGCTCCCTGATTCCCTAGGGCTGTAATTCCTGTCAGTCATCATGAATCAGCTCATACCCCACACCATTTGGAACTGAAGAATGGGTGCCAAACATTATACTATCATTGTGGGGGGCCCTGATGCTATAGTATTGCCTGCACTGCTGGCCTTGACTGTCATGGTAATGTCAGAAAGGAAAAAGTGATTTCTCACCACTATAGATACTCAGGCAGAGTACATATATACACTCATAAGCTGTGGTGCTGTCAGAGGAGATATATCACAGCTGTGATGCAGAGGCCATGAAGTGTGTTTCAAAATGTGAGGAAAACACTCATTTTAGCCAGTATCCCATATGATTTCGGTATCCAAATAACCTGTGTGTTGAGATTTGCTGAGTTACCTCTTATGTCCAAATCTCACTCCCCAGCATTTTTATACCTGTTGAGAAAGTAACCCTGTATATTTAATAACTACATTAAAGTGTGTGGGCTGTATCATTAAGAAACCATAAATATCCTTTCGTTACACCTCCCTGAGCCCCAAGGCAGCACACGCTGCTCCTCCTTCTCCCAAATGAAGAGTGCTATTGTAATAGTGAAATACTTTCACAGCTGAAAGGCCATGTCTGTGGAAGCTGCTCTTAGTCCTGTTAATGCCGCTGTCGGCAAAGTCTTGATTAATTGGACGTCTCACCTGGTGTTCCCAGGCGGGCCTGAGTGATGGTTAGTTTCTCATGCGGGGCTTGGCACTGACAGCTTATTTCATCGGCAAATGGAGCAGGTGCAATCAGAGTCTGGAAGGCAATGGAGGGGTAGAGACAGAAAAAAAAATTACATGAGCAAATATCTAGTTCGTTCTTCAACTAGGAAGACAAACCTGAATCATTTCATTGTATGTCAGCTAGTCCTAACTGAGCATAATGATGGCTTGTTTCCTTTTTGAAATCACTCATGAGCTCATGCAATTTATACAAAAAGTGCCAATTAACCACTGAAGAGACTATGGTGTTTATAAAACACCTTGCAAACTAAACCTTGGTCTTAGTCAAGAAGCTCTAATGTTTTGGAAATGGTTCAGGAAAATAAACAATCTATCCACACACTGAATTCAGGTCTCTCTGGCTACAGGCCCAGAGTGTAAGAAGCTTAGTTCTTGGACTGTTGATTGTATGAGCTTTCTCTTTCCCTGGGCTACGTCTTGTGTACTGAGGAAATCCAAAACAATCAGCTGGCACAGTAGCTTGTCTGCTGGAGAACTCAATCAGGGTGAATAGGGTTCCATTTTCCTTAGCATCTTTCCTGCAATTTTCAGATAAAACATCTACTTTTTGCTATTTATCATTTGTGAGCACGGGATGGTTGTACTCAGATCAGTGTCCAAATGCCCAGGAGATAAAACACTCACATATATACTAGAAGTAACTGAAAAACTGATTAGACCCTAGGATTTTGGAAGACACTGACTGACCATCTCCTCACTAGCTTTTGAGTGGATTGGGCACAAACTCCACCCACTGACAGAAATTAGATATAAACTACCTGTGTTGAATTTTTCATCAAGCAAGGATCCTTGATACTTCATTTTATTATTTATAAAGGGCATAGAAAGCCAGGGCTGGACTAAGGTAGGAAATCCCAGTGAAATTCTGACTGATTTATCTGGAATTTCTTTCATTATTATTTTTTGTATTGAAGTAATACTTAGATACCCTGAGATCAGAGCCCCATTTTATTAGATGGGGCTATATATACATATAATAAGAGAGAGTGCTTGAAGAGTTTATTCTTGAAAAGTACAAGAAAGACAAAGGGTGGGAGAAATGAGGTGGTATATCCCTATTTTACAGATAGGAACCTCCTGATGCAGCAAGAGATTAAATGTTTTGTCAGGAAGTTGTCAGCAATTATAACCTCTGGTATTATATGCCTTGCACCTTGTGATTTGATATGGGGGGGAAATACCATTTGCTTGTTAGTTTTGAAATCTCCATTAGTTGAAAGTAGTAATCAATTAACAATAAAAAGGTTTTCTCCTTTGTCAAATGCAAATACATCCCCTATTAGTCTTTGGGATTTCATGGCCTTGCATCATCTGTCTTGTTTTATTGTTCTTTGGAAGAGACTGAATGGAGCACACTAAGTTGTCCTATCTGTTATTTGAGCACTCATCATTGGCCATAACAAAGTATTTCTTGCCCTTTATTTACATTTTTCAATACTTAGAAGACTGCTGTGTCATTTAGTGGGCATTTCTCAGCAATGCTAGAACACTGTGTCTGACTCCTTTTACCAAAAATTGCCCACTTATCTCATTTATTTTCTTGGAATGGCTGATATGGTTTCAAGTTGATGACTAACTTTGCTCTTAATTTAGGCCATTCCTGTAAATATTATTTTTTCTTGATGATGAATCTCCATACTTGACAGGCACTTGCAATGGGACCCTTTGTTTCTTGAGCTGAGAGGGTGGTTTCCACTTTACATAAAAGTGAACTCTAGGATTTGTTTGTAGCCTATCTTGGTTGGGATTCACCACCAATATTGCTTTTATAAAACTCTTATCACTCCTACAGATTTAAAAAATCTCATGTATTGCAGTGAAGCAGCCCTACTTTCACTGATGCCTTCATCATGTTAAATGTAACTGCCAAAATTAAAAATAAAATATGGGAAAATCAAACTTTTTGTTTGGGTTCTGTGGAAGGGAATCCTGTTCAACTAGCTGCCTACATAGCACACTGCACACTCATTTCTTTATTTTCTAATCACTGTCTTTTTGCTTCTGTCTCCGTGATTGTTGAGTGCTAAACTGCCTTTTTATCTCCAAGCAATGTCAAGTTACACAACATCCCACACAGGCTGCTTCATACTGGGATAAAGAGGAAGGGAGGAATGTTAAAACAATAATGGCCATGGTCTGAGGCCTGCAACTGATAATCACATCCTAGCTAGGTACAGGCTGTTTCCTGGAAGATTATTTGAAGAAAATAGGTCTGGTTTGCAGCAAGAGATTTTTTATTTCTTTATTTATTTTTTGCGAGTCAGAGTAAACCTTTTACCCATATACATGTCTTTTTCAATACTGAGCAGCTTTTTCTCTCAGCCCCTACTAAAGCCAAGGACATCCTGTTTTAGCTTCCCACTAGCCTGGGTCTTGTTAGAAAAGGTCTTGCCAATTCTTTTCTTACCATGTGCCCTCTTGACCTTCAGACATTAAAACAGACAGTAATTAGGGACAAGAGAGTAAAATCAGGAATATGTCAAGGAGGAACACGCATTCAGAAATGCATAAAAATGTGCTTCTGGATCAAACAGAATACAAAGAAGACTCTCAATTGGTACCTGAGGCTGTGTCATTGAATCTAAACTAGGAAAAACTTTCGCTGAACCGAGTCACTTTTGAAAATGGAACTTGGCTATCCAAGTTACTTAGCCCTGAGAGGAGCAAATTGGAATGCCGAAATACCTTTAAAAATCTGGGCATAAGTGCCCAATTTAGCCCTTGGCTATAGTAATTGTAAAAACAATATGAAATCATCCTGACAACACTGAAATTCCCGCTCTGTTCTAACCAGCTTGAAAACTGTTTCAGCTATACTGGAGCCATAGTATAGACCAGGCTTGGGTGGCCTGAACTGTTTTTATTGAATTGGTTTCAAAATCACCTTAAACCAGTTCAGCAAAATCAGTGGTTTTGAAATCAGGTGAGTATAAATTTTTCAGGCCACCCAACCCTATAGCTCCAATTAGTTTTTAAAATGGTTAGAATTTGTGGGGAAATCTCCCTGGTGTAGACAAGCCATCTCTCTTTAGCCTGAAGATCCCTGTGTACCAGCTGAGCAGTGGATCTAATTTTGCATGCTGTCTCCCGGCCTATCAAATTTGGGTGTGGAGGATCTGGCATGATGATTGGTTTGAGATCCACATTACCACTGCACCTGGTTTCTGTCCTTCAAATAAGTAATTTCTAAGGCAGTGTTTCCCAAACTTGTTCTGCCGCTTGTGCAGGGAAAGCCCCTGGTGGGCCTGGCTGGATTGTTTACCTGCCATGTCCACAGGTTTGGCCGATCACGGCTCTCACTGGCTGCAGTTTGCCGCTCCAGGCCAATTGGGACTGCAGGAAGTGGCGCGAGCCGAGGGACGTACCGGCCGCCGCTTCCCGCAGCCCCCATTGGCCAGGCACAGCGAACCGCGGCCAGTGGGAGCCGCGATCCGCTGAACCTGCGGATGCGGCAGGTAAACAAACCGGCTGGGCCCACCAGGGGCTTTCCCTGCACAAGCGGCAGAACAAGTTTGGGAAACACTACTCTAAGATAACCATGTGTTCTTGGCTCAAATCACTAGCTGTGGCTGACAACACAGATCAGATTATTTAGTTTCTTTTTATTTGAGTGTACAAAGAATGTTGCAATAAAAGGGCTTGCTTGCTTGCTATGTCCCCACCAAGGAAATATCTCTCTCCATCCATTTGCCAGCATATTATATTTCAAAGAAATTTGCCAACCAGGACACTGAAGGTAACTCTTTTCTCCCCATTTATCCACCTGTGCCAGTGACTTCAGAAAAACACTGAGCCAGAGAAAATGTAAACAAATAATATTTTAGTTCAAAAACAAGAGTACTAATGAACAGTGTGGTTAATTCTGCCATGGTGGCATCTACCTGGATATAGTTATCCAGGAACTGCCTTCTGTTTCTGGTGCAATTCCCATGCCTGAAATTTGCAGTGAGAGGGTTGCAGAATATAGCCTGGCTCCTTATTTTTCTTTCATCTGTCTCTTCATGTTTTATGCCTTGATTGTTAAACCCTAGCTGATTTACTGTTGAAAAGGACACAGGTGAACAGAGACAATTTGGAGGCAATAATTTATAGAAAATTTTGGAACTGACTTCCTCATTCCCCGCCCCCCCCCAAAAAAAAGAAAAAAAAAGAGAATAGTTTTTATAAAGGGTTTGAGTTACCTTCATCTGACTCTATGTGCTAGCGAAGAATTCAAATGTCTCCAAAGGGGGGGGGAAATCATCAGAACTCTTGCCAGGAGAAGCCCCCAGTCCGGATTACTTCCTTAAACCAGTAAGAATAGACCTGTAGGCCCAGCTTTCCCCTTCTTGCCAGGGAAACTCTCCTAGAAAGTTTCCCTGATATCAGATTATGAAGCGTTTGCTGAGATTTCTCCAATTCTCTAAATAAACTCATTCAATACAGTGAAACTGGTAGAGCTATACAAGGAGGAATTTGGCTTGTGGATTCTAAATCAGATGGCTGTCCAACAATTATTAAAGGCACACTGTCTAAATATATTTTACAAAGTGCTGTTACTTGTAACCCCTACAATTTCTGTAACTTTATGAGAATGGGGTGGGGAACTGATTTAAGGAGCTCTCTCCCCTTCCATCTATTGAAAAACTGAGACAGAAGATCTGAGGAGCAGATTATATTTGCACAGATGCACCTACTTTGTGTAGGTGATCAGCAGAGAGACCTATTTTAAAAAATGATCAATTTTGGCTGCTTTGGGTTAAAATGTACTTTAATTTTGGGTGCAGAGGTAATGAAATGTTGATCCTTACTGTATAATGAAAGGGCAGCAGAACTGTCCTTAGCCTGCCCTAACTGATGGGGGTTACCCTAAGTTTACCTCATTTGCTAAGCAGGGGGTAAGGATGCCAAATCCAAGTGAAAGTCAGAGAGCGTGGAGACAGGGGTTTCTACCTAGTGGTGTGACCTCTTTTTAAGGAGTCCTAGATATCATTTGATCCTCCCTCTCCAGTGTTTAAAAATAGACTCCATTGAGAGTCCTTATTTCTGCTCAGTAATCACTACCACTGAAATCATTCAGCAGGTCTAGGGGCCTGAACATTAGACCTGGTTTGTGGACAGTGTCGTGGTGAAAAGCAACACAGCGGATTCAGCATCAAGTGAGGTTCCCCACTACCCAGTGAAATCACTAAGAAGTGGGCTAAGTGGTGGTTAGCATTCTAGCATTGTGGCTAGAGGCAGTGAGCAGTGTAAGTGGAAAGCGGAAGCAGCAGTGAGGAGTGGCAGGGATGACAGCGGCAGGGGTCACCCGTGGCAACGCAGGCATTGCTCAACCATTCCCCTCCCTTCAGGGGTGGGAGGTGAAGCTGTATCAATGCACCACTGGATTCTGGGACTTTGCTGACTTCACACAACAAACCGTGAGTGGGTGCAGTGGAGGGAAAGGGGAGTGGCATGCTAATGGCCATTTGTCTATTGGACTTTCACACTGCACGGTGGAAAACTGAGCAAAGGACACTGCCCAAGATACCGTGGAGGCAGGTGTTTACTTGTAGTTTGCATGCTTTTGAATCACTGTGGTGTTTTTCCAAAGTAATACTGTGTTCCCTCTCTCTTGTAATAAGTTTTCTTTTGTTGTGCACACCCTCAGCGCTTGTGAGCAGGGAAGTCTTGCCTCTTAGTGTATGTCTACCCAGCATTTCAAAACCCACAGCTGTGAGTCTCAGAGCCTAGGTCTACAAATTCGGGTTTGTGCTACGGCATTAAAAAAAGCTGTATAGGCATTTGGGCTTGGCCTCTGAGGCCCAGAGAGGTGGATAGATTTCAGAGCTCCAGCCCCAGATGCAATGTCTACAGTGCTGTTTTTAGTGCCATAGTGTGAGCCCTGTGAGCCTGAGCCAGTAGTTCTGGCCTCTGAGACTCATTCCTGCAGATTTTAAAACGCAGTGTAGACATTCCCCTGGATGCCTCTACGGGTGGTGATTAGTTTTCCCAGTTTTCTGAGTGGGGATTCAAGCTGGTTCTGGTTTATATTGTTAAGAGGAACATTATAAAAATGTTAAGAGGAACTGTAGATCTTGAACTCGGCCCTTTTTGCTGCCACCACCACCTTGGAGGTTTTCAGTTGGTTTACTTGATATGTTTGACAGCACTTAGTGTACAGTCAGTTTCATTATATCCCTTAGAACAGGGGTGGGTTGGGTTTGTTTGTGTGGGTCTTTCACACAGCAACAAGGGAGAGAAAACATTTTTGAAAATAGGAAAATGTTGTAAAACCACAGAATTAGCAGGAGGATTCAGGGACAATACTTTACACTACTTTTATCTCATTTTTTAACTCCCTACATTTCATGTTGACAGTCTCTTAAAAGCAGAGAGAGACTTTAGACCAGTTCCAAACTGAACACTGATTTCAATGGAACTAATCCCATGTATATAGACTACTCATGTAAGGACTTGTAGCACTGGACCCATAGTTTGCAAACAGTGACTACAAATCAGGAACATGAAAATCTGAGGGGAAAATTTAAAGCAGTTTTCAACATGTTTGTTAAGAATAAAATACTACCAAAAATCTTATAAGTAACTGAAGAATGAGAAATATACACATGCTGGGTCTATAAAACATTAGGCCTAAAATATGAGCATTCCTTGCAGATGAAGAATCTCTTAAGGCAGCAGTTCTCAAACTTTAGCAACCCAAGGACCCCCACTTTGATTTAAAATTTTTCACGGACCCCCAGGCCCCACCTCCACACCACCCCTTCCCCCAAGGTCCCATCCCTGCTCCTCCTCTTCCCGCTCCTCCCTTTCCCCTCCTTTACCCCAACTCTTTCCACCCCTCCCCCAAGTACCCCCATCCCCACTCCTCCTCCTTCCTCCCAGTGCCTCCTGCATGCCACTGAACAGCTGTTCAGCGGTGTGCAGGAGGCACTGGGAGGGAGGGGGGGAGTTGATCAGTGGGGCCCATGGACCCCAGTTTGAGAAACACTGCCTTAAGGACTATCTAGGTCTGCCTCTGGGTAGTCAAGGAATGCCTCTTGAAGGACCAGGTGTTCAGGGAGTGAATTTTTACTCCTGGGGATAGGTGTCTGATTTAAGATTCTTTTTTGCATCTATTATTTCATGATATTACCTCACAATTATAAATTAAAACTATATTACCAGTAACCATGACCCAGCTGAGGTGTATTACACTGCAGTTACAACTTAACTGCCCCTTTATCTCTGTGTACCTCCAGGTAAAGATTCTGCAAGTGGAATTTAGTTAAAAGTTCTGTTGATGATGCATGAACCAAAAGAGAATCCAGCTCATTCTCACAGATTTCTATTGACTCTGCAGTGCCAATATGAATAAAGAGTAATTCGGAATAATCTATTTATATTTTTAATAATATTTTTTAAAAATTCATCCAATTTGCAAACAATCCAGACAGGCTTTTTCCCAAGTACTATCTGGGTTCATCCTCCATAAAGTCATGTTATGCATTACTAATCTTTGTGTAATAATTATTGACTGACTAATAATCACAAGATGCAAGTATAAGTTTCAGAAAGAAAGGAACAATGCAGAAAATTCTTCCCATCATTTTACAAAAGCACATGGTGATATGTATAGATTCATAGCTTTTTAGGCCAAAAGAGATCATTATGATCTAGTCTAACCTGCATTTCAAGAAGTGGTTTCTGCATCAAGCCCATAGGCTCTAGCTCAAACAGAAATTATCTTTTAGAAAGTATGATATATTTTAGAGGTATGTTGGGTCCCAAACTCAAACAAAGC
Organism: Lepidochelys olivacea; assembly: GCF_965140295.1. Lineage (NCBI taxonomy): Eukaryota > Metazoa > Chordata > Testudines > Cheloniidae > Lepidochelys > Lepidochelys olivacea. The sequence continues at coordinate 145,395,662 of NC_140411.1, forward strand.
ACAAGTGAAAGAACCAAATATGTACCAAACATCAGGTACACAAGATGGAAACAGGCACAGTTCTGCAATTCAACACTGCCTCGGTACAGACAAGCATTTCATGGGAGTTAGCCACCAACACAGAGCCACAAAAGAACAACTCAAGAACAATTCTTTCATCAACCTAGCAGCATCTACTTCTGGTCTTAGGTTGGCTTACTTACATCACACGGGGCATGAAGTTTTTCATGGCCCTGATCAATGTAGTTAAGCCGACCTAACTTTATAGCGTAGACCAACCCTTAGTTTTGGCAAACCTTTGTATATAGAGCTGGCTGTGTTGGTGGTTTTTATATATGTATTCTGACAAATGTGAATAGTTCTTAGCTCCTTCCTATGGGTTTTTTCTGCTTTAGTATTTTTTATGTAGTAAATGCCTTGCTTTTGTTGTCTAGTTACAGTAGCCTTTTTACTCATCTTTCTTTAGGCTGTGATATAGACATTCACAATAACTGAAAAAAATATTGTTTGAGAAATAGACAATGTTCAACTGAAACAGCAAGTTCCAAATAGCATAACACACATACATGTGAGCAAGAAATACAATACATTCTATAGTACATAATATTCGCACCAGTTCTCCTATGCTGTGTGTGACTCTTGTAATGACATCTCAGTAGTTCTATATATCTGATAAATGATGCAACGTCTTGTTGCCAACATAATTTAGATATGTAGCAATGGTGTGACTCTTAGTGAAGTGAAAGGCAAATCACTCTCTAATTTTTGGTGGTGATGTGCTGCAGGCAAAGAAAAAATATTTTAAAAGCGTGCCAAAGAAAGTCATGGACATACAAAGGAAGGCCAGATTTGACATCCTTTTTAAATTTTTGGTCCAAAACAGCCAGAATTCATGAATACTAGTTTCGGGTCCAAATACAGTACACACCTTGTGCAGGGCTAAGATCACCTACATTTAGTCAAACCATGTCTCTTTTAAGCTTCAGGCACAGCCTTATTACTCAGTCATCTGTTCTAATGCTCCTTTTCCATGACAGCTGTACCTCAGCATAGATCCAAATTGAAGAAGCGCTGATGGCAGGCTCCCTAAATCACATCAAATTGTGGAAAAACAAAAGGATGGCTGGTTTTGTAACTATATAATAAATAACTATATAATAAAGCCCTTTATATCTATAATGTTACTAACTATAAAAGTTAAAATCATATGCATTTGTTGAGGAGTTTACTTGTGTGAACTGGTAAGAATATCTGAAATACTTCTAGAGCTGTTATGTATGAAGCATCCTGAATCACTATTTAAATATCAAATCAGACAAAAAGGAAAAAAAGTCAGAGATCAAAATATTGAAAGTCAAGGCCAATACAATTTTTAGATATAGCTTCTTCAAATTTCATACTTAGTCGCATCAGTGGGGAATAATCTCTGCAGCCATTATAGCTCTAGTTTAAACCATTATTATAGCTTCACTGAGTGAGACTAATATATACTAATCTTTCTCATCTACTCTTAACTGAAATGTTAGCATTTTTCAAAACTCCTGAATAATTTCACCAACACAACTAGCATATTTTAAAAAAAATACTGTAAAAATTATTAAAGCCCCTAAGATTAAAAATTTCAAAAGTTTCTAAGTGACTTGAGAACCTAAGTCCTCTTTTCTAAAGGAACTGAAGGCATTTAGGAACCTAAGTCTCATTGAAAGTTAATGGGACTTAAGCTCCGAAGTCATGTAGGTGCTTTTGAAAATTTTACTCCTAGAGACTTATTTTGGAAGGAAGAGACAGACAGTATGAGTAAAGAAAACTCCCACGGCACTTCAGTGAAAGGTCAAACCAAGTGGTAGTCCTTCAGGATTGTTTTCAGGTAAGTTTCTATGTGTATTGTTTTTTAACTTCAGAACTGTAATTATAAATTGCCATTGCTTCTTTTTGTTACAGACACTGTCTGGGATTGTCTCCAACCCCACCCGTGAGCATGTGAATTGTCGTTATTATTTAATATTTAGGTTGTGGTAATTCCCACTGGGTGATAGATGCTTTCCAAACCCGGATAAAGACACAGGCCCTGTTCCTGCAAGGAACCAGGAGCTATCCACAGGGAATTAATTGCAGAATCAAGCCCAAGACTGCATCATCATAAACAAACTAAATAAATAGGTTCAAACTGCTGCATCTTCCAAATTAACTCCCTCCCTCCCCCTTTGATCTTCTCTATTCCACATGCCTCTGCTTCCTAGCTAAACTAAGAGCTTGCTTATACTGTGGATTTTTAGCCACCTGAGGCTAAAGGTCACTGAAGGTGTGTGAAGAACGGAGCTATTAATTGGCAGGCAGATGCACGAAAATAGGGAACACAGAATAGGAGAATTAGAGGGAAGGATGGAGCAGGGAGTATCTATTTCAATATGAATTCTTAGTGGAGCCTCTGACTGACTTTTTTTTTTTAGTTCAAAAATCCCAGACAGCATCTGCAAAAAAAAGAAAGTCATGGCAATTTAAATAAACAGTCCTACCTACAGGAAAACCTCATATTTCAATACACATTGAAACTTACCTGAAAACTGACTTCAGTATCTCCTGCTTTCCTCATTCACTGAAGGACACAGAAGTTTCCTTTAGTCCTACTGTGACACTTCCTGCCAAGATGGCAGCCTCCATGACATAAAGTCAGAGGGATTGACTGACTGAAAAAGAAATATTTACATTGTGACAGATATTAATTAAAATATTTGCTGTTTGGGGGTATCAAATAAACAATTCTTTTTTTAATTAAAAAGCCAATAACAGTAAATATCTACAATACAAAATATCTATTTATGAAGTCTACTAACTCCAATTCCTTCTGTGAAAATATGTATTGACCTATGAAAGTTTCATTATTAATTAGTGGACACTTTCTTCAACCATTTCATGTTTTTTTATCTAATTTTGAATTATATGTATATTTAGATTTAAACAGTAGGTTTTTTTTAAAAAACCTGCCTATACAAAGAGTTCTGGGTGCCCTGACTATTCATTACTCTCACACCAACATAATGACCATCCAGCAGCATGAAAAAAATAATTTGAAAATAACACAAACTCAGCTCACTAATATTACATAATCGCCTGATAGCAAATTAAAATACAGTTTAATAAAATTACAGTAAAGTTCTTTTAATTAGGACTCCCCAGTGGACAGCCTTGTATCCCGGTTAAGTGGCTGTCCTAGTTAATGGTCCAACTCAACTCCCATTGACATCTTAGGAGTTGGTTCAGCAACTAAGAGAAGAGGCTATTTAAAAAATCTGAAAAGACTTAAAATGAAATCCAGTACTGGACTGACTAAGAATAATGGACTAGATCCTCAGCTGATGTAGTGGCATAGTTCCATAGTTTTCAATGGAGCTATGCTGACTTACACCAGATAAGGATCTGGTCACATATACACTACTTTCCATGTTTAGTTGATCTTTATTAGTTCTTTTAATCTTTATCATTTTTGTACATAAAGAACAAAGCTTAGAAATTCAAGCCTTTTATTACTCTAAGTTCCATTTAACCCTTCTGGGCATTGGCTATCAATATTTTCCCTTTAAGACACACTTTTGCCAAAAGAGTTCTGATTAAGCAGCAGTCAGGACCATTCACTATCATGTGGATAGTGGATTGTATTCTTAAATATTCAGGACTATTAGGTAGACTATATTGTATTCTTAAATATTCTGACTTTTCCTCTATTTCAACATTGGCACATTTATTTCAGCAAGTATGGAGGTAAGGTAGATATGAAGTCCCACAATCTCATCTTGGAAGTATGAGTTTTCCATAAATCTTTATTCCAAGTATCTCTATTGTCATTACTGATTTATTAATACTCATGAAGCTCTAAAACAGATCATTATGAGTTCCTGTTTTGCTATGTACTCTGGTTACCACCTTCATTTCCATAGGAATTCTACTGGAATGACATACTGTAAATACCTGCTTCACACTGACATTTCGTCCTTTAAATTCTTTTTATGTGACAGGATAGACGGGATATAATGTATTCAAAAGGGCTGTATTATGTGTAAGAAAAACCTTAACAAACAGCATTAGTAAACACAGTGCAGTACAAACATTTTTTAAAAAAAACCCACCCAAAGCCTTTCCATTTATAAATTAACAGGTTTTATTTTTAAAAGTTGTTAGTTCATTATAAGAAGAGCTAGTGGAAAATGTTAATTTAGGCCAATTCCAGCAACTGTTGCTATTTGTCAGAACAGTATAATATTTGAAATATAGTGTTAAATGTAATTATTGAAGTTGGATTCTTTAAAATTGTTTTAATTAAGGTTGTGATTTAATTCTGGTGGTAAATGATCTCATTTCCAGTGCTAAACTATTGCATAAGTCATACAGTGTCACACCTTACTGATATCCATTTCTTGGGCTTCTTTCATATATATCATCATTATCCGGGCCTTGCGGTAACACATATAGGGAAAGGTTAACAATTACCCTTGTCAAGAATAATAAACCAGACAGTCTTATATGCGGAACAACAATAAAAACATTCCAAATGTAAGAAAGATTAGCATATGAAAATACACAGTTCTAGGATGTTTGCACTTAGGATGCAGCACCCTGAATGGAGCCTGTGCTTGTTTGACTGTGAAGTGGCCTGGTCTGCCTGAATGAGCCTTTTGTCACCTTCAGTCAAAAACTAATAACTTGTTTAATTATTACACACCTTCCCAGCCCCACAAAGTCCCATTTCTCCACACTGCACCTTCAAACAGCACTCTTTTAATCAATTGGCAAGCTCCCCTCTCAGATATAAAGGATGGGTGGCATTTACCATAATTTAGAGTGCTAAATTCCATTAGAAGCCTGTCCTCCAAAGTTCTTCATGACTTTAGAAAAGCAGCAAGTAACACTTCATTATCTTGTCTTATTTGTTAAAAAGCTGAATCCTGCCTGATGCAGAATGGACCTGCAGAACGCTGGGAGTGAAACTGAATAGTGATGGTGGACGAGGGTTGAATTCAATACATCAGACATACAGGGATAAAGGAATGCTCTACCGTATATGCAGCCGGCTTCTCTGAATGCACTGTTGTCATACACTAATTAAGACCTGCAGCTCTTCTTTTAATGCAGCTTTCCGGAGTCACATGCTTTCCATACCCTGAAGTGAAATCATGGATGCGTACACTGGCAATCTCATTAGAACCTTTTAGAAATGTGGGTGATCTTGCCATATCATTCCGTCCCCTGGCCCCCCATGCATCCTTAATTCACTGTCTTTTGTTTAGGGATATGGCAATTCTGCTTATCTGTCATTTTATTTCCCAAAGTCAGCACAAAGACAAAGAACAAGCAAGGATACAATGAACAGCTTGCTGTAAATCTGAACCTAAAAAGGCTAAAGAAAAATGCCATTTTTACATTTTCTGACAGGTTTTGTTATAGAAAGAGACCTGCCATAACAGAATATTAACCTCTTCCTCACAGACAAAAATACAATAATCCTATATCATCTGTATTTTTTCCACAGCTGGTACAATAGTTTTTTGTAATCCAAGTTCTCCCAGTGCAGACCCTAAACACAATCAATTGAGATAGATTAGGCTGCAGCTGAATTCATATTTACATGTTAAATCTTTGAACAATTGATTCCTTTACATTCTAATAAGGCAAAGAGCTCTTGGGTGACAAATACATGCATCCTTTGTCTTTACTTACCAACTGAGGCTGAGGGCATGTGTGTTCTATCTCCTCCATGGTTTCTGAAAGAAGCTCATTAGAAAGGGATTTTGGGATACCTGTTTCTGACTCAGCATCGGTGGTGAGCACTGGCATGGCCAGTGAATGTTTGTTTTTCTCCGCGATGCCCTCTCTGCTGTTCTCTTCACAGACAGATAATGTTTTTCTTTGTCATGTAATTCCCTCCCGCACCCCCTCACCTTTCTTTTCTCTCCCTTCCCTTGAGGAATTAAAGGTTTTTCTTTCAAGGAGAAGTGAAGAGGAAAGGCCTCAGTTTATCACTATGACAACCAGCCAGCAACAGAGCAGCTGGTGTGGGATACAGTATTCTCATTTGCATGATGTCTTCTGGTTGGTTCCTGTCACCATAGTACCACTCCATCTGATTTATGTGCTGTATTGATATTAGATGATACACACAGCAGCAGAACTTATGGGAGGAGGGGTTGTTTAGCACTATAAAACTTTGTTAATGTGAACAAACACAGTTCACTCTACATATCAGACAACCCCCCCTTCCCAAGATACATATTAAAATTCTCTCAAATTATACCCCCCTCTGGCATGATTAATAGAGAAAGGTACTCATTTTTTGCATGTAACCAAGCTTTAATTAGTATTGCACTCTGTTGGAGATTTATAGACAAAAACTGAGGACCACATTTTTATATATGGGGGACTAAGATGCATGTGCAAAAAAAGTGTGCATTTATTGCACGTACAAAACCCATACTTGCAGGCACAACTATAAATTGTTACATACAGATACCAGATATGCATGTAAAAGCTTATTCTAGAGTCTAGGTGATTTCTTAAGTCCTGGCTGAGACACAATGGTAAGCTGATGTAGTGAAGCTTGCATTGCTACTGTCCATGCACAGGGTGTAAAACTGGGAGTCAGCCAACTGGCCTGACTCTGCCATTAGCCTCCTATGTGACAGGGATAAGTCACCTAACCTACATCTGCTTTGATTTTCACGATAAAGTGGGATAATAATACTTTACTTTGAGATCCTTTACTTTATTTCACTATAACAGTGCAAAGTATTATTTTTCTAAATTGAAATCACAAGGCAATTAACAGCTTGATATATCTGTTAACTAAAGATCAATGACCTATACAGCATTCTGTGTTGCAGAGGATGTGTTCTACTGACATGGTAATGCTGTTTATAAAGAGAGTCTTAATTTACCCAGTCTTATATGGCTTTGCTGTTCTTTCTTGACTTGTGTCTTTGTGTTTCTTTGGTGCTGAAAGGACAGCTCCTCCAAGTGGAAACTTTACTTGTGGCATCAATTGGTGAAAAATAGATATAGAGAGGGACAGGTTATCCGGCCCAGTTCATGCTAACACTTACCGTATTGCACTGTTCTTAATACTCTATTTCCAGTGTCTTCAATGGCTTTGTCCACTGGTGATTGATTATTGATAGAGCTCCATTTTTGCGATTCTTTGTGAGAGCGCAAACAAAGACCAACTACTACTATTTTTACCACCATGTTATCTAGACCTGCTCATCTAGCCACAGCCACTCACGCTAGTAAGCACTGCACACAGTTGTAAATGTTTGAAGGCTTGGTCCCTAGCACACCACTAAAATCTGCAATGCTATGTTTTACTAAAGGGGCTTGAGAGTTGGACTTTCAAGGTAGCTTGAAAGCAAAAATCTACTGCCCTTCTTTTTTGACATTTTGGAGGGAAAACAGTCAACTCATATCTCTTACATAATTTCAGACTCGGGTACCTCTCCAAAGTCAAATGACTCAGAATACAAATTCTTATCTGTGTTACAGTCCAAACCCCCGGCTGGACTTAGTACACAGAGAGAATGAGAAATCTGAGAAACTCTGAGTGGCTTGTCCTTCATTGAATTAGTCATGGAGCCAGTAGTAGAATCTTTGATTAACATGTTTATTTACTTCTCCCCTTGATGGAATGTATTTCCTTGTAGTTCCTGACACTTGTACTTAGACCATTTATAAGGATGTATTGAATATGATGATATTGGCATTTATTATCCATTGTAGCAAGGTAAATTGGCCTTCCCCGACATAGACAGGGAGGAACCACTTCCCGTCCCCTAGTGGGTGAAGCCATGCTGGGCCTGCCCCTTGTGCTGGAAGTGGAGGGCGGAACAGGAATTATAAGAGGACAGGCCTCCTACTCAGTTGAGGGAGAGCCAGTGACGGAGTCAGACGCTGGTCCCTTGCTGTTGGCCCGTGAACCAGGGACTGAACTGTATCAACTCTCCTTCTGGAGGAACACGAGGAGGAACTGCCATCTGGCGAATACCCCAAGGAGCTGCTGGAATTGCCAGATGCCGAGTATCCCAAGGAGCCCGAGTGCCTGTGAGGAATGAAGCCCTATGACTAGGTAGGGGAAGGAAGTAGCCCAGGGAAACCAGACATTAGTCCGGTTGTGTTTGCTGAAGCTACAGTCAGCATGTTTTTTGGCAGGATACCCGCTAACCCAGTGGTGGGATTTCCCGCCACTGTTAGGGCCCTGGGCTGGGACCTGGTAGAGTAGGGTGGGCCCAGAACCCTCTACCCCCTGCTGCTAAACCCACCCCTCAGATGGCAGCCTCCCACCTTAGGCCGCATGGCCTGTAATTGCTTGCTGTCTACCCCAGCCAGGGAGTTCGGCCATAGATTGCTTCTTCTCTGCCCTACCCAGGGGGCTTGAGCCTAACTGTTTACTGTCTGCCACAATCTACTTTTTCTCTGCCCCAGATGTGGAGCTGGGCCACAGACTGCTTCTGCTCAGCTCCAGCCAGAGGGTTTGAGCCTAGCTGTGTTTGCTGCCTGGCCCAGCCAGAGGGCTGGCTATAGACTCCTTACTGATTTACAGTGCTAATCCCCTGTTGATTGGCCCTCAGCCGTTAAGTGGCGTAGTGAGGCATAGTGGCCGCCCTCTGATGCAGACAGGGAAGAACCGCTCCAAGCCCCGACATCCATAGTTGTAGATTTCTTTCCTGCTTTGATGTATATACTTTTTTATAAAAGACAGCAGGAGGACACAGGGGTTAATAATGTATTCTTTTTCTTTAAAATTTCTTCACCTTATGTGGAAAAGTCTTATCATTATATATGCTTGTAGTTTTTGGTAATAAAAATTGCTATTTTGATGTAAAGGAAATTTATATAGTATTCAACAAAAAGTATTTGTGTTCTAGATACACAGAAAGTGGCACAGTTTTAGGAATTAGACCTTTGATCCAAAATATGCCCTCAGCCCAAAATATAACCAAATATTTTTACCACAGCGAAATATGAATTAAATCTCTAACCTCCAGTGAATAGGGTAGGAATCTGGACAGTGTCTTAGGAATTGACTTGTTCTTTAGTCATCCTGTACGGCCATTTTATGACACATAGGTTATGGGTTTTCACTACTGATATACCAGATTTTCTCAGACTTGTTGTACATAGCAGTAATGTCAGGATAACTTTGAGTTGATGCTTTTGTAATGAAGAAAATACATTGGTTGGCTTGAAATGTAATAGGCTGAAAGATGTGGCTTTCAGTAGCACTTAGCCACTGTGGCTACTTTTAACTTTTATTTAAAAAATAATTTGAAGATTTTGTTGCTCCAATTCAAGCTTAATAAAGGAAAAATAGAAATTAGAGTGAGCTGACACCATGATGAACTATAAGAGAACCATGACTCAAAACTGTTCTTCATAAATAGGCAGCTTTATTTAAAATGTCATATCAGACATGGCACAGGCTGTAGAGAAGAGGAACTCTTCAAAAGAGAAGGGGAGGTGTGGATGAAGAAGAGGAGATGAGACATGGGGAATGTAAACCCGTGAAAATGCAAAAAGAGAGTACAAGGGAGAGACTGGATTGGGGAAAGAAAGGAGAAAACACATAAAAAAGAGGCAAACTCTGAACAAGGCAAAACATGTTTTGTTTTGTTTTTTGTTTGGGGTTTTTTGTTTTTGATGTCACTAAACCCCCTTGCTGAATCTTTTCTCTTGTAATTAAGTTGCCTATCATTTATTTTCCCTATATACAGGACTCAAAACACTATTAAAGACATTCTCAGGGGAAATAATTATAAACATGATTAATGAAGCACCATGACCTTAATTTGTTACTCATTTCCTTAAGAAACAAATGCAGTGCTTTTTAGGGTAATACTCACCCAGATATGGAAAGTAAATGCAGGGCCCTTCACATCATGCAGTGGGGCTGAGTAAGGTGGGGACTTGGGCAGAGTATTGACATAAAGCAGTCCTCTGCAAACTTTTCCTGGCATGCCAGTTCTTAAAAGACCAGTGTGGAGAGAATAACTGGCAGAGGCGGGAGTACCACTCGATGTCTACTCAGCTGGACCCAGTGGTCCAAACCCCTCTCCATCAGGGAGTACAGAGGGGACGTAGCTATTCTTCCAACTCATTGGCTGTGTGTGAGTTGGCAATGTAAATTTCTTCCCATCCTTTTCACTCTCCTCTTTAGTTAATTGTGCAAAGTCCATTACTCTAGCATTGTGCAGGGAAGGGTGAATTATACCCTTATTTCATTTAAGGTCTGCATGTTAAATCTTGTCCACATTCTGATTTAGTAAGTTTACAGTACAGCTATTTTTTCATCTTATGGTAGCATTAAAGAATAATGGTTCTCTCTTGCAGTAATACTACAGCCTATCTAAACTATACCAATGATGCAAGATGGAAGTGGAATATCCTCTTGCTGCTGCTCATTGTATATCCCGGTCTGGGGAAAAAGTCTTGATTAAAATCTTTTGTCATTTGCCGGAACAGAAAAAGTAATTAATAAACATATGTTGCCCTTTAATAAAGGCTTTTATTATGGATTAGGGTTCTATAGAAATATGATGGGGTTCTTTAGAAAGTATTCTAAAATATATAGAATTGTATACAGCATGATATCCTTTCTATAGGCTTTTTGAGTCATTCTACAGAAGGGATACAATTTTCCATAAATTCTCTAGACTTAAAGGCCCTGTGAAAAGGTTACCAAATTAACTTCTGTCAGATTTTTCTATAAGCATTTCATCCAAAGATTTACATAGGGTTTATAAGCATTATTTAAGCCTCATAAAACACTGAGGTAGGTAATGCTATACCAATTTTACATATTGATAATGGTCTTGATCCCAAAAAGCATTTAAGCATGTGCATACATTTGCTCATGTGAGTAATCCTATTTACTGCACGGGGGCCAGACTGCGAGACAGTAGTTAATGCCCCAATCCAGGACAGAACTTATGCACATGCTTGCTTTTAATCATGTGTTTTAGTGCTGTCCTCAACATGATGCTTTAGTGAATTGGGTTCTGACTGATTTGCTTGAGGTCACAAAACAAAGTGATTTTCTCACAGACCTTAGTTCTAACCCTTGGACAACAAAGGTGGCATTTCCATTATTTAAAAATAATAATATGACCTAAAGTGAGAAGTCAGGAAATTCCAAGTTAAGAGAAACTCACATCCTGGGGGAAGAAAGGGAACAACAGTAAAGGTAGAATAGCAGTCTTCTATGAGTTAGTGAGTTTTGTTTGTTACCACTTGGATATCATTTTTAATGGCGATTCGGTAGTCCATATTTTTGGGTTCTTATTTTACATACTCATGTTTATGGCTTTTGAGATATATTACATATTTTAAAATGTGAGTCTACTCTGGAAAGTAATGTAAAAACAGCACCTGCCTACTCAACAGATTTGCCTCTGAGTCATATCTGCTGACTGTAGTGACAAAATAAGATTTTTATGTCTTTTTACTCCTGCTAGCTCTGTACAGCTAGCACAGCAAGGAGAGTGAGTTGGATTCTATTCCTTCTTTTGCATCAACAACAGGGCCACTGATCAATTTCCAGTCATTTGCCCTAGTACAATCCCACTGGACTCAGTGTGTGTGACAAAACGTGTGTGTATATAAATAAAGTTTGCTTATTTTCCAGTGTTCCTATTTATCTGAAAACATATTTTAAATGCACAGTTGAACTAGGTATGGTCAGAAGGCACAAAGCCTGTAAGATTTAATTTACTTCTAATTACACAATTTAAATTTATAGGCATATTCACTTTGTACAAATAACTTTATCGCAAGGTGAATTATCACAAGGTCATAAACTCCTGAAAATAGGGCCTTTTAATAGCTGCCCTGATACACATTTTGAAGAAAGAAAAGGAGTACTTGTGGCACCTTAGAGACTAACCAATTTATTAGAGCATAAGCTTTCGTGAGCTACAGCTCACTTCATCAGATGTGATGCAGCTCACGAAAGCTTATGCTCTAATAAATTGGTTAGTCTCTAAGGTGCCACAAGTACTCCTTTTCTTTTTGCGAATACAGACTAACACGGCTGTTACTCTGAAACCTGTCATTTTGAAGAAGTTACATGAAGATCTTTGCTATGGTAAGGGGTCATGCACTCTGCGTTTTTTGCGGGCCAAACTCACTGCACACACCAGGGGCTCTTCGCTTCCTCTCTACTCCCACCCACCCTATAAACACACAAGCTCTGATGTGCCATTTTCCCATTCCCCAATATTTAAGTAACTCAGTGCTTCTCCCCACCCCTTCCCCCAGGCCAAGGTTCTGTGTGCCCCCTATTCCCCTTTTCCCCTCATACCAGGGGCTCTGTGTTCCTCCATTCTTCCCTTTCTCCCTCATATCCCATTTTGTCCAATGTACCAGGTCCCCCAGTCTCCCCCTGCCAGGGGTTCTGTGTGACCCTATTTCTCACTTTCCTCCATATCCCCCATTACCTCTTCCACCACAGCAAAGTTTCCCAATCTGCCCCTGCCAGTGGTTGTGTGTGCTGCCCATTACTCTTTCCCCCATATGAGGGTTCCTCATTCTTCCATCCCCATGGCTCTGTGTGCATGTCCTTCCACTCAGGTCTGGATTCCCCAATCTCCCCCTCACCATGCCAGGAGCTCTGTGTGCCCCCATTCCCCCTACTGCAGAGTTCCCCCATTCTACCCATGCCAAGGGATCTGCGTGTATCCCCATTTCCCCTTCCTCCATACCACGGTCCCAAACTCACCAACCAGGATGTGTGTGTGTGCCCTACTCCCCCTGTACCAGGATCCCATATTCTCCCTCCCCCATGCTAGGGCTTCTCCATGTATCCCTATTCCCCCCTTTCCAACTCCCCCCCCCCACAAGGGGATTGGACTGTATATGCACTGCTTTTGTAAACTAATTTGGAACAAAATTCCAGTTGATGAGCAATTATAGTGGATTTCCTCCCGAGAGGATAACAGTTTGAATCTTACACTTGCACTTCTTTCAGATACATAAATAGCTGACCAATTAGTGGTAAGACCAAGTAGACCTACCATTTCTGTCATTAGCTGAGTGGCTGGCTTGATTCTCTTTTCTGATTTTAAAAGCAGGTTTTAACTTATCTGTTGTCAAGGAAGGACAGATTGCCAACCAAACATTTCTGCAGTCAGACTCATCTGTTGAATGCACAGGGATGAGACTATGAAGCATTTTGATGAACTCAGCTAGCTGTTAATAGTCTATTTCCTCTGTAGAACCAAAGACATGGGTACAAATTATATACACACGTACAACTGCCACTTTGGCTTCAGAACTTGGCCCCAAGTTAATACTAGAGTTGCACACCAGAAATTTACAACACAGCATTTCAACATTTCCAAAATTGGAGGCCTTAAGAAGAGTTAAATTAGAGCCTTTATCTCCCTATTGGGTTTGAAGAACAATGATTTCTTCTTTTCTTTGAAATGCTCTAGGACCTCCCCTGCTTTGGAGCAAAGACTCAAAATTCTTCTTCGTGTCCAAATTCTATTGCTTATTCCTCCTCAAGTAACCCATAGTGGCATCTCTTATTCAGTGTGCCACAGACAATTCAAAGCTCAAATTGGCCTGATCACCCACTCAGGTGTTCACAAAAACAAAATCACTCAGTGATGTCATGGTCATCTTTGAACTCAAAGGATCAACAACAACTATACTCATATATATATATATATATAATCTAAATAGCACAGCCTATTATTAAGGTTTCCTGACACTTCCTATTCTAAGACCCTGTGTCAGGTAAAAAAGGTAAAAATCACCTCTGTAAAATCAGGATGGAAAATAACTTTACAGGGTAACAACAGATTCAAAAACACACAGGATTTCCCTCTGGGCCAAACTTTAAAGTTACAAAAAGAAAACCAGGAATACATCTTCCTCTCAGCACAGAGAAAATCACAAGCCAAAACAAAAATAAGCTAACACATTCCCTTGCTAATACTTACTAATTCTAATGGAGTTGGTTTGCTTGCTTCCTTAATCTTTGTCTGGCAAGCACACACAACAGACAGACCAAAACCTTCCCCCCCCCCTCCCCGATTTGAAAATATCTTGTCCCCTTATTGGTCCTTTTGGTCAGGTTCCAGCCAGGTTACCTGAGCTTCTTAACCCTTTACAGGTAAAAGGATTTTGTGCCTCTGGCCAGGAGGGATTTTATAGTACTGTATACAGGAAGGTTTGTTACCCTCCCCTTTATATTTATGCCTGTTTTCAGTTGCCTATAATTTTGCCAATCTTTAACCATTTGGGCTGAAATTTCCCAAGCCTGGTGTCTGCATCAGGCTCAGTATTTTTAAAAAAATTCAGCTAAAATCATTTAGCAGTTTCCAAGAACAAGGCTAGGATCTAATATGTTGGTTTACCCATGTCAAATAATTCTGGAGACCTTTTCTTTGAAATGCTCTAGGACCTCCCCTGCTTTGGAGCAAAGACTCAAAATTTGATAGGGGGAGAGGCATCTGTGTCAGGGAGGTATCTTTTGCCATCCTCACGCAAATCCACCCAAATTTGGGCAACTTATAAACCTTTGAAAGGTCACAATTTGTACATGCTCAGTAGAGACTTGTTAGGTTTTAGCTGCTAAAATCTCTTAACAGTCCACTCTTAATGAGTATGCTTGAGACTTTCATAGCTCCTAGTGCTGACTGGACTGTGTGTGTGTCATTCCCAAAGAGCTGCTCTGACCTAGGGTAGGGCTGGGCACTGGCATTGAGAACAGAGAAGAGACAGGAATGGGACAGGGACAGGTTTTAGGGGCAGAAGGAGTCAAGCTTGGGGGAACTGGGCAGAAGAGTCTGTGCCCACTTCAGCACACAGAGCCTGGAATGGGATCCAAGATTTCTGAGTCTCAGCGTGCATCTGCTGTCTGAATATATTTGTGAAAACTACTAGCTAAGTGTATTCCTCCTCCCTTTCTAGTGGTAGTCCATATAGCAGATGACAACCTACTATTGCTCTTAGTTACTCCTGTAGCTTATGTAGCAAAGGTCTGTGTAGTGGCTATAAATGTTCTAAGCCAGAAGAAGAACCAGATAGTGTCAATATGATGGCATGACAGCTTTTTTTCTCAGCTTACAATTTAATAAATTATGAAATTACACACAAAAGCTATGCTAAAAGGACATTTATTAAGGTTGCAAAGTCAAGCACCCAAAAGTTAGGAAATACCAGAATTAAGGCTGCCTGTACACCCTTAACTTGGCTCTCCTGGGAATATGTATAATGATGGTTTTTAATTACATGATCATATACTATGTTTCCACAAGACTTTGCCTCATTCATTGAATAGAAAGTCCTGAGCTTCTTAACTTTGTGTGTAGACAAGGCCAAAGGTAGAGCACAAGAGACTGTCTACTTCTACTAAATAGTGGTGTTTTGGATAGAATGGAGTGGCTGGAGAGAAGGTGCTGTGGGAGATGGGAAGGAACATAGTACAATTTCCAGCTCGCAAATACTAAATGTAAAACACAATTTTAATCTAATATAAATTCCTATCCAACACTAGGCTTCAAGTATGCAAGCAACATTATAACCCTCTACACTGATGATATATTATTTTAGTAAAGCTTTACTTTAGTAAAGTGCTGGCTTCATCCAAGCACACTCACAGTAACTTCATGAAAGTTCCAGGACTATTTTTATAGTTTATTTTTTGCATTTTACTCAGAATGGACAATAAAACTAGAACATTTTCACTTCCTCGCTCTCATGTACAAACACAGTGTTGGTATTTTTGTGGATTTCACAGCTGTGTTTGAAGTGAGCTAGTATGGGCTGGTATGCCACACTGGTACATCCCACCTTCTGACAAATCAAAGGAGTCATGCCATAGAATTTGCAGAAATGGTCTTCTTTAAACATCAAGAGAGGCCATGTGGAACCTGAGAATAGAATAAAATAAAACAAACATGGTCTGAGACACTGCCCTGAGCATAGCCACATTGGGAAGACAGTTTCACAAAGAAAAGGCTGCAGCAAGAGACTGATACAATGTAGATAAAGCAAACCATGATCCTGATGGGAAGGGAGGAAGACAGACATACGAAGGGGTTTGCAAGCCTAGCTAAAGTGTGAAGGTTGGGAGAGGTTGGCAGGCAGAGGGAAAGGTGGAGTGGGAGTCATCATTTTCTTTTTCCAGTTTTAGCACGGGGAGAATTTTTGAATAAATAAAATAGCAAACTATTGTCATTAGGCTAAGTTTTGTTTAAAAAATACCAATATCTATATGTATGAACTAGAAAGTTCAACAAGAATGAAGTTTGGCTTGTGTAGTTTCACTGTCCAACTGATTGAAATGCAAAAGTAACCGAATATAAATGGTGGAAGCAATTCAGTGTTTAAGTTTTTGTTTTGATAAATTAGACCCTGATTCTGCAGTAAGATCTACAAGGGAATGATGGTCCACACACACAAATCTAATGGCAAGTCTGGAGCCTTAGTGTGTTTAGTAGTAAGCTACTAATTATTTGAAATATGTTATTTGAAACTACATGTTTTATCATGATGATCTCCTTTTATCTGCTGAAAAAACTTGAATTAGTGAGCACACAGATACTGAGCTAGCTCAGAACTCACATCTATTTCTAGTTCACCAGTGGGTGTGTATTTGATCTTCAGCCAGGTCTTGGATTGTAACAGCCGCTCTGCAATAATGTGCTACTTATATATTAATTGTTCATTTTTGTGAAACTGTAGAGTGAGAGTGCTGAAAGTGGTTAAAACAGAGATTTTCATGCTGTGGCAATAACTACATGCTTTGAAAGACATTGGCACCAGAATTAATTGTTAGACATTATAATAATGTAAAGGTTCATTCTCAGTGAGTTTGCACTGGCTTGTCTTCCCTATTTAATTTACATTATAATATTTTGTACTTTTCTTCTTGGTTTGGATGGGAATAGAGTTTTAAATAGTCAGGTGGCCAGATTCCGATATCTGTTACAGCGGAGGTTTTCAAACTGTGGGGCATATTCCACAAGGGGGGCACAGAGCAACATTCCGGGGGCTCAGGGAGGGAGTGCTACCTCTACCCTCTGACTCACAGTAGGCCACCCAGCCTGTGGGTCAGTATCAATGCCTCCATGCCCAGTGCTGGCTCTGACCCCAGAAACCATCACATGCACCTTCTGCAACCCTAAAAACCTGAGAGGGGAAGGGTAGGTATTGGGGAGCGTAACCAAACATTGCAACTCAAAGGGGTGGGGAGCTTAGCTCAAAAAATTTGAAAACTGCTATGTTACAGTGATGTAAATCCAGTGTCACTCCATTAACGTCAATGGAGTTATTTGGATTTAGTCTAATGTCACTGCACTAAGAATTTGGCCTATGGTTTTTAAAATGTGTTCTCATCAGGCTCAGTCCATGCTCTTACTCTTCTTTGACTCTTTCAGTGTCACTAATGCAGCCAGGCCATAAAACAAAAAACTGTGGATGTCACCATGCCATCTTGAACTTTACTTTCCAGCTTGATAGTCTACTGCATTAGGAACAGTTGGAATTTGATGGCTTTAAGGCTTCATGTCTGCACTTCAATTTCCATTTCTCTTCAACCTGACCCTAACAGGTGATTTAAAGTGGAGTATGAAGACAGTGTGTCATAAATATAAAGGGAAGGGTAAACCCCTTTGAAATCCCTCCTGGCCAGGGGAAAGCTCCTCTCACCTGTAAAGGGTTAAGAAGCTAAAGGTAACCTCGCTGGCACCTGACCAAAATGACCAATGAGGAGACAAGATACTTTCAAAAGCTGGGAGGAGGGAGAGAAACAAAGGGTCTGTGTCTGTCTATATGCTGCTCTTGCCAGGGACAGAACAGGAATGGAGTCTTAGAACTTTTAGTAAGTAATCTAGCTAGGTATGTGTTAGATTATGATTTCTTTAAATGGCGGAGAAAAGAATTGTGCTGAATAGAATAACTATTTCTGTCTGTGTATCTTTTTTGTAACTTAAGGTTTTGCCTAGAGGGGTTCTCTATGTTTCTGAATCTAATTACCCTGTAAGATATCTACCATCCTGATTTTACAGGGGGGATTTCTTTATTTCTATTTACTTCTATTTTTTATTAAAAGTCTTCTTGTAAAAACTGAATGCTTTTTCATTGTTCTCAGATCCAAGGGTTTGGGTCTGTGGTCACCTATGCAAATTGGTGAGGCTTTTTATCCAACATTTCCCAGGAAAGGGGGGGTGCAAGTGTTGGGAGGATTGTTCATTGTTCTTAAGATCCAAGGGTCTGGGTCTGTAGTCACCTAGGCAAATTGGTGAGGCTTTTTACCAAACCTTGTCCAGGAAGTGGGGTGCAGAGTTTTGGGAAGTATTTTGGGGGGAAAGACGCGTCCAAACAGCTCTTCCCCAGTAACCAGTATTAGTTTGGTGGTGGTAGCGGCCAGTCCAAGGACAACGGGGGGAATATTTTGTACGTTGGGGAAGTTTTGACCTAAGCTGGTAAAGATAAGCTTAGGAGGTTTTTTCATGCAGGTCCCCACATCTGTACCCTAGAGTTCAGAGTGGGGGAGGAACCTTGACACAGTGTCTAACAGACAGAAGACCTGGTAAGCAGGTAGATTGCTACAGTTTAAATATAGATGTTTGACCAGAATATTACATAAACATAAATGAAAAAAATACACGCTTCTTTGTGGTGATTCAATCAGTTAACTATACATGAAAAATAACATGTTTTGGAAACAAACATAATACCTAAGTAGGTGGCACATATACGGGAGGAAACCTTTCTTATCAGGATCCTTATCTGAAACCTGTTGTTTCATCTATTCTTATTTTAAAGGTGTATTCTTCTAAAAATTCCTTGCAATACTTCATTTTTAAGGGTTATGTTAGTTTAAATAGGTCACGTTGCAATGTGGTATAAATAGCACAGTTTGATAAGTCATTCCTTGATTAGTTACAAAGTGCCAAATTCATCCCTGATGATAATGGAGTTAAAGCAAGTCTGAATTCAGACCAATATATAGAAGAGATAAAAGAATTACTGAACTATACACACTCCATATGTGTGTGCATGTGCATATATACACATGCACTAAAAGTTATATGGTATATAAAAGTGATAAAATAATGGTTAGACATTTCTAAACAAAGTATGGCAGTGAAATTTGCTAACACTGCTATAATTTATGATCTGCCTGCATTCTATTAATATATTACTCCTGCATTTTCAAGAGATTCTAACATTTACAAGTATAAACTTGGTGTACAATACCTCAACCAGGAAGTATTATTTTAACTATTTATCTTACAATAATACTTAAGATAAAGTACATACTACAACAACTAGACATAAAGATGAGCTGATGAAAAAAATCTTTTTAATTATTTTATTTGCTTTTCTTAAAGCTGTAACCATAATTCCTAATTTGTTCTATTCATAACCTGTATGTTTGTTATAGTTTGCAGAAAAAACATGAAAAAAATTTAAATCACCTTTTGTTGAAATTTGGGTGCATAGGTATCCTGAGCTTCCTCCTCTGTCCTGCGTTTTTGGCAGCCTACTATCTCCCTTAACTTGCTTCTCTCACACTTCTCTTTGCAGCTTTCACACTTTCCCTTGACCGAACTTGAGTTACTTTGAGCACACAATGAAATTTCCACTTCTTGCACTTAAAACAAAGGTGATGCAAAATAATTGTTCAAGAGAGGTTAAAGATCAGCTCCAACTAATCTGCTGTGATAAGGCCATTTAGCATTTGAAGACCCAAGTCTGACTAGCTGTTATTCTTTTCTGCAGCCCACAGTCCCTTTTTCTGCAGCAGTTGTTATGCTCTGGGAAACAAACTCATTGCTGTTGTGCCAGAGCTGAATGTCAGAACTGGCCCGGTATTAGTGAAAAGGACATTGTTTAATCTGCACTGTCCCACGGTAGAGCTTTGGCAACAATTTGTTTGATAAATTAACTGTGCCATTGTGTACTGGCTCAAATGCTGGTACTGCCTGAATGACAGATGTTCTTCTGGTTGTATGACAGATGACAAAGAGCCAGAAATGGATTTACTTTGCTTAAATTAAAAAAAAATGTTTCAAAATTCTGTTCAAAATTCCAAAGTATTTTACAAAGGCACTGAATGAACACAAACTGTTGAAATGGTTTACATATTTTACACTGAATTGATCTAAGGGCAGAATTTATGGGAGGGGGCTGAGAGACGGGTAAAACTGATGTTGGGGTTGAAGTGATGAGGGGCCTGGAGGCACAGAACTTATGTGAAGGGAGAGCAGAGATATGGGCAGAACTGGTGTGATATGGTAATGTGGCATGCAGTGTTGTTGTAGCCATGTTGGTCCCAGAATATTAGAGAGACAAGGTGAGTGAGGTAATATCTTGTATTGCACCAACTTCTTCTGGTAAGAGAGAAAAACTTTTGAGTTTACACAGAACTCTTCTTCCTGAAGCTCAAAAGCTTGTCTCTCTTACCAGAAGAAGTTGGTCTAATAACAGATATTACCTCACCCACCTTGTCATGCTAACGTGGGGGCAGAATTTACTTGGGGACTGGATGGGGACAGACTGGTTTGAGGGTTGGCAGCAGGATTGCCAACGCTCCAGGATTGGCCTGGAGTCTGCAGGAATTAAAGATTGTCATGTAATGAAACCTCCAGAAATACATCCCACCAAAATTGGCAACTCTAGTTGGCAGATGTAGGAGTGAGAGCTCCTGCAGTAAGAGCTACAATCACTTTACTCAATAAATTTCAGAGAGTTGGCATCAATAATTGTCATTCACACACTGAGGCCAGACAGAGGCAGTTCAAAAATCGAAAAGACCAAAAAACCACAATATAATCTTCTCTCTCAAACACACATGTGTGCGCACACACAGAGACCCCCAACATGATGTTTTGGGGTTTGACTCATGAATTTTGAACCTTTGGGATTGGCAGTATTGAACTGATTTCTTTTAATGTCTAGTTTGCTTGTCATCCACTTTTCCTCAATGATATGATCTTGTGTTGTACACACATTAAAGAGGCAATGAATACACAGGGGAAAATGTGCACACATCCAAGTGGAAGAGGGTTATTTATAGGTAGCTCAAGAATTTGTTTTACTTGTCTTCAATGTTCCTTCATGCTCTAAGACTCAGTATGGCAAGGAGAGTCTGATAATGTTCTGATAATGGTAGGTAAAACACTAGTAAACAGGTAAGAAACTAGGATTAAAAATTAGCATTCCTTCTTTCCTCACAGCACAGGTTCACTAATCTACATAAAGGAATGTCCAATCCATTGGCAGAGAAGTAAAATAGTTGTTATCAGTCTGTTTTAGAACCATAAAGAGTAGCTCTTTTAGATTTTGGAGAATAAACCATCTTGTCCTACTTACCATTTCTGTAATGACCTAGCACCAGCAGGGAAACAAGTATATGATGGTGCACATCCTACTCATTCAGATGCTGAAAAGACTAAGGGCTATAAACAATCTGCGCATCTAGGAATTCTCACACCATTTCTGGAGTTACTGCATTTCTCCCTTTGTGAGCAGCATGTGCATCTCAAATGAACGCAATCTGTATACAAATGAGGGATTGAGTAATATGGGTAGTGATTGGTCAGCACTGTTGGTAAACTGCCATTCTGAAGAAAAGTCAAAGTAGAAAATAGAAAATGCAATAGAAAATGCTGACCACAAAGCTTCACTAGGGCCCTAAATATCACTTTGTTACAGGGAGATCCCACCAGTTGAATCATAGTAAAGGTTTAGCAAAATCTCAACTGAGTCTTTTAAAAACCATTTCAAATAATTTTTGTGTCATTTCAGGTTAAATGTATGATTTTCCAGACCCAGCTTTGCTCCTGAGTTGAAGCTGGGGCACTGATGCATGTGACTGAAGACATCTGCGTAGCAATAGGAGTAACACAAGCAAAGTCGAGGTATGCTCCCGCAGTTGTGGGCAGGGAGAAAGGAGACAAGGCTCTTTGCCTTGTCCCGAGTTACTTGGTCACTTTAGAAATCTGGTGCTAAGCAACAGGAGGAAATGTCTTCCCCCGAATGAGCCCTCTGCCAAGAGTCAGCATCTTCCATTACTGGCAAGATTGATGCAAAAGGCCAGTGCTCTGCTTTGCTTTCTGACTTAGCTCCAGATAGTCCTTCCTACCTCTGCTCCCACAGTGTTGTGTTCAGCCATTGAAATGATGAAGTTATACAAGCCACAGTTTCTGCTGATTAGGAATCCTGCAGCTTCTTTTGATTTCAAGGCTATAAGGCCATTAAGGACCCAACACCTCTGCCCTGTGGGGATCCCACAGGAGCTGGAGGGCCTTTGCTACCCTGACTTTATTGCACTGGTGATGTAGCACTGTGCAATTCCACAGGTGCTAGTGAAAAAAAAGGCTGCATCCTGCTTACCAGTATTTCCTGTAAACCCTGCTCTCAGAAACCTAGGAGGGGAAGTATCAGAGGGGTAGCCATGTTAGTCTGTATCCACAAAAATGAGGCGTCCAGTGGCACCTTAAAGACTAACAGATTTATTTGGGCATAAGCTTTCGTGGGTAAAAAACCCCACTTCTTTCGATGCATCTAAAAAAGTGTGGTTTTTTTACCCATGAAAGCTTATGCCCAAATAAATGTTAGTCTTTAAGGTGCCACCGGACTCCTGGTTGTTTTTCTAGGAGGGGAAGTTAACATAGCGGGTCAAGTTAATCCTTGGTGTAACACCACTGATTTGAATTGGTTTACACTGCAGCCCACGTTCAAATGGCTCAATCTCTTCTGTCAGGTCTGTTCCTCTGGTCAAATGGTGAGGATGAAGACTTCATTTTCTATCCATACACCGAGTGAGCTGTGAAATGTTAGTTTTAGTGTGTACACACGTTTATTATTCTATGACTATAGCACCTAAGAGCCCTACCCAGGGGCCAGCAGGGCACGTGCATCCCTCTGGGCTAGGTGCGGGCTGCAGCAAATAGCAATGCTGGGCCGAAATAGCTCTTTTCTGAAGCCTCCAGCATGAGTTTACAAATTGCAAATTATTTCCCCGGAGCCAGGACGAGAAGAAAGCCCCATAGCTGTGTCCTTTCACTCCCTTCCCCGGACACAAAAGGCCTCCCCCGGAACTCAGTGGCGACCGCCCCCCAGGAACGCCTGTCCATAAATAGCAACCCTCTCGCCGCTGGCGCTAAGCCAGGTCGTAACTTGCAAGTCAGGGCGCAGCAACCACCCACCTCTCCCCATGAGGCACCCGCCCGCGCCTCTCTCCTCCAGAGCCGGAGCCACAAACACATAGATTACTCGCAACACCCAGTGCGCCCGCGCGCAGCTGCGGCTCCTCCCCTCGACCTGCACGAGAGGGTGGAACAGGGCGAAGGGGCGGGCTACAGAAAGACGGGACTCGCCGCGGCTTTTGATTGGCTGGCCGGCCGGCCGGGGCGCCTGGGTCGCCTCTCTCGCGCCACTTTCGGGCGCGTTGGCGCGAGCGGAGGGTGCGTGGTCTGGGCCATGGCGGAGAGCGAGAGCCGGCGCGGCGGTGAGAGGCGGGCGGGGCTGTGCGACTCCTGCAGGGGGGCTCGCGCAGCCGGGGGGCAGGGTCTGCATGGCGGCGGTGCAGGGGGTTGTATTTGGGCTTCCTTTGAGCTTGTCTCCTGAGTTCCTGGGCGGGGGTGGCCGTGCTGCAGGGTCTGGGTGGGGCAGCTGGGAGTGGCCGCTTTTGGTTTTTTTTTTGGGGGGGACACACTTCATTGGTGTCTCCAAGATTCTGCTTGGAAGATGACAGGGAAGGTGTGTTGAAATCGAGTCTGTCCTAAAAAAATAAACACACAGGCGTGTTAAAAGAAGCTAGTGCTGACACTGGTCTCCGTCGTCCTGCTGAATTTGTGGTTTTGCATCACTTTTTTGTTTGGTTTGGGTTTTTTTTGGGAGAATGTGTTTTTTTTTTTTTTCCGGGCTGGGTTTTAAGCTCCTACATAGAGGTAAATGTCTGTACCCGAAATGCTGTCAAGTGCATGGAGTAAACACAGGGAGGAGAGAACTGTAATCCTTTTTAATTTTAAAGAAACCTGCTGTTTCATGAAAACATAGGCATGATTTTCATCGACACTATCAGACGTGTACTCCTTCCCCCCACCCCATCCCACAAGATGTCATTGTTTTTAGGACAGTTGTCCGTACTTGATAGGTTGTGACTTTCCTCATTATCATCACTGTTTTGAGCCCTGAATTTCTTCACTCTCTAAATCTAGTAAAATCAAAATTGGGGTACAGAGAAATTGTATTCAGTTTGCTTAGAGTGAAAATACCTCGTATATGCAAAAAAGTTTAATTCTGTGTATTTTACGTAAATATTTTTTGAATGGCTGTTGTGGCTTAACAATAACTAAAACCCACTTCTATTTATATTATAAAAGGAGTACTTGTGGCACCTTAGAGACTTGCCAATTTATTTGAGCATAAGCTTTCGTGAGCTACAGCTCACTTCGTCGGATGCCTCCGATGAAGTGAGCTGTAGCTCACAAAAGCTTATGCTCAAATAAATTGGTTAGTCTCTAAGGTGCCACAAGTCCTCCTTTTCTTTTTGCGAATACAGACTGACATGGCTGCTACTCTGAAACCTATTTATATTATAGCGCTTAAGAGCCCTAATCATAGATCAGGTCCCAATTGTTCCAGGTGCTATACAAACATGGAACAAAAAGATGGTCCCTCCCCTAAACAGTTTACAGACTAGTATAAGATAATGGACAATATGTGGATACAGACAGACTGGGGGTACCAAGAGAGAGTGACGGTATTGGTTAGCATGATGGGCAATGGCCTCAACATAATAGCAACCTAACCATTATCAAGTTTTTATTTTGGTAGGTATCACAGCAAAGGAGAGTTTTAAGAAGATTAATGTGCTAGTTTTGCAAATGTTTATGGGTAGCTTCTCCTAAGCATGAGGAGCAGCATAGAAGAAAGCATGATGTTGCTTGATCAAAAATTTAACAAGTGGGCAATGGAGGCTGGCATCGTGGGCGCATTGAAGGTGGGAGTCGACAGCTTGATAGTGAAGGAAAGATGATAGGTAGAGTGGGGACAAATAATTTATGTTTGATGCAATAGAGAAAGAGGAGCCAGTGGTTGAGTGCAACAAGAGTGGTGACATGGTCAAAGTTAGGAAAATAATTTTTGCAGCAGTCTTCTGAATGGTTATAATTAGGGCCCTACCAATTCACTGTCCATTTTGGTCAGTTTCACGGTCATAGGGTTTTAAAAATTGTCAAATTGTCAATTCCGTACATCAATCGTTCTTTTTCATTACTTTCACTGGTGACATTTTACAACATTAGATTAGCACTCTGGTTAGGGGTAACCTGATGGATGGTGTGTCTTATGCAGTTTTGGATACAACAAGAAATCAATTGAAAACACACAAAGATTATTAGAATTCCAAATAGGATAGTCAGGATTCCTTGAAACAACCAGTTTCCCAGACTAGAGAAATTGAATAAGTTACTTATCCATTTCCACAAGGAACTTGGTTCTTCGTGGGGAAGGTATGCAGTTTGCTCCAGATGGCTAGCACGATTTATTACCTCATCAGTATTATCAGGTATATATACACAGCATTCTGTTCCAATTAGAGCACAGGTCCCTCCTTTGGCTGCCAGTATTATATCTAATGCCCGACGATTTTGGAGGGCCACTTGTCGGACCGCTCCTGCTTCTTTGGCTAGAGCTTTTAAGCTCTCTCCTGTTTCATTGGCCATGATCTCAACCACCGCTTGTAACCTTAAAAGCCTTTTTGCATGGTGGATTACCCCCCCTACTGGGACTAAAGAAATGCCAACAGCTTTTTCCCGAGTTAGGGGCTTATGTTATCCACATACCATTTAGCATCTGGCAAGTCCCTCCTTTTTCGCCTGAAATTACAGAGACGATTCGTGGGAGGGATTGAAGCACCCGGAATTGTGGGAAAAGCTGAGCAGGATAACAGATACCTGACCAATTTGCTGGTAACACAGTGTAAGCATTTTCCCCACAAACCAATGATGTCCCATTAAAGCTGGGAAGGGTTGACTGCAACCCTTTGACATGTAAGAATTTACGAAGGAGGAATAGTATCCCCCAAAGGGCACAGGATGATTTTCACTGGGAGAAGAGGTAGTATTCACATGACATTTGTAGATGGTGCTGTTTTTCTCCGGGAGGCTGTCGGAGGAACAAGAGATTGAATCTTTGGTTTGGTCCCAGGTTGAGAGGAAGTTTATCTTTCCATACCTGGTTCGCCATTCTCCAACCTTGTTTGAATAGTCCCATACACCGTGGGACACGATGTATTGGAGACAGCTGCTCCTCCCTAGATTCAGCCCTGTCCCATTACACACCCAGCACCAGTGGCCCTTTCCTTTCACCACACTTATAAGTTTAGGAACATATGTTTTTCCCAGCCCCCAAGTGTCATTTTCCTTCCATGTCCTTTTAAGTGGATAGGGTTCTCCAGCAAGCTCTGAGGAATTCAAAGGGATTGCCATGGTGGGGATACTAGCTTGTGAGTGAGCTGGGATGTGGCTGCAGACCCAGCAATTAGAAATATTCAGGATCTGGGCTATCTGCACCTGTTGTTGGATGAAAGAATTGTCACTGTCGCTCTGGATTCCCCAGACCTTCAGGACATAGTAGCTGAGGATTAAGCTTCTCAAAGGACACAAGTTGGAAGCAGGACCCTTTCTGGTCCGACAGCCCCTTTCGAGGGAACCGCAGTCACGGTTTTCCGTTCACCAGGCAGCAGGTGCTAGGCTCACTACTGCTTCTTCTTTGTTGGGTCCTGCTGTCTGCTTACCCTCTGCTTCTGGCAACCCTTATGAGAGCGCAGACTGTAAGGTATTGCAGGCTGTTCCTCTTTGTCTTCTGGGGTTGAAGCTGGTTCTGCGTGGTCTTGCAGAGGTGCTTGGTCCCCTTGAGGTGGCGCTGGCTTACACTGTGAGGCGTGGATCCATGCAGCGATGCCGGATAATTTCACTGCTGTCTGGGTGGTGAGCAGTACCTGGTATGGACCCTTCCACCGGGGTTCCAAGGCGTGCTTCCGAAGGTGGTGCCGCAGGTAGACCCAATCACCAGGCTCAAGAGTGTGACAGGCAGCAGAGGTGGGTTCCGTCGGCCAAGCTGCTTGCACCTGCGAATGGAAGGAGCTCACAGCTTGGATTAACCCTTTGCAGTACTGGAGGAGCGTGCTGTGAGTTAGGTTTAGGTCTGGGGCTGGGGTAATAGTAGCCATTGTTCGCATAGGGCGTCCCATGATGATTTCAAATGGACTCAATTTGTGTCTCTGGGATGGGGATGACCGAATTTCCATAAGGGCCAGTGGTAAAGCCGCTGGCCAGTTTAACCCTGTGGAACTACGGATTTTTGCCAGCTTATTTTTAAGCACACCATTTCGCCTTTCAACTGCCCCTGCACTCTGTGGATGGTAAGGGCAGTGCAACAGGTGGGTGACATGTAATACCTGGTTTAGATGTTGAACAATTTTTCCAGTAAAATGTGTTCCCCGGTCACTAGACAAAGTGGCAGGAATTCCCTTGGTAGGGATAATGTGGTTTAACAGACATTTTGCAATGGACAATGAATCAGCTTTGCGACAGGGAAAGGCTTCAATCCAACCCAAAAACAGACAAATTATAACTAAAATAAATTCATATTTCTGCCACTTTGGCATTTGTACAAAATCAAGTTGCCAGTGTAGGAAAGGTGCTTGAGGCAAACCCCGGAACCCTTGTGTTACTTTTACAGATTTGCCTACATTGTGGCTTTGACAAGTAACACAAGCGGCACAGTGGCAGGTTGCAAAGGAGCTGAAATGGGGAGCCCACCACCCCGCCTTACTCATAGCAGAGGCCATCCCCTCCTTGCCGACATGTGAAACACCATGTAGCAGGGCGGCTAGAGACAGGCAGAGTGAGAGGGGGGCTACAAAGGTACCGGTGGGTGATCGCCAAAAGGAATCAGAATGCAAAGAGCAACCCAAAGCACTCCAGGAGTCTTCTGTTTCTGGGGCAGAATCCTGGAGCTGAGCGAGATGAGACAGGGATGGTGGCGTTACAGAGACAGAGAGGGGACCAAGAAACGCTTCTGGTGAAGGTTTTATAGTGGCGGCATGTTTTGCAGCAGCATCAGCAAGTGCATTACCTTTTGCCACCTCGGTGTCTGCCGCTGAGTGGCCAGTACACTTAACAATTGCCAATGTAGACGGTAGTAAAACTGCATACAGGAGGGCGGCAATGTAGGGGCCATTCTTGATAGGGGTACCAGTAGAGGTAAGAAAACCTCGAGCCTGCCAGAGGGTGCCAAAGTCATGCACAACCCCAAAGGCATACCGAGAATCAGTAAAAATAGTGGCAGAGAGCCCCTCGGCTAGAAAGCGGGCACGGGTTAGAGCAATCAGTTCAGCCACCTGGGCAGAGGTCACAGAGGGTAAGGGCGCAGCTTCTGTGGTCTCAAAGAGAGAGACCACAGCGTACCCTGCAAGAAGGTGGCCTTGGTCATTTCTATAACAGGACCCATCAGTGAATAATACCAGGTCAGTGTTAGGGAGAGGTACACCTGAAAGGTCGGGGCGCGGGACAGTGATAGCGGAGACAGTTGCAAGGCAGTCATGGGGTTCACCATCATTAGGTAAAGGAAGGAGGGTAGCAGGATTTAACCGGGAGCAGCACTTAATAGTGATATGTGAGGCTGAAAGCAGCAAAAGTTCATACCTAGTGAGGTGAGCAGAGGAGAGGTGAGCAGTGTTGCATTGCAGAAGGAGAGTTTCCACAGAATGGGGAACCATGAGAGTGAGAGGAGAGCGGAGGACAAGGGACTCAGACATCTCGACCAGGCGCGCTGTAGCAGCTACAGCGCGTAGGCAAGGGGGTAAACCCTGGGCTACAGGGTCCAAGGTTGCAGAAAAATAAGCCACCAGGCGATTTCTGTCACCGTGCTCCTGAGTAAGAACCCCGAGGGCACAAGCAGATTGTTCGTGACAGAAAAGGATAAAAGGCTTGTCATAGTTAGGTAACCCTAAGGCAGGGGCAGAGGCTAAATTCTGCTTAAGGGAGATGAAAGCAGCATTTGCTTCAAGTGGCCATGGCATGGGGTTAGGTACAGAGGATCGAGTGAGTTCTTGGAGTGGTTTAGTCAGAGAAGCCTATTGGGGGAATCCATTGCCTACAGAACCCTGTCATACCTAAGAATTTTCTGACCTGGTTGTGGAGAGCAAGGCTGGGGAAAGCTAAGGATGGCTTGTACCCGGGCTGGATAGAGTGTACGGGAGCCCTGGGAGAGAAGGAAGCCTAGGTATGTGACAGAGGTTTGGCAGAGCTGCAATTTTGTGCGAGAAGCCTGATGACCCTTGTTAGCTAAAGCTGTGAGAAGTGTTAGAGAATCAGTTTCTGAGGCAGACAGAGAGGGGGAGCACAGGACTAAGTCGTTCACATATTGGATCAGTGTGGATCGTGATGGGAAAACCAGATCAGCGAGATCCCTGGCTAGGGCTTGAGAAAAATAGGATGGACTCTCTGTATACCCCTGGGGAAGGGTAGTCCATGTATATTGCTGACCCTTGTAGGAGAAGGCAAAGAGATACTGGGATTCAGAGTGAACTGGGACAGAGAAGAAAGTGGAGCACAAATCTACAACAGTAAAGTGGGTTGCATTTGGAGGAATAGACGCTAGTATTGTAGCAGGGTTAGGAACCACTGGAAAAGAAGGTCTGACAATACGGTTAATAGCTCGAAGGTCTTGAACAAATCGCCACGATTTGCCATCAGCCTTTTGAACTGGGAGGATAGGGGTGTTACAGGGGCTGGAACAAGGGACAATAATTCCTTGTTCTTTTAATGCAGATATAACTGGAGCAATCCCAGCCTCTGCCTCAGGATTCAAAGGATACTGAGACAGGCGAGGCAGAGGTTTGGAATTGTCTACAGTAATCCGAACTGGGTCAGTATTTAGTCGGCCCACTTCAGATGGGTGAGATGGCCATAGGGAGGAAGGAACCTGAGAGATTAGGTGCCCTAGGGACGGAGTTAAGGGACAGCAAAGGACCGGAGTGGAGAGGGAAGTTTCAGACAGCAGGGAGGCTACAGAATCTCATACGGAAGGCTGAGGGATTTGCAGATAGACACCATCTGGGGAGCAGTAAATAGAACAGCCAAGTTTGCATAGCAAGTCCCGTCCCAGAAGGTTTGCAGGGGTGGAATCAGAGAGAAGGAATGCATGCTCCTCAGAGAGGGGACCGACCTGAACAGACAAAGGTTTTGAGAGGGGAAAAGAGGTAGGGATCCCTGTAATGCCAACAGCAGACACGGATTTTCCAGATCGGGGAACCTCAGGCAAGTCAGTGGTGCGGATTGTAGAAAGAGAAGCTCCAGTATCAACAAGGAAAGGGAGAGAGAGATCATTTACAGTCAGGACACATTCTCCAGTAGGGGACAGAGGTAATAAGGGAGCTAAAACTTTGTGAGGTTCCCCAGCATCCCGTCATTGTTGGGGTGAAAAATAGGGTTGGGGATCAGCTAGAGGAACCAGCGGGGGGTTCACTTGATTTCCCATACAATTATTAGGTCATCTGGGACACTCTTTTTTCCAGTGTCCAGGCTATTTACAGTAGTTACAAACCCCAGTTAATCCAGCCCCCCACCCCCTTCCGCAACCCCGTCCCTGTCCCCGGTGTGGTCTGCTTAATCCTGAATAATGCTGTATCTGCAGAGCCATTAACTTTTGGGAGGACTGTTCCTCCTTTCCTTTTAAAGTACGGTGGCAATGCTCTGCTACTGCCAGCAATTTGTCCATGGTTTCAGTCTCCCATCCCACACTCATTCGTTTTAACATGCTGCCTGTGGCAGGGAGAAGACCATCAACAAATGTATGTGCCAAGGCGCCCTCCCCATTTACATCGGGCTCTTGTATTCCTGAATGTTGTAGGAAAACATCAGTTAGCCGGGACCTATAGTCGCCTGGGCTTTCTCCTTGCCCTTGCTTACAGCAACGTATTGCTGTCCAGTTTGTTTTAGGAGACCACACTTTGGGAATGGCTTGATGCAGGTGCTTCCAAAGAGCCATACACCGGTCTCTGTATGCCGAATCTGGGCCAGTACTTTTTATGGTTGAGTGGTGTGCCTCAGCTGGCCAGTCTGCAGCAGCCAATCATTTTTCATAATAACTGGCAGGAGCTAACAATTTACACAGTTGGAGGAGATCTGTCTCAGAGGGTTCATAGGTTTCACAGATTAACAGAAACTCCTCAGCAAATTTGACAGAGTTTTCCTGTGGTTTGGGAAAACTTTTAACTATAGATAAAAGTTCCGTACGAGTCCAGGGTTTATAATCCCATATGGACTCATTTTCTCCCATCTCTCATGGCTCCCAGATTCACACACACACCACGGGGAAGACGGATAGACACAAAGACAAGACAGTCCTCAAACCGGTTAAAGCACAAAAATAATAATTACCTGAGACGTCTGATTCCAGAAGCTGGATCCAAAGACCCCTACCCGAACAGAGTGGGAACCAACAAGTTCAATGGCGTAGACTGCGCTGCTGCTGTGTACCTTTCTGTCTTGTGGAGGATCGCTTGGACTAAGCGTCCAGGCGCCGGCTGCCACGATCGTCCTGCAAGGCAGTCAGGGATCGCACAGCCTCAGTGAAGCCGCTTGCCATCTTGGTGGGACCTCCAAATTGTCAAAGTTTGACTCAGACTCACAATTTATCAGACCACTCTGTTTTATTAGCAAAGCTGCTCTGCTAATACATTTAGAAGTGAGCCCCCCGAGTGGGGCTTGTGTCTTTTAATTTATACAGTTTTTTGGAGAACAAGTTACAGAGAAGTTACAGACAAAAGAAGAAAAAGATTTTAGTCACCACCCTTCGAGATCCCTGAGACCAGTCACGTATCTTCAATTACCTGCCACCCTTAACAATCAAAAGTAGAAGAATCACCTCTGTAAAATCAGGATGGTAAATACCTTACAGGGTAATCAGATTCAAAACATAGAGAATCCCTCTAGGCAAAACCTTAAGTTACAAGAAGACACAAAAACAGGAATATACATTCCACCCAGCACAGCTATTTTACCAGCCATTAAACAAAAGGAAATCTAACGCATTTCTAGCTAGATTACTAACTAACTAACAGAAGTTCTGAGACTGCATTCCTGATCTGTTCCCGGCAAAAACATCACACAGACAGACCCTTTGTCCCGTCCCCGTCCCCCCCCCCCCGCCTCCAGATTTGAAAGTATCTTGTCTCCCCATTAGTCATTTTGATCAGGTGCCAGAGAGGTTATCTTAGCTTCTTAACCCTTTACAAGTGAAAGGGTTTTGCCTCTGGCCAGGAGGGATTTTATAGCACTGTATTCAGAAAGGTGGTTACCCTTCCCTTTATTTTTATGACAGAAGGCTGTTCCAGAGCTTCACTCCTCTGATGGTTAGAAACATTTGTCTAATTTCAATCTAAACTTGATGTCCAGTTTATGTCTATTTGTTCTTGTGTCCACATTGGTGCTTAACTTAAATAACTCCTCTCCCTCCCTCGTGCTTATTCCTCTGATTTATTTATAAAGAGCAATCATATCTCCTCTCAGTCTTCTTTTGGCTGGCTAAATTCTTGGCATCTCCTTTCATAAGACAGATTTTCCATTCCTCTGATCATCCTAGTAGCCCATCTCTGCACCTGTTCCAGTTTGAATTAATCTTTCTTAAACATGGAAGACTAGAATTGCACACAGTATTCAAGATGAGATCTCACCAGTGTGTTGTATAATGGTACTAACACTTCTACGTCTCTGCTGAAAATACCCTGCCTGATGCATTCAAGCACTGGTTGTCAGTGAAATAAAAGCATAAAGAAGGAAGTTAGATGTCTAAAATAACCTTCCTTTCCAAATCATGGATAGTGACAGCTGATGCACCCCTAAAGGAAGTTGGGTGGCAGCTTAACAATTGTCACCTTTCCCTTCCTGAGTCTACTATAGGTGCATTATTACCACAATCTACCTATTCTGCAGCTCAGCAGCTCCCACAATCCTTGATGTCTGAGCTACTCTCCTCACTCAGCAGCTTCATGGCGCCAGATCAGCATTTTGGCGCCACTGCTTTGTTCATGCCTCTTCTGCGCCCACTTGCAGCCAGATTCTCTCCCTCCACAGCAGCGTGTGGATGGCAGTTCTGTTGCACCCACCTATCTTCTACCTTCAGTGTGGTTTTTTTTTGGAGGGGGGGGCAATGATGAGCCGTGGTCTCACACTAGCCGTTTCCTTCTCACTGGGTTGGTTTTTAGTCAGATGACTGAACCCACCTGGAACCTTCCTGCTGGCTCCTTTGCACCCTTTTGGTATGGCTGAGCAGTTTAAAAAGCACTGAACAAAATCTAAACAGTGCTCTGTCTATGCGACAGCCTTCCTGGCCTTGGCAGATGATGAGATGTGCTCAGCCTTCGGTCCCTAACTCTGTTAGGTCCCAGGGCCATGAGTCGGGCAGACAGGTGGGATCCCCTGCTCACCGGAGCAGCTGCAAGTCCACCGGGAGGAAAATAGACCAGGAGTTCCTGAGCAGAGCAGGGAGAGATTCCAAAGAGAAGGAGTACCCCATGTTGTTCATTGTTCAAAAGCATACGGGAGGAATCCAAGCCATAGACTCAAATGATTCAACAAGTGGATGAAGAAAACAAAGTTTCAGATGGAGACCCTGACCTCTGTGGTGTCATGCCTGTCCAAGGAGGATTTTCTGACTTCAGTGGATCTGGCAGACATGTACTATAGTGGTCCCTCGCTCTCCAGTGGGGAGGGAGGCCACTCTGCCTCACTGTATTGGGCGGTAACTCTCGGGCTTGGGTCACGCTGGCGGGGCCGAGCCATAAGCCGTCTATAGTTCTGTGGCCTATAGAAGCAAACAGGCAATAACAGTCTGGGGCACTTGTCCCCACCCTCAGTTGGGGCAGAACACTGAGTAGTTTTTAGCATGTAGCCCCTCAACTGACGCTGGCAGTACTTAATAATCTAAAACTCTGGCCCTTTGAGTGAGGCAAAGCTAGGGCAGGCTGTAGCTTCAGGCTCCTGGCTAAGGCAACCAGCAAACATACACAGTCTGGGGCCTCCAGCCCTTTGGGCAGGGCCGAGCAGGGAGGAGGCTGTAACCAATGTTCCCTCTAATTTTTTCAATCCATGCAGAGAATGCATTTTGTTATGTGCAGCACCAGTATCGAGGTGATGTGTGCCACCAGTAGAAACAAAAAACATATATATAATTCTTTAAAAAGTTACCATAGGTATGGCCAATGGTACATGTAAAAGGGGCTGTAAAGATTTCCTGGAATCTGACATTTTAGGACCAGATCCTCAGCTGGTGTACAGCAGCCACGAAGTCACTGGAACTTCTTCGATTTACATTAGCTGAGGATTTGGTTCTTCAAGTGTATCATATTAGAATGGCTTCCTTATCACTATTGCAAACACATAGACTGAAGTCTTATGCATATAAGAGGCTTTTCTGAAGGGCAGAAAACAATGAAATCCTATAATGTGCTATCATATTTCAGGTTGCAGTTCCCTTTCCTCAGAATTTAATCTGGTGGCTGGCAGTGCACAGCTGAACCTAAACTGATATTCCGCACCCAAATGAAATGAAAACTCCATGGTATCTTGAAGGTATTTTTCTTTGGCTAAAGGTAGTAAAGTGTGGCATTTCACGGTCTTGTATCAATCTTGGTTTAGGATGTGGATCAGGCTCAATAAGGTGTATATTTCTGGCAGATAAAATACTGCTTATCCCCATAAATCTTGTGTAAACAGAGGCATTGCAGAACAAAGAACAAACATTTAATTGCTGTAACAAGATCTCCCTAAAAAAAAAAAGGGGGGGGGGCTGGGGCCGAGGGAGAGAAACGCCTGTCGTGCTGCAGCCCTGGCCGGGGCTGGGGCTGTGGGAGAGAGGTGCCTCTCCTGCACTCCCCAAGCTCCTTCAAACCCCCATCACCACCC
Organism: Lepidochelys olivacea; assembly: GCF_965140295.1. Taxonomy (NCBI): domain Eukaryota; kingdom Metazoa; phylum Chordata; order Testudines; family Cheloniidae; genus Lepidochelys; species Lepidochelys olivacea. The sequence goes on from NC_140411.1 coordinate 145,430,641, forward strand.
CCCACCTCACCCCACTGCCCTCACCCACCCTCCCTGCACATTCTCCATGCTCACCTGTGTGCGTGGCCCTTGATGGCTCTTGTGCGGCTGAGCAGGCATGCACCTTAGAGGGAGCACAGGCTGTAGGCTAAGCCTCCTGGCTCAGGTAGGGATGAACGCCCACACAGTCTAGGGGCTCAGGAAGGCGGGCGGCACCAACCAAGTCTAGCATCCTAGCTTGACGGACAGTAGACGTACATAGCCCTCCATGGTGGGGAGTCTGCCACCTCGGGTGGCGTGGCAGGGGGACGCAGGCCCACCTGACTCCTCCACATCCCAGCCCAGGGCCCTAGCAGTGGTGGAGTGATGCGCCACTGGGTCAGCAGGGATCCATCCGCAACTGACCTAGAAACAGTCAGCAATGTAGCCAGATAATCGTCTGCTGCCCTGGACTACTTACCACACCCTGGGGAGGTAGGATCTCTGGAATCCGCAGTCCTCTGGCTCCTCTGGGTACGTGGCAGATGGCAATCCTGGCAACTCTTCTTCTGGGTCCGTCTCCTCTGCAGGATGCTGCAGAGTTCAGATTCAGCTGCTGGGAGCTGTAGCAGAATAGAAGCGTCCATCTCCTTTCCTGGCTGCTGCTCACCTGAGCTGTAGAGCCCTCCCTTTATACTTGCTGTCCCATCCTGGCGTGGTGAGCGGGGTCAGTTTGGCTCTGCCGACCAGGGAGTGTAGAGGTCCCTTGCTCTCCTGTCCGGAGGGAGGCCACTCTGCTTCGCTACACATACCTCCACATTTGTCAGCCTTGCTGTCACAGGTTCCTAAGATTTGCTTGTGGCAGGAAGTAACATCAGTACCGGATGCTCTCATTCGGCTTGTCCTCTGCTCTCAGCATGTTTACAAAGATGTTGTCAGTAATGATAGCCTGACTCAGGTTGCAGGGTATCCACCTGTCAAGGTTCCTCCCCCACTCTGAACTCTAGGGTACAGATGTGGGGACCTGCATGAAAAACCTCCTAAGCTTATCTTTACCAGCTTAGGTCAAAACTTCCCCAAGGTACAAAATATTACACCCGTTATCCTTGGACTGGCCGCTACCACCACCAAACTAATACTGGTTACTGGGGAAGAGCTGTTTGGACGCGTCCTTCCCCCCAAAATACTTCCCAAAACCTTGCACCCCACTTCCTGGACAAGGTTTGGTAAAAAGCCTCACCAATTTGCCTAGGTGACTACAGACCCAGACCCTTGGATCTTAAGAACAATGAACAATCCTCCCAACACTTGCACCCCCCCTTTCCTGGGAAATGTTGGATAAAAAGCCTCACCAATTTGCATAGGTGACCACAGACCCAAACCCTTGGATCTGAGAACAATGAAAAAGCATTCAGTGTTTTACAAGAAGACTTTTAATAAAAAAATAGAAGTAAATAGAAATAAAGAAATCCCCCCTGTAAAATCAGGATGGTAGATATCTTACAGGGTAATTAGATTCAAAAACATAGAGAACCCCTCTAGGCAAAACCTTAAGTTACAAAAAAGATACACAGACAGAAATAGTTATTCTATTCAGCACAATTCTTTTCTCCGCCATTTAAAGAAATCATAATCTAACACATACCTAGCTAGATTACTTACTAAAAGTTCTAAGACTCCATTCCTGTTCTGTCCCTGGCCAAGACGACTACAGACAGACCCAGACCCTTTGTTTCTCTCCCTCCTCCCAGCTTTTGAAAGTATCTTGTCTCCTCATTGGTCATTTTGGTCAGGTGCCAGCGAGGTTACCTTTAGCTTCTTAACCCTTTACAGGTGAGAGGAGCTTTCCCCTGGCCAGGAGGGATTTCAAAGGGGTTTACCCTTCCCTTTATATTTATGACACCACCTGTGCCCCTTCTTGGACAACATTTGATCAGAACGCCATCCCCGGAAATAGCACAGAGAGCCACATCGCTGACATTGAGTTTTCTATAAGCACCTGGCTTTATCATTGTCAAAAAAATAACACACTTCGGAATGGACATAGATACCTTGATAGCAAGGATCTATCCATCACTAGAAAGGTTCAAGAAGATTCAGAACCTCTTCACGTTGTTTGGGAGCTGCAAGAGGCCTGCTATAGCACTGGGCCTTCAACTACTAGGCCTTCTCCTATCGTGCATAGGGTTCACTCCCTGGGTGCAATCATGCATCAGGTGCCTTCAGGCCTTCATCATAAAGGTACAGGACCACTCCTTTGGAACACATGAAGGATCACGTAAGGGTCTCAGCACAGGTGTTCAACTCCTTAAAATGGTGGTCAGCCCAGGGCAATGTACACAAAGGTATACTCATATGCTGCCCAGATCCTCAGGTTCTCATAACCAACTCCAGCCTGGAGAGCTGGGGCTCACACCTTGGGGCCCAAACAGCTCTAGGCATCTGGAGCCTGGAGGAAAGGGCCCACAGCATAAACCTTCTAGAGCTAAAAGCGATCAAGCTGGTGCTATGAAGGTTCCAGCCCAGCCTAGAGGGGAACACTGTCCTGATTCAGTCAGACAACATGACCACCATCACTTGTGAACAACCAAGGGGAGCAAGGACCCAAGTGATACATGCAGAAGCAGTGGAAATTATATGGTAGGTAGAGAACTGTCTCTTATTCCTCAGAGCAATTCATGTAAAGGGAGACCCGAACCAAAAGGCAGATTAGCTCAACAACTCTGAGTGGTGCCCGAATTAGGGAGTCTTTGAGTTAATTGTCCAAATGTTCAGCATTCCCTCAACCGATCTATTCATGAACCATATGAATGCAAAGAGACTAAAGTACTTCACCAGGGAGGTAGATCCCAGATCTGGGGGACAGATTGCCTGTTGCACAGATGGCTGCAGGGTCTCCTCTGTGTTTCCACACTTCCTATTACTAGGGAAGGTGGTTGAGAAAATAAAATGAGAACAGATAGCAGTCATATTGATAACTCCACATTGCCTGAAGAGACTGGTTTTCAGACTGAAAATAGGACCTCCACTACAACTCCCAAAGAGGTGGGACATCCTCTCACAAGGTCGTTTTCATCATCTGGTAGCTAGTTGGCTGCATCTAACAGCCTGGCTATTGAAAGGGAAGTGCTGGTCCCACTGGGTTTGTCTTTCGAAGTCATCAAGACACCACCTTCATCTAGAAGGGTATCGACATTGAAAATGCATTTTTCCATCTGGGCCAAGTTCTGGTGCTAGGAACACAAATCAAATCTTAGAAATCCCAGCTATTTTGGACTTTCTCCGAAAATGCTTTGACAAAGGTCTCCAGCCCAGTTCCATAGCATGACAGGTATCTGCCCTCAGTAGCACGATGTTTGTGGGATCCCTGGGTTCTCTGGCAGAGCACCCCCAGGTAGCCAAATTCCTCAGAGCACTCTGATTAACCGAGTTAGCAGTCGGGCCACTCAACTGATTGTATTGAGAGCTCTGACAAGCCATCCCGTTGAATCACTGACATCAGTGTCAGCATTCTATTTATCCATCAAAACTGGCTTTCTGATGCCCATTATATCTGCCAGGGGAGTGTTGGAGCTGGCAGTCTTTTCTATGCAGGAACCTTACTGTTTGTTCCACAAAGACAAGGTGGTGCTTAGGACTCTGGAATTGTTTGGTCTGAAGGTAAACTCTTCCTTCCATGCTTCCCAACAGGTGGTTCTCTTATTATTCTGTCCAAGGCCACAACATCTTACTGAGAGGAAGTGGCACACCTTAGATCAGTGGTGGGCAACCTGCGGCCTGTCAGGGTAATCCGCTGGTGGGCTGCAAGACCGTTTGTTTACATTGACCATCCACAGGCAAGGCTGCCTGCAGCTCCCAATGACCGCGGTTCGCCATTCCCGGCCAATGGGAGCTGCGGGAAGCACCGGCCATCTGCCCAGGGCCCTTCAGAGTGGCAGGCGGCGTGCGGCCCCTACTCCCCAGCACTGGAGCACTGGGCAGCACAGCCCCAGGGCCAGGGGACCCCAGCACTGGGAAGCCCCAGCTACCCCAAGTCCCAACCACCCTAGCCCCAGCTGGTTTCCTTCCTGGAAGAAAAGCAGCCTATCTGGGCTGGGGTCAACTAGCAACAGGAAGGGAGGGGGCCTGTGGGCGGAGTGTGGGCAGGGCCACAAGGGGCTGTTTGGGCAGGTTCAGTCTTCCCCTGCCTATTGGACACTCCACACATGTTTTTAATGAATAATCAACAGTGAAATCATTGTTTCTCTAAAACTAATATTAAACAGTTACTGTAGATTAAATGTCTGAAAACAAGAACAATGCGTAGTTGAATTGTACTTCTGATGATTTTAATATTCATTTCAGCTACATCAGACTCTGGAAGTTTTGCAGTGTCACGTTCTCGGCGTGAGAAAAAATCTAAAAAAGGACACCAAGAAGCTCTAGAACTCTTGAAAAAGGCCAAGGCGGGTGAAAAAGTAAAATATGAGGTAAATAGGTCAATCTTTTCTCTTGTTTAGACTTTCTATATAAAAACCTAAGTTGAGTTTTGGGAATATTGATCTTTGTCCTAACCTGTATAAAGCTGATCACTTGCTTCTGGAAATTATGGGGAACGTTAGGAAAACAATATTCAGTCAAGACCAACTTGCCTGAAAGGTGTTTTCTTAGTAAAATTTTTCATGAGACAGTAGTTATTTCTGTATTTGCCACTTCTCTGACCCTTGCCATTGGAAATTAAAGAAATTGGTGAGCAACATTTAATTTTCAGTCGTTAAAATGGCTTATTGCTTGAACATAAAGTTTGATCTGCCTTGACAATTTATTCTGTAGTGAAAGGCTTGCATTCAGGACTTCAGCATGTATCAATTAAATAGTGGACTAGGAAACAACTTAACTTATGATTTTTCAAAGTATTATGACAGGTTTCAGAGTAGCAGCCGTGTTAGTCTGTATTCGCAAAAAGAAAAGGAGGACTTGTGGCACCTTAGAGACTAACCGATTTATTAGAGCATAAGCTTTCGTGAGCTACAGCTCACTTCCTCAGATGCATATCGTGGAAACTGCAGCAGGCTTTATATATACACAGAGAATATGAAACAATACCTATTCCCACCCCACTGTCCTGCTGGTAATAGCTTATCTAAAGTGATTTCCAGCACAAATCCAGGTTTTCTCACCCTCCACCCCCCCACACAAATTCACTCTCCTGCTGGTGATAGCCCATCCAAAGTGACAACTCTTTACACAATGTGCATGACAATCAAGCTGGGCTATTTCCTGCATAAATCCAGGTTCTCACATCCCCCCCACCCCCATACACACACAAACTCACTCTCCTGCTGGTAATAGCTCATCCAAACTGACCACTCTTCAAGTTAAAATCCAAGTTAAACCAGAACATCTGGGGGGGGGGGGGGTAGGAAAAAACAAGAGGAAACAGGCTACCTTGCATAATGACTTAGCCACTCCAAGTCTCTATTTAAGCCTAAATTAATAGTATCCAATTTGCAAATGAATTCCAATTCAGCAGTTTCTCGCTGGAGTCTGGATTTGAAGTTTTTTTGTTTTAAGATAGCGACCTTCATGTCTGTGATCGCGTGACCAGAGAGATTGAAGTGTTCTCCGACTGGTTTATGAATGTTATAATTCTTGACATCTGATTTGTGTCCATTTATTCTTTTACGTAGAGACTGTCCAGTTTGACCAATGTACATGGCAGAGGGGCATTGCTGGCACATGATGGCATATATCACATTGGTGGATGTGCAGGTGAACGAGCCTCTGATAGTGTGGCTGATGTTATTAGGCCCTGTGATGGTGTCCCCTGAATAGATATGTGGGCACAGTTGGCAACGGGCTTTGTTGCAAGGATAAGTTCCTGGGTTAGTGGTTCTGTTGTGTGGTATGTGGTTGTTGGTGAGTATTTGCTTCAGGTTGCGGGGCTGTCTGTAGGCAAGGACTGGCCTGTCTCCCAAGATTTGTGAGAGTGTTGGGACAGTCTCTACGTAAAAGAATAAATGGACACAAATCAGATGTCAAGAATTACAACATTCATAAACCAGTCGGAGAACACTTCAATCTCTCTGGTCACGCGATCACAGACATGAAGGTCGCTATCTTAAAACAAAAAAACTTCAAATCCAGACTCCAGCGAGAAACTGCTGAATTGGAATTCATTTGCAAATTGGATACTATTAATTTAGGCTTAAATAGAGACTTGGAGTGGCTAAGTCATTATGCAAGGTAGCCTGTTTCCTCTTGTTTTTTCCTACCCCCCCCCCGCCCCCAGATGTTCTGGTTTAACTTGGATTTTAACTTGAAGAGTGGTCAGTTTGGATGAGCTATTACCAGCAGGAGAGTGAGTTTGTGTGTGTATGGGGGTGGGGGGGATGTGAGAACCTGGATTTATGCAGGAAATAGCCCAGCTTGATTGTCATGCACATTGTGTAAAGAGTTGTCACTTTGGATGGGCTATCACCAGCAGGAGAGTGTATTTGTGTGTGGGGGTGGAGGGTGAGAAAACCTGGATTTGTGCTGGAAATCACTTTAGATAAGCTATTACCAGCAGGACAGTGGGGTGGGAATAGGTATTGTTTCATATTCTCTGTGTATATATAAAGCCTGCTGCAGTTTCCACGATATGCATCTGAGGAAGTGAGCTGTAGCTCACGAAAGCTTATGCTCTAATAAATCGGTTAGTCTCTAAGGTGCCACAAGTCCTCCTTTTCAAAGTATTATGTGATCCAAGTGTGGTAATGTTAAGGCTCTGCATCTTGGAAGGAAAGGAAAAGTCAATTTATATTGAAGTATTAAACTACTACAAAGTACAGCAAAATGACATAGTAACTAACCAGATATGCAATCCCAAATAGCCTTTTTTCACCCACCTGGATGTGGACAGAGGTCTGGGATAATCAGACCACTTAAGATGCATGTTCAGCTTAACAGTGCCTTGTTTCTCAGTCCAGGTCTACGCTACATACTCACTTCAGTATAACTATGTTACTCAGGGGTGTGAAAAATCCACACCTCTGAGCGACATAGTTATATCGATCTCAGCGCTGTCCACACAGGAGAGGGGTTATGTCGTTGACGGGAGAGCTTCTCCCGCCAACGTAGCTACTGCCTCTTGCAGAGGTGGAGTTATTAAGCCAATTGGACTCCGCGCTACATTGGTACAGCTCTGCTGATGCAAGTTGGTAGTGTAGACCCTCTCTGTCATAACTTTTTTTGTTAAAGTGTTTGCTAATATTACATTGCAGTTGATATACCTTGTGAAGCTTCCTGGTGGTACCCGGGGTTGTGAGGCACCTCGCTATTAATTCCCTTAGCTGAGGAAGCCTTGTATGTTCCTGCTGTTGGTCAGTTCCCCAGCTCCACGAGCCTCAGGCAACACGCACACTGCCTTCCAGGCCTCTGCCAGTCTCACTGTTTCTTAACAGGTTAAGGGTAGTCACCACTCCAACCCCCGAGTCTCCCACTGCAGCACCTAGCCCCTGATCCACGGGACACTCTCACAATTCCCAGATCTTATACTCCCAAAGAAACAGTATACATAGCACTTAGATATGTGTATAGTAAAAACAGGAAGAAGGGTTACATATAAAGTGAAGTCATAAATGCATTCTGGAATCTAGACTTACTTCACTAGATACTCCCTTGACTAATAAAGTTTAGCTCACATAATCTTTCCAGTGTTTGTCAGCCAACCCAGGCTGTGATCTGTTGGTGTGTGTGGTTTTCTTTCTTTTTTTTTTTTTTTTACATGAAGTAAGCTGATGTGTTTGCAGAGTGAGTCCTAGTCTCTACAGTTATAGTCCAGAAATCTCTTGTCTTCACATGTAAACAGGACTCCTTTCTGCTGATTTATTTTTTTCTTGTAAATTTCCTCTCTGTAAAATCTTCAAATCTCTTCATTAGCATTCAGCTCAGACTGTAAATGGGCATCCATTGTGATCCATAGTGTTCAGTTACATATAGCCAGGCACATAAACATTTCTTTCCTGACAGAAACTTTTTGGTGCCCAGTGTGACACAGGCTTCCAGTAGAGATCTTACATGACACCCTTTGGGAAACTAGTATGAAGATACTAGACCCCAAGGATCCCAGTAACCCTTAGGTATTCCTGTGTTCTCTGCCAGTTGGCACCAAGAGGTCTCTTGGTGAGGTACTGTGATGCTTCCGTGGAATGCCCAAGGTTGTGAGGAACTTCACTACCACCTGCCCTAAAAATGAGGAAGCCTTGTCTGTGCCTGCCAAGGGTCAGGGCCCAGACTCCAGCAGCCTCAGGCAATATATGCACTCTCCTCTTAGCCTGCGTAGGGTCTGCTGTCTCTTTGGAGACAAGCAGTAGGCGCACTCCAGCCCCTGAGCTTCCCGAACACCCCCTTGGAGTATCCAGCCCCTGTTCCACTGCATACTCACAGAATTCATAGATCTGCTATTTCCAAAGGAACAGTACACCTCAGAATTCTCTGTTCTCAATTTACAGCACTTACGCTTGTTTTCACTATAAACATATCACAGTTTTTATTTAACAAAGAATAGAGATTAGAAAAGAAGCAAGCAGAATTAATGGAAACAAAAGGTTACATGTAAAATAAAATCATAATACTCTTTCCCTGGAGCCTATACTTAACAAGACATTCTCTTGTCTCCTAAAGGTTAACTCATCCAAAGTCTTTCTCCCAGCATTAAACAACCAGACTGGCTGTGATCCTCTTGTCATAAGACAAACCAGCTGGTCCCCTTCCTGTAGGATACCTGGGTTTACTTCTGCAACCCCACATATAGTTCAAAAGATCCTTTGTTGTCACTTGTCAACAGGGCACCCCCTGCTGCTTGCTTTTTCTTGTAGAAAATCTCTCTTGGAGGCTTCACAATCTCTTGACTTGATTAGCATTTTGCTTATACTGTAAATAAGCATTCATTGTGAAGTGTACAGTACCCACTTTACGTATAGACAGACACATAGTCTCCTCCCTGAAAGAAATTGTTCGTCATCTTCTGGTGACCAGCCCCAACTCCGAGACCTTAAGAGCATAATTTTCACTATACATTCACCTAACTCCTTACATGTTATCTGTACATATGTTTTGCAATGATTATGGTGATCATTGTGACACAAATCATCAGTGGAAGCCTTATGTGACATCCTTTGGCAAGCTATTGTCTAGAGACCAGACTTGGAATCCCTATAACCCTTATGCACCTTTGTGTCCTCTGCCAGCTGGCACCAACAGGTCCCCCACACTCATACCTCATCTTCGTGTTTGAGAAAAGAAACCCAATCATTATAGCTCTTCTTTCCCAGGAATCCATTTCTTTAAGGAAAGCAGATAGTCTCATATGAGCAGGATAACAGTAGTGGGGGGAAAAACGGTCATTTGACGAATGTATTCACTGCCATAGTGAACTGGAGTTTCAGCATCACGCGATAGCTGTTTTAATAACATCTTCCCTATTGGATCTGTCAGTACTTGTGACTAGAGCCCTGCAGATCCGCGGGTATCCACTTTATATCCATGGACCATTTCTGCAGATAGTGCGGATGCGGATACAAATTTTGTAGCCGCGCAGGGCTCTGACGGTAAGAGCCAGGCGGGCAGCTGTGAGGAACCGCGGCACGGATCCTCCGCCTGCCCTGGGTGAGGGATTTGAGGGGCTGGGACACTGGGCGGGGGCTGCTTGGGCCCCCAGGGCAGGTGGAGTATCCGCTGCAACTCCCCACAGCTGCCTGCACGGCTCTCCCCGACCCAGCTCCAGCCGAGGAGGGGGCGGTGGCTCGGAGCCGCAGCCTGGCCATGATGAGAGCTGGGCGGGCAGTTGTGGGGAGCCGCTGTGGATCCTTCACTAGCTTTGGGGAGCCCCTGGGCAGCTCCACAGGTTTCCCTGGCCAGGCCAACGTGGAGCCCAGCTGGGGAGCTGTGGCGGACCCTCCACCTGCCTGCAGTGCAGATCTCCGCGACCCAGGCTCCCTGCCCAGCCAAGGGCAGGTGGAGGGTCTGTGACTCCATGCAGGCTGCCCACGTGGCTTTCCCTGACTGGGCTCTGGCGGGGGGATGCCTCGGAGCCTCAGCCCAGCCCCTAGTGTAGAGCCCTGCAAATCCGTGGATATCTCTGGATATCCTCAGATAATTTTTGCAGATAGTGGATCAGATGCAGATACACATTTGTGTACAGTAATTCCTCACTTAATGTAGTTATGTTCCTGAAAAATGTAACTTTAAGTGAAACTATGTTAAACGAATCAGGGTTAGGTTCCAAGGGAATTTTTTTTTGCCAGACAAAAGGCGTTATATAGATAAACAGTATAAGTTTTAAACAATGATGTTTGTACTGCTGCAGCTGCACCAGTGCAAAGTCTCTTGTGTAGCCGCCCTATGCTGGGGGGAGAGAATTCTCCTGCCGGCATAAATAAACCACCCCCAATGAGCAGTGGTAGCTATGTCTGCAGGAGAACATCTCCTGCCAACATAGTGTTGTCCACACAGGCGCTTTTGTCTGTGAAACTTGTGTCGGTCAGGGCCGTAGTTTTTTTCACACCCCTGACTGACAAAAATTTTGCCGACAAAAGTGCTAATGTAGAGAGAGCCTAAATCTTAAACCTTATTAGACTAGGCAGTATTTAGAGCAAGTAGTTTTTCTCACCCCGTTGGATGTTGCAGGTAGGTTACAGTTCTTAATACACAGGCTTCCCCTTTAAGCCTAGGATGAGTCTCCTCAGTTAGTCTTTTTCTTCCCAGTGTTCTTGTTGCTTCCAGCATAGGTGGGGGAGGCGAAAGGTAAAAGCATGGTGCCACTGTCCCCTATTTTATATCCTCAATCCGAGTGCCTGGAAAATACTAGCTCAGACATATCCTGGTGGGCTTTGCTGAGTCAGAGTGGAGCAATCTCCCATTGTGTGATGCTTGTGCAGCTCTCTTACAGCATTGTAAATTCCTTGTTTACAACTCCCCTGCTGATTTAATGGTCATTTAACACCCACCTGGAAGTGGATCACCCCCTTTGTTGTCAGGGAGAACTGGCAGTGGATGACCCTGAAACTTGCAACATATTTCAGTAACAACCATACAGTAAAATGTCATAACTTCATACACGTAAAATCTCATAACTTCATAATAATATGCATATTTTGACAGAACAGTCTGTTTCAGCATATCATGACCTTTCATATGATATCTTACGTGGCATGCCTTGCATGAAATAAATCCTAATTATATGATGGGGTGAATACAGGGGCTCCAGGGTGCTGTTTTGAGGTACATGGTGCCATAATACTAAAAAGCAAAAATGAAACACCTCAAACTGAAGAAAGACTTTCACTTGCTATTTGTGAACAGTTCACCCTGGTGTGACTAGAGAAGAAAAATCCAATCTAGTCTGAGTCCTTGATAAAGCTGCTTTATTAAAAATATGGTAGCTTGAGAAGTGTTAATTCTAAATATGCCTTGCTTGCAGGTTGAGGAGTTCACAAGTGTTTATGAAGAAGTTGATGAAGAACAATACTCCAAGATGGTCAGGGAACGCCAGGATGACGATTGGATTGTAGATGATGGTGTGTAAGATGAATTTAGGGGGCTCCCTTAATATGCTGAGTAGAAGCATAAAATGTGTGGTTATTCTTGCATATATTTCTAAGCCACAGGTTGAATGGCTTACAAGTTCCAATATCTTTTGTATGCATTTTAAAACACAAATAATAAAAATTTACCCTGAAATTATCTTAACTCCATCAGGTTTCATGAAGACCTTGCCTCAAATTGTAAATGCCTCAGTGCCCTCTATAGATAGGTTATAATACAGACCAAAAAAAATGAGCTTCTACACAGAGACTTTTGGCCTAGATTTTTAAAGCAATTTAGGTTTTTGGCACTCAACATCACAATGCCTAACTGATTTAGGAGACCTTAGGAGACTAAGTGCCTAAATCTCTTTTAAAAGCAAAAATCAGAGTCCTAAATCAGTTAGACATTGTGTCACTGGGTGCCGAAACACATAAATAGCTTTAAAAATCTGGGTCTTTATGCCAAAGCATTGTTGAGTTTATAATAACGCATTCAAGATCAGTGATTCAAATATTTTTACATTGACTGCAGATACAGTGACTTTGTTCCATTTAAAAATGGTTCTCTATTGCAAACTACAGATATTTTTTTAGTTGATCATGTACTTAAGGTAGTTACTTTGATCCGAACTTGGTTTGTTTTTAGTTTATTTTTGTACTCAAAATATATAAATTTATAAAGTAATGAAAAATTGAGAGCTTGTTAAACAGAGGAAGCCCCTTAGCGATGGAGATAAAGTTTAAATTTCATCTTTCTAACTTTTGCAAAGGGTCACTTAAAGTATATTTTTAACCTTCTTGTACAGATGGGATAGGTTATGTAGAAGATGGAAGGGAAATCTTTGATGAAGATCTAGAAGATGATGTCCTTGGTTCCAAGAAGAAAGGTAAATGAATTGAACTCTTGAAAGTTTCTCTGGTTGCTTTTTTTAAAAGGTGCATACAATTGGGTACTTCTGTTGACTTCATGCCGTCAAAATGGGTCAGTAAGCCCAAATATTAGCACAATGAGCATAGCTTCCTGGGAAGGACAACTTGTACAGGTGTCCCTGATACCGGAAGTGACTGAGGTTTCATAAATGTGTCTGGAATCAGGGTTTGGCCTGCAGAGCCTCCTTTATATTCTTGGTGATCGTGTGTGAGATGAAGTGATTATCAGAGCTTAGGGTGAGCTACAGCCAGGGAAATCACTCTCATATAACTACATGCTCCCTCCCCTGGACATCAGGGTTTTTACCATCCTTTCCTCCTTTAAGGCTCTCTCGTAGACTCCTGTTTGCTTCTTTCAACCTGCATCTGGGAAATCTTTTGTTCCCCTTCAAATATCTTTGCTTTCTAAGATAACTCAGGATTACCTTTGGACACAGCTAATCCTATGTCTCAAGCACTGTCACCTCAGGGCAGGCATAACATCCGTTGCCTTGTCTATAGTATGAAATTGAACCACAATATTTGTACAAGTGGGATATTACAGAGTCATAGAAATGTAGGGATGAAAGGGACTGTGAGAGATCATCTAGTCTAGCCCCCTGCACTGAGGCAGGACCAAGTATGCCTAGACCAGGGGTCTCAAACATGCAGCCCGCAGGATTCTTTCGTGTGGCCCCCCCCAGCCCCCCGCGCGCCCCTCTGCCTACCCCATGGCGCCGTGAGCCCCGCACCACTCCCTGAAGCGGCCGGAACCATGCCCCTGTGGGGCCCAGGGAGGGGCAGAGGGCTCTGTGTGTTACTCTCACTTCCAGGCACCGCCCCCCGTAGCTCCCATTGGCTGGGAACGGGGAACTGTGGCCAATGGGAGCTTCGGGGTACCTGGAGAAATGGCAAGAGCAGCACACAGAGCCATGTGCGACCCCTGCCCCCTCCTACCCCAGGATGTGGTTCCAGCTACTTCATGGAGCAGAGCGGCCAGGGCAGGCAGGCAGCGAGCCTGCCCTGGCCCTGGTGCACGCCGCTGCCACCCCAGAGCCGCTCTAGGTAAGCCGCTCTAGGAGCCCACACCCCAACTCCCTGCCCGTCCCCTGCCGGACCCTACACCCCTCCTGCACCTCAACCCTCTGCCCAGAGCCTCCTACCACACCCTGCACCACTCCTTCACACCCTGGGGGCAGGGATGGGGTGGAGTTGGGGTGGGGACATCGAGGAAGGGGTAGGAATGGGGGACGGGGTGGGGCGGGACCTCATGGAAGGAGTGGGGTGGAGGCGGAGCCTGGGGCAGCAAGCCAGGGGTGTAAGTGATGTATCCCTTGGGCCAATGCACTAGTTCTCATGTGGCCCTCATGGTCATTTTGAATTTGAGACCCCCTGGCCTAGACCATCCCAAAAATCTGTTTTAAAAACCTGCAAAGAGGGGGATTCCACAACTTCCTTTGGAAGCTTTTCCAGTACTGAATTATGCTTTATATTTAGGAAGTTTTTGCTCGTATCTAACCTAAATCTCTCTTGCTACAAATTAAGTCCATTACTTCTTGTCCTGCCTTCAGTAGACATGGAGAACAATAGAACACAGTCCTCTTTATGACAGGTTTCAGAGTAGCAGCCGTGTTAGTCCGTATTCGCAAAAAGAAAAGGAGGACTTGTGGCACCTTAGAGACTAACCAATTTATTTGAGCATAAGCTTTTGTGAGCATCCGATGAAGTGAGCTGTAGATTATAGTCCTCTTTATAACAGTCTTTAACATATTTGAAGACTGTTATTGGGTACCCCCTCAGTCTTCTTTTCTCAAGACTAAACTTACCCAGGTTTTTTAGCCTTTATCTTGTTGTCCTAAACCTAGACATCACGCTTTCTGAACAGTTTTCATTTGCGTAGTACAAATGAACATGAATAGTATGAATATGCAATTAGAGTGTTGATAGTAGTAATATTTACTATTTTGTCAGTAAAGCTGTTCCTTTCAGTCGTCAGCTGTGATCTATGTTGGTTCACAATTGGCAGGTTAGTTCATAAAAGTTAATGTTGTTACTACAGGTTTGTATGTGTAAAAACATTACAATGCCTTGGTTCTAGCTGTATCCTTAATAGTTGATTAAGTTTCTATTAAGTGTGTACACTAAGTTATACTACATTATGTCCTGCTGTGTCTTCTCTACTGGGCCAATGAGGACTTCCTTCTGCCCTGCCAAGCTTGGGAGCACCACCTGCTTTAGGTCCATAGTTGCTCCTGGTTGAGATGGTGTGCTATTCCTACTGCTCCCTATCTGTTGTAGCTGTTTTCATAGAGCTCATCATAATATTATGTAATTGTTGCATACAGACTGTACTTATATTGTGATGTTCACTGTGGATTCACCTCTGTACTTCACCGTGGATCCCTAGAAAGCTCTGCTAGGGAATAATGTGGGTTTTTCAAGTACAAAATACCGTCCTGTTATGTTGGGGAAAACTCTCTATAAACATTTTATCAAGAATGCTTTGTCCCTGGTTTTCTTAGTTGCATTGGTCCAGAAGAAAGCAGCTGCTTTGGGAGGTTGTGCAGATTTTTATAAACTGCATGTGACTTTACCAAATGCTGTGGCTTATTTTGTTTAAGTATGGGTCCTGGATTTTAATGGTATTTAACTATAAGTGGTGACATAAGTTTTACAGTTCTCTCTTTTTATCTAGAACATCATGAAAAAGCTGCATTTGAGTAAACTTCAAGTTTCACTTTTAAATCACTATGAAGTATTTTTCAGCATATATTGAAAGCAATCACATCCTTTTTCTGTACAAAAATAATTCATTTCCCTTATCAAACCTTACGTGCAACCTTTTTTGTAGAGGTTAGTGGAGCAATATTCAGGACAAATTTGTGTAGTCTTGTTACTCTACAGTCTACGCAACTTTCTTCAAACTTACTGTTCAACCTGCAGAGTAAACCGGCTAACTTTCAGACCAAACCAGTGTGGCTAGCCAAAGGTTTAGTAGGGCAAAACAACGCTTATAATAAAGCTCTGTAAATTTCTTGTAGCCATTTAGATATTTGTCATCTTTTGGCACTGTTTATAAAATATGTCTTAAGTTAGATAAACATTCAGTGCTACCTGCATGAAGCTGCATCTGTGGTTGTTGGGGTCTAATGTTTTAATGACCGGCTCTTTAACTGAAATAACTTTAACTTTTGAAAGTGAGCCAATGTTAAGTCATACAAACGTTTTCAAAAATCTAGAAAATCTTTGTCTTCAAACAAGTGTAATTAATTTCTTAAATATGGAAATGTCTGTTCATTTTTTTCCGTATTGGTCTACTTTAAAGAGGTTGGGACTTTACACATTTCCATATGTAACTTGCATGCTTAAACCTGTGATTATATATTCATGAACATACAGTAAATGTAATTTATACTTCTGGTTCCATTGTGGACAATCTAAAGAGATTTACAAATCATATACAGGGATCCCTTTCTCCACTAAAAAGGTTAAAAGTTGCAATTGTGTAACGTCATTTTGCTGCTCTAGCATCTTCAGATGGAATGTGCAGGATGTAATTACCCAAACTGGATTTTGACCAAGACAGCAGTTTAATATCTGCACTCTTGTCAAAAATGCCGTAGGATCTCCAGTGGCAACAAATGATCAGAATCTCTTACAGCTCATGAAAGATTGCACTTTCAATAGCGTAGTGCCCCTAACATTATGCTGGGCTCAATACTGACTCCCAGGAAAGAGTGCCTTTTACTGAAGTATAAACATAGTTTCTTCTGACAACTGCATTTACCATAGAGGCTTTCTGTGCTAGTACTGGGCTACTCCTAATGAGCTTGTGAGATCAGACAGGATTTCAGAATAGGCAGGTTTAAAACAAAAGAAGTATTTTTTCACACAACACACAGTCAACCTGTGGAACTCTTTGCCAGAGGATGTTCTGAAGGCCAAGACTATAACCGGGTTCAAAAAAGAACTAGATAAATTCATGGAGTGTAGGTCCATCAATGGCTATTAGCCAGGATGGGCAGGGATGTTTGCCAGAAGCTGGGAATGGGGGACAGGGGATGGATCACTTGATTACCTGTTCTGTTCATTCTTCTAGGGCACCTGGCATTGGCTGCTGTCGGAAGACCAGATACTAGGCTAGATGGACCTTTGGTCTGACATAGTATGGCCATTCTTATGTTCTTTAGTGGTTTCTTTGACTGAATCTCTTTTGGTTCTTGTGAAAGCTACCAGTTAATAGCCTTGAGGACAGAGGTCATCTGTTTATCTGCAGGATATGTACAGGGGCAAAGGAAGCTTCTGCACAGCTCCCTGTGGGCAGGTCTACACAAACATGAAGTTTGCAGCAAGCTGGGGTATGAATCTATCCCACACTAGCTGTCCATGCAGACCCTGATGATGTGCATTAATGAACTAGACACGCTAGGTAACTTGACTAAGGTCACATAGGAAGTCATTGGCAAAGCAAAGAATCACACCTTGTCTCCATAGTCCTAGGTTGCTCACTAACTACTGGACCATCTTTCCTGTCTGCAAATACTAGTATGAAAAGCGCCTCTGCCGTACCATACTCGGGAGCAGTGGTTCTCAACCTGTTTACTGTTACAGGCCACATATGCAGCCCACAATGAATTATCTGGGTCGCATCCAATACCACCTATATGGCCCTGAGGATGTCACATGGGCTGCATTACTGCTCTGGAGTGACCACGTTTTAGTATGAGAGAGGTGGTTCAGTCATTGGCCTCTGTGATATTTCCAAGAAGGCTACAAACTTTGGTGATGTAACGCCTTGCATGAACTGCCAGCTTACGCTGGATTTAAGCAAGTAGCCTAAAGGTTAAAGATGGTCCCTTTACCAATTTCATCAACTGTCCAGCCCCCACTGATAACTGGACCCTTTAATTATTTGAGAAATCACTAATCTCTCTTGCTCCAGTAGGAAAAAGTGACAAAACATCCACAAATGACAAAAAGAATGTGAAGAAGTCTGTGGTGTCAAAGCCAAACACTATCAAGACTATGTTTATTGCTAGTGCTGGGAAGAAAAACACAGATGTAAGTTGTATTTTTATATTTCAATTTAAATGTCCTACATTCAGTTAGACTTGTAACTTTATTTTTTTCGCTCAAAGTGACAAATGTTTTGGTTACTGCTGTTTGACTTTTTTTTTTTTTTTTTTTAAAATCAATTGGCACACAAGCCAGATTTATCAAAGCTCCCATTGGGAGTTTCTGGGTGCTGGTCACTCTTGAAAATCTGGCCCATGGTATGTGGAACCTCCTTATTCTGCATGGACCGAGTCTTTCGGTTCAGTTAAGTGCATATAATTAAGTCTATATAGCTAATACAGCTGTCTAATATTTTACAGAAAACTGTAGACTTGTCCAAGGATGATTTACTTGGGGATATTCTTCAAGATCTGAATGCTGAGGTAAGTAGTTGAATTTTGAGGGGTGTAATGTATTGAACCCCCTAATCAATGATGCAATTCATCCAGTTGTCAGAAGTTTGTAAGAAGCATTTTTTAAAAAAACTGGACCACCTAAGATTTTGTTATTTTAATGAAGTCATTCCCAACTCTTGGCTGTGACAGTTTCTGTCCCATGAGTCATCTTTAGGTACCCACGAAGTCAGGTCAGCCAATGACTTTAGTTAATCAGCATGACAGTACTCGTTACTGTATTAGGAGACTTCCTTAAAATTGTAAAGACTAACACTTTCAACGGCATGTATCACAATGTCCTTTGGGGTTACTGAACATGACACGTCCATGCGGACCCTGTATTTGGGCATACGCTTTCGTGGGCTAGAACCCACTTCATCAGATGTAAGATCTGATAAATTTGTTAGTCTCTAAGGTGCCACAAGGACTCCTCGTTTCCCCCCCCCCCCACTATTGACTTTACAAACTGTTTCAGTAGACAACACGTCACACTTATGACTCTCAGCCATAACTGATTTTTTTAACTTTTTTTTGTCATACTTCATATTAACCGTAGTCTAAAAAAAATCTACGGTGAGGGATGTGAAGCATTTGAAAAACTTTCCATTGCATCCACACATTTTTAACTGAATTTCTCTGGCTCTTGTGGATCCCCAAACTTCATCCAAACCAAATTCATGATGACTTGTGTCATCAAGATTCCTTCTTTTATTTAAATGCTAGCAGTCTGCTTGATGCTGTATAAAATACAAGGAAAGATGGTCCCTGTCCTGTGACTTACGATCTAAAATTTTTATTGACTTTCTTTTCACACTAGGATTTTGTATAATAATATAGTTTCAGTTGGCATCATACTCCCACTACTGCTTTGGCTGTTCTGGACCCTCTGGGTCTTTGTTTTGCATCCTCCTCCAGTTTAGGAGCAAGCTATGTAGCTGCTTTTAATGATTTTTTCTTTTTTTGTTAATTTTTTCATAATGTTAACACTCAAAACCAAAATCTTTATAAGAATCCTTGTGGCCTTATCACTTTAAGTGAATTGGGGGGAAAAAGTGGCTTAGTTGGTGCGGAAGGATTTCTTACTTGCTTTGGGAGCGTTTCCCCAAATTCCCTAAGTGAAGACACTTCATAGTATCACTTTTTGTTGGGACTCTGATACTTTTGCAGAAGCTGATGCAGCATGCATGCAGGGTTAGAGGGAGAAGAGAAAAATTGGGTGGCTTTTTCTGTCTTTGTCAAATTCTAACGGGCCATTCTCATGTTCTCCATCCTCCTTTTTAGACCGTTCAGATAACTCCACCTCCAGTTGTAAAGCTAAAAAAGAAAAGACCTGTTGGAGCTTCACTGAATCCTTTCTCTGTACAGTCACAGGCCCATACGGTAAAGTTGCAGATCCAAATTGATTTTTTTTTTTTTTTTTTTTGGCTTATGACTAACTTATGTTTTGAATAAGTAAGCTCCTGTTTTATTATTGGCTTCCTTAGTAAAAACAAGGTCTGTAATTTCCTTTTTGGTACTCTAATATAGAGATGAAAATACACTTTTGCCTCTGACTATCTTTGTAGTTGAATGAGTACATGCTGTAGCTTCAGTTATCACTAAACCATTGATACAGTGCTGTAGAGTTACATAACACTTTACACATAGATACTTCATATGCACTAAAAAGCTTATCTAAACAAGATATGAGGAAAGTATATTGAAGGGTTTATTAAGGGAGGATGAATTTTTAAATGAATTTGGAGGAAAAGACACTTGTCAGATGGGGGCACAATGAAATAGGCATGAAGTGAGGTGGGAAAAGGAGATAAGGCAGAAAGATTGCAAAGAGCTTGTTCAAAAAGTTGAAAATGGAAAGATGTAAATAGGGGAAATATTATTTAAGAATGTGGGTGCGTATATGGACCTTCAGTTTTGTAGAAGGTGGGGAACCAGTGGCAGTCTTCCGATAGGAGTAATATGGTTTGAGAGGAGGCATGAAAGACGACTCTAGCAGCAGCTTTTTGGAGAGACTCACTGCTAAGAAGCAGGGAGACTGGACGATAGGCTATTGTTATGTCAAAAGCCTTGATATATGGGCAGTGGTTTTAGCAATGGAGACAATGAGGTGAGGACAGAATTTTTATGTGAAAAGACTTAGTGAGAGCTGCAAGGAGGAGAGAAGAGTCAAAGACTGAGGTTCAGGAACTGGAAAGTGGGACGGATAATGGAATTGTTGATGGAGAGCTACATAAACAGGAAAGCTGAGAAGTTAATGTTTGAGGAGGTGAGTTTGAAATGGCAGCTGGGCATCCAAAAGATGTCAGGCAATAAGATACAAGACTGGGTGAAGAGGAAGCCACTGGAATTTGAAAATCCATCTTGTGATGAAACCGGGGAAGTAGATAAGATCACTGAGGAGAAAAAGAGGGGCCAGAAAAGAGAAACCGAGGAACAACAGTAGGGAAGAGGGTCAAAGGGATTTGGAGGTGGCTGATAAATGTTCATGGGCGTAGAAAGAGATGTAGCATACAGGGACAGTTTTTAGTGAGGGATATGATTGAAGTATACAAATGGTATAGAGGAGGTAAATTCTATTTACCATTAAAATACAAGAATGACAGTGCAATTGAAAAACAAATTAAAAACTGAAACATACTCTTACACCATGAATAATGAACTTCGTGGATTTGTCACAAGAGATTATTGAGACTAAGAGTTTAATAGGATTAAAAAAATCACCCACATATCTAGATAAGGATCTAAACCCTGATGCTTCGGGGGTGTTAGTCAACTACTAGCTGACATAGGTTAGGAAGAAGAGACATGCTCTTCCATAATTGTCCGTGCTACTATTTTCCTCAGAAGCATATGATACTGGCCCTTGTCAGAATGCTGGATTAGATGGGCCACTCGTCTGATGGCCCTAGAACAGTGATTCTCAAACTTCTGTATTGGTGACCCTTTTTACACAGCAAGCCTCTGAGTGCAATATCCCATCCACCCCCCCGGCCCCCCCCCCGGTAAATTAAAAAACACTTATAATAGCGTTAAATAATGTTTTTTAAATGCTGGAGGTGAAGCCGGGTTTGGGGGTGGAGGTTGACAGCTTATGACCTCCAAACCCTCCCCCCCCATGTAATAACCTCGCGGCCTCCTGAGGGGTCACCACCCACCGTTCGAAAACCCCTGTCCCAGAAGGAGCAATTAGAGGTTTTAAGAGCTGTCCACAAGGTAGAATGAGAACCAGGAAGACAGTCTTGGAAACTAAGTGGAAGAGAGCAGGTAGTGACTAACATTTTCTATTTCAGTAGGCAGATCTGGAAACATAAGTACAGAGAAGTGTCTATTTGGTTGAAGTAGGAGGAGTCATAAGTACCTTAGTGAGGGTGGCTTCAGCAGAGGGCAGAAGCTGAATAAGAGAGGATGAGGTTGGAGAAGGTAACAGTCTAGGATTTTGGAGAGTAAGAAAGGGAATAGGCAACTTTGATCAAAGGAAGGCTTATTTAAGACAAGAATAATGATTGGGCATCTGGGGTAGACGAGGTAAAAAGAAGTAGAGAGAATAAATATTAACATCTTTTAAACTCTATTTTAGTTTACAATAGTTTATTTTGATTTACAATAGATCAGCTGCACAGACCTGTATCATTTAGTGGCTGACAGTGGACCTTTAGAGCATTAGATTGGGACTTGGGAGACCAGGGTTCTATTCGTGGCCAAGACTCTGGCCAGCTGTGACCGTGAGCAAGTCACTGTTCATTTTCCTGTTCCTCAATTTCCCCATCTGAACTATATGATGACATTAGTGAGGCTTTGCTCAATAAAGTGCATAGAACTATCACCAGTCATTGGAAGGTCTCATGACTCCCAGCCCAGAACACCTTTTTCAAGGTTAAAGGAATGGGGGTAGGATGAGGTAGCTGCAGCTGTTCCTACGTCCTATCTGAAGCTCTAGCTCTGAGCAGACCTTGGAAGCTGAAGAGAGGGTTTGGGAACATGCGAAAGTATAGTGAGAACATTTAGGGATATTTTTTTTCATAGCAGCAAGCCTCTACGTGCCTTGAGTGTGTGCAAATGGCAACTTTTGGAGGCTTATAGCTCACCTAAATCTAAGCTGAATAACAAAAGGGGCCTGCCCCCTGATCAACTTCTGAGTCTCTGCTACAAAGCATAGGGAAGTTGGAACTCTTCAGTGAAATGATTGGAAACCAGTTTTAACATTAGGAAGACAACCTCTTTTCTCCTGACCTTGCTGTTGGAAATTAATGGTCTTTGCTGAAACTTTAAAAAGAGGCATCAGCCGGAGGTAGAAAGAGCCTGTAAAACTTCAGTCCACACAGTTAGTTTGGCCAAGTTATAAACAACTGAAAAAGTGCTTGGGCTGCCTTAACATGGGCAGGGCCCCGTGTAGCCTCCGTTGGGGTGGCTGTGGGATTCATTCCTTTACTACATAACAGTGCTCCAGAACTGGACCTTTCATTGAAAAATTGTTCTTCCCTTTATGGTTTCAGTGACCCTCCCCCCAAAATGTAAACAGTCTTAAATGATGCAGTGTCCTATGTCTGCATCTGTAGAGACCTCTTCGGTCTGAGGGACGTATTCATTTCAATCAGGGCCCTGTGGAATTTGGATACTATGGTTACATAAACTGGCATTCACCAATTTGCTGCAGCTAGGCTCACAACTGTATTTTTCCCCTGTCATACCATACCTACCGCTTCCCTTACAATTGTGAATTAATTGGAGTACAGTACGCACTCCCTGCACTGTTCCATGGAGTAAGTCAGAAGAGAGTTGTGGGAGCGAGAATTTAACTTCCTGGCTGTACCAATGTATACTGGCAAACTAGGCTGTCTGGGAAGCTGTTGAATCTGACAACCAGCTCCATTCTTGCCTGGCCCAAATGGGGAGAAGGAGGTTCTGAGGTCAGCCTCTTAGCTCCTGAGCTGAGGCCTGGGGAGAACAGCACAAAACTCATGGCCAAAAATAATCAACAAATGCTGTCTATTAATAGTTTTCAACTCTGAACCATAGAACTGTCTTTTTTTTGAGTTCGGGGTTGGGAATAGAAATGGTGGTAGAATAAATGTTGCCACGGAATTGAGGAGTTGTTGCTGAGAAATTTGGTGTCATGCTGAAGAGTGTGCAAAACCCTGACTGTAGGCCTTGTTGCCAACTTCATGTGTAACTAAACACTGTAGTTCTCCTTTAACTTAAGGAAGATTAAAGTTTAATTTGTGCCTAAAATATTTTTTCAGGTAGTAACCCCTATAGCAAGGAAAGCTCCCACTACTGTCAGAAAGGAAGTTCTTTCTCCAACTACCTCTGATCCTAAGCATACGACTTACGCAGCAAAACCTGCTGCAGTCCATAGAGAGAATGGTGCTGAGTATACAATAAAAGCTGCGGAAAATGAAGAGCTGGTGAAGGCAAAACCAGAGAAAGCTATTCAAGGTATTTTAAAAATTCTGGCAATGGAGACAGCAAATGTAGCATGTTCTAAAATATTTTAGTTAACATTAGGGCAAAGTATGAAAATAGCTTTCAGTGATTCCTCTGCGGAAAAGGACCTAGGGGTGACAGTGGACGAGAAGCTGGATATGAGTCAGCAGTGTGCCCTTGTTGCCAAGAAGGCCAATGGCATTTTGGGATGTATAAGTAGGGGCATAGCGAGCAGATCGAGGGACGTGCCCCTACTGAAAGGTCTATTCGACATTGGTGAGGCCTCATCTGGAGTACTGTGTCCAGTTTTGGGCCCCACACTTCAAGAAGGATGTGGATAAATTGGAGAGAGTCCAGTGAAGGGCAACAAAAATGATTAGGGGACTGGAACACATGAGTTATGAGGAGAGGCTGAGGGAGCTGGGATTGTTTAGCCTGCAGAAGAGAAGAATGAGGGGGGATTTGATAGCTGCTTTCAACTACCTGAAAGGGGGTTCCAAAGAGGATGGCTCTAGACTGTTCTCAATGGTAGCAGATGACAGAACGAGGAGTAATGGTCTCAAGTTGCAGTGGGGGAGTTTTAGATTGGATATTAGGAAAAACTTTTTCACTAAGAGGGTGGTGAAACACTGGAATGCGTTACCTAGGGAGGTGGTAGAATCTCCTTCCTTAGAGGTTTTTAAGGTCAGGCTTGACAAAGCCCTGTCTGGGATGATTTAACTGGGAATTGGTCCTGCTTCGAGCAGGGGGTTGGACTAGATGACCTTCTGGGGTCCCTTCCAACCCTGATATTCTATGATTCTATCATTCACAGTAATGTTGTATACTATGTGTATGTACGTACTAGAATGATATATTATATTGTATTAATGATTAAACCCCTTAGTTCTTTTTACAATGCTTACAGAAGATGATCAGGGCATGATGGATTTTGAGGATGGGGATTTTGATGAACCGATGGAAGCGGATATACCAGAGACTGCCGGGGCCCTGAAGAAAGAACAGAAACTAGAAGAGAAAGAGGCACAGAAAGTGGTTTCTGTGAAGGAAGATGCATCCTTTTTGTAAGGATCTGTGGTTGCAAAAAACCTTTTTTGCTGAAAGATGTTCTGTTTATGACTTTATTATATTTGGACTTGATATTTACATATTTATTTTTTCTCAAGGCACTGTTCTGTGATTGCACTGTAGGGACTTTAAAAATGTGCAGGCTGAAGGGAGTAGATTGGCTGACTGCTACTTAAAAAAAGGGATATTTCATGTTTCTGGGGAGAGACCATTCCTGTCTGGAAAAAAGAAAAGGAGTACTTGTGGCACCTTAGAGACTAACCAATTTATTTGAGCATAAGCTTTCGTGAGCTACAGCCGATGCTTATGCTCAAATGAATTGGTTAGTCTCTAAGGTGCCACAAGTACTCCTTTTCTTTTTGCGAATACAGACTAACACGGCTGTTACTCCTGAAACCTGTCATTCCTGTCTGGGTAAACAGTGAAATGTTTTAGGTTAAGTGCTCAATGTATATTGCAAAGAGCTGGTGACGTAATGTGGAATGCTTAGTGCTGATGAGCAGGAATCACTAAAGATTTATATTACCAAATACCTTATAATTGCCCAAAACATGAATGATCGTTAAAGCCAGTTTCCCATGGCAAAGAGTGATGCCATTGAAGTTAAAAATGCAAAAGTAATGACTTCAAAACTCTCCTATATAAGAAAAAGACCTTAAAGCACATTTTTAATACTGTTTCATGACTGAAAATTATGAGAAGTCAAATCATGGTTTGAAGTGTACGAAGTTTTTCATAGAAACAAGTAATGACTCTGTCCCACCCCAAATAGCTTACAGTTGAAGGTAGCCTTGCAAACTGATGGGATTATTCATGCTGTAACGACTTGCATGTCTAGGGTCTGTCTAATAGTCTAAAGCAACTTTCAGTGCCTGTCTGCTGGATATACGAGAGCTATATTTGTGGGGGAAATAATGGAGTATTCCATATTAGCTAGTTCTGGTGACGGATCTTAAGTCATGTCTTTTCAAAAGTTATGGTTGTAGTGAACATACAACCTTACTCATCTGTTTTTCAATACTTGCAGAAGTTCTTTTCTCCCCGATATGTCCTGTTGGACCAGAATGGATAAGGATGAAATTGATTTAGTTGCCTCAGAAGTTCAAGTGGACCCCGGTTGCCTGCCACTAGTGAACGGGGAAGATGGTGATCAAGTCTTTAGGTTTTATTGGCTGGATGCTTACGAAGATCAGTATAGTCAACCAGGTATCTACACATTTAAAGATGGAAAGTAACTCTCTCGTTCCCTTCATTCAATTCTCGCCATTAAGGCTGGGATTTTCAATGGAGCCCGAGGGATGCCTAGCTGCCCTCTAAGCCTGTTGAAGTTCTCCCCCGGAAGTTGCTTTGTAACTTGCACAGGGTTATTCCTCCCTCTATATGATATAACCACTTGACAAAATGAAAGTCTTGTCTATTATGTTTGGTCTGTTATAGTGTTAGGGGGAAGGAAAAGGATTTTAGTGCTGTTAAATCAAGGGAATATGCCGACATTCTTTACCTCTGTGTGCTAGGAATGAGTTGATGTCTCTATCTTCTTGGGTAAGTGGTACAATAGTTAAATGAACTGGTCTCTTGCTTTTGAAAATCTAATCTGAAATCCTGATTAGATCATTCGTTTGGTCTCCTGTGTCCTGATAAACCTGTCTTTTTGTATTACAAGTCACATGTGTTGTAGGAGAGGAGGCAGACTGGTTGTGCAATAGATGATGTTGTGCAAAAATGTTCATAAAGCTCTGCCAAGATACCTCAGTCCTAGCTCGCTTATTTCATAGCTCTAGTGCTTTTGGAACCTGTCTTTCATGCATATCAACCTCATTCAAACTCTTAGTGGTAGAGGAAAAATACCTATTTTGGAGGCTTTGGACTAGTGCTCCAAGTGCTAAGTATAATGCATGTTGCAGTTACACCTTTCTTAAGTTGTGGTGCCAAGGGGTTAAATAGGAGTCGGTCTTTTTGTATGCTGAGTGCATTGAAAAGCTTCCTCATGAGAGCAGCTAGTGATCACTGAAGTCATGGTGAAATCAGTTATTCTAATATAAAATAGCTACTCTTAAAGACCCTGCTATTGTTTTTTACTTCTATCTTGGCTTGAAAGTTAGTGGTTGCTGAATGGAACATAATTATGAAAGGATTTATTTTTCTTGCATATGAGAAGAGATATCCTGTCCTTATTGTGACATTTTCAAGGTTGAATAATAGACTGCACCTGGTTTCAATTAGTAGTGTGGGGGGGAGTAAATTTTGACATTGTTTATGCCCATTTTCCATAAAAATCATGAAACTATTAAACAAAAACAATGTCAAATACATTGCTTGAAATGAAGCTAGACTGCAAGATAAATAAGACTCTAAAATCATTTGTAACTTTGAAATAGACTCTGTTTTCCGTCATGATTCCCTTTAACTGTTTTATGGAGAGAATTGGAAGGCTGTACTCCTATCTTAAAAATTCGAAGAAATGAATAATAAAATAAAACAATAGGTGTCCATCTGGTGCTCTGGTCACCTGTCCCATAGCTTAAAAAGCTAAGAAGAAACCAAGAATTACTCATAAATATCTCAACCTTAGCTCACACCCTTATTAAAAGCTTAATGAAGGAGGAGGGGGAGAAAGAGAATCTGGGCTCTGGTAGATCAAGGGAGCAAGTCCTGAAATTGAAGGTCTTCCTCCCCCCCCCCCCCCCCAAATTGTTTATTATTGAAGGAGCTCCAGCTCCCACCCCTCTAATCTCAGTAATGGCAGTATGTTGGAGGAGGAGAGAGAAATCTCCAGTAACCAAGTCCAAAATTATGTAGGGATTTTTTTATAGGTTAACACTAGGCTTATCGGAATGTGATTTTTATTTTTTAATAATTTTGGGTGGGGAATAAAATGTTTGTTTTGAAGCATTTTTAAAATTTTTTATCAATGTAGATTTTCATGGTTGTGGGAGATTATGGGAAGAGGTTCAGATGACAGTGGGGAGTCAGACAGTGATTGAATGACAGAAGATCTTGAGATTCAAAAAGTGAAGGCTTTATAACTTGTTAATGTTGTATAATGTTAAAACACATCGTTGACATCATGTCAGACTATACAGAGTAAACATTCTTGTTCTTGAGCAGCAGTGTTCTTAATTTTTACTGTCTGTTAAAATCTACCATTATCAATAGAAATATTTGTGTGGGGGGGGGGAGGGTGGAGGGCGGAGTGAAATTGACGTTTACGAATAAAAATGTAATCCTTCCAAGCCTAGTTAAAACCAAACTCCTGAATTCTACCCAGAAGCTGATTGAAAGGTAACAGCACTAGTTTAATGTGCTCCCATCTTACAAGTCCACTTAAGTTGGCTGCAGCATTCTGTGCTAGCTTCAATTTTCAAATATTTCCAAGGTGTAATTCCATGTAGCGTGCATTATAGCTGGTTCGTGATACCTTACTCTTGCGGTGACACAGATGTGGATAATTGTGGCAAGGTCCACAATGAAAAGAAAAGATTGGTGAAAAAGCTGTTTTGGCTACACCTGTTACCTGGACATCCAGGAGCACCCTGAATTTAATAGCATCCCCAAGTTGTCCACTGTACTGTCGCACTCCCTTTGTGAGGGGTGCTGATGTAAATTCCACCAACTTCCAGTTGCTTCCCCTAGCCTCACTGTTCTCTCTCTATTACCTGGATGGAGTCACAACCAGCTAGCTGTCATACAAGACCTAAGTTTTCTAGGCATTGGGAAATGCATCCCATTGTTCCAGAAGAGTCAGATGTGATGGGGATGTAGAGCTGGGTACTTTCGGCATACTGAATGCAATGAACTCTCCTCACTAACCCTCCTAGTGGCCCCGTATACACACTGGAAAAAGACAGGTGACCAGCACGGTGCAAGAGAGCCCTTGGGGCAGGGGAATTATTTCATTGATTTCATTGATCTGGAGTTGTAGGAAAGATTGTTGTACTTGTGGGGTCTTGTTTTTTCTGTGTGCTTTTTTTTTTTTGAGTAGTGAATTGTCAAATATAAAACTTTCTGGATTTTACTATGGGAATTATTGCTGCTAAAATTTGTAAGTTTGGGACTTGAAGCTGATAAATACTATTAAGTGAAATTTTCAGTGGATTGCAGAAGGCCTTCCACCGACTTCATTGGGTACAAAGGAGTCTTAATTTTGGAGAACTGAGTAAGGAACTGTCAGCAGATGGAACTGTTCAAGGACTACACATTGGAAATTACTTTGGTCCTGGGGATGAATTAATCTTTATTTAGTTATACTTAAAATGGCAGCTTTTCTGCTAGCAGCGTCTTTGAGAATTTTTGGTTCCCTAATATCTAGTTTTCTCTTCCTTTCTCAGGTGTGGTATTTCTGTTTGGTAAAGTGTGGATTGAATCAGCAGAGACCTATGTCAGCTGTTGTGTGACAGTGAAAAATATTGAGAGAACTATCTATCTACTGCCACGTGAGATGGTAGGCCTGAATTTCAGTGGTCTGCTGATAGGAAGCTAGTGAAGTAAAATGCCTTTTGACGTGTTTATATGGCTGAAACAAGCTGTGCTGATCATTGCAAATGTGATATTCATCATGCGAAAAGCAGAGTAGAATATCCCTGATTTTCAAGCTATAATGACGTGGCTAAGAAAAAGACAGTTCCTTTACCTGAAACTAATGGTGGCAGTCTTCTTGAGTGACCTCCTGCTTACCATGTTAAGTTTCCAAGTCCTCTGTTTTCAGTAGTATTTCATAAATTTGATGTTTTGTGAACTAATATATTTTGGTGCCATAACATTCCTTGGCTACAAGCTTTGATTGTATGTCAAGTTTACCCATTAAAACAACTCTAACGAAATTAACAAGCCAACAAAATTCAATGTTGTCAGAATCTGTAAATGAAATAATTTGATTTGACTGTCTTTAAAGCAAATGGACCTAACTTCTGGTAAAGAGACGGAGAATCCTGTGACTATGGTGAATGTCTACCAAGAATTTAATGACCAGATTGCTGTAAAATACAAGATCATGAAGTTCAGATCCAAGGTTTGTCTCTCTTGTACATCATGCTCAATCCCCTCCTATTTTTCTGTTTTCGGAGGGCAGAAAACTTTCAGTGGATAGCAATTCTGGTTGGTGTGTGGGTGGAAAAGGCAAAGTTATATCTGGCGTGCATGTGTCTGTTTTCCTGTAACCGCCAAGCAGTGACTGACTGAATCTTTCTCAACTCAAGAATAAGTGAAGCAGAGTTTGGAGATGGGCCTAGTATAGAACAGAATTTTAACCCCAAAGCAAATATGATTAATGGCAGAATGTTGAGATCTAAGGCTGTATCCTGACTTTTCACACTACGACTTGTTACATTGAAAGCAGTTTTCAAATATGGTTATGACCAAACAGTTTGTATACGTGCCATCATGATTATAAATGTCAAACCCTGCTAAAATCCTGCCAACGGATTAGTTAATAGAACAGTTTTAGCCAACACAACTTTGTGAATCAGTTTTGTTTCTATATTGTGGACCCCAAACCACTAATGGAACTGTTTCAGGGTCTTCCTTCTTCCTCCCCATCTCTGCCACATATACTAGAAGTCAGTGTAGTACATTTATGTAGCACTTCCTGTTTGCTGTAATACACTTTTTGCCCAAAGCTTGCTGAGGGATACACGCAACATGGCTTCGCTTATTAGAGAAAATATACATGCCCAGGTGAACTAGCAACTAAATGGCAGTCCTTTTGTGATGCTCACAGTACTGATTTCTGGACTGCCAATATTCATTTCTCTTAAACATCCTAATTTTTGTAACGAATATTGAGCACAAGAGGGAAAACCACCTGTGGCCCTCTGGATAGGGCACTGGGCTAGGACTCGAAATTTGGTTCTTCCATTGACCTGCTGT
The DNA here is from genome assembly GCF_965140295.1 of Lepidochelys olivacea. Lineage (NCBI taxonomy): Eukaryota > Metazoa > Chordata > Testudines > Cheloniidae > Lepidochelys > Lepidochelys olivacea. Next base: position 145,460,864 of record NC_140411.1, read on the forward strand.
GACACTGAACAAATTGTTTCACCTTGTTGCTTATTTTTTCCCTTCCACTTTTTATCTGTTTTTCTCTTTAGACTTTAAGCTTTCTTGGGCAGGAACTGTTTATTATGTGACTGTACAATGCCTAGCATATTAGGGGGTCCTGATCTTGGGTGGAGCTTCTAGACACTACTGTACTGCAAACCATTAATAAGGCAGATAACATTCCCTTTAGGATTAGGATGCCATCTTGAGATCTACACCGTTCATTGGATCACTAGTTGTGCTTGACATTTGTGATTCCTCTACGTATTTGAGCCACTCCACAAGTAGTTAAGAGAATGGTGAAACGGAAAAGGTTGCTCTATCGGAAAATAGAGGCAGACACGATGTGGGATATAGAATTGGTGTCAGAGAAATCTGTTCATAAAGGTACAGTTCTGCAAAGCAAAATATGCAGAAATTGTGCTAGCAAGGGCATCACAAATCTGGACTGAAGAGCATTGCTTGAGCTGTGTGAGGAAGCTTATTCAATCACTTCACAAACAAACTCATTAACTTTTTTTTCCCTTTTCCCTCTTTTAATATGTGTGGATAAAATGCAAGTGTGTCTTTGCAGTCCAGTCTTGGATGAAGATGAGTGCAGTGCTAGCATCATGTTTCTTCAATTAAGTGCTCAGATGGCTCTTCCTACTTTTTGGAGTATCTTTGGAGTATCAAGTTGAGAGTTCACAAAGAATTACAGTATAATTTTGGGATTAGTTTTGATTTTCTTGGATTAGTGATCAGTGCTGTCATTATACCCTTGTGTAAAATGTTTGGCAAGTGGTTTGAAAGGCAGAGGAAAACAGAGGAAGAATGAATAAAAACACGTGTGTAAAATGAGGGGAAAATCAAAATATTGATGGACAACTCTAAATGTTCTAAAGCATGATGCAAATGCAAGTGCTTCCCAAATGCCTCTTAAATAGCAAGTTCACCCAATAAATATCATACATCTGTGCAGCAAATATGTAACAGTGCAGTATTTTCAGCCTTCAATAGTGGACAGATTGTATGATTCTTTGGCACATTCCAGCAACACACATTTCATCTGTTTAAGAATTTCTTATGATCAAAATAATTCTGACAAGTTTACCTTTGAATTTTTTTCACTGTTTCTACTTGTGTGTTCTCATTATAATGTACTTGTAAATGAGAGATGTAGGTGAGTAGTTTAAGATTGGGTGTACAGCAAGGATATGGTAGCTCACTGCTCAGGAAGAACCCTGAAGTTGAGAAAATAACTAAAGTTTAATGAAGCGGGCTTCAATAACAGTGACTTGGAAGCATATGCTTTGGATTGTCCTTTGAAAAGGTGCTGAAGGATCAGAAGAACTCTTTTTTTTTTTTTTTTTTTTTTTTAAACTTGTGCACGTGCAAAGTGACAGTTAAAAGATGATACGGGAAAAGATGATAAAGATTAAAATAAAGATACAACTGCGGGTAGAGATTATAGATGTTTGAAAGTGGGGTAAGCCACAGTGCAAAACCCTCTTTTATACAGACACAGTGTGTCTAAACTGGGTGTTGCAGTTACCCCAGTACAAGTCTTGTCCGTATAGACAGGCCTGTATTTCAACATGATGATGATAGCTTTATTCATTGCATAGCAAGATATCAAACAGAGGCCTTCTGTGTGAAGACGAAATACTGATCTGAGAGAGGACAAGCAAATGTTGTATCTTACTGTTCAGATGGGAATTTGCTACCAGGTCTGAATTGACTTTTCTGTGTGTATTAAGACTTTAGCTAGATGGGGAAGGCTAGGGGGAATGGTCTCCTATAAAGCTTTAGCTAAAGTATGCTTATGTAGTGTTCAATCATAGTTCCTGCATTGCCAAAAAAGGATGGGAAAAATTAATACCTTCAATCATATGATATGCATCTTTGTGAACTTTTTTCAAAGAACATGCCTTTTATTGAGGCATTAATACTTCAGTATTAAAACATGCTTGGCCTGTTCTTTATCTTTCAATAAACAAAACTACAGTAGTAAAAGGCTTGCTTTCTAGTCTATGAAAGTTTGCTAATTCTTTGAAATTCTTCTCGCTCAAGTTGCCTTTGATTTCAATGGGAGCTGCAGGATTAGGCCTAAGAAACAAATACAGCTTTCCTTGAAGTCGATTTTAAAATTGTAAATTAGCTTCTCCAAGACCATTAGGCTTAAACAATGACTTTTTTTAAAAAAAGGATTGGCTCTAAAATTTTGCCCTGTAGCTTTAATGTTTTATATTCAGTTCATCCATTAACAGTGCTATTTTTGAAATATTTGGAGGAAGTTTTCATTAATTTTATAGCAAGTTGACTTCAGATACCAATGCCTTTTTCAAAATAAATTGATTATAATGGAGGAAATAATTAATCTTCTTTGTTTTCATGTTGAAGTGACAAAGCTACAGTGGCTATGTGCAGAGCTGGCTGAAACTCAGGATTTCTGGTTTGTGGGAAATATTGGTTTTGTTCCAGTTCAGATCAAAAATTGAAACTTCCCAGAAACTGGAAATTCCATAAGTTTCATTTTTGGAAACACTGACACATGATGTTTCTGAAACAAAATATGATCTTGGATACCCCAACAGCTGCTGACTGAAATTGATGTGATTAGCAGTAGTAAAACTGACAAGATTTTCTGAATAGCGGCGGTGAAACTGACAAGAATCCTGTAAATTTCAGTTGATAGCTGCCAGCGCTTGCACTTTTGTGGCAGCACTGCTCAAAAACCTCTCCTAAAAAAATGATTGAAAGTATTTAAGTGAAAATATTGCTACATACCAAGCTGATGTGACCCGCTCAATAGAACTACATCTAATCCATGACCCGATAATTTATATTGGAACAAAGGGAAGATAACGTCAATCAAGGAAGTGCGTGCTTTAAAAAAGTAAACTGTAAAGTCTTAGAATCAATCTGGGAAACTTTAAAAGATGATCCAAAATGGATGTATGGGAACACTAATTTTGTGCTGGGAGTAACTTCATGGACACAGAATTGTCCAAGTAGAATGACTTTTGTAACACTTTGAAGAAATATAATAGGTATTAGATAGTGAGAGAGAATAATATGTATTATTGTAACACCTACAAGCTCCACTCATGAACCGGGACCCCATTGTATTAGGTGCTGTACAGAACACAAAGACAGTAAAGGGTAAGCTTTGCCAACAGAACCGTCACACTTGGGAAGTTCCTGCCATGCCACCTTTTATGTGGGCCCAGCGGGGCTTCTCGGACACTCTGGCTGCTACTGGAAATAACAGTAACTTAAATCACTGGTTATATTGGAGATGCTGTGAGAAGTGATGACATCTGGCATTAGCACACCATTGCTTGTGGCAGTAATTTTATATGTGGCCATCAAAGCTTTGCCAACACCAAACTTGGGATTGTGAGTAGACTCTGTAAGGCATAGCATTTTCCCATACACCTGCCACTGATTGTGGCAGGAATGGAGCCTGTTCAAGTCAAGTTGGGCAAGTTCTTAACAAATCAATTTGAAAGCAACATGACTCCAGTCTGAAACTTATCAGCCAATCATTGCTTCTCCATGTCTAATCTCTGAAAGGAACACTTCATGGGCAGATAGCATTTTTATGGCTCTTTACACGTCACTGTAATTCTGATCAGAGGGGCTCACATGCTCTCTTTTACTCCATAGTCAGGTTAAATTCACAAGAAGTGGTTTGAACCTATGTGTTTAAAAAGACAAGACAGTAGTGGACAAGTCCTGGTTTATGACTAGGGCCAGTAGGACCTCTGGCAATACAAATAACACACGCCACAAGTGACTCCTCACCATCCATTTGCATAATGGCTGCAATGTGCTGTTCTCCAGCTGGTGCAATAGCATAGGTTAGCCATGCAAATCCAGAATCCTTAGCCTCCAGGAAATTTTAACATAGTTTTGAACAGTAAGGCTATATCTACACTGCGCACCTAACAACAGCACGACTGTGCCACTACGGCCATGCCATTGTAAGGCATGTAGTGTAGCCACTCTTTGTAGTGTAGCCACTCGCCAGGAGAGAGCTCTTCTGATGACCAAATAAAGCCACTCCCTACGAGGGATGGAGAGCTGTCTACACTGGTGCTTTTCATCATTAAAACTTTTGTCATATGGGGTTTTCCCCCCATACCTCTGAGCAACAAAAGTTTTAACGCTAAAAGTGGAGTGCAGACAAGGACTAAGTGTGGTTGCAGCCTGCTTTAGCATCGCTGGTAGCTTATGAACATGACGTTGGAGACCTACTTGTCCAATAATAAAGCTGCTGCTTTATTTAGCTGCTGTAAGGAGAGTAATGAGATCAGATGAATGAGCATTTGCATCACGTTTGGTTTTTATTCCTTTCTTTCTCTTATTGGGAAGAATGTTCAGTATGCTGATATTTTAAAAAAAATCTTAGCATCTAATACATAGTATTTAAAATGTATTTCTTTTGCATAGAAAGTTGAAAAGAATTATGCTTTTGAGATCCCGGATGTTCCAGTGAAGTCTGACTACCTAGAAGTTAGGTACCTGGTGAGTAAAACTAATCTGATTAGAGGCCACATCACTGGAATAGTTCTGTTGAACTTAATCTTATTTAAGTACATATATTAACATAATTTTGTCCTTATTTATGGCTACACCCACTTCACAACGTGTAAACTAGTTGCTTTTTATTTTTAAAATTTTGTCTTTTGAAGCTTATTTAACTTAGTGTTTTTTGTTTGCTTGTTTTCCTTATATCATTGATGTGCTGGCCAGTCCCTGCCATAGCTAGTTAATTACAATGAAACTGAAAGTGAATAACAAATTAAAACATTTTAAATCCGTATATCATAGATCTACTAAAGCTTTCTATATATCTCGGTGTTAGCTGCACTCCCCAAAAAATAAAACATGATGAAATTAAAACAATAATTTCATCCATCAATGTTAATGACTTATTAATTATGGAGATATCTATTCCTGATTAGTCAGGCTTTCTTTTTCATTTTTTTGTTTACTTTTGTGCCATTTGGGCTCAGTTAAACAATGTATTTGAATGTGTGTAACTTTAAACACCCACAGGGGACTGTTCTCAAGCCTAAAATCAGGCATATGCTTAAGTGCCTTGTGATAGCAGGACATTTGTGTGTAGTCCGTTTAATCATTTGTATTGGTCTTTTATGAGGCTCCTGGGCAAGAGAAACTTGGAGTGACAGACCCACAAGTTCCCAGCGGGACTCTGGGACAGGGATAGTAACAACAAATTTTAATCATTTAAAAAAAAAAACTGACAAGGTTTCAAATTGACAGTGTTCCCTTCTAAATACATTTTGTTAATTGCTGAGAAGGGGACATTAAAGGCACCATCTTAATGCATTCAGCCACTTTGCAGGGATTAAGGTCATATCTGAAGGGTGAAGTAAATGCATGTTAGCTGCCCAAAATGCTGCTTTAGCACTTCAGGAGCATTCTAATCTTATTGGTCTGCAAACAGTGGCTGTAGCTGGAAAGCTGTCAGATGCATAAAACAATATAATTAACTTGCAGTATTTACTTAAGCAGTTTCTATATTAAAAATGTTGAGTTATGTGGGTCATGGCTGATACCAGCACACTCTTGTTTCCTATATAGACACAGATTTTGGCATTTACATTTTTGGATCAATTTCCTGGCTTATGTGTAGGCTTGCAGATTTTCCTTTTTTTTTTTTTTTTTAAATATATAATTTCCACAGATAATATGGGTTTATTTTTAAGGATTTTTTTTTCTTCTTTTTTTCCTATTTAAATTTTCACAGTTGGGGAAAATTAAAGAAGAGGCCAGACAATTTTTTAATTACAGTAGACCTTGAGTTTCAAAAAGTTAAGCTTTATAAATCATGAAAACACAAATTGTTAACATCACATATCAAAATATACAGAGTAAATATCTTTAAGTCAACAAACCATACCTGTTTTTACTTTTCATTCACTAGTTTGTAACAAGCCTAATTTAAAATTCAGTGGATTCTGACTCTAAGTTCTCAAGCAACATTTTTCTTACTTTTCATATCGGTACATTTCAGTTGTTGTTATTGATGGGAATACTTTTTCATTGGTTTGTGTAAGTTCAGTGAAATTGATGTTTGCAGATATTTACTGATAAAAATGGAATCCACCAAAACCTACTTATGCAGAGTTTTGTTAAAACAATAGTCTGATACTTCTTGGGTTGCTATAATACATTCTGATGTGATGGAGTTTCACTCATGTGAAACTGGCACATTTCAGATATGGTTTAGTTTGTTTATACTGCTGCTTGAGCATAATATGTTGACATGCCCTTTTTTTTTTTAAATAAAATGACTTATCCCTTTCTTTTGATTATGTCAGGCTGAATTCCCCCGGCTTCCTCAAGATCTGAAAGGAGAGACATTTTCTCATGTATTTGGAACTAACACTTCTAGCCTGGAAGTTCTCTTGATGAGTAGGAAGATCAAAGGACCAAGCTGGCTGGAGATAAAAAATCCACGTATGAGGATTTGCATGTCAAATACTTAATAAATTGCTGAAAAATAAATTTGGAGGGGGATAGTAGATGAGTTGACCAGTACAGTTCTATTTTGTCAAATCTTTCAGAAGTTCTTGAGGGCCGTATTCTGAGAAGCAATGTTTAGATTTCATAAACAGGACCTATTAGAAAGCAGTTTATTTTGAGAGGCAAGCAAGATTTGCTTAATTGGTCTCTTTTCAATGTTGACAGCTCTTGAACTGATTTCTCCCCTCGCTTCCTTCACCCTTTCCCCCCAATTCTGTACTCTCTGTTTTGTGCTCTTTGGGACTTGATCCTTCAGAATGTCACTTTTTATACAAAAGTGGGCAACAGCACCACAGTAGTAAGGTAACTGGGCTTCTTGTGATACTCCCCCTTAAAGAGGAGAGGGAAGGAAAAACTTGATTTGATTCTGCGACCAAATTTCTAAATGGTTCTGAGTGTCCGTTTAGCTCCAGTAATGCCTAAATTCCTGTAACATTTTACACTGTGGCAATCGCCATGCTTGGCTCAGAGACCGTGTTTGATCATAAGTGTTTAATTTTAACTTTACTCTGAGTTCTGGAACTGTTTCTGGGTAACACCCAGTACAAATTACTCCATCAGTAGTTTATACAAAATGACATGGTTGGAAACACCCAGTGTGCTTTCAACTTAAGTCATTGATTGAGTGTTTGTCTATGGGGATCCTACTCTGTGTGCATGTGCACCTCATACACATTCAGAATCTTTAAACATTAGTGTCTCTGGAGCCATGCCTTCTCCCTACATGTCTTCATGCTCCCAGCAACCACAGGGCATAAAGGGCAGAGCAGCTGCAACCATCTCTTAGTTCTCTCTTACCAGCTTTGGCAGTGAGATGGAACCAGGCAGTGTCTGCCTGCTGCCCTGTAGTCCGTTCTCTATCCTTATCTAGCTTGTTAGGGTTAATTCCTTAAATATCTCCTGTGTTTTCTTCAACTTTTTCTTTCTTTGTTCTGTGTTTTTAAAAGACACCTTATTTTCTCTCAGCACCTTGTGCCACAACCACTTAAAATAGCAGCTTCAAATCCTGCCCATCTTGTGACTGGCTTATTCCCCTTCTAGACAGTTTGTTTTTGTCTTGGTGAGAGCCTTGTACCTAATTGATGCTCCATCTGCCAGTTGTCTGTTCTCCAGAACAAGAAAATTGAGAGAGGCTAAAATTGTGTCTTCTGGAGCAGCCTGTGAGGAGCATTTCAGACCCACAAGAATGGGCATGGAACTCCAAGATGGGACTTTCCACCTCTTAGTCTGTGTGCTCCCATGATATCCAGGATGCAGCTGCAAAGGCTGGTATCAGTAAGAAGTCAAATTCGGGACTGACTGGCCAAAAGCCTTGGTAGCCAAAGACATGCTCAGTACTATTAGCTGCTCCAGCAACAAAGACAAGTACTGCCTCTTCCACACAGAGCTAAGGTAGATCAGAACATTGGATCAAATCTGGTACTGATCTTACTTCCTTGAGAAAGGAAAAGTTGAGAGGCCTCAGGAGAGCTATTTCTTTTACATTCAGTTCTTTGGAGGAGAGTGAAGTCCTCATACTAAAGGGGCAAGTGACACTGATTCAACTTTCTTCTTGGCACTGAAGGGCTCTGAGGCTACTCTGGTCCCTACATCTGGTACGGATTCCTACAAAAAATTGAAATAGTTCCTCAGTTGATAGTGTCACTAACTGTTCTGGTTATTGCATTATTGGTGATGGAAGTTATCTCTTCTCCCATACCATTTTTGCTATTGAGTGCGCGTCATCCGGCACTGACTCAAATGTCTCAGCTCCTGGTACAGACGTTGCCTGAGAGATCAGCACTGCAGATAGAGGAGACCTTTTCCTGACCATGCTTTCTTCCCCATCCAGTGCCGCTGCGAGCCTTCACCTCATCGCTCTCCAAGATCAGGAGATGATTCATTCCTCCAGTCCAGAATCCCTCATTTCAGAGCCCCAGCTTACCCGCCATGTGGATGGCATATGGCGGAATCAAAGTCTCCTGTATGCATGTCCTCTAATTCTCTCTAATATCCAGGATGATATGGAAAGTCTGAATGCAGCAGATCCTGATAGTTCCTTGTTGGCTGAGGCATTTTTGGCTAATGGGTCACTTCCAAATGTCAACTCAGCCTCCAATAGCAATTCCAAACTGTTCAGAAATAATATCATAGGACAACGGTCACATTGAACCCAGACTTGAAATTGTTACACATGACAAGCTTGCATGTTGGCTGGGTTAAGTGCCACTGACAGAGACTGTTTGTTATATGCACAAGAAATCCTGTGGTGAAGCAGGAGTCCCTAATGAGTAATGAAAAATGTACTCCTCGCAGGTGAAAAGATTTTCTTTTTGGGCAGCCCAGCACAACCTTGATCCATTTGGAGATTCCTGTTACCAAGATCCTTAATTATATCATCCATCTACACTTTTCTGGATTCTCATTCTGTTCAGTTACAGTCCCACCTTGCAGTAATTTCGGCATGCCACTCACCCAGAGTCATGTTTGTTTTTTTCTTACACTTCTGCATCCAGATTTTTAAGAATTGCTTCCCGCTTCCCACTGATTTAGGAAGCCACCTCCCAAATGGGATCATAATATTGTCCTTTGAGGACTCCCTTTGAACCCTCTTCTGAATACTCTATACCACCTTACTCTCAAGATATCTTTTTATCATCCCCACTGTGTCAGACAGAAGGGTCCGTGAACTCCAAAGTCTCACGGCCAACCCTTCTTGTATAACATTCCACGAAGATAAGATGGTTTTGAGAAGCCGTCCTAAATTTATTCCCAAACTCGTGTCAGACTTTCAGTTAAATTAATATTAGTCTCCCTCTTTTTCTTCCAAAACCGCACACTTATCCAGAGGAGAAGAAACTTCATATTTTAGCTGTAGTGAGGGTCTTGCTATGCTACCTGACCAGGACAAAGCCCATTTTCAGCAATGCCCCTGCCTTTTTTGTTGTTATAAGTGGTGATTCCAGAGGACATGCCATTTTTTCCTCTGAGATTATTTAAATGGATCACCTAGCGTATTTCATTTTTCTGTCATATGGCTGCTGTTCCTTTTCCTCTAAATATCACAGGCCATTTGACTAGAGCTCAGGCTTCAGCAGACAAGGAAGCATCCCCATTCTCTCAGAACTGCAAGGCAGCCATTTCAAATAGTCCTCTCATTTTTGTTAAACATTATGTCCTTGACCTGGCTGCAAGATCAGATACCAAATTTGGGAGGGCAGTGTTAAAATAGCTGATTAGTTAGTGGTAGTCTGGACTCCTCAGTTCAACCTTCCAGATAGGACACTGCTTGCCAGTCACCTAGAGGTGATATCCACATGGACAAATGTTCAAAGAATTAAAAACGTTACTTATCTTATAGTAACTTTGTTTTTTCATGATGTTTTGTCGGTGTGGATCCTACAACCTACTTTTCTTCCCTGTTTTTTCAGAATCTCCCTTAAATGGAGATTCTGAATGAGCAAGGGAACTGACTGATGGTTACGGCTTCTCTGCCCTTGGTTAGGGGACACGAGGACAAGCAGGGCACAGACATTTCAGTGACATTTCAGTTTCACTAATAACCTGGTATTCAGCTGTTAGATGAGTTTCATCTCACAAGCATACTTAAAGGGATATGCAGGGACAGAACAACTTGGAGTGCCAGTTATTGTAAGGTAACCATTTTTTTTTTTTTTTTTTTTTCTCCTCATGATGACCTTATCATTCTTGTAAGTGGCTCGTTTGTTTCCACAGAGCCCTTGAGTCATTCAGTCAGTTGGTGTAAGGTGGAGGCAACGGCCCTGAAACCTGACTTGGTGAATGTAGTTAAAGATCTTCCTCCTCCTCCTCTTGTGATCATGTCTCTCAGCATGAGGACAATTCAGAATGTGAAGACTCACCAGCATGAGGTAAATCATCAGTTTTGGTGGTGATTGATTTTTTTCTATGGCATATGCTAAGTAAGAATTGGTAACTGGAAAAACTTCACCAATCAAAAAGCCTTGATTGTGATGTCTGCAATAGACCTGATTCTGTGGATCTGATTCCGTAGTGAGATCTGTGCAGGTGAACCCCTCTGTGGGCTGATGTGTCCATCTGCTCAGAGCTCATTACAAGATCAGGGTCTCAGTTTGTATATAAAATTTTGTTCTTTTATGGAAAACACCCCAAAATGCAATCTTTGGTTATAGAAGACTAAATAAATCTTTTTCTTTTAAAGAAACACACAACAGATTATATACACCCAATAATGTGGCTTTTAAGCATTATGTATTCTGGGTAAAATAAAGGATTGCCTCTGATAAACAAATTTTTAAAGCAGAATGGGAAACAGATTTAAACTCTCATACTAGCTGTTATGCTGCCGCCACTTTTTATTCATCAAGATAGAATACCACAACAATAGACTCTCTTGTCATAACTATAAAGGGAAGGGTAACCACCTTTCTATATACAGTGCTATAAAATCTCTCCTGGCCAGAGGCAAAATCCTTTCACTTGTAAAGGTTAAGAAGCTAAGGTAACCTCGCTAGCACCTGACCCAAAATGACCAATGAGGGGACAAGATACTTTCAAATCTGGAGGCGGGGAAAAAGGCTTTGGTCTGTCTGTCTGTGATACCTTTGCCAGGAACAGATCAAGGATGCAAGCCCTCCAACTCCTGTAAAGTTAGTAAGTAATCTAGCTAGAAAATACATTAGGTTTTCTTTGTTTTGGCTTGTAAATTTGCTGTGTTGAAGGAATGTGTATTCCTGTTTTTGTGTCTTTTTGTAATTTAAGGTTTTGCCTAGAGGGATTCTCTGTTTTGAATCTGACTGCCTGTGAGATTATCTTCCATTCTAATCTTACAGAGTGTTTCTTTTCTTTTTGTTCTTCTATTAAAGTTCTGTTTTTTAAGAATCTGATTGTGTTCTTAGGGTCCTAAGAAACCCAAGCTAGTCTGTGCTCAAGTTGTTTGTTCTCAAGCCTCCTCAGGAAAGGAGATGTAAGGGCTTGGGGGGATTGCTGGGGGAAGAGGAACTTCAAGTGGTCCTTTTCCTCGGTTCTTTGTTAGAGCGCTTGGTGGTGGCAGCCTACCCTAGTCCAAATGCAAAGATTTTGTGCCTTGGGGAAGTTTTTAACCTAAGCTGGTAGAAATAAGCTTAGGGGCTCTTCCATGCAGGTACCCACATCTGTACCCCAGAGTTCAGAGTGGGGAAGGAACCTTGACAACTCTAGACCAGTGGTGGGCAACCTGTGGCCTGGCCTCATGCAGCCCGTCAGGGTAATCCACTGGTGGGCCACGAGACAGTGTTTACATTGACCGTCAGCAGGCATGGCCGCCCTCAGCTCTCGGTGGCTGCGGTTCACTGTTGCTGGCCAATGGAAGCTGCAGGAACCAGCAGCCAGCACGTCTCTGGCCATTGGTCAATGTAAACACTGTCTTGTGGCCTGCTGGTGGATTACCCTGACAGGCTGCATGTGGCCCGCGGACCACAGGTTGCCCACCACTGCTTTATACTACCCACTGTAATTAAATGCTTTAAACTTTATATTTTAAACATGCTAACAAGTTGTTCTCACCATGTTAACTTTCTAAAACCTGCATTAACCAGAATAAAGTTCCAAAAAAGCTAAAGCTAATACTGACCTACTAGCCTGTAGTACAAGATACCAGTATTGATTATATGTACAGATTATTTGTACTGTTTCCAACAAACTCTTTTATTGAAGCTGGTCAGAAACATTCCGGCAAAGTGTTTTTTGTCAGAGTTTGGCCAATTCACGAAAATTGAAAGATTCTGTGGAGAGCAAGTTCCAACGGAATCTGCCAGCTTGCCTGCCTACCTCCTCAACAGCTGGTCTCGTGGCTTGCTGAAGAGCCTGCTCTTTCCAGGCTTCTGGCTCCTCAGCAAGCCGAGTGCTTGTGTCTTTTTGGCACCCCAGAGTTCCTGGCACTGAGGCAGTCCTCCTAGCAGAGTGCCCCAGTGTTGGGGACAACAAGCTCTGTCCCCCCCCATTCACTGGCGCTTCATTTTCTATTTGCAGAAAACGTCAAAATTTTGGAGTTTTGTTCCAAATCTGAACAAAACTCTGTTTTGAAATACCAAAATCCTTCATGAAGCAGAGTTTCCTCTCTCCACCCAGTTCTGTATTTGATATCAAAATCAAATAGTAGTATTTCTTGAATGGTGGTTTGTGCTACTTAAGATCAATAAACAATGCTGAAGACTTCAGCAATTTGCAGCTGCAATTCACGTAAAGTAGGCGATTGCCTTTTTTTAAAAAGGAGGAGCAGTTGGAGAAGGCTGTTCAAAAGAGAGTGGAGGGATAGAAGGAAAGGGGTAATTTGATACTGTTAACCTGATGTAAATATGCAGATGCACATCAGTGTGTTTATTATCACAGTATTTCTCATTTCTTGGTGTAGGTCATGGCTGTTGCAGCTCTAGTCCATCAAAGATTTTGTTTGGATAAAGCACCTCCTCAGCCTCCTTTCCAGACACACTTCTGTGGTGAGTATCTGGACCAGGTTATGGGTAGAGCAATTTTAAAGATTTGCTTCAATAACTTCACTTGACTCTTTTTAATATCTATTTTTAAAATCTTTATTGGAAAGAAGTACAAGCGAGAATTTATATGTGAACAGCGCTTTCCCCACTGTCTGTCAGCAGTAATGGTATGATGCCTGAGTGGTGGTGGGGAGAGAGTTAATTAGGTGAGGTGAATAGATTTTTTTCACTACCCAACGGTTTCCTCCTTATTTTTAAACTTAGTTGATATTCCATTTACTTGGTAGAAATCTTAGGGTTTTTCTATGAAGGCAAAGTAACCTCCCTCCAAATATCCTCTGCCTCTTTCTGTCCTCTTTCTCCTCTCGCTTGTTGCTTTTTTTAAAAAAAAGTTTTTATTTAATTTAAAAACAGTTCAGTCTTTTAAAGTAAAAGTTCAGCTAGAAGTGGGCCAGCAATAGCTTCATTCAGTTCCTTTTTAAAAGTCTGAACTGAGATCTCAAGGCAGTAATATGAAATTAAGAAACATGAAAACTTAAAAGATGCACAGTTGAGCATGTGGGTGTGATCAACTGTATTATCAACCCAGAATGCCTTTATGTAGCCCCAGATCCCAACTGATAGTCACGCAGAGTTTTGGATGCCCTTAGAGGCAGGGGTCCAGGAGCTAGCATGTAAACTGCAAGTGCTCCATGGCACAGTTTGAGAATGGGGCTAATGACATATAATTAGGGTTTAGGCTTGCAAGGAATAGATTTTTATTGGTAAAGGTTGATAAACATCAATTTCACCACTCTCACAAATGATGAAAAAATATTTCCATCGATGACGATCAAAATTTACAGATAGGCAAAGTAAGAAAAATACTGCTTGGGAACTTACTAGAGTATGATTTATGGATATTAATTTGTATATTTCAACACGGGATGTTGACAATTTGTTTTAACAGTTACAAAGATTTAACTTTTTGAATCTCAACATCTACTGTTAAATCATTTTGCCTGCCCCTCCTCTTTTTTTCCTGATTTTTCCCTCATAATTTCCCACAATCGTGAACATTTAAATAAATAAAAAATAGAAAAAATGCTTAAAAATATACCGATACTATCTGTCAATTATTAAAAAAATCTAATTCTGCCAACCCTACATCTAATAGTTTTACTTTTATTGGATTTATTTATTGCTAATTTCTTTTAAAATAACTACCACTCTGAAAAACAAAATCCATGTAATTTTAACTCAAAAGCCATGGCAGAGTTTAAATTTCTTTAAACATAGCATTGCCAGCAGATGGAGGGACGTGATCGTTCCCCTCTATTCGACATTGGTCCAGTTTTGGGCCCCACACTACAAGAAGGATGTGGAAAAACTGGAAAGAGTCCAGCGGAGGGCAACAAAAATGATTAGGGGATAGGAACACATGACTTATGAGGAGAGGCTGAGGGAACTGGGATTGTTTAGTCTGTGGAAGAGAATAATGAGGGGAGATTTGATAGTTGCTTTCAACTACCTGAAAGGGGGTTCCAAAGAGAGTGGTTCTAGACTGTTCTCAGTGGTAGCAGATGACAGAACAAGGAGTAGTGGTCTCAAGCTGCAGTGGGGAAGGTTTAGGTTGGATATTAGGAAAAACTTTTTCACTAGGAGGGTGGTGAAACACTGGAATGCGTTACCTAGGGAGTTGGTGGAATCTCCTTCCTTAGATAGTTTTAAGGTCAGGCTTGACAAAGCCCTGGCTGGGATGATTTAGTTGGGGATTGGTCCTGCTTTGAGCAGGGGGTTGGACTAGATGACCTCCTGAGGTCCCTTCCAACCATATACTATGATTCTATAGCTGAGACTTCTATAAAAAAGAAGTCCCTGTTAAAAGCAAGATGTTAGATTAGATTGTCCTCTGCTTATCTGTTCTTGTTCAGTGACAACTCAATTTCCATCCCAGAAAACTAGCTTTTTAATCAAGTTTAAACTCTTAAATTTAGTTTTAGAGTAGATAGCTTCATTTTAATTCAGTTGTTGAGTCTTGGCATGGTCTTGACTTCATTTTGTATCTTGTACAGTGCCAAGCACAGTGTTACTACATAATAAGATAAAGGCGGCATTTCTTCTAGACTGTTGATCCAAAGACTCTTAGATAATCTTACCCAAAAAAACCCTTCTAACAAATGACATTGTTTTTCATACCATATGCTCAAATGAGACCAAACCACTTATGATTTCTTTTGCAGTTATTTCCAAACCAAACGATTGTATTTTCCCTTATGACTTCAAAGAAATCATTAAAAGCAAGGTAATTTATTTTCTTAACATTCAGAATAGAATGCCTTCTGAGATACTGCCTTTGAATTGTGGGGGAAGAGTTTTACATGGAGCAGTCTAGTGCACTAGCTTTCGTCTCTGAAAATGTACATTCAAATCTTTACATCATCTTTGAAAACATACCTGCTGATCTGTCACTACTTATATTACAAAACTGTCATATAATTTGGCACAGTTAGCAGTTCAGAAGGTTCAGGAAGAATGTTGCAGGTAAGATTTGAGGTACATTGGCAGAGCTTTGTGCGGCAGTTTACATTGTATTTTATTTTGTTATACTTATTTCAAGCTGGTTGTGTTAGTCTCTCATTTTCATGTGCGGTAAAGTCCATCCAAATTTCTTTTCAAAAATCCTCTTTTCATTTTAAAAGAGGCACTAAAAAGGTTGGCAGAACAAAAATGTAACCTACTCTTTTTGTGTGTGTGATATTAAACCTGTGGGCAAATGTTATGTATATCATATGTAGCACTGTCATGCTGTTCCTGACTCCTAGCAAGATTCTTGAAACACTTGTACCCGAAAGCAAAACAGAAAAGGGTATGTGAGAAAAGCTTTCTGTAGTCATGTGCATGAGAACAAGAAGCCTTTAATTATGAAGGAAAAAACTCTGCAGTGGTTTATTATTATTGTAGTCTTGTAACTCATCAGTGAAGGATCGGGTTTTTATTTTAAACTTTTAGTATTTATTGGGTCATTGAAACCAGGTACTCCCTCTTGCTCCTCTTAGAACGCTAACGTAGAGATTGCTGCAACGGAGAGAACGTTGCTGGGTTTTTTCCTTGCGAAGATTCACAAAATTGACCCAGATATTATTGTGGTAAGTAGCTATTAACTTGACTTTTTAATAGATAAGAACTAAGAAATATGTTGACTGGGCAGATGTTAACATAATTCTTGGTTTCTTTGTGCCCTTAAAGCTTTTACATTTATTTCACTCTGCATCATGATTTTAACTTGCTTTAGTGGTTATAAAATAGAGCAGGTGTACATACTTACACATGTGATATTGAATTGCTCTTCAGGAGTATGTTGTAGCCCTTATCACTTTAAATATTATTAAAAACATAACGACCCTCCTTAATTTAAAAAAAAAAAAAAGCTTTTGGGTTACCAGAGAAGGTGGAATATTGATACTTATGGGTCTATTCATCATCTGTCCAAATACTCATGTAATTTCTGTTAATGTCATTTGGATAGTTTGATACCAAAATCAAGACACAAATTTTTTTTTTTAAAAATCCATCGGTCAGTTAAGTTTATTTTGTGGCAAAATAAGCCTTTCTTTGTACTTGATAAATGCTTTATATGGGAAATGTGAGATTTATTTTTACCAAATTACTGAAGTGAGCAGTGCTGGCAAAATTAATAATGGCTGGCAACAAATATCCTCTTTAATAGTTTTATAATTGTTGTGGAAAGACTCTCTGTCAGTGAAAATGCTGATATCAACACTTCAAAATTTTGGATACTGCAAGTTAGGTAACTGAGTGGCCTGATTTTTCAGAGCTAAGCACCTGCAGTTCCCATTGACTTAAGCCTGGTGCACAATGACCCTTCTTTAGGGGAGCAGAAAGGTGTCTTTTAAAAATACTTCTGCATTCCCACTTCCTGAGTTGTGCTGTGTTCTTTCTGATTTCAGCTGAGGATTGGGACTAGTACCTTCAGGAAACAAATGGTTATATTTCTCTTGCATTTCTGAACTTTAAAAGGCATTATTTAGCTATGTTTGATTTTAAATATGTAAGAACTCTGCCTTTATGTACCATGCTGCATGGAATATGGTACTACTAGGATACCATGAATATATAACTTACATCAGTAGTTGGAGGGTTTTATGAGTGGAAGGAGAAGGAATTATTTAAACATGTCTTCACATGTGGTTAAATAGAGAATTTAAATTGAGATCTGTCACTAGCTGTGAGGCATGAGAATGAAATTGAAAGAACCTGTATGAACTGTGAGCCAATTATAATGAAACAAAGTTTATTTCAGTATTCTGCTGAGCAGTGTTGTTAATGTCAGGACTAATGAGTACTGCTGATGAATAAATTCCCTTAGAATTTCCAATAAGAGGTATGCTGATGATGCCATCAATTAGATTAGAATTCCTTTGCCCTTTATATTTTTTTTTTAAACACATGAAAGTAAGTCCTTTAATTTGCATTTGTTATAACCTTTTTCTGTTGCTTTCTTCTCGTGGCAAGGGTCATAATATTTATGGCTTTGATCTGGAAGTGCTGCTGCAGAGAATTAATGTGTGCAAAGTCCCTCACTGGTCCAAGATAGGTCGACTGAGGAGGTCCATCATGCCAAAGCTTGGGGTAAAAGATTGCTTAAGTCTCTCTTAAGTTCTTTTACATTGCATGTGATTAAAATGAATTAATTTAGCTAATGTATTTTGAATGCCTCTCTGATGTATTTTGACTGTTGGTCATGTTGGATTTCTTGCATCCCAGTTCAGACATAATGAATGTTTGTATGACTATTTTATTATAGTAATAAGCTAAACTAATTTTCAAGTTAGGCAAATTTAGTTTACATTTCTCAACTAGATGGTGGTAATGACAGATTAATAACTGTAATAGAGAAAAGATGTCTTTGTCTTTGTGTCTAGTGCAACTGTATAATGAGGGGAAAATGTGGCTTGGATTGACTGGTGAATCATCCCATAGAGAGTAGTTAAATTATATTTCACTAGTTTTATTACGTTCTTGTTCTGAGAACATGACATTCTGAATACTTAACTACAGCACCTCCCTCTTACATAGGTTTTTTTTTTTATAGGCCTATGCTTTTTTTTTCTATTTTCATCACAACCAGAAAACTCTTCAGTGTTTTAATTTCTCTTTTTCATAAGGATTTTTCTTCTTCTACATAGATACTCTCTTTGAAATTGGAAAAGGTAGGGGAAAGACAAACGAAATACTTTTTTAAGGGGAGGAGTTATTTTTGTCTTTTTATTAGCTATAAACACGATTAAAATATTTAATTAAATTGATAGCAAAAATTCCACTTTAAGTTAAACATTCAATTTTGTTTCTTCTCTCTTTCTTCTTCCCTTCACCACACTATCTGCTGATACTTGTGTTCACTTCATTCCCTGTTTTTCCCCACCAATGTGTCTTTGTTCTCCTCACTTGTTGTTTTTATGACTTTTTTGTGCTGTCAATTACTAAACTGCTTGTTAATATGCAAAAATTATGGTCTTTAAAAAAAAAAATTCAGATTCCATGCCAGACATTCATTCTTAGTTTCCTGATCCTGCAAACCCTTATGCATGTGCTTAATTTTACTACTGAGAGTTGTAAAATTTCAATGGGACTACATAATAACAGAATTAAGCACATACGTAAGGGTTTGCAGGATTGAGTCTTAGCTATTAAAGGGAGTCCTGTGCCCAGTCCTTCATATCCACAGGCTTTGCTGAAATATATCTAAAATTCCTTTAGGATCTGATCCAAGGCCCATTGATTTAAATGGAAGATTCCAACTGCCTTGAGTGGCCTTTGGATCAAGCCCCGTATGCATATATTTGAGTATGTGATGTTACATTATTATTTTTTTTTTTTTGCATGGATAAGGGTCGAGGTGGCTTTGCTGAAAGGAATGCAGCCTGTGGTCGGATGATCTGTGATGTGGAAATTTCAGCAAAAGAATTAATTCGTTGCAAGAGCTACCATTTATCTGAATTGGTCCATCAGATTTTGAAAACCGAGAGGGTAACAATTCCACCGGAAGAGATAAGAAATATGTACAGGTATATTGCTCAGTGTTTTTTTTTTTTTTTTTTTTTTTAATGCAGTTCTGTGTTGGGGAATGGCGCAGCATTTAATTTTTTTTAGTTTGTCTCCATATATAATTTTGTACTTGGTTTATCAGGCAGATGTGGGATTGAGTAGCAGGGTACTATACTTTTGTGTTTTTCATCTTAAAAGTATTTTACAAACACTGTTTCTCAGAACAGTGTTGCTGATCATGGCTTAGTCGTTCAAATAGAGATACAGTGTGAAAATGTTACTTTAGGTACATTAATAGAATAAACAATCTTGAATTACTATTTGCAACTAAATGAGTTTGCTTCATAATTTGGCACAGGTACACTGAAGAGATCTTAGAGCCATTGTACAGAATTTAGGTCTACTCTTCTGCAAAATTCGTACCGACATGTTTCAGGTTTAAACTTGACATTCTCCCTCTCTTTCCAGTGATTCGTCTCACTTACTGTACATGCTGGAGAACACCTGGACAGATGCCAGATTCATTCTGCAGATCATGTGTGAGCTGAATGTTCTTCCGCTAGCCCTGCAGATTACAAACATCTCTGGGAATGTTATGGTAATTTTGTTTTCGTTCCCTTCACCTAAAAAGCAACTATTGCCTTGTGCTTTCTGGGTTTGGTATGGTTAATGCCTCAGCTGAGTCAGTGCTTGTAAATTCCTTAACTATGCACTGTGAATAGTGTGCGTCATTTGTCCTTCAAAGAGATGAAAACTATTAGTTGGGGTACATTCAAATTTAGATGACCTCCATGGGATTTTTCTTTCTGACGTTAGAGTTTGTGCTATGAAAGTATTTAGGTGGAAATGGACAGATGGTTGTATCATTTGGTAGACCTGTTTATGTGTGGTGCAAAAGCCCCACAAACAAAATTACATAACCCTGAAAATAGATATTTACCTTGTAAAAGAAAATAGCATATATGAGAAGACTGTATCTGGTTGAAATCTATGTCTTAATTCATTTTTGTGCATCAATATTTTGGTTTCTCCAGTTTGTTTTGAATTCTTCTGTTTTTTTTCCTCCATAGTCAAGGACAATGATGGGTGGGCGATCAGAGCGTAATGAGTTCCTGCTGCTTCATGCTTTTTATGAGAGAGACTATATTGTGCCTGACAAGCAAGTTTTTAAAAAGCCTCAGCAGAAGCTGGTGGGTCCCAAATATATTCTTGTTTTGACTTACTTCTTCCATGATCTTTTTTAGATAAATTCTTATAAAAACACTAATACTTTTTTCCTTTGCACATCATTTTCTTTACGAAAACATGAAAAAGTAATTATATCCAATCACAGGAATAGTTTAACATCAGATCAACAAGAACTTTTTCCAAGATATAATAACAATTTGTCTTAAGTGTGAAGTGAAAAGCCTGTGGTTTAAAGGGACACTGTCAACTTGAAAAAACACATTGCTGTCTGAAGTTTTTTACCTATTATAATTACAGGAGCACTTAACTTCTTTCAAGATCAGTAATCTTATCAAATATTTTTTCAGGTTTTTTTTGTGTTTAATTTGTACATTTAATGGTACTTGGTATATAGTCAGTTCCTTTATTTTTCTGTGAACCAGTCAGTTTCTCCCTTGTTGAAAAGACCCTTATAGATACCAATAAGGTTTTTAGAAAAAACTTAATATCTTAATATCTTCTTCACACATGTGTCCCACTATAGGTGCGCATGCAGTTTGTGTGCAAATGTGACCAGCGTTTGAGTGGGGACCAGCTATGGTCATTCAGTTAGGGTGAACAGCAAAGAATGGGGCAGACAATCCCCATAAAGCTGGTGGATATTCCATTACTTAGATTTACCAAGCCAGCAAAAACAGCTTCTTTCTTACCTTACTGGTTATTCAGAAGTCCAAACAACACAGTTCCCTTGAAGTGATCCAGCCTCAGGCTTCCATCTAGGTACCTAAGTCAAATATGATGATTTCTGAAAATTGTATTTCATCATATAAAAGAAAAGGTTTTACCAATCCCAAAGGATTGAATACATTATGTTTCAGATCTTGCCCAAATACATGCTACAGCCAATTCTTATTAACTAAACTAAAATTTCTTAAAAAATAGAGAGTATGGTTAAAAGATCAATATGCATACAGACATGAGTTCAATTCATTTAGGTTCAGATTCATAGCAGAGATGGTGAGCGTAGTAGTTGCAAAGAGTTCTTTTTCAAATAGTTCATAGGTTATAGTCCAATGTCCAAATATCATATTCAGGGCATACCAGCATAACTGGGACCTCAGTCTTGTGACTCCAGCTTCCTCTGCTGAAGCCTAAGCGGATCTGAGATGACAGAATCAGGACCCAAGAATCTTTTGTACAATTTTATGTTCTCTTTGGCAAATTGGAGTTCCTCAGGGAACAAAAGGTAATTAGGATGACTTTGAAGGAGGTTCATCACCAGTACTTATAGAATTAACATAAGGCAATTTGCTTGTTCCTCCACCAATTACAGATTATTTGCTATACATTTCAAAGAGAGATGAATAACGAGATATCCTGTGTTTATAATTCATTTAAATGCTAGGATGTTCTTTTGATCCCTGAATTATCAGAATACAGCATAGACAGAGACTGTTCATTACATTGTCAACCCTACTCACACATATTTAAATACACAAAACCACAAACATTATCTCCCCACGTCTTTTGAGGGTTATTTATTTTGCAGGATATTTAACCCCTTCTAGCCATGTGTCACAGCAAGACTGGATTTTGCTTGACTATCAGTGTGCAGGGGGGCACATGTACCCTGTGCTCCTCATTCTTAGAAAGTTTAGCTTGAGCAGTTAAGCAGGTTGGACATCAGCTAGGTTCCTTCTTACTACCTGTGGAAGACTGAGGGCTAATCCTCCTGAAAGACTCACATAGAAGGGCCTATTCTGTCTGGGAGAATCCCGTATCCCTAGCAGATGCTTGGGCTGCCTATTTTTCTCTGCAGCGACTTCAGGTCGCAAGATGTGAGGCTGAAGCGCTTTCTTCTGGAATGATCCACGAAGGTGGCATTGGCTCTGGAAGAGCTATGCTTCAAGACCTGTCTAATGGGCAGGTCTGTATTGTCCAGCGGTCCCTTGGGCAGATAGGCAACTTCAAAGATATCCGCTGGGAAAGTGGCACTGGGGTATCAAAAAGGGTTGCTCTGAGCAATGGGGTAGGAGCTCAGGAAGGAGCTTAGTGTCCTCACACAAAGAGAGGCACAGGAAAAAGTTGTCGTGTGATAAGTCCCCCAAGTCTGAGATGGTGTCAAGCATGAGCAGAAAGGAGCAAACTGTGGTGCAACTCGCTCTGTTCATACGGGGCCTGGTCCTGGGAGCACCCATATCGACTCCGGCGCCAGGAGAACAGATTCAGACTGTACCAGGGACGTTCTCGGTGCTGAGATGCCCAACAGCAGCAGTCACTTCCATGGTTTGATTATAATCAGTTTCACTTTCTCCCTTACTTGCATTACTACACTGAGGCAATGTTTAATTCAAAAAAAAAATTCTTATCAGAATAAAAATTGCAAGCATTGCTATTGATCTAAAGTGTATTGGGTTTTTTTTTTAAAAAAAAACACTATTTTTGTAAACTAGATTTTGGGCTTAAATTAATTCAATAATATTCTTTTAAAGTAACTTTGCTTTCTCTCCACCGTTGGGTGTCAAACACAACATAGACTAGTGCTCTGTTCTATGGTGACGATTCCTAAAAGACTGTGTAATCTTTTGTGATCAGTCTCTTCCCAGAGCAGTGAATCATAGTGCAATTTAGTGATGGAAAGAGCCTTAATCAGGATATTGATAAAAATATTCATGTAGTAGATGTCTGTTAGAAAAAAACTCCATTCTTATCCCACTCATTCCAATTTTTCTTTTGTAAATGAAGACTTCTAAATTAGAAACTTGATATTATTTTTAAAAGAGGCTAGATGAAGGAATTTTTTTATGCCAAATACAGGTGGATGAAGATGAAGATGTTGAAGATCAGAATAAATCAAAGATAGGGAGAAAGAAGGCAGCATATGCTGGGGGTCTAGTGTTGGATCCAAAAGTGGGTAAGATTTGGCAATTTTACTGCTCAAAGCAGTATATCTGGTCATAAATGTGAAGGTTAGCTCCAGCTAAACTAAAATGCTGTTTCATTGCTGTTTGTTCAAAAAGTTTCAAAGCAAAAGGCAGGGAAAATCCGCAACCCCTTTTATATGAAAGGAAAAGAATCCAGAATGATGATTATTAGGCCAGAATCTTGAGAAGGTCGGGGGGAAGCAATGTAGCACAACTTTCTTGTAAGGATATAGACACAGAAGTAACTTTTATATATGTGCTTTTCATTTTGGGTACAAACAGGAAAGAATGCTTAATTTTGTTTGCCAGTAGAGTAGTATCTCTTTCATGCAACATCATGGATAAATTAGGGGTTTTTCTATTTAGGTTGTGTATAGCATGTGTATATTTTTGCTAGTGGATGCTTAAGGTTTTTCTTTGTTTCTCCTATATGTGGTGATAACTGTACAAAAGCATCCTACAATAATACAGAAGCTGTCTGTTTAACCCTGGCAAGTTAAGAGGGGTTAGATCGTTCCACTTCTGACAGTCCTCAATCACTGGCTAATAGCACATCTGAACCTTTTCTTAGGACTGTTGCTTAGACACATCACATAGTGCACTGGTCTCTGAATTCAAGCTACTTCTCAAGCTTTTACAAAACTGTGTAGACTGGCAACACTCAGCTTAGTCTGGGTTCAGCCATGTAATATGGGAGTGGGGGTCACTTCTTTTCCTGCAAAAACTTCTGACACTCACAGCCCTGTCCCAAACCTCCCCACTTCACTGTATGAAGTCTTCTCCTTCCCCACCACAGATGCATCCATATTAGTCAAATTTCTTATTTATAGTTACTGAATTGGGCCCTGAAACTAAATGGAAATCTTTAATTTGGCTTTAATGGGCATTGGATTAGGTATCTAGTGGGGATGAATAATTATATGGATCCTCACACTGTATTATACCTTCTACTCTGTATTCTATTTCAGGTTTTTATGACACATTTATTTTGCTTCTGGACTTCAACAGCTTGTACCCTTCAATTATCCAGGAGTTCAACATATGTTTTACCACAGTGCAGAGAGAGTCATCAGATGCACAGAAAAGGGCAGAGGTTTGTGTGTGCTTTATTAGTGTTCTGATTTGAGGTTCAAATTTTCAGTGTGTTTCATGTGAATTAAATTGTAACAGCATCCTCGCTGGAAACTGATCCTACATGCTTATCTCAATACCCTGTCGTCATTATTTTTACTTTTGGTAGCACTCACTATGTGCTAGGCGATTTCCAAACTTGCAAGGAGGACAATCCTTCCTGCAAGGAAGAACACAATATAGGGAATTGTGTTTTTGCTTCCAAGTTCCTTGAATGTGCTATCTGTAACTGTTGCATCTATTTCCTTTCAATAATACTCCTCGTGCTTGCACCCCTGGCATGTTGTTCCATTCCTTATCCTCTCCCATACAAGAGGATTTATTGAAGGTTTAGTTAATCCTATCTCTTGTTCCTCTACAACTTCTTCTATACAATCCACCTTTTTTTATGCTGCTAAATCCCTTTTCTGTGCCTTGTCATCGTCCAAACTAATGAAGCATTTTTTTTCTCATCCCTGGCCTCCATACATGTCATCTTGCATCTGTATAAAAGCACTACAGAAATAAACTTCCTGTCTTGCCATTCTATCCTTCTCCCATGGGCTTCTTTTTGTCTTCACATTGTCTTCACATGGGCTTCTTTTTGGGTTCACATTTCTCATCCTCCCGTTTTAGTCACTACACCACTCCACCCCATCTACATCTGTTTTAATTTCTTCCTACAATTTCTTGCAAGTTGCTTTTCTGAACTTACCTTTTGTATTCTCCTTCTATGCTCACCTTTGCATATTTCCATATCAGTCCTTTTTATGCTTGGAACTCGCTCCTTCTGTTCAGCTGAACAAACAGCCTCCTTATTCATGTTTCTCCTTATAAAAGCATTTCTTCTGTGAAACCTTTCAATTGCAGTTTACCAAATGAGGTTGGGGGAAATCCATATAGCTGTAAGATTGGACCTTCACTTGGTTTATTATGTCTCTGAAATGTATTGGCTATCTGATGCAAAATGTATGCTCCATGGGACATACTCTGTTCTATAGTCCTGAACACCAAATATGTTTAACTGGAGAATGTGAATTGACTGGAGCCACTAGGGGTGTTTGACTGTCTCTGTGGTACTAGTTACTTGAGCTGCAGACTAGCAATATGCCCCTTCAGTTGGGTTCAATGATGGAATAAACAGTGTGTCAATTCAGGAGCCTGTTCTGTGCCTGCTGCATTTGGGGGGTGCAGGTAAAATGGATAGATTCAAATCAAAGCTACTTAAATCACAAATTTTTACTAATGATTTTAAATCATCAATTTTAACTAAAAAATTCAAATGCAAAACATGATTATCTTCCTAAAAAGAGGTTGATTCTTGCTGGTTGGTAACTATTAAAACGTTGATTTGCAACTAAATATATCCTTCACGCTTCATTTGGTCCTTCTTCTTGCAATCAGGAGGATACACTATATATCTATATACAGTTATTTAAGCAGGTACATAGCTTAACTTGCATTTATTCAGATGCTTAATTTTTATATTAGGTTGGAAAATGGTGAATCATGCATTTCTATTTACTAGGTGATTAACTTTTTACATGTGATCTAGGTGAAATTCTGTTTAGGTGGCAATTCAAATTCAGTTAAAAATTCACAAAATCAGCATTTTAGTTTTTCTTTTTTTAAAAATAAATAAAATTACCTTAAATGTGCTGGATACATAAGAAGGAAGCTGTTTAAAACAGTTTTGCATTTAAAACTAACTCATTTATTAAACAAAAATGGTATTGTCCATACTCGGTGAATTGAACTGATTGTTTCTGGTCACCATGTCCTTCAAGATTTTACAGCTAGGGGATCTGATCTTCTCACACCTAGGACTTGTCTGCACAGCATTGACGAAGGATGCCAGAGTGAGTGTAATTTGTAAAGGTCTAACATGTTGTGGTCTAACTGCCGCCCATAGATCCTGCTGGTGTGCACTAAAAAGTACCTAGTTCACGTTAATGGACTATGTTAACATGAACTCGACACCTTCTAGAGCACAACAGCAGAGTCTACCTGCAATTAGAGTGCAACACATTAGAGTGCTTTACAAATCACACCCCTCTGGCACACTTTGTTGGTGCTGTATAGACATGCCCTTGGTTTTTATTCAGAGATTGGAAGAAGAAAACAAACTTTTCTGCTTTTTCAATTCCCAGTTGGTTTCTTAACTTTGAGTCAGCTAGATGTTGAATTGAACTAGTTGAATAAACTGAAATGAAAAAAAATTCTGTTTGCACCTGCAGAAGGTGCTAAGCTGTCAAAAGCTGTTTTAATACTTCAATAAACTCTGCTTAGCCAGTGACTTCAACGTAAACTTACCAACAAACATGGATTTTTTTTGTTTTTGTTTTTATTGTAAATGATTTTAATGGACTATAATAAATTTAGGCTCTAACATGGGTTGTCAGTGTCAGATTTAATTTTCAATAGATTTATTTTTTAAGACTAAACCTGAATTTAATTTAAATTAAAAACTGATTTTTTTTCTAAATTGTTTGGGTTTTTTTTTTATCCACCCTGGCTGAGGGTGACTCTTGGTTGCCTTCTAGATCAGGGTGAACTGTTAAATCAAACAACCTAACGTTTCTTAATGGTCCATCTTCAGCAATACCTTTTATAACTTTCTGGACTGTGGACATTTAGATTTATTTTTCTTTCTCCTTTGTGGTGATAATTATACAGAAGTATCCTTTGTTAACATAGAAGCTTTTGGCTCATTCCTAAGTTGATGGGTGTATCGTTCCACTTCTGACACTTTGTCTCATAAGCTAATGCCGGATTAATTGAAGCCTATGAAAGTGGTTGTAGTTTTGCCACCGTGTTCACATTTAGGCACAGTTCAAGAGTTGGAACTCTTTAAGATTTATATCTGTACAATTATGTACATCTCTTGATTTGGAGTGTTTGGATCCAAAGAAAATCCATGGGCATATAGCAGAAAGTATATGTAAATGTGTAAACCGCTGCACTGTAGGTACCCCACCCGTATGAGGCCAATAACGACACCAAGTTTGTTGGTAAAATCTGTCCTTGACTTTACATTTTGGTCTGTAACTTGCAAAGCCAGGCAGTGTTCTCTTAATTATAAATCCCTGAAATGGTCAGAGTGCTTTTTTTCCCTGATAGGTGTATTAGGAAACTTCAGGTAAATGATTTAAATACATTATTTTGGCTCTTAGCTGTAAACAATAATATATACAAAGTTGCTCTTTTCTGAAAAGTGTTTGCAAAGGCCCCCACTGTTTGTGATACTCGTTGTCCCTGCTCCAATAGGCTGGCAAACACATTTCAACCTAGCAGTATTGTCTGAGAACACAATTTTTAAACAAATATCCATCCCCTTTCAAAGAAATAAGGTTGAAAATAGTGTGTATTTTTGTGCTTAAATTCCAAACCTGGAGACTGTTATCACACTGAAATTGAGGTGTAAAATGATGATATATGCATCTTTCCAATATTCTTTATTTATTAAAAATGTATGTGCTTGGAAAGGGGAGAGGAATCACTTGTGAGAGTTATCTCATTATGGCTTGTATTGGCAAAGCATTCAAGTTCGAATAACTCCTTCTGTACACAGCTCAAGTAGGAAGGCATGTTGCTTGTCTTTGTCCTTCTTTCAGAAGCAAATTCTGAGGTATTGTTGAGAATCAGGAAGGCAATATCATACAAGATAACAGTGCTTTATAACCATTTCCAATAACATCTAAATATGAAAGTAAAAAATTACTCGCCTCAGAAGCAACATGTGAAATAGTGACCCCTCCAGATGCTGCCTTCCAATCTTCACACTTAATATTATCTAACTCTCTTTCACCTGGAGATTTAGTGCTTATTTATGCAAACTGTATGTGGCAAGCTGGGATGTAAATCTAGCTTGCACTAGTCTGCTGTGCACTAATTATCTATCTAGATCCTGCTCCTGTGTCAAAGTGAGGTAGATCAAAGTGCGCTATGGAACTTTTAGGGTGCAGCAGCAGGATTCACATGGACAGTTAGTGCATGGCAAGCTAGTGTGAGAGAGATTTTTCACCCCACCTTGCCACAAACTAAGTTTTCATATAGGCAAGCCGATAGTCTCACTTTCCTTCAAATACAATTGGTATCTGAAACTCTTGTCCCTACGGCTCTGAAACAATTCATTTTTAACCTGTCTTCATGCAGCGGTGCTAATATACCCCAGATACTTTCTGTTCCTATGACAGGTTTCAGAGTAACAGCCGTGTTAGTCTGTATTTGCAAAAAGAAAAGGAGTACTTGTGGCACCTTAGAGACTAACCAATTTATTTGAGCATAAGCTTTCGTGAGCTACAACTCACTTCATCGGATGCATACTGTGGAAAGTGTAGAAGATCTTTTTATACACACAAAGCTATTACCAGCAGGAGAGTGGGGTGGGGGGAGGTATTTTTTCATGCTTTGTAGAAGATCTTTTTATACACACACAGCATGAAAAAATACCTCCCCCCACCCCACTCTCCTGCTGGTAATAGCTTTGTGTGTATAAAAAGATCTTCTACACTTTCCACAGTATGCATCCGATGAAGTGAGCTGTAGCTCACGAAAGCTTATGCTCAAATAAATTGGTTAGTCTCTAAGGTGCCACAAGTACTCCTTTTCTTTTTCTGTTCCTAGTGTGACATCTGAGAGCCAAGTCTTTTGGGGTGCATTAGAAGAGTGTTAGTGTACTGGCAGTGAATAGACAATAATAGACTCGAGAATTCTGGGGGTCAGTGGTTCAGCAGCACAAAATTAATACAGCTGAAAAGCATGAAAACCACCTTCACTTCTGCTGTCTTAAACTGTGTACTGAGAGTGCAGTTTCCTTTTTACTCTGCAAAAATGAACTAACTTTTTCATGTCCTTGCTTTTTAATAGACTAAAAATCTACTTTTAAAGCAAATACTTGGTAAAATAAATGATTATTTGACAGGATGGAATGCAAGAAGAAATTCCAGAACTACCAGATCCATCTCTAGAAATGGGAATTTTGCCTAAAGAGATCAGGAAGCTGGTGGAGAGAAGGAGACAAGTCAAGCAATTGATGAAACAGACTGATTTAAATCCTGACCTCTATTTACAGGTGTGTCTTATGGAAGCACTCCTCTGCCTTCACTATACCTTATTTAAGTTCATTGCTCAGACTACAGAATAGGAGTGATTAATAGTAAATGGAGGTCGGAAACAAATTGTAAGATGCTCCCTTGTGGTTTAGAGAGCTGATAGGTGTCAGAAATAGCTAACTTGATAATATTGCATTCAGCTTCTGTTTGGTGGTTATGGTGATTAATATATTGGTTATGTTCCTTTTCAGTATGATATCAGGCAGAAGGCTTTGAAGCTTACAGCTAATAGCATGTACGGCTGTCTGGGGTTTTCCTACAGTAGATTCTATGCCAAGCCTTTGGCAGCTTTGGTGACACACAAAGGGAGAGAGGTGAGTCACTTAAATAGCATTTTAAAATGGTAAACTTAAATCATCCCAGGTTTTAATTGAGTAGTAGATTGGTCTTTACTCACTTACAAATCTTTTGCCTTCATTTTTGCTTTGTAATTATAATTTTATTTTGGCCTTTTTGTAATGCAGAAGGACAGGTGACAAGAATAGAGTTAAGCAATTAAAAAAATAATAAAACAAATTGTAGCCATAGGTTTGGGTCTTCCTTTGGTGTTTGTCATGTTGAACTGGTCTGTTGTAGCCAGATCAATGTTTACTTGTAAATTTTCCATGACGGGAAACAGTTGGTAATGTAAGCCCCAGTACAGCAATGTGCTTAGCTGACTATTTGACTTCAGTGGGACTGCTTGCGTGCATAAAGTTATGCCTGTGTTTAAGAACCTTGTTGAATTGGTGCCTTGCTCTCTCTGTCTACGCTACCACTTATATCGGTATAATTTATGTCGCTCAGGGGTGTGAATAAGCCACTCTCCTACCACAAGCGACATAAGTTACATCAACCTAAGCGCCGGTGAGGACAGTGCTATGTTGGTGGGAGAGCTTCTCCCACCGACATTGCTACCACTGCTCCTTCGGGTGGATTAATTAAATCGACAGGAGAGCTCTCTCCTGTTGGCTTAAAGGGCTACACTAGATAGCTTATAGTGGTGCAGGTGCATCGGTACAGCAGCACCACTGTAAGGGCTGTAGTATAGCCGTAGCCTTAGATGCTGCTACTTCCTGCAGTTACAATTCATGTCATGGACTCAAAAGGATCCAAAATTTTTTAAGGGACGCTGACAAGTTTGATGAATAAAAAAACCTTGATTTCATTCTTCTTTCTTTATGAAGCCTGTACTATTCTGTCCGTCTTCCCATCAAAACAAATATTCCTTTTCTCGTTATTTTTAAAAACTGAGCAGCCTAGCCACTGTATTTAATCTTACAAAAAACAGAGTGCAAATATTTAGTTAGGAAATAAAATGTTAAGCTTCCAAGGGGTTATTGTGAACGATTGGTGTGAGGGAGACTAAAGATTTTAGTATCCTTGGGAAATATCTTGTATTTAAGATTCAGACACTTATTGTACCAACTTCTTAAGTCAACTACAAGACAAATACAGTTTTGAACAAATTTATACCTGAATTAGACTACAGTCCATGAATTCCACACCATTTTTTTATATTCTCACTCGTTATACAAGACCTCTACCTCATTTGGTTTCAGTTTGATCTTTTTAATACTCATATTCTTGTCCCTCTCTCTTTTTTAATAGGAAAGAAAAGTTTGCTTTCACATAGCTATTTAAAAAGGCCAGAATTTTTCAGAATGAGCTCTGGATCATACCTGTATATAATTATGGTAGAAACTGATTAAACTTATTATATCTGCTGTGTTATAGAGTGATCTGTGATAGAAAGGGTAGGCAGTAAATAGGTAAGGAGAAATGATAATGTTTTTTAATTAATTTTTTTCCACAGACCTAGACTCAGTTCACTCTTAAAAAAAAGAAACCTCTTTTAATCATTCTTTTTGGTTAATGCTGCAATACTATAGCTAGAAGGGAGAGTGTCTTAAACCATTTAATGTGTTAACCTCTTGGTGCCTAGATTTTTGCCAGTCACTTAATGCTAATATAAATTGCATTACTGTCAGTAGCAGGAGCTGTGGGCTGTCTGTATCAAGAAGTAAATGAGAAAAAATAATTTCAGGAAAAGTCTTAGGGATCTAATTTAAAGTAACATATAAGAAGTTTTTCTTTGAAATGTGATTAAATGTTATTTCTTATGCACCTGATGATACGTGCATAGGTAAATAAGGTGATACGAAATATCTCCAGGGAATGTAATTTGAATAGATGTAGGTCGGATTTTGAAGTGCTACATTTTACTCTGTTGTCAAACCATCCCGTAGTTGAGGGCTGCACCGTAAATATGTTTGCAGAAAGTTCAGTGTGAAAAACACAAACAAAGCTGGAAATTCATATAGTGTAAAGTACTGGAAAACTGTCAATATTATTAACTTTTATTAATAGTATTTTGGTGAGATTGGGTTTGGTTGTGATGACATATTAGAAGTAGGTTGGACCATGCAAGTGTGTTGTGGTGGCTAAAAACTTCAGGAATTACTTTCTTTAAAAACTTGTTAAAAATCATATTAATTGGGCAGAAATTACCTCATATGCACACTTGGATTTAATGGCAAAAGAATTTCATGTGATGTGGCAGAAATTCCTTCTATGAAGGGCAACATAGCTGTGCACGTGAGAGGTGCAGCACATACACCGGGGTCGGCAACCTTCGGCACATAGCCTATCAAGGTAATCTGCAGGCGGGCCACGAGGTGTTAGGTTTATGTTGACCGTCCGCAGGCATGGCCCCCCCACAGCTCCCAGCGGCCATGGTTCGCCGTTCCTGGCCAGTGGGCGTTGTGCCGAAGGTTACTGACCCCTGACATATGCCATCAATGTCATTTCTTATAGAAGGTAAGTGCTCTTCTGAATCTCTGATGCAGATCCCATCTGACACAACTGTATTTAGTTAATGATGTTGGAAACTCAGTACAGACTGGTACAACTGCAGGCATATTTAGGTTAACTTTCAGTGGGGAAATTTGGGCAGCATGAATTTCGTATGTGTGTGATTCCAATTCTAAGGTGCCACAAGTACTCCTTTTTGCGAATACAGACTAACATGGCTGCTACTCTGAAACATGTAATTTGTAAAGTGACTAGTGTAGTAATTGTAGTGGTTGTTCACTAGATGGCGATAGATACTTTGAGATCATTAAACAATTAAGACTCAATCTTGTCAATAAATGATTGTGACCATCTTTGAGTACACATACTTTTAAATTGATCTTCCATGATTTTTAATTTATTTTTTTTATGATATAGACTATCTGTGGGGGTTATTTTAGTTTTAATCTGAAATATTACATCGTATCACAAACTTATTTGTACAATTTTTATATATTCTGGAAGAAGAAAAATGCTTTCCAAAAAGGGAGAGAATATATGAACGCTGCCAACTCAAATTTGGCCTTCAATGTTTATAAGCACAAGTGTTTGCTAAAACTGAAGACCAGTAGATATATTTTACATGAATTATTTTTATAATTGAATGGGATTTTAAAAACAAAACAAAAAGGATTCTCTGCAGTATTTGCCATCCAAATGGGGCATTGTTGGGTTGGATTATAGTACAGTGGTTTTGAAACTTTTTCATAGTGTGAACAAACTTTAATGAGTTTCATGGGCTACTTTTCTTGTGGTAACTACAGCAGTTGCTTACATGGAAAAGTAATAGGAGAGTTTTTAATGTAATTTTAGCTGTCCTGTAATGTAATTTAGCAACTGGAAACAAGGAGAGGCAGTACCACGTGATCAGCTAGCTCTCTACAGACCAGTGACAGTAAGTATAAGGTCACTCTTTTTCAGCCTTTTTGACAAGCAGCCTTCCAATGGAATGTCAGATGTGTTTGGCTTCTGTATTCAGGATCCCCTGGGAAGAAGGCTGTTTCTTGTGGGACAACAGAAGAGTTGCCAAGCTGCTGTCTGAGGCTAACTTGGTTGCCATTGGCTGTGACCCCAGATCAGTGGTCTTTCCACGTAGTGGCATCTCCTCTTGGACATGGTTCTTTAGTGTTCCAATTAGTTCCCCAGGTGACCCACCTTCTTGGCCAGAAAATTAGACCACAGAGGGGCAAAATTACTCTTCTTTCTTTCACCACAACTTGTAGGTAAGTTACAGAAATTCCTGTTGCAGTACATTAAGTGAAAGGATGAAGTTTGCCAGTCAGGTTAATTTCAAATTTCCTATTCAGATTTTTAAATTAATTCTAAGGCCCTGGTAGTCAAAGATTACAGCTGTTTGTCACCACTGTCTGCGAAAGGGAGCTGGGGAGGAGGGGCAAGGGAAAAGAGAAAGTGAAATCAAAAAGCCGAAATAGGTTAATTGAAAATTAAAACAAAGGGAAACAGACATCGTACCTTACGTACTCTCTTCCTTTTCTATCTCCTTCCTCTGAGCTGAGGCAGCAGGGCTTCATTCCATTTCACCTTGAGTCTTGTTCATCTGTTGTTGTTGTTCTGGGCCTCTGGTGCATCCACATGTTTTGCCAGAGCCGTTCTGGATGGGGCAGCTTGTCAGGCCTCCTTCCCCAAAATATGGTGGGGGAGAGACGAACACAAGCTGGGAAACAGGTCCTCTTAAAATCTCATTAGTAGCTGCCTTTTTGGATGCTTGTGTGGATGGCATCCACACTTCCACTAGAGCTTTGACATCCAATATGATTTTTGTGGAGTCATGTGACCTAGATACTTGAAAGCCCAAGCAGAAGAGTTCTTAGCTGCCTCTAAATATTCAGGTGTTAGGCCAAACTGGTGCTTTATGATTCAGTGAAATTGAAGAAGTCCTTGCTATCCTTCAGACATTGTAGGAGGGACTATGGATCCTATTCAAAAGACAGCAGTCCTTTTGTGGTGCTTTTCTCCCTGAGATGTCTCATAAAAGAGGAAGATGCAATGGACTTCAAATTTTTCAACAAAAACCTAAGGATGTTCAAGATGGAAAACTTTTTTTAAATTCTGTTTGGTATCTCAAGGTTTTTTCTTTTGAGCTGCTGGAGGCTGTCTCTATATTTGCATACATTCTTCATACATGACAATTTTTATGATTTACATAGAGTCATGACCATTTCCAGTACAAAGCTCTTTCCTTCAGAGGCTCCTTTAGCGTTTCAGTGTCCTGCTGGACAGGTAAGAGTCAGTTCTTCAAGTTCTGGTCCTTATGTGTATTCCACATGTGGGTCTGCATGCGCCTGAGTCTAGGGATTTTAACAAGCTGTGTCGGTTGGCCCACACATGCGCAGTGGATCTCCTCATGCTCCTGAGCGAGGGTATAAGAAGCGGTGCAGGTTAACCCCCTCTCAATTCCTTCTTAACTCCACATGGTCTGAGTCAGGATCCAGTGTCCTTTCTGGCTTCAGCATTTCACAAAACCTGTAAATACCTGTAAAAAAGGTAAATAGTTACTTTTTAGCTTAGTTCAGTTGGTCTCAGTGTAGTTTGTTTCCCTAGAGTGGAGACCCCATCCCCCTGTCCATAAAAGGCGCATTCCTTCCCCAAGCCCATCGAGTCGGGCGAGCCCTTACACACAGACTTCTAAGTAACTGGCTCTGCAGAAAACCCCCAGGGTGGAGAGTAAGGTGTGCAGGAAGAAGGATCCACTGGGTCCGTTGGGGACTCTGGTACTGAAGCACAAGCACAATCATTTTTCTATAGGTGCTGGAACTAGAAGCGCTGGGGGTGCAGCAGCACCCCCTTGGCTTGAAGTGGTTTCAATCCTATACAGGATTTACAATTTGGTTCAATGGCTCTCAGCACCCCCACCATACAAATTGTTCCACCACCCCTGCATCTGCCAGTACCATCTACAAGTGCAGCTCCAGATTTTATGGTTCTGATGCATCTTCCCAAAACACACTCTGGAACCAGGGATGTACTGCAACCATTGGACCATCAGAACTCGCCGCACACCAGGATGCACAGAGACCTACATGGCCCCAGAGGATATCTTCCTCTCCCTGCAGTCTTCTCTCTTCTCTTGCCCAGCCCCCCTGAGGGAAATTACTACACCAGAAGATTCCTTTGGTGTCTCAGGAACTGTCTTTCTTACAGCCATCAGGCAGGATTGCCTTTGTACTAATTGTTCTGCTGTTATAACAGGGCTGATTTTTGGATTCTGATGGATCTGATGAGCTGGCCCCTTCTTAATCTCCACAGACAGAACTAAGCCTGGACAGGTGATCTAGGACTTATTGTCGCTACCCTTATGAACATGACCTGCCTAGGAGACCAATGATCCCCCTGTGATGGGGTCCTCTCAAACACTTGGCCCTCTTTTTTGGCCCTATTGGGGTCCCATATGATCCCTATTTCAGACATCTGGGACCCACCCAGGATTCCACTCATTCTCCTTGTGTGAACAACTGGTTTTGTCAGTGTAGGAGGAAAGGGATGATGTTCAACCAGAACCACAGGTACCAGTAGTTCAGTTGGAAATCTCCTCCTCTTCTTTGGATGAGGCATCCCCACCAGAAGACCATAGTGAGGACTTTACTACGAAGGGTGGCTAGTGATCTCCAGATATTTCTAGAGGAAGTCCAAGTCCATTGACTGTTGGACATTCTGCAGCCTCAGTGCCCAAGTAAGGTGACTTTCACAATTAATGATGCCATATTGGAACCGGTGAGATTCATAGAATATCAGGGATGGAAGGGACTTCATCTAGTCCAACCCCTGCTCAAAGCAGGACCAATCCCCAACTAAATCATCCCAGCCAGGGCTTTGTCAAGCCTGACCTTAAAAACTTGTAAGGAAGGAGATTCCACCACCTCCCTAGGTAACGCATTCCAGTGTTTCACGACCCTCCTAGTGAAAAAGTTTTTCCTAATATCCAACCTAAACCTCCCCCACTGCAACTTGAGACCATTACTCCTTGTTCTGTCATCTGCTACCACTGAGAACAGTCTAGATCCATTCTCTTTGGTACCCCCTTTCAGGTAGTTGAAAGCAGCTATCAAATCCCCCCTCATTCTTCTCTTCCGCAGACTAAACAATCCCAGTTCCCTCAGCCTCTCCTCATAAATCATGTGTTCCAGTCCCCTAATCATTTTTGTTGCCCTCCGCTGGACGTTTTCCAATTTTTCCACATCCTTCTTGTAGTGTGGGGCCCAAAACTAGGCACAGTACTCCAGATGAGGCCTCACCAGTGTCGAATAGAGGGGAATGATCATGTCCTTCGATCTGCTGGCACATCCCAGCATCCTATGCCTCCACACCTAAGAAGGCAGAAACAAAGGGTATAAATAAATGGTCAGTTCTCAGAATGGAGAGAGGTAAATAGTGGTGTCCCCCAAGGATCTGAACTGGGACCAGTGCTGTTCAACATATTCATAAGTGATCTGGAAAAAGGGGTGAACGGCGAGCTGACAAAACTTGCAAATTATACAAAATTACTTAGGATAGTTACGTGTGAAGCAGACTGCAAGAAGTTACAAAGAGATCTCACAAAACTCAGTGACTGGGCAACAAAATGGCAGATTAAATTAAGTGTTGATAAATGCAGAATAATGCTTATTGGAAAACAAACTGTTGCAAAATGATGGGATCTAAATTAGTTCTTACCTCTCAAGAAAGAGATCTTGGAGTCATTGTGGATAGTCCTCTGAAAACATCTATTCAATGTGCAGCAACAGTTCAAAAAGCTAACAATGTTAGGAACCATTAGGAAGGGGATAGATGACAAAAGTAAATATCATAATGCCACTAGATGACCCTTGTGGTCCTTCCTAACCCTCTGATTCTATACACATTCATGGTACTCAGATACCTTATACTATATGCTGTTCTAGTTGTCCTATCTCAAAAAAGATACGTTAGGATTGGAAAAGATATCGAGAAGGGCAACAAAAATGATGAGGGGTATAGAACAGCTTCAGTATGAGGGGAGATTAAAAAACTGGGACTGTTCAGCTTGGAAAAGAGACTACTAAGGGGGGATATGATAGAGGTCTATTAAATCATGACTGGGGTGGAGAAAGTGAATAAGGAAGCATTATTTACTCCATGTAACACAAGAAGCAGGGGTCGCCCAATAAAAATTAATAGGTAGCAGGTTTAAAACAAATAAAAGCAAGTATTCCTTTACACAACGCACAGTCAGCCTGTGGAACTCATTGTTGGGGATGTTGTGAAGCCAAAACTAAAACAGGGTTAAAAAAAGAATTAAATAAGTTCATGGAGGCTAGGTCCATCAATGGCTATTCGTCAAAATGGTCAGGGATGCAACCCCATGCTCTGGGAGTGGACAACATGGGATGGATCAATCAATAATTGCCATGTTCTGTTCATTCCCTCTGAAGCGTCTGACACGGACCACTGTCAGAAGATCAGATACTGGGCTAGATGGACCGTTGGTCTGACCCAGTATGGTGGTTCTTGTGTTATGTCAATAACAGTCTGCCCTCCAGTCAAGAGCCACTCATTCCCAGAACTCCTGATGCAGGTCAGGGGCAGGGTCAAATATCCCAACCTGCACTCCTTCCACCTCATGGCCTGGTGTTTGGATGGGGGTCGGAAGTAGATTGCTCTTGTTCATGCCCAGTCCAGGCTATACATAACCAGAGTAGGAAAGAAACAAGAAGAACCTGTTATCTGGCTAAATGGAAATGCTTCTCTGGCTGCATGCAGCACAATCAGTCTCACCCAGTCCCTTCGAGCATCGCAGTAATTCTAGATTACCTCTGTCATGCTGTCTGGAGTGTGACTATGAGAACCTTCCTCAGGGCAGTCTGTCAGAAAATAGGACACACACCCCAACCTGGTGGTAAGTTCTGTAATTAGATCTCACCAAGCCTGTACCAAATGTGAACTCCTGGATCACTATACCAATCTTACCATGGAGTCCCGGGCAGTCCCCTTAGACACTCCAGTCTATCTTGCCACCCAGGTGGTAGTTTGAACCCAGCAGATCTGTGATTTACAGCAGATGCTAGTTTAAGGTGATGTGATGTCCACTCTGTGTTCCATGTTCTAGTTCTGCACCAAGGGCTGGCTCGACAGCTCAAACTTAGTTGCCTGTGTTTGGAAGGAAGGCAACTAGAAGGTTAAGGATATTACAACAGAGTGAGTACTTGCCTGTTCCAAATAACAAAAAATCTCAGATAAGTAATCTTTCTGAAAAGTTCAAGATGGTTAAAAAAATGATTTTGCCACAAGCGTTAGGAATTATGGTCTTGGACACATGTCATTCCAATGGGCAGACTTCATGGGAGTGGCTGAGGATGGCTCATTGATTTCATCTAGACAAGTGGTATCAACACATTATGGTACCTCCTGTAACTCTTTTCAGTGTTGTGCTTGAGACCAGAATATACTTCCCAAGCTGCCCCACTTCAGTCCAGTGGTTTATCCAGGGCTGCGCTGCTGTTGACCTGGCTAGTGTAGTTCCAAAGCATAAAATCAACTGCATCAGCTCACAATCCAAGGTTTCTGGGTATGAAAGGAGACCAAATTTCAAATAAATGTCCTAGAACTAAAAGTGCTGCATCTGCCTTTCAGAGCACTCTTTACCTCAACAAAGCACTATCTCTCTTCAGATTTTAATACATGGTGGCCATAACATCTGTTATATCAGCTGGCAAAGCAAAGCTTGTTCAAGTTTGTGAAAGGCATCTGAAGTTGTAGAACTGGTATGTCTATCATTATATCATTCTCATGCCTCTAAATCTTCCAAGAACAGAGAATGTGTTGGTGGATGACCTCAGCAGGAGTTAGTGCTAAGCACAAGTGAACCTGCAGAGACTGAGGCTAACATTATGTTCCTTAGGTGAAGAACCTCTTATGTGGAATTTTTTGTGACAGTATATATTCTTCTTCAAGTGATTGCTCATATCTTTTCCAATTAGGGGTGTGTGTGCCACGTGCACAGTCGTCGGAAAGTTTTTCCCCTAGAAGCACCCGTCGGGTCGGCTGTATAGCCCCCTGGAGTGGCGCCTTCATGGCACTCAATATATGACCCTGCTGACTGGCGCCACCTCAATTCCTTCTTACCGCTTTGCAAGCTCCCCATGTTTCCCTTCTGTTCAAACAGTTTGTATTTTGTAGTTGTTTACTTCTTAGTTATTGTAGGTAGCTAGTTAGCTGTTTGGGAGGGGCGGGGTTTACCCTGCACCCTGACTTTCTCCTTGGGGGAACTTACATGCCTAAGTATTAGGGGCTCAAGCCCTGCAAGTCCTGCAACAAGCCTATGCCAACAGGCGACCCCCAAGACGCCTGCTTAAAGGCTCTGGGGGAAGCACGCCAAGCAGACAAGTGCAGAATTTGTAAAGGGTTTAGCCCCAGAACAAAAAAGGAGCGAGACTTTTGCCTCAAACAGCTCCTCGTGGAGGCGGCACTCAGACTGCAGCCTATACCAGTGTGGCAAGACCCGGCACCGAGCTAATCGGTGCGCAGCACCCCGGCAGCAATGATAGAAGTGGCACCACGGGAGGACTCTGGGAGAGACCTGCGGCACCACCGCTCCCTGGTGCCGAAACTGACCTTCCCTGGGTCCAATCCCAGTTCCTGAGCCTGATCCAGGCGTGGTTGGCCCAGACAGAGAGGCAGGACAGGAGGCCCCTGGAGACCAAAAGAGTCAAGTGGACCCTGTTCGCCCATTAGCCTCCTCATTGTCCTCCCCGGACGAGGCGGTCGCAGGCACCTCAGTCTCTGGACCGCCCCCCATAGACAGCTGTGCCCACCAGGACCTCCTTTGCAGGGTGCCGCGAAATATGGGCTTGCAGGCCAAGGACGTGTTGGAGTCGAAGGACCAGATGGTTGACATCCTGGCCCCAGAAGGCCTATCGAGGGTGGTTCTATCCATCATCAAGACTATACAGGCTAATGCTAAGACCATTTGGCAGACCCCAGCCCCCATCCCTCCCTCCGCGAAGGATGTGGAGAGGAAGTATATCATCCCATCTAAAGAGTACTGTAATGGGGTCAGGACTCACCCCCGCTGGTTGCTTCGGGAATTAGCTCTTTTCAGCTATGGAGCACCCTCTGTGCGTGGTATCTCACCCATTGTCTGCTCTGCTGGTTTGGGACCCACATTGCTCCCCTCTCGATGGCGTCCTCTTCAGGGTACTGCCCTCCGGCAGTGCCCACTACTCTGGTCTCACCCGCTTCCGGGGAGGGGAGGTCAACAGCAGTCCTTCGGTTTGCACCTGCCTTGGTGGCCAACCACAACCCCAAGTCTAGCCCCTCACCTCAGGGGCAATTTGCAGTCTGTCTTGGCCATACTCCTCTGTGGCCAGATGCAGTGCAAGGGGGAAAGGGGAGACCCAGGCCCACCTGCTACTCTAGGTCCCAACACAGGAACCCTCTAGTGGCAGCCTCTTTCTGCCCTCCTTCGCTCCCCTCTCTTCTGCCTACCATCCCTGGGCCACTTCCCCTTTGGCCCTGTGCACCTTCCCAAAACTTGTTAGCAGGTGCCGCAGCCTGGCAGGTAACTGGGCCTGAGCTCTCCTCTGCTCCCTGAGCCTGCCCAGCACTGCTCTGTCCAAGGTGCTACCTCTTTACCTCAGGAGCCAGTCCTTCTCCCTTGCTAGTTAGGGAGAGACTCCCTCTCCTCTGCTAGGCAGCCTTTATATAGGACCCAGCCTGACCCTGATAGGCTGCCTCTCCCTTTGTCCTGATTGGCTCTCCACAGGCCCTTGCTGATTGGCTGCTGGTCTGCGCAGCCTCTCTGGCCTGTTCTAGCCCTTTTTCTCATGGAGTGGGGCAGCCACCCCACTACAGGTACGAATACCTCTTCACGCACCTGCAGCCTTGCTCATTGGTGGTGGCTGCAGTAAACGAAAAGGAGAGGCACAGCGCCTATGTCC
This sequence comes from Lepidochelys olivacea, assembly GCF_965140295.1. Classification (NCBI taxonomy): domain Eukaryota; kingdom Metazoa; phylum Chordata; order Testudines; family Cheloniidae; genus Lepidochelys; species Lepidochelys olivacea. The sequence goes on from NC_140411.1 coordinate 145,501,984, forward strand.
AAGGATGCTAAGCACCTAGATTTATTTGGGCGCAAAGTGTATTCTACGCGGGGGTTGCAATTTAGGATTGCCAACCAGCAGGCAATTCTGAGTAGATACAGCTTCAGTTCCTGGAGCTTGATGCTCAAGTTTAAGGAGCTGGTGCCAACAGAGTCCAGAGAAGAGTTTTGGATCAATAGTGGAGGAGGGCAAAGCGGTGGCAAAGACCTCTTTATGGGCTTCACTAGATGCTACGGACTCAGTGGCATGCACCATGTCTTCCAGTGTAGCCATAAGGCGTATCTCATGGCTGCAGGCCTCGGGACTCCCGCCTGAGGTTCAACAGACCAGGCAGGACCTGCCTTTTGATGGGGCAGGTCTGTTTGCAGCGCAGACTGACTCTAGGCTCTGACATAGGGAAGAGTAGGAGAGACGTCCTGGAGGCCAAATTTAGGCTGAAATCCAGGACCTCTATGGTGGTATTCTCAGACATGCTTCCAGTTCCATGCGTAGGGCCAGGTAGGCAGGCAGAGCTTCAGCGTCTCAATGCATGGATGAGACAATGGTGTAGAGAGGAGGGGTTTAGATTTATTAGGAACTGGGGAAACTTTTGGGATAGGGGGAGCCTATACGGGAAGGATGGGCTCCATCTAAACCAAAGTGGATCCAGACTGCTGGCACTTAATATTAAAAAGGTTGCAGAGCAGTTTTTAAACTAAGAGATGGGGAAAGCCGATTACTGCAGAGGTGCAAGTGGATCAGACAGAGACTTCTCTTAGAGGAGAATCTATTGATAGAGATTGTCTTGGTTTTAGTCAGGAGGAGAGGATGGAAGAGGGTACAGTATGGGCCAGATCAGACGAGAAACATTCACATAAAGAATCTGACACATCAGAAAAGGGCAGAAAAATAAACAGTGACAAGTTTTTAAAGTGCTTGTACACAAATGCTAGAAGTCTAAATAATAAGATGGGTGAACTAGAGTGCCTCGTGTTAAAGGAGAATATTGATATAATAGAAACCTGGTGGAGTGAGGACAATCAATGGGACACAATCATTCTGGGGTACAAAATATATCGGAAGGACAGAACAGGTCTTGCAGAGGGTAGGGAGTGGCACTATATGTGAAAGAAAATGTAGAATCAAACGAAATAAAAATTTTAAATGAATCCACATGTTCCATGGAATCTCTGATAGTAATTCCATGCTCTAATAAGAATATAACAGTAGGGATCATTATTGACCACCTAACCAGGACAGTGATAGTGACGATGAAATGCTAAGGGAGATTAGAGAGGCTATCAAAATAAAGAACTCAATAATAGTGGGGGATTTCAATTATCCCCATATTGACTGGGTACATGTCACCTCAGGATGAAATGCAGAGGCAAAATTTCTCAATACTTTAAATGACTGCTTCTTGGAGCAGCTGGTACAGGAACCCCCAAGGGGGAGAGGCAACTCTCGATCTAGTCCTGAGTGGAGCGCATTGTCTGGTCCAAGAGGTAACTACAACAGGACTGCTTGGAAATAGTGACCATAATATAATAACATTTAACATTCCTGTGGTGGTAAGAACACCTCAACAGCCCAACACTGTGGCATTTAATTTCAGAAAGGGGAACTGTGCAAAAATGAGGAGGTTAGTTAAACAGAAATTAAAAGGTAAAGTGACTAGAGTGCAATCCCTGCAAGCTGCATAGACACTTTTCGAAGACACCATAATAGAGGCTCAACTTAAAAGTATATCCCAAATTAAAAAACACAGTAAAAGAACTAAAAAAGAGCCATCGTGGCTTAACAACCATGTAAAAGAAGCAGTGAGAGATAAAAAGGCTTCTTTTAAAAAGTGGAAGTCAGATCCTAGTGAGGTAAATAGAAAGGAGCATAAACACTGCCAAATTAAATGTAAAAATGTAATAAGAAAAGCCAAAAAAGTCTGAAGAACAGCTAGCCAAAAACTCAGACGGTAATAACAAAATGTTTAAGTACATTAGAAGCAGGAAGCCTGCTAAACAACCAGTGAGGCCCCTGGACAGTCGAGATACAAAAGGAGCACTTAAAGACTATAACTTTATCGCAGAGAAACTAAATGAATTCTTTGCTTCAGTCTTCATGGCTGAGGATGTTAAGGAGATTCCCAAACCTGAGCCATCTCTTTTGTAGGTGACAAATCTGAGGAATTGTCACAGATTGAAGTGTCACTAGAGGAGGTTTTGGAATTAATTGAGAAACTTAACAGTAACAAGACACCGGGACCAGATGGCATTCACCCAAGAGTTCTGAAAGAACTCAAATGTGAAATTCCAGAACTATTAACTCTGGTTTGTAACCTGTCCTTTAAATCTCCTTCTGTACCCAATAACTGGAAGATAGCTAATGTAATGCCAATATTTAAGAAGGGCTCTACAGGTGTTCCTGGCAATTACAGACCGGGAAGTCTAACGTCAGTACTGGGCAAATTAGTTGAAACAATAGTAAAGAATAAAATTGTCAGACACATAGATGAACATAAATTGTTACGCAAAAGTCCATCATGGTTTCTGTAAAGGGAGATCATGTCTTACTAATCTATAAGATTTCTTTGAGGGGGTCAGCAAACATGTGGACAAGGGGGATCCAGTGGACATAGTGTACTTAGATTTCCTGAAGCCTTTGACAAAGTCCCTCACCAAAGGCTCTTACGTAAATTAAGTTGTCACGGGATAAGAGGGAGGATCCTTTCATGGATTGAGAACTGGTTAAAAGACAGGGAACAAAGGGTAGAATAAATGGTAAATTTTCAGAATGGAGAGGGGTAACTAATGGTGTTCCCCAAGGGTCAGTCGTAGGACCAGGCCTATTTAACTTGTTCATAAATGATCTGGATAAGGGGTAAACATGAGGTGGCAAAATTTGCAGATGATACTAAACTGCTCAAGACAGTTAAGACCAAAGCAGACTGTGAAGAACTTCAAAAAGATAATGATTGGGCAACAAAATGGCAAATGAAATTTAATGTGGATAAATGTAAAGTAATGCAGATTGGAAAAAATAACCCCAATTATACATACAATATGATGGGGGCTAATTTAGCTACAACTAATCAGGAGAAAGATCTTGGAGTCATTGTGGATAGTTCTCTGAAGATGTCCACACAGTATGCAGCCAGCGGCTGTCAAAAAAATCAAACGGGATGTTAGGAATCATTAAAAAAGGAATAGAGAATAAGACGGAGAATATCTTATTGCCCTTATATAAATCCATGGTACGCCCACATCTTGAATACTGCGTACAGATGTGGTCCCCTCATCTCAAAAAAGATATACTGGCATTAGAAAAGATTCAAAAAAGAGCAACTAAAATGATTAAGGGTTTGGAACGGGTCTCATATGAGGAGAGATTAAAGAGGGTAGGACTTTTCAGCTTGGAAAAGAGGAGACCAAGGGGGGATATGATAGAGGTCTATAAAATCATGCGTTGTGTGGAGAAAGTAAATAAGGAAAAGTTATTTACTTGTTCCCATAATATAAGAACTAGAGGCCGCCAAATGAAATTGGCAGCAGGTTTAAAACAAATAAAAGAAAGTTCTTCTTCACACAGTGTAAAGTCAACCTGTGGAACTCCTTGCCTGAGGAGGTTGTCAAGGCTAGGACTATAACAGGGTTTAAAGAGAACTGGATAAATTTATGGAGATTAAGTCCATTAATGGCTATGAGCCAGGATGGGTAAGGAATGGTGTCCCTAGCCTTTGTTTGTCAGAGGGTGGAGATGGATGGCAGGAGAGAGATCTCTTATGTAGGCTGCATAGCCTAAAGCAGTGGTTCTCAAAGCTGGTCCGCCGCTTGTTCAGGGAAAGCCCCTGGCGGGCCGGACCAGTTTGTTTACCTGCTGCGGCCGCAGGTTTGGCCGATCGTGGCTCCCACTGGCCGTGGTTCGCTGCTCCTGGCCAATGGGGTCTGTGGGAAGTGTCGCAGGCCAAGGGACGTGCTGTCTGCCCTTCCCGCAACCCCCATGGGCCTGGAGCGGCGAACCACGGCCAGTGGGAGCTGCGATAGGCCGAACCTGCGGGCGCAGCAGGTAAACAAACTGGTCCGGCCCGCCGGGGCTTTCCCTGAACAAGCGGCGGACTGGCTTTGAGAACTACTGGCCTAAAGGACTCCAGGGCTACTATGAAATCCTTGGGTATGCATGCCCCGGCAACCCAACGTAAACATTTCAAGACTCAGCAGCAGCAGCACTCCTATCCTCCTCAGCCGAGGCAGGACTTTTATAGGAGAAGGGGCAGGAATAGCAGATGAAAGCCTTCAAAACCCCTGACTGGGCAGGGTCAGGGCTCGACTAAATCATCGTAGGGTTCAAAGCAGGCCTTTTGAAGGGGTGCCTGAGATGGCGCACCAGCCTTCATTCTGGATCCTTCCCCATCTTTCTTGAATTGTCTGTCCCACTTCTACTGCGTGTGGTCCCAAATAACTCTGGACTGCTGGGTTCTCCGTTTGTAGAAGTGGGATATTCTCTCCAGTTCTTCTCCTGCCCTCCCTCCCACCCCCCTTTCCTGTCCCTCTTCAGGGACCCTTCTCATGAGTAACTCCGTATCCAGGAGGTGCAGGCGCTCCTTGCCATGGGAGTGGTGGAGGAGGTTCCTCAGGGGCAAGGGATTCTATTCCTGATACTTCCTAATTCCCAAAGCCAAGGAAGGGGGGGTTTCAGACCCATTGTAGGTTTGCGAGGACTCACCAAGTTCATGCTAAAGTTGAAGTTCCACATGGCCTCCCTGGGGCACCATTATTCTCTCTCTGGATCTGGGAGACTGGTACGCTGCCTTCGGCGTAAAAGACGCATACTTCCATGTAACTATTTGGCCTGCACACAGGCAATTCCTACGCTTTGTGGTCAACCACAAACATCATCAATTTACAGTCCTCACATTCAGCCTCTCAGCAGCCCCCACCAAGTGCATGTCAGTCGTGGCTGCTTTCCTCCGTCGGAGGCAGATGCAGGTTTACCGTTACCTCGATTACTGGCTGCTCAGGGGCTGCACCAGAGGACAGGTGGGAGTCTCAAGTCCAACTGTTCAGTTCCGCATTCGAGAGAATGGGTCTCCTCAACTTGAACAAGTCAACCTTGGCACCGACCCAAAGAACAGAATTCATCGGGGTGGTGTTGGACTCGGTTCAGGCAAGAGCACTTTTGCCAGAGCCCCTATTCCAAGCCATGACAGACATCATTCAGGGCCTCAGGCACTACCTGACCACTACGGTAAGGGGATGCCTGAGTATCCTCGCCTGCACTTACGTGGCCCGGCATGCCAGATTGAGGCTCAGGCTTCTACAGGCTTGGCTCGCTTCGGCCTATTGCCTGGGACGCAATGGTCTGAATTCAGTGGTCATGGTGGTGGGGCAGGTGCTAGAGTCCCTTCAATGGTGGCTTGACCCTTGGACGGTGTGCAAAGGAGTCCCCTTCAACAGCCCTCAGCCTTCCCTGTCCTGAGTAGTGGACGTGTCAGCTCTGGGATGGGGTGCACATTTGGGAGACCTCCGAACGCAGGGCCTTTGGTCACAGGACAAGCTCTCCCTCCATATCAATATCAAGGAGCTGAGGGAAGTGCGACCAGCATGCCAGACCTTTCAGGCCCGACTACAAGGTTGGTGCGTAGCAGTTCTGACTGACAACACCTCTGCCATGTTTTACATCAACATGCAGGGTGGAGCCCGGTCCTCTCCCCTATGTCAGGAAGCCCTCCAGCTGTGGGAGTTCTGCATAGCCCACTTCATTCACCTGGAAGGGTCCTATCTACCAGGAGTTCAGAACGTGCTGGTGGATCACCTCAGCAGGTCCTTCCGCACTCACGAGTGGTCCCTCTGGCTGGATGTCATACATCTCTTCTCCCAAAGGTGAGGATTTCCCCAGGTCGCTCTGTTCACCACCCAGAACAATAAAAAGTGCCGAATGTTCTGCTCCTTCCAGAGTCACAGCCCAGGCTCCATCACAGATGCATTCCTGCTACCCTGGGGAGGCTGCCTGCTATACGCCTTTCCCCTGATCCCTCTTGTGCACAAGGTCCTACTCAAGGTCCACAGGGATGGGGCAGAGATAATTCTGGTAGCACCAGCATGGCCTCGACAACATTGGTACACCACGCTCCTGGAACTGTCAGTGGATGCCCTGGTCACGTTGCCTCTCCTCTCCAACCTAATCACTTAAGGCCACGGTCATCTTCATCACCCTGACCTGCAATCCCTCCATCTTGTGGCTGAACCCCATAGAGCTTCTGTGCTCAGAACAAGTAAGGGAGGCCCTCCTCGGCAGCAGGAAGCTCTCCACTAGAGCCGCATATCTCGCAAAGTGGAAAAGATTTACTTGTTGGTGTGACCAGCATCGTTCACCCGCTTTTCAGGTACCTGTACCTCTCATCCTAGAGTACCTTTTGTACCTGAAACAGTAAGGCCTGGCAGCGTCCTCCCTATCGGTACAAGTTGCTGCAGTCTTGGCCTTCCACCCGGGAGCATCTGGATGCTCCGTCTTTGTCAACCCATGGTTGGTTGGTTCCTCAAGGGTCTGGAACTCCTATATCCCCCAGACCACACATCCTGTCCCCACGTGGGACCTTAACCTGGTCCTCTCCAGGCTAATGGGACCCCCATTTGAACTGCTGGCAACTTGCTCCCTTCTCTATTTGTTGTGGATGGTAGCTTCTCTGGTCGCCATTACATCAGCAAGGAGTGTTTCTGAGTTAAAGGCCCTTACCTCAGACCCACTTCATACGGTTTTCCACGGGGATAAGGTGCAACTCAGGCCTCACCCGGCCTTTCTTCCTAAGGTTGTGTCACACTTCCACACTAGTCGGGACATTTTCCTGCCTGTTTTTTCTCCTAAGCCCCATGCAAGTAGCCGTGAGCAGAGGCTGCACTCCCTGGATGTTCGGTGAGCACTAGCTTTTTACATCAAGCACATTAAGCCATTCAGGAAGTTGAACCAGTTGTTCATAGCGGTGGCAGACCGGATGAAAGAACTCCTGGTCTCACCTCAAAGAATATTTTCCTGGATCAGGTTATGCATCCGTATGTGCTACGAGCTGGCCAAAATACGAGCCCCAGCTTTTACGGCACACTCCACGAGGGCTCAGGCCTCATCCGCGGCGTTCCTAGCCCAGGTCCCGATACAAGAAATCTGCAGGGCAGCAACTTGGTCTGCAGTACATACGTTCACCTCTCATTACGCCTTCGTCCGGCACGCCAGAGATGATGCAGCTTTCGGAAGAGCGGTGCTCTAATCAGTGAGTCCATAACTCTGACCCCACCGGCTAGGTAAGGCGTGGGAGTCACCTAATTGGAATCAATGTGAGCAATCACTTGAAAAATGTTTACTCACCTTCTCGTAATGGTTGCTCTTAAAGATGTGTTTCTCAAATCCATTCCAAACCTGCCCACCTTCCCCTCTGTCGGAGTAATTGGCAAGAAGGAACTGAGGAGGTTCCAGGTCGGCAGGGTCATATATTGAGCTCCATGAAGGCGCCACTCCAAGGAGCTCCACAGCCGACGCAACGGGTGCTGCTAGGGGGGAAAACTTTCCAATGACTTTGCACGCGGCGTGCGCACAAACCTCATTGGAATGGACCTGAGCAACACATCTCGAAAAACAGTTCAGAGAAGGTGAGTACCCATTTTTTAACAGTCTCATTCCCTACCTTGCTCTTCTCCTTAACCTCTCACTCCCCTCCAACCCTTCCCCCTCTCAATACAAATGTGTGTTAGCATCTTCAAAAAACCGTGTGGGGGTGTGTATGTGTGTGTGAGAGAGTGAGAGACTCTGTGTGTGCTGGCTGCTGGGGAAGTTTCTGAGAGATGCCTGTCCGCTGTCTATTTAAGGTACTCCCTGAGAGCTCTCCTCCTCCTGAACCCTGTCCACCTATCCACCGTTCTGTGGAGATGTGGTGCATGGGGAGGGGGAGAGGCAGAGATTGTGTGCGCTGGCTGCTGGGGAAGTCCCTGATAGACCATGCACTGTCTCTTTAAGGTACTCACTGGAAGGCTTGTTCAGACCTCCGAGCTGCTGCGAGTCCTGATGAACCCTGTCCCTTCTACCCTGCTCTGTGGAGATGGGGTACAGGGACTGGGGGAGGGGTTCACCCTGACATGAACTTCCCCCCGCTTCTGCACAGCCAGCAGGAGGGTCCTGGGAGCAGCTGCAGAAGCAGCAAAGCAGCGGGTGTGGGGGCACCTGAACACGCGCTGCTGAATGTGCATAGCTCTGCTAATCAACTACATGTTTCCTTCCACTTCATGTTTCCTCTGTGAGCGGTTTCCATGTTGGTACTTAAATGTGTTTCTCATCGAATTGATAAAACCACCATCTGAACCATTGTCAAGGCATTTTCCAGCATTATGTTTCTCTCATTGAAGATTGCTTTTCTGATGGTGATTGTATCAGAGATTACTTCTAAGATTTGGGCAGTAATGGCTGACTCTTCCTGTACGGTGTTCCATAACAATAAGGTGGTGTGCTATGCCTACCCAAAATATCCTTATGAAAAATTACTCTGATTATAACCAGCTAATTGGCCAAACTTCTTCCATTGTTGTTTAAGCCTTATTCAGTACTTTGTCAGGCTATGCTATATTACTTAGCTATAAAGAGGGCTTTTTAGTTACTCTCTAAACTGAGTTAAGCTATTCTTTTAAATTACGTACATTGTTCATAGTGCAAGGGTGTAAAGCTAACGGTCTGTCCGTTTCTATCCAGAGAATGTCCAAGAAATTCAGATTGATCATATTCTTGATATTGGGCTAGCGGAAATTCCAGAAAACAATCTGGGGAAGACACACATTCTACCAAGCATAAAAGAACCTCCAATGCATGTCTAAGAAAAAATATTTCTAATGTAGAGATGTACAAGGCTGCAACCTGTAGTTCAGCCCACACCTGTACACAGATTTATGCCATCTAGAGTAATTACTTCCAGATAAAGTGCTCGATTGGGAAAGCATTGCTGCATTTGTTCAATTGAGGCTCCTAGATCTCACCACCTTTGGATCTAGGGATTGCTTGTTAACGATCAGAGGTGAAATCCTAGGGCAGAACTTCCACTGACTTCACTAGGGCTGGGATTTCAACCTAGGAGAATGAATATGTGTGGAACAGCAAAGAAGAACCAAAGTTACTATGGTAACTTTCTCTTAGCTTTTTTGACTGCAGCGGCAGTCAAAAAAGCTAACCATGTTAGGAACAATTAGGAAAGGGATAGATAAGACAGAAAATATCAGAATGCCACTATATAAATCCATGGTACGCCCACACCTTGAATATTGCATGCAGTTCTGGTTGCCCCATCTCAAAAAAGATGTATTAGAATTGGAAAAAGTACAGAGAATGGTGACAGAAATGATCAGGGTATTGAACAGCTTCCCTATGAGGAGAAATTAAAAAGGCGGGCGGGGAGGGGGAGAGGAAACTGTTCAGCTTAGAAAAGAGACGACTAAGGAGGGGCAGGATACACGTCTATAAAAACATGAATGGTGTGGAGAAAGCGGAATTTACCCCTTCACATAACAAAAGAAGCAGGGGTAACCCAATGAAATTAATAGGCAGTAGGTTTAAAATAAACAAAAGGAAGTATTTCTTCACACAACACACTGTCAACCTGTGGAACTCATTGCTAGAATATATTGTGAAGGCTAAAAGTATAACAGGGTTAAAAAAAGAATGAGAAGTTCATGGAGCATAGGTTCATCAATGGCTGTTAGCCAAGATTGTCAGAGACGCAACCCCATGCTCTGGATGTCCCTGAACTTCCGACTGCCAGAAGCTGAGACTGGATGACAGGATGGATGTCTCAATAATTGCCCTGTTCTGTACATTTCTTCTAAAGCATCTTGCATTGACCACTGTTGGAAGAAGGGATACTGGGCTAAATGGACCATTGATCATACCCAATGTTGCCATTCTTATATGCTTAAGAAACCATTCTTTTTGTATACTGTCTCTTAATAATTGACAGAACATTAAGACACATTTCTGAAGAGAACCCAGTTTGCATCTTTGTTGGTATTAGGGAATGCCAAAGATGGCAGGTATTTATAAACATTTATTTTTAATTTGAAAGGTTTAAAAACCAAAATAAAACTCACCTTTGTTTGAGAGAGTAACTTTTTTGGATTCATTATTTTCTCAAATTGGCTCCAGTGTAAAAGTTCCTTTTTAAACATTTCTTTATTTTTTTTACAATCAGAAATGGTTTAGTAATGGGCTTGCAATAGTTTGAGGCAAAATCTGACATTTGACTAACTATATTACTCTAGCTCAAGGATTCTTTTTAGCATAGTCTGACGTTTGTCTCGTGGAAGATATGTTGTTGCTGATCTAGATAACTCCCATTGAAGTAAATGGCAAAACTCCCATTGACAGTCACGTTTGTGACCCTGATGTCTGGAAGTGCCCCTGTGAATTCCACAAGCCATAGCTCAGTGACAGTTGATATTTTGGCTTTCGTGTTTGGGTTTCTTTAACCCATTCCCTTTCCAGATCCGCTTCCAGTCTAGTTTGCACATTCTGTTACCCTACCCTAACCAGTATCTTCTGGAAAATCTATAAGAAAAAGCTTTTATTGATCAGTTTCTTTAAACTTTAATCTTAGCAAATTTAGTATTTACATAAACTTTAAACCAAAAAACTAATGCACATTTTTCTTACATGAATAATTGTGCATTTTAACCTTACTGTTCAAAGTAGTCAAACCTGAGCTAAATAAAAATTGGTTGGAGAGTGCACCTAGACTTAAATCCTGTATGAAAAGGTTTGACTGGGGAACCATTTTTTAAGCTGACTTAGAACAATCATAGAATATCAGGGTTGGAAGGAACCTCAGGAGGTCATCTAGTCCAACCCCCTGCTCAAAGCAGGACCAATCCCCAATTTTTGCCGCAGATCCCTAAATGGCCCCCTCAAGGATTGAACTCACAACCCTGGGTTTAGCAGGCCAATGCTCAAACCACTGAGCTATTACAAACACTAGATGGACAATTGTATCAGTGTTGGGATATGCTATCATGTATCATAGAAGTTAGAGATGGAAAAAGACCTCTAATGTTATCCTGTCAGTCTCCCAAATGTATTAACTTTATCAATACTGATATAAATGTTATAAAATGCATTAATTTTACGCTAGAAGACTCTTCCCGCCTTTAGAAAATGCTTTTATTAAACAAGAATGCTTTTATTTTCCAATCCCATTGAAATAAATTTTTATAAATTAAATAGATTTTTATAAACATTTATTTTATTTTTATTCTGAAAGATTTAAAAACCAAAATTACCCCATCCCCCCACTTTGCATGAATAACAGGTGTTCTGAAGCTCCACATTTTGGCAATGGTCCAGGGTGACAGAGCAGTAATGACATAGAAACTGCCATTCCTTCCTTGTTAAGGATTTGGAAGAAGACTGTGAAGTTATTAACTACTACTCACCTCTAGGCAGATTGCAAGAAAACCAGTATGGGGTCTAATTGGTTGAGATTACCTGCTTTATATAGGTTTTTTAAATTCCCTTTTATGGCTCCCACCATTTTCTTCTTCCCTTGTTTTTCCCTGCTGTACTAGGTGGTACTTGGGAGCTTGGAGTGAGAAATCATATTCCTGCCTCTGTGTGGTGTGATTAGGAAGTGGGCTGTAGCTCACGAAAGCTTATGCTCTAATAAATTGGCTAGTCTCTAAGGTGCCACAAGTACTCCTTTTCTTTTTGTGATTAGCACAGTTATTTAAATCTTATCTGGAACCCATTTACTGTCTGTCATTTTTGTTGTTTAGTTCTGTGGAAGTAGTTTTATGTAAATCATGGAACACTAACTTGTGGTTTGTAATAAGATCCATTTGAATTAAGGGAACTGAGACCCTTTGTCATGGAATAAAAATGTCTTGGTGAATGAAGGGCTGAGAAATAAAAAAGCTGTCACTTAAAACTGTATTAACAGCTTAATATTTGTGCATACACAGAAATGACATTAGCTGTGATACCGCACCTATAGGAAACTTCTTCCTACCATCTTCACCAAAGAGCAGTGGAAATCTGATGCGTGTGAAAGTCTTTCCTCTTGCTTGCAAACTATTTGGTAAATTGAGCCAATATGGTTTTTTTTCAATATTTTATTTTGACAGTAGGCAGTACTTTCCAACGATTTACCAGAATATACAGCTGTCGTCTGAGGGTTGGGGGTGGGCCACCTTGTCATTGTAGGTCATCATTTTTCTCTGTTTAAATTCCTACCCTCCCTTCCATCTCATGTTATCGTGTATGTGACATGCTCCCAGTATGCCACTAGGAGGTACTCATAGGTTATATTGATTTGTCTGCTTGAAGAAATGATTATGATTGCTTCTATACTCCATTCCCCACTGGCCCAGGGAAATGGAAATTCCTTGGACTTTGCAGCCTTGTGAGAGATCCCTTTTAAAAATTTGGTTTATTGTATGGCCACATTGAAAATAGAGGATCTGTATTTGCTTGTAAAGGGAAAAATATGGAAAAACTCCCTCTGGCAGTAGCTTTTGCTATCTGATACTGTGGGGCTTGAATAATCTTCAAATATGAGAATAATTAAATGGACAGCCTTCCCCCCCCCCAAATCCTCTGCTCTTTCATCTGTAAGCAAGTCATCTAGATTTTTTTCCCTCCAGATAAATAGGAAGATGCACCTATGACAGGCTGACCAAGGGAAGATTAATAAATTATGGCTTCTATTTGTATCTCTCAGTTTGCAGCATGGAGTGTGATCCTGTGTCACTGTCCACTGTTGTAAATACTGTGTTAAATTACAGCAATCTGAGGGGTCTTTTTTGGTGTTGTGTTTTTTAAGGAAGCTCTTTGATTTGTTGCCAGGGATTCCTGAGCCCACGAGTAATAGTTTTAGGGATCCTATTCCTTCTCTGAAAATCAATGCCAATTTTGGACTGTGCAGCTGTCCCAGTTTCCTTTTCACTAATTTTCACAGTTGGAATAGATTTTTTTTATGTTTAGTTGAAGTTGTATTGTATTAGTTTATCTCCAGCATAGCGGTTTCATTTTCCCATTGTCTCTCCCTTTTTATTTTTTTTTAAAAGGCAAAAGTGATGTTTCCACATTCTCTAATACTTGAGAATATACCTGGATATAGGAAAGCATGATAATGATGGTATTTATCTGACTATTCCAGAAATGATCCTTCTGTTCTTTTGTACAGTACTATGTAGTTTTTTGGCTCAGCTGGCCTGCATAATAAGGGAGAGCCTCTTTGCTAAGCCAGGGAATTTCTTTTTGCTGTGAGGAGCATCTAAGGCATGCATGAGAGTAGATTATCACAATTATCAAGTATCGGCACTGACTTGGTATTTGTCCCTGGCCTTTTCTCTGTTAACTTAAGGGAACTTGTTTTGTATCCATCTGTCTGTTCCTGTCTCTGAGGAGAGCTGGAGCTAATAGTTTATTAATAGTCTACATCGTTCTTAGAACGTCACATACAGTTTCTATGTACTGAGAGTGTATATTTTATTTAATTTGTTCTGTATGCCGTGATACTTTTGGCAGCTTAAGTGTCCAAAGGCATACAGTTTTGGCTGCTTTTGTCTGTAGTGATGCCTGGAGTTTGCTTGATGCTAAGCAGAAAAGTAATTTGTTCTGAGAAGATTGGATTTAAATGTGTGAATAGTTTCTTTGATTATCAGTTTCTGCATCTCAACCAAAATTTTCTTTAGGACTGTGCCGTTTGCAAAATACAGCCAAAAAGATCAGTGACAATACCTGTGACATTAAGGAAGAAGGATTTATGTCCTGTATAACAACTCAAACAAAACGTTAAGGGATGGGGGAAAACAAGGCAAACAAATATGCATGCCCATTAGTTAAAAAGCAAGAGAGATTCCATTACATCGTCTGTTTTAATTGCTTTGAGCTACTGATGGGTACATCTTTTAAGATGTTCTTATATAAACTTATGACTAATAAAAGAAGACAACATAAGCTACAAATATATTTTCTAGCTGATAATTTCTAAACTAGACTCTCTTATCATTTCCCGTTTCATTCTCCTGCCTCCTTTCTCCCATCTCCCCTCCCAAAAATTCATTTGTCTTAAAAACATCTGTGAATCTGGTGATTGGTACAGGTTTTAGAAAAATTGATCCTGGCATAGCAAATACCGTAGGTAGCATATTTTAATTGTCTTAAAAAAAAAAAAAAAGTTGTAATAGTAAAAATGTCTTCTCTGAATTATAAAGAGGACTAGTAATTAAAGCCTGAGAGGAGAAATGTGAATGGTATAGATAGATGGGGAACGTATGTTCACTTGAATATCATAATATCAGAGTCATTCAGAGACATTGAAATGGGGCAAATTCAAAACTTATAATAGGAAATCACTTTCCCCACGCAAATACACAAGATCTTGTAGCCAGGATTTTAGCAGGATTCAAAAAAGTTTAGACTTTTGAATATCCAGTTGTAATAGCAAACATTTTGTAATAGCAAACATTAAAAAACCCAAGACATTTGGTAGTGATGTAAGCTTTTATATTTCAGGATTTAAACCAATCTCTAATTATTCTGTTAGGTTAGGAGGAAACTTTCCAATGGGCCAGATTATTCCTTAGCTTACTATCACAGAGTTTCTTGCAGCTGGTACTGGGCACAGTCAGTGAAGGAATACTGCATTAGGTGGACTACTCTGATCTAACATAGCAGTTGCTATGTTCCCAAAGTATAGCTTCCCCCCCCCCCCCCAATGATCAGGAGAACTAATACATCCGCATTCTATGTGCAGTCCTTTTGGTTTTGATGATGCACGTTAGTAGCATACACTAAACTAAAATGCTTGCTTATTTTTTGTATTTAGCTGCCTGCTGTTGCATAAGCTTATTTAGCAAAATGTCAGGAAAAAGTGGATGAAAGTGGGCAATAGAGATGGGGCAGCATTTTGTGACCCCACCTGATGCAGCTTGAGCAGACAGGTCTGTTTAGAATTAATACCTCATGTTTTTGTGTCCATTAGTTATGGCCAACAAAGTTGCATTCTTATTGTTAGCCATCTAAAACTGTAATGAAACTACATGTCTGCTATGTATCAAACTTGAATTATCTTAACTACTTGAAGTTGGCATATCACAGTTTCTTTGTGCCATTGGTGCTAATGCTCTTGATACTAATTGGCACTGAAGAGGTTTGAAGTTTGTGCAATCATTGCTGTTGTAATATGCTCATTGCTAGATAACTGGGCAATTAGGAGATTTCATTCTTGATTCTTGGTGCAAATCAACGTGGTCATAGTTTCTATTTTATAGTCTCTCTGTCTTGCTTTCTCAGAATCTTATTGGGGGAGTTTGAGTGCCCCTTACAGTTTAATTAGTGAGCATGTCTCATCCACTTTGCTGTGCCACACCAGAGCTGATGGGGGGGGGGGGGGGAATTTTCAGAAACATGACAGCAAAAATTAAAATCCTGTATTATGCTAATATAGTCTTTGCTCTAGAATTATAGCAATGTCAATAGCCACAGTTTAACAATGACATCAACCCCTGGCATTTGCAAGGGATCAAAGCAAACACAGCATGCCTTTGTATACATAGCTGGACAGTATACTCCAGCTGTCTGAAGAGTGAAGGTCACTCTTTTCCAGGTATTTTCCTGGAATAGAATAAATATCTGGCATACACGTACAGCAAACTTTTAAAATCAGAAGATCATTTAGTTTGGAAAATTATTCAATTTCTGTTTATAAATCTTCATGTGAAAAATAATCATTTTTTTAAACCCGAGTTCCCAAGCAGAAAGATAACCAAACAGAGTCTGAAGCATGATTGAGAAGTCTTTGTAAAAATGGCGTTTTGAGATTCCACATATGTTGTCTAACTGATTTTTCAGATCAAACCAAGAAAGTCTGCAAGCCTTTTTCCATCTGCCAGCTCCATAAAAGCTCAACCCAGGCTTCTAGAGTCACCTAGTCAGCGTCTTCTCCATTTTGTGTAATGCTACCACTGTCACAACTAATAAAGGGGTAGAGGCCAAGTTAAGCCCTTAGTGACATCTGTGCAAAATTGTTTGGCCTTCAGTAGGTTTCCATAGGTGTCACTGATGAAATGTATATAAGTGTAAGTGAGAGCTTAATTTGGCCAGCAGAGTCTCTAAAAGCATTGTGAAAATACCCTCTGTTACTGCGAAAATAGTACCCACCTCAGCTTAATGGTGTGTACAACCCAACTTACACTCCACTGCAGAGGTCATGTCTAAGCAGCAACTAGTGCTTGGTGGAACACTGTTGGGGCAATGGTTTGCAACACTGGGGTGGTGCTGCACTGCTATGATAGAAGACCACACGGTGGGTAACCTTGCACACAGCAAACCTTATCCAAATAGTTGTTGTGTGACGCCTCTGCGCTGTTGGGAGCAGTTTTGTGGGTGGATGCAAGATATTACAGGTTTGCTAGTGTGACTACAGAATGGTTAGCATGATAGATTTCTCTAGTATAGACAATACCAAAGCCTCTGGCATCTACCTCCTTGCCCAAAGTCTAATAATTCTGGTCACTCTTGTTTGTGAGTCTTTCTGTGAATATGGTCCTGTCTGACAGCAGCTTCTTGGTGAAAGTAAGGTAGACAAAATTTACTTTCTGTAGCTGAGGAAATAAAATTCAACTTTGCTTCTCACTCTTGGCTTTCCCTACTCCCCCTCCCTTGAATTTCTATTGATCAGGATAATGAAACAGTGATGGACTTTAAAGCAGGCAGCTGCAACATTAGCAGCTTTTAATGGTGTTCCTTCCCTCCTCCCAAATTACCATGTATTTATTTGGATCCAGTGCAGTGTTAAATGGTATCTTGCCAAATAACTAATGTTCAGTGTTGGCCTGCTTCAACATAACCTCTAAGATTCAGCTCACCTCTGAATACTCTGACTCTCTTCCTGGGAAGGGGATTGAGGGTACCTGGTCTGCAAAAACTTTCCCCCTTCTTCTTACAGGTATTGGAACAGCTCAGATGACTCATCACCTTGCTGGGAGAAATATTCTGCTGTCTAGTTATCCTAATTATAAAGTTTTTTTCTTTATGTAGTAGCACATCCTTTGAACTTTGTGTATAATACAATTGTGTGAATGAGTGTGTGAAAATATTCTATTATTCTCTTTTCACAATACATGATCCTTCTGCTTCCAGGCATGTTCTCTCTTCCAGGACTTCTCAGGGGATCCCTGGAAGACTGCCATAACTTGTTGCTCAGTTCCTGTGCTGGGCGAATTCTCTTTACACTGGATATGGGGCCTTTAGGGCCTCTTGCTGCTGCTCCAACCTTTAATCCAGCATAAAAGGGCAGAGTGAATAAGGATCTCACTTCTAGTTTTGTGCTATTGAAAGTTTGTTTTTTTTAACTCTGTTTCTACAAAGCAGGACTATGGTTATGCTTTTTGGGTCTCTTGGGGACTATTTGAAATATATTTGCTACGCTTAAAAAATGTTGGATACAAAAGGTCAGGAGCTAGGCTAAAACAATGAATAGAGAGCATTATGATAGCATTCTTTACAAAATAATTAACAAATATCTGAAGAATCCAGATATTTTTGTCCATTGTTACATGGAAGTGCACTTGTTTGTTAGCATATGTATTTGGTTGTAACAGGGTTGTTCGCCTATTAGGCGAAACGGGGCTAGCGCTTCTGTTCCAGTCCAGGTGTGGACAGTTGAGCCAATTAAGAGGGCGAAGCACCACCTGGGTAGCTAGAAGAGGCCTCGTGAGATTCAGTGAGAGAGAACAGCGTCTCAGTCAGGGGTCAGGCAGGAGAGGAGAGCTGTCATAGAGAGAAGGTGGTTCTTGAGAGAAGGCTAAAGGCAGGAGAGCCTTGAGGGGTTTGCTGGCTCTCCCAAGTCGGAAAGCGAGGGCTGAAGCAGCGGAGGGAGTTGCTTGCTGCCTCTAAGCTGCAGATCTGGTGCCATGGCCTGGAGAGTGTTGAAGGAAGGGGGAGCAACGGTGGGGCTTACCTTCTGATGTCTCCTTGCTGGAGTGCTAGGCCCCGAGGAACCATGAAAGGAGGATACTTGCAGTAGAAAGGCTGTGGTGGTTCCAGCTGGGAAGAGGAGGGTTGCACCCCAGAAGGAAGGACTGGTTTGGCTGTTGTAGCAGAGAGAGTGGGGAGGACTGACAGAGTCTGGCGGAAGATGCTGGAAGGTGGTGTTATGTTAATGCCCAAGAGGCTATGTCATTTTTAAGGACAACTTGCACTAGGGTGATGTGGACTCTATTGTAGGACTTTCATTGTGGACTGTTAGTCACTTACAGACAATTTGAACAAAGTTCATGAAAGAACTGGTAATGGACTAGAAGACAAGATTCTGTGGTGTTACTGGGGACTGAGAAGGGAAACTGAGATGAGAGGCCACTTGCAGGGCTGCCCTGAGGCCACAAGGGGTGCCCTGAAGGAAGCCACACATTTACAGTTGTTTGTAGGGGGAAGAATGGCAAAGTGCAAACTTTAGGAAGCTTTCATGATCTATTTTGTCAAGGCCCAGATCTGTTCTAGGACAGCTTTATCATGCTGGTGATCCAGCTACTCTGGGTCCCCCAAAAGAGTGTGGTTTAACCACACATTTTTCTCTTTTAGTCATACTGTAGGGGATATAGGTGGGACAAGTGGCAATAGTTCTCTCTCTGGCAGTAAATTGCAGATATTGAAAGTTGGATCAAGGGCTGAAAGATGAGAGGGAATCCAAATGATAGGTAGCTCTCCTTGTACTGAAGAGCATCCCTGGATATGTGTGTATGCTCCTGAGGGAATTCTATGCCAATTTTTTTTAATTCTATGTCAAAAAAATAAAAATTCTGCGCATAATAATTTAAAATTCTGCAAATTTTATTTTCAATAAATAAACGTGGCAGTGGCATGGCAGTGGGGAGCACAAGCCATTGGGTGCACGGAGGTGGGCGATCACTCTGCAGCCCTTGCCTGGGACATGTACATGGACACTGACACAGCTAAAGGGCTGGGCCTGCCCCAGAAACACGCCAGGGCCCTGCCCCTCCATGCTAGGCTCACCAGGTGTGAGCAGGTAGGCTCAGACTAGAGGGGTTTAGTGTGGGGTAAGAGGGTTCTGTGGGTGGCTTGGTTGGGGTCTGGGTCTGGGAGAGGTATGGATGCACAGGGACTCAATTGGGGGTTCCGTGTACAGGAGCAATGGGATTCTGCAGGGGGAGGGGTACAGGTGAAGGTGATTGGGGCTCAGTGGGGAGGGTGTCTGGGTGTGGGGGGAGTGGGGCTCCTTGGGGTGGGATTTTGAATGCAGAGGGTTCAGGATGGGGAGTGGTCTGAGTGTTGAGGTGAGGGTCCATATCCAGGGGGCTCAGCAGGGGGGTCTGAGTGCGGAGGGCTCCAGATGAAGGGGGTGAGGCTTGGCAGGATTTGAGTGTGAGATCAACAGGAGATGGTCTGGGTGCAGGGGTGGAGGTCTGGTTGCAGGGGGAAGAGGCTCATCAGGATGTGGAAGAGAGGTTTGGAGGGAGCTCCGTATGCAGGATGTGAGGCTCAGCGAGGTGGGGATTTGGATGTGGGTTCTGGGGGTGGGAGCATGAGGCTCGGCAGAGGGGTTGGTGTGGAGGGGTCCATATGCACAGATGTTGGGCGGACGGGGGAGCAGCTCCCCACACAGTGACCCCTCTCCCTGCGTCTGAGGAGTGTTGTGAGCAGGAAGCGGGCAGGCTGTGTGTCTGTGGAGTATACTGCAGTCTGGGGAGGTTTCTGGAGGTGGGTCTGACCTGGACATGTCCGTTCCTTGCAGGGGAAGAGGCAATCTCCTCCTCGCTAGCCCAGCTGGGACTAGCAGCTGAGCCCGGCGCATGGTAGAAGCCACCAACTGGGGCATTCCAGGCCTGCCCCCACCTCACACTTCCCACCACCTCCCTGCAGTGGTTTACCTCTCTGCCACCTGCTCTGGAAGCCTGAAATGACACTTCTGCACTGCTGGGAAGGGGCCCATGACCGCTTTTACAGCTTCCCTTTGCATCCCTGTCAGAAAGTTATTTTTCTGTGGGGAAGCAAAGAAATTTGCAGGAGACTTGAATTCTGCATGCACACAGTGGCATAGAATTCCCCTGGAGTAGTGTGTAGCTGTATTAAACAGACTAAAAGGAATACATGGAGGAAATAACTGTCCATTGGATAAATATCTGTTCAAACACAATGTATTACAAATCATATATTTAGTGAACCAGTGTGCCTTTATTCTTGTTCAAATGTCTGTTTAACAGAATAACTAGATTTTGTATGAGTTTTATAACTGTATATGATTTATTACAGATAACCATTGAAGTGGAAAAAAGGGAAATTTGCTAATGGAAAAATTGTTAAATGATAACAGTGGGACCAAAAAGACAATTCAGTTTTCAAGCTAATGGCTTATTGGCATGAAATGAGAAACTCCTTTTCACAATGAGTTGAATTATTGATGCAGGTGTGTGGTTTAAGTATGTATATGTTTTACTTGAAGCTTAATGATATCAATGCTTTTCAGTTAATGGCTTGAAGAATCGATGCTTTACATGGAAGCCTGGTTAATATGTCCTGTAAGAAGCATCTGTGGAATTTTGCAGTGGATATCTTTGTAGCCATATTATTTCTGCCCTTTTTGAGTAGTATCAGTTTACAGGTTAGAATCTGGAGCATGCAAATGCATTATAAAAACTGCTTTAAACACTGACGCACGAGCACCAAGTGAACTTTATGGGAATGGTTCTGATGTTTTGAAGGCAGGATTTCATTTCATGTATTTTGAGCCGGGTGTTAAGCCTACTGCTTTGGCTTTTCCCTTTTAATCTTTCAAAATTACAATACTAGCAGCTTTGCTATCTTTTTGTAGGGGACTGTAGTTGCCCAGGGTCAGGCATGAATGAAATGAGTTCTCATAACTGTTGCTCCTTGGATTTGCTGCTATAAATACAAAACTACAGTACATAACCTGTGTTAATTCAAATGTCACCTGTAGATGCAGAGGAACTGTCATATAAACGTTTGTGTATTTTTAGGATTGTTACATTGTGTACTTGTTCATGAATGAGTGGAGAAAAAAATCTGAATTCCTGGGTTGATACATTATTGTGTAAAGCTTACATTATTGTGTAAAGGCTGTATTGTATGGAACATCGTGACTTTGAAGTAGTTAAGTGTTTATCACATTGAAGATTTTTCTGTTATTTCAGTCTCCAAACTTAAGTATGTATTTCTGAGGCTACTAAAATTAATTTGCACCTTGCATCTCATAGCTCCATTTCACTGACTGATGATTTTATTTCACTGACTGATGATGAAGCATCAAA
Organism: Lepidochelys olivacea; assembly: GCF_965140295.1. Classification (NCBI taxonomy): domain Eukaryota; kingdom Metazoa; phylum Chordata; order Testudines; family Cheloniidae; genus Lepidochelys; species Lepidochelys olivacea. The sequence goes on from NC_140411.1 coordinate 145,523,262, forward strand.
TTCTATTTTGTCTGTCTACCTTAAGGGTAGGTATCTAGGTATCGCAATGACTTTGCCTCTCAATGTCACTTCATTGCTGTTGTGAACCAACAATCAGTTGTTTTTTTTTTTTAACCAGGGATTCCTTTTGAAACATAAATTCCCTTTTAAGGTCCTGGACCTGGATGCCTTTATCTAGAATATTTGACATTTCATAATTTATGGACACTACAGTCCAGCTAACACACAGATGATTAGGAACTGAGAGCTTCATCTGGCTAGCTGCCAAGATCTTTCTTTTACATATAATGGAAAGTAACAGCGCTATTGATGGATGACCCCATTGCAGTCTCTTTATATAGGTCTCCAACAAGGAGCTCAGTCCAGCCTCCTCTCCTAAGAAGCAGTTGTCCTTGAGAAATGGTGCCTTTGCTAACTCATTATACCTGTTACATTCCATCTTCCCGTAAGGAAAATACCCTTGCCTTGGTACTAAGCAGGAAGAGTAGCACTCAACATGGGTGGATGCTGTGAAAGATTTAGTGGTTATCACTCTTTTGCAGGTGAGAATGCCACAAATCAATCCTTTTGCCACACAAGAGAATTCCAGGTGCATTCAGTTTTGCTCCAGAGGAAGGCAAATTCCCTGGAAGATGCCGACTTAATGGACTTGAGCAGTCCATTATCTGTACAGATTTTTCCCAATACCAATTTCCCACTTCCACAGAGTGATTAAGAAAATCAGACAAGACAAGGCCTAAATTCTGATGACTATTCCCAGACTGGGCAGTGTGTTTTGGTAGCTCCTAAACCTGCAATGGAGTTGACTTTTTCTCCCCTGAATCTTCTGGATTCTGTATTTCATCACCAGTGTCATACGCTTGTTCAGATCCAAAGTCTCTGCAGTTAGCAGTATGGATCTGTCATTTTTACTGTGAAGTAACTAACCAATGGAACAGATTTTCCAGAAATGAGGAGGATTCTCTATCATTTGTCTTTAAATGAAGATTGGATGTCGTCTTTCAAAAAGTTAATTTCTCGCTCAACCAGTGGTTATGGTTTCAATGCAGGAATCTCTTAGGAAAATTCTTTGCTCTTTATTTTGCAGGAGATCAGTCTAGATCAGTGGTTGTCAACCCATTGCCCGCGGGCTGCTTGCAGCTCAATCAGCATACATATGCAGTCTATGTGACATACTACCTGTATGGCACTCAGGAGATATATTGTATGGATGTGGCCCACATAACACAGAGAGAGCTGCATATGTGGCGCACAGTGATAAATAGGTTGAGAACCACTGGTCACGATGGTCATAATGGTCCCTCTGGGCTGAAAATCAATTATTACAGTAGACCGTCCAAATTACAAGTACCTTGGGAATTGAGGTTGTTCGTAACTCTGAACGTGGTTGTTCTTTCAAAAGTTTCCAAATGATCATTGACTTAATACAGCTTTGACCTTTACTATGCAGAAGAAAAACGCTGTCTTTAACTATCTTAATTTAAATGAAACAAACACAGAAACAGTTTCCTTATCTTGTCAATCTTTTTTTTAAACTTTCCCTTTAGTTTTTAGTAGTTTTAACACAGTACTGTCCTATATTTGCTTTTTTTTGTTTCTCTGCTGCTGTCTGATTGCATACTTCCAGTTCCAAATGAGATGTGTGGTTGACCAGTCAGTTTGTAACTCTGGTGTATAACTCTGACGTTCAATCATTTGTGGAGGAATATCTTTTTCACTGGATGTCTATGACGTCCTGTTGGTGAATTGGAATCCTTTGGCTAGAAAAATTCTAATCAGCCAAATGGAAGAGATTTTGTGTATGGGCACCATAGAGTAACATATTGCATGCAGAGGCACCCATCTTGCACATCATATAATACTTGTGTAAATAAATCAGATTTCAAAGTTCCCTGAAAGTTGATCTTTCAGCAATAGCACCGTATCACGCTCCACTCCCAGTGTTTTTGTTCATACATCTAATAGTCAAAAGATTAGTCTGTCTTCCCTCTTGTTCACAAACTGATACCTTCATGATAGCTTCAACTGGTAGTAACCAGACTGCTGGATTCCTGATTACATCAAACGGGAGTCTGCAAGCTATATGCTACACTGAAAGGCTATGCAAAGAAGAATGGCCATAAATATACACTGGTACTGCATTGTCACCCCAAATTCAGCCCGAAAATGGCTGCTGATTTTTTACCTGAATCAGACAAGTGTTTTACCTATCTTCTTCCTTAGACCATATGTACTGTAAGGGGAGGTCAGGTCACATACACTGAGCCTTAGCTCTTCACCTTTAATAAAACAGAAATATTCAGGAATCCCCTAGATTATTTGTGTTTTACAGCAGCAGGGCTAGAAGACAGGCTGTTATCCCCCCACGATTTTCAAAGTAGATTTAATCCTCAGATTAGAAGTATGTGATTAAGTGGATGTGCCAGTCCCTGAAAATATGAAAGCACTTTTGACTGTTTGCAAAGTGAATCTAAGGTATGCCTTCAGCTTCTCCCTGGCTTGGAGATCAGTGGAGCTGCTAACTACAACTCAGCCAGCACCTTAACATGACATTACTCTCTTGCCCTGACCTTAATCAAATACCATTTTTGGGAGGCTGATTCAGTTCTCTAATTACTGTTCAATTAAATATCCTCATTTCAATGTCCGTAGGGGTTTGTCACTGTTTGTGAATCTCCCAATAGTGGAGAATCTGTAGTGAGAAGATTTCAATGAGAAGGGAGAAGTTACTCATGTGTAGCTAAGCATTCTTCAAGCAGAACAACCATCAGCACAGAGCAATACTTTTCCTTCCATCATTACTTTTTCAGAGCCCATATTGGATCCCTAGGGAGTGGAATGAACTGAGGAGTTTGTTCTGTCATGTCTCCTCTTTTATAACTTTGCCTGGAGGCATTCCGTAGCTCAAGAAAAGATCCCCATGTCTAGTCCAATGGTCAGAGCTTCCTTACGGGTGAACTGTGCAGGCTCATCCTAAGCGCATGGAGCTATACTGTCTATTCATCTGTAACAGGAATTCAAATAACTTTTTGTTCTATGTAACTATTAGGCCAATCACTTTTGTTAATGGACAAGTTTGAAGAATATTTCTTTTTATGAGTATCTACTGTCTATAGAGGAGTCTGGGAGTTGTATTTATCTTTCTAATCCGTGCTTCTAAGCTTGTTGATGGATTTGGAGCTATCTAGTTATATATTTTTGTGTATTTTTTTATTGGGGGTGAGGTCAAAACTCTTTTATAGCTATTGAAAAACTGATGTCTTGAATTCACAGAGGTTTTTTTAGGGTAAAAAACTAATTTGATCATGGCGGTCTCCATTTTTATTTTATTTTTATGTAAGTGCTTAATTGCGTCATTTGGCTATTATTTTTCATAGGAAACTCCGGTTGCTTACTAGCTAGTAGGAAACTCATCTGACACTGGCATAGTCTTGAAAATATGAATGAAGGTGATGACCTTGAAGGAGAACTTCTGCTTGGTGATATAGACAATGCTTCATATATAAAAAGGTGAAACTGCATATTGATGCTTTTAATTGTTAGAACATTTCAGTTAGATATGCAGGTTTTCCACAGAGAGAAGCCTCTGGCTCCCAAGTAGTCTGAAGACTACATCAAATTGATTATTTTTTTTACTTTTTACTACATTAAAGGCAGGGCTGGTGGCACTACCTATTATTAGGGCCCTACCAAATTCACGCTCATGAAAGATGCATTATGGACCATGAAATCTGGTGTCCCCCCCATGAAATTTGCTCTTTTGTGTGCTTTTACCCTATACTATGCAGATTTCATAGGGGAGACCAGTGTTTCTCAAATTGGAGGTCCTGACCCAAAAGGGAGTTGTAGGGGGTCACAAGGTTATTTTAGGGAGAGTCACGGTGTTGCCACCCTTACTTAGAATCATAGACTTTAAGGTCAGAAGGAACCATTATGATCGTCTAGTCTGACCTCCTGCACAACATAGGCCACGGAATCTCACCCACCCACCCACTCCTGTAATAAACCCCTAACCTATGTCTGAGCTACTGAAGTCCTCAAATCATGGTTTAAAGACTTCAAAGTGCAGCGAATCCTCCAGCAAGTGACCCGTGCCCCATGCTGCAGAGGAAGGCGAAAAACCCCCAGGGCCTCTGCCAATCTGCCCTGGAGGAAAATTCCTTCCCAGTCCCGAATATGGAGATCAGCTAAACCCCGAGCATATGGGCAAGACCTCACCAACCAGGAAAGAATTCTCTGTAGTAACTCAAATCCCACCCCATCTAACATCTCATCACAGGCCATTGGGCATATCCACTGCTAATAGTCAAAGATCAATTAATTGCCAAAATTAGGCTATCCCATCATATCATCCCTTCCATAAACTTATCAAGCTTAGTCTTGAAGCCAGATATGTCTTTTGCCCCCACTGCTCCCCTTGGAAGGCTGTTCCAGAACTTCACTCCTCTGATGGTTAGAAACCTTCACTAATTTCAACTCTAAACTTCCTGATGGCCAGTTTATATCCATTTGTTCTTGTGTCCACATTGGTACTGAGCTTAAATAATTCTTCTCCCTCTGTGGTATTTATCCCTCTGATATATTTATAGAGAACAATCATATCTCCTCTCAGCCTTCTTTTGGTTAGACTAAACAAGCCAAGCTCCCTGAGTCTCCTTTCATATGACATTCCTCGGATCATCCTAGTAGCCCTTCTCTGTACCTGTTCCAGTTTGAATTCATCTTTCTTAAACATGGGAGACCAGAACTGCACACAATATTCCAGATGAGGTCTCACTAGTGCCTTGTATAATGGTACTAACATCTCCTTATCTCTACTGGAAATACCTCGCCTGATGCATCCCAAGACCGCATTAGTTTTTTTACGGCCATATCACATTGGTGGCTCATAGTCATCCTGTGAGCAACCAATACTCCGAGGTCCTTCTCCTCCTCTGTTACTTCCAACTGATGTGTCCCCAGTTTATAACAAAAATTCTTGTTGTTAATCCCTAAGTGCATGACCTTGCACTTTTCACTATTAAATTTCATCCTATTACTATTACTCCAGTTTACAAGGTCATCCAGATCCTCCTGTATGATATCCCGGTCCTTCTCTGTATTGGCAATATCTCTCAGCTTTGTGTCACCCGCAAACTTTATTAGCACATTCCCACTTTTTGTGCCAAGGTCAGTAATAAAAAGATTAAATAAGATAGGTCCCAAAACCGATCCCTGAGGAACTTCACTGGTAACTTCCTTCCAGCCTGACAGTTCACCTTTCAGTATGACCTGTTGTAGTCTCCCCTTTAACCAGTTCCTTATCCACGTTTCAATTTTCATATTGATCCCCATCTTTTCCAATTTAGCTAATAATTCCCCATGTGGATCCATATCAAATGCCTTACTGAAATCGAGGTAAATTAGATCCTCTGTGTTTCCTTTGTCTAAAAAATCTGTTACCATCTCAAAGAAGGAGATCAGACTGGTTTGACACGATCTACCTTTTGTAAAACCATGTTGAATTTTGTCCCAATTACCATTGACCTCAATGTCCTTAACTACTTTCTCCTTCAGAAATTTTCCCAAGACCTTGCATACTACAGGTGTCAAACTAACAGGCCTGTAGTTACCCGAATCATTTTTTTTTCCTTTCTTAAAAATAGGGACTATGTTAGCAATTCTCCAGTCATACAGTACAACCCCTGAGTTTAGCAAAAAAATTTTAATGAATCTTTAATGGGCCTGCAATTTCATATGCCAGTTCCTTTAATATTCTTGGATAAAAATTATCTGGGCTCCCGATTTAGTCCCATTAAGCTGTTCAAGTTTGGCTTCTACCTCGGATGTGGTAATATCTACCTCCATGTCCTCGTTCTCATTTGTTGTCCAACCATTATCCCTAAGCTCCTCATTAGCCTCATTAAAGACTGAGGCAAAGTATTTGTTTAGATATTGGGTCATGCCTATATTATCCTTAACCTCCACTCCATCCTCGGTGTTTAGTGGTCCCACTTCTTCCTTTATTTTCTTCTTATTTATATGGCTCTTGAATCTTTTACTATTGGTTTTAATTCCCTTTGCAATGTCCAACTCTACGTGGCTTTTGGCTTTTCTCACTTTATCCCTACATGTTCTGATCTCAATAAGGTAGCTTTCCTTGCTAATCCCTCCCATTTTCCACTCCTTGTAGGCTTTCACCTCTCTGAGATGCTCTCATCCAGCTTGGTCTACAACTCCTGCCTATGAATTTTTTCCCTTTTCTTGGGATGCAGGATTCTGATAGTTTCTGCAACTTTGACTTGAAGTAATTCCAGGCCTCCTCTGCCTTTAGATCCACAAGTTCTTTAGTCCAATCCACTTCCCTAACTAATCTCCTTAATTTTTTTTAAGTTAGCCCCTTTGAAATAAAAAACCCTAGTCACAGATCTATTTTTGTTTATCCTTCCATTTAGTTTGAACTGAATTAGCTCATGATAGCTCTAACCAAGGTTGTCCCCTACAACCATTTTTTCTATGAGGTCTTCACTACTCACCAAAACCAAATCTAAAGTGGCATCCCCTCTTGTTGGTTCAGCAACTACTTGGTGAAGAAATCCATCAGCTATTGCGTCCAGGAAAATCTGAGCCCTATTATTATTACTAGCACTTGTCCTCCAGTCCATATCTGGGAAGTTAAAGTCTCCCATGATCACATAATTCCCTTAAGTATTTACTTCATTAAAAACATTAGAGAGCTCTATCCATATCCAAATTGGATCCCGGAGGTCTACAGCACACCCCAAGCACTATCCCAGGTAGTAGCTTTCTTCCCCAATGTGATTTTTTTGCCCAGACAGACTCTGTTATCCATTCCATCACTTCTTATTTCTTTACAGTCTACCTCATTATTGATATACAGTGCTACTCCACCACCTTTGCCTTTATTTCTGTCTTTCCTAAACAGCACATACCCTTCAATACCTGTAGTCTAGCCATGACTACTATTCCACCATGTTTCTGTTACCCCTATAATATCTGGTTTCACTTCCTGCACCAGTAGCTCTAGTTCCTCCATTTTGTTACCTAGGTTCCTCGCATTAGTGTACAAACATCTTAATTTTTGCTGTTCGGCCTCGCTCACATTCTTTACCAATTAGGCACGGACATTCTACCATCAGTATCACCTATTAGACTGGTATGTACACTACCCTTCCTCCTTATGTCCATTCTCCTACCCACGGCTGTATCCTTTCTTTCTTCATTTTCTTCCCTCTCAATGTTAAAATCCGGCGTGGAGATTACCTGGACATCACCTGGACATCTCCCAACCATCTCCCCCAGATTTTTAGTTTAAAGCTCTCTTGATCAGTTGTGCCATCCTCCATCCTAGAAGTCTATTTCCCTCCTTACTCAGGTGAAGTCCATCCCAAGAGAACAGTCTTCTGTCCAATGCTTTCCAGTGGCCATACATCCCAAAGCCCTCCTTATTGCACCAGTGCCTGAGCCATCTGTTGAGCATCATAACCTTGTCACACCTTTGTTGCCCTTCACTAGGAACAGGCAGAATCTCACTGAAGATCACCTGAGCCTCGATTTCCTTAAGTGTCTTCCCAAGCCTGGTATAGTCTCCCTTGATATGTTCCAGCGAGAATCTAGCCGTATCATTTGTTCCCACATGAAGTACAATCAGTGGATTCTTTCCTGCTCCTGTTAGGATCCTCTTCAGCCTCAGGCCCACATCCTGTATCTTAGCACCCGGCAGACAGCACACCCTTCTGTTCTCTGGATCAGCTCTGTCTATCCTTCTCAGTAAGGAGTCCCCAAACACATAGACCTGCCTTTTCCTGGTGATGGTGTGATTCTCCAGTCTATCCCCCTGTTCTCTCTGGTTGCAAGTCCTCTCGATTCCTATTGTCCCTTGCAATCCTCTGCAACCCATCCTGTATCCTCCTGGAGCTCACATTTGGTGTTATCTCCATTGACTCTTGCCCTCTTCCTATAGGACTGCGGAGATAGAGGAAGAAGGAGGCACGCCTTGGGGCCCTATTTCACCCCGGGGTGTTTGCTACTTCCCACCACCCAACACAGATGTAATGAGGTTAAGTGGTGTCCGTATAAAATAAGTAAGGACTACTAATTATTCCTCAAGAAAGGCTTTTAAGGATTTTCGACTATAATAACAGCAAAAACAAAACAAGAAAAGGAAAACCAAAGACCAGCACTGAATAAGAATTAATACAAAAGGCAGATTATATTGAAGACAAGCGCAAGTACATGTAATATTGTGGACCATTTGTGAGTTTCTGAACAGTGACTATGTATGCTGGTCCTGGCAGGTCATAATAAAAGCCCCCGAAGACAAGCATAAGTAAAGCTATTATTCACCAGCTTTATATTCCTGGTGACAAACTATTTTAAAGGCAACATAAAGCTGATGAACGGCAGCACTACGTGCATTTGCTCGGACTACTTAAAAGACAAGCACTAATATATTCAAAGCTATTATGCATTAGCTACCTACTATTGATTTTATACTACAGTATCGATACAACTATGATCAATTCGGCTTGAGCGACCAGACTTCTTTGCTCCATAGGCTTACCCTGCATTCGTCCGAAAATACGTTACCCTTTAGTTGGCTGTTTTCCACATTGGCCAGGTACAGACAGTCAAGAAGGGCACGTTCCTTTGGTTCAGGGGGTGTGGGTACCGAAAACACACATGCAGTCTCATGCCTTCGTTCTTTTTATCTGATCTGATGGCTGTGTTTTAGAACAGACCAACCACTCAGGGTGGGCCACATTGTTCATGTGGTTATCCTAGTTGTATAATTGATATGTATTTAATTTTTATGTCCAGTTGTTAGTTGTTTGTATAATTGAGGCCTATTTATTTTCGGTAGCCAATTAGATTTGAATGTGGGTAATTTGGAGTTGATAAGTACATAGGAGTCAGCATAAATTGTTATCTGGTTGCAGTGCATCCTGGCCGCAAGTTTTAAGCTTTGGTTTTGCAAGGCTTACATTTTAAAGTATATGGAAGTTTGAGGCCTAACATTTGCAATACTTCTATTTCGTTCAAGCTTGACAAGACAGGTTGCTCAATTTATTCACAAGGACTAGCTGCTTTTCTCTTCTTCCTTGCCCTCTCACCTTCAGTGACCACCTGCTGTGCCCCTTCATTTTCCAACTCTGCAAACCTGTTCCTGAGCTCTGTTTCTCCTTCACTAGCCCGTCTTTTCCTCTGCCTGGTTCTCTTAGTCACATGCTTCCACTCTCCCCTTTCCTCACCCAGCAGTCTCCCCTCAGAGTTCTTTGGTCCCGCTTCCATCTGCAAGTCTGAACTTTTCCCTTCAGCCTCCTCATGTCTTTGCTCCATAATCCGCTCGAACCCCCTTCTAAACTCAACCAGACTTTCCACCTGCATCTCCAGTCCTAGGATCCTTTCTTCCATCAGCTCTATCAGGCGGCACTTCATGGAGACAGAACTCTTTTTAGGTGCCCCCTCCAGGATCATGTGTATGCCGCAGCTTCTACATCCAGTCATCTTCATTGTGTCTTCCACTGCTTGGTCACTCCCACTGCTGCCTCTGTATCTGTCATCGCCTTCCCACCTAAGTCCTGATAGTGAATACCTTCTCCTCCAACAGAACTTCCACTCAAACTCCCCTATTTACAGCTCTGTTTGCTGGCTCCTGTGCCGCTGCAGCTGTCTGTGCTGCCTTCAGATCTGGGAAGCTGAAGAGCAGTGGCTGTTAGCTGGGCACCTGCTCTGAAGGCAGTTCCCCACTAGCAGCAGCACAAAAGTAAGGGTGGCAATATCATACCATGCCACCCTCACATCTGCACTGGTCTGTGATGCATTTTTCATGGGCGTGAATTTGGTAGGGTCCTAATAATAGGCAGTGCCACCAGCCCTGCCTTTAATGTAGTAATGATGGAAGTAGGAATGTCATAAAAAAAGAATCAATTCTGCACTGTTGCCCTCAGAGCTGGGTGGATGGAGAGTGGTTGCTGACTAAGAGCCAGCTGCTCAGCTCTGAAGGCAGAGCTGCCGCCAGCAGCAGCGCAGAAATAAGGGTAGCAGAACCGCACCCCCCCCTTACAATAACCTTGTGACCCCCACAACTCCTTTATGGGTCAGGACCCCTACAATTATAACACTGTGGGTCTTTCCAACATGCTCAGGGTTTAACTGATGGCCATATATGGGGTCAGGAAGGAATTTTCCCACAGGATCAGATTGGTGGAAACTCTCTAGGGGGTTTTCAACTTCCTCTGCAGCATGGGGCACAGGTCACTTGCACCTTTAAACTAGTGTAAATGGTGAATTCTTTGTAATTTTAAGTCTTTAAATCATGATTTGAGGACTTTAGTAACTCAGCCAGAGGCTAGGGGTCTATTACAGGAGTGTGTGGGTGAGGTTCTGTGGCATGCAATGTGCATGAGGTTAGACTAGATGATCATGATGATCCCCTCTGACCTTGAAGTCCTTGAAGTCTATGCATCAATTCAAATTTAAAAAAAAAATGGAAACTTTTTATTCCCAGCTGCCAACTTGTTTGAGCTCTTGTCCACTCGGGACATTTCAGCCATGGGCTTCCTGATAGTGAAGGCTGAGGTGAAACCTGTAATTGGTATTGATTCCCTTAGAACTCACCTAAAACCAAAAGAATGCCAATCAGTGCTATAGTCAAGAATGTCCTCAAATCCATAAATAGTGCTCCAGTTTTACAATAGAGGAAAGAGGAGGTTGTGTATTGTGACAGGGTCGGGCCAGATGGCTACAGGAGAGTAATAGAAGGCAGATACAGTAGCCCCAGGTTAAGTAGGTCCCTTTTCCCTGGGTAAGGTAACAGGGAAGGTTCCAGAATAATCAGGAAGCTTCTGGAGACAATTAAGACAGGCTGATTGGAACACCTGCAGCCAATCAAGAAGCTGCTAGAATCAATTAAGGCAGGCTAATCAGGGCACTTGGGTTTAAAAAGGAGCTCACTTCAGTTTGAGGTGCGCAGGTAAGGAGCTGGAAGCAAGAGGCGCTAGGAGCTGAGAGTGAGAACGCGTACTGTTGGAGGACTGAGGAGTACAAGCATTATCAGACACCAGGAGGAAGGTCCTATGGTGAGGATAAAGAAGGTGTTGGGAGGAGGCCAAGGGGGAGTAGCCTAGGGAGTTGTAGCTGTTGCACAGCTGTTCCAGGAGGCATTCCACAGGGTCCTGGGCTGGAACCCAGAGTAGAGGGCGGGCCCGGGTTCCCCCCAAACCTTCCAACTCCTGGTCAGACATAGGAGGAGTTGACCTGGACTGTGGGTTCGTGAAAACGGCCAAACTGAGGGCTGATGTGAAGCTCCAAGGTGAGCAAATCCGCCCATAAGTGCAAGTCCCACCAAGGTAGAGGAGGAACTTTGTCACAGTATATAATAGTTCCCAAGTAGATGCAATGAGTGTAGCCCATATTTAGAACATTGTAATTGCCAAGGAAGGGAACTTTTTCCTCAAAGGACTTCTCGGACTGCAAGGTAGAGGTAGCCTTGGGCATTACAGACCTGGTCGGTATCATTCTTTCCCTGGACGAAAGAGCTGAAAAGCTGTTACTCTGAAACCTGAAAAGAACTGATACTCAAAGACAAGAACCACAGTATGGTAACCAGAATGTCACTGCACATAGCATTTGTTGCAGGCCAATCAATAGAAACCAGTATACAGTTGGTAGGGCAGTGGCACTGAGTGCAGTTGCAAGATTAATCCTGCAGTTACATATGTGATCTGGCAACATGCAGGTTGAATAGCTGTTGACATCACCCAAATTTAGTAGGGACAGGTGGACTATCTGACCGAGTTACCAATCCATATAATTCACCAAAGGGTGAATTTTAGGGGTCAATTCATTGATTAATATACATTGTTACCTGTTCAAAAAAAGTCCTTTAGTAGTAGGATATCCTGGAGGTGTTAAATTATTATTAATATCCTACATACTGAGTGTCTGAAGCCTTGTTCTGATTTACTGTTTGGGCCTTTTACTGATCAAGAGCCATGCACCAACCTTTCAACGGTGCACAGCTGAATTCTTCTGACCAAAAGGAAAATCTCTTTTCCTATAATGGTTCAGGAAAGGAATACATTGAGATGAAGTGCTAAAAGACACAGTGTGTAGTATATAATAGCAAGCTCCCTTCTTATCTGGGGAAAAGAAATAAGTGATGCCCCTCCTTTCCAGGGGATAGGATGCTTCTTCCTGTTTGTGGTTGGCAGGGAGAAAGCATTATACTTATTGTGTAAAAACTTCTGGGCAGGGATAATCTTTTTATTGTATTTGTACCGTACCAAGGACAATGCAAGCCTAATACCTAGTACGTGACTGGGCCCCCAGGCACTCCTGAAATACAAATAATAATTAGGTAGGAGGATGTTAGTTCTTTTCCTCTTATTTGAAATTAAGTAGTAAAAGTTTTAGCTTCAAAAACAATCCAAGCCTGTGCTTTCCACTTCCTCCTAGGTTTTTCATCACTATTGCTACCATTCTTTAATCCCTGGGACTGCCTTAAATTTGCTGTGTTAGTATCTAATCTGAGTTGGGAGTCTTAAAGCAGCTTCCAACTCTGCTGTCTAAAATTAGACTCTCTACTAGCTATTTAAATTAATATACAGCAAGTTCAAAGTAACCCTAGATGAGGAGAATGGGACAGGCTTCTGGTGGAGTAGTGAAGACCTAGAGGAAAAAAGCTGACATCTTTGCCATTGACGAGCTGCAAGACCCTGAGGCTGCTTCTCCTCCGTAATATTCTTCTAACCACTTGAAATTAGCTTTTTAAAGACAACAAATATGCTTTGTAAACAGCTTCCCGGTTCAATTTTGCAATAGATGCTGAGAGTTTTTAAAGTGGTTGCTAGCCCACAAACTGCAGCTTGAAGGGCATTTAGGCTCACTGGTGATGTGGGCAGAGAATTAGCCAGATAGTTCCCAGTAGGACAAAGGATTCTCTTGATCTATCTCCCTTCCCACTTTCCCAGTACAGCACTTGGCTATCCAAGCTTTAGTTACTGCAAAGCCCTTTTTATTGTGAGTGTATGATTGCCCAGCTTTGCGTGTGTCTAATTTGTGTGTGTTATAATTTGACAAGCTGCTGTGTCCTTGAACCTGCCCTCCCTTTTTTAAAGTAAAGTATGAGAAGCCTTTAAGCAGCTTAAGTGTCGGCCTTTTCGCAGCTGACAGGAAACTGATCTGGTGCTTGGCTTCTCTCTGTGGCCAATGGCATGTAGCTCAGGCCTGTGTTGCCTTCTGCAGTGACACTCCTGTTGATGGGATGTTGATGGGCAGACGGTGGTGACCAGAGGGAGGGCAGTGTCTTCTTTCTTGCTGCATCGAGCTGTGAAAACCCTCAAAGAATGGGTAACACAGTGCTTGGGGTGCTGCAGTGCGTAAGCATCCCTGGTTTTTGACCCCCGCGGAATCTTTTGGACATGGTCAGAAAAGGTTGCAGCCTCTTGCTACAGCTGTCTGTTCTGTCAAAACAGTGGCTTGTTCCAGGGTTAAAGGTTGACAAAAACTGTTACTAACTTGAGACGATTGATGTTGGAAAATCTAATTAGTCAGTAAGGGCAATTAATTCAATCACTTATGGCTTAGTTAGTTTTTTTCTCTTCCAGGATATGAAGAATGTAATTTAGGAACACCTGTATATCAGTTTCTTTTTCTTTTTTTAATTGAAACAGGAATGTATTTTCATTGGACCGTTGTCAAGAGTTAAAGCTGTGATGAGTGTTAATAAACAGCACCTAAATTAATGTAGAAAAATTCCCTTGGATCCTCCAAATAGCAGTAAATAGTTTTAGAGTTTAGAAGAGGGAAATGTGTGAGGTACACAATTTTTTTTTAAATGAATTGCTTTGGATTAAAGTGACTTTTACTCTTCAGTTTATTCGTAGCTTATTATATTTGCTCTATCAGGGAATATGTCGTCTTTATTTGAGGGAGAGGAACAGTGTTAAGGGGGGATTCCTGATCATATTACTTTGTCTTGTTCAATTGATAAGACTGTATTTTCCACTTTGGTCCTCACTGTTAAAGTGTAATACAATTATTTGTATTATGCACTAGCCACCTGTTAATATCGTTCTTGTAAAGGTCATTGTGTGGTGCCCTGCTGTCTGAATTTAACAGGCCTATATCAGGTTTGTTGGCCACTCTTTTGTATGACACTGGACAAATGTTTGTGAGGAAAGAATGTGGATCTAATATCCAAAAGGAGCAGTGTGTATGGTGTGTATGTGTGTTTCGGGGGGGGGGGGGAATCCTTGACTCTATTGTTAAGCGATTGAGGCCTGAATGAGCAATTCTTCAGAAAAGGAGTACTTGTGGCACCTTAGAGACTAACCAATTTATTTGAACATGAGCTCACGAAAGCTTATGCTCAAATAAATTGGTTAGTCTCTAAGGTGCCACAAGTACTCCTTTTCTTTTTGCGAATACAGACTAACACGGCTGTTACTCTGAAACAGTTCTTCAGAGTGGCTTCTACCTTTGAGGTTTTGCATAGTGCTTAGTGGTTCTTCTTTTTTTAAAAAAAAGCTATCCAAAAGACAGGGGACTGGTGTAAATAAGCAGCAGATTTTCTTTCAGAGAGGATTACATACTTAATGTGTGTCAAGCGCTGGTTGACTAGAGCCACCAGTCTTGTCCTGCACAGGAGTGTGGAGGAGAGAGGGTTGAGCTTAGAGTACTTTTCAGCTGCCTGGACAACGTCCTAATGCTATGAAAAGAAAATGAAGTGGTGATGATGTAATTGTACCAAGTGACGAGGGATAGATGCTTGATAAGTTATTTTTAATTGTATTCTGTTGGCAGTTAACTTTAATTCTAGTGTTGCATTCATTTATTAGTATTTGTACAGTGGTTTGAAAATGTAAAGCAGTGTATAAATGAGAAATAATAATTAATCTGAGAATTTTTCACTGGTTTTGGTAATCTAAGGTCAGCATGCATTTTAGCATGAACTTTCACTCTCAGAACCTGAATTAGACAAATGTTCTGTGGGGAGAATTTCTTTGAATACTCTCCTCCACCCCCAAGCACCCAGTAAATATAGTAGGTGTTACTGAGCAATGTTGCAGTGGCCCTTCTCCCCAGATTCCCTGAAAATGAAAGCTTCAGCTGCCAAAGGAACAAACGGATCGTTCCCAAACACCTGGTCTACCACATGGTATAGTACATTCCATTACTTGCCCAGCCACAGGCTGGCTGTGAGCCACCGATTTTCCAGTAACATTAGTGGTTGTTACTAACTGCTACATTTAATCTGCTAGCCTCACAGCAAGAGAGCAAGTGAGCTTTAGAAATTTCTGTGAAATGGAAAAAATTATTGTTGGAACTGCAGGATTGCAAATTTTAGGAGTTGTAAATGTCCCTTGTTTATAGGTATTCTATCAGTTGCAATGTTTCAAACAATTTGAACTTCGTTATGTGTTTATAGATAGTCTGGTGTGTTATTTTAAAACAGGCAGTTATAGGAGTTAAATATTACAGAAAATCTAGTTTTACTGCTTATTTCTACTATGAACAAAAGATGCACAGATCACTTATAAAATCAGATCTCTTAAAAAAAAAAAAATAAAAAGAGAGAGCGAGAGAGAAAGCTCTCCGCTTCTTTTGCTCTAGTACCCATAGTCAAAAGTGCCCAAGTGTAGTTTTTTAGCAAGTTAAAGGGTGTGTGTGGAGGGGAAGTTACTTGTAAAGCCATTAACCTAATGTGGTGGATTTATAAATCCTATTACTATAAGCCCTTTTCATTTCCACTGGGGCCTGACGTGTGCTTGATCCCACTAATGTAAAATTCATTCTGTCTAAGTGATTACTGAAGTAAAACACTTCTGGTCAGGTTGTGAGAAATTTGCTTGAACACTGATGTTAAGTAAGAAGTGGACACAGTTTGGCGACATCTTAATTAGCCTTGTGCATCAGTTAGGCTAGGAGTTTATTGTTGAGCTAAGTCTATGAACCTTTTGACACTTAATACTTATTGTAGGGGAAATCCACTTTGAGGGTTGCAAATACAGGATATGAAAGTGAGACCAAAACTGTAATTTGGAGTTCTTGTTCTATGGTATACTTGGCAGTTCCTCACAGTTGGCATCTCCTTTCTGCTGCAGTCTTCTGAGGCATTTTAGAGTCATGGCCAGCAGGGTGCCTCTTTCAGCCCTCCATAAATTCCTGCCTCTGCAACATCAATCAGAGTGCTTTCCCTGGGCTGTTTCTGCTCTGGTTTCTATTATTTTTTGGAATCTAATCATAAACATTTCTATCCTCTTTCTTTCATCCCCTGACTGAGAACTGGTGCCTCAGATTAGTGGGCTGGGTCACCTTCCCTCTACAGAGAAAATCCCGACAAGTAACCCCCTGCTGCTCCTCAGCACTTGTATTGGAGTTAGGAGTGGCAGACTTCCTATGTGGAAGTGGAAAAAGTGGCCCCTTCCCCCCGCCAAAGACCTGTCCCCATGTATATTCATAGATTAAGGCCAGAAGGCTCTACTGTGGTTTGGTCTGATAGCCTGCATGTCACAGGTGATAGAACTTCACCTAGTTATTCCTGCATCTAGACCAATAATTTGTGATTGAACTAGAGAATGTCTTTTTATTTAAAGACTCTGTAGGATGTCTTTAAAATTACCACGTTCCTTGGCAATCTCTTCCAATGGTTACTTATCCTCACTTTTCAGTTAAATTAAAAAAAAAGTTTCTGGCTTCAACTTCCAATGATTAATTCTTGATAGACATTTGTCTCCTGGAATAAAGAGTTTTCTAGTATCAGCTCTCTTCTCTTTGAATAGATGGTGCTTACAGGCCATGATCAAGTCTCTTCTCATAAGTTAAATAGATGGAGATCCTTTTAGTCTTTCATTGTAAGGTGTGTTTTCCAGACCATAAGTCATTCTTGTAGCTTTTTTCTGAGCTTCTCCAATTTTTCAACGTCCTTAAGATATAGACACCAAATTGGCAAAGTTTTTCTTCAAGTGATTGTCCATAGATACATTCCACTACTGGTGCTCATGCACCAGAGAAGGGAGTCCTATGGCCAGCAGTATCTACATGTCATGAAAGTACCCAGATGCTCCTTGTGCTCCTCTACAAGAAGATATAAGGGTGAAAAGTGCAGCCACTATAGTTCCTCTCAACTGACTCACAGCTGAGAGACAGAGTCCTCGCTGTGTTGGTGACTGCCAGTAAGCTTTCTTACCAGTTAGCTAGTTTTATAGTTAGTAGTTAATTAGCCTGTTGACAATTTGTTAGTTGTTAGAACCTTTAATAATTTTACTTGTACTTACTCTGGAACCCTGGATTGCTTCTCCCAGGTCTCTGGTTTTCAAGTACTGGCATGCAGTGGAGCTATGCTGATGGTGAAGTGGAATGTGAAGTGCCTATATTGCCTCGGGGAATTCCATATCCCCAGGAAATGCTTATTCTGTAAGTCATTCAACTCCCAACCAAGGAAGGACAGAGAAGTACGGCTTCAGCTCTTCCTAATGAATCTGTCTGAGACTGGGGTCAGACCCAGGCCTATCAGAATCAAATCCCACGAGGACCTCCTCCACACCGAGGAGAGTGTCAGGGAAGTGTCAAGGACTGTCAAGCTTATGAGGTAGATACCCCTTATAGGATTTTGAGGGAAAGTTCTCCCCTTGGCAGTGCTGCTCACTTAGGAATCCACAACCTCAATTGGTTACTGTAGAAGCCCAGATTCACTGAGGTTGGGAGGACCTGGCACCAAAACGCAATGAAGGCACATCAACACCACTTTAGCTCGCCTCTCCTCCACTGGCAACCCATACCTTGGCATAAGCACTGGTTACAATCATCCCAGTGCTACTGTCCTCTGCACTACTGGCCCCATCTTCAATCCCAGCAGGAACCTTGGATCCAACACTGATAGCCCCACACCTGGCACTATGCAAACTCCAGGTGCTGCAAGGATTCACGGAACTGAGAGACATACTGATCTTGCCAGAACCAGAATCGCCTCTCCTCTGGACTTCAGGAGTTGCACTGACTCCAAGACACTACCTCCTCAGTGCTTGTAGCTTATGCACTGCTACCCTCAACATGGAGATGCATGGCTCTTTCCCGAGTAAGCCCTTTTATCAGAATCATCAGAGGCATCCGATGACAAAGGGAGAATGGGAGGGGGAATATATTTCCCCCAAGGACTCCCTAATGTCATCCTACAGGGACAGGTACTGGGATGTTCTGTCCTGCCAAGGCCCTTGTTCTTTATGTCCTGGTCTCTGGGATTTTAAGCCATGCCAATGTACCTGTATTGAGTCCCATGGTCCTAAAGTGGAGCAGGACATCTAACTACCTAGGCGGTTCCTATCAGCCTGAGCAAGAGCCAAGCCTGAGCTGGAAGTGATGCCAAGAACCTCTCTGTATAACTCCAGGAGGACGACAAGGAGCTACCACTGGTTAAGGAACTCCTGGCACCAGTGATCTTGCCATCACCCTCACCAGATCAGGCAGTGGTTCCACAGGGAACACTGCAATTTGGTAACACCCAGGGTTTCAATTGGCTAAAAGAATAGCAGAAAGCTCTGCAGATCCCCATGGAGGAAATACAGGAGCAAACCCACAAACTAGCAGGTAATCTCTGTTCTATGACACTGGGGAAGATAGCTCTTCCCGTTAGTTAAGTTATTATGGGCCCTGCCAAATTGCTCTGGCACATGCCAGCCTCGGCAGCCCCCATGTCTAGAAAAATGGACCAAAAAAGATGCCACCCAAAGGGGCCAAGTTCTTTTATACGCCTCCAGCACCCTACTCTCTGGTAGTTACGACAGCCAACGAGAAGGCCAGACAAATGAGATCAATGCCAAAGAATTATGATCCAAAGAAACTTGATTTACTTGGCAGGAAAATATATTCCTCATGCATCACAGTTTATGGTGGCGAATTACTGGGCTTTCTGGCTAGGTACAACTTCAGCATCTATAAGACTGGTTATAAATAAGTGCCCACCGGAGGTGAAGGAACAGCTAACACCTCTGCTTTCTGAGGGCCACCCAATATTGAGGATCAGTCTGCAAGGAGCCCTAGATGCAGTGGACACTGCATCAAGGTCTGTGCCCATGGCTGTGGTTATGAGATGCTTGTCTTGTCTGCAAGGATTGAGGTTCCCATGAGAAGTCCCAGATAACTGCAGAGGATCTCCCCTTTGAAGGTGTAGAATTCTTCAGTTCTAAAACAGATGAAGCCCTTCATATGTTGAAGGATTTGTGGGCTACTTTATAGTCCCTTGGGGTGTACATACCAGCACTTAAGAGAGCGCAAAAACCAGTCACAGTGCCACAAAGATAAGCCTCACCTCAGTTCTACTACCAGTGCTCCTCTGAATCCCAGCAAAAGCATCACAAGTTTGAGAGAGAAAATTAGCTGACTGGACCACCTCATGGCCTGCACACCCCAAAACCACTGTTTTTGATGGGAGCTACAAAAGGTTCATGCCAATCCCAGAGAGGCATTTACTGTCATTTGTGAATGGAATGTCCCTGATCCTATGTGCCTAGTCAGCAGTTGCCATAGACCAATGGTTTTTGGAAGTAACATCTGGATTCTTGATACAATTCTAAACAGTGCCTGTTCCCTATCCCTTTTCAGGGACCTTTCTGATGAGGCTCGATTATGACAAGAAGTGCTCTCACTTTTTGCTGTAAGGGTGATTGAGAAGGTCTTGCCTCAATATCAAGGGAAGGGATTCTAATAGCAGGTACTTCCTAATCTCAGAGAGGAAGGGAGGTTGGCATCCTGTCTTGGACTTGAGAAATCTCAACACCTTTTATATGCAAACTGAAGTTCAGGATGATCACCCCAGTGTCCATGTCTCCCACTCTGGTTTGCATCTCTTGATTTACAAGATGTGTACTTTCATATATCTAAAATCCCACCACACAGGAAGTAACTAAGATTTGTGGAGGACCAAGAACACTACTAATACTGAGTGTCGCCCATCAGCCTCTTGTCAGCAGCAAGGATATTTACCAGTGTATTAACTATAGTAGCAGCACACCAAAGGGAGGAAAGATCTCACCATATACTCATGCCTGGATGATTGGCTGTCTCATGGGAGGTCCCCCTACTAAACCACCTCATGCTTGACTTGTTTCAAAATCTGGGCCTGAAAATCAACATGCAAGAATCTAGCTTTAAACCTTATCTGGAGGATCAACTTTGAATCAGGGATTGATCCAATGAAGTCTGTCCTACTTTCCTCAAGACAGATTGGAGAATCTCCAGCCCTCATCTGTCAGCTGGAGGCAAACTCAAACACCACTGTAAGAATAAGCCTTGTTGTGCTAGGCCTCATGGCCTTTTGCACATCTGTGACACCACATGCCAGACTTCACCTTTGGTGAATGCAAAGCTGGATGAAGGTAATCTAAACGGGTTCCTGGGCCTGCCACAGTGCTTGCCCCCTTTGGTACTATCATTCCTGAAATGGTGGAAAGACCCAACAAACACCTGCAGAGGGGTTCCCTTCCAAGCTTCTCTCTGATCCACTACCACTTGCATTATGGGATGGAGAGCTCATATGCAAGATCTCTGGCTATGCAAGGGAGGCAAGAATGCTTATCAACCTCTTGGAACTCAGGTTGATATGCACGACATGCAAGTCCTTCCTTACACACACACACACAAGGTCAGAAGGTCTAGATATTGACTGCCAATATGACCACCATTTTGTTTTACATCTGCAAAAAGAGTGATGCAAGATCCTCTCCACTATATCAGGAAGCAGTCAGACTGTGGAACTGGTGCATCAGATACTAAATCTGATTGTCAGCAATACACTTACTATGTCTTCAGAACACCTTGCTGGACAACCTGGGCAGGCGTATGTTCTACAACCATGAGTGCAATATCAAAGATTCCATTCTTCTCAATATTTTCACAGAGTATGGTCAGCCTACTTTGGATCTATTCATGATGCCCCACAACAGAAAAAGCCAGATATTCTGTTCCAGAGGAGGGCAAAGCCCCAGCTCTATAACTGTTGCATTCCTGATCTCTTGGTCTGGAACAGTTCCATAAGCCTGCCCACTGATTCTCATGATCATAGGGTGCTCTGCAAGATCAAACAGGAAAGACCAATCTCACACTTTTTATCCCTGGTGTGGTACACAGAACTGCTGAGCCTCTTGGTCTCCCTTACCCAGACTTTACCTCTGTAGCTGGTTCTGATGTCACAAAGCAAAGGGGAGATCTTAAGTAGAGCTCTGAAATTGCTCTACATCACTGCATCATTTCTGGATGGATTTCAGCAGTAGACCATGCTTGCTTCTCTCCAGTCAGAAACATGCTCTTGAATAGCAGAAAAGAATCTGAAACAAACTTATCTGGATAAATGGACACTGTTCTCCCATTGGTGCCAACGAAAGTCCATCAATCCTCTTCATTTCTTGATACCTCAAATCCTAGACTGCTAGAACTAAAGCAAAGTAATCTATCCTTCTGTTCAGTTAAGGTACATCTAGTGGCAATTTCAGCTCACCGTTCGCCAACAGGACCAAATGTTTCTCTCCCTCTCGATTGTTACTTGGGTCAGGCCCTCAAGATATTAGGTATTTCAACTGCTCAGAGAACATATTCCCCAATGGGACCTTAACCTGGTTCTTTTGGCCTTTTTGGGTGTGCACCTTTCAAGCTGATGGACACCTGCACCCTCCTACATCTCTCAGTGAAAATGTCATTCCTTGTGACGGTTACTTCAGGAAGAAGAGTGAGCAAAATTCAAGCACCGGTGGCTGCTGACCTTATGCAACCCTACGTCTAGGCAAGGTATATTTACAAACACAAGTTTCTACTTCAAGTGGTCACTTACTTTCATCTGTAGCAACAGATCAACCTACCAGTGTTTGGTCCAAACCCACACACTTCTAAGACAGAGGCCACCCTTTACACCTTAGCTTTCAAGAGATCCTTAGCCTTCTACCTGCATACGATGAAGCCTTTCAAAGCTTCTCTTAGATGGTGTCTACTGCAGAGAGAACAAAAGACTCTGCCACTTTGATTCAGACTTTTGCACTGGATATTAGACTGTATCAGAACCTGCCATAATGTGAAAGCACAGCCACTTATGGTGCTTAGAACTCACTCAACAGGAGCTTGAGCAGCATCTGCGGCATTGCTGAAGAAAGTGCATATCTTGGACATCTGTAAAACAACTACTTGCGGCTCTAACCACACATTTATAAGAACTATGCCCTCATAGAAGCCTCTAGACTCGATGCTGCATTTGGTAAAGCAGTGCTACAATCTTGATTTGCCTGAAGGTTCTAGTAGTGGAATATACATATGGACAGTCACTTGGAAGAGAATACGTTACTTGTGCTACAGTAACTGGAGTTCTATAAGATGTGTTATCCATATGGACATTCTAGTTCCTGCCCTCCATCCCCTTTACCACGGAGAGAGAGCCAGTAGTTGCTGACACACTTTGCATTTATATCCCCTTGTAGCACAAGGAGACTCTGGGTGCATTACTGCTGTGCAGATTTCTCTGGCCAAAAGACTGCATACTGAGGTGCCTGTCGCACGTGCACACCCAAAGTAGAATATGTGCATATGGGCAAGACACTTCAAAGAACTCCAGTTACTGTAGGGTAAGTTATTTCTCATTTCTATTCACCAGTGCCATGTTCAGAGGTAATAACCAAGCAGGAATACGGAAGTGGTAAGACATCCTACAGTCATGTTAGGCCTATTTGCCATGGCATTGCTTTGGGAGGTCATGTTCAGTGATTGTTAACAATGACCCCTAAGTTCTTTTCAGAGTCACTTATTTCCAGGGTACAGTTCAGAAAATATTAAATAGTATTGGCCAGAGAACTGATCCATGTGGGACTCAACCTAAAACATCCACATAAGTTGTTGATTTCCTATTAACAATTGTATTTTTGAAGTGTTCCAGTTAGCCAGTTTTTTAATGTACTTAATACGTTTCCACATTGATTTCGTATAGTACAAATTGTTTAAATCAGATTTTAATCATGTATCCTAGGTCAAATGTCTCTCAGAAATCCGACTATATTATGTCAACAAAGTTATCTTTTTTTAACCAGACTTGTAATACTTTTAAAGTATAATATAAAGTTTGAATGACAAGACTTACTTTCCATGCGATCTTTATGATTGGTATTAATTATATTTCTGTTCTTTAATTCTTCATTGTTAGAGTTCTGTATCAGCCATTCCATTATTTTGCTCAAGATTGACATCAGACTAACAGATCTCTCATTAGCTTTGTCATTCTGCTTACCCTTTCTAAAATTGTCCCATCCTTGACTTTCTTCCATTCCTTTGGAGCTTCACCAGTTTTTGAAGTCTTATTAAAAATTAATATCACTACCAGTGATTTTTAGCATTTCAGTTATGTGAATCCTATTGCCAGGATTCAGCTTTATCAAGATATTTTCCTCATACATGACCTTTTCCATTTTCTCTAGTTTATTATCTGTCTCTTAGCATTACTATATAGGCAGTTGTAGAACTTGCTATCTTCGTGTCTCAAAAGGATCCCATGGAAATATTTAAGTAGTTAATTATGTTAGTGGAGAAATCGGAAATTCTTCTCCTCCTCTTAAGCTAGTGTTTTTTGTAGCACTCCAAGAACCAGGCATGCCAAAAACCTCAGGGTACATCTGTTCCTTGCTGTATATAGAAGGAGCACTGGCACGGGATGACAGTTGCCAAAGAGCCAACCAAAAATTAGTGTCTGGTGACAAGAAGCACCAGGAGTCCTTTTCTCTCCCAATCTCCTGCCACCACCAGTTAAATATACCCAAAAGAAAACCAGAGAATTCACTATTCAGAGCTTCTGCTTGGAGAGGGAGATTTTTATTCATCAGAAGTCAAACTTATACACACTGTTTTATTTTCTTCAGTTGATGTGTTCAAAACCGTTGTCACCTAATGGCATTCTGTAGAGGAGAAGGTAAAACTTGTGGTCAAAACCTGTTTCCCTCAGTTTTCCCAAAGTGGAACAGCTTCAGCAGGAGAGATTGAGAGACCTATCCCAGAGTAGGCGATAGGTCTGAGAGTCCCAAGTTAGTGTCTCAAAACATTTTAATTCAACCCAAAACATGTTTGTGTGTTGTCTTTTTTTGGTGGTGGTTGGTTTGTTGCATTTCATCGAGGAAAACAAATATATTTTTTTTGAGCAGGTTGATTAGAACGGGAAAATTTTCGTTTCTTTTTTTGGTTCAGCCATGTAACTGACAAATTGATTATCCACATAGCTCTAATTGCAAAAGGGATGTTAGCTGCATGATGCTGAAGTCTCATAGCATAGGAATTTCAGATTTGGGAACTCCTTTCTTATGTCAGTCATCATTTCTACCAGCCCTTCTGGGGAAACATTGGAGTCTAGAGGTCTGTAGGTAAACAGGCTTTCTAGGTTACTTTTCTTGATTGACTTTCAGAAAATGTGAACACTTGAAAAATTCTTCTTCCCGGCATCTTTCCTGAGGGATTTACCACCAGAATTAATCTATTTCGGTGTCTTCAGGATGACTTCAATGCAGCTCTCATAAGTTACCCAAGAATTCAGCTCAGAGCATGCAATTATAATTGTTGATAGGAAGGTGGTAGTGGACGTTTATCATTTGTTCTCACTAGATTGTAACCCTTTTTGTCTTTTCTCCATCCTTTTGTACTCTTGCTGTTGGAATCTGCCAGGCAGGCCTTTTGAGTGAGACTGGGAAGCTTTCCTCTTTAGCTGTAAATTTTTCTTCCTGCAGAGATAGCATGTTCCACAGTCCAGTTCTAGCTTTGTTTGAGTAAGAGTCATTTGAAAAGCCTCAAGATAAGTTCCAGTGAACTTTCTCCTCAGTTAGAGAATTGTATAGTTGCTTTAACCTATATGAATACAGTATATTTCAGCTTTGTGACAAATCTCTCTTGATAGGCTGCTGTGTGGATGGATAGTCATGAAAAGGTCTCCTGCTGGCCACAACTTTGAGTTATCTCTGTAACTTTCAGGGAAACACAGTAATGCAGAAATTTAGTACCAACTCAGATCAATGATACATCCAGTTTGTCTCTGACGCTACCAGCTGCTTGAGAAAGGTGCAAGAAACACCATAATGGACATTTATGTAACAACCTGCCTTTGGGATAATTTTTTCCCTAACTCCTGGCAGTTTGTGGCTGGTTCATGACTTGAAGCATGAAGGTTTATACCTTATAAATGTTTATCCTCCTACCCAAATAAGTATCTAGTCCTGTGAAGGACTGCAGGACATTCTGTCTGGAACAAGAAATTTACAGATAAGGGCAAAATTCTTATCGACCATTTCACAGTTGTATTAATAGAAAAATCTTTAAAGCCCTGTTACTGCAGCTAATTGGAGCATTTAAAATTAATATCATGTATGACAGGAAAAGTCTTTTTTTTCTCCCCTTTCCCCAACATTCTACAGTCTTACACAGGTGATTTAATGTCTTTTAAAATCACTGAAAAAGCCTCTGTTTTCTTTTTTTCTTTTCTTTGTGAGCTTTTCCCTGTCATTTGATAAAGACCCTCTCAATTTCTGTAAGAGGCGGATGGACTGACCTTTCAGTTTAAGCAGTGTCTAGGAATTCAAGAGAACTGTAAAGAAGTCTGTTTCCTAATAAGTTCTTTTAATCTCTTCTTCCATTCTTTAGCTATCTTAATGTACACGTATAATCATTAATATTTAAAACCTAGCAAACTCTGTAATTATATCAGTGTATGGATTCAAGCCCCCTACCTGTCAGTGCTGATAGTCGGATCACTGTTTCGGCTCTAAAACATCTTTCAAGGCCCCTCCAAATCTCATTTCAGATATAATTCTAATGAAGGTATTGAATGACTAGTGTGACAGTAATGTAAATTAGTATTGGTGCATTCTATTTAAACTGAAAAGTGAGAGAGAGCTTTGAAAGAAAGAAGGTTTCCTTGGCATATGAGTGAAGGCTGAGGGGTTTTTTATTAATGATTCAAACTTCTATAACAAGAAATAGGAAACCTTGTTAGCTGTGTTCTTAGATTAAACAAAACCTTAAGGGTGGTAATGTTCTTTTCTTCAAATGGATTTGTGAGATGAAGAATTTAAACAAAATTTTCCAGAGTCAAAGATTGATTGAGTTAAACTATGTAGATCAAACTCACTCCTGTCAAATTGTAAGGAAATAAGTGAGAGGTTCATAAACATTGTTAATGTTTCAGAACGTGAGTTTTGTGCAAATGTATTTTGAATTCTTTACAAATGAGATAACAGTAGGTCTAAATGACGAATTAAGGATTTAAAAAAAATAATCAGCATGTCTCTCTTGCAATAATGGATTTATGTGGGCAGTATGTTTTAGTTATGTTTGTAATTAAGTTTTTTTCATTGTTGATTTCAAATGTATTCTTGTTGAGTGATATCTTTTTGTTTGAATTATGTGAATTGAATGAGTGGTAAAACTGAACTGCTTTAATCTGATTTCTGCATTTAAAGCCAGCGTTCAGATTGGTTTCCTGTAGGGT
Organism: Lepidochelys olivacea; assembly: GCF_965140295.1. Lineage (NCBI taxonomy): Eukaryota > Metazoa > Chordata > Testudines > Cheloniidae > Lepidochelys > Lepidochelys olivacea. The sequence continues at coordinate 145,549,759 of NC_140411.1, forward strand.
AAAGTTCAAGGGTTAAATGTTTGTTTTGCTAATCTTTATCTCCTGGTTTTCTGCAATTAATAAATCCACATCCCATGGTATATTGTATAGTGCAACCCAGTGAGTTGATCTCTTGAATGATGCAGTCAAACTGGTGTAAATTTGAAAACTATTAAGAATAAACTCTGAAATGCACATGCTCTATGTGAAGTGCTAAATTGCTGGTTTTCTTGAACTAACCACAGACTTGTACATAAATACCTTCCTGCTGCAGTTACATTAGCTGCTGCTTCTCAAGGGCTTGTCTTTACTTTCTAAATTTAAATAAATAAATAAATAAATAATTTGACTGACTACAGGAGTTTGAACTCTTGTAATTAAAGTTTCAGAGTAGCAGCCGTGTTAGTCTGTATTCACAAAAAGAAAAGGAGTACTTCTGGCACCTTAGAGACTAACAAATTTATCTGAGCATAAGCTTTCGTAAGCTACAGCTCACTTCATCGGATGTAATTAAAATTGCGTGCTTTAATGCATTTCTAATTTTACTTAGAGGTTGATGTTTTCAGAGCAGTACAGATGATTTAACCACATATCTTCCATTAATTTTAATTAAAACTGTAAGGTTAAGAGCCCTGCTCTGCCTCTGAAAATCTCAGTCATTGTCTTCAGTTGTCTTCTCAACTGTCTTTTTAATAAATGTGACCATGTTACTGTTGTAGGGCTTCAGCCAACTAGCCTCATATTCACTGCATTCTTACTTGCTGCAGAGTTGACATCTTTCTGAAATATAATTTTTATGTAAAACACAGTTGTTTTTAATTCACTTCATACATGTATAATGCTATACTGGTAACAAAGGGATTGGCACAATATGTATTTTTCAAAAGTGTTCTTTTCTTGTATAAGGAATTTGTACAATCTACTATGTTTTTCCCTTTAAGCATCCACATGTTGAGGGATGCAGTCAGTTAAGGAAAAATCTTGCGTTTTAAAAGCATCTTCTAGAAGACCAGCCTAGGATAGAACCAAATGGCATAGAAAAGTTAAGCTTTGAATGACCTTATTTCAGGTAGGGTGTGAGTGGGTGGGTGGCGTGTGTGTGTGTAAATTTTACAAAACTAAGTGCAGATTTACTCTGGACAGTCATGCTAGCTAAACTTGTTTTAAGAACTTCATCTGAAACTCCCACACATTCCATTTGCAACCCCTAATTTTCCAGTTTATAAAATGTGTCTTATTTCAATATGCTGATGAGATTGTCTCACAGAGTGTTTGTATTAGTGGGATACTGTCAAGTGAAATTTGGCTGCAAACTTAGGTTTGTAAAAACAAGCATCCACAGAATTTGAGATTAATAGAATGTTTCCAGCATTGTTTTAATTTCTCTAGATTTTTAAAAACAACAAACATTCCCATGCAGTGATTCCAATACACTACAATGTATGTATAAGAATCAGAAATTGAGTAGAACAGAAGTGTAATTGGCTAGGCTGATAGAAGTGCAAAAAGTAAACGAGCAGCATAAATAGCAAGAAGTAAATTGGATTTTCAAAATCAAGGTGGTATCTGTACCATACATAAATAAGTGTTTTATAAAAGTATAACACGCAACTGGATACTGAAGTGCCCCTTAACGTTACATTGGCTATTAGAGATCCAGTTCCAGTTCAGCCTTGCTGTGCTAGAGGGAAACTTCATACAAAATGTTTCTGAATTGAGTCTGAAGGACACTGTTTACAGTGTGCAGATCTATTCATGTGTTCAGTTTCAGTTGGTACATAACCAGAATGGAAGGAGTAGAGTCCACCCAGTTTTTCATTGTGAAGTTTCTTGTGGGCTATCCTAGGAGGAAGTCTGGAGTTAGTTCTCAAATGGTGAGCTGGAAACAGAGATTTGACTTTTACTCGTTTACTTTTTTTATCAGTACAGCATCTTTGATCTTTCAACAATCGTTAATTTTTAAGAGACTGTAAATTGGATTATGTTAAAGCTCTCCATCAGACCCTAAAATATGTGGAGTTCTGTTTTTTCTTAATTTTCAAAAAAAGTCACTTTTACTCTGTCTTGGGAGTCTTTCAGTTGGGTAGGGATTTAAAAGAAGAATTAGTGTTAATTAAAATAAATAAGATCAGAATATATAATTGATAAACTTTAAATACAACTAGCATTCATTATATATTGTCTGCCTTAGTCTGTCTCTTTGGAACCTTCCGCTTAAGCTACAGAATGCGGAAGCAATTCCAGTACTTTGAATAGTTGTTTGAGGGTTCGCTCATAACTGCTGAGGCAGAAAGGAGTCAGTTTCTGCTTTGTGTTGGGGTAGTGCAGACACTGATGCTCAGGGGACCATTTTTATACTTTACCAACTGCTATATGGTAGTTGGTTACCATATACAGGAGGTTCTGTGTGCCTGAAGTTTGTGGGGATTAGTCTTCCAGTCCAAGACTTAGTGAGCAGAATCTAGTAATGGTGATATCCCTGCTCAATTTCTATATTGAAGTTATCTCCATGAGATCTCTCCAGCATCTTTTCACAAATAGACAGGCTCCCTAGTAAATGCTGATGGGACCCACATAAAGCTAGTGAAGCTCTGTGTTGGCTGCTTCACTGTTATCATGGATATTTCTCAGGCACACTCATTGCTGCTCTTTGCCCCTTCAGTTATCTGACAGTGTCCCTGTTTCTTTTTCCTTTGTCTTGAACCTGGAACTGTTGGGCTATTTCATCAGGTCCAAAAAGGAAGCTAAAGCTGTCTCAGCTTCTTCCTTGAGTCTCTTCCCCATATATCCTAACCCTGAAGGCCATTCCCCTTCAGCTTAAAAGCAAGAGTAGCTCTTCCCTTACCAAATAAATAGCTCATATTCCTTTATGCTTCCTTTCAGTTAGGGTGAAAATATTGGACGTGATTTGCTCCCCTGGAGGGTGAGAGAAATTGTACTGTTTCCTGTCAAACTTAAACTCATTACCTTTTGCCCTGCAAAACACCTTGAAAATGTTGTCCCGCTTCATTGTAGCAAACTTAAATCTTTTACATACATTAAGAGAGATCTTTCCTTCCCCTCTGCCCCATCCCAAAATGTAAGGAAAGGATCCTGCACTCTTTATACCCTGAGACCTTGAATTTTTACCTGGGAAGGACAAAAACTTCGAGGTAACTGCCTCTTTTTGTGTGTTGGATCAGCCCAAAAAGGCAAAGTAGTTTGCAAACTTTCACTTTTTTCCATAGATTTCTTCAGCTATCTAATGAGGGTATGTCTGGGGGTGGGGGAATCCCTTGATCTGTCACTTTGAAGGTCCCTCAGATCAAGGATCAGTCTGTCCCCAGTATATGTGACTGTTTTTATAAGTGACTTTCAAAATGGAAGTTCATCCACTTTGTTTCCATTCGTATGCTAGATCTTAATGTCATGATGGTTGCAGCTTTTTTTTTTAAACTAGAACTTACTAAAAGATATAACAGCTTTACAAGTCCTAGCCATGTAATATCAGGGACAATACAATAATTATTACAACAGTATGCTTTTGTTTAGAGAAACATACAGTAATATAATCATTGGATCTCTCTGTTTTAACAGGGTGTTGCCATATTAGGGTGAACATCTTTACACTACCCATGCTATGTCATTTCTAGTGATTTTATTCAGTTGAGTGAGATCTGATTACCAATGTAACCCACCAGCTGTCTGTCTCATATTAATATTTTTAAAAATGGTGGGCTATTTTTGCAGATGAATGTACTTCGTCTGAGTATGGAATAAGACCATGTCTACACTACAAACTTTGGTCAATGTAAGTTACATTGGCATAAAGTGCCGCAGTTAGTATATCGCTTGTGCACATGCATACTTGGCTTCTTGCATCAGTGCTGCACGTACTCCTCAGGAGTGCTTGTGTTGCATGGCGTGGTGCACCCTGGGGAGGTATTGCAGTGTGCAACTTGCCATCATCCAGCACACACTGTCTTGTGGGAAGTTTCGGCAATATTTGTGCTGGGGATAGAAACGAGTCATGCAGGGAAGACTGACAGCAAGGTTTCAATTTCCCAATGTTCGACTGTTTCCATCCGATAATGTCATCTGTATCCCCTGATTTTTGCTCCTGGGTTAAAAATCTCATGAACCGACGCAGCCCTTCTCACTATCTTGTCATCTCTAGCAGATGCATGGAATCTGCACAGCTCTGCACTCTTGTCATAAGCATTGCAAACACAGGACATACAAGCTTCTGGTATTGGCAGAACCGTAAGAAGAACTGAATGAGTGGGGAACATGAAGATTTCTGGGAGGACAGAGTGTGCTGTGGGACATAGAGAGAACCAATTCAACATTGTTGAATCACCAGCTTAGCAGTTGCAGATAGTGCACTGCCGCTTCTTGGGCCGAGAAATGAGTACCCACTGTTGGGATTGCATCATAATGCAGGTGTGGGATCATGAGCAGTGGCTGCAGAACTTTCAGAAATGCAAGGTTACATTTCCGGATCTTTGTGCTGAGCTTGACTCCAGAGCATTGACAGTGAGAAGTGAGTGGCAATCACATTGTGGAAATGTGCAGTGCTAGATTGCTACTGGACAGTGGGAAATCATTGTGGAGTTTGAAAATCCACTGTGGAGGCCATTGTCATACAAGTGTGCAGGGCCATTAACCATCTCCTGCCACGCTGGACTGTGACTCTTGACAATGTGCAGGACATAATGAATGGATTTGCAACAAAGGGGTTCGCGAACTGTGGTTGAGCGATAGACAGCTAGCACATCCCTATTTTGGCAACAGAGTACATCAACAGAAAGGGCTACTTTTCTATAGTGATGCAAGCATTAGTGGATCACCGAGGACTCGTCACCAACATCAGAGTTGGCTGGTCAGGGAAGGAACATGATATTTGCATCTTTAAGAACACAGGACTACTGAGAAAACTACAAGCAGAGATTTATTTTCCTGAGCATTGGTAAAGTTCCTTCCCCTGCATTGGTCTCACCCATTCTTGACTGTTGGGACTGGCTTATGGCATAGATTGATCCCCTCTGCCCCTGGTCGCATGTCCTCCAATCCTCCTCCACATCTTCCTCGCTGTTCACCCCTGGAATCTGTAACTCAGGCTTCTCAGAGGTATCCACGGTGGTCTGTGGGTTGCTGATGGGGTCTCTGCCAATTACAGCATGCAGCTCTTTGTAAAAGTGGTAAGCCTGTGGCTGGCACCAGATTGAATGCTGGCCTTGTGATATGTCTGATGCAGTTCCTTTGTTTTCATGTCATCTCTGCAGTTGTACCCCTTCTCCTGGGTCCCCCATGCAATCTGCTTGTAGATGCCCACATTTATACAGCTGGTCCATAGTTGTGCTTGCACAGCCTCTTCTCTCAAAAGGCCCACAAGATCGAATATCTCCTGTGTACTCAAGCTGGAGCATGTCTGGAGGATATAGCTAGCATGGTTAGATAGGCACTTGCACGCAACAATGGAGAGTTGCTAGATGTGCTCACTAAGTTGGACAATCAGCATAAAGCATTTCAAAAATTTGCACGGGTTTAAAGAGGAGGAGGTTCTTCCTGTGTCTCTGACCCATAGTCAGTGGCATTCACTGACCAGAGTGGTCAGCATAGAGCCTTATAGGACAGCTGCTTTTGGATGGTTAGGGTTGACATAAGTGACACTGGTGCTGCATCAACCTCAGTACATCGACCATGTCTCAACACTGCTTAGGGGGTGGTGTTACTGTGTTTCTCTAATGGTGAGACAAATTTAAATGTAGACACATACACAGCTAGGTCGACATAAACAGTCTTGCTAATTTTATGATGTAGACCAGTCCTAAATGGGGTAACCAAATATCTGAGTATCTATTTGTCCTCTTTCCAGTTTGCTGGGGGTATAATTGGTTTGTTAATTTCTTTTATAAGAACCACCTTCCATATTTTTTGTTTTGAGCCATTGCTCTAGAGTTGGACTATTTTTCTTTTTCTAGCGGCAGGTTAACAGCAGCATAGGAGCTACCAGCAGATGAGAAATTATTTTATGGTTTTCTTTTGTGTGACCATTTTTGCTACGAAGCCCGGAAGGATTACCAATGGATCATTTAGTAATAAATACCCATTAATTTGTGTTATTTAGTTACAAAGTGCATCCCAGTACTCTCAAATGACTGGATATAACTGGTGTGAGGTATGTTGTGACAGTTGGACCTACAAAATTACCCGAATTGTGAGCTCAACTGTAAAATTAAGTGAAAATTCATAAGATGTTTCATACCTTTTTGTTATAGGTTATTTGTAAGGGATACAGAACAACTAAATTAGTTTAAGCAAAAAAGGCTAAATTTGTATGAATCAGGACTGTGTGGGAATTATGCTTGTTAAAACAGGAGATGTAGATCCATCAGTTAATGAGACCAAATTGGTATGTCAGATTGGGGTTCTTAAAAGAGATTTTGTGGGGGAAAATACAAAAGCACAAAAATAAAACTGAAATAACAGACAAAGACTACTGAAGCAAGCTTCACATCATGGCAGCCACTCCACCTCTTCCTGGTACTCCAGGCCTTCTTCATCCTGATCTGAAGAAATGTCCTGACCAGACCAGGCCCCAGAGAGAGGGAGCCAGATACCATCACCACCCTGTCATCTCCAGTTGAATCCCAAACACTGCTTGGTATGAAAGGACTCTAACAGCAGCAGCAGCAGCAGCACCAGGTGCTTCGGCTCATCTCACCTAATCTTCTCTTTTTCTAAAAAGGACAGTTATTACTGTCTTTGATACTATCTAAGGGACAGTCAAACAAAGGGTTTTTTCCTTCTAAAATTATCTCCATCTAAAGCAGTGTTTCCCAAACTTGGGACACTGCTTGTTCAGGGAAAGCCCCTGGCGGGCCGGGCCGGTTTGTTTACCTGCCGCATCTGCAGGTTTGTCCCTCGGCCTGTGCCGCTTCCCACAGCCCCTATTGGCCTACAGCGGTGAACCACGGCCAGTGGGAGCCGCGATCGGCTGAACCTGCGGAAGCGGCAGGTAAACAAACCGGCCCGGCCCGCCAGGGGCTTTCCCTGCACAAGTGGCGTCCCAAGTTTGGGAAACACTGCTCTAAAGGAAAAAGTGAGGAGAAATGTTAAAGTGGACACCTTATTTAATACTTTGCACTTCAAATGCGTCAACTGTTTTTCCTTCTTTTCTGTATCTTTAATAAAAGATTATAAGGATTTTTGAGGGTGTGTTTGACATAGTACTAAGCAGGCTAAGATCTCTATACCAAACTTCAGTCTTTGTTTAAAACTGCTTAATGTTGTGACTGGGTTCTGTTAACACTTGGCTAATTTATTCCATCTAAGTTAATAAAACAGGTACCACTGAAACAGCATCTTAGAGACCTTTTCATTTATCGTGCACGGGCTGAGGTGGCTGTGTTTTTCCAGATCAAACCCCATTCTTCTGGGGTAAATTGTCTATCCAGATTCTTTTCCCAGTATGTCATATATGGACTTTTTTTGTTTTGTAAGGAAAGTTGTCTGCAAAGATTTATCATAAATTAGTTATTTTTTTAATTGGCCAGACCCTATTGCTTCTATTAAAATTAGTCTTCTGGAAAAGCTGTTTCATATAGAAAACAGAATGCCTTAATTGAAAGTACTTATACCATGAGAGAGTGAGCAAGTCAGTTGTGGTATCCAAAAAGTTAGAGAAGTTTCTTTGCTGAACAGCTGGCCAACCATTTGGGAGGGCCATGGAAAACAATCTTTAAAGCTCTCTGGTTCATGGTTTGAATTAAGATCTGGATTATTTGCAATGGGAAAAAGTACTGATTTTATCTGTAATTCTGTCTAAAGCCCATAGAATGGCCTCTTGGCTGTTTAAGATTTGAATTCGCAATTATCTTATAGAATTTGTTGCCCTTCTGTACCCAAATATTTTCTGGAGGAGTGACTTCTCAGAATCATGTTTGGCATCAGTTACTTTAAATTCAGATGCTTTTCCAAAGTCATGGATTTCTTTAGATACTAATATTAGGGTAATAATTGGTATAGATTAAAAAAAGTATTACATCATCTACCTATAAAGCTTTTCTGATGTGTTCCTGGAAGTTTTATTTCTGTGAAAGAAGCATCCTCTGTTCTGTATGCTCTGTGCAGATGGCTCCAGGGCCAGTGTAAAAAAACAAAGGAGATGATGGACATCCCTGCCTAGTCCCTCTGTGTACTTCAAATAGGGAAGATGTAATCCCATTAATTTGCACAGCTGCTGTGGGGCTGGTATAAAGAGCAGTTATCTGTTTCAGAAACTTGGGGGTCAATGTCCATATGAGACAAAACTTAAAACAGAAAGTTCCACTCTATTCAATGAAAAGTTTTCTCTGGGTCAAGTGATAGTAGAAGAAATGGATTTTCTTAATCTGGTAATTTGGAAATAATTCCAAATTCTCGTCTAGCATTGTCTGTCATTTGGCTGTCCTTAGTGAGCTGATGCAGCTTTTGGCTGATGTGTTGTAAGGACAGTAATTATCATCCCACATACTAAATACTTTCAAGGGGTATGTTTTTTCCCTCTGTTACCTCAGTTTCACTAGAAACCAACCCAGGGTTACACTTATATTGGTTTTATTAAATGCCGCTATTGGATCAAAAAGAAAAGGGATGGAGCTTATTCATGCACGCACATTCAACGCATTCATACCCTTGTGCACCCACACACTCACACAGGCGGAGAGTTACCGGAGACAGCATAGGAAGCAAAGAAGCCGAAGCATAGATCTGGTATGTCCACCTGCGGTCATGGGTCTGGGCCGGAGAGCAGGTCAAGAAGAAGAAGAGCTTGTGAGTGTGCTTTCTTGCTTTTATTGGAACTGAGTGGCTCCTGTGATGTACACGGAGTTTTCCTTCTGTGTCCGTCACTGAGAAGCATTCCCAGACCTTGTTCCTTTCACGCTTACCAGGTTCTTCTTTTCTTTACAGCACCCTGTTATTGCCTTCTCAGGGCAGATTACATCAGACACACCTGTCTCTTTTCTCCTTGCAGTTCCTCTCTGACCAGTCCCATGTACTCCCTTGTTCACACTCCCTTATCTCCCACACACACTCCCTTGTTCACACTCTCCCTGATCGTGTCATGGAATATTGCAAAGGTTGGAGGTTTTCCAAGTGATAACTGAAAAGGTTATAAAGCTCGCGAAAGTTACAAAATTTAAAAGGTTATGCTAACAATGACTAGAAGTTACAAAGTTTGCAACAGGGTACAGAACTTAATGATCATACTAGCAATGACTGAAAAGTTACAAATCTTACAATCGCATTGTACTGGATTGAGTGGAGGCTTTACACAACACCCTCCATTTTCACTTCAGTGGTACTGCTATTTAGGTTCCAGCAGTATACAACACTAGAGTTAACTACAGGAGAACCTCAGATTTCTGACTACTAGTCAACCTCACACCTCATATGGAACCAGAAGTACGCAATCAGGCAGCAGCAGCAGCAGCAGAGACCACCCCAAAAAAGGGAAATACAGTACAATACTGCATTAAACGTAAACTACTAATAAAATAAAGGGAAAGTTGCATTTTTCTTCTGCATAGTAAAGTTTAAAAGCTGTATTAATTCAGTGTTCAGTGGTAAACTCTTGAAAGAACAACTAAAGTTTTTTGTTCAGAGTTGTAAACAACCTCCATTCCTGAGGTGTTGGTACTCTGAGGTTCTATTGTGCTATTGCAGAAAAGATAATGTTTTCCTTACCTTCAGAGTAGACTTCTGTATACGTAGTTCCAGGGTGGGCTTGTGAATCATTGTTTCATATCATTGGTTATCTCTAGAACTGTTAGCATGTTAAATTCTAGGGAAGTAGCTCCCCTGGTTCTTGTGCGGATTAGTGAGTGAAGCGGTATTTTGGGAGACTATTCTTCCAATTTGTCTGTCTGCCTCTCTGTTAGAGAGAGAGGAACCTGTTAGTAAGGATTACTGAAGCTGTTATCAGAACTAATTTTACCACTTGCAAAACAAATACACAAGGTGGACAAGCTCTGGTATACACTAGATATCTGCAGGACAACCTAGTTCTAGTAGGTTTCACTTTCTATTCCTCCAAGTCTATGGCTCTGATATAGGCAGAGAGAATCTTGATATCTTCAAGTTAACATTTTGATCCTCACATTCCACCGCTATAGGATCAAACTTGGAGGATTTTAAACTGATTTCTCCTCAGACACATCCTTTAGTGGGAGCATTGCGGTCCTTAGATAAACTTCCGCTATTATAATACTAGAAGCAGTAGAAGAGATAAAACTATTCTTTGTACGTTTTGCTTTTACATCCTGTCCTCTGTAAAGTCACATCACCACTCATTTCTCTGAGAAATAGAGAGCTATAGAAGAGCCAAAATAGAAGATTTGTTAACAAGATTATTTCTCTTCTGTCCTACCCATAAAATGTAAATATTTAAGGGATCAACAGAGCATGTGCATGTTCTAAGTACATGCTGCCAGGTTTAGTTAACAAGTAAAGGAGAAGTTAAGTTTAAGTAGAATTTCAGATATTCATTGTGCTATGAGGCTCACATGGGGATGGAAGTATTTCATAAGCAGCGATCCTAGAAATCCGTTTGCTATGGAAAAAGGCAGAATTTGCGTTTTTACAGAGAATCTTTCGTTTTTACGTTTTGTGAAAAAATAATAACTATATATTAACTAAATTTTGCTGAAAGTTAGGGTTACCATATTTCCTCAAGTGAAAATGGGATATCACCTGGGGCTGACAGCCTGAGCCGAGCTGCCTGGGGCCTGGCGTTGTCACTGCTCCCGCCGCAAACCTTTTTCTGCACCCCCCCCTTTGGGGTGCACCCCACTTTTTTGGCAAAACTGGGCATTTATCCCATTTGCTTTTGCCAACTGATCATCAAATGCCCAGTTTTGCCAAAAAAAGTCAGGACATTCGGTACAGGGCTTTAAAAAGGGACTGTCCTGGCCAAAACAGGACATATGGTCACCCTTGTTCAATTGATACCTCTGTATAATGTGAATAGGGAAACTAAAGTTCAGCATTTCATTTTAATTGTGGAAAAACCTGAGTTGTTTTTTTAATCAGAGAAAATTAGGATCCCTGTTCATGAGCAGGAAAAGAAAAGGGCATGGCTGAGCAGACGCTTTGTGAGGCAATGTGTTCTGCTCTGGATCCACTGAAGTAGGGGTCAATCCAGTTGCTATGAGTAGTGCAATGTTAATCACAGAAAGGAAACTAACAAGTAGTACATTTTCTATTCTATCCCTTCTCTTTTCTCCATCTTCCCAACCTCACTACACCCCTCCCTCCCTTTAGTATGCAGTTTTGAAAAACTCTTAATGATTGATATGATAGCAGTGCTGTCATTCTTTTTAACAAAAGTCATTTTTGTTCTAGGTATTTTAATAGAGTCCCATTAAAGATGTATTGCTGACTGAAATATTGGTATGAAGGGCTCTCACTGAGCAGAGCCCAGGAATTAAGAAGTCAGGAAATAGGCTGCTGCATTGCAAAAGAGCCTTGTGTGACACAGAATCTCCTGATTGGGGGGATCATTACTGCTATTATGACTCGACTTGCGTAGGAATTTTTAAATTTCATCTGAATGTCAGTAATAACCCTCTTAGCAAATTATCCTGAATAAAATCACGAAGGCATTTTCTATAATAGGTGTTGAATTACTGGATAGATTTGCTAATTAAATACTCTTTGTTCTGCTGCAGTTGACATTACAGGGTAAGATCTTGAACAATTATTCTCAACAGCTGTACTTTGTTAAGGGAAAAATTAACCACAAAGTTTATTTTTTTACACTTGAAGTTGGCAGATTTTTTTGAAATGTGCTTGAAAAAAATTCCATCATCCAAGTGGTAATGAGAAGATAAATATGCAGGTGTTTCTGTGAAATCAGATAACTGCAGACTGCCTTATTAATGAATTTAGTAAGCCTTCTGTTTTCTAGCTGTTGGCACTTGTAAGTGATCTTCTGTCATAATGGGTAATATTAACATATATGCCTGTCACCTGATGAACCTAACTTGTCTGTGACCCTCTTATAATTACCTATATCCACTACTGTCCTCAGGGACAACTGAGAAATATTCTTTGCATTGTCAAGTTTTTTCTTTTATTTAATGGGGGATCATCCTATCAGAACGTATGCTATTTTTCTAATGTTATTGGGTTACATTATACCAGGGAATAGAAATCTACCTAGACTTAAGATCTCATTTTTGTGTGTGTGTGTTTATACAAGGATGTCTATTTATTCTTCAGATCATATTAATATTAGCTCTTCTCTTCAAAGGATATCTTCTTTGGCTTACTTTGGATATCTGTATCAATTTGTTTTTTATTCAAGAAAAAGAATGAAACGGGAAAATTAGAGTAGTGGTGTTTTGTATATGAAAAGTCTTAGCCCTTGTGGCAATATATGTATTCGTTATGATTTACAAACTTAAACCAATGTGAGGTGAGTAGGTAGATAAGTTGTGGTGCAGTATGAGCTGAGTCACACACAAGTGAATAAAGGAAGTATTTGAGGATAATATACCCATGATATGTTTTGGACCGTCTGACTGTGTTTGACTTGTGTATGTGACAGTGTTGTTTCTAGAATACTTACAGTGTATAATGCTGCGTCTACACTAGATATTTTATTATGTTGAATTTTTTACCACTGTTGCAATGCCATTTGAGGTAACAAAGGTCAGAACTGTCCTGTACTTTGTACAAGGAAAGAGAGTCTTGTGCTAAGGTGCACTAAGTGGGAATTAGGAAATTTGGGTTCAATTTCCAGCTGTGCCACAGACTTCCTGTGTGACTTTGGGCCAGTCCTTGTCTCGGTGTGCCTAAGTTCCCCGTCTGTTGTGGGGGAAGGAGAGAGGGAATAATAATACTTCCACTGTGTGTCTGCTTGTCTGTTTAGAGAATGAGAAGCCTGTGGTGCAGTGCTGCAGGTATGAACCCTACTGGTGATGCACTGGGGAAGTAGAGGAAATGGCATTATACTTACATATAATAGAATTTGTATTTGCTCCCTCTCTTCTTTTTAAAGGAGATATTTCTTAAGTATATTAGGAACAAAGGGAATCCTAACAATGGTATTGGTACATGGTAACTGGAAATGATAGAAATGTCAATAATGCAGAAAAAGCAGAAGTGTTCGATAAGTATTTCTGTTCTATATTCAGGAAAAAAAAGCCAGATGATGTATTTGTATCTGATGATGATGCAATACTTTCCTTTCCAACTGTAACTCAGGAGGATGTTAAACAGCAGCTACTACAGTTAGACATTTTTAAATCAGCAGATCTGGATAATTTGCATCCAAGCATTTTTTTAAAGGGCTGGATCAGAAGTTCTCTGGACACTGATTGATTTTTCAATAAGTCTTGGAACACTGGTGAAGTTCCAGAGGACTGGAAAACAACTAATGTTGTGCTAATATTTTTTTAAAAAGTAAACTGAATAATACAGGTAATTATAGGCCTGTCTGACTAACTTTTGATCCCAGGCAAAACAATGGAAGGGCTAATTTGGCAATCCTTCAATAGAGAATTAAAGGGGGGTAAAATAATTAATGCCAATCAACATGGGATTATGGTGAATTAAGTTTAACTTTTTTTTAATTACAAGTTTAGTTGATACATATAATGGTGTTGATGTGTGTACCTCGACTTCTGTAAATCATTTGACTTGGAATTTCTTGACATTTTGATTAACAAACTAGAATGATACAAAATCAACAGTGACACATGTTAAATGGATTAGAACTGGCTAATAGATCTCAATGTAACCAAATGGGGTTTCATGGTGAGTGGAGAGGTGTATTTCTAGTGCGGACCCACAGGAATGTTTTTTTGGTTGTGTGCTATTTAACATTTTTATTTCATAGTGTGGATTAACTATTGGAATAATTTAGCAAGGATTGAGGTGCATACTCTATCAATGGAGATTTTTAAATCAAGAGCAGATGTTTTTCTACAAGTTATGCTCTAGGGGCAACAAGAATTAATTCATGAAAATTCCATGGCCTGTTATGCAGAACGTCAGAGTAGAGAATCACAGTGGTTTCTTCCGGTCTTTATAGCTATGGATATCGGAAAACAAAAATTATAGGAAATTTACATACATTAAGAGAGTGTTATTAAAGTTGAAGAATGAGTCAATCAAAAGATAGGAAACGCCAGAACTAAAATTGCTGCCATGATTCTTCTGCCCTATGATCACATGAATTTAATTTCATTATGACATGCTGTTTTATTTCCACAGGATCCCTCTCTGTCGAGCACTGTTTATTCTGTGCACCGTTGAATATATCAGGATAGTGTAGTGAAAGTTGCCTGTAGAACACGTGCCACCTTCACTGTAGAATTGGCAAAGTGTATAGAGGCTGGGGACTGAAGGAAGAAAAAGGATAGTCTTGTGTTTAATGCTCTGCCCCAGACTTCTAGCGTGTTGCTGGGCAAATCGCTTAAACCGAAATTTTAGAAGAATGCTACAGGTTGTGGGCTCCTCTTTTTCGAAGTACCCAACTTGAGAAAATGGAGCCCACTTTTTTTTTTTTTTTTTTTTACTGGTACCCTCAGCACTTCCATTTGAGGTGTGTGTGTGTGTGTATTTTTCCCCTATGTTAACTATCATGTGTTTCTCTCAAGCAAATTAGATGGTACTTCTATATAAGATTAAAATATAACTGGTACATTAAAAAAATCATGCTGAATAATTATAGTTCAGTTGCTGCCAAATTGGGAGAATGTATCAATGACATACCCAGAAGTCCTTCCTGGGTCCCGTGCTTCAGAATATTTTCATTAATAACTTGGAGGATAGAGTGGAGAGTGTGGCAATCAACTCTGCCAGCGTTACAAGGCTGAGAGAAATTGCAAATACTTGGGGAGAGCTAAAATATAGCTTTCTTGATAAATTGGAGAAATAAATTAAAATCAATTGAGATTCAGAAAAGACACTTGTAAAATAGTTCATGAAGGAATAATAAAATACACAAATATGAAATAAGGGAGGCTTGTATGGGCAGTAGTTCCTTAGATTTCAGAGTTTAATAATAGGAAATTTTTAAGGAGTCAATTCTCCAACAGTCATTCTGCTGCCTTTCACCTTATCTCCCTCCAAAAATTGCAAATGTTATATTCAGATTATATTAAAATAAGCACAAATTGTTTTGCCCCACTCAGCACTAGTTGGATCTTAATTTGGGATACATCATATTTTTGAGAGGGTTACATTGTAAAAGGATAGTTTGGAGAGTTCAGAGGGAAGACATTTTTAAAAATGTGATAAAAGGTTTACAGGGTAAGACCAAAAGTAGTCAAGCACTCATATTGTCTGAAGAAAAGTCTGAAAAAGACATAACTCATATATAAAGTGTTAAGAAGACATTGTTTGCAAAGCTTAAGCGCTTAAAAGTTAGGAAAACTTCAGAATTAAGGTTGTTTTTGTTTGTGCTATAATAGCCTAGGTGTGTTTTGTTTTGTTTTTTGGTTTTTTTAAACAAACGAAGAAAAAGTGGCACATGATGGAATTTCTTTTTATCTCCTCTGCATTTGGTTCAGGCAGCTTTCTCATCCAGGGTTCCTGAGCCCAGTGGAGAGTGGGGATGGTCATGGGGTATGTCTACACAGACTGCAGCAGTGAGTCTTAGAGTGTGGGTCAACAGACTTGGACTTGTGCTATGGTGGTAAAAAATACCTTTGTAGATGTTCGGGCTTGAGCTCTGAAATCCACCTTTTCCTTCCTAGGCTTCAGAGCCTGAGCCTGAATGTCTAAATATCTATTTTTACCACCATAGCACAAGCCCGAGTCTGTTGACTCAGGCACTCAGACTCACTGCTGCAGGCTGTGTAGACGTACACAGAAAGCCCAGGAGAGGGACAGTCTCCCTGCTCACAGTTTAGGTGCCCGGACCTGGCGTAGACCTCAGCAGCTCAATGCTGCAATTGGAGAAGAAGCAGGACTTCCCTACAAGTAACGTTCATATGGGTGCTCCCCTTCAGGGGTGCATGAACCCCCGATGTGTCTCTGAAGTGGAGCGCCCATAGGAGGACGCATCTGGAAGAACTTCAGTTACTGCAGACAATGAGTAACCTCTCCTTAGACTTAGGTTGGAGTATACGTACTGTAGAATCTTTGAAGAATTTAGCTGCTTAAAATCTAAGTGTATACCGAGCATGTGTGAACTGTGGATCCCCCTCTCCCCCCCCCAGGTTTATAAAATGGCCAAACTTGGATAGATTTTCATAGAAACTGCAAAAGACACCTCCCTGACACAAAGGCCACCCCCCTACCAAATTTCAAGACCCTACTAATAATGTTTATTTATACAGAGGGATTAGTTATCACTAGCCAATGGAGACAAAGGTAGTAATGGTCTTTAGTTGCTGCAAGGAAAACTTATGTTAAACATTAGAAAAATATTTAAGTTATACATCAGAACAGTCCAGTTAAGGGACCATCTTTTGAGAATATTCATAGCTAGAGTAAACACCAATCTTACCAATGGCTAAGGTATAACAAAATAGTTCCTAGCTTGAGGCACTATTAATGGACTAGAATGAACTACTATAGATTCCTTCTGACTTGTACCATTCCGTAAGCATTATTTAAAAATGAGAATATCTTTAGCTCCAGTTATTATTTTTAAGACTATATTAATGTTGTTTAGGTGGGCTAATATGAAGAGAGATTCTGCTGTTAGTGCCGGTATTCCACACGCGGGTGTCCATGTTGCTCCATGTGCCTGAGATCAGAGATATGTAGCAAATAGTATCCATTGGTTTGATTTGTGCCTGTGCAATTGCTCTCTTTGTGCTGTAAACCGAGGTCATGAAGGGTGGCATGGGCCAACACTTCTCTAGTTCCTTCTTACTGTCGCATGGTCTGAGTTGAAATCCTCTGTGTCCGAAATGATCTTCCTATGCTTTCAAAATCTGTAACTATATATTGTCAATGTTCTTAGTAACCTTAGCCTTAGCTTTTTTTAAAGTATTTTTTAGTTAGTCTAGTGTGTTTCGCTTCTCCCTGTTTTGGGGAGCCTCTTCCCATGGAGAAGGTGTGCCCAGATTCCTGGGGTTTAAGGACTGTATCTCCTGCCCACATTCCTTCTCTGTCAGCGATAAACACAAGTGCTGTATTTACTGCCTCTGAGAGGCTCACATCACTGCAGCGTTTGTTCCTTCTGATCTCCCTGAGCCCACCAGAGAAGAGAGCCCCATCTGCAGAAACGTCTCCTGGAGAATGCAATGAGACCCCAGTGGGATCCAGGCCAGGGAGAACCACCTGTAAAATTACTTCAGACTGAGCAGCGCCCCTCTGAGCACAAGCTTTGAAACCGAGATCAAAAGTGTTAAGCCTAAGAAATTTTGTCACAAGACTAGGGGACGTGGTCATAAGCATAAGGACAGATTCTCATCCAGGCCTGCCTCCAAGGAAAAGGATCCTCCCCATCTTGGTCCAAGTTGGGTGAGTCCTTGTTCATGGGTCCTAAAGAATTAGGTCCCCATAAATCTTCCCACCAAGAAGGGAAGGCACGAAGGAAGAAGGATCCGACAGTACCAGCTCTGATTCCATCTCCGAGGCTGGAAGATTGGCACCACTGGCTCCAACTGGGAGTTCCATATCTCACCCAATTGGCCCAGACAGCTTTGTTTTCCTGACTTTCTACAAATGTCAACCCGTCCTCCCATCTGTATCCAACCCTTTCTGTATTTAACTCATGAAAATGCCGGAATCAGACATACCAGCCCAACCCTCTTCACCTCACAGCCTGGTATTTGGATGGGTGTCAGATATAGAAATTGCATGCTCAGAGGCTGTCCTAATTTGCAGCAGGAAAGTTTCCATGAGAAAATCCTTTCTAGCTGATTGGAGGAGTTTCTCTGCCTGGACACAGCAGGAACAGTTATCTCCAGAGTCAGCAGGCATTCCTGTTATTTTAGACTTTCTCCTGTTCCACAAGATGTCTGGACTTTTAGCTTGGTGTGGGTCCACCTGTCAGCAATCAGTGCCTTCCGTCCTCTGACAGAAGGTGACTCTAGCTTTATGCACATGACCACAATTAATTTGCTGAAGTAGTTATACTGGACATTTGTGAGGCAACTACCTGAAGCTCTATCCATACCTTTAAGAAGCATTACACCTTACTGCAGGCCTCTTCTGCAGTTGCAGCTGTGGGGACAGTAGTATTACAGACATTCCTACCAACTGCATCCTTGGACCCATCCTCCTGTTCAAATACTTCTTACCAGTCACCCACATGTGGAATCCATATGGTGATCAGAACTCAAGAAGAAATGGAGATTACTTACCTGTTATTGGAGGCTCTTTGAGATGTGTGGTCCCTATCTGTATTCCACTACCCACCATCCTTTCCCTCTGCTTCAGATCTTGCCTGATTCGGGGGAATAGGCGGAACTTGAGAAGCATTGAGATGCCCTCGGTTCAGAGCATTAGGGGAACAACTGCGCAGGTGAGGACCAACAGACACTGTTTGCTACAAATCTCTGGACTCAGATGTGTGGCACGCATGGGCACCCATGTGTGGAATACCTATAGGGACCATGCATCTCGAAGAACCTCCAGTTACATGTAAGTAAGCTCCATTTAATGCTAGGTGAGCCAAGGATTTGTGCTCTTACTATGAGTATTAGGGTGGCCATATTTATTACCAGAAGAGACAGATAGTTTGTTTCATGTTTTGAAAGCCACAAACATTTGGAATTAACTATGTGATGGATATTCTCATATGTTAACTTGTAATTATATCATGCATTAATATTTGATCATTTTTTTTTATTTCAGATTTTGATGCATACTAAGGAGATGGTGCAGAAGGTACTGCGGAACATTTTCATTATACAACAACCCTTAAATAGCACACCTGGTGAAATTTTTTATTCTCAGAAACAAACAAACTTGAAATCACTTTTTGGGATGCCTAGTTTACAAATGTAGTCTTTCCTAATGGATTATAGCTTTTTTTCTTCTCTTAACACCAATGTGATCTAGCCCCTGCTTGAAGCCTATGTGAGAGAGTTTCTAGCAAATTAGCAACAGTGCTAATTAGAGTTTACTCACAGGCCTGTTATGCTCTGTGTTCTAGAGTTTTACTAGGAATTTTTTTGGGCTCCCTTTTTATTCTATTATATGGTGATAATATACTGTGAAGGTTCCTTCCTCACTCTGAACTCTAGGGTACAGATGTGGGGACCTGCATGAAAGACCCCCTAAGCTTATTCTTACCAGCTTAGGTTAAAAGCTGCCACCACCAAAGAGTTACACAAAGAACAGGGAAAGAGCCCACTTGGAAACGTCTCCCCCCACCCCCCAAAATATCCCTCCAAGCACTATACCCCCTTTCCTGGGGAAGGCTTGATAAAAATCCTCACCAATTTGCATAGGTGAGCACAGACCCAAACCCTTGGATCTTAAGAACAGTGAAAAAGCAATCAGGTTCTTAGAAGAATATTAATTCAAGAAAAAGTAAAAGAATCACCTCTGTAAAATCAGGATGGTAAATACCTTACAGGGTAATCAGATTCAAAACATAGAGAATCCCTGTAGGCAAAACCTTAAGTTACAAAAAGATACAAAAACAGGAATATACATTCCATTCAGCACAACTTATTTTATAGTCATTTAAACAAAACAGAATCTAACGCATATCTAACTAGATTGCTTACTAACTCTTTACAGGAGTTCTGACCTGCATTCCTGCTCTGGTCCCGGCAAAATCATCCCACAGATAGAGAGAACCCTTTGTTCCCCCCACCCTTCCAGCTTTGAAAGTATCTTGTTTCCTCGTTGGTCATTTTGGTCAGGTGCCAGCGAGGTTATCTTAGCTTCTTAACCCTTTACAGGTGAAAGGGTTTTTCCTCTGGCCAGGAGGGATTTAAAGGTGTTTACCCTTCCCTTTATATTTATGACATATGCTATTTGGAGTTTAATATGGATTTGTTTAACTGCACTGACCTCTCCCGCATCTGGTCTTCATTTGTCAAGGTGATAGGATCCCACTAGATTTCTTGCTAATCCTGAATATCTGGGTAGTAATAGTGGTGACAGTTGCCTTCTTTCACCTCTACCTTGCTAGGAAATTATGCCCATCTTCTGTTTCTATGAGTTTTGACCTGGATATAATTCAGTGTATTGTTATGGTGCCTTTTTTCTGCTAAGGAGGCAGGCAAATGTGCTCTGCACAAGAAGGAGTTTCTGTGTTCATCTCCAGATCTGGAGATGGAAAACACATGGAACACTGTGGTTAGATTTTTATCCAAAAGGAAAAATACATTCTCTGTCAAGGCTTCTGGCCAATGTAAGGACTAAACAAAAGAGGAAGACTGAGGCAAAGCCTAACTCCTTTCAGAGCACATTGAAAGAGTTGCCTTTTGGCAAAAACCTTCTTAAAAAAATATTGAAGTGGCGGAGAGAGAAGAGTAAGCCAAATGCTGAATCTGGAAGAGGTGAAGAAAGAGCGGAATCCACTGTGGATAACTTTGTAGTGTTCTTAATGACTGTATCTGTCAGTCAAATATGACTGTGATGGGTTCCCTTGAAATTTGGCAGATAAATGCTGTTTTTTATATGATGTGGGTACTTTGCAGCAGTGTTGTGATGGTTGCAAATGGATCTCCAGGCTATCATATTACTCTTCAAAGATGTTGGCTATAAGCAAACACACCTTGTCTTGAATAGTCTGTGTCTGACAGTCTCATGGTCTTTTTCTCTCTCCCCTCTCAGCCAACCAAAATGACAATTGATGATAATATGAGTGGAATTCTTAAGACCAGAATTGTTAATTTATTTTCTTCCACTTCTCACTTCCATCTTACAGTATTCTGTATCCCATATGGTGTTGAAAAATATACTAAGTGGCAGAACGTACAACTGAAAAGTCTGCCTGGTTTTTCTTTTTTTAGAGTTTACTTAGTTGTCTCATGCTTGATTTCTCCCCCTTGAATACACACACAGGTCTACACATATGTTTACATATATACATTTTAATGAAATGTAAACTTTTAAATATAATCCTGCTTTGCTTTATTTAGATATTTTACTGTTAAACTAATAATGCATTGTGTAAACATTTTGCTCAAATTTTGAAAATGTGATGGAGTACAATACAGAATTGTAGCCTGTTAGGGATCTCAAGAGGTCATCTAGTCCATTCCCCCGCACTCATGGCAGGACTAGTATTATCTAGCCCATCCCTGTCAGGTATTTTTCTAACCTGCTTTTAAAAATCTCCAATGATGGAGATTTCACAACCTCCCTGGGCAATTTATTCCAGTGCTTAACAACCCTGAGAGGAATTTTTCCTAATGTTCAACCTTACCCTCCCTTGCTGCAATTTAAGCCCTTTGCTTCTTGTACTATCCTCAGAGGTTAAGGAGAACAATTTTTCTTCCTCCTCCTTGTAACAACCTTTTATGTACTTGAAAACTGTAGTCATTTCCCCTGTTAGTCTTCTCTTCTCCAGACTAAACATACCCATTTTTTTCAGTCTTCCCCATAAGTCATGTTTTCTAGGCTTTTAATCATTTTTGTTGTTCTTTTCTGGACTTTCTCCAGTTTGTCCACATCTTTCCTAAAATGTGGCACCCAGAACTAGACACAATACTCTAAATGAGGCCTTATCAGCGCAGTGTAGAGTAGAAGAATTACTTCTCTTCTCTTGCATACAACACTCCTGCTAATACATCACAGAATGTGTGTGGTTTTTTTTTTTTTTTTTGCTAGAGTGTTAAACTGTTGGCTCATATTTAGCTTGTGATCTACTATGACTCCCAGATCCCTTTCCTCAGCACTGCTACCTAGGCAGTCATTTCCCATTTTGTATGTGTGCAACTGCTTGTTCCTTCTTAAGGGACTTTGCATTTCTCCTTACTGAATTTCATCCTATTTTCTTGACACCATTTCTCCAGATCATTTTGAATTTTAATCCTATCCCTGAAAGCACTTGGAATCCCTCCCAGCTTAGTATCGTCCGCAAACTTTAAGTCTACTCTCTGCCATTATCTAAATCATTGATGAAGATATTGAACAGAACCAGACCGAGAACTGATTCTGCAGGACCCCACTTGATAAGTGTCTTTGCAGCTTGACTGTGAACCACTGATAACTACTCTCTGGGAACGGTTTTCCAACCAGTTATGCACCCACCTTATAGTAGCTCTGTCTAGAATGATTGTATTTCCCTAGTTTGTTTATGAGAAGATAATGTGAGACTGTATCAAGAGACTTACTAAAGTCAAGATAGAGCAGATCTACTGCTTCCCCCACCTAACCACAAGGCTTGTTACCCTGTCAAAGAAAGCTATTAGGTTGGTTTGACACTATTTGTTCTTGACAGTCTATGCTGACTGTTAGTAGTTATCGTCTAGGTGATTGGAAATTGATTGTTTAATTATTTGCTCCATTACCTTTCTGGGTATTGAAGTTATTGGTCTGTAATTCCCTAGGTTGTCCTTATTTCCCTTTTAATAGGTTGGCACTATATTTGCCCTTTTCCAGTTCTCTAGAATCTCTCCCATCTTCTATGACTTTTTGACGATAATTGCTAGTGGCTCAGATATCTCTTCAGTCAGCTAGTATTCTAGTATGTATCTCATTAAGCCCTGGTGACTTGAAGACATCTAACTTGTTTTAGTAATTTTTAATTTGTTCCTTTCCTATTCTAGCCTCTTATCCTACCTCATTTTCACTGGCATTCATTATGTTAGATGTCCAATCTCTACTAACCTTTTTGGTGAAAACTGAAACAAAAAAGTCACTTAGCACTTCTGCTGTTTCAACATTTTCTGTTGTTTTCCCCCCCTCCCCCCCGCCATTGAGTAATGGGCCTATTCTGTCCATGGTCTTCCTCTTGCTTCTGATATATTTGTAGAATTTTTTTTGTTACCCTTTGTCTCTAGCCAGTTTAATCTCATTTTGTGCCTTGGCCTTTCTAATTTTGCCCTACATACCTGTGTTGTTTGTTAATATTTATCCTTTGTAATGTGACCTAGTTTCCACTTTTTGTAGCACTTTTTTGAGTTTCAGATCACTGACAATATCCTGGATAAGCCAGCATGTTTTTTTGCCTTGCTTCCTATATTTCCTATGTAGCTCTTGTGCCCTTAATAATGTCCCTTTGAAAAACTGCAAACTCTCTTGAACTGTTTTTTCCCTTAGACTTGCTTCCCATGGGATCTTCTCTACCAATCCCCTGAGTTTTTGAAAGTCTGCCGCCTTGAAATCATTCTTTATGGTGCTGTTTTCTCTCCTGCCATCTTGAAGAATCATGAACTCTGCCATTTTATTATCACTTTCACCTAAACTGCCTTCCACTTTCAAATTCTGAATCAGTTCCTCCCTATTGGTCAAAATCAAAGCTAGAACAGCCTCTCCCCTGGTAGCTTTCTCCAACTTCTGAAATAAAAAGTTGTCTCCAATACATTCCAAGAACTTGTTGGACAGTCTGTGTCCTGACATGTTATTTTCCCAACAGATATCTGGGTAGTTGAAGTGCCCCATCCCCACCAAGTTTTGTGCTTTGGATGATTTCGTTAGTTGTTTATAAAAAAGACTCATCCACCTCTTCTTCCTGGTTGGGTGATCTGTAGTAGACCCCTATCACTATCCTTGTTCGGTTTTTTTATCCCTTTTATCCTTACCCAGAGACTAGAGAAAGTAAAGTAAAAGTTAGGTTGTTTGTTTAAATCTGCTTGTTTTATTTAGATGAACCTTGAAGTGATTTATGGAGATACAGATTCCATTATGATAAATACAAATAGCACCAACCTGGAGGAGGTTTTCAAGCTGGGGAACAAGGTAAGGGAATTTTGAAGGAAAAAAATATTTCTAATAGACTTCATACATGGGTGTCACAAGAATATGTGTGTGAGAGAGAGAGAAACACCACACACAAATTTAGTGAGAAAAGGTTTGGGTGTCCTAAATATGTCATCTGTTGGAATGTATACAAATGCAAGACAAAAATATAGGAGACCAGTTCAAAACACGAAGGGTTTGTGCATTGCTAATGATGAAAGAAAGGGTAGATGGATTTCCTAAACACACGTATTTTCAAGAAATGATTTGAAGAAAGAGTGGAGGGAGGTTCTAAGGAGGTGAGAATGAGGAGACTGGTGCAGAAGGAGCCATGATAGAAAGGGAGGAAAGGAAGAAATAAGATGAGAGGACTTGCATCTGTGTAGGAAGTGGAAAAGGATACCAAGGAAACTGAGAGAAGAACTATAAGAGGAGGCAGGATAAAATTGAGCCTTGCAGTTGGAGGGTGAGAATCTTGAATTTTACGAGAGCTGATGCAGGGCAGAAAGCGAACAGTATGAAGAGAAGTTGTTGCACAGCCTTTGGCTTGGAATGGCATTTTGAATACACTTAAATGTTTTTCAGAAATTAATTTTCTTTATATTCTTGGTTGCTGTGCTACATGGGATGAAAGAAAATACACTGCTCTCAAGACTGTTTGGAAATTTACAGTTAGGATCGAAGCTCTGTGCTGTATATGGTCTAGTTGTGCATAATAGCAATAGACAATATGGCAGCAGATATTACCGCAGTTCAATAGAGCAATCCTGATTTAGGCATGGCATGGCAAGGCAAAGCAGCCAAGAAAGCACTGGGTCAAATCTAAGCATTGTTCTCTGTGAGGTAGCTTTCCTAGGCTTGATAGATGGAGAGTTGTGCCTAGCCTGGACCCAACTTTCTGTCCGAGACTTCATTAGGTCCCAGGGCTGAGAGTTGGACAGGCAGGTGGAGTCACTGTACTACTGAGGCAGCTGTGATTGATGGGGGGGAAATGGAGCAGGAACCCCAATGCAGTGCAGAAAGAGCTTCCAAAAGTGAGGGGATAAGTCCCAGAAGCACCTGCAGAACAAATTGGGTAAGCTTGAGGTGGCCACAAATTCTCTTCCTGCCCGCCCCGCATCTTAAAGTGGGTCCCGGGGAAAAAAGAAGCGGGGCTTCTAATCAGCTCCACTCCCAAAGCTGACCAGGAGAGTTCCAGCAATGAATCTCCCCTCCCATCTTGGGGACTGGATTCTGAGACAGACCTCTCGAGAGGGCCCTGGCTCCTGAGGCAAGTGGCAAAAGGCCTCACCAAAGCTGCAGCAGAGCTGCTAATTCTCCAGTAGGAAGGTGAGTTATCTAGCTCTGAAACCTGACAGGCTCCTGTCAGTAAGCCTCAGAGCAGATTGCGCCCTTCAAAATCCTCCCCTGAGGCTGCACTACCCCTTCACTTATCCTTTGAGGAAGTGATTAAGGATAAATGGAACAAGCCTGATCAGGGCAGCATATTAACGAGTTACCTCAGGCTCTACAACATTCAAGAACCAAAGGACTCTACTGTTGAGATACTGAAGGTTGACACCACTGTAGCGTTCTTTGCCAGGGATATGGTTATTCCCTCAGAAGGGGAGTTCTTCCCCAAAAAACCCATAGATAGAAAGATGGAAGCCACTCTGAGGGCTTTGAAGCCGCTTTCACCACCCTCTGTGCGTCCCTGGCAGATAACTGCTTTGCAAGAGTCTCTCTTTCCTGGTTGGAAGATTTCAAAGGGTTGTTTTAGAGAAAGTATTCCTAGCAACAGTGTTGGTAGCTGATGCCTTAATGGATGCAATGAAGTCCTCAGCCCAAGCTGTCTTCCAGCTCAGTAGCCAGGCACCATCTTAAGTCTCTGACCCTGGAAGGTGGATACTCACTCTAAGCAGGTTCTGTGCTCAGTCAAGTTTACAGGCTCTCTTCTTTTTGGAGAAAAGCTGGAGGGTGACAATGCAGCAAAATCCAAAGTCTTTCCCTTCTCCACTAAGCACCCTCAGGAGACAGATAGACTGGCCTTCACAGGGAGGTGCTTCTTTCACCCCTCTTCCTTACAGGAGTACCAGTGAAGGGACAACAGATGCCCTAAGTGAAATTGAGGTGA
Organism: Lepidochelys olivacea; assembly: GCF_965140295.1. NCBI lineage: Eukaryota > Metazoa > Chordata > Testudines > Cheloniidae > Lepidochelys > Lepidochelys olivacea. The sequence continues at coordinate 145,575,650 of NC_140411.1, forward strand.
AGGGGGAAAGTCCAGCAGGACCTCAGTCTCCCTTCCCTCCCCCCACAATCCATTTTATGATGAAGATCACATAGGCCTCTGCCCAAAACTGAATCCAGGGGCCAGGACTTCCCATTTCCTAGAGGAATGGTTTTCATTAATCACAGACAACTGGGTCAATAAAATAGCCAAGGATACTCCCTTGAGTTGTGAGCTACACTCCAACTGTTTTACATCCAGTCAACGCACCTACAACAATCCCATAAAACACAATCTGTTGCAGAATGAAATATCTCATCTAAAAATGGGGTGATAGTGTTCCCTTACAAGAAAGGCTCTCTGGGTTCTACTCCATCTTCTTCATTGTATAGAAGCATACAGGGTATATTAGCACCATTCTTGATGTCAAAATGTCCAAGTGGATGAAGAAAATGAAGTTTGGGTTGGAGATCCTGGCCTCTACGTGTCATTCGTGTCCCGGGGCATTTCTTGACTTCAATAGATCTAGTGGACATGTATCTCCATACACCCATCAGACCATGCCACAGCAGACTTCTGAAGTTCACCTGCAAGAGCAAACATTATCCGTACCAAACACTCCCGTTCAGCCTGTCCTTGGCTCCCAAAATTTTTACAAAGGTGTTGATGGTGATAATAACCAGAGGCAGGTCACAAGGAACTCATCTGTATCCCTTCCTGGATGACATCCTGATCAGAGCTTCATCGCAGTCAGCAGAAGACAGGGCCATAACTTGCACTTTGAATCTCCTCTAGGCATATGGTTTCGATATTGATGCCAAGAAAAATTCTCTTGTTCCACCTAGGAATTCATTTTCTTGCTCCAGAGCCGTGGGAAGGCTACCATAGCTCTATGCCTCTAACTGCTAGGACTCCTGGTGTCATACATAGGGTTCACTTCGTCACAATTATGCATCGGAAGTGCTGAAGCCTTCATACTAAAGGTTGACCATCTTATTTCCAGATCCTTTAGTTTTCACAACCATTGCCAGCCTGGGTGGCTGAGGAGCTCACTTGGACACCCAAAGAGCCCAGGGCCTCTGGAGTGAGGAGGAAAAAAGGGTTGCAGCATAAACATCTTAGAGCTGAGAGTAGTCAAGCTAGCTCCACAATCAAGCCAGCCCACCCTAACAGGGAACCACATGCTGCATCAATCAGACAGTACGAATGCAGTTGCATATTTAATCAACCAAGGGGGAGCAAGGAGTCCAGTACTACATGTAGAAGCAGTAGAAATAATGAGGTAGGTAGAACAATTCTTCCTTTCCCTCAGAGCGATCCACATCAAACGGGGACCTGAATCAAAAGATTGTCCAGCTCAGCAGGTGCAGAGTCATCAATTCTCAGTGATGGTTGAATCAGGAGATTTTCTGTCTTATTGTTCAGACTTCCTTCAACCAACCTGTTCATGAATTATGCAGATGCAAAGAGGCCAAAATTGTTCAGAAGGGAGGCAGACCCCAGATTCATGGGGACAGATGTCTTATAGCACAGTTGACCCCAGGACCTACTTTGTGTATCTACCATTTCCATGCATCCGATGAAGTGAGCTGTAGCTCACGAAAGCTTATGCTCAAATAAATTTGTTAGTCTCTAAGTTACCACAAGTCCTCCTTTTTCTTTTTGCGGATACAGACTAACATGACTGCTACTCTGAAACCGGTAGTTAATAAGTATTGCTATACTGAAAACATCTATCCAATGTATAAAATATGTCTGTATAAGCACACAACATAAAGTATGACTGCTATGAAACTTCAGCCTGATGCATGTATTCTTGAAAGTAATGTGTGTTAATTACTGAGATGTTGCATTTGGTTTAATGGTGATAATGTATCACAGATTAAAAGTGAAGTGAACAAGCTGTACAAATTGTTGGAGATTGATATTGATGGGGTCTTCAAGTCCTTGCTACTGTTAAAGAAGAAGAAATATGCTGCTCTGATGGTGGAGCCAACAGGAGATGGGAAATATGTTACTAAACAGGAATTGAAAGGATTGGACATAGTCCGAAGAGACTGGTGTGATCTTGCAAAAGAAACTGGAAAGTGAGTTTTGCTTTTAATATTGACTTTATTTTCATCTCATGATGTACGACTCTTGAAAATCTCACACACAATCTTCATTAACATGTGAGCTGCTAGATGTCGCTAATGTCTCTCTCACAGGAAAAATGTTGCTACTGTTTATAGCCAGTGTTCAGGTTCTAAGTGATTGCCATATGTGAGGTCAGGAAGGAATTTTTCCTTAAGTCAGATTGGCAGTGCCAGTGACCTTGGGGGTTTTTCATCCTCTTCTGCAGCATGGGGTGCAGGTCTCTTGCTGGGATTACCTGGGTATATCTCAGTCAGTTCCCTGCCATTGCAGTGGCCTTGGGCATTGGTGCACTTTGGTCCCTTCTACTCTCCTCTTGTGACCCATAATGATATACTCTCCTGAGGGCCGTCGTCTAATTTCAGTGTTGGGTTTGGTGTGTGGGCGCTGGGTAGTGTTGGTGGCCTGTGATATATATACAAGAGGTCAGACTAGATCATTTGGTGGTCCCTTCAAGCCTTTAAACTCTGACTCTAACTCCTGTATTAAGTACAGAAAGTGCTTTAACTAATTTTTAAAAGGACTCAGAACAGCCTATCAAAATATTGAAAGATTTTAAACCAGTAACAGATTATATGTTTACACTTAAAAAGCTCTATTTTTACTGTCGGTTGGTCTCACTTTCTTGTAAATCTTAAATTTTGCATTTCCTCTGAAGCAATTAAATATATAGCACAATAAACCTGAATTCAGGAATTGTGAGACATGTATGTATTCTCACATGTTTTATCATTGATTTGGGTTCTTAGGTTGAGATTTTTGAAGGAGGCGTAGGGAGTTTGATACTACACTGTGGCAAATTACAGCTTTAAAGAGTTGTTAATAAATTTTAAGTTTGCAAAAGCACTCAAAATGGAAGATGTGGTCACTGTCCTGAAGAGCTCTTTTGTCATTCATTTAGATCCTTTTATTTGTTAAAGAAGATTGTGTGTGGTATCAATGATTTGATTTATTGGCATTTACTGTGTGAAGCATATGGAGCCTCTCTTGCACTCAACTTTTACAGAGATTATACAATTAGTACTATAGGAAGAATACTTTTGATTTGACAGAGAGGTGGTCATTTTATGGCTGAGTCAATTTGTATTGCATACAGCCTCTTGGAAAATATTAGTTTAAAGTACCCAGAAATTGATGCCTCTTTATCTGTAAATGTACACTACACACTTGCTTACTATTCTTAACTGTTGTATTTTCTACGAAAAGATGCATCATAATAGAAACAAATTTCTCCACGTTAGGAATGTATGAGTAATTAAAGCTATACAAATGTTTGTCAGGGTTCTTCAGTGATTAAGTACTGCAGCTGGCAGACCCTCTGTATACATTTTTCCAGAAATAGGCAGGAAGTTAGAGTGAACAGACTTCATAGTCAAATTTTCTCTCATTTTGGATACCTTTTGTGGATTAGTAAATGTCAAAACACCACTGAGGGGGGACATTAGAAATGCATTGGGTCCATCATTTTAAAATAGTTTCAAGAAATAGTTTCAATTAAAACATGTAAGCGATCATGGGAAAAAGCATTGTTAATTTTGAGGTAAACTTTGTCTTCCGTTTGTAGTTTTTAGAGGTAACAAAGAGAGATGCACATATTTACTATGGTATTTTTTAAAGACGAAGATACCCTCTGTATTTTAAAAAAAAGTTTTGTTTGCATCTACTTCTTTACAGCTATGTAATTGGTCAGATTCTTTCTGACCAGTCCCGAGACACAATCGTGGAAAACATTCAAAGACGACTAATAGAAATTGGAGAAAATGTGATAAATGGCAGAGTCCCAATAAGCCAATTTGAAATCAACAAGGTAAAATGGTACCACTCATCAGCTACTGATAAGATTTTCAGGTTTCTTTTTCCCCCCATAAAACTATTTTGCAAGACCTTTTATAGTTAAAAATGCTGTAGTATATGTGTCTTGTTTACATGCTGTTTCACCAAACTCAGGCAAGGGATGGACAGTCATTAATGATTTCTTCATGCATTTGATATGATATTACCAGGGATTTTAGTTTGTCTTTCTGGTCAGTGATCCAGAACTAGTGCTGGGAAAAGTTGTATGGTTCCTGAAAATATTGATCCTGGTCCACCTCTCTACGTCAAAAGAGGAAATGGCCAATCCCCCTCTTTTTTAACTTGATTCTTTCTTTTAAATTTATCACTCCTACTCTTCTGTTCCTTTCATTTTCCCTGCCACTAGCTCTTGGGCCCCAATTTAGCAAGGGACTTAAGCAACAGGCCTGACTTGAAGTCTATGAGTAATCCCTGTTACTTCTATTGTGATATTCCCTAGGAGCCTCAGACAAGGACCAGAACCTCACCATGCTAGGTGCTGTACAAACACCCAACAAAAAGGTGGTCCCTGCCCCAAAGAGCTTACAGCCTAAGAAAGGCAGGCAATGGGACTATTCATGTTCAAAGTTAGGCATGTGCTGAAGTACCTTGCTGAATGAGGATCCTAGTGTGTGTCTCTAACCTCTTCGGAGTCCCAAATCTGGTTTGTTTTTGCTTTGTTTTTTTGGTCTGTGAGGCCATGCTCCAAGAACAGAGCAATAGAATGTAGTTTCTTTGCCACAGCTGAGAACATTGTCCCCCAAGTCATTACTTTAATTATTTTAAACGTGGGACATAACTTCTTGATTCTTTTCCATTGTACTCTTCAGTTTATTTTCACTGTAGAGTATGTCCAGAAGTCCAGTACAAATTGTTGGGTTCTCCCTCTCTATGGCAGAGACTGGAGCTGAAATTAATTCTGATGCCCCTTCTGGGACTTGCCCATGAATGTGAGCCAGAATGTTCTGCCTTAGCTGGCAGGAGTGCTGTGAAGAATGTTCTTTCCTCCCTTCCTTTTTGGGAACCATGAATAAAACTTTTTTCCTTCTTTCTTTGTTAATAAAGCTTCTCTCTTCCCATTGGAATTCTTATGAAAAGACTCTTCTCTCCCAGCTTTGCCACAGTATAATAGTGCCCCTTCTCTGCTGGGCAACTCTTTGGTCCTCAAGAAAATTTAAATGAAGTAGTAATGAAAATCACACACTTTCATGTCAGTGCTTGTGGAGTCAACTATTTTGTGGCTCATTGACAGCTGTTCCATTATTACCTTGTCTGTCTTTTCTTGAAGACCAGTATGACTACAACCGTTTTAAACCAGGTTTCTGTTTTAAAAAAAAAAAAAAAAAAAAAAAAAAAGAGTGCAATTGGAGATATCTCCCATTGTTCTTTGTATGCTTGCTCATGTCGATTCCATTCTAGGTGTGCGCATGCCCAAGTGTGCGGTCGTCGGAGATTTTTGCCTTAGCGGGAACTGTAGGGTTGGCAGTGGCGCCCCCTTGAGAGCTCCTATGTTGGTATATATCGCTGGCCCTACACCCTCTCAGTTCCTTCTTATTGCCCGTGGTGGTTAGTCGAAGCACGTTTCCTTGCATTGCAAGGGCTAGCGGTTTTGTTTCTACTGACTTTGAGCCTTACGGTTTTGTAAATAGTTTGTTTATAGTAGTTAGTGTTAAGTGTAGTTAGAAGTTAGAGTCCCAGCGGGGACTTTGCCCCAGGAGGAGCATGCCTTGGTCTCCTGAGTTTAAGCCCTGCATGGTCTGTAACAGGCCTACTCCTGTAAGTGACCCCCATGAGCTGCCTCAAGTGCTTGGGGGAATCACACGTGAAGGACAAGTGCCATATTTGTAAAAACTTTCAAACTTCTTCATTTGCGGGCTCTCTTCATGGAGTCTGCCCTTTGCCTGTCCTGCCAAGACTCGCCTAGTACCTCGGTCTCAATGCGCAGTGCACCCGGCTCTGCCTGGCACCGATCCCCATTGCCGGCGCCCAAAAAGAAAACTAGGAAGCACGGTTCTCCAGCTCCAAGCAAGAAGGGCCATGGGTCATCAGGCAAGGGACCCAGTTCAGGCCGCCCGCCACTCCAAAGCCATGTGTGCATGCCTCCCCAGTCAGGGCCCTTAGCCTCTGAAAAGGTCCACCACCAACTCCAAGGAGCGGTATGGGACCCAATCCCCTGACGGCACAGACGCCTTCGCAAGCTCCGCTGGTGCCGAAAGAACAGAGGCTTCTGCCTATGCTGCCGACACAGCATATGCCGCAGGAAACAGCAAAGGCTCCCTATGAGGACAAACTAGCTTGCTAAGACTCCTCAGAGGGTAGTGGAGCACTGCTGATCCCCCGAGCCAAGACAGCGCGCTCCATCTCTACGCCACAAATCCCCGGAATTGCAGCCCAGATCCTCTGGGGCTCACCCTGGGTCACCAGCACTGCGATTGTGGTCTCTGCTATCTCTATGTGGATCACCTAGAGGGAGGTGCTGGTCTCCGTACTACCAGCACTGTTTACTCTCCCACTAGTCGTCCTCCCGGTGCAGATCTCAATTACCTGCCCGGTGGGACCACTCCCTGTCACGTCTCCAGTCGCCCCCTGGCACCAGTCTTCTTGATACCAGCACCAATCGTCTCACTCCGGGCACTGGCTCTGGTGGTGATGGTCAGCAGGCAGACTCAGGCATCGATGGCCCCACTGTGGTCGCTGGAAGGGGATTCCTCCAGCATGTTGCAGGGAGTTCAGCCTCTTGCTCAGACTCCACTGGCGCGATTGGGGCCCTGAGGCCGTCTCGACGTCAATGGCCCCACCTTGGCAGCACGGCCAATGGCCAGCGCAAAGGCTACTCCCTTCAGTTTTCAGCCACTGCTCCCTCCTTTCTCATCCCTCTTCAGGGACCCCTCTCACGAGCAACTCCTCATTCAAGAAGTCGAAAACCTCCTGCACCTGGGGATGGTGGAGGAGGTCCCTCGGGATGTGACAAGAAAGGCATTCTACTCCCATTATTTCCTGATCCTGTAAGTAAAAGGGGGCCTCAGACCTATTCTGGACCTTTGAGCCTCAATAAGTCTCTCAAGAAGTTGAAGTTTCTCCTGGTCTCCTTGGCCTCCATCATCCCCTCCCTGGATTTGGGAGACTGGTATGCTGCCCTTGACTTGAAGAACGTTTATTTCCATATCCCGAGGTCATAGAGGTTTACTCCGTTTCATAGTGGGCGGACATATTTTCTAATTCACGGCACTTGCCTTTGGCCTCTCATCAGCCCTAAGGGTCTTCACAAAATGTGTGGCACCAGTGGGCTGCTTACCTGAGACGTCACGGGGTCCGGGTCTTCCCGTATCTCGAAAATCGGCTCATCAAGGGCAGGTGTTGGGAACAAGTCCAGAGAAGCCTTGATCTGGTGTGTTCCGCCCGCTGCGACCTGGGCCTGTTGACAAACGAGGAAAAATCCCCCTTAAAGCCAGCCCAATGAATAGAGTTCATTGGGGCAATTCTCTATTCAACGTGACCCAGAGCCTTCCCTCCGGAGGCGCGTTTTCAGGCCAGTCAGACCTGATCTCCCACGTGAAGAACCACCTGATCGCTATGGCTCACACCTGCTTGCGGTTGTTGGGCCACATGGCCTCCTGTATATTGGTGGTCAGTCACGTCTGGCTCCATCTCTGGCCTCTGCAAGCATGCTGGCGTTGGTTTACATCCCAACAGGCATGACCTAGATCGGGAGGTCAAGGTGCCGGATCACATTCTGTTGTCTCTGGATTGGTGGATGAACCCCCGATAGATGTTGCAGGGAGTTTGCTTCGCTGCCCTGTCCCCGTCGCTGACCCCGGTCTCCAATGCGTCGGACCTGGGCTGGGGAGCCCACCTGGGCAAGCTCAGCATGCAAGGCCACTGGCTGCAAAATGATGGTTTGGCCCTCCATATCAACATCAGGGAGCTCAAAGCCATTCACCTAGTCTGCCAGGCTTTCTTGCCCCACCTGAGGGGAATGGTGGTGCAGGTCCTCATGGACAATACCGCCACGATCAACAGGCAGGGCAGAGCCAGGTCGTCGGCCCTTTGCCAAGAAGCTCCCCGCCTTTGGGACTTTTGTCTGCAGGAGACCATTCATCTAGTAACCGCGAACCTGCCCGGGACCAGGAATGTGTTTGCAGATTGCCTCAGCAGGGCCTTCTCATCTTGCCACAAGTGGTCGCTCCATCCAGAGGCAGTCATTATGATCTTCCAAAAATGGGGACTCCGCAGATGGACTTGTTCATGTCCCATCAGAACAGGAAATGCCATGTGTTCTGTTCACTCTGGGGGATGGACGGGGTTCCCTGTCCGATGCTTTCCTGCTCCTGTGATTGGGGGCCCTGATGTACGCCTTCCCACCAGTGCCGTTGCTCCACAGAGTCCTCATGAAGATCAAACAGGACAGGGCAAAAGTTATCTTGATAGCTCCCGAGTGGCCTTGCCAACACTGGTTGGGCATGCTGCTGGACCTTTTGGTAGCCGCCCTGCTGTGGCTACCTCTCTGGCCAGACCTGCTGTCCCAGAACCATGGCAGTCTTCTACACCCGAATCTGGCGGCGTTGCACTTGACAGCATGGTTACCCCATGGCTGAATGCGGAAGAGCAGGAATGGTCAGCCCAGGTTCAACAGGTCTTGTTGGGTAGCAGAAAGCGCTCCACCAGAGCGACTTACCTGGCTAAGTTGAAAAAGTACATGTACTGGGCTTTCCACTCTCCATTCCAAGGCAGGTCAGCCTTCAGTCATGACATGATGGCCCGGTTTTTGAAAGATCTGGAGCATCTCTATCCTCACATGCGGGACCCTGTCTGTTCATGGGACTTGAATCTCATGCTGTGAAGGCTCATAGGGCCTCCCTTTGAACCTCTGGCTTCCTCCTCTCTTCTCCTTCTCTCCTGGAAGGTTTCATTCCTGTTTGCAGTAACATCTGCCCACAGGGTGTCTGAGATCTTTTTCAGAACTTCCCTAAATGGTATTCTACAAGGATAAGGTCCAACTGCGTCCTCACCCGGCGTTTCTGCCCAAGATAGTTTCCCAGTTTCATACCAGCCAGGACATACACTTACCTGTCGTCTTCCTGAAGCTTCATAAATTGGAAGAGGAATGCAGGTTGCACACCCAGGATAGGACTACTACAGGAGGGCGCTGGCCTTGTACATCCACAGGACAAAGCCGTTTTGCAAGTCAATGCAGCTGTTTGTTATGATGTCAGACAGGATAAAAGGTCACCTAATGTCTGCTTAAAGATTTTGGTCTTGGATCATCGCCTGCATCCGCTACCTCTGTGAGCTGGTGAAAATGCCTCCACTGGCAGTAGTCAAGGCGCACTTAACTAGAGCACAAGCATCAGCAGCAGCCTTCCTGGCTCAGGTACCGATCCAAGAGATCTGTAGAGCTGCTACCTAGTTATCTGTCCACACGTTTACATCCCGTTATGCACTTACCCAGCAGGCCTGGGATGATGCTGGCTTCGGCAGAGCAGTGCTGCACACTGCAAGACCGTGAGCTCCCAGCCCACCTCCATTGACACTGCTTGTGAATCACCTAGAATGGAATCAACATGAGCAAACACCCGAAGAAGAAAAAATGGTTACCTACCTTTTTGTAACTGTTGTTCTTCATGTCCATTCCATTACCCACCCTCCTACCCTTCTGTCAGAGTTGCCCACAAGAAGGAACTGAGAGGGCGCTGGGCCAGCGGCGCCTGATACAGTAATGCATAAGCACGGCACTCAAGGGGGCGCCACAACCGACCCTATGGATACCTCTCAGGCAGAAATTTATGATGATTGCGCATGTGGGCGCGCACACACCTAGAATGGAATGGACATGAGCAGTACATCTCAAAGAACAACAGTTACCTAAAAGTAGGTAACCGGTTTTTTAAGTCCTACACACTCCAGTGTTTTATTGCTTTTAAAATATTTAGAACCAAATATTAGTTTAAAAGTTATGTTGATGAAGTTGTAGGTGTAGAGAAGGGGGTGATTTTTTTCCCCAAAAATCTTCAAGTGAAGTAATTACGGAATATAGAGGGGAAATGATTTATTGTAAAATTCCAGTAGTCCTATCCATAGACATATTGAAACCCTGGTCTACTTCTGTTACAAAGTTTGTTAGATATAAATGTGTCAGACATTTAGAATTTTCAAAACTGAAAAAAAAAATTAACCTTTCACTGCATTCTTGCACTGTGTATAGTATTTCATACTTTGATTAAATCTATTTTTTTAACTATTCTAGCTGTCTTTGTGCTTGTTTGAACTTTTATTAGGGGTTCCTATTGTGTTTAGCTTTTCAGAAACTTAAGGTATAAAATTTCAGGTTGCTCTTACAATAATGTTAATTAGGGAGCATGAAAGACTGATATATTTGTTATAATGTTATATTTTATATTAATGTCATCTTTCAAAATTGTTTTCTGGTGAACTGTAGAGGGATGATGAAGACAGCTATTATATAATCTTTGGTTTTTACTGCAGTGATTTGTCCAGTATTTAATTTCCGTTTTTCTCAAAGATATGTACCTGTTTTCCCCTTTGTCTCTTAGGCATTGACAAAGGATCCTCAGGATTATCCTGACAAAAAAAGCTTGCCACATGTGCATGTTGCCATGTGGATAAACTCTCAAGGAGGCCGAAAAGTGAAAGCAGGAGATACTGTGTCGTATGTGATCTGTCAGGTAAAAAAAAATCTTGGTTATGGGTAGATACTATTCATGAGTTTTTGGGAGAAAATAAAAGAAAACAAATCCCTCAAATCGTTGAATGGCATTATTCTGTATTTTTAAAGAACACTATTAAGTAAGGTTGCCCTAAATTTGACATAGATTCATGTACTATAAGTCCAGAAGGAACCATTGATCAACTAGTTTCACCTCTTGCATAACACAGGCCATAGGACTTCCCTGAATTAATTCCTGTTGGAACCAGAGCAGTTTTTTAGAAAAACATTCAATCTGAATTTTAAAATTTACAATGATGGAGAATCCACCACAACCCTAAATGAGTTATTCCAATGGTTAATTACCTGCACTGTTCAAAATTTGCACGGTTCTTTCTAGACTAAATTTGTATAGCTTCAACTTCCAGCCATTGGATCTTGTCATACATTTTTCGACTGAAGTGTCCTCTATTATGAAATTTCTGTTCTCCATGTAGGTACTTATAAAACTGTCATCCAGTCATCCCATAACTTCTCTTTAGTGAACTAAATAGATTGAGCTCCTTGAATGTGTCATTATAAGGCATGTTGTCCAGTCTTTTAATCATTCTTGTGGCTCTTCTCTGAACCCTCTCCAGTTTTTCCATATCTTGAAGTGTAGATACCAGAACTGGGCATAGTATTCGGTAGCGGTAGCAACAGTGCCAAACTCAGATTAATATAACCCTTGAAATTCCATTGTTTATATATCCAAAGATCACATTACCTTTTTTTGGCTAGAATGTTTAACTGGGAGTTTACGGTCATGTGAGTACCCACCATGACTCTACATCTTTTTCAGAGTCACTGCTTCCCAGAATAGTCTCCCATCCTGTGAGTTTGGTCTGCATTCTTGGTTCCTGCATCTATGACTTTACCGTTGGCCATATTGAAATGCATATTGTTTTCATGTTCCCAATTTACAAACGATCCAGAGCACTCTATATCAGTGAGCTGTCCTCTTCATTATTTACTACTACCCCAATCTTTGTTTGATCTGCAGACTTTATCAGTGATGGTTCTATGCCATTTTAAAAAAAAAAAAGTTAAACAGCAGGACCCCACCGGAAACGTATTTGTGTGATGATGGTTTCCATCATTTGGTTTCCATCTGTTTACAAGTACATTTGAAGACCTATCCATTAGCCAGTTTTTTATCCATTTAATATGTGCCATTATTGATTTCTGTATCCTCCTAGTTTCATAATCAAAATGTCATATGCTACCAAGTACAAATGCCTTACCAAAGTCAAAGTATATTACATTAACACTGTTACCTTAACAATATCAACCAAAACTGTAATCTCATCCAAAAAGATATCAAGTTAAACCCGATATATTTTCTGTAAACCCATGTTGATTGGCATTAATTATATTACCCTTTTTTAATTTTCTATTTGAGTCCCAAATCAGCCCTTCCATTGTTTTGCCTGGGATCAAAGTCAGGCTGACAGGCCTATAATTACCTTTGTCATCGAGCTTTCCCTTTTTAACTATTGATATGACATTCACTTTCTTCCAGTGCTCTGGAATTTCTCCAGTGTTCTGAAAATCAAAATTAACCATCTGGAGAACTCCTAGACCAGCGCTTTTTTAAAAAAAAAAAAAAAAACACTCTTGGATACAAATTATCCAGACTTGCTGATTTAAAAAGTAGCTGCTGTTTAACATCCTCCTGAGTTACTGTTGAAATGGAAAGTATTGCGTCATCATCACAGGATATAAATACATCTGGCTTTTTCCCCAAATACAGAACAAGAATATTTACTGAACGCTTCTGTCAATGCAGAAAAGGCAGTTCTATCATTTCCATCTAGAAAGGGATAAATATTATTATTAGAGCCCTATCAAATTCACAGTCCATTTTGATCAATTTCACGGCTGGAGGATTTTTAAATGGTCAATTTCACATTTTCAGATGTTTACATCTGAAATTTCAAGGTGTTTTAACAGTGGGGTCCCTTTTCTGGCAGTGGGGACTTGCAGCTAGGAGCCCTAGCAGCAGGGGAAGATCAGACCCATGTCCACAAGCCTTCTCCAGCTGCAGGAGCCTTTGGCGCTTCGTGCAGCAAGGGGAGGCTCTTGGTGGTGGGCCTGATCTCCCCTCTCCCCCTTGAGAGCTGCCAGGCAAGGAAAGGACAAGTCCTGTCCCTCCCCAGCCTGGCGGGGACTCGCAACTAGGAGCCCCCCTGCTGTTCCCTCTAAGGATTCTGACTTTTTGTTCTTCCACCCTCAGCCTAGCTCTCTGGTGGTGGATGCGGTAAATGAGTCAGGTAGGCAGTGCTTCTCTAAGTCTATCCCATTTGACAGGAACCAGAAAAGGCTGGATCTCTTTGGGTGAAGGTCCTGTTCGTCAGCAGCTCGGCAATTCAGGATTATGAAATATCAAGTGGTCATGGCCAAATATAATTTTACAAATTTATAACTGATTCATGACTTTTATTGACCATTTGCCACAAGAGCATGGGGAGCAATTCCAGTCCATCATCTCAGACGGCCAGTTGGTGGTCAGAACTGCTCTTCAAGCATCCTTCGCTGCTGTTGACACTGCTGCCAGGTTCATCTCTATGGCACTGGTTATGTGCAGGGCATCATGGTTCTATATCTCAGGATTTCTTTGAAATGTACAGAAGACGGTGGAGGACTTTCCCTTCCATAGTTGTAAACTCTTCTCGGAAACCACATACGAGTCCTTGCACACTCTAAAGGACTCTAGGGCTATTTTATGACCCCCTGACATACATATACCTACAAATAAGAACGGCCTTACTGGGTCAGACCAAAGGTCCATCTAGCCCAGTATCCTGTCTTCTGACAGTGGCCAATGCCAGGTGCCCCAGAGGGAATGAACAGAACAGGTAATCATCAAGTGATCCATTCCTGGTTGCTCATTCCCAGCTTCTGCAAACAGAGGCTAGGGACACCATCCCTGCCCATCCTGGTTAATAGCCATTGATGGACCTATCCTCCATAAATTTATCTAGTTCTTTTTTGAACCCTCTTATAGTCTGGACCTTCACAACATCCTCTGGCAAAGAGTTCCACAGGTTGACTGTGCATTGTGTGAAGAAATACTTCCTATTGTTGTTGTTTTAAACCTGCTGCCTATTAATTTCATTTGGTGACCCCTAGTTCTTGTGTTGTGAGAAGGAGTAAATAGCACTTCCTTATTTACTTTCTCCACACCATTCATGATTTTATAGACCTCTGTCATATCCCTCCTTAGTTGTCTCTTTTCCAAGCTGAAAAGTCTTAGTCTTATTAGTCTCTCCTCATACGGAAGCTGTTCCATACCCCTAATAGTTTTTGTTGCTCTTTTCTGAACCCTTTCAAATTCCTATATATATATATATATATATTTTTTTTTTTTTTTGAGATGGGGGCGACCATATCTGCACGCAGTATTCAAGATGTGGGTGTACCATAGATTTATATAGAGGCAATATATTTTCTGTCTTATTATCTATCCCTTTCCCAATGTTCTGTTTGCTTTTTTGACTGCCACTGCACATTGAGTGGATGTTTTCAGAGAACTTTTCACAATGACTCCAAGATCTTTCTTGAATGGTAACAGCTAATTTAGACCCATCATTTTATATGTGTAGTTGGGATTCTGTTTTCCCACGTGCATTGCTTTGAATCTATCAACAAAATAACTTTATCGAGAAAAAGTTTAGTAGGTCACAGACTACCCAGAGATTGTTTCCTGCTCAATTTTCTTGGTTCCATAGATCTACTGAATCCCCCAGAAAGAGAGAAAGATTTAAAAGAAAAAGGACTGCTATCTGCTCTCCGTGACCACCCATCATCTTCAAAGCAACAGTTTTGATGGGTTGGTTGAGGGTTCGATCCATTCCACACCTCTGGATTTACAGATGTGCGTGTTAGCCCAGATCCCATCCTCCTGGAGACTGCCTTGCCTATTTCCTATATGCTTGGAGGTAGATCACTATAGACAAGTGAGTCAACATACCATCCGTTTTGCATCATTCCCTTCCTTGCACCCACTTCCCTTCCCCGTTTTTCTCCAGGGACCCCTCCCACGAGCTTTTATTGAGACAAGTAAATTTCTCCTTCGATTAGGAGCAATAAAGCTGGTTCCTCCTCCTCATAAGTGTGAGGGATTTTACTCAGATTATGGCCTTGTGCCAAAGAAGGATGAAGGGTGGTGATCGATCTTAGTTCTAAGATTTGTAAACAAGTTCATAAAGTCTCAAAAATTCAGGATGGTAACTCTGGAAGCTATAATTCCTTCACTGGAGAAGGGGGTTTGGTTTTCGGCCCTTTACCTACAAGATGTGTATTTCCATATCATGATACATCCATTGCACAGGAAATACTTATGCTTCACTATAGGACAGGATCGTTTCCAATACTGAGCGTTTCCCTTTGGCCTTTACTTGGCCCCCAGGTGTTCTCAGAAGTCCTGGCAGTAATGGCTGCTTGCTTCTGACAAGAAGCGATCCTAGTCTTCCTGTACCTTGACGACTGGCTACTCCAGGGCCGTTCCTACAAAGTAGTGCTGTCATCCACCCAGACAGACTTTGGTCTGTTCCAGGAGTTAAGTCTGCAGTTGAATGTAAAAAAGTCAACATTAATTCTTGTAAGGAAGATATAGTTTGTAGGGGCATATTTGGACTCATTGATAGCCATAGTGTACCTTCCCTTAGACAGATTCATAACCCCGTCAGATCTGGCACAGAAAGTTCAGAGGAGCCCTTCTTCTTAGCATATGCACAACATGCCTCAGGAATCACAATAAGGAGCTGTGTTCAGCTTTTGGGACACATGGCAGTTTTCTGACCAATCATGCAAGGTTATGTCTCTACTGCTTCCAGAGTTGGCTCAGAAAGATCTATTCCTTGGTCAGATACCTTGGACAGAAGGTGACAGTTCCTCTACAAGAGAGGAACTCCTTAGACTGGTGGAAGGATTAACTCAATGTCGGTGCAAACATTCCTTTTTGTTGCCCATCAGTGACTTTAACAACAGAGACGCATCACTGTTGGGATGAAGAAATATCTTCACAACTAGGGAAGATGGACAACTCAAGAAACCAATCTTCACACCAATCTGTTGGAGCTCAGGTTTGTCAGGAACACTTGCTTTCATTTCCTGCCCCTGATAAGGGGCAAATCAATCAGTATCATGACAGACAACATATCCTGCCTGTTCTATATCAATAAGCAGGGAGGAGCAAGATCCCCCTTCCTGTGTGCTGAAGCCGTGAAACTGGAATTGGTGCATGGCTCGTCAGATCCAAATTTCAGTAGTCTACCTCCCAGGTATTCCGCACATCACAGCTGATGTTCTCAGCAGACACTTGTCAGAGGATTACAAATGGGAGCTAGACACCCACGTTCTCCACAGCATAGTCCAAAGATGGGGACTGCTAGAAGTGATCTCTTTGCCATCTCCAGGAACAGGAAGTATCCTGTTTTCTGATCAAGAGGGGTCTGGGCCACTATGCTTTCTTCTATCTTGGAAGAAGGGTGTGTTCTATGCATTTCCTCCAATGCCACTGATACTAAGGGTAATGAACAAGATCAGACAAGACAAAGTCAGAGTTATCCTTATAGTGTTGACCTTGCTGAGACCAGCTTGGTACTCTTACTTGCTTCACCTGTGTGTCCAGCTGCCGTTCATGTTCCTGACCATTCCTCATCTCCTTTCACAGGATGAGAGTTGTGTGCTTCATCCTAACATAGTGGCTATCTGCCTTGGGGCATGGTTCCTCAATGGTTTACGGGGTTAGAATCCTGCTCTATGGAAGTACAACAGGTGTTATTGAATAGTAGAGTACTTTCTACCACAGTACTTGCCCTCACCCCGTTTGGTTTTGGCATACATTAGCTTATGCATGTGAAAAATACACTTTTTTTTCATAGTGTTCACATGACCTGTGAGTGGTATTCTACAGGTTTAATGCATGCTGCATTTCCCTGAAGAACAGTTTTTTCTTGGAACTCAAGATATTTCTCTACCCTCCCAGCAGCCCCATTTTCAACCTGCATTTTAGCCTCTCGTTTCAACATGTTTCAGCCTCCGTTTTTACTTTTTTCTCTTTTAAGAACGGCTCATTGTGCCCTCTGGAACTCCAGATTGGTACTCTTGACTAGAAGGATTGCAGAGAGTTTCTTAAGGTGCTCAGCCCTTTTGGGTTGATCACATTGTCTCTGTTGTGCTACTTATCTGTGCATTGGTGCCTGACAGTTTCTTCTCCATCAACCCACTTTTATTCCTGTCTATGTAGAACTTAGCATAAACTTCTTAGCAAAATAAATCGTCTTGCTCTCTTAATTCCTCATTCCATTCTTCCACTTAGTGTTTTGTCTGTTCATTGACGATGCACCACTGATTATTTTAGTACATTCATGTAAGGATATGATTTGGTATCTGCATGTTACAATAGATTAACCGAGTACAAGTCCAGAAGGGACCCTTCTGATCATCTAATCTGACTTCCTGTGTAACACAGGCCATGAATTACTTCCTGTTTGAACATGAGTGTATCTTTTTAGGAAAAAAATCCAATCTGATTTAAATATTTTCAGTGATGGAGAATCCACCACAACCATTAGGAAGCTGCTCTAACGATTGCTGTAATGTGATAATGCTGATTTAATATAAGGGTGATCCCAAAATGTTTGCCCTTTGCATACTTTTAACTGGGCTGATGGTAACAGTATATTTTCATTGTGCATTTCTCAATTGACAGATGGGACTGTTTACTCTGTCCTACTATTACTGTTTTGCGCACACACAAGCTGTAATAATACAAGCTTGATTTATGTTCTTGAATTTACTAGCTAATGCCAGCAACAAACGTGTAACCTGTTTCTTCGGATTTCTTTAATTTGTATTGGATATGTAATAATATAGCTGAAGGAAGGAATCCACTGTACCCTTTTTTAAAAACCTAGTTTTCATGCTGAAATGTCTAACCCCAACTCCAACCCACCTATGACTGATTTTTTTCTCTTGGTTTGTTTTGTGTATGTCCCCTGTCTTAGGATGGGTCAAATCTGAGTGCCAGCCAGAGAGCATATGCTCCAGAACAGCTGCAAAAACAAGAAAATCTTACTGTTGATACTCAGTACTATCTGTCACAACAGATTCACCCAGTAGTGGCTCGAATCTGTGAGCCCATAGATGGAATTGACTCTGTTCTCATTGCAACATGGTTAGGTAAGTATCTAAAACTCACTTTATCCAGAGAGCATCAAGGGGCGGAGTGAGTGTAATTAATGCACATCATTTCTTAGCAGAAGCACAGTAGGGAATATGTTCTTCAGGTCAGTCTGTGTTGGGGAGAGAATAGTTAGGGAATGTCTACACTGCCGCTAGAAATGAACCTCCAAGCCTGGGTAGACAGACTCATGCTAGCTCGCTAAAAATATCAGCGTGGGCATTGCTACACGCATGGCAGCTTCGGCTAGCCGCCCAAACGCAAACCTAGGGGTTTGGGCAGGCTTGGACTTGGGCAGCTAAACAAAAATGCTGCCTCTGCTGCAGCTGCAGCGTGTGGTTGGCTCTGCTTGAGTGAGCAGGAGGCTGCCGACCCAGGCTGGGAGGCATGGCTTTCCGCTGCCGTGTGGTCACGCTCTTCTACTTCGTAGGACCTGGGTAGCTCAGCAGTGTGGATTTAGTTGTATGCTTAGTCACATGAGTAGTCCTATTGACTTGAGTGGAGTTACTCATGTGAGTAAGTGCTCATCTGTAATGAGTGAGGGTTGTAAAATCTAACTCTGTCTGGCACCCTTTAGTTTTTATCCATGGCAGCCCTGTTGTTTCTTCACAAGCTTTTCTTAAGTTGCTAAAACATACTGTGCAGTTACAGGCTCTGTGCTCTTTAGTATCTGTCCAGGGAGAAAAAACCTTGCAGCTCTGTTAATATTTTTAATCTCTAATGGCAAGGTAAATCTTTCCAGAAATATGGCAATAAAGACCTTTTCCCTAGGATATAGCAGGCAGGCAGCTCTAATAATCCACAGTAATGGATCCTTCCTTCCTTGTGTGTCAGGCATGTAGAAAAATCAAGAGACACGATTACTGCTGCAGGTGCACACAGATTCACCCATTTTCACTCAGCCCGAGAGAGGTGCGGGTGCCTGAGCTTTTCTTAAGAAAACTGTTTTGCTTTAGGAGATGTCAGAAAAAACAGTAAAACTTTTCCTAACCCACACAGCTTATTTCACACAACAGTGATCCTCCACAGGCTTCCTATCCAGAGGAAAAGTTCAGTGTTTAGTAAGTTACTTGTAAATCTTCTCCAACAAAGGGTTTATTTTCTAACTCTTTTATAGAAAATATGACATGACTATTCATATACATCATTTTTCATTTTGTTTCCTCCCCAAAAGTAATTAATTGGCCGAGCTGATGGAGGTCTGACATTCAACTTGACAGCATTTCTTTGTCTGTCTGTCATTGCATATGTAATGGGATAACTTTGGAACACTGCATCCAATCAATAGAGCCCTGCAAATCCTGGGCCCTGCGGCTCTCCGCTTTATATCTGTGGGCCATGTTTGTGGATCGCAGATCAGATGGCTCTACCAATCTATTCTAAAATATGAGGGAGTATTCTAGGCATCAGTGGCCATAACCTTATTGATTAGAGAAAATTGGAAAATGGGAGACGCACGAAGCCCCTGCCAGCTGTTTAGCACAGCCACAGCCTCGAGCACCTCTGCAGTTGTCTAGATCAAACTGGTTGATGGCCCCATTAGCACTTTCCAGCATAGCAATGGTCCTATCTCATCTCTGCCCATCCTTCCAATAGAGTTTTACATGTTGACACCCTGAATGATTTATCTCCCAGACAGAAAGAAGAATAATGTTGGAGGAGTGGGGTGGAGGAAGAATGGGGGGAGAAAGGAATGGGAGCATGCACACAGCCCCTGGCATGGAGAGAGGGAAGCATGGAGCACAAAGAACCCCTCGTGAAGGGAAGATTGGGGAGTCCTGGTATGGGGGAAAGAGGAAGGAGAGCTATGGAGAGCCCCTATCATGGGGAAGGAATGTGGGAAAGGAGGGGTGGGGGGAAGACAGAGCCCCCCCCTGCATGGGGAAGGGCATGATGAAGGTTTTCTTAGTCCCTGCCATGGGTGGAGAATGTACAACCCTTCTATTGGGGACCCCTGCTGAGGGTTTTGAACATTAAGGGATGCACTGAAACCTTGCTTAGAGGAGACTGGGGATGCTGGTGTGGGGGGAAGGGGAATGGAAAGGGGCACAGAACCCCAGGTCAGGAGGTTGGGGGTACCTGATACGGGGCGATAGAGGGCACACAGAGCCTTTGCTGTGGGAAATAAGGGGGACATTAGGGGCATGGCAGTGCACAGAGGGCTATTTATGAGGAGAGGGAAATGGGGGACCTGGTATGGGAGGAGAGGGAAATGGGAGCACACAGAACCCCTCTCGGGGAAGACTGGGAGGAGTTTCAGGAAGTCCCTGAAAAAGGGGGATGGGAGGATGGCACACAAGGAGCTTGTGGGCAGGAATGGGAGGGATGCAAGGACCACTTGATGTGTGCAATAAGCTTGGCCTACGTAAGCTGTGAAGCATGCAGTGCTCAAGAAAATAGTTATGAGCTCCCTAATGAGAGAGAGAGAGATCTTGAGCTCCCTTACCAGGATCAGTTCCCTCACTGAAGGGTGCTCTAAAATATCATATGCTCCCTTGGAAGAGGAAGCTTCTTTATCAGATTGGGAAAAAAGATGAAAGCAGCATTAAAATAGATGTTTTATGCAGGGATCTATGGCTTGGAGGAAGTTGGAACTCTTAATGTTTTGCTAAGAGATATTGACAAGGCTCTGTCCTCCCACAATAGAATGTTAAAAAGATTAAAAGGAAAAAAATTGGATTTTGCCATTTTAACTATTAACTTTCAAGCTGGTGCTATAGAATCATAGAATCGTAGGACTGGAAGAAACCTCAGTAGGTCATCTAGTGCAGTCCTGCCTTGATTGCAGGGGACTGAAGTATTATCTAGACCATCCCTGACAGGTATCCAACCTGCTCTTAAAAATCCCCGATGATGGAAATTCCACAACCTCCCTAGGCAACTTATTCCAGTGCTTAACTACCCTTACAGTTAGGAAGTTTTTTCTGATGTCCAACCTAAACTGCCCTTGCTGCAATTTAAGCCCATTGCTTCTTGTCCTATCCCCAGACATTAAGGAGAACAACTTTTCTCCCTCCTCCTTGTGACAACGTTTTATATACTTGAAAACTGTTATCCTGTCCCCTGTCTTCTGTTCTCCAAATAAACAAACCCAATTTTTTCAGTCTTCCCTCATAGTTCATGTCTTCTACACCTTTAATCATTTTTGTTGCTCTTCTCTGGACTCTCTTTAATTTGTCCATGTCCTTCTTGAAATGTGGCGCCCAGAACTGGACACAATAGTCCAGTTGATGTCTAATCATCGTGGAGTAGAGCGGAAGAATTACTTCTCGTGTATTGCTTACAACACTCCCTTTAATACATCCCAGAACAATGTTTGGGTTTTTTTGCAACAGTGTTACACTGTTGACTCATATTTAGCTTATGATCCACTGTGACCCCCATATCTCTTTCTTCAGTACTCCTTCCTAGGCAGTCATTTCCTGTTTTTTATGTGTACAACTGACTGTTCCTTCCTAAGTGGAGTACTTCACATTTTTCCTTATTGAATTTCATCCTGTTTGCTTCAGACCATTTCTCTAGTTTGTCCAGATCATTTTGAATTTTAATCCTGTCCTCCAAAGCTCTTGCACCCTTCCCAAGCCCATCGTCCACAAACTTTATAAGTGTACTCTATATGCCATTATTTAAATCATTGATGAAGATTCTTCACACAACGCAGTCAACCTGTGGAACTCTTTGCCAGAGGATGTTGTGAAGTCCAAGACTATAACAGGGTTAAAAAACTAGATAAATTCATGGAGGATAGGTCCATCAATGGCTATTAGCCAGGATTGGCAGAGGTTGTGTCCCTAGCCTCTGTTCACCAGAAACTGGGAATGCGTGACAGGAGATGGATCACTTGATGATTTACTTGTTCTGTTTATTCCCTCTGGGGCACCTGGAATTGGCCACCATTGGAAGAAGGGATAATGGGCTAGATGGACCTTTGGTCTGACCCAGTATGGCCGTTCTCATGTTCTTATATTGAACAGGATCAGACTCAGAACTGATCCCTATAGGATTCCACTTGAAATGCCCTTCCAGCTTGACTACGAACCACTGATGATTACTTTCTGGGAATGGTTTTCCAACCAGTTATGTACCCACCTTATGGTAGTTGCATCTAGGTTGTATTTCCTTAGTTTGTTTATGAGAAGGTCATGCAAGACAGTATCAAAAGCCTTACTAAAGTCAAGATATACCACATCTACTGCTTCACTCTTATCCACAAGACTTGTTACCCTGTGAAAGAGAACTGTTTGGTTGGTTTGACATTATTTGTTCTTGACAAGTCCATGCTGACTGTTAGTTATCACCTTATTATCTTCTAGGTGTTTGAAGTTAAGTTAACTGGTCTGTAATTCCTGGGTTGTCCTTATTTCTCTTTTTATAGATTGGCACTATGTTTTTCCCTTTTCTCATCCCCTGGAATGTTTCCCATCTTCCATGACTTTTCAAAGATAATCGCTAATAAATCACTAATGGTTATGTCTGTGTCCAGTGGAGTGCTAACTTGCAAGAATGCCAACTTTGCATATGAGTTTCAGAACAATCAAAAGTCAGACCCTACAGTTCAGAGGCAGTGGACATTTTGGTAATGGCCTAGATAGAGCAGTTGAAGATTTAATCTTGTATAATCCTGAGGCAAAGAAAGATAAAAAGATTCCCGAGTTATATCTATTTGTTTTCAAAAGCCAAAAAAATTCTTCAGAAGATTATGCTAGCCTAATAGATATAGGACCAGGTTTTCAAAAGTGTTCAGGACCCACAATTGGGGTTCTAAAGAGCTTAGTTTCCATTTAGGCACTCCTAAATGTAATGGCTAGATTTTAAAAACTGTACAACTCTCAGTAGAGTCTATTGTTTTCAAATGCATAAACTGCATTTTGCAGCACAATTCAAGATGGAAATTTTTTGGTATATAATATTTCTACAGCAGAGATTTTTTTTTAAGCATCTGTAGCCCTGCCAGACTGATCGTCCATATACCTATTGCAGCATCTTGTAGGATTAACAACCAAATGGGTTCAGTTTGATATCTCCATGCCCCTAAAGTTTCCTTATTTTGGCAGCATTTTATCAGGTATTTTCTCAAGCATGTAAACTGTATTGGGTGGTAGAAGCCAGGTCTTTTTTCCAGAGACCCACATTAAAAGCAAAAATATTATTCTCACGTAGTTGATCAGAGTTCTGTCATAAATCTTTGAGTGATCTAGAATCATTCCAGGTTCGAATTAGTTATTCTGGGATCTTTCTGCAATACTGGGGGTGGCCTACATACATTTGTCTCTGAATGCATCAGAAATTTTATTTTTATAGTGGCTAGAATGTCTTATTCAGCCTCATCAGGTAGCTAAACAAATCATTTGACTCTTTAATGGGTTCTTGTTTTTACTTAGGCAATGTCTACACCAGGCAACTGTGTTGCTGTAGTTAGACGCTTATTACAGTGACAGAAGCTGTAAGTAAATCCACCTCTCTGAGAGGCGGTAACTAGGTTCATGAAACAATTTGTCTGTTGACCTAGTAATGTCTACCCTGGAGCTTAGGTTGGCTTAACTACATCAGAGGGTGTGAAATTTTTCACAGCACAGAGCAATGTAGCTAAACTGACCTAAATTTGTAGTATAGAACATGTCTTAGTCTCTGTTACACAGGAAATCCTGGCTTTCTCTCTCCTTGCAGTGGGTCCAAGAACATTTCTTTCTTTCTGAAGAAACCCTCCGTTCTGGATAATTTTAGGAAAATATTGTGTCTGATGGATTAAACTTTGCTTATCTTTTCAAATAGTTGGATATGAATTGAGCCACTGTAGTGAGAAATGTCATGTGAACCAGATGTCTTTGCAGAGCAAGCGATCAAAGAGTGTGAAACATCTTCAGATCTCCTATTTAACAGAATTGGGTCACTCTCCATTTAGCGAATGCTGCAGTGATGGCTCACCTTACTAGTCATGGCAGATGAAGTGTAGCCCTGCTCAGGGAAACATTGCTTACTTGGAAAGAGCAGAAAAGATTTTCTGTGACGATAAAGCACTCCACATACTATGCTGGTGATTTCAGCCTCAGAGCAGACTAGTTCAGCCACTCTATTTTAAATGCTGGAGAATAGAACTTCAGTCCACAAGTATTACACCAGATTTGCAGAATGTAGATAACTCTAAATAACAGATTTATTTGCTTATAAATTCCATCTGTAAATTCTCTATCTTTGGACTTGCGGTGGGGAGAAGAGGAATCTGACTAGTGTTAGGGATGTATAGATTTACTGTTCCTGAAAATCACAGCAAACTCTACATGTTCCTTCCTTTTTCCTTTCATTATTACAAAGGTCCTGAGAAAATATGAGTGACCAAATGAAACTGATTCCCACAGCCCCAGTGTGGCTCTGAATAAATTGGTTTACAGACCTGACCCTATTGTCCACAACCCAGTTCCATTAGATCCTCACAGAAGCAGCCTATTGTGTCTCTTGCACCCATCTCAGCAGCCTGTCCAAAAGGGTTATGATTTGTGGTACCTTGATTCTGAAGTGCCATGCAATGTCAATATCCTTCCTGAGTGATAAATTGCTGGAGAACATTCTCCAGAAGACAATGAGTTTCTCCTTTTTGGTGTGAACTATCTAACTTATTTAACTTTCTCCAATGCAACCTAGAGCAAGATCTGTCTCGGGTACCATTTTCAAAAGGTCAACATTCTCAAATTTACTTCTGTTCTAGGCTCTACTGCTTTTTTCTCTCTCTCATCCCTTAGTAAGGTGTTTTCTAAAAGCAGCCAAGCAACTGAGACACACATTCTGTGGCGTTCACTCCTCCTTTGAAGACTGTGCGAATTACTGAAGCTGTTTGCTACATAAAAGGGAATTTCCCCATATCTGTATAATTGATTTCCATGAGAAATTCCAGTGGTCCATAGGCCTGTGCCGATACTGGTGTTCTTTATTTGACATGCAAGCAGTTTTGCAACATGTTAATTTTAGGAAAGTTACTCTTCTAGTTCCTGTTTAGTTTAGTCATGGTGACTACTTTTTTCAGGAGATGCTTTTTCTTCTGGTAATCTCTGCCTGTCTTCTTTGTTCTGAGGAGAACCCATTTGTATGGACTACCAAATGTAATTTTATAGGTTGGATAAAGTTCAAAAGATGTTGTATAGGGAATTAACAAAGCAAGCTGCCTTTTAAATTATTTATTTTACAGCTCTCCAAATTGTGCTACTCTCTTCACTATACATTTAAATTGAACGTGTTCGTGCCCCCAGAGAATTAAGTCTATTTTGTCATATTATACAATGAAGGGAAACCAGATCTGTGGGTTTGAATAGGAGGGAGAGGAAAGACAAAGCAATATGATTATATTTCCTAACCACCACATCCATGAATTGATCAGTTTTAGTTTTAATAAATCTTGGTTATTCAAGATTTATTTAGAAAAAAATAACAAAACTGCTCAGCTGTGCTATTCACATACTTTGCTGAGCAATCTTGTATTCCACAATTTCTTAACTGAGGAAATCGGTTAAAGTGTGTGAGTTAGCCCCTTATTTAAATCTCTGGGTGCTGGGAATTTGGTATCAACTGTATAATTCCCTTGGGAGTTATTGACTGTCAGAATTTGTTCACAAGGTGCAGGCCTTCACTTGAAGGGTGATTTAGGGGAGATCATGAGGGTTCTTTTTTGGAGAGCTAGCATGTGGTCTCTTTGGTTTTTTTAACTACAAACATGTACTTAGTGTGTGATAAGTACATTTAAAAAAAAAACCAGAGAAAGTAAAGCATTATTGTTTGAGAATAGTCCTGCTCTGGCATGGGAATGGACTGGGTGACTGAATTGATGTGTTCTATCTCTAGATGCTATTTCTATAAACCTTTGTTTATAGTAGTAATACTTACATTTTCATTTTTTTCTTTCCCAGATCAAATTTTAATCACTCCAGTGTATTGGTTATATAGAGGTCTTCCTTTTAGAATGTCTATTCAGTCAAACAAATTATTTAAATTAGAAGTATGTTAAGATCCCTATTATCTAAATTTAGGTAACATTGGTAAGGTTATTTGGGCATTTGTATAATGGAGCGTTACTGGCAAAGAAGTCTCCAGTTAGGGGAATTCTTTGCAGTGCATGATATTGAGGGTTTAGATAATCAGAATCTTTCCGTATTTTCAGTATGTATGGAGTTGGGTGCTGAAGTACGTTTCCACTTATGTGACGTGATTCTAAAAGAAATTCACACCCTTAGTCTCTAGGTGGCAGCACCAGATACTATTTTTCTTTTGTTTCACAAAACCTCTAATAAGCAAAGGTATAAATATATAAACTTTTCTGTTTGCATAGCTTCCAAAAAAAGGCTGATTTTTTTTAAGACTAATCTCAATTTTTTTAAAGATAATATTAATTTTAGGTCATCTACAGAAATCAGTAAATACCCTATCTCTTGTAGTTGCTCTAAAAACTGACACTTCTTATGACTTCTGCTTTGTTTATGCTCACCACTATAGTCTTTGGAGGAAAAAGCTGCAACTCCTGCTCCCCTGCCACCCCCCAAAAAAAGTCACTTGCAAAAGTTTTAACTTCAAATTATTTTAGTAACCAAACCAAAATAGTATTAACGTTGGTCATTCATTTAGTATTTTAAAACAACAGTTAAAACTTCAATGGCAACGTACAGATCTTTCTTTTCTTGTATATTTCTGTCATACAAAGGTAAATCTCTTTGGTTTATCTTCACCATTACTTACTTTCTGAAGGATTTTTTTTTTTTTTTTTAAACCATGAATGCATCCTCTCTATTTTTTAAGGCTGACCTATAAGCCAGAGCCTTTAGTGATAGTAAAGTGTTCAGTATGAAACTAAACCTGAAATAATTAGCAAGCCTATATGATTTTGTCAATGTCATGGAAAGATAAGAGTCAAAAGCAGACGTTTATTGCTGACAACTCTTGTGGCCTTCTTTTTAAAAAATGTATTACAAAGGGAAGAGGAGCAGTTTTTCCATTCTTTAAATATTCCATGCTGTGATTTTGTTTACCAAAATAGGGCATTCTGCCTTGCTGTGGAGGATGCAACTTGGTATTCTGAAATGGATTAAGTAACCAAGAAACAATCCATGAAAGGAAATAGTAGATAATATAGGACCCAATTCAGCAAGAAAATCAATTAATATAGGCATGCTTTTTAAGCACCTGATGAGTCCCATTGATTTCAGTGAGACTATTCACATGGGTTAAGTAAGGTATACTTTGCTGAATCATCACCATGATTCTTCTGTTTTCCCCAATCAAAATAGCTAGTCAAATGATAAAAAATAAGTGTTTCTAATTTTTTTGAAAAGTAGATTACCTATTTGTTTGACCATGTGTCTTTTCTACCTACCCCGTCCCACCATTTTTGACAACCTGAACATTGGAAAATCACAGTTTTACTAAAGTCTGTGGTCTTCCTCAGAAAGGGCAAAGTATGATATCCCTTCCTTAATTTTTATTTAGTGAAAGGGATTATCTTAATGTAGTGGAATATTCTGAGAAAGAATTAAAGATACATTCGTAGTTGGAATTTACTGCTATTTCTATATTAAAGTAGCCATCACTACCTTTTACTCCATGTCTACACTTTCAGCAAAGAGAGAGTGTTCATATTGTACATATGTCCTTGCACTCATTATTGTCTTAGACAGATAGCCCACCTTTTTTTTTCCTTCTGAGAATCTGACATATAAAGAAAATGTTGAGGAGGAGGAGAGAAATTTTAAATAAAACTTTTATCTACCACTTGTCTTGCAGAACATTTGTCTTTTTCAAAGAGTACAGATGAGCTTATTTAAAAAAAAAATGCTCTCTCTCTTAAGGGACCCTGTGTACCATGAAGTGTGTGACAGTTGCTAATAGAAATGTTCTCTTTAATTTCTATTTAATGACCTGTAAAAATCAAATTTGGTATGATGTTAGCCTTTATTCATGTTTGCCTTTTGTGGTTTTTTTTTTTTTTTTTTTTTTTTTTAAAAGAGGAAATTCTTAAAACGCTGATCTGGGATAAGTTTTTAATTGAAATTAAATAGGTTAAACTGGTATTTTGTTTGCAATACTCTTCTTTCTTTTGCTTAAATATGACCCATTTAGTATTTATAGAAAAATAATGTAATGATTAAAAAAATAGTTGTAGAATATTTTTATTTTGTGATAAATTTAAATGGTGTTATACATACAAGTTTAAATGAATTGAATGTTGTGCCCAAGGTGTGTTCTTTAGGTCTATGAATATTGTTTCTTTGCACTTGGTAAGACAAAGACTTCAATCTTATAAAGAAGAAGTGGAAAAGGATGAGCATCCAGCTCCAACTTCCCTAAAATTATTGCTGAATTGTCGTATTTCACACTTACTTAAATAATGAGATGACACATTTTACTTCCTTACTTCGCTTAATTTTCTTAAACTTTCAGTTTATTCTGAAAATGTTTCTTTCTAGAAATGTTTTATAAGACCTTTTTCTTTTATAATAAAGTAAGCCATTATTCCTGAACATTTTGTCATATGTCTGTATTAGAATATAAATTTTGATGGACATTTATTTAGATTGTGTTTACCTGGGTTAAAAATAAATTGCAGATCAAGTAACTAGTCCTTTTTTTTTTAAAGCGAGGGTTAAACACACTGCTAAAAACATGTCAAGAAATGTGAAATTGACCAGCTTTACTTTGACCCTCAGATAACTAGGAAAAATGAACTTGTGTTGTTTTTTTTCCTTGAGTCAATATTTTTAAGATCTTTTCATATATATATATTTGTTTAAATTCTTGGGTTCTGGAAACCAAAAATAAAACATTTTGTCTCCAACACTGCCTTTTTAAATGCTGCTCCTGAATTTTAACCACTGCATTAGATTGAAACCTACATGCTGTTAACCACTGAGCCAAAATGAAATCGACCACTGCATTGAAATCAGAGTTGGCAGTTGTATACGGACTTGAAGGAGTTGGTAATAGCAGTGCACCCGTGTTTCTTTAATGGGGTTTTTATTCTCTGTTTTCAGTTTTAATGGCCCCATTTTGATTTAAAGATGGTTTCTTAATAACGATGCACATTTTATTGAAATATTTTCAATGTAACTTAAAAAGAAAATAACAATAAAACCATCCGCTAGGAATGGTTTCCTCAGAAACAAAATGTTCTGTTGCATACTCCCATGATGGATAATGCAGTGTGCTTCTTTTATTTATAAAGCAATCTTGTATAAAAAGATAAGTGATTTATTCGTGTTACATGAACCTTATCTTAGGTTAAACATTGTGAAATGTATTTATATTTTTTAAAGCAATCTTCTCCTGAGGATAGGTTTTTTAACTTTCTGAATTTTCATTTTTGTGACCCATTTTGAATCTGTTGTACCAAATCTAAGGGAAAAAACTGACCTAGCTGAATTGCTTACTTTGGTCTTGGAATTTTTATTTCTCATTAATAGGACTGGATCCATCCCAATTCAAAGTCCATCACCATTACCATAAAGATGAGGAGAACGATGCCTTGCTTGGTGGCCCAGCTCAGCTCACTGATGAGGAGAAATATAGGGACTGTGAAAGATTCAAGTTTTCCTGTCCGAGATGTGGAACAGAGAACATTTATGACAATGTCTTTGATGGTTCGGTTAGTTTTTGGTCTTTTTGTTTCTATAGTTAGGTTTGGGGGGGGGGGGCTTCCTATAGAAAAAAGGGGCTTTTCAAACACGGTTCATTGGAATTTGGACCGGGGAAAGACACACTTTTGATTCTGTTATTGGTAACTTTGGATCAGAGATTATGATGTCAGTGCTGAATCCTATTCCATTCACACATTTCAGCATTGCACATTGTACTCTGGAAGCATTTGTCAGATTAATGAAGCCAAATGGTGTATCTGCTTTGGTTTACAAATAGAAGTTAGTGTAATTATTTTATATTTAATATTTATCTTAACTTTGCAACTTACAATTTTCTATTTAAATAAGCCTGCTTATAGCAGTAACATTTTCTTATCCTTAATCATATTAATTGGAACATAGTGTTTTTGAAAATCAGTGTTTTTCTTTTTACATCCCACTTCCCTTCTTGACAGAAAGGTACTTCTGCGCTATCTTTCTTGCTGTCTTTGTATATCAGACATAAAAAGTCATAGGGGATGCATTCCTGTCAAGAAGTGCTGCCAAAAAATGTATCTCTGACCTTGGCTCAGAACTTGAAAGAGGGCCAGATATTTAACTCTGTTGCGATGTTATGCATGGACTAGTCATTGGCAAATTAGCAGGCTGCAGAGTAATGAAAACCTTGAAAGTTAAAGCAAATATATCCTTTATCTAAATTAAAAGTAATTATTTTAAGTTAATTTGGACAAACAGCAGATGTTTCACATTTTTTGAATCAAAACAAAGCAGTCATTGGAAGCAAGCAAGAGGAAAAAACAGACACAGATCAGCAATGCTTTGTAAATCCTTGACTTTTGCTTCATTACAGCTGTAAATATGATAGTTAATTGCATGGAGGCTTGATGACTTGCAGATGGACTAACTGTAGAAGAGCTTATGTCAAGCTCTAAAATCTCTTACACCTGGAATTGCTTAGTGTTGTGGGTGAGGTTTTAGCCAGATCGGATCAGAAAAGCATGGATTTTAAATATTAATAGGAAAAAAATCCCTCACAAACTGTTATAATCTTATAACCATATAGGGTGTTCCTTTACAATGAAAATTTCACTAACTTAATTTTAGCTATTTACAATCAGTCTTTAGGATCTGAAAACTCAATTTCACATGCGTGAAGATATGCAAAACGTTCCAATTGACCATTTAATCAAATGTACAGTCTATAATTTTAGTGGATAAGATGGTATAAACCTTTATTGTTATTCTTTGTACTTTTAAAAATTATTAAATGAGCCTGAAACAAAAAAGATAGCTTAATGATGTACACTCTTGTAGCACATCTTCACATCTGATGCTTAATAAGAATGATTCCACGACTTCGATCAAATAGTCTTGAGAATATGTTGGTGTCCTTGATAAAAGTGATAAGCCTGTCTTTTTCAGGGGAATTGATTTTACTATAGATTTCACTAGTTTATTTTTATTCAACATCATTAGTTGAATGATAAAGTCTGAAGCAGGTGATTTGTTAAGTTTCCCAAATGACCTTTGTTTAAGAGAAGAGTGAGAAGACTGTACATCCTAGCGGAGAAGACTCTCTTTAGGGATGGAGAAGCCAATTGTCATGGGGTTGGAGGAAGGAAGACCTCTGCCGGGGATTAAATTGAAGAAGGGTTTTACAATATTTTGTCTCTTTATGCATTGCTAGCGTATGTTTGTGTGTATACTGTATATGCACTCTCGTGTGATAACTTTATAGTGGTTTTGTGATTGTATTCAACATTATTTTAATCTTCAGGGAAAGCTTATGGAACCCAGCTTGCAACAGTGCAGTAAGAAAGAATGTGATGAGTCCCCTTTCCACTGTGTGATTCAAATGAACAACAAACTACTCTTGGATATTAGACGTTACCTAAAAAGCTACTATAATGTAAGTATCCGAAAAGTATTCTTTACAGAGTTAAATTAATCATCAGTTCTCTACTGGGTACTCAGTTTTTCTTGGGGGTGACAAAGTATTCATTTGTGCAGTACTGGTTACTGTGCTTTATAATAGCTGAAAAAACCTTTTTTTCCCCCATAATGAATATGATTTTTATTTTCATTAAAATAGATTGATGGATGTTAAATCCTAATTTAAAATACTTCTTATTTCTAAAAGAAATGTTAACATTCCCTAGTCTAATGGATATGATCATAGAATCCTAGAATATGAGGGTTGGAAGGGACCTCAGGAGGTCATCTAGTCCAACCCCCTGCTCAAATCAGGACCAATCCCTAACTAAGTCATCCCAGCCCGGGCTTTGTCAAGCCTGACCTTAAAAACCTCTAAGGAAGGAGATTCCACCACCTCCCTAGGTAACGCATTCCAGTGTTAGATGATAGATAAGAACATTTTAAATTTTTGCTTATAAGTTAATTGGCCATGTTACAGATAGAGTAGATCTTTGTATGTTAAGTTCCTTTTTTGAAGAAAAGGTGACTCTACCGAATTGAGAAAAATCTACGAAGGTAGGGATTTGAACATGCAAATACCAACTTTTCTTTTACACTAAATCTGGTTCAAGATGCATTATTTAATAAACAGCCCATTAATTTGAGAAAACAGGCCTTGTCCACGAATAATGTTCTGAAGGGTGATGGAGAATAACTTCTTACTAGCTCTGTGGGTTATGAAGGTTTCTTCCTGGCTTGCAAGATTTTTAGAACCACTTTGATACAATTTTTTTTAAATCAAATATGTTGAAACCAGACACAAGCATAAAGGTTTTGGCATTCTTGGCATTATACGGCCTCTTCCAAGCAGGATGAAGAGGGTTGTTTAATAGCAAAATGTTACTGCTTGTTCTTGATATATCCATATGTGGTTCAAAAATGTAAATAAAAGATATCCTATGTATTACAGTGCTCCATGATTCTTATAAACTGGACACAACCACTTCTTGGGTATCAAAGTATTCAGGTGTCATGGGACTAATTTAGTCACTTTTATAGTGTACAGACAAACTTAAGTATGACTCTATATTTACAATGAAAATGTGTATCTACTGAAATGAGTTCATTTTCTTTTTTTGGTTGCAACATAAATCATAACTAGATCCTGGGGCAGGTTTATGGTGAGATGGGTTGGGAATGTTTCTGTGAAATGGTAAAGGATATTTGTGATTTATAGTAGTCACTGTGAGAACTTCAGATGCTCAGCACTTCTGAAAATAAGGCCTTAGGTGTCTAAAGCTGAATAACCAAAATTAGACTCTGTTTTCGAAAATTTAGTCTTTTGAATGGCTTACCAAATTGATGGTTCCTTTGGCTGAAAATTACAAAAGATTTGCAGGGAAGTACAGTAGTAATAATTTGTTCTAATGGCTCCAGTTTATGTTTATGTTCTAATAGCTCTCACTTGTGTTTTGATTTTTTCTCTGTATTAGTTCTTAACACATTATTAAGTAAATGTTTCCATACTTATCACATTGCCAGTGGAAAAAATTTATCTCAATTCCTTTAAGAAATTCTTTTGAAAAAAGGTGTCTTCCTTTATATTTATTTGTAGTATTCGACGGCCCTATTTTCATAGAGCCAAACAGTTCTTTACCATGTTTAAAGTTAGTCACTTCATTAGAAGTGCGAATATGAGAGTTGACGGCATTGGCAGATGGTTTGAATAGGCAACACCACACCGAACGTAAGGGTTTGAGACCTCATATTTATAGATATGCTATTCATTTAACCTTAGCCTAGCAGAAGCTTCCTTTCAAAGTTCATCTGTTTCCAAAATGGACATTCAAATAACATAATTATTGTAACGTAGTGAAATTTGTTTTATTAAGGCAATATATCAAAGCATGTAGCTTTAGGATAAAAGTTGCTTATCTGCTAAACTTTTCTAGATTTGATGCATTTAAATTATTATAATTATTTAACAAGTGCTAAGCACATTTCTAGCACTTAATGTGCAAGAAAATGTTACATGCACAGAATGTACAATACTGAGCACATTGAAAGAGACAAATTATGATCAAGTTAAGGGGAAAGAGTTAGTATATTGCACTATGCTCTCTGTCCATATCAGTAAAGTTTTGCTGTAGGTTTGTTCCACATCATTATGAAATCAAGTTATAAATCAAAATGCAAAGTGCCATTGTTTGAATGCTGCCAAACGATTAGAAAGGTTCATTACATTCTAATTTTTTATATATCCTTTTCCATGGTCCATAGAAATTGTGATTGAATATAACTAATGAGCTCCTTCATGTGGAAGTTATAGAAGTGTAACAGGGAGTTCCCTGAACTTTGATACATTTTAATAGGAATGAATTGAGCTTTAGACCAGTTGATCAAATTATTTGTACAGCATTTTGAAGGTAAAAAAGCTGTATAAATGCCAAGTATCATTATTAGTCTCCAGAAGATTGAGATTACTGTGCTGCCAGATCTTATTTCCAAATAGAATAGTATTTTTAGTTTGTAAAAAGGAGATTTCTTTGAGTTGGACAGGAAACCTTTATTGTATCTCAGTAACAGTTAGAGAGGCAGGTGCTCTGTGAGCTTCATATCTCTTTTATCCAGTACTTCTAATAGCTGTGTAACAGTTGGAGTTGAACATTTTCAAATGGGATGTTTGGGATAAGTGAAATATATAATCTTATAAACTATAATGACATACATTCTGAGTAAAACTTTGGATGAAACTTTGAGACTTGGGTGTAGCGGATCGTTGTTGGAATGGCTGCACCCTTCAGTTATGGAGGAAGTTGTACGTAAAACAGAAATATATCTATATAAAAATTTAGTATTTTGTTTTAACCTTGAAAATATAGTAAACTACATTTTATGAAGGTAACAGTGCCTAGATTCTGATGATTTCTTAACGCCTGTTCCAAAGCCCATTGGAAACAATGGGAGTCTTTCCATTGAGTTCAATGGGCTTTGAATCAGGCCCTTAAGGATTTCAGACCACTCCTCCCTCATTCCTTATTCTGTTTAAGTGGCTTAAAAAGTCCAGCCTTGTAAATTTATCATGAAAATTTACCAGGTTAGGTACAAAATCTGTTTGTCATGGTGCTGATAAAAATAAAAACAAAAAACAAATAATTACACCATGGAAGTGGGCAAGTAGAACTGTGCAAGGCTGCTATAATTCCTACTATTTTAACACATGCATTCACCTTTTTGTAAAATACATTTCTTTGTTGCTAAAACCAGCCAGTTTCCATTTGAACACTGAAATATTGTTTAGCTACCACAAACCGCATTTAGCATTATTCCAGTAGTTAATTCCTTAATATTAAATAACATACACCCAGCCTTGATCTTAATTATTTATTTGTAACTGCAAATATATTAAGCCAAGATGACATCCAAAGATTTTAGTTTCTTTCCAGAGCTGCATTATTCTTTTGAAAGATTGAACTCAGGTTTTTTAAATTCTGCTGCAGAAAAGCAAATAGAGAGAGAGAAATAGCTAATCTAAATTGGGAAATGAAGAGGGCTTTTTTAAGCATGAAAATTTCATCATCTTGTCAGCTGGCAGAATGCCTGCTGTGTGGATTCACAAAGGCTAAGAATTACACTTTCATGAAATTTTCCTCACTAACTGCCCTGGTTAATTTGAAAGATAACCCACTGTTTTAATTCATTCCTCAATTGGGCGGTGCAGGTTTTATTTTTGATCTGACAAAGCATTTGTGTTAATCGTTTTGGCCCTCTACTAGACACTCTTGGGATTGTGCTTTTACAATAAACGTGTCTGTGATAGCTCTTTAGTCTATTATACTTACAATAGATCCATAGAACTGGTAATTAATTCTGTACTGCTTTGGAAGTGGGAAGAATAGGTGTAGCTCTGTCAAGTGCTGCTGGGAAGTTTGTTTAGCTGGTTCATTTTTGAAGTGTTACCCTCAGCCATCAATGAAACATCCATGCTGGAGAGAGGCTAGGACAGAAATCCATGACCATAAATGAGTAAACAAACCCAACTTTTACCTTGAAGAGTAGAGTCACTTAATTTATGGTATCTGCCTCTAATTCCTATGTTGAAAAAGTATAACAGAAACTTCCCGTTTAAATATTTGTCTGTAATGTGGGGACACATTATAGAAAGAGTTTGGGGAATAAAGGTTAGCTATTCTATTGCCTTTAACAAACCCCAGGAACATCCCAATCCATAACCATAAGAAAACTGGAGAATCTAACACTTAGCACCCCTAAATACCTTCCTCATATTTCCTTTGGTTATTAAGAGAAGAAATGGATTACCAATTTAATATCCACAAATTGAAGCTAAAAACAGAGTACATTACGCATGCCATCTGACTGATAGCAAAGTTCACCTTGCATTGAGTGGGTTGTTGATGAAGAACTATTACCACACAATTACCTGTTCTTTTAATGTGCACCTGTGGTGCATCAGCAGCATGTCTGTAGTTAAGGGATAGGTTTAAATATAAGGAAGTCTCAAGTTTATTTCCCATTAATTCACAATTACTAACACTGTAAAACCTGTTTTGACTTATGCATCTTTGTTTTATGTACAATATTTATTTTAAAAAATGCAACTAGCCTTAAAATAAGGTGTAACAAAATGCCTTTATTTCACAGCCCTTGTCCACTGAACCACTATACCCCACAGATGAAAGTGAGTTGGAAGGCTGTTGAACACTGATAAATAACTTTGTGCTGTTCTGCTGTGAAAATTCAGTGTTCAATAGCCCTCAAAATTTCTCATTTCTTACCTGTGGTGGGGTGGTCTGCTGCTGGCACATTAGGTCTCAGTATAAAGCATATAGGTACCCTAGTTGAAGTTCTCTTGAATTATTTTAGTTCTTGTCTATATCTTGGTTTTTGCATTAATATTTAGCACATTTAGAAAGGTGAACTTTTTTTTAAAAAATGCCAAAGAAGTTATAAAAAGCATGTAAATATTGAGATTTCAATACGTACCAACATAACAGTACAAAGATAACAGGTCTGGTTCTGAACACTGCAATCAAATGCATTGCCAACAAGCTACAGGTGGACACCACGTGAACAGGTAAACATATGATTGTAAGGAATGTGATGACTGTTCTGTAATCATGTTCTCCCAAGATTAATCTGTTGTAAGCTTTTTGGTACTAGTAACTTTAGGGTGTTTAAGCATTTGATAATGAGTAAATAAGACCAAAACACAGGAGAAATTAAGAGGTCATTTGAGGAAGGTGTTAGTCAACTATGATGAGAAGCTGCTATCCAAGCATGAGTATTGACTATTATGGGAAATACATTATCTACTGTATATACATGGATTTGTGAGGCTTTTGCAGAGTTTGGAATTACATCATTGTAGTCTCGCTTTATGAATCAAACACGACGGTGACGTTTCCATAATAGGGGAAGCTTCCAAGTGAAGGCAGAGCTGAAAACAATTGCAGTGCAAAGGAAAGGTAAAAGACTAACATTGGTTCTGTTAGTGGTTCCAAAGGGCCTAAGAATGAATGAAAAGAAAATCTCCCATCAAATTCTCAAGATTTTCTTTGGTTTTTAGTTGGTTTGACCAGTAGCATCGCCTCTGTGTTTTCTTCATTGAGACTGACAGCTAATTTCAGCCAGAACCCTATTTTGGCTAATCGCTAGGAAATAGGAGGTTTACTGTTCAACAAGGAAACAATCAAAATACTGATAGTATTGTAGGCCAAACAATCTTAGTCTTCCCTAGAAGCTCATATGTACGCTGGACTGGAGATAAGATGAGACCCTTTGGGAAACCATATGGGCCCTTTGGAATGATAAGCAGTTATTCATCACATATTTCATTGAGATTGGGTGAAATTCGGCTTAGAAAATAGAGTATGTTTATCCTTTTCTACCTGCACGGTGTAAGAATGTGCATAATTTTAACTGCGCCATTATTGACCCACTGTTCCAATGACTGGACAGAATTGTCTCTCTGAGTGTTATGGCAGTAGTGAAGTCCACTTCTGAGTGCATACTATTGAAACTAGTCCATTAACAGAAACAGTGACATGCCTTGGCTGCAGCCTGGAGGTCATGATAACAATGACAAAGTGGTGCATGTGCGATAAGAGAGAACAATCATAGCCCCATTCTAGACTTGACTGTTTCCAAAGCAATTTCAATAGCCAACCAGGAACCAATACTGGAATTCAGATTTTCATATTCATGTAATTCTCTTTTAGCATTAATTGTTGAAATACGTATTTACATCTGTCTAGGCTTAGGCTTTTTGCTGTCTGCCATTCAAATTCTTAATGTAATTTTGGATAGAAAAGGACCTCTAATGTGTAAAAACACTTGAGATATGACAAGGAATATGAGTCCAATAATTAGTTAAATTTGGGTATGTCTAAAATTTATGAAACAAAGTTGCCAATTCTAACTGTAATTTTGATTGCTATACTTGCACCTCTGACTCAAAGCAAATAATGCTCTTTACAGTGAATTATCAAACAATCAAATACATCTATGCTACTAAGTGAAGCTCTTACTTTTGGAGGCCATTTTAATCATCTTGCTGGAAGATCATCCAAAATGTAGTCCATTGACCTTGAACGTCTTATCTTACATATGGCAGAAGATCCAAAAAGTCTCTAGAGTAGAAGAGGTCACACTTCCACCAGATGTGACTTCCCTTCCCACCTTGCCCTGCTCAGTGTCCTGCTTCCATAGAGGCAACAGGCATTTTTGTCAATATTTGTTGTCTTTACCAAAATGTTTCCTTACAAGTATAGAATCCTTTGGTTTGACACTACTTTTAGAAAGCTATGGGATGTTTTTGAAAGTTGGTATTGGTATTGGAGAGAGTGAGGGTCTGTCTTAGTATGCCTGGTCTCTTCTCAACTACAGCAGCCAAAGTAGCAGATAAGTCTCTTAATGCCATTGGTAAGGCCTCCTCACTGCCAGACCTAGTGGTCCGTGCTCAAAGGCCTCAGGAGGTTAAGGAACAGACAGTAACATTAACTGCTAATACACCTCCTGCACAGGGAATACAGTCTAACCTTCACATTCAGCTGTCAGAGCAGGTAAGCCTGTCTATGCTAAGTGCTAAGACAAAGTAAGTTGGGCAGGTACTGGAACAAGATAAGAAGCCATCTGTAGCTGTTACTATCAGCAGAAACCTAAGTGTCTGTACCTGAGGTTTACTGACACTAATCAGAGGTATTAATTCCAAAAAAGATTTTTATAGTTTTTACCAGCACTGGGGGGTCAGGGGGGAGGGGATAAGTATTTTGTACCAAGAATCCTTTTCCGTGAACATTTTGGTTTATTCCTTTTTTTACTGTCCCCTTGCTTCAAGAAATTTTTCCATTTCAGTGAATCCTTGAAAGTCTCTAGGCAGCAGAAAAAAGCAGCTAATGGAAACAAAAAAGTCTCTATCATCCAAGTATTCCGCAATTCATCATTCCATGGAGAAGAAGAAAGGGATTAAATAATGCAAATTAGCATTCTCTGTTCCTTCTAAGAGTCCAGAAAATGTATTTGCCCAAACTTCATTGGACATATCTTCCTCTAATTCTTTCCTTTTCTCAAAACAAAAAGAAAAAAGGGGAAATATCAGATATAAAGATATATTATCTTCGCTATTTGTCCAAGAAGGAAAGTGAAATATCTTCTTCACAATTATAAGAATCGGTCAAAGGACACCACAGATACATAGGTTTTTCTTGCTTTTAAGAAAAATACAGTATCATCTTTGAATCTTCGGAGGAAGGAAGCAGAACCCTCAAACAGAAAAAGTTATTTTTCCCCTCCCCTCTTTCTTAAACAATCCCAGAAACTATTGATTTCTGGAATAGATTCAACATAAGATGACCTTGCAAAGTGGAGACACTGTCTTAACAGTTTCCAAATTATGTAAAATTTTGTGAAGCTGAAATATGCTAAGGTAAAGTTCACACACCTGTCAAAGTACTCTTTTCATTAGCAAAAGACAGTAATTCCTTCTGATGAGGGCCTCTTTCCTGAGGATCCTTGGTGCAGAATGATTTTTAGTTTCCTTAGGGAGGAGGTTCTTTGGAGTTCTCTGCTGCATCTATCCTACTTTTATGTCTTTTACATGTTCTGTTATATGTGTTATCTGTGCTGTATGCAGCTCTATTTACATTTTATGGTAAAAGTTAAAACTGTCCACCAAGAAAATATCTCTGGTCACTTATTACTGACACCTTCCTAAATGCTGTTATTTTCAACAAGATACTTTTCCTCTAATGAAATGACCAGTATGTGCTTGAGGAGAGGCAATTGCCATAGCAGATGGATCTTAGCAACTACAAGATTTGCAGTGGTTCAGTGAGGCCCTCAAAAATGAGGTAGCAGAAAATGCAAGAAAAGGAAAGCATATTACTAAATTAAAGAGTCCCTTTTGTTAATTTAATTCTAGACAGTTTAGAAGCATACCACTTTATCAGTACAAAAAATATAGATTTTGGTCCAAACCACTTAGGGAAAGTAGAGGTCAAAGACCAAGCGCAAACAGACCAATTGCATGACTCCAGACACTCAGTCTACCTCCTGAGAAGGTAGTATTCTTGACCCAGTCTCAGAAAATGAGCTGTCACAGTAGGTTCCGAGGGCAATGTAGTAATGTTTACCAAAGTTCCTTCTCCATCCTTTGTACCACCTTCAGTGATCAGGAACCTGGAACAGGTAGCTTTTATGGTGCAGGCAATTCATAAACTCCTGTCAGTTGGCACAGCAAAGTCATTCACTACTGAGTTATGCACTTCTCAGGCATTACTCTTATTTCTTCTTCTGAAATGGCCCATTGAGATCAAATCAGTGCTGGGCTTCAAATGGCTCATCAGGTCCATAGAGAAGCCTTCCTTTAGGAGGGAGATATTGGTATGAATTTCAGCAGTCATGGACAAAAAAAATTTGAGACATTATTTCAGCTTAACCAGTTCCTTTCTTCATGCCTTTATTTGCTCCGTTTACAATTGGCTTTCTTCACTCTGTTTTCAGGGCTATCACTCTACCTAACCCTACCAAGGCAGAATTATGTCTTTTGATGTCACTGAATGTGTAAATCAGGTCCTTTTACTAGTGACTGTAGGACATCTATCTTTTTCCTTACGTGAATGACATTCTGATAAAGGTCCAGACAAGAAAAGAAGTAAATATAAACATCCAAGTAGTCATGGAAACCCTCCGGTCCCGTAGATTTGTTTAAATTTAGAGAGAACAAGTCTAATACCCAGTATAGTTTTAGATCATCCAGGAGTAAACAAAAGAGATGCTCTTCAAGCAAGAGTAGTCCTATCTGAAGAAAGGAGCCGGGAAGCTGTAGTCTGATATACATCCACTACTGAGCAGTAAGCATCCAGCTGCAGCCTCTCTTCTATGGGTTCTGGGCATAACAGTGTCCTTGAGAGAGTTGCTACAGTGGGGAATGTTTCAAGAATGCCTCTCCATTTGTGACAGGTTTCAGAGTAGCAGCCGTGTTAGTCTGTATCTGCAAAAAGAAAAGGAGGACTTGTGGCACCTTAGAGACTAACAAATTTATTTGAGCATAAGCTTTCGTTGTCTAAATTTGTTAGTCTCTAAGATACCACAAGTCCTCCTTTTCTTTCTCCATTTGTGTAACTGTGTTTTGCACAAAAATTGAGATCACAATCAAAAAGAAACCTCACATTCTTCCCCTGTCCCACAACATGACAGCATTCTTTGTTTGATGTACATACTCAAATTAGATCATAAGAGATGCTAGTCTCCAGAGCTGGGGATGTGCATGGGAAGCCGAATTTTATTCCTGGAGTGTGATCTAAGGGGAGGGTGGGGACCCACAGTGTAATTTTTTTTTTCCCATGATTTGATTAGTTTTACAGAAGTTTGTAGGACTGAAGCTAGATGTGCCGGCTATACAAGAGCTGTGTATTATTCACTGATCAAGACAGGTAACAGCTCGATGATGAGAGACTTTAGACAAGTAGCATGAGTGCCTTTCAGCTACTCACTCTACATCAGGAATCAGTAGCCCTTTTCTTTTGGGCAGAATGGAATATTCAGTCCCTTTAGGCCATACACCGAGAATACTAGAAATATAAGGCTGAAAAGCACCTTAAGAAGAGACATGCACTGATGCAGGATCGAATAAACCTAGACCGTCCCTGACGGCTGTTTGTCTAACCTGTTTTTAAAAATGGCCAGTGATTGGGATTCCACAACCTCCATTGGAAGCCTACGCCAGAGCTTAACTATGCTTATAGTTAGAAAGTGTTTCTTAATATCTAACCTAAATCTTCCTCCCTGCAGATTAAGCCCCTTGCTTATTGTCCTGCCTTCCGAGGATATGAGGAATTGATCAGTCCTTTTTATAGCAGCCTTTATAATGTTTGGAGACAGTTATCAGGTTCCCCTCTCAGTTGTCTTTTCTGAAAACTAAACATGCACAGTTTTCTAAACTGATTATCATTCCTGTTACTCTCCCCTGCACTCTTTCCAATTTCTCCACATCTTTCCTAAAGTGTGGTGTCCACAATTGGATACAGTACTTCAGTTGAGGCATCACCATGCTAAGTAGAACGCGACAACTACTTCCCATGTCTTGATACGCCAGTTAATACACACCAGAACATTAGCCTTTTTTACAGCTGCATTGCACTGATGACTCATTCAGTTTATCTGCTAGAGTACCCCAGATCCTTTTCAGCAGCACTATCACCTAGCCAGTTATTCTCCATTTTGTAGTTGTGCATTTGATTTTTCCTTCGTAAAGGAAATACTTTGCACTTGTCTTGAGTGAAATTCATCTTGTTAAATTCAGACCAATTCTCCAATTTTTCATGGTGGTTTTGAATTCTAATCCTGCCCTCCAAAGTGCTTGCAACCTCTCCCAACTTTGTATCTCTGCATATTTTATAAGCATACCCTTCACTCCATTATCCATGTTATTAATGAAAATAATGAATAGCACTGAACCCAGGACTGAGCCCTGTGGGACCTCACTAGATACATCCTCCCAATTTGACAGTGAACCGTGGATGATTACTCTTTAAAGTACAGTATTTCAACCAGTTTTGCACTCACCTTATAGTAATTTCATCAAGACCATGTCTGTAGTTAGCTTATGAGAATGTCATGTGGGACTCAACTCAAAATATATCACATCTGTTGCTTCCCCCCATCCACTAGGACAGTAACAATGTCAAAGAAGGAAATTAGGTAGGTTTGGCGTAATCTTTTTTTTTTCTTTACAAATCCATGCTGGTTATTCCTTATAACCCTGTGTTTCTCTGGGTGATTCCGTAATGGTTGGTTGTTAATTTGTTCCAGTATCTTTCCTGGTATCAAAATTGGGCTGTGAGTGGTATATAATTCTCTGGGTGCTATTGGTTCCTCCTTTTTAAAGACAGGAACCATGTTTGCTCTTCTCCAGTCCTCTGGGACCTCACCTGTCCACCTGGAATTCTTGAATATAATTGCTAACTGTTCCAGGATTCAGAGTAACAGCCGTGTTAGTCTGTATTCGCAAAAAGAAAAGGAGTACTTGTGGCACCTTAGAGACTAACCAATTTATTTGAGCATGAGCTTTCGTGAGCTACAGCTCACTTCATCGGATGCATACCGTGGAAACTGCAGCAGACTTTATATACACACAGAGAATATGAAACAATACCTCCTCCCACCCCACTGTCCTTGTTTCATATTCTCTGTGTGTATATCAAGTCTGCTGCAGTTTCCACGGTATGCATCCGATGAAGTGAGCTGTAGCTCACGAAAGCTCATGCTCAAATAAATTGGTTAGTCTCTAAGGTGCCACAAGTACTCCTTTTCTTGTTCCAGGATTGTTGCAGATAGTTCCTTAAGGATGAATTTAATCAGGCCATGCTGCTTTGAATACAACTAACTTATCTAAAACATTCTTTAACCTGTTCTTTCCCTGTTTTGGCTTGTGTTCTTTCCTCCTTATTATCAGTATTAATTGCATTGAATATCTGGTAACCATTTACCTTTTCAGTGAGGACTGAAGCAAAATAGGCATTAAACTCCTCAACCTGCCTGTTGTCTTTACTTATTAGCTCTCCTTCCCTGCTAAGTAGAGGATCTACACTTGGCTTCATCTTTCTCTTGTTTCTTATAGCCTTTTATGTCCCTTGCGAGGTGTAACTCATTTTGTGCCTTAGCCTTTCTGATTTTGTTCCTACATGCTTGTGCTGTTCTTTTGTATTCCTCCTTGTGCAATTCTTCCATGTTTCCACTTTTTGTAGATTCCTTTTTGATTTTCAGGTCATTAAAGAGCTCCTGATGGAGCCATATTGGCCTCTTATTGTTCTTCCTATCTTTCCTTCACGTTAGGATAGTTTGCTGTCGTGCCTTTAATGTTATCTCTTTGAGAAACTGCCAGCTCACCTAAACTTCTTTTGTCCCTTAGATTTTCTTCCCATTGGACCTTACCTACCAGTTCTCTGAGTTTGCTAAAGTCTGCTTTTATTTAAGTCACTTGTAATTATTCTGCTGCTCTCATTCCTTCCTTTCCTCAGAATAATATCTATCATTTTATGATCACTTTCACCCAAATGTGCTTCCTCTTTCATATTTGCAACCAATTCCTCCCTGTTGGTCAGAATCAAGTCTAATATGGCTGTCCTCCACTTTGTGATGCAAAAATTTGTCCCCAATACATTCCAAGTACTTACTGGAAATTTTGTATTTTACCATGTTACTTTTCCAACAGC
Organism: Lepidochelys olivacea; assembly: GCF_965140295.1. NCBI lineage: Eukaryota > Metazoa > Chordata > Testudines > Cheloniidae > Lepidochelys > Lepidochelys olivacea. The sequence continues at coordinate 145,619,723 of NC_140411.1, forward strand.
TGTAAGTCCCTGTTACAACCAGATCTTTTGTTTTGGATATTTCTGCTGTTTCTTCTAGAAATGTCTCATCTTCCTTCTCTGATGGCCTATAGTAGACTTTACCATGACATCACCCCTATTTTTTCCTCCATTTATCTTTACCCAGAGACTTTCAACTGGTTTGCCTCTCACCTCCTTCTGGAACTTAGAACAATTGTATATATTCTTGATTTATAATGCAACACCCTTTTTCCATTTTTTTTCCTGCCTGTCCTTCCTGAAAAAGCTTATACCCTTATTTACCAATATTCCAGTCATGAGAAGTATGCCACAAAGTCTCTGTGATGCCAATTAAGTCATAATTTATTTTATGTTCTAATACTTCCAGTTCTCCCTGTTTAATCTCCCTACTTTTTGCATTTGTATATGGACATCTAAGATGTTGAGCAGAATCCCCCACTGATTTTCCTCTTGTTGCTTCTATGATCCTGTTGTAATGCTCCATGTCCCCCCACAACATCTAGCTCTCTGTTAAGGTTGCCTTTTGAAAGACCGTGACAATGCCAGAGCAGATTAGCTAAGAAGAAGAAAGGTTGATAAGGATGAATGGAATCTTCACTATGCTATCTTCCAAAAAAAAAAGTAAAAAGGTAAATGTAATATTCTCGTCTGTCCTTTTCCTGAGACCAAGAATATTTCAAAAGATTGAATCTAACAAGCTGAGAATAATTTTGGAGAATTATTAGTCCAGGAAATCCTGGTACTTCTTGATAGTAGATTTTCTCTGCCTCTTCCCCTGAGACTCCATCCAGATCTTCTGTCTCAGGGCCTGGAGCTTCATCCCAGTCCCTTGACAGCTTGAGTTTTTGAAAAGAATGCACAAAAAGATTGAAGAAGGTGAATCCGACTACATCTTGCAGTCTTTTAGGAAACCATAAACCACCATTTCATATTCTAGGGTCTCAAGAAGGTTTTGATACTAGTGCTGACTAAAACACACAAATCCACTTGTGTTTTACATTGTCTTCAGGATGATATAGACTTTAATCTGTTAGTTGTCTTCACCTGTTGCTATTTGAGAAAAAAATTGATCCTTATCAGAATTCTAGATTTACTTTGGTTCCCACTATGACCAAATTCATCTGAACAGCCAAACTGTTAAAATTTTCCAAAAATACCTACATTTCCTGCATGGAGAGTAAATCTAGTTTAGAAAGTCTGAGGAACCTTAAAGCATCTTTTTTAACAAAACCACCTTCTTTGTAGCAATAACATCTGCGAAGAGTATCAAACATCAAAGGCCAGTGTTTCACTGGGATGAAACTATGATTCACTAGGATAATAAATATTTTGCACAGCAACTGAATTTATTCCTGAAAAGAATGGTCAGTTTTATAATCACAAGCGATTATTCTACCTTTTTATTCTGTCCTAATCCTCCACAACCCAGAGAAAAACATTGATTTAATTTTGATTTTTGCAGAGCAATTCAATTTTTTTAAACAAGATTGGAAAACAATTAAAGAATGAGTAGTTCAGAATTGAAAAACAAGGAATATTGAACTCTTGGATGGCATCACCCATTTATTCCACCTAGTCACTAGTGGCTTCCTGGGAGGAAAATGCATCAACAGAAAAGACTAGCAACATAGTGATATGGTTGACCCTGTTCACCTTGGTGCAGCATTAGAAAAGAGATGGGCATTCTTCCTCTAATGATTTCTTTGGGAGAATGGTCCTGAAAGCTTCAGAAGATGAAGTTTAAATTTAGATAAGAGAGCAACAAAATCTTTTCCCATAATCTGTTTAAATGGGCATTTCTTTCCCCTCCCTGTTCCCTTAATTTGCACTGCTAGTCACACCCCAGCTGTGAAGATTAGTAGACATGCACTTGTCCAAGTAAGAAAACTTTGCCATATCTGATTTTATTTCACTGATGAAAATGTGAATAGTAAGCTCATCCCTCCCCTTTTTGGTTTGATGGAAAATTATAATAGCAGAATCCTCAGTTTGGACTATGTGTATTTTTATTCTGGAAAAAAAAAGTATAAATTTCCATACATCTTAGGTACATCCTTTAGCTCACTTCCCTCACCTGCATGGTTTTGAAACATTGCGTGTAGTTATAAGTTGATATTTCTGTATTTTAACATTTTAAATTTTGAAGAAATTCTTGGCTTTGGAAGAGGTATCTGAAAGCACGAGGTAGGAAGTGGAGTCAAGTGGAAATGTTTCCTCATCAACTCTGCAGTCTGCCTCTGTTCCTCTGAGTGCAAGGCAACCCAGCTGTGAGGCTTGCTGGCCATACTCTTATCAGAGAGAGAGAGAGAAAATTATCAAGGAAGATAAAATTCCTCTCTATCAATTCTATCCTTACGTAAATTCAGCCTTCTGAGTTCCCATACGTGAGAGTGTAACTTAATTTCCAAATTACATGATGAAAGCACATCTGTCCCAAAATTAATACCTCTTGAGAATATCATAATTGTATATACTGAAAATAATTAGTATCTGTAATTTGCAAGTCATAAATGTCTAATTTTTAGCGAAGTTGTTTGTTTCCATTTAAGATAAATTCCCAATTTAAGATCCAAGGCAACATTCAAATGTACCTCACAGGGGCCAAAATTGTTCTTTCCTTCTTTTCTTTTTAAATGCTGCAAAGAAACATAGTGATTTATGTTGTATTCTATTGTAGAGAGAACATCCCAATTTTAAAAATATTCTGAGATTCCTTTAGTAAAATACTGTTCATTGGATAGTACCTAACCACTTTTTTTCCCTCACATTGAGGCAACTGATGTCAAATTTCTAATAAACTAGGAACCACCAAATGACCTAGTCTGATTACCAGCTGTAAAGTATGAAGATGATTTCTTGTTCTGCTTTTTATCCAAGACAATGAAGATTATTAATTGCCACTACTTATGAAACATTAGATTCTTTACCTCCAACTGCACAAACAGAGTGATGGTTAAACACTTCCACTTCATTTATTGCAATTCCAGCTTTTAAAGCTGGCTTTGAGGCCAGCAGCAAGCAAAATCACCCAGGCATGCGCACACTCTCTCTCTTTCTGTCATCTCCCTTAGGGACACTCAATTTCCAGGATTTCGCTCCCTGAATGGAGCCATCTACCGAGTTCCTTCTCTCCATTTGTTCCTTCCCTATCATAATGGAGCAGAACAAGTGGAATAAGCTTGAAGTCCAGGAGGTTCACCATATGCAAGGAGACCCTCTCAGGATCACCAAAGAAAGTTGCACTATTATTGCACTCAGCCTTTTGACCCTGGGTTTCCTTAGGGGAAGGAGATCAGAATCTGGAGGCTTATTGAGACCTTTGAATCAGAGGCACTCCACCATCAGAAAAACCCATGGAGACACCTCTGCAAGAGCAGGTCAGTCCTCTTCAGCTCTTGGGACGCATTGTTATCTGATAAGAATTTGCCACAGGTAAATCCAAAACTTGCCCGCCTCCATTCTATCTAATCCACTTGTAAAAGACTCCATGAGGCTAGCATTAAGAACCAGGGCAGCTAACTAGATATCCAGCTGTTGCTCAGAATGAAGTCCTGAGCAGCATGTAACAATTCAAGGAGAAGCTTAATAAGATTTTAGCTAAAACATGGACAAGCCAAAATATTTACTAGCAATGAGTGAAGTTCAGGAAAGAATAGAAGCCAGTCATCCAAGGGCAGAAGCTCTTTTCATTTCTACCCACATCAGATGTATTGGAAAAGGGCCCCTCATTTTTCTAGGGTAAGATAAGGATGTGGAACATGGAGAAGGAAGCCAAGATCATGCAATAGCCTAATCTTTCTTTCATTTCAGTTCATCTGTATAACTGCAAGAGAGTTCTCCAGAAATAGACTTGAAGGCAGGATATCCCATTCTCAGACACCTGATTTGAGCTGACTTCAGACACATTGGTACAGGAAGGACTATATCATGATTTCTTTGATGCTCAAGACTTCTCTTCCACCTCCTTCATCCTCCTCTTCAATTGTGAAAGCTGATGAGAAACTTCAAAACATCTGGAAAGCATCAAGTACTACCTAGAGTCAGCGGCAGTTAGAAACCTGTCTTTCAGTAGGAAAGGTCTTCAGAACTTTCTTCTATTTCTTCACAGAAAGAAACAGAGGAGGGGAGGGATTTAGGTCATCCCTCAAGAAACTGAACAGGCTGATGAAAAAGATGAAATTCAAAATGGATCTTGTTCCCACGAACTCCAGTTTCTCCAAGAGATAATCTAATTCTGTTAGGTCTAGCAGAAGTTTATTGGCATATTCCAATTGTTCCGTGATACAGAAATCACTGTCAATGAAATGTTACCTTTTGAGTCCCCCAGGACGCTTCCAGGCTACTGACAGTAGCCTGGCTAAATAATCATTTATACCTTTTATTAGATAATATGATTATGGGAACGTTGCTGCTAGAGACATTACAGGAAGTAGTGTTGCAGAGCCTCTCTGTGCTTTAAACGTGGTAATGCAATCCTATCTTCACTACCTGGCAGCTGCCCACAGTATTATAGGCTCTGATGACCCTTCATTTGACTGGTGGCCTCTAATTCTCTGCATAAAGATGAGCTTTCTATTTGTATCAAGTTGGCAAGGATAGTCTATGAAATGTCAGCTCTTGGAGGCTGTGAATCATCCCGCATCTTCCATGCGAATGAGATGATTCATATTCCAGAGTCTTTCATAACCATGATTAACTCTGCCATGCAAACATCAGAGGAAATACTTTTTTTTTTTTAATGTTGTCCAAAACCTTAACACCTGAAGGAAAAAAGCATTGCATGTGCTAGATGTGGTGAAAATCCAGGTTAGTCAACTAATTCAGAAAAACAGCTTGGTTTCCTTTCACCTAAATGCTCATGACTGAGAGTATCTAAATCCTCCTTTGTTCGGTGAATGAAACGCTTATACCATTAAAGCCTGTTTAGTCACAGATAACATTTCCAGACGGAATTGGCACCCTCTCCTCATAATCAATGGTAGGCTTCTGGGCAGAAGGGGCATCAGCCGGCAGAAAGGAAGTTTATAAAGTGTTAATGACAGCACTATTAAGCTCTGCAGTTTTCACCATAGGCACTGACTTTTATTTTTCCCTGGGGTGTTGCACCTCAAGGCTCTGCCCCCACTCCGCCCTTTCCCCTGTGGCCCCGCCCTCATTCCACCTCTTCTTGGCCTCTCTGTACGCTCTTCTCCAAGAGGCCCTTGCTCTGCCTCTTCCTGCCACCACCCCACCCCAAGGCCCCACCCTCACTCTGCCTCTTCTTGCTCCAAGCCCTCCCCGGAGCCCACCATGTCAGCGCCTCTAGTTTTCACCTTGATTCCTCTGCAGAAACATTCTTTGTTGGGAAGGTGATCCAAGTGGTAGTCCTAAAATAGAGTAGTAATAATGTACGGATAGGAAAGGATAATGCTTCATTCAATCTTACTTCATTGTAAACAGAGCAACACTTACTTTATACACCACTAAGGATCTGGCCTTTGGTGTTAATAGACCTTTGTATTCTTCTCTGAAATATATGGAACCCCAAGAGGAAAACTAATTCCCTTTTTGGGGCATGTCGTCTCAGCTTCAGAGGAAAGAAACACAAAAGTGCCATTGTATTACAGAGGCCAGTAAATCTCCAAAAACAATACAGGTTCATATATTAGATTTACCTTGACATCTTGGGCCAAAAGTCATCAGCTTCTGTGGAAGAAATCTGTGAATCAATCATCTGGATGAACTAGCTTGTCATGTGTTCATTAGTTCACTTAGAAGCTGGGCCTGAGCCCTCATCTGATGCAGCCTTGAGGCAGGAATATATTTCATGCCTGGTATCCTTAACCTTTTCAAAATTCACTTGATTTTCCTTATATTCCTAGATAATTTTCTTCCTTCCTTCTTGCCTTTAATATTCTATTTTCCCCCATGTTTGATGAGTGGCTAACCTAGATTAGAGTTTCCTATATTTATCCATTTCTTTCCTTAGAGAAGGTATCTGATCCAGCCCCACTTACTGCTGTAGTTCAACGCTGGTTGTTTTGTAATTTCCTTTTCTGAAAGCAAAGTTGTATCAGTTATAGTCCTGTGCTATAATTATTGTCAGACATTTAGTATCTTGTAATATTAACTTTTACCTAATATTGAAATACATTATCTTCACAATTTGCAGGTTCGGAAGAACTTTTTCTTGTCAGGAAGTAATAGGAGGGTCCTTCCACCCTGTTTCAGTTTTGTCAGCTTTAGATGTCTCCAGAACTACAAAGTGAGAGGACCCTACCCATCAGTCAGTTCAAGAGACCTGAGGTCTTGGATAGGAGAAACCGAGAGAGAAAGCAAATTGCCTGTCTTTTGTAATGAAGTTAGCAATAAATATGACATGTTAACTTTTATGAGAGATTACTTTTTACCACTGAATTAAAGTGTAAGGTGTTGCTTAAAGACGACGTACTAGGTAGTGTTTTGTTTTTCTTTAGTCTATAAAACTCAGTCACCATTTTCAGGAACAAATATTGCTAAAGACACCAGATTGTAAAACCTTTGCTACTTCTTCAGAGAGCCTTGGGGCCGTCCTCTAATATGTAATTACTTTTACATCAGTCACAAGAGAAAGACAAGAATGCGCTTTCCTTGAACTTAACAGTTTGGGCAATTTTCTGTAATCCAGTAAATACAAATTGTACCCTGATTATCCTTCTACGTCTGTCAAGGAAATTTTAATGGATGAATGAATGAGTCAAATGTATGCATGGAAATATACAAATGTGCAAAATATGGGTCTAATTACAAGGCTGCTGAATTTACACAAGGTCAGGTAAACAAGGCACCAGTGTAATGATTATTAATTGTTAATAATGCCTTTGGGAAAACATTCTCATGTCTCTTCTGAACACCTAACAGTTTTGCCTTTTCAGTCATATGAAACAGCCAGATCAGTTAATAGTAAGAGCAAAAAGGCATTCATTTCTCCTCTTTCTATCTCACCTTTGTAATTGGTTACTACTACTTTCAGAGTAGTACGCAAGATGAAAGCTAGATTTTCAGGACCATGTTGAAAATGAAAAGTACATTTTAGATATTTTGAAATAGAATTCTGAAGTAAAGTTTTTGTGAAATAAATTAATGTAGCTTTTACTCACACACACAGTAGTGAACTAGCCGCTGTCCCCTCTCATAACAAAATAGAGCTCCTTTTTGTTTTCTTTCAAGATAGCTAGTGCCATCGAAAACACAAACTGGATACTAACAAAGACAAATTGAAGCCTCCCTTTTTATATGCTTACTATTTATGGTAAATTTGGCTCCCTTTCTGTTTTCTAGAATACTCTAATTTTGGTTGAAGAGCTGTACCAACAAATGATTTATTTTAGATTCTTCGAACTGCTGCAATAACTGTTTCCCCTGAACCTTGTGTGACTTATTCAGTAGACTGCTGTATCATTACAAACGCTGCATAATTAATTCTCCTTTTCCACTATGAATAACACTAGAATCATAAAAGGCCACATTTACTCTGTGAAATGAAAGTTGTGCATCCAGGTAATCTTGTTTGGATCAGATCCTGGGAAAATATTTATTTGTGTTTTTTAAAACTTTTGGTTATTAATCAGTTTGGTCCCATAAATGCAGGTTGGGAAACTGAATAATTGTAAGCATAGGAATTTTTGTACCAATAGTGGAGTAGTGGCCTCTCTAGCCTAGTATTCTGTCTCTGACACTGGCTGATACCAAGTGCTTTAAAGAAAGTTCAAGAAACTCCACCATGGGATACTTTGGAATAAGCTGTCCACAGGGGAAGTATCCTCCTAATATAGTTTAACTGTGAACATTCTCACACGTATGAATGTGTAAACCTTTTGTGAATTGTGCTGTTTTCAGTGATACCTTATGGCAAGGAGTTCCACAGGTTATTTTACACAATGTTTTAAGAATTTCCTTTAATGGTTTTAAATTTTTGTTTCCTTTCCATTTCACTGACATTCCTTTTTGCAATTGTGATAAAAGGTAAATCAAGTGCCTGATTTGCCTTCTCCATACTAATCATTGTCTTATATCCATCATGTGCCCTCTTGTTTCTTTTTTAAACCTAACTAGTCCTAGTCTTTTCAGTCTGTTCTCGCACGGAAACTTTTTCATGCCTATAAATCATTTTCATTGCCTGTCTTTCATACCTTTTTTCTATTTTTGCTATTTCTTGTTTGAGATGGGGCAGCTCAGAACTGAGCATTGTTTTCAAGATGACAATGTAATATCAGTGTACATAATGACATAGTTTAATGGTCGAGTCTACAAGATTTTACCAGTTGCTAAACTGCTTTTGCTGTTAAGACAGGGCTAAGGCTGGAGTTAACACATCCAGAACTACTCCTTGCACCTAGAACACGACACTAAAGTATTCTCCTGAGTTTGTTTAACATTACCAGTGATAGTATTTAGGTAACCTTATGACAAACCCTTTCATTGTTTAGTTTAATCTTACTATTAAAAAAGTTTTTTTCCCATCTAGCTAGTCTAAACTTGTCCTCCTTTGGTTAAATTCTTTATTTTAAGTAATATGCCAGTGGTCAATCTCAAATCGGTTTCTCCCTTTATGGTTTTGTTCAAGTATTTGTAGTGTGCTACAGTATCCACACTGGACCTAATTTGTTTAGGCTATAGAAATGTTTGTCTTCAGACTTCATATCTTTCTATCCTCTTACCTTTGCTATTCTTTAGCTTCTCTTTTATCACTGTTCATTTTTATAGTGATGTGCCCAGAGTTGTACACAGTAAGTAAGGCCTCATAGATGCTATGAGGAGAGAAATGATTACCTTTAGTCCTTCATGCAATTTTTTCTACTCCTTCCCTCTCATTCACTACTCCTTTTTGATTAGCGTATTATTTTAGCATAATTTTTACCTTTCTGCTTCAATCTCTTACTGTGAGCTCACATTTATCATCCCTTTTTTCTGTATTGTTGTTATCCAGTCATTCCTTCTTTAATATTTTTCTATTTCTCTAATATTGCATTTTTCTAAAGTAAAATTCCATATTAATTTTTTTCCCTGTCCTCTATGGTACCGACAACCCCTCCTCCCCAATTTATATGTAACCAGGTAAACAATTTATAATATCAATTTAAAAAAAAAAAAGCAGGGGGAGGGGAGAGAATTTAGAAAGCTTATATAATCTGGCAGTCCTAGCAGAAGCTAAACTTTTCCATTTCCCCACACTGGGGAACTCTCAAATTTGAAATGAACAATTGTGTTAAGTTGTTTGGGTTTTCTCTTACTTCAGTGTTTAGTGGTAAGAGTTCAAACTTATTTTAAAGGGAGTATATTTAGGTCAGACTGACCTCCATTTGGGATCAGACTTTTTTCCTTCCAGACTTCTCTCCCTCTCTCTGTCTCTCTCTCTCTCTCTATATATATTTTTCCAGAAGGATGAAACTAAGATTATTAGATACAACCACTTAAGTAATGTACAGAAGTAACCAAACTAATTAACCCATAAAGTTTTGATGATTTAATAACATTATTATTAATGTTCAGGTATACTTTACTTCAGTTGGTAATTCAAACTTATCATTTTTTTTAAACAGTCATAAGAGCATCATACTACAACAATGTTTGTATAATAGTTACCACCTCAAAATAAATGAAAATATGACTACATGATTTGACTTGGCCTAGGAATAGTCACTGTTGAGATTTTCTCTTTTCTAGCCATTTGGATTAAATAAAAATACATGATCTGTTATATTACTGATTTTTCTTCCCTACAACTTTTATGCATATTGATAAGCTCAACCTATTTTGCCAACAGTTACTAATGCTATAATGCATTTTCCCATATCTCCTATCTCAAATTTTTACCGTTATTGATTGAAGATTCAATTGAGAAATGTGTTTAGAACCCTGCTTTCTGTGGTAATCATAGAAGTCAGTGGGAAGACAAGAAAATTGTATTGAAAGAAATTGTGTGCATGTGTGTTTTGTGTTTCAGCATAGATTATTTCTGCCAAAATAATAGCTGTCATTTTGTTCTTGTTATATTAGTGGCCTGTAGCTCACTACTACGCCTTTTGACTTGGTTTTGCTTTTGTCCATTTGTCTATTTGTAAGTAGAAAGAATGTTGTGAAGTGCCATAATTTGCAGAATTATTATGCTAATAAAATCAATATTTTGTTATCTATTTAAATTAAGAAGTCCAAGATGGTGACCCCACTCCACCTTCGTATCAAAGCTTGCAGACCTTAATATTTGGTGACTTTGAAACTTTGAGTTCTGTTCAGTATTTTGTGTCATGCCCATCGTGGGAGGAAAAAGATGGAAAATGTATACGCTGAGCCTATAGGACTTCCTGCAGTGCTTATTAATCCTTTATGGATCATTTGAAATGTTTCTAGTTTATTTAAGCTTTGCTGCTTGTATCAGATTGTTCCTGGAAAAAAAAGAAAAAATGATCATGCTTTGAATTTTTAAAAGTGTGATCTCACTTTCAAGCAAAAGCACTTTTATGCTCCATTAGAGTTGAATTTGCCAAACTCTTACATCGCATTAACACAAGCTTTACTGGCTAGATAAATGTGTTGTTCAAAGACTGACTTGAACTTTACCAAACTGCATATTAAGATTGTGTCTTTTAATAATTTTATATCTTGAATGTTTTTTCCGTGTAAACAGAAAAGAGAAACAAAAATATGCTATGTAGTTCTGATTAAAAGAATAGGTTTAAACTTTGCTTAGGAGAGGTGCTAGTAGGAATTTTTTAAGCTAAAGTTTAATTGAAGATTGTAGTAAAATATTTAGGCTAAATGTATCAGTGTGTTTCACCCAAGGCATACTACAGAGAAGTGTTTACAGAATTGAAGTTCTGTTTTTTTATATTTTGTTAGCATTTTTACAGTAGGTGATGTGTTCATTCCATAGTTGAGTTAGGAGTTCCCTCGTCTTAGGAGTTGTGGTTAAAAGATTCATTGTCAGGAGCTGAAAATTTTCAAGTAATTCATCTGGATAGCAAGTTAAAGACCAGCTCCTGCAATGGGAGCCAGTAGCACGGACTGGAGCACTTGTATGGAGTCCCATTGAGTTCAATCGACTCCAAACGGACTTGGGCTAGCAGATCCTGCTGCAGGATCAATCTGGAAGTGACCATGTGTCTGGATAAAGTATTTTCATGTCATGGATATAAGGTTCTTTTCTTTCCTACTTTGTTTTTGTTTACTTAGTACACCTAACACTTCTTTTTTTCTCTCTCTTGATTTCCATTACTGTAGTTACTGACTGCTTGCCTGTGTGTGAATAAATTGTTACTCCTTTTTGTATCGACATGTTTATCAAATGTCAGAATGAGTTAAACTACAAATTCTAGTTGCTTACAAGGGTCAAATCTGCCTCTCTGTGTTTCTAGCATCTGTTAGTCTAAAGATTCTTGTTTAAAATACTTCCTGCACTGGAAGTGTATGCTTCAAAGATAGCCTGTATAAGTTTTCTGCACCATAATTTATTTTTTATACTTTTGCAATGGGGTACACTTAGGCTTTTCATGAATTAAAAATCATCTCAAGTGAAAAGTCGTACTAAGTGTTAGAGAAATATAACCATAAAGATTTAACTCCTATAATTTTGTATGTGGTTTGTAACATGTTAAATAGATTATTTTAAAAATAGTATCAACATGAAGTAAAACACTTTTTGTTTTTATATGTATATTCTTTTGCATATCACTTATTGCCAGAGTAACGGAGCACATCACTAACTATTTTATCCTTAGAACACTCCTATGGTAAAGGGAAATATTATCCCCATTTTACAGATGGGGAAAACTGAGACAGTGATTTTTCTGAAGAAGTCTGTTACAAAGACTGAATCCCAATGCCTTACCCACTAGACCTTCCTTCCTTTTAAACTCTCTGCAGGGTTTTTGGTTTTTTTTTTAAATTAAGCTTTCAGAACACTTGATAAGAATGGAAAGAGTCAAAAATACTTTTTACAATGGAAAAAAGTTGAAAATAATACATCCATAGGAAAATAGAGAAACTTCAATCAGTGAAAGGAGTGAAGAAAGTACACCACTTGTATTAAAGAAGTGCCACCACTTATTCTAACTTTCCTCAAATTTCCATTTCATATCAGTAATGGAACCTTGAAAATAAATGGGAGTATCATATGGATTCTCCTGAAAACTTGTACTGAGCAATCCGTGAAATTAAGTTTTGTGCAGATTTCATCTCTCTTTTCCCTCATCGTATTTGTCTTTGGTGCTTTCTATACAACCAAAACAATTCTGTTTACAACAGTTGTTAAACTCTCATAATTGAAATTGATTGTTGCCAAACTGGGCTAAAACTACGTTTTCAAAAAACGTGCAATAGCCATAGAATAACATCCTCTACCTGGGCTAAAGCATTTTTCAGGTACTCTTTATTCAAGCTTTATTTGCACCGTATAAACAAAATAAAATCTTGGCTTCTTACAGAATAGAAGAGCTCTAGTTTAAGAGAAAAATAACTTGCCTCTGTGGTTCAAGAAGATTTAATCTGACAACCAATGCCATTTTATCCTATGCTTTGAAAAAGATAGCAGATATTTGGAGATCAAGGAATGATAGTGGATGGCTTTGCTTCAGTCCATTTCAAAATACTATTCAAACCCTGCTTGTTACATGATTTGGCTTCATCCATACAGGCTGATGCAAACCATATTTACCTATTGTTAAACTACGTCGTTTTGACTGAATATGTGGCCTTTGTATTTTAAAGCACAGAGCACTCAGCAGCCAGTTGATTGGGGCTCAACTGAACCTTGCAGCTGTCTCTGCCACACTGACAGTGTCTTGTACATTACTTCTTACAAAACGCTAAGGGCCTTACTGCTGTTTAGGGCCCAGGAATCTGTCCCTAGTAATTTTTTTTCCACACACTTCAGAGCAACCTTTTTTAAGCTTTACACATAACTAGAGGTGCCCTGTAATATAAGGTTGCCTGACACTTCCCATTGCAAGACCCTGTTTTCAGTTAATTACAATTTTTCCAAAATTTAACTGTTCAGACTGACATTTTCTATATTAGGTGTCTGCTTGAAGCTGATTTTTTTTTTTTTAAAGTTTCAGCAAAAATGGTTCAACCATTTCCAAGAATGAGATTGCGGGAGATGTTTTGCCCATGTGTGTGGGTTTTTATTTAAAATTTTTAGCTGTTTCATTGAGATGTGCCAGTGCCTTCATACTTTGGAGCAGGAACTCAAAATTTGGCAGAGAGGTCACCCGCATGTCCGGGATGTGCCTTTTGTCATCCCTGTGAAAATTCACTCAGATTTTGCCAACTTATAAACCTCTGAAAAATTTCAGTTCATTCATGGTCATGCAAGAGACTTGTAGAGTTTGGCAGCTAAATGTTCTGATGATTCTGCCTGTACCAAGGGTGGTCCATCTGGTCCATACTCGCCCAGCGCCAGTCTGCAACTGAACTGTGCTTGCATAATTCCCCACTTAATGATTGAATGGGCTTCATCATTGGGGCTCCAGAGCTTCTGCTGCAATAATAATTGCTGTTCCAGATGTTATGGTGCTGGATACCAAAACTGAAAGCGGGCAACTGGTCTCTCCTGTATTCTCAATGCTCCCCTGGGCAGTGTGGAGGAGGAGGAAGAGAAAGCCACCTGACTCGAATGTAGTGTGGAGAGGAACCCCAGAAGCCTCCAAGATGGGGACTGGGCAGAAACAGATGGAATCAGAAGATGGGGGGCTAGGAGCTAGGTGAGGGGAGGATGTGGGAGTGAGGAGAACATGAGAAGGAGCCAGGGGAATGATAAGAGATGGAGGGGGATGTCTGGGTGGGGTGGGGAGGATATGTGCAAAAGGACAGGGACAGAGAAGGGTCTGTAATCTTTAGAGAACCACTGCACTACAGAACCTTGAATTGTACTTTTTATTCCAGAGTTTTGACATTCCTTTGCTATCTGTCAAATAGCTGTGTGGAGATGGTCAGGGGGAATGGCAAAGTATCTCCACCACTTCTATTGGAATGTCCACATAGAAGATGACAGCCTACTAGCTCAAGTGGTAGAGGATTGTGCTGTGGATCTGTTGATTTATGTGGGTGGGTCAGTATGTTTCCCCATGCTGAAACATTTTTTTGTTTTTTTCAGTAGTTAAGATTATTGTGTTTAACTCCGGACATTACATTTAAAAAGAGTTAAAATGTTTAGTGTACAAAGTCAAACATTCAAAATTTAGGAAATAGTATTAAGGCTTCCTGTGGAACCTTAATTCAGCCCCTTTTTGTATGTGCATTGTGATATAGTCTTTGATTACAAGATCAGATACTATTTTTTTCCACAGTACCCCATCATTTAGTGAATGAATAAGTTATTCACTATTTATATTCTTATCGCTGTGACAAGTTGACTAAGGTAATATCTTTTATTAGGACCACTGTCTGTTGGTGAAAGAGACAACACTGCAAAGAACATTTTATCCTTTATTCAGTGTGTAGGTTCTTGTATTATTTACGATGTACCATCCAAATTCTGAACTGAATGCAGAATTATTAATTTCCTCATATGTTTTTATGCTGCTGTCATCTTAAATTTATTAACATTTGTAAAGAACTATCTTCGTAACACACCTCCTGTGAGGTGGTAGTGGTATTCCTATTTTACACACTTTTACACTGAAGTGCAGAGAAATTAGTTTAAAATCACCGGGCGTGTGCACTAATTTTGAGTGCCCAATTTAGAATCATAGAATATCAGGATTGGAAGGGACCTCAGTCCAACCCCCTGCTCAAAGCAGGACCAATCCCCAATTTTTGCCCCAGATCCCTAAATGGCCCCCCCAGGGATTGAACTCACAACCCTGGGTTTAGCAGGCCAATGCTCAAACCACTAAGCTATCCCTCTCCCCTCTAAGACGTATAGGGCCTGATATTTCAGAATACTTAATTTATAGTATTTTATATACTCAGAGCAGAGATCTCATTGACCTCCATTGCAGATGGGACTGTTTAGCACTTCTGCAAAGCTGATCCTGAATAACTCCAGAAAATAAGTGACTCACAGTGGCCACTTGTGAAAATTCTGGTGTAAGTGACTTGGCCAGCATCACTTAAGAACCCTGTCAGAGGAGATGGTAGAATCAGGTTCTTCAGGGTGGCATTCCATTGCCTTAACCAGGAGACCATCCCTTCTCTTTCTGAGTTTTCCTGCCTCATTTACTACGCACCTTCCAATTTCAGCAATAAATGAGACAGTGTCCTACAGATAGGCAACAACCTTATTAACTACACAAACCTGATTAATTCCCGCAGTCCAGCCTGTGCACTAAATGAGGTGAGGATCTTGTGGGGGAAAAAATAGTAATGATCATATAATTGAAGACTGCATCATCAGGCATATGTACAAAGGGAGCACGGGCAACCCTTTTCTGGCATTTCCTAATTTTGAGTGTTAGAGTATTATCTGCAACCTTGATAGTGGTCTTTAACATAGTTTTTTGTGTGTAGTTATATATACACACACACACACACACATATATGGATATGGGTGTGTGTGTGTACTTAATATCAAAAGTGAAATGTTTCCTTAGTGAATAGACATACCACCTTTTATATAATGGTATCATGCATTTCATATTATTTTCATTAGTTTTGTTTTTATAACAAAGATTTAATTAAAATTGGGCCTACCAGTGCATGTTTTCTTCTATTTTGTTATTCCTAATATGAAATACTACTGGTGTTTGTAACACTGTTTTGGTCCATTTAGGTGTTTAACCCAGTACACGTATATTTTTTTGTATGCAGTTTTGGTTGATTCTGTATTGAAATCCTATGTCCTTTTGGACTAACAAAGGGAGTTCAGTGTCCCCACGTTCTCAAAATCTAATCTACAAGAGATGATAGTATAGTGTGAAAATTACTCATGTGCTTGGTGAGGAGGGGGATCTACTCAGCTTAGTGTGTATGTGGCTACCGGGCAAAGAACAGAATTTGTGATTTCATTAGTCACTATTTGGGTGATCCACCAGTGAGTGTATTGTCTGCAACTACTTATTCTGTTGTTGTATGAACATGCTATTTTATTGAATGTGGGAAGAGTGCAACAAGAGCATGCCTATTGCTGTGACAATTCATCTTTTCTATATGCTTATAGACTATAAACACACCTGATCAGGAAGGTTGTCAAGGAGCCACAGGGTCGTCAGAGGAAAACCTTTGGATGCTGGGCTGCCATGAGGCAACTGGAGAGGACAGGAGCAGGGGGTCAGTGGGAATGGAACTGGAGAGTTGTGGGGGACAAGAGTCAGGGGAGATGGGCAGAAGGGTTTATAACTACTACAAGAACACACTTCTGTCCAAACGTAGACTTGGACTCAGGATTCCTGGGATTCTTTGTTCACTTGCTGTCCAGAAAATAGCTGTAAAATCCACTTGCAAAGTGGGTCTCCATCCCTCTCGGAGAAGATAATAGCTTTCTTCTGCCAGTTACTCCATTTGCTCAAGTGGTGGACGTCTAATGTGGATCTAAAGGGCCCAGCTTTTCTCATGATCCAATGGTGGGGGGGTGTCACTGATTCCATATGATAGTATTTCTTGGTGGGAGTTCAGTTTGCTTTTTTAAGAAGTTAGTTTTTTGTTTATTATTTCCTGTGTTAAGAAGGCGTTGTTAAGATTGCAAAGTCAAACTCTCAGAAATCAGGAAATGCCAGAAATAAGGTGGCTGTGCAACCTTAATTTGGCCCCCTTGTGCATATACATTATGGTACATCCTTAATTACATGATCTCACACACTGTTTTTTCCACAGGCTCCCTCCCTCATTCAGTGCACAGGAGAGTTCATGTTCTGGAAACGAATTTGGCTGGTGCACTGAATGAGACTGTATTTTCTGTAGGGCCTTCAGCCTCCTTTGTTGCAGGAGTTCAAAGGAGTGTGCATCTGAAAAATCTTCCCAATGAAAGTTTGGTTGAAACTGATACATTTGAATGAAATGTTTTGGTTTTGATTAATTAGTATTTTCCTGTTTTTAAAAAAAATGCCAAAAATTGCCAACCAGCTCCACTCACAACAGCAAGTGAAGTCCATTGGGGATGTGCTTTGAGTGTAAAAAGTACCATAAAATAAATACTTTGAAAAATTAAATTTTGACAAATATTGGTCTTAAGCTCACTGTGTCTCAGTTCTTCATCTGTAAAATAGGGATAGCGCCATTTCAACTCAGGTGTTGTGAAGATAAAGTTCATTAATATTTGGATTCTGTGGTGAGAGGATCATAGAGCAGTGTGTCAATAGCGTTGATAAAGCCTGGGGCCATACATTGAATTGTATGAATTCTGCCACTTTTTAAATCTTATTTCACCAAATTCAGCATCTAGAAAAATCTCAAGTCTCTAGTCCTTATCATGGCAAAGAAAACCTAAAAAATGTGAACAGAGCATAAACTGATGTTGTTGTTTTTTCTGTCTGACTCTGCAGAATGTCTGAAAATAACAATGGGTGTTAATTGTCCCATTCATCTCAGTTGAGATCCTGTTGACTCTGCAATTCTGTGGCCGCAAAATCTGGCATTTTTCTGAGATCCATGGATTTCAGCATGTTTGCTATAGAACTTCAGGTCTTATTGTAGCCAGCCACATGGCACTTTGATGTCTTCCTGCCTGCCTGCCTACAGTTGCCTCTTTCTCTCTAGCGTTCCCCACAAGGGGAAGTTAATTGAACTTTGGTGATGTTCCCTGCACTATTCCACAGAGCCAAGCAGCAGTGGGTCAGTGAGAAAACTGAAGTCTAGCTTGCAGCCAGCAAGATGCAGGAAGGTGAGCTCAACGTATTGGTAGGCCAGCAGGGCTGCCATGGGATCAACACAACAACCAAAGTCAGGGGAGTTAAACTCAAGCGCCCTGCCATGTTACACTTTGGGGGAAAAGGGTTCTGAGCAGGCTTCCCGGATGATGTTGCAGGAGCCAAAGCTCAGGGAGTGAGGACACAAATCTCCTGGTGAGCATAACAAAATAAAAGAAAGCCATCTCTTGGAAATCATATTTAATGTCACTTGGTATTTTAAAGTCTTTGCCACAGTCAGAAGTATTTTCAGCTACATGTGTATCTATGTGTGGGGGAAGAGCATAAAAGCTATTTCATGGCAATAGAATAAATTCAATAGCATGAAATTTGGTCCGAGTGTGCCCAAGGGTCCGAACTGATGATTTAATTACTGGCTCACATGCTGTTTTTTTCTCTTGCAAAGGTGATCACGGGTTTTGAACCCAGGATTTTAAGATCCACAGCACAAATATTTTCCACTTAAGCTAAAGAGGCAACTGCTCTTGGAAGTAGGCTCCCATCCTTTATGCGGACCAGCCACTGTAGTCTGGGACAGAGCACACTTTGCCATTGGACTACATAACTCTGTGAAAGAGCTGTGGGATCTTAGGTTCTATTTCTGTCTCTGGAAGGCAACATCGATAAGACTTAGCTTTGCCATATTAGAGAGCTGTTCCTGCCTCTGCCTGAAATTACTGTGTGCAATCTCTCTCACGTTATTAATCAGATGAGGTGAATGGTCATTTCCCATGTCTTAAGGCCTTGGGCAGTAATAACAGTTGTGAAGTCCACAGAAATATTAATAGCACTCAGTAGAATAGATGAAACCAGAACCACAGATACCCTGGTTCCTATCTCAGTGCATCTTCCTCTAAACCAGATATTATGTGGGTAAAGCAGGAAACACTTGTTTGACAGCTTTCTTTTAAAAGCAAATTAAAACTGTTGTTTGAAGCTATTCACAGCTGATGAGAGATTTGGGACACTGGATGTACTCTCAATGGAGAGATTTTAGTGAGCAAGGTGCGTAAGGTGATCAAAAGCGCATTGCAAATTCAGCTTATCACATGGCTTTTACTCTGTGTGTGTGTGTGTGTGTGTGTGTGTGTGTGTGTGTGTGTGTGTGTATGCATACATTTATGACATAGGTAACAATCAGATCCATGCTAAAAGAAAATCAGTCGTGATAAATTACAGTTATCACATACTTTTGGCAACCTCACCAGCACTCTATCCACAAATTTAGCTCCTGTGGGATTTATCACATTCTAAACCTCTGAACAGCTTTGAACATGTGCCAGTTTTTACACCCCCTAGAAAAGGTTTGCTTTACATGAGTAATATGGTCATCCCAAAACGCATGCCATAAAACATTTACGCTGCTCTGCATGGCTTCTCAACAGGTCAATAGCCTCCGCTTTCCTCATCCACAGCTGAGGTGGGGTTGGGGGATATGGAAATCCTCAGACCTTCACGTTCCTTTTTTTTAAACCACCCAGCATCCGCTACAGCTCAGAGCTAAGGATTAAGTTGAGGCTTTCTAGCCCTTCTATTATCCCATACCAGATCCAGACCGATTTCCCCACCCAGTGGGCCTAGCCTCATAACTACCTCTTCCTCTCTCAAAATGGGGAGAAGTTAGCAGTTTGAAGGCATAAACCCCTTACATATTTATCACTTAAACTGAATTTTTGGCAGCGGACTTTCTTTTATCACTTACTGTTTTATCATTGATTGTCCTTTCTCCTTGTTCCATCCCGCTTACCACTGCAACTCTTGAGCCGCCCAATCTCACTGTCTGTGTTCATTATGCTTCTCATCCTCTTCTCTTCTGTCTTTCCCTCTTTCTCACTTCTTTATCTTCAGTTTCGCCCTCTCATTAGTCATTCCTCTTTCTTCCTCATCTTAGCTTCCTGCCAAAAAACCAACAAAGTTTTTGTAATATAAGTAAACCAATTTTTTAAGACACAGAACTAACATAATGGGCACTTGTCATGAACTTGGGCACTTTGCTTGTAATTGTCCTTTTTCCCCATCTTCATCTGTTTTGTCATTTTCGATCATAAAATCTTTGAGGCTGGGACTGTGTCTTCCTCTATTACGTTGCCTTGCACAGTGGGCCTCAGACTCCTACTGGGGACTTTAGGCATTACTGCAATATAAAATAATCCTGTTTATGTATATGACGTAAACTGTCACATGCGGGGAGAAAACACACACACAAAAAAAACCCCAAGCAGATGGATCCAATTAACCAATGCTCTCACAGCCTGCTGGTAATGGGAAGGTTCTGGGGTCTATATAAGCCAGACCCAGCCCATTCCAGAGGGAGAGAGGAGGAGGAGAGGCAACACCCATGAAAACTGGAAGCTGAAGGAATGCCAAGGGTAAGAAGAGTTCCAGAAAGGACCAGGAGAAAAGACTTTCACCTTGGGGAAAAGGTGTTGAGTTGGGCATGAGCTGGGGCCTGCTTCCCTAGGAACTGTGGACTTGCCTGAGATGTCATCCTGGACCACCAGGAAAAGGAGACATTTGGAGCTGTGGGATTTGGAATTTAGAGGGTCAGTGTCACCTTAGTGATTGTTAAACTCCCTAAGATTAATCAAAATTCACCAGTTCACAATATCTATAAATATATATGTATTTGTAAGTTGTTTCCATGCCAAGAGTTTACACATTGCTCTGTACTATACATAGCAGATAAGTGCAACGTTTAAAAAAAAATATTGATATAGATGGATGGATGGATGAATGATCTGGAAAGGTGGGTGAGCAGTGAAGTAACACTGTGTAGATGCAGCAAGGTTATTTAACATAGTATTCGCTGGATTTTGCTATGATGAACTTCAGAGGGTGAAATTAGGTGTTCAGGCAGCCCAATGACAGACTCAGTTCAGTGCTGATAAATGCAGACTCATTCATATTGGAAGGAAGAGAATGAACTATCTGTACATCTTACGGCTTTCTGGGTTAACTATCAACTCAGGAAAGGGAGTTGGGCATCATTGCGGACAGTTCAGTTAAGATGTCTGTTCAATCTTCAGTCACAGCCAAAAGAGCAAACAAGAAGTTAGGATGCATAAGGAGAAGAATATGGAAAATAATATTGCTATTATATAAATCAATGGTGCATTCTTGTCTGTAATACTGGGTGGAGTACTGATCATCCTGTTTCAGAAAGGATATTGCAGAATGAGAGAGGGTTCAGAAAAGGGCAATGAGAATGACTAGGGACATGGAAAAGCTCATATGCCAAGAGATTTTAAAAGATTGGGGGTTGTTTCTATTTGAAAGTGTATAGGGGCATGATAAAAGTATATGGAAAAATAAATTACATAGAGCGGTAGAGTAGGAGCTTCTATTCTTTGTCTCATAACACAAGAACAAGAGGACTTTCAGTGGAAGTGAAAGGTAGCAAATTCAGAGTCAATAAAAGGAAATACTTTTTCACATAACTTGTAATTAGGCTGTGGCTCTCATTGCCACATTATGTCATTGAGACCAAGAATTTAGCAAAATTTGAAAAGGTTTTGGACATTCTATATGGCAAACAACAGTGTCCAGAATTATAATAGTTAATGCTAACAAAAATGTTGGAAGGGCTATAACATCTCATGCTTCAGGGATTAAGAAATTTGTGTGTGGCAAGCCAGGTGTAAATCTGTAACACTCTATCTTGCCACTCACTAAAGGGCCATGGGGACCCTGTACCAGGCACTAAAAGATGCATACTGTGCTCAGCACGGAACTTTTAGTGCATGGTGGCTGGGTCCACATGACCAGTTAGAGAGTGGCAAGCTAGTGCACTGCAGATTCACACCTTGGCCTGCCATGCATTAGGTCTCTCTGTAGCCAAACTATAACAGAGATTAGAATAAAACCTTTATCAGGGATGGATTATCCCACCTCCCGCTAGTACGGGTTTTCTTGGTGCTTCCTCTGAAATATCTGGTGCCTATGACTGTCAGCGACAAGATATTAGACTAAGGGGACCCAGATGCCTGTGTCTGATCTAGTATGACAATTTTTTATATTCGTTACAAGCCCTACAATAAATAAGAGTTGAAAATTTTTGGAGAAGTAGAAACAAAAATGTTGCAGTACGTTACCAGATACAAATACCTTAGCATACCTTATTTTTATTATTCTGAGCTATAACTAAGGTACATTGTGCAGTTTTGTGGAAGATAACTTTCAAGCATTATTTCAGCTTTAAATCCTTTCAAGTCCTCTGGTGCCACTTTCAGAAGGAAAGGCTATTTTATATATGTGTGTGTGTGTGTGTGTTTTGTGTGTGTATATATAATCCCCTTATGGATGAGTAACTGGTTAAAAGACAGGAAACAAAAGGTCGGAATAAATGGTCAGTTTTCAGAATTAAGAGGCCCCCCCGTCCTTCCCCCAAGGATCGGTGTTGTTCAACATATTTATAAATGAAAAAGCAGTAAATAGTGAGATGCAAAGTTTGCAGATGATAGATTTGCTCAAGACAGTTAAGTCCAAAGCTGACTGAGGAGAGTTACAAAGGGATCTCCCAAAACTAGGTGATTGGGCAACAAAATGGCAGTGTTGATAAATGCAAAGTAATGCACGTTGGAAAACGTAATCCCAGCTATACATACAAAATGGTGAGGTCTAAATTGGCTGTACCGCTCAAGAAAAAGATCTTGGAGTCATTGTGGATAATTGTCTGAAAACATCCACACAGTGTGCAGCAGCAGTCAAAAATCTAACAGTGTTAGGAACCATTAGGAAAGGGATGGATAGATAAAACATCATAATGCTAATATATAAATCCATGGTACTCCCACACCCTGAATATTGCATGCTGTTCTGATCGCCCCATCTCAAAAAATATTAGAAATGGAAAAGGCAAAAAAAATTATTTAAGGGTATGTGGGGGGGATTAAAAAGACTGGGACTGTTCAGCTTGAAAAAGAGACGACTAAGAGGGGATATAATAAGAGATCTATAAAATCATGACAGGTGTGGAGAAAGTGAATGAGGAAGTGGTATGTACCCCTTCATGTAACACAAGAAGCAGGAGTCACCCAAGGAAATTAATAGGCAACAGGTTTAAAACAAACAAAGGGAAGTACTTTTCAGACAACACACAGTCAACCTATGGAGCTTGTTACCAGGTTATGTTGTGAAGGCCAAAACGGTAACTGGTTCAAAAAAGAATTCAGTACAACAAGATAAATTCATGGAGGATAGGTCCATCAATGGCTATAAGCCAAGACGGTCAGGGATGTAACCCCATGCTCTGTTTATCCCTCAGCCTCTGACTGCCAGGTGCTGTGACTGGATGACAGGGCATGGATCCTTGATGATTGCCGGTTCTGTTCATTCCCTTTGAAACACCAGGCATTGGCCACTGTCAGAAGACGGGAGACTGGGCTAGATGGATCATTGCTCTGACCCAGAATGGCTGTTCTTATGTTCTTATCCATATATTTTTATTATCTATAACAGCATACTATACTTGCTTAGGGCTGTGGCACAGGGCTGTGTGAAGTAGCTAGTGCCTGTGACCAGTATGGGTATTCTACTACGATTGTCACTGGCTGCAGCCAGCCTCATTTCAGTGGAAAGGAGGCTGAGTGTGTAAGTCCTCCCTACTGGTACATAGCCTTTCCCCTGGCAGTACATCTGAGTGGTACCAACTGGTAACTGGGCCCTGGTGTATCCAGGCTAATTCTTCCAGTGATGTCATGGTAGCATGGGGCCCTAAAGGTATAACGAGCAAGTCCATTGGCACATGGAATATGTCCTTCTATTCACTAACCCATATGACCCCAGCTACCGGGTTGGTAGGGAAGACCACAATGGTTTCTGTGTGGAAGAAAGTGCTACAACAACATAGCAAAAGTGGATGCAGGCATAGCAGTTGTCAGTTGCTGGAGAGGACACATGGAATTAATCCATATCAACAGCTATAGCCTGCATCAACCCTGGCCATTCACCTTGGAAATGCATGCCACTGGATTTCAGGAGAATGGGTGAGAGTGTGTGGATGGTGTGACGTATGCCATCACCACTGAAAATAACTTGTGTGTTCTGGTGATGGAGGAAAGTCCTACAGTGAGGAGGTAGCGATGAAGTGACAGGCATGGTGACACTGGCAGTTGTAGCTGCAGATCTGCATGTAGGCAGCCCATGACATTGGTTTCTTGGTACCATACCTGAAGATGTTTTGGCAACATCTTGGGCACCTGAGCAGCCATTTTCAGGATTACGCTACTCACCATGTGTAGAGAAGGGGCTAGAAAAGGTGCCCTAAAAATTGTCTGCTTCCACAGAATCTGACTTGACCACCGTATCTGCAAGGCCATGCACCTGTGCAGCCAGAAAATGAACAAACTGGCAGTCACAATAGCGTTGTGTTGCTTCCTATCACTAATGGTATTAAGCAGGGCTGCATAATTGGTCCCGTCCTGCTCAATCTCTTCTATGCAGCAATACTTGATGAGACATGAATGCCAGAATCGGGATATGTTTTCAATCCTCTGGAAAATTATTCAAACTGAACAGGCCGCAATCTTCTACGGAAATGTTTGAGGCAATTGTTCATGAGCTGCTGTATGCAGATGACTGTGCTCTAGATGCACATACTCAAGAAGAGATACAATTGATTATGGACAGATTCACAGAGCCTGTAAAAAGGTACAGGCTGGCAAGTAGACTTAAAAAGATAGAAGTCGTGTATCAACCTACGTCAGAGCAACCCTCAGTGAAACCAAAAGTCACCATTTATGACATCTGCGTGCCATACTGAAACCTCTCCATCAGATGTCAGGATAAAGTTACCAATAAAGTGGTTCTGGAACACAGCCACTCCACAGGGATTGAAGCCATGCTCATCACATCACAGTTCTTCTTTGAGTGCTTGCACATGTCCATTCCAACATAGGTGTGTGCGTGCCGTGAGCACAGAATTTTTTCCTCTAGCAGTATCGGTTGGGTTGGCTCCAGCACCATCTGGTGCCGCATGCTCATAGCACTGGTAAAAAACGGCCCTGCCGACCCTGCTCCCTTTCAGTTCCTTCTGACTCCCTGTGACAGTTGCTGTAACCCCTCATTGCTCAGGCAATTCACCTCCTACTGTTTTTCTCCCTTTCTTAGTGTAAATAGTTCTTGTTCTTTAATAGTTAGAAATTAGTTGTTAGGTTTTAGCTAGTTTCAGACATCTCCATGCTTAGTTAGCGGGGTCATCCACTTTCCCAGTGCTGGGGCATGCCTCAGACGCCAGGTTTCAAGCTGTGCACCTCCTGTGGTAAGTCTGTGCCTTTGAACGACCCACCCTTGAGCTGTCTCAAGTACTTGGGGGAAGCTCATAGGAAAGACTGCTGCAAAATCTGCAGAGACTTTAGATCCTGAACGAAGAAGGAATGAGCTGCCCGACTGACGGTCGCCTCATGGAAGCAGCCTTAAGACCTGCCTCGGAGCCGTGCTCAGGCTCCGCAGCGAGCACCTCAGCCTCAGTGCAGAGCGCTTCTCCAATGGCTCGTGACTCCCAGCACCCATCTTCTTCCCTGGTGCCAAAGAAAAAGCGCCGCACGCACCAAGAAAAGAGCCAGTCCCTGGTGCCAAAGGTGAAAGAAGACCAGGACATAGCCAGATCCGTATTGGGCCCTTCTTCATCCCTGGCACCTCATCATCAGGTGCTTGCAACTCCAGTGTTGCTGCAAGCTCCTCTGACACCTGCGCAGGAGCCACCTCCTCAGGGCAGACAGCGTACCAGCCAGTTTGCGGTGCTGTCAACCCCTGAGGCTTTTGCAGCAGCCGGGGATCTTCTCATCTTGCCAGTCCTGGAGGTTCAAGATTTGGCACTGCCTGTGCTACCAAGCGGCAGGAAGTTATCATCAGGATCTTGCCCAGTGCCGAGGCTGCCGTCTAGGGGTAAACCCCTGTTAACAGACTTAAGATCTCCACCTTGGTGACCTTCTCCGGTACCAAGAGGCACATCATCACCTTGGTCTCTGCACCGCAGCTCATCGGACTGGGAGGTGGGATTTTATTCCCCTCGTCAGCATGGCTGACCTCGCTGCTCCCTGGGCCGTTCCTATTTCACCACGGCCCCAAGTTCAGCAGTGCCTCCAAACGTTTGGCCACCGGGTCCATGGCAACTGGAAGCTATGCAGTGGCCCTCTAGGAATCTTTGGGGGTTCCCCCACCATGGGGTACCCCCTCAAGGTGCTCATATTCCATTGTCTTGGAGGCTAAGGCACCCCCGATCGTGTGCCGAGAGATTCCAGATTTGGACTCTGGTACTGAGCACAGCACTGAATCTCAGGAGAAAGCTCTGCAAGCTCCTTCAGATGCTGGGGAACCAGTGGAGGCTCCTCAGCCCATTTTAGCCTCCTCCATCCTCCTCTCCAGATGAGGCAATAGTAACACCAGGGGTCTCCCTGCCACAAGACAACCACAAGGCATACCAGGACTAGTTAAAGTAGGTAGCCTCGAACTTGGGAGTCTAAGCGGAAGTGGTCAAGGAGGCAACACAGTCTCTTAGACGTTTTTGTCGTCAGCGGGCCCCTCTAGAGTGGCCCTACCACTGAATGAAGCCATTATGGATCTGATCAAAACCTTGTGGCAAAGCCCTGCCTCCCTCCCTCTGACAGCAAAGCACATAGAGCGTGAGTACTTTGTACCAGCCAAAGGGTATGAATTCTGCATTGCTCATTCCATCAGCCTTGCGGCATCCTGTCTCCCAGGAGCACAGAACCAACTGGCAGATCACCTCAGAAGGTTTTTCTCCTCACACCACAAGTTGTTTCTCTGGCCAGACATCATGAAGGACATCTTCCACTCAGGAGTGGAGGGAGGAGGGAGTTGGGGACTCCCCTAATAGACCTGTTTGCCACCCTCAACAGCAGGAAATGCCACTTGTTTTGCTCCCTAAAAGGTCACAGCCTGTGGTGTCTCAGGAACACATTCCTGTTGCCACAGATAAAGCACCTGTATTACGCATTTCCCCCATCCCACTGATCCACAAGGTTCTGATGAAAATCAAGCAGGACCAAGCGTGGGTCATTCTCAGAGTCCTGGCATGGCCCAGAGACCATTCATTCACCCTGTCAGTGGAGGCACCATTATGGCTTCCACTATACCTGGCCCTGATCTCCTGGGACCATGGTCAGCTGTCTTCATCTGATGGCTTGGCAGCTCCATGGCTAAATCCAAAGGAGTGGTCTTGCTCGGAGCAAGTTCACAAGATCCTACTGGGCAGAAAAAAGCAGTCCACCAGGGCTGCTTATGTTGCAAAATGGAAATAGTTCTCCATCTAAACTCCATTGTCTCCCAATGACAAATTCCACCTTTGCAGTCATCTCTGCATCTCATCTTTGAATACCTCTTAGAGCTGAAACAACACAGTTTAGCCCTCTTGTCAAGTTCACCTGGCAGCCATCTCTACCTTTCATCCCAAGTCACAACCAATCCATCTTTTCACACGAGATGGTGATCCATTTTCTCAAAGGCCTGGAAAGGGTGTACTCCCAGGTTAAAGTTCTCATTCCTCCCTGAGACCTGAACCTCATCCTATTAAAGCTTAAGGGGTGCCCGTTTGAGTCACTAGCAGTGTGTTCATTGTCACACCTTTCCAGGAAAGTGGCCTTTCTGGTGGCTATCATTTCAGCCAGAAGAGTTTCAGAGATCCGGGCCCTCACATTGGAGCCCCCACATATGGTCTTCTTCCAGGATAAAGTCCACTAGTGACCACACCTGTCGGTCCTTCCAAAGGTGGTCTCACAATTACATTGCAATCAAGAAATCTTCCTACCAGTTTTCTACCTTAAGACACATGCAACTAGAGATGAACAGTGCCTCCACTCATTGGATGTTAGATGGGCTCTGACTTTCTATATACAAAGGACCAAACCATTCTGCAGATTTACATAGCTGTTCATAGCAATAGTGGGAAGAATGAAGGGTCTCCCCATTGCATAGAGAATCTCATCATGGATTACTTTTTGTATCTGGGCATGTTACGAACTCGCAAACCTCTTTCTCCCAGCTAATCTAACGGCTCACTCCACACGGTCTCAAGCCGCCTCTGCTGCTTTCCTAGCCCAAGTCCCGATTCAGGACATCTGCAGAGCAGCAACCTGGTTGTCAGTTCACATATTCACAATGCACTATGCCATTATAGTGCCATGAGACACTATGCCAGTTTTGGTCGTGCCATCTTACAGTCAGCCTGTCCTTGAACTCTGAACCCACCTCCCTGTACAACTGCTTGTGAGTCACCTACATTGAAATGTACACGTGCAAGCACTCGAAGAACAAAAGTTACAGATCGGTTAGTAACCATTTTTCTTCTATCTGTAACTTCTGTTCTTTGAAATATGTTGCACATGTCCATTCCAAAACCCACCCTCTGTCTCCTCTTTGGGACGCGGCTGGTAAAAAGAAACTGAAAGTGAGTGGGGTTGGCAGGGCCCTTTATACCGGCGTTATGAGCGCACAGCACCAAAGGACGCTGGAGCCGACCCGACAGATGCCGCTGGGGAAAATTCCAGCTACTGTGCTTGGAGCACACACATGCCTATATTGGAATGGACATGAGCAACATATCTTGAAGAAGAAAAGTTACAGAAAGGTTAGTAACCGTTTTTTATGCTGGGCTGGTCATATGTTGAGGATGGATGACACCAGAATGCCAAAGCAGTTGCTGTACAGCAAACTGAAAATGGGTTTCTGCACCCAAGGCAGCCAGAAGAAATGCTTCAAGGACACACTGAAGCACACCTTGGAGCTGTGCAAAATATTAATATTAACTGCCGGGAGCCCGCAGCAACAGATCACCCTTGTAAGAAGCAATCAACAGTGGGGTTACTTGGTTCGAGGTTAATCACGGAGGCACAGAGGTTGACTTGTAAACAGGTAGATTTAGTGGGCACAGACTAATCCCTTTCTCAATATTAAACTATATATTCAATATGGAAAGGACTGCCATTCGTGTATTGGTCTTTTTAGTCACAAGACGTACTCACAAGACGTAATACCATTGTCCATGTCATCTTTGGTCACAAGGACAACAACAACTGAGTTAGCACCAAGTACATAAAAAATTGAGAGAGCCTCTAACACAAAGGCTTTACAATTGAAGTGTATTATGGAGGTGCCAGTTGTGGCTAGATAGCTAAGTTTTTGCACAAAAAGCAGGTATTTATGAAAAATACAGCATATCTTCTCCAAACGTATAACACTTACTTTTTGAGTGCAGAATGAATTTTCTGTGGATATACAACTTGATCCATTAGTTTAGGAGCTAAAGTTAATTTTAAAATGAGTCCCTTTAAAAGAATACTCTAAAAGAAAGTATCAGACTTTTTTTTGGGGGGGGGGGAGGGGGAGGGGTGTCTCTAATCATCAGAATACCAGAATAACACAGTCCTAAAACTTCACAGATAATTAAAATTCACTGAAATTTTGAGCATAGGCTACATCTGAAGAATTGTTTTTAGGATTAATGGTAATTTTTTTCTATTTTTCTTTATCATTGAAAATTCTACTTCATCAGAGGCTGGCAAATTTTCAGAGCATTCCACGAAGATCTTCTCTCATTCAAAATGGCTGCCCTTTCTTATTGTTCAGAACAGAACAGCAACCAAAAGTTGCCCTGAGTTAAGATGCCATTGTTAAAATAGCCAGCACTTCCCATTTGTTTTCAATAGGATGCAGTGTTGCCAACTCACAATTTTTGAATGGGAATGGGATGAGAAACCAGGAGAGGTGAAGAGACAGGGCTAAGAAAAGGACAAGTTGGAGGGGAGGGTGAAGAAGAGGTCAAGTTTAGGGGGAATGGTCCCACCAGGAAAAGTCTGTGCCCACCAGAGTACACTCCCCTCCAGAGTCTGGAATAGAATCCCAAGCTACTAAGTCTCACTATTCCTCTGCTATTATCAAATATCTGTATTTGCTTACTGGCAAAGTGTGGCCTATCCTGGTCTTGTGTTGGTCCCCATAGAGGATGACAATCTGCTATTGCTGTCGGTTAGTCCAGTAGCTCAGGTGGCAGAAGTCTGTGTGGTGGCTCTAAAGGTTCCACACCTGTTTGAGACCTATGTGGTATCAGTTCGAAGCCAAATGATGGGGTTTGTTTTATCGGTTTGCTCTTTTAAAAACCTAAGAAACTATACAGAGAGAACCTACCTGACAAGGTTGCACAGTCAAGCACTCAGAAGTTAGACAATGCCAGAATTAAAGCTGTCTGGGCAACCTTAATTTCACCCCCTTGTGCAATGTGCATTATGATGCAATCTTTATATAATCCCATATGATTTTTTCCATAGGATCCCTGCCTCATTCAGTGCACAGGGTAGACCTGCTGTGGGGATGAATCAGGCTTATGTAGTGAGGGAGACTTCTCTGCAGGATTCCTGCTTCATTTGTTGCAGAAGTTGGAAGGTGTGTACTATCCGGAGTACTGGACAGGCAGGTCTGGGCACGCCCAAAGCCGAAGGCCTTCCCAATTCAACTAAGGTGAGGAACCACTTGGTCCAGTGAATGAGGCAGGGAATTGCAGGAAGGGAAAAGATAATCTCATGGTTAAGACAGAGTTGAATGCTGTCCTTGAGATCTGGATTTTATCCCTGCCTCTGGCATAGAGTTCCTATCTGAAGCTAGGCAAATTACTTAAACCAAACTTTTCACTGGTCACAAATTGTGTGTTCTTTATTTTCTGGGTGTCTGACTTGAGAGCCTGGGTCCTGATTTGTAGAACTTCTGCATACTCACAGCTGCAAGTGAAATCAGGAGCTGTGCTTTGAGCATATGAAGCATATAATGATAAGTACTTTGAAAAATTAAGTCTTAGGCATCTCAGATAGGAAACCCAAAATTAGTGAATGCTTTTTATCTTAATCTCACTGTGCCTCAGTTACCTACCTGTAAAATGGAGGTAATAACACTTCCTTATCTCACTGGGCTGTTGTGAAGATAGTTTGTTTAATGTTTGTGAAGTACTCAAATGCTATAGTGATGAGCGCCATAAAAAAGCTCATAAGGAAAGTAGTAATTCTGATTTCAGAGCAGGGTTTGAATTGTATACAGTGAATAATGAATGATGTCACAAGTTGAACGAAAGGATAAAACAAAATATTGACTAGCTGCTCATTAGTTGTGAACCATTCATCCTGTGCTTTAAATGAGGCAGGGTTCTGGGGGGTATGTGAAAAAATGTATGTGATGATAATAAAGACTGTATCATGATGCAAACACACAAGGGGGCTGAATTGAGGCACAGGCAACCTTAATTCTGGCATTTCCTAAATTTTAGGTGTTTGACTTTGTAACCTTAATGATCTTGTAACCAAGTTTTTGTGTGTGTTTATATGGATATGCACTCATAGGTAAACTCTACTTCTGTGTGCCTGCAGAGGTTCCATTGAGTTCACTGGGAGTCACACACTAATGACAGAATTTGGCCCACAAGGTGTATGCTCGCTTTTATTATTGAAATGGTACTGTGGAAACTAAAGCTGCAACTACTCTTGACAATTCATTCTCACAGTAAATAATGTTTTTGCACACAACTTCTGCAGCAGTAATATTTAGTGGATTTATTTTGAACAATAATCGTAACGTACCACATGTTATACTTTTTTAAGCAAATAATTTTTCCTAAACACAATTTACCCTGTATATTTATAATTTAGTTTACCAAAATATTGTAATTTTTTGAATTTAGTCTCTTGTAGAAGTAATAAAATAATCTACACTTTAACAATAATTTCCTTAGCAGTTGTTATGGAAATATTTAAATAATGGTGATACATAATACAATATATTAATAGAAATTTGTTGTAATACAGAAATATTCCAGAAGAATCCACACAACATGGTAATTATAAGAATAAGTTTACTTTGTGAGTAGTTACTTCCATCAGACATTTGGGGGTTTAAATCATATCTTCATTTTAGCTTTCACACTTACCTAACACTGCCAGTGAGAGCAGGAGTTTACTGAAATGCTAAATAGTTTACTTAATTATTTGCTACAGAACAGCTGCTAATACCAGAAAAATGCCATCTCATCATTAGGCCTGTTGTGTCCAAAAAAAGCAGACAAGATGACTGTAGCTACCCTGTCTGCTTTGGCGCTCTCTCTCTCTCTGATTTCAGTGTAATGAAGAGCAGGAGAACAATATTCTGTAATTAAGGATTCCATTAAGTTGAAGAAAAGAGCAAATGGGGTTGTTTGTTCTCCTAGCTGAAAAAATTTGTCTGTGGTGGGGGTTAGTGGTGGTAGTGTAGGGAGAAGAGAGGTGGGTGGAGAGACTAAGTCAGGGCTGTTTGTTGAATATACTGTTAAGGACTGTTACCATCCTAATTAATCAAGTTAGAAATTACAGCTGTAGTCGGTTTCCCCCCAATTCTTCTTATCAATTTTCTTCTCTTTTGAGACAAAGCAAATATAAATTTTGTGTTCATTTGTCTTTGACTTCAGCATCTCTGAAAATAACAATGTAGCACAAAAGACCAGTATTTACCTAGTTGTAATGTGGGTTGCCATGGTGTTTTCAAAATTATTGCAATTATGTTCACCATGCGAGTCGCCCTTGGTAACTGGCGAAAAAACTGATAATCCTGTTTTGAACAAAAGGTCAAATTGCTGAATAGAAAGTCTTGATTAACTAAAAGATGTACAAAGTGGAATTATTTCCTACCATTCAGAAATAGTTCTTGATCGGGTTTGGGGGAGGGGGTGAGTAAGTACATCTGATTACTGAAGTACAAAGCATTGAAAGGATGTTGTCTTGAGCCTTTCATGTAGTCTTAATGGTGGCTTTTTTGTCAAATTTACCCATTTGTGGCATTGAAAGAGGCAGCTGCATTTAAGCTGGAGAGATGGTGCTTTTTCAAGAGTTCAGTGCATGGAAAGTTCTCAGCAGTATCTGCAGTTTACTATTAGACCCTGGTCTATTAAAACTGATGTACTGCATTTGAGCCCATTGCTCTTGGTGCTTGTAAAACCCTCTGACTGATGATCTAATAAAGTGCTCTTACTGGACAATCTCTGATCAGATACTTTAAAAAAATCACAACCTTTGGAATGGAGTTGATAGAAACAAATGGCTGTTCTGAAAAGTTTGTAGCCTTGTAATCTGTGTTGAGGAAATTTGTATTACTATGCTTTTGCTTCTAACAAAATATCTTATTTAAAGTGCAGATATAACTACTGCTGAAACCGTCTTTGCTTTTAATTTTACAGAAATTATTTCTGAAAACTAAAAGTATTAACTTTTTACCAGTCTACAATAATTATTTACACTGGTATTTATAAAAGACCCTCTTCTCACCATCCTACTCAAAGCCTATGACTTCTCCATCTTTTAGTCCTGAGAATTACCTTTTTAGGGGGGTAGGAATTGAGATTGCCCCCCCCCTTTTTTTTTTACATAGCTACCTGGAAATTAATGCTCAGAACTTTGCTTTCATGCCACTTTCACACAAGCTCTACAAAGTGTAAACCTTAACAAGTTTGTGGGTTTGCATTCTGCATCACCTAGCAACCCCCTGGTTCAGCCAGCTCTCTTGTCTGCCCTTAGTCCTGTTTGCAGACTATTCAAACTGCTCTTCGAAACCACGAAAGATATTCAGTTTCATTAGTGCCATTCTCAAGGAGAAAATAATTAAACTTAAATGAACAAACATTGCTTAGTGATGCTTTAAATGATTCCGGTTTTAAGATGACCAGGCTGTTGAGACTCTGTCATTACCATTTATGCCACTAAGCTCTTCTAAACTTAGAGAACTACACATAAATGTACAAGTATATGTATAACTTTTAAACCTTCATAAACATAAATTCCTTCAGTATTCAGGTACATCTACTATCACAGCTTTTATATGGAGCATTTGCCTTCACGTTCTTTTTCACTTCTCCTTTCTTTATGCAACTGAAATAGTTATGCGTGCTTGAGCTGACACATCTATTTATTACCATGTATGTGGGAAAATCAGATCTTCATTGTACCTTCGATATTACACATACATGTCATATTTATTTAGCTTCTGCAAAACAGTCTAACCCGAAAAGTTTTGTCATACAATAGACTGTGGAGGGGGAAAAATACTTTGTTTCCTAACTAAAGTGCAGTCGTAGCTCCAATGAAGTCTTGAATTCTTACTATTTGTTAGATTTCCTAACATGTACAATACATGGCTGGACTGTGTGAGCTTTTTGTGCTTTGTTGACAGACAAAGCAAAATTATTCCTGAAGCAAGGTACTGTACTTAGTTGTGACCTATTATAGCCTAAGAATTCAGTTTGCTTTGAGTTGGATGAATAGGAAGAGTATTTTACAGAATAGACTTGAATATACTACTAGAGGTTTTAGCTGTCTATACAGAAATACATATATATCCTCCACTGAGCTTTTTTTTCAAATGTAATTTTCCATATATAGTCATTTTAAGTATATTTTCCCCCAGTTGCTTGCATGGAGCCAAATTTAACTGCTTTGGTATTGTCCAATGGTGGTAAAATAAAATTGCTGGTGATGGTTGGGTTTCTTTGTGTACTGTATGGCAAGCTATGAAGGCTTGTGTGCTGCTTTTTAATGTTTAATGTTCTCTAGGTGCATCTTCTTGTGCTTAGGCCCTGATTGCAAATTAAGATCACAAGGCTGGAGTACTGGCCATGATGTGAAGCAAAGCAGAACAGACTTGTTAATTTATTATATAATATACCACTGTTAGGGTTGGAATTATCCACTGGTAGTGCTATTTCATGTGTTTACATGAGGAGGACTGCTGTTTGCATCTAACCTATCATAAGGATTTGGAGTGCTCCATTATCTTTTCAGTAGACTGATGGCACAAATGAGCAGATCAATAAATTTCAAATAACTTGTATGAAATGACGTGATGTATGTTTAGAGATGTCTTACTTTAAAAATCAATTTTTAATAACATTTAAAACTCTTACATTGACCTGCAAGATATTTTCCACTTCTG
The DNA here is from genome assembly GCF_965140295.1 of Lepidochelys olivacea. Lineage (NCBI taxonomy): Eukaryota > Metazoa > Chordata > Testudines > Cheloniidae > Lepidochelys > Lepidochelys olivacea. The sequence continues at coordinate 145,654,471 of NC_140411.1, forward strand.
TCGTGTTTGATAATTTTGTTAGAAGTATTTCTGCATTAACTTTAGTTTTTTCTGATTTTTTTTTCTTGCTTTGTTCCTTCATTTCCTGCTTCAGCACCTCTCTGAGCTTTAATAATCAGGCAGGCATGACACTTTGCTATGTAGAAGGTTTATCTTAAAAATCAAAGTAATGTTTTTTTGTAGTGAGTTCCCATTGGAGATTTTGGGGGTTTCTTTTCCAGTTTTGGGTGCAAATTTGAATCAGAAAACAATATATATTCTGTTCTTTGAAAATCCTAAATCACAATATGCCATTCTTAAAAAAAACCCACAAACCTTCACTGCGTAGCCTAAAAATAGGCACATATTATATTTTGTGATTTGCTTTGTGGTGAGAGAGTGATTTGTTGCTGATAGAACCCCAGGTATTCAATCAATAAATAGAGGCACTTACCAAATGCTGAGTAATACAGGAGTTCCTAAAACATACATTGAGGGGGTGGAGCTTTGTTGCACAGCCAAATCCTGGTACCTTTTGAGTCAATGACAAATTTCCACAGATTTAAAAGGAAACAAGATTTGGACCAGGGTATTGATTGTTCTGGAGCACAGTGGATGGATGCCAAGGGAAAGCTGTCCTGGTTGGTAGCAGCCTTTGCATTAATCTTGGGATCTGTACACCATTTCAGTTCCCCAGTATAGTCTAAGAGATGCTTTAAATTATACTGATTTCAAGTGGCCCCAAGGGGCAATTACAGTAACTGGGAATTACTAGGGCAATGAAAACATTGGCTAAAACCTCCTTTTTCCCAACGACACCCCTACAACACCAGCAGGTATGGGGGGATGGGGCATAGGAGTTGTTATACCAGCTTTATGGCACTGAAATATCCCCCTGTATTGGGCTGTGTCACTGTGTCGGTGTAGCTGCACCTGTATTCCCCCATCTGCAGTCCACTGTAGGCATGCCCAGTCTGATCTCCACCTGTCTCTGAGTGGGGATCATTGTCCCACTCTCTTCTGATAAGGGATTTTAAGTCCGTACACCCCCTGCCATCCACTGTGATAGAGGCTACCTGAAGGCCAGTCCCTGTGCATTGCTTTCCGAGCATATAGACAGCAGTTACAAGTTACCACTCAGCTCTTTTTAAACTAACACATTTATTCATACAGTAAAAGCATAAAGAAAAACATATAAAAATAGATTTAAACCCACACTAAATATTCCAGAAATCACCCATCTTCTGTATGATAGGCCAATATCCCTTCCAACATTTCAATAAGGGTTAGGGCCTCCGCTTGGACAGAGAATCATTTCCATTTGCTGAACCTAAATGAAGGCAAGCTCATCCGTTTATACCAGTGGTTTTCAACCTTTTTTCATTTTCAGACTCCTAAAATTTTTCAAATGGATGTGAGGGCCTCTTTGGAAATCTTAGATAAGTTTGTGGACCCCTATGTTGAAAACCACTGTTCTATGGTAACAACTACCTTTCACTCACCTTTTAGGCATAGTCTGTGGACCCCCAGGGATCTGCGTACCACAGGTTGAAAACTGCTGGTTTATACCAAAAGCCCTTTCTTTGGCTTGGTCTACACTAAAAAGTTAAGACAACCCAGCTATGTCACATGGGGGTATAAAAAATCCACTCCCCGGAGCAACATAGGCTAGCCAAACCCCCAGTGTAGACAGTGCTAGGTCGATGGAAGATGGATTACCTACACGACAGGAGAATCCCTCCCATCAGCATAGGTTGTGTCTACACTGAAGCACTACAGAAGTGCCTCTGTAGCATTTAAAGTGGAGACAAGCCTCTGGAAAACCCTGCCTAAACCATTACATGCAAACCACCCTGTGGGGTGAAACTTCTCTGGAGTTGTTTAGTCTCAGTGACTCTCTTTAATCATCCCCCAAGAAGTAGAACACAATGATCCATAAACCATTCATAAATGTAATACAATAGTACCCAAAGATACTGCATGGAGTTGCAATGTCTGTCACAGGGTGATGATCATCCCGGTCTTAGAGCCACTTAGCATCACCATCTTGTCACAAAGTGGTCCTAGGATAGGGAATAATCAGGACACCAATGTCTCTGGAGCCTTATAATGGGCTTTCTCCGGAGTGGTAGTGCTCTGTTTGCACGGGCTTATCTTTTCAGGCTTGCCTCTAGTGGCATTATTGGCTAAATTTCCTTTTTAATGAAGGAGAGCATAAGAATCCAGCTAATGTGTTCCATATAATCTAATCCGTTTTTACTGAAGGAAATAGTTTTGTAGTCAGGATATCTTAAATGTGAGCTTTGAAGAAGAAATCCAAAGGTTAGAGCTCTCAAATGTAACCCTCAAACAGAATCCGAGTTCTGCCATGCTCATCACTGAAGGGGTAACATCGCTGATTTGTGCACTGTCCTTGGGCCTGCTGCTGATCCATATTTGGAAGTCTGGCTCCAGTGCTGTGTTAATGCCAAGAGAAGCTTCTGATCTGAAGAATGCCAAAACCAGACTCCCCTTTTCCTTAGATGTGATAACAGATCATATGTCAGGGGTAGCTAATGCGCAGCAGTAGCCTGTAACATTTAAATGAGAAGGCAGAAAGCCAATTTAGATATGTCTACACTGTATCTGTGAGCGAGCCTCCGAGCTTGGATTCACAGACTTGTGTTGGAGGGGCTAATGCTACCACACTGAAAATAGTTGTGTGTACAGTGCTTTGACGTTGCAGCTCGGGCTCTGAAGCCAACCTCTCCCCACCCCAAGATTCAGGGCCTGAGCTCCGGCCTGAGCCATAATGTCTGCACAGCTATTTTTAGCGCATTCATGTGAGCCCCACTGATACAGGTCTGTGGATTCAGGGTTGGAGGTTCATTCCCAGAAGTATTGTAGACAGGACTTAATGTCCTGTTTCTTAGCATCCATGTTTCACATGTATGTAGCAAGATGCTGAAGACAAGAGACTGCAGCAATTTCATTCTCCAAATGTGGTTGAGGCTCAGTAGAGCAGGAGTCACAAGTCCAATTCTACTTTGGCTCTCAAAGTAATGTTTAGAATCCCCTGTAGTCATACTATCCAGGTATTTGAAGTGGCCAGTGCTCTCCAATGCTGCCTCAGATTTGGGTAGGAATATATTTGCTTTTTCAACAGACTGAGATGTCACTACTGTCTTTTTCTTTTTCATGTGCTATCTTTAGACCTAACTTTTCTGCTTCCATTGCTAGTCTTTCTGACAACTTTTGTACCTCTTCTTGCAACATCAGTTCAGTATCATTGGTGAAGCACAGATGACTAATTTTTCGTCCATTGACAGGTAGGACCTTGTATAGGTTTTTATCAATGGCTCTTCTTAAAATTTCTTCAAGATAACTGTGGGGGTCGGTGATAGTATGCAACCGTCTCTGACACCTATCCTCAAGTCAAACCAACTACTTTGTTCATGCCCCACAAAAATGAAACTCTCACATTTCCATAGTAATTTTGTATCAGCCTTATTACATTTTCACCAGTTGTCATCAACTGCAGGATTGCCCAAAGCAGTTTGTTCCACATGCAGTTAAACACCTTAGCAAAATATACAGACATAAACCATCTTCCCATGTTCTCCAGCACTCTCTCACATAGCCCATGCAGATTGAATATTTACTTCACTCTACTCCTTTGGGCTTCAACTTGGCTTGTCCTTCATTCAGAAAGTTCTCTATCATGGACACAGTTCTCTTCAGGATGATGTACAGCAGTATTTTGCTAGGGTGAGTCAATAATGAGATTTGTAGTAGCATCCACAAATAGTCAAGTCCCCTTTTATGAATAGGAACCATCAGGGATTGTGTCCAAGTCTTGAGCCATTTTTCATGCTCCCAAATCACATTGACAAGCTTATGGTATACCCTGATGAATGCCTCCCCACCACTTTTAATTAGTTCTGCTTGTATGTTATCCACTCCATGGGCTTTAGTGCTTTTCAGTGTCCACGCCACATCCACAACTTCTTTAAGAATAGGAGAAGGTACATTGGGATAAGTCGAGCATCTCGCATAGATCTCCAAAGCCACTTTCCTTTCCAGTTTAGAATTTTTTGCTCATATTATACAGTTTCCTGTATTTATCCTAAGTGTGAGGTGAAATGGTATTTTTCCTGGCAGGGAAACCTTTCAAAAGAGTCTTGGTAAACCCTAGTTGCACTTCGGTGAACCTTCTTAACGATCTTTGCTACAAAAGAGTTCTGTATATTGATATACTGTAGTTCAATTGTCTTTTGCCACTTTGTTCAGTGCATCTATTTCTCCCATGATATGGGAATAGTATTGTCGTGCATTTTCACTTGCCTTGCTCTTTGAAAAACCTCAATAGTCTGTACAATGTTCAGGAAGCCAACACTCAACCCTGATGACCTTTCCAACTACCATCCCATCTTCAACTCACATTTCTGGATTAAAAATAAATGAGAAAGTAGTAACCACCAACCAGATGTGACATTAACCAACATCCTGGAAGCATCACAATTTGGGTTCAGACCAGAGCACAGCACAGACACAGCCTTCGTGGCTCTAACACATTAACCTCTTTATGACCAAGGACACTCCTAAGATATCCATGCTCATGCTGCTGGACCTATTTTTAGCTTTAAACACATTGGCCCAGATCCACAAAGGTATTTAGAGTTTAGGCACCTTAGTTCCAGTTTTGGCTCCACTGTGGTCAACAAAACTTTTGCCGAACCCGGTAGGCACCTAAACTCACTCAGCACCTAAGTTTTCAGGGTAAAAGTTCCATAGACATCTGTTTCTATCTCTGGGCATGCACACTGCTGCCTCCCTCTAGGCGTCCAGACACCTACCTCCCTGCCTAACAATTCACAAATCAGGGGGAAAATGGGCTCATCTGCCTAAGTCACATACAGCGCCTAGTCGGGTAGGCAGCCTCTGAGCACGCATACTGGATCAAGCCCAGTTTGTAATCCGACTGGAGGAGGAGAAGGTGGTAATGGTGGCAGTGATTCCCACATTATAACTTCCAGCCCAGTTGTTAGCATACTTGCTTGGGGTGCGGGAGACCCAGGTTCAATTCCCCCTTCTCTGCCAGGGTGGTAGAAAGGATTTGAATAGGGGTCTCCCACCTTTCAAGAAAACCACTGAGCTATGGGATATTCTGATGTGGGGCTCTCCCCGTCTCTTCTGTTGAAGATGTTCCACTGTGGATAAATAGTGAGAGTGATTAAAGCAGAGAGACTGGCCCTAACTCCTGGACTACAGAGTCTGTCTCTCTCACCCTATAGTGACTGTTCCACTATAAATATATACTTAAATAGTCATTGGGACAGAGAGAGAATGACTCTGTAATCCAAGGCACTCAAATTCACAGGCTGTTCCCTATTTTAAGAAAAATCGGATAAGAGAGTGGCACACAGGGCATCCAAACTGAAGTAGTTCCTGTCATCTCCACACAGTGCCTCGAAAAGAGACTACAAGCCCAACTACAGGCAAAAATTTTCCTTTTGTCTATCCTCATAGAAGTATGAAAGGAAAGCAGACAGGTACGTCAGAGGAAAACCCTGCAACTGCGGATCAAGCAGTAAAGCCAGAGGTAGCTGCAATAGCTCTAGGAGCTCACTATGAAAGACTATGCCTCAAACCCAATTTGAATCCAGGAAGCAGAATATCCCACTTCTGAGAAGAATGGTCTTTTGACCACGGACACCTAACTTGTTTTAAGACTGAGCTTGATAAGTTTATGGAGGGGACGGTATGATGAGATTACCTACAGTGGCATATGATCTATCCATAAATATCTCCAAAGTCTGGTAATGGGACACTAGGGGGAAGAGCTCAGGTGTGTGGCTGGTGGGCGTTCCCCACATGCTCAGGGTCTAACTGATCACCACAATTGGGGTGGGGGGGGAGCGGGAATTTTCTCCCTGGCAGAGACCCTGGGGGCAGAGCAGCTTGAGGCATGGGTCACTTGCTGGTTTGATCTAGAGTAAATGGTGGATTCTTTCTTGCTTGATTACTTTAAATCAGGGACTTCAGTAACTCAGCCAGAGGTTATGGGCCTACCTCCTGAGTGGATGGGTGAGGTTCTGTGGTCTGCAATGAGCAGGAGGTCAGACTGGATGATCATGATGGTCCCTTCTGGCCTTGAAGTCTATGTGGGTGAGAAAGGTAGTGTATTTCACTAGCTAAGAGCCCCACACTGTCCCTACATCCAGTCATCTATCTGGAGTAGTATGAACAAGAGCTCTTACTTTCTGGCTACAGGAGCAATAGAATTAGTTCTTTCAGAAGGCAGGTTCTTCTGGATAATGAAAAATATGGAGCGTGGAGCCTGAAATGCTGGAAAAGAAGAGATCTAGAGCATCTTGAACTTTGAACAGCTCAACAAATGGATGAAGAAAACAAGATTTTGGATGGACTCCATAGCCTTGGCAGTAATATCCCTATCCAAAGGGATTTTGTTACCTCAGTGGACTTAGCAGATGCCTTTCATCAGCTCCCAGAGTCTTTACCAGATGCCATTGGTGGTCATAGCCAGTATCAGGGCCCTAATCTGTATTTCTTCCTAGACTACATATTTTATCAGAGCCCTGACCAAAGAAGCAGCTCACAGCACCACAGTTCCAGCATTAGAATTGGTTCAAACACATGGGTTTGTGATAAACAGCAGGAAGATCTCTTTTATCCCTTCCACAAAGAGAGCTCATTTGCGAATAGATAGACACATCTGTGACGAAGGTTTTCCTCTTACTGCACAGAATAGGCCTTCTGGTTTTGTGTATAGCAAATGCACTATGGACAAGATTCCATATTAGGCATCTCCAGAAGGTGTGGAACTACTCACTGGAATGCGTGATAGATTAGGTGCTGGAATTTCTCAGTTGGTGGACAATCCCAGGGAGTGTCTGCTGGGATCTTCCTATCTGTCTGCCAGGCCCTTCCGACAGATGCCATCTTAATGGGGGTGGGGAGCACATCTGGGACGCAGTACAGCTCATGGCACATGGAACTCCATAGAGTGGAAGGAGAGCATCAACCTCTTGAAGCTAAAAGTGGTGAAACTAGCCCTCTGAAACTTCCGGAAGGGTGATCACAACCTTGTCCAGTCAGACAGTACCACAGAGGCATACCTCACCAACCAAGGGGGAATTTGAAGCTCAAATCTACACTTGGCAGCGATGGAAATAATGAAATGGGCAGAGGAGAATCTGGCTTCTGTAAGAACAATTCACATGGAGGGAGAAATAGACCTGAAGGCAGATTGGCCCAACAGACATACAGTCAACTCCTCAGAATGGTGGCTGGTTCTAGCTGTCTCTCTGTTTCCAGTCACAAGAACAAAAAGTTACCATAGTACTTCATCAGGGAAGCAGATCCCAGGTCACTGGGAACAAATACTCTTGCATGCTGGTGGCTGAAGGGCTTGCTTTGCATATTCCCACCATTTCCACCTTCTGGGGGGGGTGATTCAGAAGATAAGGCGAGAGGTAGCAAAGGTGATATATAGTTCTAGCTCTACACTGGTCACAGAGACCATCTTTTTTGAACCTGGTAGACTTGGCGTTGGAACTTCCACAGCATCTACCAGAGTCTGAATGTCTTCCACCAAGGTCCTGTTCTCCAGGCCATCTCCAACTAACAGCATGACTATTGAGAGGGAGCTGTTAATTGCTTTGAATTATCCTCCAAAGTGAGTGGGATGCTACTGGCCTCCAGATGCTTTTCAGTATTAAAGACCACCTCCTCCATCTAGTCATGGTTTAGCTCATAATGTCAAGAAAGCAGAAATCTCAAGGATCCTGTTGTTCCAGCAATTCTGGATTTTCTTCAAGATGGTATGGACAAGGGTCTTCCGCCCAACATCATAGCACTTTAGGTGTCAGACATAAATAGTGTCTTGCATGCAGAATCCTCAAGCGCCTTAGTCAAAAATCCTCAAGTCTCAAGATTTCTCAGAGACGTGGTCAGAACAATTGTTCCTAAGTGGGATCTGCCACTGGTTCTAAAAGCTCTAACCACCCAGTCTTTTGAACCGCTAACAGTGGTCACACCACTCTGTTTTCTCTATCAAAACACGTGCTTCTTGATCACTATCGTATCTGCTGGATGAGTCTCTGAGTTAGCAGATCTATCCATGTGCGAACTATATTGCGTGTACGACACTGACAACGTAAGTGATTTTAAGAAATCCAGAGCCTCTTGCCAAACGTGATTCGTCTTTTTTATGTCACAGTAAGTGATACTCCCATCATTCTGCCCAAATCCTGTGCCTTACTAAAGTCTGTGGCATAATGTGGATGTATAGAGAGCACTAAAGATCTACCTTTAGTTTACAGGAAGATTAGGCTCCTTGTTTGTGTTCTTTCACCCAAAATGCCAAGGTCTCTGGGCATACGAAGTATCCTTGGACAAATGATTAAGTTATGCATTGTGGAGGCATACAAGCCATCAAGCGAATGTATTCCTTAAGAAATGGAATCAAAACACACACTACGAGATCTTTAGTGGCTGTAGACAGAAAGGGTTTCTGCTTTAACTGTGAGGAAGTCTAAAGGGCAGCAATGTATCTTCTATCAACACCTTTATTAAACATTATAAGGTGGATTTTCTGTCCTCTGCAGAGGCCTCCTTAGAAAAGAAGGCGCTGCACGTGATGATCTATGGTAAATAACTTACCATTCATGCATTTAGTTTCAAGGGTATACCTCTCTTTTTCGGTATGTTTGTTTATCCCTCCCTGCTTACTATTCATTGCTCACTATTTCCCATACATCAGAGAGGAGACATTAGGCTGCAGAATGGGAAATTTCTTACCCAATAATTTCCTTTCTGCTAGCAGTGTCTCCCTTGACTCTACAATCCATGGTGTGGCTTCATTAGCCAACAGACCCCATTTAATTTTAAGTTTGTAGTTTGTGTGCTAGTTAGCCTACTGTACACAGTTCACTGATTAGCAACAATAACTTCAATGCCAATCATCTTATAAGAATTTTTACAAGCCAGAAAATGTTGTGACATGTTGCAAGCAGAACTGCAGAGAGGAGAACAGCCCTGTTATGGGACATGTTGCAAGCAGACAGGAAGTTATCAGGGAAGAAATTTTCCACTCTGGGACTAACCTCTTCTTCCAGTCTGCCCTCCTTCATTCCGGATAAATTCTTTAAGGACAATTACAGCTGTGCTCTGTGCTCCTGTATTGGACTTGTTATGCATAGTAGTGTCATCTAAGGTTGCTAGCTAAACTAATTCTATTGCCAATAGGATTGTGTTTTATACAGCTTCAGAAATAGTCTTTGTGTGGACAGACAAAAGGAGCATGGTGAAGCTCTGGAGCCCCAGCTCATGTCTGAAGTGTGTCCAGTGTCTGACGAGAAAGGGGGCAAAGTATGTTGGTCTGGGTCGGAGGAAAGGCTGGACCCAGAAAAGAAAATTTTAGTCATCTGAATGAGTTTATCTATCTTTAAATGTATGACTTTTTTCCCTACAACACATTTTCTGAAATTTTTCTCCACTCCACTTTTCAATGTTCCAAACAGTGCATCCTCTGTGACCTCCTATGTGCTTTGATCATCCTCAGTAATTCTTTTTCCTCCTGTATGTTTACACCCTTCAACTGTGTAATTATTATGTTGTTACTCCTTCCTTATTCATCACTAACTCTGCATATTTAGCTTCTTTAAACTTAAATGTGTAAATGTATCGTTCGGTATCTTTAGTCTCTGATAATATTTTTTGTCTTTTCTGTCCCTTTTGTCAGTATTTATCTTTCCAGGTTAATGAGGTGCCCAGAATTAAATGCAATACACCAGATTCATATGTGTGTGAATACATCATACTTGTATAGATAGCAAGTATATTTCCTTTTTTGTGCTGTTGCCTTTCAGATGCTTTTCTAACTTGCTGTCCATTTTCATCTCTCTTTTTCAGCATTATCTTCCTTCCTCCTATTGAATATTGCATCTTGGATTTTTTGTGTAGCTGTTTTAGTTTTACACATTGGCTGGAGCTAGCTGGAAATTTTCTGTTGGAATGGTTTTTTGATAGAAAATGCACTTTCCACAAAATCTAAATTTACACAGAAAATTTTCATTTTTTCTGAAAAATTAACAGATCTGTGGCTCCCCGATTCCATGGCAACCAACCGGGTTGAGTGATGGGGAGCCCAGGCTTGATGGAGCAGCCTCTAAGTGGGCTCCTGCAGAGCTGGAGTTCCTGGGTCTGCTGTAGTCTGCCAGGGATCCCATGTAGCAATATTTCATTTCAGAAACACTTACGTGTTTCCACTGTGGGAACGTTTTGTTATTTCCGAGACAAAATATTACAGAATATCTGTGAAGAAAAAAAATTGAGTTTGGGGGTTTCCATCCTGAATCAGACCAGAAAAATTCCAAAAACTAGATATTGATGGTAAAATTGAAATTCTGTTTCCCAGGCAACTCTTGCATTTACCTCTTTACTTGAAAGTTCCCTGCTTGGAATATCATGGAGCTGCTGATATACAGTAGTTCCCCCTTTTGCATATGCATGCTCAGCAGTAGATGGAGCTACCAGGCTGTAGAATATACTTGTTTGCTTGCAACTGACTGCCTGGGCATTTGTCGTGTCTTTTGTTTTCTCTGTGGTTTTTGGTTTTCAGATTTGACCAATTTTTGTTCTTGTGGAAGTTAAGTGCTGTTAAAATTCCTTAAAATGTGTTCATGCAGTAAGCAAAACAAACTTTTTTGTATTTAAACAAAATCCAAGAATGTTGCAGTAATTCCTCTATTTGCTCACTATTAATATGTAGAATGAGGACCCATTTCTAAACAGTTAGACAAGGCCTCAAAAAAAGTCTTATAGTTTGGCTTATCATATGATACATTGCATAACATCTGTCTATTTTATGCCATACATAAGAATCAACGGCTGAGTTAATATAAACCTAAGTAATTGCTGAAATAAAGCCTATCTGAAACATACCATTGAGCACATTACAAGATATCCAAAGTGTTGCTGTATTAGAGAATAATCATCATGCTCAGCTAGTTAAGATAGCAAGTTTACAATAGGATAATATTTATAATGCTTGTCTAACTGCAGTATGCAGAAAGCTAGAGTATCAGCAACATGCTTAAGAAGAGGGAGCAGTACTTTTCACTTGCAATTCTTTTCTCCGTTAGCTATACTTAGTGGACATAGTATATAATTCAGGGATTTTCTTTTACATCACACATTTTCTCCAATCTCCTTGTCTTACATTTCTCACACTTAGCTAGGCATTTGAATCAAGAATTGTTAGAATCACTAGGCTTGTGAACTGTAGCTCACGAAAGCTTATGCTCAAATAAATTTGTTAGTCTCTAGGGTGCCACAAGTACTCCTTTTCTTTTTAGGTTTGTCAGCGTTGTTATCATGGTAGTCAGAGGTGAAGACACCAAGCAAATTCAAAACTGCGGGTTTCCTGCCATGATTTTATTTGCTATTTCACAAATTAATTTAAAGACTTAACAAAAGCTGCTGGGAAATGAAGGATTGGTTTTGTTTGGTCAGCAAAGACAATGGGCATGAGTCAAATAAGGGTTAACAATCCTGCATTTGAATAAATTGAAACTAAACAGAGTGCATATGTTGAATTTGATTGCAACATGAATGTCCTTGGAAAAGTTTTTTGTTTAAACCAAATCAAGACCAGAGCTTAATTATCAAAGCAAAACAAGAGACATAAAGAGCTACATGCTTTTAATATTGCTTTTTTCAAAAATAGCTCCCTTCACACATTTATCTACATGTTTAATTTCCATGCATAATAGCACTAGTTATTGTTGTCATTTGTAAAGAGAGATTAACAGATAGTAAGTACAAACAAATGCAAATAAGTACTGAATAGCGAGGTGACAAAGAAGAAAAGATCTCTTTAATGTTAATTATAACTGGTAGGAAGTCTAAACAATTACATTATCTGTTTTCTATATGAATTGAAGGGACATTTAGTCAGTATCTGTGTCAGAGATACAGTTGGGTATTTCCTTTAAATGCAGGTGACTTGACAACTTAGCACTTCCCCAGTTTTTAACATACCTCAGTGAACTATGGAGTTGTAATTTATCTAGAAAAATAAGTTTCAGGTATGTCTGTCAATAACTAGACATTTCTTAATAATTAGAAGCAAAAGAAGAATATAAATGAGTTGTAGAATGTTGACATTTTGTTGTTGTCTTAAAATATGGTGATTGTTTTCAGTTTGGTTGTCATCTGTTGATTCTTGTTTTCCTTACATGCATTGTGTGACCAGGAACGTTCATAGTTCTTTCTTAAGCAGCAAATAAAAAGTAGTTACATAAAGAAATTTGCTTCAAGTGTAATTATTACATGATAGGTTTGGTGGCCCTTTCTATGTACTTCTCAGTGAAATAATATAAGCACCTCCTTACAAATGAATCATTTTTATGTGGCTCTTCAAATCCGTGATCATTGGCTCTAAATGCCAACAGTTGGCAGAAAGCAAGCAAAAGAGGTGGGAGATTATCACATTCCGGGGTGCAGTCCAGACCAGTGAAAAGAAAAGGAGTACTTGTGGCACCTTAGAGACTAACCAATTTATTTGAGCATGAGCTTTCGTGAGCTACAGCTCACTTCATCGGATGCATACCGTGGAAACTGCAGCAGACATTATATACACACAGAGATCATGAAACAATACCTCCTCCCACCCCACTGTCCTGCTGGTAATAGCTTATCTAAAGTGATCATCAAGTTGGGCCATTTCCAGCACAAATCCAGGTTTTCTCACCCTCCACCCCCCCACACACAAACTCACTCTCCTGCTGGTCATAGCCCATCCAAAGTGACAACTCTCTTCACGATGTGCATGATAATCAAGGTGGGCCATTTCCTGCACAAATCCAGGTTCTCTCACCCCCTCACCCCCCTCCAAAAACCACACACACAAACTCACTATCCTGCTGGTAATAGCTCATCCAAAGTGACCACTCTCCCTATAATGTGCATGATAATCAAGGTGGGCCATTTCCAGAACAAATCCAGGTTTTCTCACCCCCCCCACCCCCATACACACACAAACTCACTCTCCTGCTGTAATAGCTCATCCAAAGTGACCACTCTCCAAGTTTAAATCCAAGTTTAACCAGAACGTCTGGGGGGGGGGGGGGTAGGAAAAAACAAGGGGAAATAGGCTACCTTGCATAATGACTTAGCCACTCCCAGTCTCTATTTAAGCCTAAATTAATAGTATCCAATTTGCAAATGAATTCCAATTCAGCAGTTTCTCGCTGGAGTCTGGATTTGAAGTTTTTTTGTTTTAAGATAGCGACCTTCATGCCTGTGATTGCGTGACCAGAGAGATTGAAGTGTTCTCCGACTGGTTTATGAATGTTATAATTCTTGACATCTGATTTGTGTCCATTTATTCTTTTACGTAGAGACTGTCCAGTTTGACCAATGTAAATGGCAGTGGGGCATTGCTGGCACATGATGGCATATATCACATTGGTGGATGTGCAGGTGAACGAGCCTCTGAGAGTGTGGCTGATGTTATTAGGCCCTGTGATGGTGTCCCCTGAATAGATATGTGAGCACAGTTGGCAACGGGCTTTGTTGCAAGGATAAGTTCCTGGGTTAGTGGTTCTGTTGTGTGGTATGTGGTTGTTGGTGAGTATTTGCTTCAGGTTGCGGGGCTGTCTGTAGGCAAGGACTGGCCTGTCTCCCAAGATTTGTGAGAGTGTTGGGTCATCCTTTAGGATAGGTTGTAGATCCTTAATAATGTGTTGGAGGGGTTTTAGTTGGGGGCTGAAGGTGACGGCTAGTGGCGTTCTGTTATTTTCTTTGTTAGGCCTGTCCTGTAGTAGGTGACTTCTGAGAACTCTTCTGGCTCTATCAATCTGTTTCTTCACTTCCGCAGGTGGGTATTGTAGTTGTAAGAAAGCTTGACAGAGATCTTGTATGTGTTTGTCTCTGTCTGAGGGGTTGGAGCAAATGCGGTTGTATTGCAGAGCTTGGCTGTAGACGATGGATCGTGTGGTGTGGTCAGGGTGAAAGCTGGAGGCATGTAGGTAGGAATAGCGGTCAGTAGGTTTCCGGTATAGCGTGGTGTTAATGTGACCATTGTTTATTAGCACTGTAGTGTCCAGGAAGTGGATCTCTTGTGTGGACTGGACCAGGCTGAGGTTGATGGTGGGATGGAAATTGTTGAAATCATGGTGGAATTCCTCAAGGGCTTCTTTTCCATGGGTCCAGATGATGAAGATGTCATCAATATAGCGCAAGTAGAGTAGGGGCTTTAGGGGACGAGAGCTGAGGAAGCGTTGTTCTAAATCAGCCATAAAAATGTTGGCATACTGTGGGGCCATGCGGGTACCCATAGCAGTGCCGCTGATCTGAAGGTATACATTGTCCCCAAATGTAAAATAGTTATGGGTAAGGACAAAGTCACAAAGTTCAGCCACCAGGTTAGCCACGACATTATCGGGGATAGTGTTCTTGACGGCTTGTAGTCCATCTTTGTGTGGAATGTTGGTGTAGAGGGCTTCTACATCCATAGTGGCCAGGATGGTGTTATCAGGAAGATAACTGGCTATGGCCCTCTGGAACACATTGGCTTGATATCGTTTATGGTTAAGCACATGGAAAAGTGCTATTTCCTTCTGTGACGGGACACCTAAGTGCAACCTGGAACTGAGGTACTGCTGTGACCCCCTAACTCTTCAGCCTGGGCTGTCTTTTACAGTGCTTTGCGAGTGACAAGCAGCAAACCCCGGCAGGTCCTGTTATCACTCAGCACAACGGCATGTGGAACCCCACACCCAGCTAGATTGCACGAATGTTCCCTGAACCACTCACGAATCACACAGAGAAAGGCACCAGCAAATCTCCCAAGTCCCCAGCCTTGCACTCCAGAACTGTACCTGGTGAGAAGCCTGACCACTGTAAGTTCATTACGCAGTCTGCCCCTCCCTCAATGTGGAGAGGACACACGCTAGCTTTTGTAAACTGAAATGAGATTTACTAATCACTTCAACCAAAACACACTGTTTTAGATAAAATATAAAGCAGATTTATTAACTACAGAATGATAGATTTTAAGTGATTATAAGTTGTAGGCACAAGAAGTCAGTAGTTATCAAAGAAAATAAAAAGTAAGCTCACAGTCTAAATCTTTAACCTAAGCAATATTTGGATTAAGCAGTTTTTCTCACCCCACTGGATGTTACAGGTAGGTTACAGCCCTTAATACATAGGCTTTCCCTTTAAGCCTAGTCTCCTCAGTTCAAGTCTTTGTCTTCCCAGCATTCTTGTTGCTCCCAGCATAGGTGGGGGAGGAGAAAGGTAAAAGTACAATGCCACTGTTCCTCATTTTATAGTCCACTAGCCCAGGCATGTCTGGGCTGGGTCTTATTGAGTCACAAGGTTGAGCAATCACCATTGTGTGGTGGTTCTCTTACAGAATTGTAAATCACTTGTTTACGACTCCCCTGCTGATTAATGATGGTTTAATGCCCACCGGGGTGAGGATCATTTCCGTTATTGTCACTGGAGAACTAGCAAGGGACAATTCCCAAACTTAGAGTATTTCAATAATAACCATACAGCAACATTTCATAACTTCATATACACTAATGATCTACATATTATGACAGAACAATGGGTTTCAGGAGATCATGACCTTTCCTATGATACCTTACATGGCATCTTTGTACAAAACATATCATAATTACATGACTGGTGATTATTTGGGTTCCACGGTGCTACAGTTCCCCTGAGGGATTTGAGCTGTTTTATTCCTATTTGGCCTCAGATTCCCTATTTGTAACTGTGGCAAGCGACAGAGCCCATCAAGCCAGGTTTAAGTCACCCTCAAGCATAAGGACTCTAAATGAATGCACCTCATGGCAGAAAGACACCTTCTCTTTCTTACTGATATGAATTGCTAACCAGAAAACCTTGCTGTCCAAGTAGGATTTTGTTCACTACACAGTTATGTCAGAGTTCTCAGACCAGCAAGATGAATTTTGGCTATTTCTCACGAAGGGCTGCTTAGGGGCTAAGACAACCTTGTAGTCCGCACTAGACTTCTCAGACTTCTTAGGGTGATGGCTTCCGTGGTCACTGTGAGGAGGGCTTCCTGGCTGCAAAATTCAGGCATTGTCCCCTATGTCCAGCAAGCCATTGAAGATCTGCTCTTCTACGGTCAAACACTGTTCTCTGATAAGACTGACAAGACACTGCACTCCTTCAAGGTCTCTAGGCTACCATGTGGTCCTTGAAGATAGGCTAACCTGCTTTCACAATACTTAAGGCTTGATACTGACAGCTGGGTCCTAAGCACTGTCAGATCAGGTTAGGCCAGCTAGTTCCTCTCCACATCTTCTCTCCATCCTCTCTCCCAATCTCTCTTCAGGGACCCCTCTCACAAGATACTGCTCCTTGAGCAGGTCTGCTCTCTACTTCGGGAGTGATGGAGGAGTTTCCGCTGGAACACCGTAGTCATGGCTTCTACTCCTGGGACTTTCTGGTACCCAAATCCAAGGGAGGGGTAAGACCCATCCTCGACTTTTGTGATCTCAACCAATATATCAGGTACGTGACATTCCAAATGGTCATTCCGTTTACTATTCTCCCTGTTGTGTCAGAACAACTGGCTTGCTGCTCTGGACCTTCAGGATGCCTACTTTCATGTGGCGATTTTGCCAAACCATAGAAAGTTCCTTTGTTTTGCTGTGGTGGAACACCACTTTCAGTATAGAGTACTTATCTTCTGCCTCTCTTCTGCCTCCAAGTTTTTACCAAATGAATGATCGTTGTTACAGCATACCTCTGGAAGAAAGAAATTCACATCTTCGCATATTTGAATGACTGGTTACTGAGGGGCAGATCCAGAGAGGAAGTTCTTGTTCATGTCGGAATGACACTGCACTTGCTCGACCATCTGGTCTCATCCTAAACACCAGAAAGGCAACCTTGGCTCCCACTCAGAAAGCCTAGTTCATTGGGACATTGTTAGATTCCACTACGTCAAAAGCGTTTCTGCCAACTTACCGTTTTCAGACAGTTTGTCGCCTGTACCTCAGTCTGCAGTTTCAGCCTTCCACGATAGTTTGGACAAGTCTCAGGCTCTTGGGCCAGATGGCCACTTGCACATAGCTGGTCCAGTTTGCAAGGTTGCACCTTTGCCCCCTTTACGTGTGGCTCAAGACTGTTTGGTGTCCCACTCTTCACCCTTTAGATAGACTGATTCATCATCCTCCACTGGTCCTGGACTCCTTGCAGTGGTGGATGAATCCAGAGAACATTTGCGAAGGTATTCCCTTTGTCCGGTCCTCGCCCACCATGTTGGTTGTTACTGACATCTCCTTGATAGGTTATAAGGAACACCTGGGGTCTCTGAAAATACAGGTGCCGTGGTCACAGCAAGAGGCCTCACTCTATATCAATGTTCTGGAGCTTCAGGCCATCTACAATGCATGCCATACTTCTCAGGACCGTATCAGAGACTCAGTAGTTCACATACGTACTGACAATTTTGCTGTGATATACTATATGAACAAACAAGAAGGAGCACACTCCAGGTTGCTTTGTCTAGAAACGATCTGGCTGTGGCAATTCTGCATTGAGGAAAACACTACTCTGATAGCCATTAACTTGCCGGGGATTCAGAATCATCTCGCTGACCATCTCATCGGGTATTTTTCCTGAGTCATGAGTGGCATCTGAGGACAAATGTACTCCGGGTCATCTTCACAGTTTTGGGCGTCCCAGCAGTAAACCTGTTTGCGACAAGGGATAACAGGAAATGTCTATTCTGCTCTCGAGGGGGCCTCAGTCTGACACTTTCCACCTCAGCTGGCAGTTAGCTGTTCTGTATGCCATTCCCCTGATCATCCCTCAGGTCATCCTCAAGCTCAAGGTGAAATGGGCCAAGCTCATTATCAGTGCCCCGGCATGGCTGAGGCAGAGCTGGTTCTCCTGCCTTCATGCACTGTTTGTTCAGCATCCCAAACCACTTCCTTATCATCCCAACTTACTCAGAACCAGGGCCACTCCTTACGCCCTGTGTTCAGCTCCCTGCGTGTCATGGCATGGCTGCTGCATGGCTGAATAAAGAGGAAGAGTGATGTTCGGAGGCTGTCCAGAAAGTCCTCCTTAACAATAGAAATCTCTCCACCAGGATGGCCTATTCAGTGAAATGGAAGAGATTTTTGGTGTGGTCATTAGTTGCGGAATACAAACATTGCTGGTCTCTATCCAGGACATTTTGAAGTACTTGCTGCACCTTCAATCATTGGGGCTTGCGTTTAGTTCATTGAAACTGCATCTGGCAACAATATTGGCATTTCATCCCCACATTCAGGGAAGATCAGTCTTCTCCAATGCCATGCCATCATATACAGATAGCATGAAGGGTCAAGCGGTCTCTTTGCAGACAGACTCCAAATGCATACCATCCTGCATCGAAACTGCATATGAAATAGCTTTGGCTCTGCCTCCTTAGCAGGTGCGAGCTCATTCTATGAGGGCACAAGCAGCATCCATAGCATTTCTCAGAGACGTTTCTGTATTGCACTTTTGCACGGCTGCTACATGGTCATTGATGCATACGTTCACGAACCATTATGCCATAACTGTTTCTTCCAGGGGGATGCAAAGTGGAAAGGTTCTGCAGTCGTTGTTCAGGTAGACTCCAAGCCTTGCCTGCTAGGGACAGAGGGCATGGCTTGTAAGTCACCTATGTGGAATGTACAGCTGCAGCTACTTGAAGAAACGGTTACTTCCTGTAACTTAAAAAACGAGGAGTACTTGTGGCACCTTAGAGACTAACAAATTTATGTGGGCATAAGCTTTCATGGGCTAAAACCCACTTCATCGGATGCATGCAGTGAAAATACAGTAGGAAGATAGGTTTCAGAGTAGCAGCCGTGTTAGTCTGTATCTGCAAAAAGAACAGGAGTACTTGTGGCACCTTAGAGTCTAACAAATTTATTACAGCATAAGCTTCATGGGCTACAGCCCACTTCATCGGATGCGTAGAATGGAACATATAATAAGAAGAAATATATATGCATACAGAGAAGGTGGAAGTTGTCATAGAAACTGTAATGAGACCAATTAATTGAGGTGGGCTATTATCAGCAGGAGACAAAAAACCTTTTGTAGTGATAATCAGGATGGCCCATTTCAAACAGTTGACAAGAAGGTGTGAGTAACAGTAGGGGGAAAAATGAGCATGTGAAAATAGTTTTTACTTTGTGTAATGACCCATCCACTCCCAGTCTTTATTCAAGCCTAATTTAATGGTGTCCAGTTTGCAAATTAATTCCAATTTTGCAGTTTCTCGTTGGAGTCTGTTTTTGAAGTTTGACTGTAACTGTGATGCTTCGGAGTTGTGATGCACATGTGTATTCCATGACCCAACCTCTGTCCTCTTTGCATTGGAATCTCATTTCTGGGCATTTTGGTGTGAAGGAACTGAGAGAGGGTCAGGGAAAAGCTGCCTCATGTAGCCAGGTGAGGAGCTGCAGCCATGAGATGTGAACGCCACCCCTCTACAGGTACCGCTACATAAATTTCTTCAGCTCCAGTGCACTGGGCACGTACAGATATAAGTGGAATACACGTTTACGTCATGTCTCGAAGAACTACAGTTACATTAAGTAACCGTTTCTTCCTTTGTTGAGGATAGACTTGTTTAACAACTTTTGCCTTGACATGGCTGGGTGGGTTAGAACATATGCTAACAGACATCATATAGGGGGTATTCATAACTTTACATATAACGTTGCTATGTACATTTCACCATGATATTATTGACCAGCAAGTTATTAGCTTTCAAATGATACCTCACAAGGCATATTTTGTACCTGGGTGAGTAATTCATTCTCTCTCTCTCTCTCTCTGGACCAATTAATATTTAAGTATTTATACAAAGTGGAAAAACTTCAACAAGAGGGAACTTCCCCCCCCCCCACCGCCCCCGAATAGTCTGGTGATTAGGACACTTACCTGGGATGTGGGATACTTGGTTTGAAGTCCCTGCTACAGAGTGGGAAAATTAACCTCAGTCTCTTAAAATGCTAAGCCCTGGCACCTCTGAGCTTGGCAGTTCATAGCCCCAGCACCTCTGGGCTTGCGGCATCAGTTATGAATGTAAAAAATTGCCTGAGCCCCAGCACCTCTTTTATTACAAATTAAGCACTGGTCTCTTGCATACCAGGTGAATGCCTTAACCAGTGTGTTATTAAGTACAAAGGGACACCACCTCCTCCTCTTTTCTGAATGGCACCTAAATTTACTTGTGAATCTAGCCTGAAAAAATAATTTTTTTGGTTGAAACTATTTGACAATTTGGGTCAAATTCGTGAATAGTTTAGAGTTGACTGAAACTGCATTTTTTTCAAAAATACTATTCAGGTAAAAAAAATTTGCCCAATCTCAGTGAGACCTCCCCTCAGTAGATAAATGTGTGACAATCTGTCCCTTGCATTGGTCTCTTCCTAATATAGTAGTTATTGTTTTAACGCCTGAAGCATGAAGTTTAATATGCCTTCCATAATTTTTGTTTTTATCTATTTATGATAGCTCTGGGTATTCTTGAAATCCCTATAAATACCCACTCTTTTAAATCTTAAATTCTTTGTCTCATCGACTTCCTGTAGTAATGAGTTCCACAGTTCCACTTGTGTTAAAAAGTGTTCTTTTTATTGGGGTCTTTTTTGGTGGGTTTTTTTTTTTTGTTTTTTTTTTTACGTTCTCATCTTTTAATTTCATTGAATGTTCCCTTGTTTATGTGTTATGTAACAGGGAGGATAGAAGTTCCCAATCTACTATCTCTGTCTATACCATGACAGGACTAGAAAGGATCTCCCGGGTCACTGAGTCCAGTCCCCTGCTATCATAGGCAATGCCTCTTCTAATTATGTTCATAAACTTACAACGCTCCATCTTAAAACTAGTTAGGTTGTTTGTTCCCACAACTCCTGTTGGAAGGCTGTTCCAGAACCTCGGTCCTCTGATGGTTAGAAAACTTCTAATTTACAGCCTAAATTTATTCATGGCTAGTTTATACCCATTTGTTCTTGTGCCAATGTTGTCCTTTAGCTTAAATAGCTCTTCTCCCTCTCTGGTATCTACCCCCCCCCCCCCGCCGCCCCTTGTGTATTTATAGAGAGTAATCATATTAGTTTATCTTTCAAGTGTGAAGAAAATCAGTTCACTAGTTTTAAGTGAAGAATGCTTAGAAAGTTGGCATTTTCACACGTGGATTTTAGCTGCCCCCAAGTCAGTTAAATATGAGTCATTTACAGATGTGCTGCAATTTAGTAGCACTTGTACTTTTTTTTTAATCTGAGTACATGTGTGGAGATTTATATGTAAAACTGGAGCTGAGAACCAATTATATGTAATTCTATACGAGATATGTATTTGTAATTGTATATGTAATATGTATATATGAACTAGTTATATGTAAAACTGGAGCTGAACCAAACCTGTTCAATTCAATAGAGTCACCATTGACTTCAATGGGCTTTCGATCAGGCCTGAACTCAGGAACTTCCAAAAGTTAAGGCTTCAGCTTGAAGCATTATTGTAGTCTGTATTGTTCTATGTAGTTTAAGAATCCTAAGAACTAGTTAATAGCTGTTTACATTTAACCATGAAAATGGCACTAAAAAAGGACTATGTAGGTGTATAGCTAACCCTTAAGGAGATACCTTAACTCTTGGAATTCCCAGACCTTTGAACATTTAATTTTATATTAATTCTAATTTTATATCTAATTGCATTTTCTAAAAGTTAAACCCACTGAGCAAGTGTTATAAACAAGAAATGTTCAAAATGTTTCTCTGTCATTGTGTGTCTGAATAGTCTCTTATTTTTCTGGCCCGCTTTATGGTTACGGTGTAAACCACGAATTCTGCATAGAAATTCTGCAGTGCTGTGGAATTTGCCTCTAGCATGATGTTAGTCAGAAAAACCTTCCCTGTCCTGCTTGGAGGTGCATAAAACCCTCCCTTGAGAGCACAGGTAGTGCACTGATAGATGCTGTGCTTGTTCTGCCTAGGCATAAACAGGGAGCATTGCACTAGCCTCAGGAGTGCTCCCCCTCTTTACTAGTACTTTTGCTTACCTCTGTGTTCTTGAGAGAGAGATTCTGCACACTTTGCCTGGGCTGTATCGGAACCAGCTGGGCCAGATTTTTTTTTGCTCAGCCGGACAGGTTGGGGAATGCTTTGTAATCATGTCTATCAGTGTTGGATTTGCTGGGTCCTCCTATGGAAGAATCCCTGCTTATCACTAGGAAAGCCACCAAAATAGATCCATATTGTAATCCCTTACTTCCCCCTAAAACTCAAGCAAGCAAATTATGTCAGTACCCCATGAAGCAACACTGGACGGGTGTGGGAGGGAGATGTAAAATAAAAGTTATGAATGAGACAATTAACAGGACCTCTGTGGGGTCTATATGGCAATTTCTTAAGATTAATATGGAAATAGACAGGTTATACCTGCTAGAAGCCAGCGAATGAAAAGAAACTTAAATGTTTTGCCATTCTGTCATGCTGCCCCAGAATTGTCCCGCTAGTGTTGCTTCGCTGCACAGTTGTGGAAGAGGAAAGTAGATGCAGAACACACACCTGGGGTTATGCATCTGTTCAGCGTAGAATACAGTATGTTATGGCAGTAGGGGAAGAGTGTTGTATAGTGGGTAGACCAGGGATCGGCAACCTTTGGCGGGCTGGGCCGGTTTGTTTACCTGCCGCATCCGCAGGTTCAGCCAATCACAGCTCCCACTGGCCGCGGTTTGCCACTCCAGGCCAATGGGAGCTGTGGGAAGCGGCGACCAGCACATCCCTCGGCCCACTTCCTGCAGCCTCCATTGGCCTGGAGCGGCAAACCGCGGCCAGTGGGAGCTGTGATCGGCTGAACCTGCAGACGCAGCAGGTAAACAATCTGACCCGGTCCGCCAGGGGGCTTACCCTGGCAGCCCACGGGCCAAAGCTTGCCGATCCCTGGGATAGACCAAGGAATTTGATGTCAGGACTGCTTGGTTCTTTTCTTGGCTCTACCACTTACTAGCGTACCTTGGGCAAGTACCTTGACCTCTCTGTAGTTCAGTGTCTACATCTTTAAAATGGGTATTATTTACAATACCAACCTCCCAGAGGATGTTGAGGCTTACTAGTTAGTGTTTTCCTAGAGTACTTTATCATCAGAGAGAGTATGTCCTTTTTAAACATTGTTAAAATCATCTAGGCAGAGTTCAACATTTGGGTGGAAAAAAGGAAGTAGTAGTTTGAATTAATCATCGTAAAGTTTATTTAATCCTCTCTTTTCCCTTTTCCTTCTGCAGAGTTGGTTAATATGTGAGGAGCCGACTTGCCAGAATCGAACCCGTCGCCTTCCCCTCAGTTTCTCCCAGAATGGTGCTTTATGTCAGGCCTGTAAGAAGGCTATCCTCAGACCTGAAGTAAGTACCAAAAGCATCACACAAATACAGTGGTGTACAATTTGTGATCCAGGGGGTTCCTGAAGCTCTGAAAAGTCTAAGTGTGGCCCTTGAAGACAACTGTATTAAGAAGAAAATATTATAAGATGAAACTAAAATGTGTTTCTTGAGCTATGCACTGCCAGTTTTAAACTGTTTGTATCAGCCTCATTGCTGTGGACTGGAAGTAGAGGGTTTTGCCTCTCATTGCTTTCCCTTCAGCCACAGGAGCAGCTCTGGAACGTTCAGAGCAGTTCCTTTCCCTCTTGGAGCTTCTCAGCAGTTCCCCTGCTGGCCACCTCCTGCATCACAGGATGAAGGAGAGTAGGCTCTGGCTGCTCTGTTGTCTGCTTCCAGACTGCAAGAGCCCTGGGGAGAGCAGGTTAGGAGCTTACTTGACTCTGCCTAGCAAAGGGTGGTTGCTCGTCTCTAAGCAGTCATTCGGGGAACTCCAAGAGAGAGAGAAAGGAGAAGCTGCAAACCAGCAACGAATTACAGCTCCTTGATTTTTCCTTACTAGCAAAGGCTAACTTGCACTTACTGGCTCTGATCCCCAAGGGACAATATGGCATTAG